>NC_138081.1:20503900-21993900 GCF_964212035.1 Myotis nattereri
TAATATTAGCAAGAACAGCTTAATGCAAATAGACATAATTATACCAAATTACAGACCCACAGAGTCAGATATAAAACTTAATAATTTCATCTGATCCAAACCATTAAATATAATTATTCATGTATTTTCTCTAAAACATACTTGCTAAAGTAATGGATGGGCAGCTGTTCATTTTGTCTTTAATACTTTGAAGGAATATGAGTGGGTTGATTGTTCTTATAAGACTCTGTAAGGTTTTCCAAAAGGATGCTACCAAGTTTGAAGACTTACTTGGACTTAAACCTTCCCAGAAGTAGCTAATGGCATAGAAGTATTTATAAAGTACTCTCTTGCACTGGCCAGTGTGGTTCAGTTTGTTGGGCATCATCCCATGAACTGAAAGGTTGCTGGGTTGATTCCTGGTCAGGGTGCACGTCCAGATTATGGGCTCCATCCCTGGTAAGGGACATGCAGCTGTTCAATGTCTCACTCTCACATTGATGTTTCTCACTCTCTCTCCCTCTTCCTTTCTCTCTCTCTCTCTCTCTCTCTCTCTCTCTCTCTCTCTCTCTCTCTCAAAATCAATACAAAAATCTTTAAAAAATATTATTACCATACATGACTAGCTTTGAAGATGAAGGAAGTGTCCAGCAGCCAAGGAATGGAGGCAGCCTGTAGATGCCAAATAAGGCAAGGACACAATTGCATCCAGAAGAAATGTGGCCCTGCTAACACCTTAACTTTTTAGGACCTCTGATATCCAAACTATGTGATAACACATTAGTGTTACTCTGACCACCAAATTTGTGAAACCTTGTTTCTACAGTAATAATACATCTTTCAACACTAATTTCATTCAAATAATTCCATATTGGGTAGTACAGCACACTGCACAGCTGGGGGTTAAGTTCTTTGGAAAACAATTGGCAATGTATGTCCACACCCTGAAAATGTTTGCATAATTGGACCCAGTCATACCATTTCTAGAACTCTAGCAGTTATCAGAGGAAATTTTATAGCCATAATGCTTATCTTAAGAAAAAAGAAAGTTTGCCCTGACTGGTTTGGCTCAGTGGATAGAGCGTCAGCCTGCGGACTGAAGGGTCCCAGGTTCGATTCTGGTCAAGGGCATGTGCCTTGGTTGCGAGCACATCCCCAGTGGGGAGTGTGCGGAAGGCAGCTGGTCTATGTTTCTCTCTCATCGATATTTCTGGCTCTCTGTCCCTCTCCCTTCCTCTCTGTAAAATAATCAATAATATATATGAAGCTCTTAAACAACCTAATGTTACAAATAAAATAAAATTTAAAAAGGAATTGAGAAATAATTATCTGCACATTAGAAATTACAACCTATATATTTAAACTATAATTAGCCAGGGAAATTATGTGTTTCGCATATGTAACTATTATGGATAATTAAAGTAATTTACTATTTCTTTGGGAAAGTGTCCTAGAAATGGTATGACTGGGTTCAATTTGGACAATACTCATCCTGGTACTATTGATATTTACAAAATGATTGAAAATAGTCTAATGATATGGGTGTGGCTAAATAAATTCTCTAGCATATAAATTATAAATGAGACATTATAGAGACATTTAAAATATATTCAAAGAAATTTTAATGAGATAGAAAAATTATTATGGAATAATAAGAAAAATAATACACAATTATTTAATGTATGCTACATTCTTTAAAAAAATCAGGATAGGAAGAAAATAAAATCAATGAAAGTACAATAAAATGTAGAGAATGGGTATCCTCAGTAATTTTTATTTTGCAAACAAAATATTCATTTATTTCCCAATTTTTTATGGTAAACACGCATTACCTTTACAATAAGTAAAAAGAAATGTTACACTATATTAATAATCCACACCACAATTCAATATGGACACACATTACTAATGAAAAAGGGACTTTCTAACATGTAACAGAAAATTAAAAGGAATCAAAGACGTTTACTCCAACAATAAGACTAGGTCACCAAAATACCTCTGGGAAGCAGGTGTACACAAGCCTAACCCACCGGTGTTTTCAGCTGCTGCCCAAGGGATGGGCCTGTGGATTGCCTGGCTCTGATGTCCAACAGGGCGGGCTGCATTTATGAGACAATGGGATTGTAGTAAACAAATCATCAGTTCTTTTTTTTTTTTTTTAACTCTATTATATTGATTTTTTACAGAGAGGAAGGGAGAGAGAGAGTAAGAAACATTGATGAGAGATGATCAGCTGCCTCCTGCACACCTCCTACTGGGGATGTGCCCGCGACCAAGGTACATGCCCTTGACTGGAATCGAACCTGGGACCTTTCAGTCCACCGGCTGATGCTCTGCCCACTGAGCCAAACCGGTTAGGGCCAAGTCAGCAGTTCTTGCTGGGTTCATGTCCAAGCACTTGCAGAGGCTATGCCTCTGGAGGCTGAGCACAGAGAGTGCAGGCAAAAATACCAGCCTCCCAGTGTTTCCCTGAGAGAAGTTTGCATAGTTTACTAGGGGCTGCCTGAGGGCCTAACTTCTAATTAGCAAACATCTAGGGGCTGGCTGTGATCCTTCCCAAGTCTAGGGGAGCTAGTGGTCACTCTCACCATCTTCTCCCTCCTATTCGCTCCAACAGTAAAATTAACTTGCTGGTATTCTCCAGAAGGAGCTTGCCCACACATCTAGTGCCCCAACTTACTCAGCTGCCGCCTGAGGGCCCATCCCCCAAATCAACCAACTCTGATAGCCAACAGGGCATGCATCACAAGTCCCACAGGGCTATAGCAAACAGTAATAAACTGCAAGCAGGATGCAGCAAAAGCAGTTCTCCGAGGAAAGTTTATAGCCATAAATGCTTATCTTAAGAAAAAAGAAAGCTCTTAAACAACCTAATGTTACAAATAAAATAAAATTTAAAAAGGAACTGAGAAATAATTACCTGCACATTAAAAATTACAACCTATATTTAAACTATAATTAGCCAGGGAAATTATGTGTTTCACATAGCTAACTATTGTGGATAATTAAAGTAAATTACTTTACATCCTCACTATTTCAAAGATTTCAAGAATTTTATGCTCAAGATTTTTGGATGGTGCATTATATATTTTTACCCCATCATTACATTAGGAGTCAACATACATGATTTGTGGGATCACTTGATATTAAGCCTACATTTTGAGCCTAAAATTTATACTGTAGTTATCACACAAGATGTTTAGGGGATGTCAAATGAAATAATATATATCGAAGGTATATATATATATATACCTTCGATATATTATCAAAGCAGCTTCAAAACTGAATTTTACTATAAAAAAGAAATGTTAGCTATAGCATTCTAGGTGATCCAAAGCTGTTATTGTAAATATCAATATTTGTTGGATGCTGCAATAAATGGTGTCTTGTGAATTGTCTAATTGCTCAGTGTCACCTGCTCTTCACTTCATATGCCATGCTTTTATGAGTTCTGGAGTCTTCTTTTTAGAATCTAGGCTGTGGTAATTAAATAAATAATAATGGAACAAAGTGAATCTTAGCCATAAACAGTAGATTAGTCTTACTCATTTCATCAAGAATTACTAAAGCCATTGGACACTGGGGGATGGTTGAGACCCAGAGAGTAGGGGATGGGTGGCATATAGGAGCTGAAAATAGAGGATTAAAGTATGTGTGTGTGTGTGTATGTGTATAAACATACCTAATTTTATTGTACTTTTCTTTATTGAACTTCCATTTTTTTAAAATAGTTTAATGATTTATAGAGAGAGAGGAAGGTAGAGGGAGAGAGAAAAACATAGATGTGAGACTGTAACATCTATTGCCTACCTCCTGCATTCCCCCTACCAGGGATTGAACCCAAAACCCAGGTGTGAGCCCTGGCCTGGAATTGAATGGGAAACCTTTACATGCACAGGACAACGTCCAACCAACTGAGCCACACTGGTCAGGGCTATTGAACGTCAGCTTTACAAACTGAAGCTGTGTAGCAACCCTGAGCTGAGCAAGTCTATCAACATTTGCTGAAAGCTCCAATGATGGCATTTTTTAGCAATGAAGTATTTTTTAATTAAGGTATGTACAGTGTTTTTAGACATAACGCCATTGCATACTTAACAGACTACAGTATAGTGTAAACATAACCTTAATGTGCTTTGGGAAACCAAAAAACTCCATGTGACTCATTTTATTGTGATATTTGTTTTATTGCAGTGGTCTCAAACCTAACCCACAATATCACGATGCATGCCTGTACACATATCTACACCCTCTATTTCTGTTTACTATCAATGTTTTAACTACACCAAAAGGGCACCAATTCTCTCTTCTTTTAAAAGAATCAATACTCTATTTTTTGTATAATTAAAACTTTGACTATTTTAAAGCAGCCGACCCTGTATCCTCAAGTAAGAGAAACATGTAAGATCTGATATCTTGTCCTGCGGGACTTTCTTCTTCCCCTTGCCACCCAAATTCAGTGCTTGAGTCCTGGTGCCTCTTCTGGGCTCAGTTCTGAGAAGAGGCACCATGAGAAAAATGAAACAGACACTGCCTTCTCGAGAATATTGTGTTTGCACTTTCTGAGTCATTTTGATCCACACAGGTGAGAGTCGGGGTTTAAATTAGGCAGTTTCTGGCTGGGCCAGTTATCCTGTTCCTAAAATGGAACAAGGAGAAAGAAGGTGTGCCAATAGTGTAAAATGACTCATCATCAGCCACAATTAGACGTTCTCCGTCGCCTGCCAAGGGCTTGACAGGCCTGGCTCGGAGCTGCACGGCCCCTGGTCCAGCGCCCCTGACTTCTGGTAATCTTCCTCAGTGACTGAAAACTATCGATCCTGCTTCCACACATCTCAGTGCTAATCAGCTTGTCCTCAAACATCCCCGCGGACATCACAGACCAACTCAACCTGTTAAATAGGCAGGGTTGAGTCCTATTAATATTTTCTCTCTTCTAAGTTAAAGAGTTAGCCTCCATCAACTGAGGCAAGTTTTAATTTGTTCTTAAAATAGGACAAAGGTTTCTAGATGCCCCACTCATATGAGTCCCTGTAGTTGACAGTGATTCAGCAATATAATGGATATCAAGAGAGATGGTGGTACAGGGCAAGATCTAGATGGAAGAGAAAAAAAATCACAGGAGAGACAAACTAGGCAATATGAACTTAGAAATCAATTAATTGAACTTCCTGATCTACCACTTTTTAGCTATTTGTGATGATCAGATAGAAATATAAAATAAAGATACTCAGTTCTTAATATTTTAATCTTAAGAATACAGAAAAAAAACTTGGTTTGTGGTACATCAGCATTTCTGGCTGCAGTTTATATGTAATTTGCGTAATAATAAATTTAAAATTCCAAAATGCTTACAGGAAAACAATACAAGGAAATAGAAATCAATCTCTGGTGTTTTTGCTTTTGCTTTGCTGATACTTCAGGAAAGTCAAACTCTAGATAAAGAATGAAGATAAATGCCAGCAATTTTCATTGTATGGCTTGTGTCCCTCAGAACAGCACTGGCATATATAATGCTTTCCATTGTTTTCTAACTCAGTCACCTCCAGGCCAGACTGTGCTTCACTCCTTTGTTGCATGCCCTGCAGCACCCCGCACAGTGCTAGGTAAGGAGTGGACACCCACTATCATTTGATGAGAAAGAGCTCCGGATTCTATTGTTCTCAGTGCCTCTGCCTGCTTCCTGTGACAGTGATGTAAACTTTCATCACTTTTGCAGGTACTCTCAGTTAAGTTTTCCGTCTCTTTAAGGGAACTTAACTCTGTTTCCTGGCCCATTGCTCTTTGAAATTCATTCTCTATTGTTGTAGAAACAAGATGAAATTTTCAACCTTTATTATTATGGGTGAAGAGGTGTGATTGACATTGCACTTGCATCTACAGAAATCTTCCAGGATATTTGTAAGGGGGGCAGACAGATAGACACTCTTGGGGTAATGCCACCCCCTCAGTAGAGAAAGGGAGAGCTGACATACTTTTCCTAAGAACAAGTCTACCCCCACCATGGAGGATAGAGATGGGGCTCCACCCTGTCCAACCCTCTACTCAAAGCCGTCCCTGTACTCCCTCCCTTGGTTACATTCACTTTATCCCCAATTATTAGAATTTCCTCAAAAGCCCCGAACCTCAGGTCACCCCTCAGCTCTCATACTGTAGTTTCAGAGTCTGTCCATATCTTCAGTTCGGTTCATGCCTTCCACCTCCTCCCAGATCCTGAGAGTGTTGCCCTGTGCTGTCCAGATCCACAGCAAGTCATACAGGGCAACCCTTCCATTATCATCCTCTTTTCCAAACATTTCCTCACTGATTGTTCCAGCAGAAACCTGGCCCTCAGGGGCACATTGTGTATCCTGCATCATCTCTAGCTGTGGTCATTTCCCCTGGACCTGGGAGGGAGTTAGTGTTCTCCTTGCCCCCCGCCCCCCACCCTCCGCTGATTTCAGGCCATTTTCTCCTCCCCTGAATTCTGAACCACATTTTAACTGTCATCTATTGACCCCAAGCCATTCCTCCTCATTTCCCAAGGGGACTCTGGGTCAATGCTGCTCATTCACTTTGGTCCTAATCCTCAGTAATTTCAGCACACTTGTAGTTGAGCATTCCATTCCCTGAGCTACTCCTTTGGCCAGAGCCTTAGACCTCAACCATTACCATCATTTGCAGAGCTGTACCCCTCATAACCTCAGGTATGTGCATCCCACGCTTTACTCTCTAGTGCCTTGAACCAAAGATCTTTCTACCCCGCTGACATCTACAATCATTGCTTCTTCATTCTCAGCCTCTTTACTGTTCCTCACCTTCTTGATGGTTTCACTGCCCTCCTTAACAGGCTGAAATCCGATTGTAGTCCTTGTCATTCACCCTTTACTCTCTCATCCTTCTCTCACTTGTTCCTACATGTTTGGCAACCCATAATTAGGTTAAAGCCAATTCACGGACTTCTCTGCTTACATCCTCTTTACTTTATGACCATCGATCGAGTGGCGCCTTTATGCTGTCCAGAGTCAAAGGATACCCCACTCTCCAAAATGACACATTCCTTCCTCCACAATTCCCACACCTGCTCCCTCATTCTCACTCCCCCACTCTGGTCTTTCTATTTCTCCGAGAAAACTGAAGCAGCCAGTAAGGAACTTTCACAGACTCTCACCATTGATGCTGCCCACCCATCAGCTCTATTATCATTGACTCTTGCCTTCCACCTGCTACCAGAGCTGCTATTATCTAAAGCCAGATCGGTCCCTAGTTAGCAGATTACAGCTATGAGAGCTTTACATGTGCAACTCATACTAACACTTCTAAAAGAATATCAAAAGGACACTTCCTAATTTGTCAGTGATGGAGATTTTACTATTCTCTTAATATAAACAAGAGATTGAAGAGAAGAAAGACTTGTGTGCTGACCATGGGCAGCAATGAAAACAGAAAGATCATTAGTTTGGGTTTTAAATGCTAGTTGAATTAAATAACCTTGAGAAATATTCTAGAGTCATGAAAACTTGAGTTTGAATCACAGTTCTGCCCTCAACTAGCTTTATAATTTTAGTAAATTAATAAATAGCAAAGGTATTCAATTACCTGTACATGATAACACCACCTCCTATATTTTATGGAAGATTAGATACAAGGGCAGATTGTATCATGAAAAAATGTACCTGGTACATATTCTTTTCATGTTTACTCTTTACATTTTGTGGGGGGTTTTTAATTTGTGGTTTTTTTAAAATATGAAAACATTTACATATTTGCAAAGTTAAAACATTATAATATCACTTGTATACTCTGAGAGGCAGAAAAGTGCTCACCCCTACCTCCCACATACACACCAAAAGGTGTCCATATCAGAGCCCCCAGAACCTGTGAATATGTTGCCTTACATGCAAAAAGGGACATTGCCAATGAAGTTAAGGATTTTGATATGGACAGATTATCTTGTATTATCTGGATGGGCCCAACACAATCACACATTTCCTTAAAAGTAGAAAAGGGAGTTAGAAGAGTGAAGCACAGGGAGTGTTGACTATAGAAGACAATGTCAAAGTGAACCGGTGGGCGAAGGACGCAACCCATCATTCTGGCTTTGAAAATGGAAGAAGAGTGTCTAGGAATGTGGACAGCCTTAGGAAAAGGCCAGGAGTTCTATTCTGCCCTAGAGCCTCCAGAAAAATACCAGCCCTGCTGACATTTTGATTTTAACTCAATGAGACCCATTTGAGAACTCTGACCCCAGAACTGTCTTGTAATAGACTTGTGTTGTTTGAAACCACTAAATTTGTGACCATTTGTTACAGCAGCCATAACTAACACACATGCCTACCAAGTCCAACCATTTCCCATCCCATCCTGCCCTGCTGCTATCGGTAACCATATTTTCCACTTCCTGCTTTCTCCTTCCTGTGGATGTATAATTTGTTTTAATAAATAAATACATGTGTTTACTCTAGCTTTTTTTTTTCTTACACAAAAGATTCAGTATTATATATGTATGAACACTGCTTCTTGCTCTTTTTTTTTTTTTTTTTACTTAACAATATTCATTCTTGTCCTTTTCACTCCCTAGCCTGGTCTCACTAGCTGCCTATTTTCTATCACCTGTCATTGCAATAAGATGCTGCATTTCTGAATGTTTACAAGTTGAGTTTCTTTTTACAATGTATTATTTTTAATTTAAATGAATCATTTCAACATTTTAAAAAGCATTTGATCACAGACAGTCAACATAGTGTCATGCTTGGAGTATGGTACTTCTTCTTACTGGATAGCTATAAACTGATGTCATTGCAAATTAATCACTATAGGATTTCAGCCACCAGGTGACACTTCAGTAGTTAATTTATTAAAATAAAGTGCCTGCATTATTGGTTTGCTAAGTTTTAAATTAATTTGCCAGTAAATTACTTATGGCTTTATAGTTACAGCTACTATATTTGTTTCTATCACTGCTGTAACAAATTACTACAAATTTATGGTCTTAAAACAACACAATGTATTATTGTATAAATCTGCAAGTCAGAAGTGCAAAATGGGACTTACTGCATTAAAATCAAGTTATCAGCAGGGCTGCATTTCCCCTAGAAGCTGTAAGGGAGAATACGTTCCCTTGACTTTTCCTGCTTTTAGAGGTTGCCTATATTCCTTTGCTTGTAGCCCCTTCCTCCATCTTCAAAGTCAGCAGCATAGCATCTTCAAATCTCTACTTCTGGCTTTTCTCTTCCATTTATAGGAACCCTTGTGATTGCATTGCCCCTCCTGGATTATCCAAGATAATCTTCCTATCTCAGCTCAGCTGGTTAGCAAATTTAGATCTACCTACAACCTTAATTCCCTAACATAACTCAGGTTTCAGGGACAGGACATATATATCCTCTGGGCCATTATACAATGCTACCTACCATATGTAAGGTGATGGATGGATGGATGGATATTTAGATAGGTGTGAATCATTAATCAATGTTTTTCACACATACAAACTCCTTTTAATTTCATGTCTTTTTTCTTCATTCCATTTGGGCTTACAGACGTGAAGTGGACATCAGTTAGAGCTAGAATCATTGCCAGGGAATCAAATATCACATTCCTAGCACTTTAGTTTTGAAAAACCTTTTTTGTAGATAAGATAGAAAGACTTAAAATAGTACTTGAAGAATCTTTTTAAAAAAAAATAGTTTATTACATATAGTATTACATATGTCTCATTTTCCCCCCATTGACCTCTCCCCAGCCACCCCCACCCCCAGCACATGCCCTTACCACCCTAGTGTCTGTGTTAATTGGTTATGCTTATATGCATGCATACTAGTCCTTTGGTTGATCTCTTAACCCCCACCCCATCCCTCCCCTGCCTTCCTTCTGAAGTTTGACGGTCTGTTCGATGCTTCTTTGTCTCTGGATCTATTTTTGTTCATCAGCTTATGTTGTTCATTATATTCCACAAATGAGTGATATCATGTGATATTTATCTTTCTCTGACTGGCTTTTTTCGCTTAGCATAATGCTCTCCATGTCTATCCATGCTGTTGCAAATGGTAAGAGTTCTTTCTTTCTTATAGTAGTATTTCATTGCATAGATGTACCACAGCTTTTTAATCCACTCATTTGAAGAGTCTTTTTTTCCCAATTTCAGAATGGGTTTTTCCATCCACAGAATAGATTGGGATCCTGGTTGTGGGAGAGAGTGGAGGAAGCAGGAAGATCATTTCATATGTTGAAGGTGTCTGAGACAGGTCCTTTGTCCTCAGGTTAGACAGATTGGCAGAGAGTGTAAGGAAAAAAAAAGATGATAAGTTTGGGTCCAAGAAAAGGAAGATTTTGTTCACACCCCTGCCTGGAATTTTGGAAAGTAGAAAATTTATGAACATTCTTCATGCAATATTGACAAGGAGTATAGAGTGGAAATAGCTATGTTTTGCATGATTTCAAAGAGTCATGGAGCCCTAACCGGTTTGACTCAGTGGATAGAGCGTCGGCCTGTGGACTGAAAGGTCCCGGGTTCAATTTTGGCCAAGGGCATGTACCTTGGTTGCAGGCACATCCCCAGCAGGAGGTGTGCAGGAGGCAGCTAATCGATGTTTCTCTCTCATCGATGTTTCTAACTCTATCCCTCTCCCTTCCTCTCTGTAAAATATCAATAAAATATATTTTAAAAAGTCATGGAATGACAGCTGAATCCTCTCTACACACATGAGAAAAGGGCCTGGAAGTTAGGAGAAAGAAAGTGGGACAAACCATACGGCCAAGGACCAAATATATTCACAGAAATCTCAGCACATGCCAGCAGGGAGGGATAACTGTGCCCAAGGACTTGATGGAACACAGTAGATGTCAATATGTGAAAGGCATGCCCAAGTTTAAGCATCTCCTTTCTGTTGATGTATGACTCCTGTGGAAGTTCTTAGAACTTAAATGCAATTTCAGCAAGATTGGAATGGAAATGGGATAAGGGGGGATATATTCTGAACTGATTGAAATTGACCTAGAGGATATAAGTTTACTTTGAATGAAAAAAATATATATCTATACACACATACATATATATGTAGACTATGTGACATATAATATGTATAAAATACATACACATATAATGGATAATAAATTTATTATATATTATTTATATAATACATAAAAGTACTATAATTGTATATTATTTATATAAGATATAAATTATATATAGTATATAATTTCTTTGGCTTAAGACAAAGCAAAGGCTAAAAATGAAGACTGAGTTGAAATATTTTAAAGAATTTATTTCTCATATATTTAAGTATGTAACTTGAAGCAATACATCTATTAGCTATAGATATAAAATAGACAGACATCCATATAAATAGAAAGAACTAGCAAACCGTACACTGTCACAATTTGTTATTCAAAACTATGCAGTAACATTGGCATACTAGGTGAAAATGATACACAGGAGAAAGCTTTCTACTAGTTAAAAATCTGATTTTTTGATCTTTAGTCACTAACTAGTCCTGATTTTCTTCTATAGAGTTTACGCTCTTCTTCATGGGAAGAAATGTTGATGTCTATGTGCATTTTTTCCATGTTCCTACTGGTCAATAAATGTCAGCCACACAGTCAAAAAGTTTTTTGGAGAGTATCTGATAATGCCCACAAACTCAAAAATCTGAAGTATACAGCCTTATACTACATGAGAGTCTTAATCCTATGTATTCCACTATTACTCCACTAATACTAATTAAGAAGTAAAGATTGAAATGTGAATATCAGAATTATCATTTGGGATGAGGTGTCAGCATTTGATGCCCAAAGATAAGCTCAAGAAAAGTACAGTAGTGCCTCCTTATCTCTAGAGGATACTTTCTATACTGCCAGTGGATTCCTGAAACCTCAGATGATACCTAAACCTATATACACTATGTTTTCTTCTTATACACACACTAGAGGCCCGGTGTACAAAATTCGTGCAGTGGGGGGGGGGGGGTCCCTCAGCCCAGCCTGCACCCTCTCCAATCTGGGACCCCTCGAGGGATGTCTGACTGCCTGTTAAGGCCTCTCACAATCCAGGATTGCTGGCTCCCAACCGCTTGCCTGCCTGCCTACCTGATTGCCTCTAACCACTCCTGCCTGCCAGCCTGATCACCCCCTAACCACGCCCCTGCCTGCCTGATCGATGCCTAACTGCTTCCCTGCCAACCCAATTGCCCCTAACTGCCCTCCCCTGCTGGCCTGGTCACCCCTAACTACCCTCCCCTGCCAGCTTGGTTGCACTTAACTGTCCTCCCCCCCAGGCATGGTCCCCCCCAACTGCCCTACCCTGCTGACCTGGTCCCCCCCCCCCCCGCACCAATCGCCTTACCTTTCAGGCCTGGTCCCTCCCAACTGCTCTCCTCTGCTGGCCTGGTAACCCCTAACTGCCCTCCCCTGCAGGCCTGCCTCCCCACAACTGCCCTACCTTGCAGGCCTGGTCACCTCTAACTGCCCTCCCCTGCTGGCCTGGTCGCCCCCAACTGCCCTCCCCTGCAGGCCTGGTCCCTCCCAACTGCCCTCCCCTGCTGGCCTGGTCACCTCTAACTGCCCTCTCCTGCCAGCCATCTTGTGACGGCCATCTTTGACCACATGGGGATGGCCATCTTGTGTGTTGGAGTGATGGTAAATTTGAATATTACTCTTTTATTAGATAGGATATCTTTTCACTTAAAGGAAGCACTTCCAGGCTTTCCTTTGGTATATCCGAATCACCAGCATCACTACTCTTGAATCTTGGGGGCATTAGTAAGTAAAATAAGGGCTATTTGAACACAAATACTTAGCTGCCATGACAATCAATCTAACAACAGATAAGGCTATTAAGAAACTAATTTCCAAGCATCATATATAGTGTGGGTATGCTGGACAAAAGGATGATTCACACCCACGTAAGACAGCATGATCTTTCATCACTACAACAGCACTTTAAAACTTATGAATTGGTTATTTCTGGAATTTTTTGTTTAATATTTTCAGATCATAGTTAATCATGGGTAACTGAAACTATAGAAAGCAAAGCCATGGATAAGGGGGAATACTGTATATACTGAGATTAATTATGGTGTGCTCTCTGAGTTGGGGGCTAGGTGCTACCTTGTGAGCCCCCTGTAACACAGGCCTCTCCAGTATAGTAATAAAACAAGCATTAGATTTAACTGAAGTTAACCATGACTTGATTCTCCAGCCCCTACAGGGAATTTATAGATCACATATCAGTATAAGAGCATATTAAAGAGGTTCTGAATGTTTTATGGCTGCAACATAGGACAAAGCTTGGGACAGCTTTTTAACAAATGCAGTCTCTCTCCCTTCCTCTCTCTTTCTCTCTCACTTCTGAGGTGTTGTCTGTGCGCAAAAGTAAATACAAACAGTGCTAACAAGTCTTCTGTGCATTATGTAGAATAGGATGAAACCCTTACTAATAGATGAGTCATAGAGAGAAGCTCTCACACAGCTACACAGATTCAACTCATAGCAACCCTGGGTGCCAGCCACTCCTAACTCTGGCTACGTAAGGGCCACTGCTGAATAAGCCTCAGTATGGTAAAGACAACAGAAACTTGTGAAGTTACTCAGAGAAAAATGTATCCTATGACACCTTAATTAGCCTTAATTTATTCAGATAATGAAATGACATAAAAATAGTAAAGCAAGCCCAGTCAACATGGCTTAGTGGTTGATCATCAACCTATGAACCAGGAGGTCATAGTTCAATTTCCCGTCAGGGCACATGCCTGGGTTGCAGGCTCGCTCCCAGTGTGAGGTGTGCAGGAGGCAGCCAATCAATGATTCTCTTTCATCATTGATGTTTCTATCTCTCTCTCTCCCACTTACTTTCTCTCTGAAATCAATTACAACATATTTAGAAAAGAACAGTAGTACAAGAAAGAAATAAAAGATGCAAGAATTAGCAAAGAACAGGCTGTCTTCATTTGCATATAACTAGTATGTATACACAGAAAAAAAATCTACAGATGAGCTATTAGAAATATACATAAATACAGCAATGTTGCTGGATGTAGGTGTAATACACAAAGATTATATTTTACTTCTAGATAACATCAATAAACAATTAGAAATTAATATTTAAAAAAATAATACCCCCGCCGAAACCGGTTTGGCTCAGTGGATAGAGCGTCGGCCTGCGGACTGAAAGGTCCCAGGTTCGATTCCGGTCAAGGGCATGTACCTGGGTTGCGGGCACATCCCCAGTGGGAGATGTGCAGGAGGCAGCTGATCGATGTTTCTCTCTCATCGATGTTTCTAACTCTCTATCTCTCTCCCTTCCTCTCTGTAAAAAATCAATAAAAATATATTTAAAAAAAAAAAAAATAATACCCCAAATATTTTTTAAAATGCCATAAGAATAAATCTAATGAAAAAGATGCAAGACTCCTACACAGAAAACTAAAAAAAAACATGTCAGGAATTTAAAGAATCATGGATCAAAAGACTAACATGGGAGGATCAACTATGTTAATGAATTAGAAGACACAATCTGGCAAAACTATTAATTCTCTGTAAAGTTAAGATCAATTTCAACCAAAATTCGCAGGCTTTTTTTTTTGATGTGTGTCAATGGAAGAAATGTATTTCAACCCATCATTATACAAGGAGAGGATTAATAGTATAGCAAAGTCAGGCTAGCCTGTGTTCTAAACCAAAATTTCCTGTCTATGTGATCTGGCCCAAGCTACTTAATGTCTTAACCTCACTTTTATGTCTGTAAAATGGAGATAATAATATCTCCCTCATAGGCTTCCTGTAAGGATAAAATGGGCTTACTTAGATAATATTGTTTATAGTTATCAGCTACTAATATTTCCCATTTAATCATTTATCTCTTTGGGCAAACTGTAAGCTCCTTGAAGACAGGGACTAGTTGTTGTTGTATGTGTGTGTGTGTGTGTGTGTGTGTGTATTTTGATAATTATAAGTTCAGGGTAGGTGCTCAACAAATATTAAATCAATAAATGTATTTGTAAATATTGAGATAGAAAAACAGATGGCAGTTCAAGCAAGAATTGGGTAAGAGTAAGTCCCAGAAGATAAGAAGGTTTTCTGAGTAAGTTGGCAGAATGTGGTACAAGGCATCTGGGAGCAGATACTGGCTAAGATCAGGGAGTGTCTGGGGAATCAGTCCCAGAGAAAATAGAGGGATTGGAGCAAGGTGCAGACCCAGGCTGTGTGGACCTAAAATCAGAGAAGGTTGGTGTAATATGGAAAGGTGGAGACTCCAGGGGAAAAGTGGAAGCCAGCTGCTACAGCTGAGGCACATGATCAAAAAAAAAAAATATAATTAGCTATTGAATTATCTAGCTCACACCAAATAAGGTTTTTTTATAATTCCTCTTTACTAAGTTCAAAATCGGTCCTAAAGCCCCAGGCAGGGCTGATCCTGAAGTTTAAGATCAAGTTTAAGGTCCATTACGTATTGAAGACCTTTGCTATATACACTGATTAAGAGATAAGATAATATATTTTTTTTCTGTTTAACGAAACTCTTTGGAAAGAACTTGTTATTTTTTATATATATACTAGAGGCCCGGTGCATGAAATTTGTGTGGGGGTTGGGGTGTACCTTAGCCCTGCCTGCACTCTCTCCAATCCAGGACCCCTCATGGGATGTCCGATTGCTGGTCAACTGGCAGTCAGACATGCCTCTCGCAATCTGTGAGCACTGGCTCCTAACCGTTCACCTGCCTGCCTGCCTGATCATCCCTATCCCCTCTGCCTGCCTCCCTGACCACCACTAACTGCTCCCCTGCCGGCCTGATCGCCCCTAACTACTCCCCTGCTGACCTGATCACCCCTAAACACCTCTGCCTCGGCCCCGCACCCAGGACCCAGGATTTTCTCCCTCTAGCCAGCCACAGGCACCCAGGACCTGGGCCAGCTTTGCCTGGGCCGGCTGCAGCCGCAGGGGACCGTGGGTGGGCAGCTTCTGGGCCGCAGCTGCAGGCACTTGGGATCACAGGGTGGGTGGCTTTTCTCCCTCTCCCAGGCCGTAGCTGCAGGTGCAGGCACCCAGGACCATGGGCAGGTGGCTTCTCCCAGGCCCAGCTTTGTCAGGAAGGACATTCAGAAGGTCGTCTAGAAGACATCTGGTCTAATTAGCATATTACCCTTTTATTAGTATGGATATATTTTTATTGATTTCAGAGAGGAAGGAAGAGGGAGATACAGAAATATGAATGATGAGAAAGAATCATTGATTGGCCAATCCCTGCAAACCCCTCACTGGGGATTGAACCTGAAACCTGGGCATGTGCCCTGACTGAGAATTGAACAGTGACCTAGTTCATAAGGCGGTGCTCAACCACTGAGCTACACTGGCTGGGTATAGAACTTGTGATTTTTGAGACCTCTACTGTGCTCCCATCAGTGGTAGGGCTGGATAGCAACAGTAGGATGTGTGATGGTAAAGATGCGGGTTCAAAGTAAGAAGCCCTTTCTGAAGTATTCTGAGAGCTCAGCAGAAGTCAATGGGGGAGGAGAAGAAGCAAGGCTGGGCTAGATACCTGGCGCTTGACCTGGGCCAGGAGCACTGTCTAAGGGGTTTAGTATATGGCACAGTGTCGGCAGCCTAAATACGAATAAACAGTGACAATCCATCCCAAGGGGCTGATCAATGGAACAGGGCTCTAGCCAGGACATGGGATGGCTTCTGAGGATGAAACTGTCCAGAGGGGGAGTCAGGACTCTGGTCCTGTAAGGTGGACCTGAGAACAGAGTACTAGTTGCAGCACAACAGATGTTCAGTAAGCCTGACCCTACCAATATAGGCGATAAAGGAAATAGCAACCAGCTAAAGACACCCAGGACTCGGGTCTCACCCTCAGCACACCTAAACTAGATTGATGGCCGCAAATCCCATGCCCTAATCCTGGGTGCATATGAAGTTCTTAGTGTGCTTTTCAAAATGATTGCAATTGGCTCAGAAGTAGGAAGAGCTGAGCTGATAAGTATCATAGCAACAAAGACTGGGATGCGAGGGCTAAAGCGGAGCATGGGTCAAAGGTGACTGCACTGACCAGAGTAATAGCTTAGGTAGGAAACCCGGAGCCTGTACCTTAGGCCATTGCTCCAAGATCTAAAAAGACGTATTTGCTTATATTTGAAGCATGTTTCTTTTATTTCATTTTGGACTTTAAAAGGCAAGACTAGAGAGGAAAGAAACCAAAAGCCTTAAGCCAGAAGGACAAAAGGTGTCTGTCCTTGTAGATCCCAGGCATACCGTCCAGCCCAGATCACACTCTGCAAAAGTGTTTTCACATACAGATGTCGTGAGAAAGAGGAATGGCCGAAGCAGCCCTCTGAGTTCTGCT
Source organism: Myotis nattereri (assembly GCF_964212035.1). Taxonomy (NCBI): domain Eukaryota; kingdom Metazoa; phylum Chordata; class Mammalia; order Chiroptera; family Vespertilionidae; genus Myotis; species Myotis nattereri. The sequence goes on from NC_138081.1 coordinate 20,521,198, forward strand.
TTGTAAGCTTCTGCCAATAGTAGGTCAAACCGTTAGAGATTCGGAATTGCAGCCAACTTCTTTCCTCTTGATCTACAGGGGCAAGGAAGGAAGTGAATGGACAGAATGGTTATTACTTTCCTTAGGTCACGTGACTAGTAGCACTCAGGTGCTCTCAGAGTTCATAGCAGTTTCTAGAGCCCGAGATTTTCCTTGTTTTCCTTTACTCTATAACCATTTGTTTTTTCTTTACTATAAAGCCACTCTAAAAACCAAGATTGCTTTCCCACGGGTCTATGTGCTCCTTCAGAAACTGGTTGCTCACCCCTCAAGTAAAAATCACGTCTCAAAGGGTAATCAGCTTGTGTGGCAAAACTTAAGGTCAAGGGGTATGCTTTCTCTTCACAAAGTCTTAGCAGCCTGCAAGGTAATTGATTGACAAGTCTCTAATAATGGTTGAGTAACTTGAAATATTTAGATACCAGATTACTTTGGCTCATATATATATGAGACTTACTTCCACAGTGCACAACACATCATTAAGCGTTAGAAAATTTTCACCAACATTCCCTCAGTCCACCATGCAGAACATTCAGACTGTCAATCACTTAACTTATTCTGAACAAAGAGCAACACTGGTTTATCAATAACAATAGCCGTATCATTGGTCACATACCCTAGAAAACAGACTGAGATGGAGGTTTGCCTGCAAGAAGTTTATTGGGGAATATTCCTGGGGACACCTGTGAGGGACAGAGAGAAACTGGAGAGGGTAGAGGAGGATTGAACTGTGATGCATTTGCAACATAGGCCTCCGTCGATCCCGCAGTAAGTTCAGGAGCTTAGGTGGTCCTTCAAAAATGTTCCAAATGTGGACAAAGCAGCTGGGCCTACATAGAGCACCATGCAGTCTTTAGATGCATGCGGACTCTGGCATGACCTGGGGAGAGGCAGCTTCCTTCAGGCCTTGGAGGGCAACTCTTTGGGAGGGATTTGACTGTGAGCCATCAGCGAGCACATTCTTGGCAGCTGGAGGAGTGCGTGTCCTGGTCCTGAAAAGAGAGTCACAGCTGTGTATTACAACAGCCACTACAAATGGCTTCTTTAAGAAGGCTGACTGGAGAATAGAAATGGGTGACCCATGTTCACAGCAACCTCTTTGTAGAATGACATCACATCTTATTTGCCTATATCTACTCTACAAGCTGCTCTGATACTCTGCAAAGAGTCAGCTTCCATGAATATTTGGTTTAGATTTACCCTATTATTGGTATAATGTTATATTATTATTTCAGACTGTGTACAATACTATGATGATACATGCCATTGTACATTTGTCCAAACCTGTAGAATGTACAACACCGAGTGAATCCTAATGTAAACTATGGACTTTGGGTGATCGTGATGTGTCAATGTAGGTTCATCAATTGCAGCAAATGTCCCACTCTGGTGGGGATGTTGCTAATGGGGGAGGCTGTGCATGTGTGGAGGCAGGGCGTTTATGAGAAATCTCTGTACCTTCTCAGATTTGCTGTGAATTTTAGAATGTTCTTTTAAAAATGTCATGGCGGGGGAGGGTTAGAGAGCAACCAAAGGACTTATATGAATGCATACTAGCGTAACCAATGGACACAGACACTGGGGCAGTGGGGGCTTGCCCAGTGTGGGAATGGCTTGTGGGGCTGGGGGAGGGGGGCCGGGGTTCAAGCAGGGGAAAAGGAGACATATGTAAAACTTTAGGCAATAAATACATTTTTTTAAAAATGTCATCTTTAAAAAAAAAAAAATCTCTTGGCATAGGTATTAGTTTGTAATGGCTGCCATAACAAAACATCACAGACTTGGTGGCTTAACAACAGAAGTTTATTCTCACTACTTTGGAGGCTGGAAATCTGAGATCAAGGTGTCACAGGGATGGTCTCTTCTGAAGCCCCTCTCCTGGGTTGACAGATGACTGTTTCTCCCTCTGACTTCCCTGAAGGATCTTAAATCTTACCAGACAGCCTCCCAGAGGAAGTTGTGGGAAAGGGGCAGGACATGAGTTTTTTTTCTCCATTGCCTCATTTAGTAATGCCACCCCAAGGATCCCATATCTCTTTGGAAACCAATTTTCCACTCCCCGAGCAGATTGTTACCTCTTGGAGAGCTGGTTTGGGAAACCAAACACCAAATAAAAGCCACCCCTTCTGTTTGTAATGCAAACTTTCATCCACGCCTCTTAATGGAATGAATTGGTTGTGGGAGGGTGGAAAGAGATGATAAATATCACCTGGCCATATAATGCAGGTGAAAAATGGATTTCTCAGTGGGAGTACAACCACTGAGTCACTGAGTTGTATCCAATATGAGAATTACCAAGAGGAAAGATTCCTATAAGAAAATTTATCTTTAAGCTGAGTTCCTAAGGGCTAAGATATTTCTGCTTAAGGCTCATGCCTGGCATGTAATATCTCTAATCCAATTGATCCCATAAATTCTATGTTGTTGTTTTTGCCAATTTTGCATCACATGGTAATTTTTGGAAATGTATATGTCCTGATATTGCAGAAGTGATTAAATGTAGCACCATATTCTCCTTAATATGCGCTGAAAAGATGAGGAGCATAGGAAAATGTGAAAAAAGAATGGGGACTAAATGTAATCAATTTAAGGGAAAATTAATTTAACCTTATTATAGCACCAAATAGATCTACTGAACTAAAGGCAATGATTTGGCTTGGAATTGAATGATGCTTTGGAATTGCTAGATCTTTGGATTGAAAGAAATAAAAATTGTTTTATAGTCAGGAAGAAAATGTGGGTCAATAAATTAATGCTCGGGAAACTTTATAAATCTGGAAATTAGATTGATTTCTCTCACTATGAACAATTTATTTTAATTTTATGAAAAGGGGCATAATTTTTAATTGACTGGAAAATTTTATCACTTGAATAATTACTATTTGAAACCAATCCCTGTCTTGTTTATCAACTATCAGTACTAACAGTTTTGAAAGTAGCCCTGCAAAGAGTTACATACTTGTTTTGTGTGTGTTTTGTGAAAAGGGGTGACTAAATGGTTTTGGGACTTCTGTTTGATTAAAGTGCTCTACCCACACCCACACGGCCATTTTCAGCCCCGCTGAATGGCGTGCTGTTTAATAAAAAACTGGTGATAGAAATTTCACTGAGCATCTTTGAAAAACAGTAGTGCCATTTGCCAAGTATTTCCAGGTTCTCACTTTAGCAGTACACAGTAGGACTGCATTCCTGGACCTCCTGTGGTCTGGTCAATGAGTTCAGGTGGATTGATAACAGGGTTGATACCCAAGAATGTCGTGGTACCAAAGGGGATGTCCACCTTGAATGAACTCACACATGAACATCTTGTGAAAGGTAAATCTTTCCATTTTTATTTCTAAAATAATAACCAGACTCTTTTATGTACAGTGGTTTAAACAGACACACACACACAAACACAATAATAATAATACCTAAAATAATATTTTTCTTGTTTCACAAATGAGAAAACTAATGTTCTAAGAGCTGAATTAATTTTACTCAAGGTCTAAAATAGACTACAATAATAAACAAGTTAAAAAGTCCTCTTATTTTTCTTCTGTTCCCTATCTTTAAGAAAGCTGCATGATTTCATTTTCTCCAAAGTAGATTCAATGTTTCTCTTGCCACCTCACCTTCCACTCCCCCCTCAACCCTATCCCTGAAACCAGATCTAACCCACTCCCTCAACATGCGCAGAATCTATTCAGAGTGGTGGATGGCTGAGCCCAGGGAGGCAGAGAGTAGGCCTCAGCAACAAAAGTTGATCAAGTTCTGCAGGGCCTCGATAGTCCCAGACTTTTCCAGAGTTTATAAAACAGCTTGCATATTGAGTCTTAATCTTGCCAAGGTTGACCAAGAAGCCAGACTCTTTCAGGTCAAAGGTAGGTCAAAAGGTTGGTCAGTAGATAGCTTCCTTAAAGACCAGTCACCAAATGTTAGCCGCAATGTTTCCTCAGCAAACATTAACACGCTGAGATTTTAGGTGTTGCTCCAGGCAAGAAGAGAAGTTTCCCAAGGAAGCCGACCTGTCTCTTCTCATGCCAACCCTTCTCCTGAAACTCAACTCTCAGTCCAGGGCAGGGAGCATCCGTGAGAAATGGGGAAACCTAGGCAAAACGGTGGAAGCTCTAGTTAACAGAAAGAATATGGCTGGTGTTTATTGATGACTTAATTTGAACCAGGCACGACTCTACCAGTTTTTAACGTATTAACTCACTGACTCCAGAAACCATCCTGGGCTATGCGTGTACTATCACTAGACTTATTTTACAGAGGAGTAGATGGAGGCACAAGGGTATTCTGCAATCCCCTGAGCTCACACAGTAGACAGGCTAGTCTCCCAGCTTTACTGGTCTGTGCATTAGGCATTCTCCATGCTTCTCCCTCAACCTTAAACTCAGTGCTCAGTGCCTACTTGCCCTTCTCTATTACCTAAGCTTGGTCTCTGAAATAACTCTGCAGCTCTGAACTTACAACTTTACACAGAAAACAGCATTGCTTCTCTCCAGATTATTTGTCCAATGTCTCATTTCTCACAGTGGAATGAAGAGTTCTGTAATCTTTTAGGTGAATTTCAGGCTTAAGCAAATATGTGGAAGAGATTTTAGAGGAACAGAACCTTGACCCTGAAATCACACGGGGTGAAACTGGCTGTGTTAAGGTCACATTAAAGAACTACCCTTTATATAAATGGCTGAGGGTTCCAAGTGGCTGTCGCCTCATCATAAAAATGCCATCCAGTCACCTCCCAGGATGGGGCCCCCCAATTAGAATCTACACCTGAAGCAAACCCTGGTTTTCACGCCTCTGCAGTCCATCCCTGACCCTGGGACCTCCTATCCCAACCATGCTTCTAAGAGCAATCTCACCTGAGGTCACTGGGATATGAAGAGCTTCCACTCATGTTCAGGGGGCTCAATTCTCTGCTAGTTCAATTCTGACCTCCCTCCCCATTTCTTGCCACCGGAATTCTGCTCACCTTCTGAGAACCCCACCAATCTTTCATTTTTTTATTCTGAATTAAGGACTGAAATGTGACCTTTTTCCTGTGGTTTAGCCTTGTCCTGGACTGCGATTCTGCCTTGAGCTTACCATACACCCCATATCACTGAGCTGTAACTCCACTCTAAACACCGTGGATAAGCCCCAGTCTCTCATTTCTGCTGAAAGACCTCCCTCATGCTGCCAGCTCTCCATTCTGGACTTGGAAGAATCACTTAGTATGAATTTTCTGTCCCTGTCCTCTAATGCTTGTTGGGCCCCAGCATGGTTTGCCACGGTGCCAGCGTTGTTCCTGAACCCTACTGATATCACATGCATCCAGATATGAAAGCATAGTTCAAATTACAATTCATTAGGCCCTGGGCCATGAGAGGAGAATATGCTGAAAGAATGGAATCTTTAATTCATCCCCCACCTCATAGGTTCAAAAATAGATGTTGAAAAATTATGTGGATTTCTTTGGGGAGAGTTGTTAGTGCATTCCTACCTCTTTCCTACACTTCCTCCTAATATGGGTCTAAGTCTTGTGCACATCCCCAGTTCTACTAAGTAGTGTAGTTCCTGGTCTTGGCTTCTACTGTTTTTTTTTCCAACTTTTACTACCACCGTTAGCTGGGTGTAAGACTGCAACCATGCTCCTCTTCTCTAGAATGGCTGGATATACGCTGCCCAGGAGGAAGGGCCTCCAGCTGAGACAGTCTAATGAACTCCCTACCAGCTCAAACTGGGACCTTAATGGAAAGGTCAACTTTAAAAGATCCTCTGAACTAACTCTCAGTGAATGGCTAATCAATAAATGTGATAATAATATTCCACCATGGAGAAACCCTAGAGGCTAGAAAATGGGCAGAGGTGGGGAGAGTTAAACTTTGTGAAGTTCTACTAAATCCTCCCTCCTCCCTTTTAAAGTGCTCAGATAAAAACCCAAATGTAAAGATGCTTAATTAAGAATAATATGCCAGTGTTTCCCTCTGGTTTCCTGGCACCCACATATGCCAGTCAATGTGTGTAACAAAGTCCTTCTTACTCTCCCTCCCTCTCTCTGGACACCAGCACATCATGTTTTTAGAAGCTGTAACAGAGGAAGTCCCTTTAGGGTTCTTTAGTTCCCTAAGATTTGCCTTTGCCTTGCCCCATTGCTGAATATATGGGCCATGACTCAGAACAGAAAGGAATGTAAAAGAGGATGTGCCCTGACCAGTTTGGCTCAGTTGATGGAGCATCGGTCTGCGGACTGAAGGGCCCCGGGTTCGATTCTGGTCAGGGGCATGTGGCTTGGTTGCGGGCACATCCCCAGTGAGGGTTGTGCAGGAGGCAGCTGATTGATGTTTCTCTCTCATCGATGTTTCTAGCTCTCTATCCCTCTCCTTTCCTCTCTGTGTAAAAAAGTCAATAAAATATATTTTTTTTAAAAAAGAGGATGTGCCTGTTGCCAGGTGGTTCTTAAAAACAAAACCTGAGATCCCTCAACATCCATGAAGAAAGGCCATAAACTCTCCAAGACGAAACCTTACCAAGACTGATCATTCCTGCCCACATTCCCCTATTACTGCTCAGGCTTTAGCCTGCCATTTTGTGACTTGTTCTTCCTTCATGGATGCCTAATGTTTGTCTTCCCTTGTGTAGAAATGTCTCATAGGTTGGCTGTGAGTAGACAGCTAGTTTGCTGCAACTCCACCCACGCCCCCTTAGGAATGGTTCTGGCCCTAACTTCATTATGAAGAGACAGGCTTGCTGCTTTGTGATTTTAATCAACAAAGTCTTCCTTCCGGACAACCGGTCTATTGTAAGGGTCACCACTCACTGCCAAGATGGAATTAGGTGTGTGCGCGCTGTGGACAGCAAGGGTGTATCCTGTATCAGTGCAGGTGTGACGGCAGCATCCTCTCATTGAGGACAGAAACACGTGTGCTTTGACTTGGTTCTGTAGGTTTTAAAGAAGATGCACATATTCTCATTCATGTGCTGGTCGACCAAGACGTCTCTGTTCTCTGAAGGGTGCGTCCATCTCTTCTCTTCCCACCTCGCTCCAGCATCACTGAGTGGGGAAGAGCGTGCTCACAAGGGGCCCTGAGTGGTCTGTCACAACTTGCAGGTGAAGTTTCTCCTTGAGTTTTTAATACTCACATCTCATCTTCAACGATTCATTAACTTAGATCCATTGGTTGGGCTGAATGATGCATTCTAAATAGGAACAATAATAACAGTGATACCAATGAGTAATTGCATTGGCACAAATGCACACATATGTATATGTATGTGTATATGTGTGCCTGCCTAGACATAAACATGTAAAAATGAAGACACGCAGAGAAGGGCCTACATGACGCAGTGTTAAGTTACCATTTTTCACTGACTCTAACTTGGGAAGCTACATCATTATTTTTATGTTCCACCAAGAAAAAAAAAAGAAATTGCCAATTAAACTATAACATGCCACTAATTATAATATACATTCCAATTTCAGAAACGTTAAAAGGTGAAGAGAATGTCTATCATAGAATTGGTGAACTATGTTAAAAGTTATACTCAATACTAGATAACCATTAATGCTGGTTCCTAATGTGTTCAGAAACTTGTTTATTTGTTTGTTTTTAAGGAAGCAGTTCTTGTTGAGAAACTGTTAGTGGAATGAATGACTTCTTTCTAATTAATATAGCAATGGTAGCAATTGTAGTTGGTATCTTAAAAGACAGATGGCTTGGACAAAAGTCATCTCCAAGATCTATAAGAACACAGACACATCAATCCAAGGGAGTATGGTTTACTAAAAGAGTCCTGAGCAAGCAGAATGTTAATTTCCAGGGTTTGCTGGGTGGCCTTGGGCAAGTCTCAAGTACTCTGAGCCTTGGTTTCCTTACCTATGAAATGAGTAAGCTGACTTATTTCTCATTTCCACCCACTAGCATTTTATAAATTTATGATACTGGGTCCATGTTTTCCCAACTTAGTGGTCCAAATGTCAGGTTGAAATACATCCAATGTGGAAAATTGTCTTGAGTATATTCTGCTTCACTTAAGCTTTAGCAGGATACTGCAATATTTGTTGAGTGAAAAAATGAATGAATGAAGGTAGGCCTAATGATTTTCTTTGCTGAAAAATCATGAATACTGACCTATAATATTTTTCTCTGCAGGAGGACACCGACCCTCCAGTATTGAGACCAAAATGGAGAGGCTTACCTCTGCTACTCTTGTTGGCCCCTTCAGTGATGACATCTTCATCCTCAAAGCATCTCTTATCTGAAGAAGCAATGACAGTGAAGAAATGACAATATCACCAATGCCTAGTTCATGTCCTGCAACTGGGAGACCAGTCACACTGGCAGAAGCAGCATCAGATGGCTTAGCACAGTGGTTGGCAAATAATAATGCTTAGGTAATTGTTAAGGTGTGGTGTAATGAGATTTACTATTAAGATTTAAATTGTAGGTATGGTTTTAATTGCTTTCATCAACTGTACTCACATAGAGCCTCCTGTTGACTTGATGATGTGCTGGGAATGAGAGAATAGAGTTCTTTCCTTTCCCGCTCACAGCTGATGCCCTGAACCCCACCCCCTAACTCAACTCCCCTGAACCATGCTCTCTAATCAAACCTGCTTCTTCCTCCTGCTTCCCTCAGCCACACGAAAATCATTTACAATGAGTGAAACAAATTCAAGTTACCTTGTGATCCATAATGGTTCCAAACAGCAAGATGAAGAACCCCTGTGGCAAAATTCAACAGAAGTATGAGGGAAAGTTTTGCAGGCAACATATCAGCTGTTATGTTACTACCACTCTTTTAGATACCTTCTAGGACTCTTATCAGACATTCAAAACTTCACTTACCACTGGTTCAGAGGAAAATGCATTGATGTGTATTTTCTTGAGTGCACCTCAAAGAAAGAGGATCACCTTTATCTCTGTGCATGATGATGATTGACATTTATTAAATGGCTATAGATGTAGGATAGAGTTTTCAACCTTATTAAATCTGTTTACTTTCTTTCCAAATATTAAGTGAGCTGTTCTTACTCATGATGACAGTGAGACATGACATGGGATCTTGCAACTCAAAGTCACAATAACAGAAGGTATCTTGAGGAGATGAAACTTGTATTCTAGACTATTTTCACACCAAATTCTCTGGGCTGGTGGAAGAAGTTTCTGGATAAAAGAAAAACTACAGAAACCAATAAGGTCAAAGTCTCCTCAAGTTTAAACACTTGGTCACCTATAAAGTCACAATCATTGGAAGCCAATCTTTTTAAATGTTGGGAGTTGATGTCCAAGAAAAATCTGGATCTCGCCATGAGAGTGGAGGGAATCTGGGTTTTTCATGGTGAAGAAACACTGATCAGAAGACTGAAATTGTAGAATGTGAGTCACAAGTGTGTGTCTTAGTATTTTTCTTTCTATCAAGAAAGGAGACAAATAAATGATCTGAACCAAACCACAGAACATTCTGAGGTTTAATTAAGTTGCAAAGTAAAAATAGATGAGGTCATTAGTCACCAGAGTAACTGGTGGAAATCCTCTCTCCTCCAGACTTGGGGAGATATAATGTGAGTGTAAGAAATTTTGATTTCAAAAAACAAGCAAACAAACAACACAACAACAAAACAACACTTAAGTCAAAGGTTTTTCTTTAAAGTAATGCAAGGGAACGAGTGAAATAAATAGTCTCTATAGTTATTAAAGACTTATGAGTAAGATATATAATTCATCTGAGTTGGCATGTCTTTAAAGCTTGCTTTATATTTTAAATACCAAATTTCTAAATATAGTAGCGATGACATGTTAATAGGAACACTTTGCTGCTTTATTATGCAGTTATTATTTAAATACTAGTCATTTTTTTTTTCTTTTTGCTTAAAACAAACAGATAATAAATATGTTAGGCCTTGAGGGTATACAGTCTCTGTTACCACCACCTCAGCTTTGCCATTGTAGCTCCAAAACAGCCATGGGCGAAATGTAAATGATTGAGTATGGCTGTGTTCCAATAATACTATTTACAACAGGCAACAGGCCATAGTTTGCCAACTTCTGATTAAAAACATAATTAAGAATATAAACTTGCCAGATTTTCTGTTACCCATAGGTATGGAAAGCAGCCTAGCTAATGACAGTTTCCCACATGTGTAAGCTTAGCAGCCAAGATGAAGTAAAGCAGCTCTTAGAGGGATCATCGTGCCAATCAAGTGTGTTAAGGAATAAAAGACAGTAGAGATCATATTAGATCCATCTTTTTATCTTACAGGTGGAACGTAGAGAGAAGTGACTTTCCTGGGATCAGGTCACATGTGGCAGGATTTCGTTCTATGAATGGCAACCTACAATTACATCACAGGGGATAGAGGCATGGGAACCCCTGACTGGTTAACACTCAAAGAGAACGGCACAATCATGGAAAATGATTCATTTCACTGAGTTCTCAAAATACTTGAGAAAGGATAAAAATTGTGCTTGTTAGGAGGCATGACACATGAGTGTAGCCTCACACACATCCCTGACCTACTAGTCCTCCATAAGTGCAGGTCAACTTCTTCTGCCACGGAAACTTTAGGAGGGAGCCAGGTGGATCAGTGAGGAGAGAAGGAAGTAAATTTTCATCCAACCAGCTTGATTGGTTCAATGCAACTTGATAATCAACAGGGTGAGAGATGCCACAACTAAATGTCTCACAGTGGTTCTCAACCTTCTGGCCCTATAAATACAGTTTCTCATGTTGTGACCCAACCATAAAATTATTTTCGTTGTTACTTCATAACTGTAATGTTGCTACTGTTATGAATCGTAATGTAATTATCTGATATGCAGGATGGTCTTAGGCAACCCCTGTGAAAGGGTCATTTGACTGCCAAAGGCGTTGTGACCCACAGGTTGAGAACCACTGATCTAAGATATGAAGGGAAATGGAAGAAATATTTTGTGTTCTATATTTTTAAAGCATAGCTATTTTTTGTTGGAATAAAAAATTATAAAATAATATTTTATAAGTGAACTATTAATTGATAACATTAATTAATAAAGTAAGTCTCCCTCTTGGAACTTACCTGGAAAGCATTGAGCAGGGCAAAGATTATGTGGAATATCAAGGAATTGCCTTTGATGAGAGTGGCTACTCCAAAACCCCAGGTCAGTCCCAGCAGTGGGGTGAGGATGGCAACGTTTTTACTGATCCTCCTAATTATGGCCACATCTTGAGACTTGGAACTGCCAATAAAGGGCCTCTGAGTGTTGACCGCAACAACCAAAACCACAAGAAGATTCACAGCCACTATGACCAAGGCTGGGATGGCGAATGCTAAAAGGGCTTTGGTATTGTCCCAGTTAAGCCAACAGGCATCATGTCTCATGTAGCCTTTCTCTGGCATGGTGATAGCAACTGTGGTGCCCGCGATGATCAGTGGGAACCCATAGCCAATGACAAAGCCAATGGCCATCATGCGGGATTTCATCATCCTATGAAAAACGACTAATATTCCATAGATGATGAGCAGTGCTTTGAAGAGCATCCAGAAAAACAGAGAGAGGTAGAAAAAGTGGCTAAAAAATGTCATTGCAATACACCAGTTGTGGTCCTGGGCCTTTTTGCTAAAGTTGGAGGATATGATGAACCACACATTAGCAGTCAGGAGCGACACGGCTATGTTCACGATGCACACATGGCGCATGTATGATATCTCTGTCACAACAACCCGGGACCACACTGTAGCTTCAATGAGCAGGCAAAGAACCAAGCTTAGGATGGAGACACTGAGGCCAATGCAGGTGATGTAGTCCAGGATTTTGTCATCTATAGATATGGGGGACATTAGAATGGAAAACGACATCACTGCATTGGTGTAGTTACACCGGCATTTCACTCTGTTCTTGATATCCAATGTTTTCTCACACGCCTTCTCATCCCATCTCCTTTTCCTGGAATGCCAGCCAACACACTGAGCCCTCGCACTCCGGGATTTATTGATCTTCTCAAACGTGAGGAAGATTTGCTGTAATCGGTCTGGTAAAATCACCGAAAGAACCAGACCATTTACCGGCCTGGGAAGACTCGCATTTGGCAAGTGGTCTTCTTTCAGAACGGCCCCCAAGGTGGGAAACGCTATGGTGATGGCTTGGGAGGCATTTGCTCGCAGCTTCCACAGCTCGTGCTGGGGAATTTCTACCATTCCTAAGATCCCCTCTGCTGTATTGTTCGTGTTCCCAGAGAATCTGAAACTTTCCTCCGCGGTGTTGTGGCTGATGTGAAACCCTTTCGTCTGAATGAAGGGCTCGTCCACAATGTTCTCAGATGCATTGCGGAGGTGGAGTTGCCGGGCAAAGGAATTCACCGACTGCAGCAAATCTGAGCTGGCGTTCCTGTCAGGAATGAAAGCCCAGTTTGAAATGGCTGCTGTGTCAAGGATGTGGTTGGCCACTTCGCTGTAGCTCTGCAATGGAGAAAAGTGGATATGATACCAAGGATTCACACAGTATTTTACAAGGTCGGTTTCTAAAATCTGAAATTTCTGATCTTATTTGGCATATTTCTCGTGAAATTTCCTGTTTATTGAATCTCATGCTGATAAGCCTGCAGGGAAGACAAGTAAATGAATGCTAAAAATAAAATGAATCACAGATAAAGTTTATCTGCTTTTTTATGTGCCCAGGGCAGCATTTCCCAAACTGCAGTCTGTATAACCCGTTTCCCATACAATAGTAATGATTGTTTAATGCAGGAGATTGGGGATAGATTCTATAATAATTTAATTTTGAGAAATACCATATTCCTATCTCCCTCACTCTTATAAAGGGTGTCAAAGTTCATTCACACATTAAAAGGTCTAAAGAAGGAAACCTGCTTAACTTGAATTCAGAGACCTTACACCTGCTGCATCTCCCTGTTAGAAATGGAAGCTCCGTTAACATTTCTCAGAACAATTATGTTCTCCAGAAATAATTTGAAATGTTGGAAATGCTAGAGTAGACACGATCTTGCTCACTGCCATCACTATGTAATATTTTTTTCTGCAAATATTACTCCTATACCACAAACACATGTAAAAAATGTTCTAACGTTTTGACAACTTCCATAAACCCGAATGAATCAATGTGAAACACGGAAGTGAAATTTCTGTTATTGTTATATTTTCTGTGGTGGTTATAGTTTTTCCCCTGCAAAATATATTTTGAAACTGTTAGATAGCCAGTTAGCCTGGAGGTCAAATCACCCCTGGTATTGCCAACAATCAAGGCTTAACTACAACAAGACTGCGCACAAAGACCACTAGGGGGTGCACCAAGAAAAGATAAAAAAATGTGGAGACAAAGAAACAGGACGCAAATGTCAGAAATGGAAGATATAGAGCTCAAAACCACACTTTTAAGGTCTCTCAAGAACTGCCTAGAAGCTGCCGATAAACTTAGTAAGGCCCTCGAAAAGACTGGTGAGACCGCCGATAAATGTAGTGAGATCCTCAAGAAATCTAATGAGACCCTTGATGTTGTGATAAAGAACCAACTAGAAATTAAGCATACACTGACTGAAATAAAGAATATTGTACAGACACCCAACAGCAGACCAGAGGAGCGCAAGAATCAGGTCAAAGATTCGAAATGCGAAGAAGCAAAAAACACCCAACTGGAAAAGCAAAATGAAAAAAGAATCCGAAAATACGAAGATAGTGTAAGAAGCCTCTGGGACAGCTTCAAATGTACCAACATCAGAATTATAGGGGTGCCAGAAGATGGGAGAGAGCAAGATATTGAAAACCTATTTGAAGAAATAATGACAGAAAACTTCCCCCACCTGGTGAAAGAAATAGACTTACAAGTCCAGGAAGTGCAGAGAACCCCAAACAAAAGGAATCCAAGAGGACCACACCAAGACACATCATAATTAAAATGCCATGAGCAAAAGACAAAGAGAGAATCCTAAAAGCAGCAAGAGAAAGAAACCCAGTTACCTACAAGGGAATACCCATACAACTGTCAGCTGATTTCTCAACAGAAACTTTGCAGGCCAGGAGGGAGTGGCAAGAAATATTCAAAGTGATGAATACCAAGAACCTACAACCAAGATTACTTTATCCAGCAAAGCTATCATTCAGAACTGAAGGTCAGATAAAGAGCTTCACAGATAAGGAAAAGCTAAAGGAGTTCATCACCACCAAACCAGTATTATATGAAATGCTGAAAGGTATCCTTTAAGAAGAGGAAGAAGAAGAAAAAGGTAAAGATACAAATTATGAACAACAAATATGCATCTATCAACAAGTGAATCTAAGAATCAAGTGAATAAATAATCTGGTGATCATAATAGAATCAGGGACATAGAAAGGGAATGGACTGACTATTCTTGGGGGGGAAAAGGGTGTGGGGGATGCGGGAAGAGACTGGACAAAAATCGTGCACCTATGGATGAGGACAGTGGGTGGGGAGTGAGGGCGGAGAAAGGGGCGGGAACTGGGAGGAGGGGAGTTATGGGGGGAAAAGAGAGGAACAAATGTAATAATCTGAACAATAAAGATTTAATTAAAAATATTTAAAAAAAAAAAGAAACTGTTATTAAAGGGCAAGCTTTGGGGGGAGATAATGGTCGGTTTCTAACAAAGAATACCCACCTTCATTTTCTCTTTGGTAACATTATCAGACAAGTCTGTAGAGATGTTTTTTAGCAACTCCACAATAAAGGCGATATTTCCAGACGTGGCTTCTGCGGATTTCACCACGTCGATGATGCAGGCGTAGTCCCGCGGGCAGCTCCTGCGGATTACCTGCGCCACGCTCTCCCTGGGCTCTGGAGCGCGAAAGTCAAGAATGCGCAGAGGTATGGAAGGCGCTGCCACCGAAAGGCGTGATGCACTGTTTAAGTCCTGTGTTGTTGTTTTGTTAAAAAAATGATGTTTTAGTAAAAATGAATAACCTAACACGCATCAGACTAAATGAGATAAAGGCACAAAGGATCAACATGAAGAAAATAGACGAGAAGCAAGGGGTCCTAAAATGTGGTTCAGATGCTGAGGGTTACAGAGAGGTTAAGGTGGGGTCTCACACAGGCAGGGGATTGTATCAAAGTCCCTGCAGAGATCTCTCTTCCTATTGGAATTTGCTTTTGAGGACGGAGACTTTAACTCAGGACGGAAACAGTTTTCTCCAGAGATGTGGAGAAATTCTAGAAAACATTGGTCCAGTAATTATTATGTTTTTAAGAGGTGCCACATTACGAGGAATTTTGAGGATAGTGTTGGAGATTGGCCAGTCAAACACGGAACACAATGGAATTGCAATTTCAAAAAGCTGAGTTCACTCATTAGAATAAATTATTTGCTTATTTTCTCATATGTTTCCCCAGAGTCTCCCAGAATGTGACTTTGGATAAGCCAAAGCAATAATATACTTCATTTAATTCCCTTTGGAATGCCACTAGGGTTGCAAGGACCCTACCTATGCTAAGTGACAGAGCCTCCATGGCCCTTGCAGAGTCACTGTTGAAGTTTTACGAAAGGCAGAGATCCATGTGCTTCTCTGGGATTAGAGAGAAGGTAGGTGTACATGGTGCTTAAGTGAAAGAATATAAAACAGGATATTTTCATTCTAACTCATATTTTTTTTTGTTTTCACTGCATTGCTATTCCCTTTGGGTCACTCATTTCTCCTTTCTTTTGGTCAAGTGATTGAAAGTATTAGAAAAAAATGAAAATGAATTTGTTTCTATACACATTTAGTTGATTAATTAGGTAGCCCAGAGACAAGCAAATCCACCTTTAGAGCTAAAACTTTATCCCAACTAGCATGGCTCAGTGCTTTAGTATAGACCTATAAACTAGGAGGTCAGGTTTTGATTCCGGGTCAGGTCACATGTCCCCCTGTGGACTCCATCCCCAGTGGGGAGTGGGAGGGGCATGCAGGAGGCAGCCAATCAATGATTCTCTTTCTTCATTGATGTTTCTATCTCTCTCTCCCTCTCCTTTCCTCTCTGAAATCAATAAAAATATTTAAAAAATAGAGCTAAAACGTTATCCTCCAAGCATTTACTATTACATAAATGAGTTTCAGATCTGTTTTTAGGAAAGGATTCTGAAAGGGAGAGAGAGTGGGGAATGAGGAGAGAACTTGAGTTTGGGTAAGGAAGAAGAAGAGACAAATATAACCTGTTCTATAGATTGTCCTAAGTCCAAACCTGAGACTTATGCTCAATAGAACATGTTAAAAATGCCTCTGCCACCTCCTGAGGGATTGGCTCCTGTTGCCAATAATATCCAAATGCATCACCTGGAAGAGCATTTCCACAGAAAGGCTTGTACATGTTTCAGTTGATTTTTGCCACTTGTTTTGATTGCATGTAAATCCTATTTCTCCACGAAAGGGCTGAGCACAGGGCTGGCTGCAGTTGGATGAAGTGATGCAAGGACCATGACATTTCTCTGAAAAAGAAAAGAGAGAGAGAGAGAGATCTAATTAGCAGTCCCAAACTTCGATGGGGGCATCAAAATCATACTGGGGATTTTTAAAAATATATTTTATTGATTTTTTACAGAGAGGAAGGAAGAGGAATAGAGAGTTAGAAACATCGATGAGAGAGAGACATTGATCAGCTGTCTCCTGCACATTCCCTACTGGGGATGTGCCCACAACCAAGGTACATGCCCCTGACCGGAATCGAACCTGGGACCCCTGAGTCTGCAGGCTGATGCTGTATCCACTGAGCCAAACCGGTTAGGGCTCATACTGGGGATTTTATGTTGCTTCCAAAGGAGGTGATATTGACCTGGGTCCTCAGCAACAAGACAGACCTGCCAGGCAGGTTGTAAAGCTGATGTCTCTAGGCAGTGGGTGGAAAGGAGGAATCACAGGTCTTTCAGAAAGGCTAGCTCAGAGCATCTGAGGGGAGAGGGCCAGAGATGAGGAGGGGGAGAGTAGCAGTGGTTAGGTCCTGAAGGACCTTGTATGCTGTGCTAACATGGGCATTACCAGAAAACAAGATTAAATTTGGTTTTGAAAAAAAATTAACAGTAGCATAAAGCAGGAATCTGCACACTTTTCTGTAAAGGATCATATAAATGTCAAATAAAACACAGGATGCTCACATAAATGTTAATTTTATTTTCAGATACAGTCGATTCTCATTATTTGCAGTAGTTATTTCCTATGAAGTCGCTGCCATAAACACTGAATCAGCAAATACTGAGCCATCGTTCCTAGGGGAATAGAAGGTTTCTAGGAGCTTCTGCTCACAAAATGTTCAACAGATCAGTATCAATCTATGTTTGTTTTATGTGTGTTTTTATTTAAAGTCACCTTATATAATCAATAGTTGATTTATTGACATTGAACTCATGGACAATAGTGCTATAACTCATGATAGCATATAAACAAAG
Organism: Myotis nattereri; assembly: GCF_964212035.1. NCBI lineage: Eukaryota > Metazoa > Chordata > Mammalia > Chiroptera > Vespertilionidae > Myotis > Myotis nattereri. The sequence continues at coordinate 20,538,572 of NC_138081.1, forward strand.
GTTATCGAACACAGGTGTTTTCTCCAGAAGGTACATCACAGCTCGGTTAGGAACACTAGACAGCACTTCACCCTATCCTTGGGGGCCATACTAAACAGCAAGATTGCCAACAAAAAAGCAAAATACCGGGCACTACATAGGCCGCCCAAAGAACACTGTGTGTGCTAAGAGAGCTGGAACAAGAAGGCAGAGCACCACTTGTTCAACCTCAGCTGGGAACATGCACCCAGCCAACTCAATTTTTTTGCTGTTCTGTGAATGATGGAGAAAGAACTGTGAGTGTTGATTTTGAGATTACAAATACCTTTCAAAAGAGTAGGAGAATTTGCAAATACACAATCCACAAATAATGAGGACTGACTGAAGATGATCAGATAAACAATGAATACTGTTTTAGGGTATATATGGTCCATGCATTCTTATTCATTGTTTTTCTGAAATTTAAATTTAACCAGGAATCCTATGTTTTTATTTGCCAAATATGACTATACTCATCACAGAGTAAATAGTTTCAACACTGTGGGCTATACAGTTTCTGTGACAACTACTCAACTCTGCCTTTGTAGCGTGAAAGCAGTCAAAGGTAATATGTAAGTGAATGGGCATGGCTGGGTTCCAATAAAACTTTATTTACAAAACCTGGTGGCAGGCTTATTTTGGCCCATGAGTAGAGTGAATTGACTTGAGGCAGAGAGGCCAGGAATGAAGCTGTTGAAGTATTCCTAGGAGAGTGGCAGGGAAATGGAGAGAAGTAAATGAGGCTGAGAGCTATTAAGGTGTTGACATCAATATGACGTGGTGATTTGGCTGTGAGATAAGAATACACCCACATTTATGTCTTGGATAGCTCTGTGGATGACTCCATTCACAGAGAAAGGAAACAAGTGGGTTTACCCAGTGTATCAATTTGGCAGTTATTTAAATTGAGTGGCTCTCAGTTTATATAATTTGGAGATGATACCACGGTGTTGTTACAAACACTAAATGAGAGACAGCATCTTGTGCAGCACTTCGGCTATAAATGCTCAATAAAGTATCTCCAATTTTCTCCTCTTTCCTTTTTTAATTCCATATCTAAGTAGAGATTTATCTGCCACCAAAAATATTTGTCATGAATGTGCAGAATCCAGTTTATTCTTATTATTTGGGTGAGAATCACAAGATTTCACTATTTTATGACTAATAACTACTTACATAGTTTGTCTTTCTCTTCTCAAGAGTGACCAGTTTCACCAATACAATATCTATCTGACATCACTTCAACATACTTCTCAGCACCAAAGCATTACGTACATTGAAGCAATACAAAAATATCTTTGGATGAAGACATGAATGAATAATGTCCTTTCCCCTCTTCTGCCTCTTGTTAGCTTGTTATTTCAAATGGATTTTCCTTGTGGGTTTTTAAATGAACACTTATCTACTATTCTAGAATCTGTGAATATTTGCCAACTTTATTCATTGACTATGCCATGGATAATGGTATAATTGTAAGAAAATCTATCACTATTGGTAAACATTGAGAACTTATTTTATATATATATATATATATATATATATATATATATATATATATATATTCTGTTTGTATAGATGAGATCATTTGTTTACTTATTTGTCCATCATGTTTATGAGCATCTATTATTTATGTAGCCACTTTGGAAAATCTAGAAAAGTAAACATCAACCACATTTCCCAGGCTCTATGGTACTACTGGGTCACACTAATGGTGAAGGCCATATTTTTCAGGCTCTTGTCTCTATTGTTCAGGCAGCACTCCCAGCACCACCACCAACCCCTGATCATTCTCACTCAATTTGCATCTAGTTTTTAGGGGACGGTCAACATGTCTTATAAACTAGGCTGTAAGCTACAGTGATATTGAAGCATGTTCCATATTCTTCCACCCCAGCTTTGCACCCTTTCCTCCCTCACCACTGTTGTCCATTCCTGAGATGTTTCTTGAAAATGTCATCAAGTATGTGTGGCTAGTGTTCACTGCTTCCAGGACTCCAATGACACTTTTACCATTTGCAACAGCACAGCATGGATGGAACTGGAAAGCATTATGTTAAGTGAAATAAGCCAGTTGGAGAAAGATAAGTATCACATGATCTCACTCATATGTGGGATATAATGACCAACATAATTTGATGAACAAGAATGGATCCAGAGACAAATGGCAGGGGAGGGGGTTGGGGTTAGAGAGCAACCAAAGGACTTGTATGAATGCATATTAGCATAACCAATGGACATAGACACTGGGAAAGTGGGGGCTTACCTGGGTTGGAATGGCTGGGGAGGGGTCAATTGGGGAAAAAGAAGACATATGTAAAACTTTAGACAATAAAAAATAAATAAAATAAAAAAAGAACAGGAGGGAAGAGGACAGAGGAAAGAACCCGTGAATTAAAAAATAGATATTACCTAATCTGAAAAATATAGAGAAAATATACTTAAAAAAAAGAAGAATGAACAAAGCCTCTGGGAATTATGGGACTATCACAAAAGATCTGATAGTCATCATTCATGTCATTGGAGTCCTGGAGATTTTTATATTTTATTGGAGCACTTGTGGTCTGGGACATGCCATGTCTTCTTTAGCCACATACCTTGTATCCTTCCAGTCTTGGGTTTCTCTTCAGGATATTGACGTTTATCTCCATCCTGTAAAACACAAATTCCCAAAGGTCCTCTTTACTGTGGAATTCTCCTCTCTCATCTCAACTTAGAGGCTCCATGTGGATGTGAAGAGAAAATGTGTTCAGGACTAGGAAGAAAAATGCAGCGGGTTCATGTGCTGATACCGCAGGAACTTGCTGAAGGAAACATGGGTGTGAGCATGGACAGAGAACACACTACCCTCCAAGAAGGACTAGAACCTTGTCACTGGTCACCTGGGCTCTGAAGGTCAGGTTAGTGGATTGCGTCCATCTTTTGGAAAGTCTAAGTGTTCAGAGAGACCACGCAGAGGACAATTCCAGCACTAAGCTGTTCTCTGCCTATCTTAACTGTAACTGTGAAATGCAGCTTATGTACTTCAGCATATATTGAGAAAAAGAGAAATGAACTGATACTAGAAGTAAGCATTTGGTTGTACTAATGGAATCACAACATCTTTTATAGCTATAAAGAACGATCAAGTTTATCTAAAAGAAAAAATAATACCCTTCATGTTATAGATAAGTAAATTAAAACTCAGAAAAGTGAAGCAACTTGTGTAACTAATAAGAATCAAACAAAGTTAAGGTCTGAATCTAAATCTGTCAACTACCTAACGGCCAGGATAGTGCAGTCATGTCCTACCTAATGATGCTTTGGTCAATGACAGACCATGTGTCCGACTGTGATACACCATGTAGCCTAGGTGTGTAATACACTATACCATGTAGGTTTGTGTAAGTGCACTGTATGGAGTTCGCACAATGACCTAAATCACCTAATGATGCATTTCTCAGAACATATCCCCATCATTAAGAAGATCATGACTGTACTTCCTCCTTTCAATTGCTGCCTCTCTATATTCTCTGTGGTTTCAAAGTGATTTTTCTACTATGTTGTTGTACCCTGCTACACCTTGCAACTATACTGTTGCAAGTCCCAGCCACCTCTCAAATTTTCTTTCTTCCTGTCTCTGGAAAACTACTATTGGCAAGAGTAAAATGGCAGCCATTTGAAAATGTCTTTAACATGACATGTTGTTTGTCATAAAACTAGCCATCTAGACGAACTGCCAGTTTTCTCAAGGGGCTTTTGGACCTATTGTGAGAACATTCTACTTACTTTTATGTGGATCTTGGCTCTATACTGAGAACATTCTGTGGTCAGAAATAACATTAAACAGCAGATCATGGTTGACTGGGACTTCATTTTCACACATTGGGATCTTCACCTGCAATAGAGAAAGAAGGTGCAGCCGGCTGAAAGTGATAACTAGCACAATACTTCACAGAAAAACCAACCAGTGAGTGACGCCATTGGGTACTTGAGATATTTATACCAAACAACCTACCTCAGGAAAAAGCAGACTGTCTGTTAACTATTGACTTGTCTACAAACAGTAGCAAGAATGATGGAAATACCAGGAAAAATATATGTTCACCAAAGCAGCATTTCTTATTTAATCCACAACTTTCTTTAATAATAAAATGTTCAAGAACTTTTATTTGCTAATCACTGTTCTAAGCACTTTCGCTGCAATAAACTCATGTAATCATGCGGTACAAGATAGTATTACTGGTTTCATGTTATCAATGGAGAAACTAAGGCACAATGACTTGAGCAACTATGAGCCAAAGTCACTCAGATGAAAGATGGTGGAGCCAAGAGTTCAACCAGGTGGTTTGGGTGGAGAAGAATGTTAATCTCTTTATTCTTAAAGGGTGTCCAGTGGGGAACAAAGAAAAGTCAAACCGATGGTGGGAAGAGAGATTATCTATATATTGTACCTAGTGAACAAGGTTTGGCAGACACCTAGCCTTCAGGAAAGAAAAGTCCCTTTATGGTCAAATGGAGATGAACTTACTTTGATCTCTCTAGGCCATCTGTGGCCAGGCAGCAGATGAAATCACTGATCTGCAGTCAAACTTTTCCTGGGTGGAGTCAAAACTGAGATGGGTTTTCATGACTCTAGTGAGCCTTCAAGTGAGATGATGAGACACGGTCACTTATAGGGAAGTTTCCAAATTGTCTTTGAGTTTAAAATCATCTTTGAGTTTCTAACCATTGAACAGGGGAAAGTATTTTGATTTATACCAATGTCTTGTAGATCCAGTCTGGGCAGAGGAAAGTGAACATGGCAGAATGACCGGCAAAGTGTGGTAATAGATCTATATGGGTGTTGGGATATGTATGCAGAATTCTTGATCTTATAGTGTAGGTGGAAAGAAGTTCTCATTTATATAGTGCTCATTGGTGGATGAGCACACTAAGCAATTTGCAATGTAAATATTATTTAGATGAATTTTTAACTGATGATCACATAAAGAAGTACCTGAAGAACCAGTATAGGTTGGCTTAAATGTATCCATGTGTTTCACCTGTATACCTATAGGTTGCACAAATTTTTAATATGACACAATAAGAAACAGATCTTATATTGTGACTCAGTGTATACAGACAAATATGTGTATATGTATATATGGGTATCCATATATAACTGAAAAAATAGATTTATTTCATTATCCAGTTGAAAATTGTTCACTTTGATCCTTTCTCTTTGCTATTCTTTACAATGATGTTGAAATTTCCTTGCCTGGGTACATGTATCAGGGAGAAAAGATACCTACATTCAGGACCACATAAAAGGACTGAGGCTGAAGATAAATGCAATTCTCTTCTATCTGGAGATGATGGTTTGAAATGCAGTTAAATGGAGGAAGGGGAGCCAACAGCAGGCATTTATAAGCAATAGTGTTTTCTATCTAAGGCTGCAGAGGAGGGCCACTTTTACTCTAAGTGTTCAGCGTAGGAACTTTGCATAAGCTAATCTTGCTAGAAAGAAGTCAGGCATTTGCCCTAGCCGGTTTGGCTCACTGGATAGAGCGTCGGCCTGGAGACTGAAGGGTCCCACGTTTGATTCCGGTCAAGGGCATGTACCTTGGTTGCGGGCACATCCCCATTAGCGGGTGTGCAGGAGGCAGCTGATTGATGCTTCTCTCTCATCGATGTTTCTAACTCTCTATCCCTCTCCCTTCCTCTCTGTAAAAAATCAATAAAATATATTAAAAAAAAAGAAGTCAGGCATTTGGCTTAAGATGTGATGGGATGTTGTGTGAATTAGGGAGTCCAAAAATGTTTCCTCAAGCAGTGCTAGAGCCTCCAGGTGTGCAAATCCTGAAAGGATTCAAGTAAAGGAGCCAATGGTCATGGCATTTTATGTAGATCATTATACTCTTTGTAGAACATTAGGAAATAATAATACATTTTATATATTCACATAAACTAAAAACGTATGCGGGAAGCCACTGCTTTCTCAGTACTATCATAAGAGTGCACCAAAGAATGCAGAAGGCTGATGGACCTTGGACTTAGCAGGGCTGTGTTGAGATAGCAGTGGCTGGAAGCAATTTCCTGACCTAATAGCCTCAAAGTAAATGTTTACTGGACCTTACTGATCTTTACTGATCTTTATTGACCTTAGAGACAGTCTGTCTGCTACCTGTTTCTCGTGCTTTACTGAGGGCAAGATGTGTATCTAAAACTGAATAAAAAGCAGATAAGGCCAGGTTCCAGTGTGCCTCTCCAAGAAAGAAGTCTCCACCTGGCCCCCCCATGCCTTCTAAATTCATATTTCTTGTATAGTATTTTCATTTGTGCATCGACCCCTTCTTCAGATCCTGAACTCCCGCTGCAAAAGGTTGCGGCAACGTATACTAGCAGAAATATACCAAGTATATGCAAAATAAATCATAAGCATGACCATAAGAAACACAAACTTTGAACTGAGCACATTTGGCTATTTGGGGGTTTCAGTTAATGAACTTGCTACTTGCTCATTCATGTTGCTATAGTCTACTGTAGGTAACCCACATACCATTTGGTATGATAAGTACATGGTAAATTTCCTTCAGTTATTATAAATGTGTGTGGGAGGGGTGGAAAATGTTTATGATGTTACCCAAGAGGCATTATAACATTCTTATTTTTGCCCAGTTTAATTGGCAAGCATGGGCCGGATGGGTAGATGTTTTCAAGTTAGGCCCCATTGGGTTATTTCTTTTCCTACCAGATAGAGTTGAATGGGAGCCCACCCATCAGAATTGAATAATGGCCGAGGCCAAAAGCCGGAGTGCTCTTCAGAGCAGACAGCAAGCAGAGCATAAGACTCTGAGGATGGAAACGTTTTAAAAATTAAAAAGAAGCCAGGATAATCCAAAATCACAGGTGGATATTTTATAGAACAGAATGAAGGAAGCACACGTTCTTAGATTTATCGCTGATAAAGAATTAGCAGTTCGCCGAAACCGGTTTGGCTCAGTGGACAGAGCGTCAGCTTGCGGACTGAAAGGTCCCAGGTTCGATTCCGGTCAAGGGCATGTACCTGGGTTGCGGGCACATCCCCAGTGGGGGATGTGCAGGAGGCAGCTGATCGATGTTTCTCTCTCATTGATGTTTCTGGCTCTCTATCTCTCTCCCTTTCTCTCTGTGAAAAATCAATAAAATATATTTAAAAAAAAAAAGAATTAGCAGTTCAAGTGAACTTTGAGTTTTGCCTAAGTCCCAACTGAAAACTATCTGCAGGTACAAATAAGGTACCTCTCCAATACCTAGGACAGTGCCTGCATGTAGAACATATCTCTTGAAATAATGAGGGAAAGAAAAGAACAAGGACACAGAATCTAAATATATTCAATTAACTGTGACAAGAGGAGTGTGGATTGTCCAGAAGAATATCAGCAAAACATGGGCATGCCATCAGAAGACGCGTTCAGAGGTGAACCTCACTGAGGCAAACTCTCCTGCTTGTTTGTTCGTTCCTGCTGAAGAGTGGCTGGCGTCACTGCGATGTCCTTCCCTACATGGAGAGTCCAGAGTTCTCCATGTACTTTAGCTCAGATGACCTTTATGCCATCCATTAACCTCTGGTTCTACAGTGTGTTCAACTTAGCACAGTGATGGCGAACCTCTGACACGCGTGTCAGAGGTGACACACGAACTCATTTTTTTGGTTGATTTTCTTTGTTAAATGGCATTTAAATATATAAAATAAATATCAAAAATATTAATCTTTGTTTTACATGGTTGCAAAGATCAAAAAAATGTCTATATGTGACATGGCACCAGAGTTTAGTTAGGGTTTTTCAAATGCAGACATGCCAAGCTCAAAAGGTTCACCATCACTGATTTAGCAAAAACTCTGCGTCTTTGTGAAATCCCTATTTCGACAAATTCCTTGGGCTTAATACTGTTTGGCGAACTATCACTGGCTATTTAAATCAAGCTCTTAAGGTTTCACATTTTTATGGACCCCCATATGTACAGTCATAAAAATAAACTTGGGATATTAACAATCCATCAATCAACCAATCAATCCAGAACCTCGTACCCAATGGGGGAAAATAAAAACAGTAAATAGTAATCCTGACAGGACAGTGCTATAATATGCATGTTTCTGCCCAGGACCCACCAGTTGTTTGCCAACAATTTGTAGCACCCACCAAACTTAAATTTAAAAAAATGGAAGAAAAACTTAACGAGGACACTGGTACCCACTGACTTAAATATTCTATGAATTCAGTAAGTTTACCTGCTTTACTCTTAGTAGGAAAAAGATACAGAGTTTGTGTCTATTGCATTTGGCCAACATATTGTGTCCTGAAGTGGGTTTCTCTGGAGCACTGGTCTCACAAAAGCCTGAGGGGTTACAAGGTCAGATCAGTTTGGGAAACAGTGTGTCACTGCCACTCCTTCACCCACACCTACACATAGCAAAGACTCTGAGGGCAATTCCAGTAAGAAGACTGACTCAGGTTTTGCCAAATTTACTTGATCATCAAAAGTACTTTGGGGAATTTAAGGCTGCTATTTGAGGACAGTGTTATCTTGGAGTATAACACATTAACCTATCCAGGCTCAGACTCCACTTGCATTTACAGGGAACCTACCACATGCCAGTTCCCTGTGAGCTCTTAAGCTACTCACACTGGACCCACAGTTGCCCACTACTGAGTAAGAGTGTGGGCTTTGGTCAATCCTGAAAGAAGGAGGCTGTGGACAGACGGATAGATCATCTTTAATCTGTGAAACGAGTCATAATTATTCTGAAATGTGATGCTCAGAGTGGAGAGGTGAGGGAAGGCAGGCACGAAGTGGCTTGGCAATCAGAAGTTTGGAATGATCACCAGGGAAGGGAAGACAGACTCAGAAAAGAGAATAAAAATGAGGGAGAGAAAACAAGATGCCAAAGAACTCCTGCCTGAGACTCCCTGTGGTAGTTTCCTATATAATGAGGTATCTGACCTTCACAAAGAAGTTTCCTCCGGCTTCTAGGCTAGTCACGTGACAAAGGCAACTCCACATCCTGTTCCCAAAGTGTCTGAAAGATGACATTTCAGCCATAAAAGCAACAAGCAACCTGGGCTGACAGCTTCTCGGGACCTATGAAAAGAATGTCCCGAATTCCTCCTTCCTGCTTCCACTACCCGTCTCTCTCTCGTGTCCTTATCAAGGCATGATTATCCACAACCACCCACTTCTGTCTCTTACTTGATAATAAACAGCATTCTAAGCTACTGAATGGAAGCCAGGCTCCCTGATCTAACAGAGAGAAAATAGCGTTCGCTGGCCTCAGAGACTTAAAGGAAAATATAACTACATACAATAGCCCCAGAAGAAATGTGTCTCAGGATCTTCCTCCCAGGGAATTCCAGCAACGGGCGCCTCCCACACCACTGCTGTGACCCTAAGCCGTAATGACAAGAGGTCCACAGAGCGCAAGACTTTACTACCTTAGCCCCAGAGCCTAAGAGGAATTGGGCTGCATCTAGCGGAATAGGCAAAAAATAAAACATAAAAATAAATCATGATACCATTTGTCAAGACGTGAATACAGTGGGCAGTTTTTCTGTCCTCAGCACCTTGCAGAGCATAAGGTACATGAGAGACACATTTGTGGACAAGCGAAAGAATGAACGAATGTCTCTCACAGGGAGTGATGGCAGCTTCTAAAGTGTTGGTTTTATTTTTATTTTTTAAAATATATTTTTGTTGATTTCAGAGAGGAAGGGAGAGGGAAAGGGAGATAGACACATCAATGATGAGAGAGAATCATCAATTGGCTGCCTCCTGCACGCTCCCTACTGGGAGTTGAGCCCACAACTTGGGCATGTGCCCTTGACTGGAATCGAACCCGGGACCCTTCAGTCCACAGTCCAGCGCTCTGCCCGCTGAGCCAAACCAGCTAAGGCTAAAGTGTTTGTTTTAAAATCACAGGGCAACTGTTCTATCTCAGAGGGGCAGGCACACATATTTGCAACTCTAAATAATTTTGGAATGTGGTACTTTAAGTTGAAATGCTCCCAGCCTACTATGGATCTCCTTTTGTCTAGACCTTATATTAAAAAAGTATTGTGAGGTCCCACCTAGGGACAGCAAGCAACAACGTCAGGCCTGATGAGTGACGTCTGCCACGAGCATGCAGTGCAAGCAGCTCTTATTGGCCCCATCTTCCTTGTACTTAGAGCTGAGTTTCTGAATGAGTTGGAATTCAAAAATACACTTAGTCCGCGTGGGTCTTGGAGCTTCTTTCGGATGGAGTTGTAGGAGATGACTCACGCAGCCGGAGGCACCCCACCTGTCTGAACACGCTGAGTGAGAGCTGGCATCAGGACTCTCAAAAAATAAAAATGTAAAAGGGCACAGCCTGGGAACTGTAACTGCGGTCAGGGAGGGAGCAGGACCTCCCAAGGTCTGATCTCTCAAATCTCTTCATGCAGAACAACACCCGGAGGGGAGTTATATGGGAATTCCTGTAAACAAAGTGGACACTTTCCCAATGGAACTTCACCCCAAGGTGACAGGGAGGGCATATTCCCCATTGTTTGCTAACCTTCCAGGCAGCAGCTCACCTCTTACTTCTTGGCCAGTCCCATGGATGGAAAGGACCAGTTCTGAAAGGGTTAACTGGAGAAAGAGGTGACCCACATCTGGGGGTGTGTGTGTGTGGGGGGGGGGGATGTATGTGCCTGGTTCCCTGCAGCCTAATTTCATAACTGTATGTCCCATCCATGCCACTAGTGTAATTAGAACTCTGATTCTATAGCCAGATGGCCAAGCAAGTTGCTGGCACATTTGTTGGCCTCAATAGCAGAATGCAGGCAGTCACTCCTCCCTGGCCATAGAGGAGCTGGTTCATAAAGAGCCTTGGCGGAAAGGAAGATGTAAGTGATCTATTACAGTGGTTCTCAACCTTCCTAATGCCGCGACCCTTTAATACAGTTCCTCATGTTGTGGTGACCCCAACCATAAAATTATTTTCGTTGCTACCTCATAACTGTAATTTTGCTACTGTTATGAATCATAATGTAAATATCTGATATGCAGGATGTATTTTCATTGTTACAAGTTGAACATAATTAAAGCATCGTGATTAATCACAAAAACAATATGTAATTATATATGTGTTTTCCGATGGTCTTAGGCAACCCCTGTGAAAGGGTCATTCGACCCACAAAGGGTTCGCGACTCACAGGTTGAGAACCATTGATCTATTAGAACCAGAAACTTCGCATCCTGGGTGATTTTAGATGGCTTCCAGCCAATCTCTTTATAGCTCAGGATCTTTCCTGAGAATTGCACTTCAGATTTAAATTCTGACAAGTTTGAAGAATCACATGATTTCAGAGTTCAAAGGCATTCAGCGTTTCAGCAACTATGTTGCTGCTGAGATGATTTTAAAGAAATTGATATACTGAGCAATTGCTCTGCTCCATGAACAAAGCTCACTGGAGTGCTGACACTAAAAAAATCGCACCCTGTGATGCAACGTATTTGCATTCCCACAATTGACCTCAGAGTATAAGAGACATAAATCATCAAGTGTCACACTAGTGGCCACTCGAAATGGGGAGGTTGCCTTTTAGCAACTTTTAACTGTAGGAAATGTTTCCTTGTAAGTTGATATAAAGACAGCTTCATCTGCCCCACTGGAAAAACAAGCTACTAGAGAATGCTTTACTTAAAAAAAATCTAGGATATAAGTAATACTTTCAACAAGAAAGTATTACTTTATTGTTTTTAGATTTAAAGATTTATTAAAAAATAAAAATTTAAAAATTAAAAATCTAGCTTTATATTCAGCCTAAAGGAAGGGAATTGCAAGCTAGTTTGATTATCCAATTCGTCAAGCAAGGGGACAATCGGAGAACAGACATTTTAATTGCCTGACAAGGTGTTTTGCACTTTCACTGCTAGGACTGAGCAATTAGAGCCTAACAAATTACTTTTTATTTTTTAAATTTATTTAATTTTTGTATTCACTGATTTGAGAGAGAGAAAGAGAGAGAGAGAGAGAGAGAGAGAGAGAGAGAGAGAGAGATTTTCTTATTGTTCCATTTATTTATGCTTTCGTTGGCTGATTCTTGTATGTGCCCTAACTGGGGATCCAATCGGGATGATGCCCTAACACCAATTGAGCTGCCCAGACTGAGCTACAAATGGCTTTTTAAAGGAAAACAAATGTAAAGGAGACAGAAAATACTCTAACCTTGAGCTAGTCAATTTCTATATAATGTTAGGAAAGATCCCTACATAATCAAGCATTTCAGAAAATACCATCCCGAATCACACCTCCTCCCCATTCTGGAATACCAGCAAAGACAATCCCGTCTCCAGGAGAAAGGTGCTGGCATGGCAGGTGTACTCACGGCATCCAGGAGATCCAGCGGCCCAGCAGGAAGGTTGGCGCTGAGCTTCCCACCTCCGGGCCCCACCATCACGTGCACCTGCCTCGGCCCCTCCCCCGGCCCCCCTTCAGGGGCTGCGGTCCTGCTTCTCCATGTTTTGAAGGGGAAATCCAGGAGCCCCCATGCAAACCTGCTGTCTGCTGTGAGAGGCCAACATGAGAACTGTAGAACTGGCCGTGGTTTCAAGTCTTGTGTAAGTCTGTGATTCACTCCACCTGGGTCCGTCAAGCACGCCTAAGAGAAATTACAGGTTTCTCTTGTCTGAAGCAGAGCCATTAGAATGAGTCACTTGTTTGTCCTTTAATTTCTCACCTTTATCTCAGATGATCAGACTCTGTTTGCATCCACGGCACGGGTGTAATTAGAACTGGGGGATACAATGCAAGGTTCTGCCACTGTTGTTGATAATGTTTAAAGGCTATCATGTTTTTGCCTGTACTGATATTGAACTTGGGGAAAAAAGCCTAGGCAATTGATCAGTAATAATCCCTACCTTAGCATCAAATAGATTTTTGTTTTATTTTTTAGTGACTGGGACAAGTAGTTCTTACTGAGCTTCTCCCTGGGGCCATGGCCATGGGGACTTCAGACCAGAAGGAAAAGTCGGAAAACATCACATAACCTGACTTCAGACAGGTAGCCAGTTTGTATTGTCCTTCATATCACCCAATAGTCCCATACATCTCTATTCTAGTGTCTTCTACTTACATATCTTCTTGACTCCAAAATTCAATGCAAGTCTCCATTTAAATATTGCCAGGGGAAGTGAAAGGCATTGTGGTTCTATCTTTTATAGTAAGGAAGATCAGGGAGGTGACGCTTGTGGAAATAGGTCAGTTTCATTGAGGTTGCCAGTCAAGTACCAGGCCATGTGGGAATTGGAAAAGTCAGTATCATCAAACCTTTGGTTGTGTAATCAAAGGACTTTATTGAACATATTCTATGGGCACGGTGCCTTGGTCTGCATTTGGACATACAAAAACGAGTAACATGGTAAATCACAAAGGTCAGTAATCCTGTCCCCAAAGGTCTACAGGGGTATCTAGAAAATACATGCACACAAAAAATACTGAAAGTAAACAGTGTAGCACAATAAATACTAAACATGAAGTGAATGGCACAGATTATAAATATTACAGGAAACCAGGAGGGGAGAGCCAGCACTCTGGTCGGACGAATCAAGAGAGCTTTCACAGAGAAGGCACAGAGTGAAGCAGAACTCAGATGCAGGGTGCCCTGAGTAGAACCATTATGTATACTCGTTCCTGGGCAAGGAACTATATCTTATGACCGTGGTAACATTGGATGAAAGGGTCAGTCAATGGCAAGCTCAGCAGACTTTATTGGCTGAATCAAATACTTAACTTTTATTTAGAAGTCACTGGACTAACTCCTATGGGAGTGTCTTCAGTCAAACTCATGGTTATAGCTGTGTGCTTACTTGCGTGTGCTTGTGTGTGTGCATGAATTCACAGGTACTCTCATGAAAACTGCTCACATTTTAATGGCCAACTGCTATTTTCCAAGTGCTATTCTATTCTTTACCTCCAAATGTTCATCTAATCTTTACAACAACCCTATGAGGTAGGCTCTAGTTTCCTCAATGTATAGGTAAGAAAATTAAAGTCCAAGAAATTTAAATACCTGCCAATGAGTTCTCACTATGCCTCTGTCTTAGACACTGTTAGCACCAATTTTTCCTTGAGCCACCTGACCAGTCACTTCCTTGGTGAGGTGTGAACAGGACATTGCGTTTTCACCCAGGGTCATCCACAGCCAAGCTGGTCTATGCAAGTTTATTGACATCTTTCAGGATGGAGCAGACTGGGTGGTAGGCTGCAGGGGAGAGTGCACAGCTTGCTCAAAGGATTTCCAAATAATTCCGGAGTTTCTCTCTTAGCATCCATGGGCCTGTCTTGGTTAATAATAATCCCTAGGTAGAATGTTTTCCCTGCCATCCTATTGCAAGGTGTGAGTACATTGGAGTAGAGTGTGCTTTCATGCTAGATGTGACTGCTCAATGCACAATGCGGATGAATGTCCTCTCTCTCTCTTTCTCCCTTTCCCCCACCCTCTCATGCTTAGAGTTCTAATCTGTAAAATGGGACAATTGGACCCAGTCCTTTCTAAAGTTCCAGATTCACATTCTTATAGCTATTTGGCTTCATGAGAGTTCCCTCCTCACGTCCATGTATCCACTCTGGGTAAAGGACATTTCTATGCACTGAAATCTGTGCATCGAGAACCCACACTGTGCCCGTCCCCACACCCTTTCCTTGAAGAGACCCCACAGAAATACTGGGAATGTCGTTTCTGCCTTCATTGGAGACAGGGACAATTGTCGTCCCGACATGAGCAATGCCACTTGAAAGATGACTCCTTCTCCAGATTGGTGTATTTTTTTCTACCTTCTGATGGACTTCTTTATTACAATTTAACTTTCTCAAACTTTCCTACTTAGAGGAAATTTTTTGTAAGAGAGAGAAAGAGAGAGAGATCCCACTCATTCACAAAGTGAGTCTTGCGTTTCCATTTGTAATGTAACATCATTAATGCAGGCTTCTGGTGAGATAATTAGGGGCGATCCAGTGACCCCTTTTCTTTATCCACTAGTTTTTCTTCTGATTCATCAACCTGTGTACTCATTTTATAAAGGAGCATTCTTTCTTTCTTTCATTTTTTTTTTTTTTTTTTAATAAAAAAGGGCTTCTATCTGTAATACTGATCTCCTATTAGGCGGGACCTGCTTTGAATGATGAATTTGTTTACATACAAAGATAAGAAAATGAGCTTTGAATGATGAATTTGTTTACATACAAAGATAAGAAAATGAGCAGCTCTCTACTTGAAACATGATATTTCCCCTTTCTCATCCCAGGTTTAAAACAAAACAAAACAAAGCATGCTGTTGGTGAGGGTTAATTATATTGTCAGAGTAGACAGTGTCCTTCAGCAGTGCCTTGCCTTTGAAGAAAGCCCAGGACTAGAAGCCTGCAGACTTGGGTTTTTGCCTTTGGCTCAAGCCTTGATTAGCTGTGACCCATTGTTCTAGGCTTCAGTCTCCTTAACTTAAAATGAGCATCTTTCTGGTTCAAAAGCTCTACCTGTTTCACTTGGTTCACAGCCAAAAAAAAAAGTTGCATTGAAGCCCAAGCCAGGTTGACCATGCAACCATTTAAATTTGGAGGAGTGGAATATGCTGGCAATAGGATTCCTTTGGTACAGAGAGCCAGCAATGACCTACTTAGAGTCAGCCCAACTGTTGGTGAGGGCCCCTCCCTCAGCAACCCACAGAATTCAGCCAGGTGACATCCCAGGACACCTTTGTCAAAATGAGCCAGAGTGCTTTTCCAGAGGCCTCGACAAGATTAAGGCCCTGTTGTGGCCCACTTTGTCTTTCTGTTCCCTGTAGATGCCCAGAATGGCATATATGTGTTGACAGTTGATGAGAGAGAAGCGATTAGCAGAACAGAAGTAGACAGAGGGGCCTTCCATCCTTTCCGTAGTCACGCCCTCCTCAATCAGCACCACAAGCTGTCTTCATACTCCCCAGGGGCCAGACGACAGGAATAAACACACTTCTCCTGGGGGTTCTGCCATTCGTGGAATGTATGACCTTGTCAAGAATAGAGAATCACGGCTTTAATGTACAAGCAGCAAGACCCTAAAGCCCCACACCAACTGTACTGTGGGTTCACTCTTTCTGGAATGATAAGCCCCCTTTGGGTAGAGTCTCCTTGGTGGATGGAGAGGCTCTTCCCTTTAAGTCCCTCTGGAATCCAGGGAACAGGCTTGTTCTACTGCCTACAAGTGCTGAGTTAAAAACCTTGTCTTTCTTTAAGCTGGATCACTTCCTTTCTTCCCAGGAAATATCCCTTTCATTGTAAAAGGCCCTGGGCTGTTGAAGAAGGTCTCAGCCACAGAGACTGCTGGAACCCGGATGTGTTGGGGTGGGAGTGGTGGGCTCTCTCTAGATACATCTGAGTGCCTCTCTCTCCCTGATTGTGAATGTGGGTGTCCCGGTGTGGGTGTCTCTGTCTCCCTGTTTGATCTTCTCTCTCTAGATCTACAGGGCCGTGGACACAGCGATTGGAAGACCCTTTGCACATTTCTGTGTATGTAGATGGCTCTCTTCCAACAGTGAGTCGTCATGCCTCTTGGTAAGTATCTCTATTTCTCTTCCCCAACTCTTTCCTCCCCCCATGGTTCCCTTTCTTACTGTGTTTTTCTCTGTGTCTCTGTATATCTCTCAGACACTATCCTCAAATGTAAATGCGCTTCTACATTATCCTTGAGACCTCACATAGACAGTGTATATCATAATTCCTTGATTGTTTAGCACGAGGGAAAGGATTTCCCTCAGTGAGAAACATGGGGATATTATTGATGTCACAGAAGATGTCCTGGGGCTAGGGAACTAGAAAAGGGGAGTGAGGGGAGAGCAGCTGTGAAGAGCTGGCACCTCTTCCCACTCTCCTCTTAAATATACCCATGCTGATTCAAGAGCATTCTCTGACAGGCCCAGTGGTTTCACAGGAACAACCAAAATTTCGGTAGTGCGAGAACCAGAAGTGTGAATGTACCTCTGACATTAGCTAGATGAGAATAGATTGCATAAGGAGAATCCTTTCAAGCAACACAAAAATAATTTCTAATCAGAATTAATCAAATTGCAATTTCCCCCCCCCCAAAGAAATGTCTTATGTGTAGCATGTATATAGGACCCCACTTGCTTTGCACTCACCTCCCAAGTTAGGAGTGTGGCCTGGTTTGTTAGCTTGGCCCTTTGGTGTGGCGACAAGAGAAATCAGAAGAAAGGTTCTGTTGAAGACAGAAGTATAATTTCAGTTATTATTGCTCTGTTTTCAATGATCACAATTATCTAAAGCACATGGAGAACTGTAACCTACAGCAATTTATTTAACATTTCACTTTCTCCCTCTCTTTGTATTCAAACTGCTGACAACACAGGGACAGGCTGGCGGGAGAGATACCCCCTCCTTGGCCTGCCTGGCTCC
Source organism: Myotis nattereri (assembly GCF_964212035.1). Taxonomy (NCBI): domain Eukaryota; kingdom Metazoa; phylum Chordata; class Mammalia; order Chiroptera; family Vespertilionidae; genus Myotis; species Myotis nattereri. The sequence continues at coordinate 20,555,994 of NC_138081.1, forward strand.
TTCTCTAGAAGGAGCCTCTAGTTTAGGAGGGAAAGGAGAGAAGGCAGTTGAGTGGACTAGAAGGAGAGATCAACACGAACATATTTCCTAGTCCCTAAATCTTTTCTTCTTAGCTGACCTGCTGAAATCTTCTAAGTTACAGGCCTGAGTCTAAAATACCCTGTGTTTGAGGCATATGTTGCCTAGGATAGGCAATACATTAATTGAATGGTAGAATTATTACCACATGAGCATAGACTAATTCATCACATCAAATATTAAATGAACCCAGACAAGCACATTGATTAGCCTGGGTTGGGAACCTGGACCGACACTCCAGGCAGGTCTCACAAGAAGTTCAACCCGGACTGTAGAGGACTGCCACCTAGGGGTCAGAGGCCTGAAAAGCAGGAGAGGAGAAAACAGATAGATGGCAAGCCTACTTGCTCTGAGCAAGGCTGATGAAACTGACTTCCAATAACAGAAAATTAGTGGGCAGAGAGAGGGAAGGGCTGTGAGAGGTTAGGATAAATTTACCTAGTATGTAGACCGGTGGTTCTTAACCCTGGCAGCACTTAGAATCACTAGAGAACTTAAAAAAAAAAAAAAAAAAAAGAAAAGACTAGGCCCTACCCCTGAGACTTTCTGGTTAAATTCTCTGTGGGTGGGGTCAGGACAGTGGTATTTTAAAAAAACTCTCTAGGTATTTCTCAGGTTCAACCAGCATTGAAAACCACTGGCTCAGACAATAAAACAAAAAAACTGATAATAAGGTTCTGATATGATCCTGATATATATTTATGGGAAAAAAAAAATAACACAACTATTTTTGCTCAGCTGGAGTGGCTCAGTGGTTGAGCATTGACCTCTGAACCAGGGGGTTATGGTTCCATTCCCAGTCAGGGAACATGCCTGGGTTGCAGGCTGGATCCCTGGTGTGGGGCGTGCAGGAAGCAGCTGATCAATGATTCTCTCTCCTTCTCCCTTCCTCTCTGAAAGCAATATATATATATAATACTATTTAATAATATTTTTCCAAACCATTGAAGAACAGAAAATCCCTGAATGGATCAATACTAAAAACACATAAGGATAGGAGCTGTGCTAAATGGGAAGGGATTGGAAGAGCCATGCCTCTCTCCTGAGAGCATGGTAGCAGACCAGAGTGAGGTAGTAGGGAATGTTTATAGGGGGTGTACTGGTGTGAACATCTTTACGATGCTAAGACACTTCAGGAAGGCTTGGATGAGTGCCTCTCAACCTTGACTACGAAAATCACCCAAAACCCAAGCCACACTGCAGACTAAGTTAACGAGAACCTCCAGGATTGGGACCCAGGCAACATTATTTGAAGCATCCTGATTGATTCTGATGTTTGGCTGAGGTTGAGTACCTTTGCTTTATTATTGTTGTTGTTAATATTATTATTTTAATCCTCACCAGAGGATACATTTAGAGTAAGGAGGGGAGGAAGAGAGAGAGAGAGAAACAGAGAAACATTGATTCAAGAAACATTAATCAGTTTTCTCACATGCTCTGACCGGGTATGTGCCCTGACTGGGAATTGAACCTGCAACCTTTAGATGCATGGGATGACACTCCAACAAAATTAGCCACCTGGCCTGGGTATGTATGTATGTATGTATGTATGTATTTATTTATTATTTTAGAAGACTGTTGCTTTAGAACCACTGCTTTATTCTCAAAAAAACATGGTGAGGTTGGTGGGAGGTTGGAGGGGTAGGTGTCATTATTTTATTTTTTGTTGTTGTTGTTTATTTTTTAGAAGAAAGGAATGTAGAGGGGTCAGCAATCTCCTGGGTATAAAGACCAAGGGCTGGAAATAAGGTCAAAGCTTTGGTGAGAGTAAGGTAAAAAAGGATAGAAAAATAAAGGGAAGAAAAAAAAAAGAGGGCTAAGGAAAGCAAAGGAGAGGGAATGAAAAGGCAAGGATTATAGGGAGTGGGCAATGCTGTTAGCCAGGGTCCCAGGGTGCCCAACCCCTAGAATGGCCCATCACCCCTCTGCCTGAAACTCTCCTCCAACACCAGCCCATGCTGGCCCACGTGGATCCCACCAGATGTTGGCGTGGGAAACTCCAGATGGCCTCTTCTCTTGTTTCTGGGGTTGTTCCTGGGCCAACCCTGAAGCCCCTCTTTTGCTGCCATTAAATTTTTTTCAGTTTTTCCCAGGTTGCACCTTTCATACCAATACTACATGGTTATTAAATTATAGGAAGTAATGATAAGTGAAAGGGCATATATACCATCCAATGACTGAACAGGCCCCTAACCTTCCTTTTCAAGTCCAATAACTATGGCTGGTGACCCCTCTTGATAACCAAGCTATTAGATACTTCTTTGTGGAGGATCAGAATTTGTTTCCCTGAATTTTCACACTTTGGATGTGGTTCAACCAGTTAGAGTCATAGAGAACAAGTGGGCTGTCATGGGAACCTGAGACTTTAATCTTCTCTCGTTTATCTGTTTCAGCCCTTGCTCTCCTGCTGTGTGGTGTACAGCTCGCCCCTCCTGGCCCTGATGCGTTGTCACGCTCCTCTGGATGCATTTAAGTCTAGTTTTATTTCTTTGGATGTGGTCCCAGGACTCCAGAAAGAATTTGAATAGCTTCACTGGGCACTTGTGAAAACTTCCTACCACAGAGCATTAAAGGATAGTTTTAGCAACCCTCATATGCCAGAAACTCCAGCCTTGTTATCTTGTCAAACCTTTAGGTGAGAAAATGAACATGAAGGCTTTACCTCTGATATTCTGGAGATCCATTTTGCAGAAGTTACTCGATTCTTTAAGGCTTCTCTTATCTGGATAGTTGATTAAAAAATTAAGAATTAAAAGATGATAAGAAGTCAATGTTTTGGGACCTGGCTAATATTGTAGCAGGGGAGTGTGTTACCAGGTCCTGCTGGAGGAATATGGAGGGATTAGTAACTTGGTGAAGTGGTCTGGGAAAAGGTGGGAGACATTAGCAAAGTGGAGCTAATATAGGAGGTTTATAATCAGGGCCTTGAACATGAACTCAATGGCTAAGAAATACACCAGTTGCCCACCAGTTTGAGGATTCTTAACTTTGGGAGTATTTTGGGGGGAGTACTTGAAGAGTTGAACATTTCCCACATTTTTTCAATTATTTAAACTTCCTTTTTTAGAGGCCCTAACCATGGTTTAAAGGGGAAAAAAGGAAGGAATTCTACACAACATAACAAAGACCTGTGGAACAAAGAAAATAATAATAAATAACAACTGGGGAAATGAGTACTCCAAGATCATGTAGCATGCAGTCAGTCAACTATTAAGAGACAGAGCCAGCGGGAGTTGAGTCCCCTGACTTCAGATCATCCTGTCCTTTTCCCTAACTCTCTCCTACTGCACAAGGCACTGTCTTGTTATTTCTACTCCCTCTCTCCTTTTGCTATATAAAGTGTTTCTCACCGTCCAAGGCCTGGTAGAAGTTTTGTCTTCACAGTTTATGTATACCAAAGCCCTCTAGCTCAGACTGACTTCACCCTGCCCTGAAAATGTAGTGTTTTTGTCACACACGGCTCCAAAGATGTAGAAGCATTGCCTGGGCTGGGAGTCCATGTACTCAAAGTCCACTGCAGTACGTACTAGTAAAGACATACTGGAGCCTCTAGTACAGCGGTTCCCCACCTGTGGGTCGTGACCCCTTTGACAGTCGAACGACCCTTTCACAGGGGTCGCCTAAGACCATCCTGCATTATCAGATATTTACATTACGATTCATAACAGTAGCAACACTACAGTTATGAAGTAGCAACGAAAATAATTTTATGGTTGGGTCACAACATGAGGAACTTTATTTAAAGGGTCAGAAGGTTGAGAACCACTGCTCTAGTATTTCTTTTCTCTTATCTTTTTTCAATTCTATGTTTCATAGTGTGTATAATACACACCTTGTAAATTAATAGCAAGCACTGGGGATATGTGCTTCCTGGTTTTTACTGATTCCAAAAGTGTAAAGGCTACTGGTATACACAGTAGTGGCCTCTTACCTGTGGTTTTGCTTTCCATAGTTTCAGTTACCCACAGTCAACCAAGGTCCAAAAATATTAAATGAAAAATTCCAGAAATAAACAATTTATTCCTTTTAAATTGTGTGCTGTTTTGAGTAGTGTAATGAAGTCTCCTGCCATTCTACTCCATCTGCCTGGGATGTGAATCACTCCTTTGTCCAGTGTTTCTGTGCTGTGTACACTATCTACCAGTTAGTCACTTAATCATGTCGATCATCAGATTGACTGTCACAGTATCACAGTGCTTGTGTTCAAGTAAGCAGTATTATTTTACTTAATAATAGCCCCAAGAGGCAAGAGCAGTGATGCTGGTGATTCAGATATGCCAAAGAGAGCCATAAAGTGTTTCCTTTAAGTGAAAAGGTGAGTATACTGTAATAAGGTAGTTAAAATAACATAAAAAGATTAAATGAGGTCATAAGGGTAGGGACCAAATCCAGTAGGACAGTGTCCTTATAAGAAGAAGTCACACCAGGGATGTGTGCCAGAGGAAAGACCATGTGGAGACATAGCAAGAAGGCAGCTCTCTGCAAACCAAGGAGAGAGTCCTCAAGAGAAACCAAACCTGTCAACACCTTGATCTCAGACTTCCTGTCTCCAGAGCTGGAAGATTAACACAGGTACCCTGTGATCTGTAATCAGTTTCCTGTCTCCCTTTCATAGTTATAAGGAAAAATAAAATAATTTGTGTTCAATAAGTAGAATGTATGGAGATTAAAAGTATGCACTTTGGGGTCAAACAGACCCATATTTAAAAAAAGAAAGAAAGAAAGAAAAAAAGAAAGAAAGAAAGAAAGAAAGAAAGAAAGAAAGAAAGAAAGAAAGAAAATAATTTTTGTTATAGTATATTGTTATAATTGTTCTATTTTATTATTAGTTATTGTTAATCTCTTACTGTGCCTAATTTATAAATTAAACTTTATCATAAATTAAAATAAATGTGTGCATATAGGAGAAAAACAGACTATAAATAGGAATACATATTATCCATGGTTTCACAAATCCCCTGGGGATCTTGGAAAGTATTCTCCATTAATATGGGGGGACTACTGTATAACTTTTTGTCAATTAAATATAACACCTTTCAGTATTTACCTTTTACATTATAATTTTAAAGATATTAAGCTTTGCTTTTGATGGACATGCCCATGTCTTAGAGGTTTTAGCACACTTCATAACACCTAATATAGGCCCACTAATAATGTTACTGATGCTCTGGCTACAAATACTAGTTTTGGCTTTAGATTAATTAAAAAACATAACAGCCTTAATCGGTTTGGCTCAGTGGATAGAGCGTTGGCCTGTGGACTGAAAGGTCCCAGGTTCGATTCCAGTCAAGGGCATGTACCTTGGTTGCAGGCACATCCCCTAGAGGGGGTGTGCAGGAGGCAGTTGATCAATGTTTCTCTCTCATTGATGTTTCTAACTCTCTATTCCTCTCCCTTCCTCTCTGTAAAAAATCAAAAAATATATTAAAAAAAAACAAATAAACAATAATATGATCTATAACTATATAACTTCAGTGCTTTCTATGTGTTTTCTCTTGCAAAATTGCTTTTGTTCTTTATCATAATTTAGCAGAAAAAGCAGGGAAAGCATAATTATTTCTGCATTCCCTTTCAGGAATCTGAGGTTCATGAGAGTTAAAAAAACTTCTCAATTATAAGCAACTAATACAAACAAATATCAAGATTAATAGACAAATAGTCAAACTGTCACCTCTGAATATCAGGTTATGGTACCTTCATGAGAAAATGAAAGGACCATTGTGAAATGCCTTTTGTTTTTTATCAAACCTTGCATATTAACTTGTTAGTAGAATAGCATTGATAATATAATTAATTAATTAAACAGTAAATAATAAACCCTGCAGTGAAGGTGTTTGCATCTACATGAGAGTTATTTGCTTTTCTCATTTCAAGAAATAGTATAGTACAATGGAAAAAGGGTGATGTTAGAGGCCTAAGCAAATATTTGGTGTTTTGCTCATATGTTTAGGTTTTATTTGTTTCCACCACCCCTTCATATACATTCTTTGTACTAGGAGAATTCCCTTCCTTGAATCCATTGCTCTTCAAGGTAGAAGACATGACCTCACTTTCTCAGCCTCCCTTGCAGCTAAGATGCAGCCATGTGACCTGGGCTCAGCCAATCAGACCTGAAAACTCAAAAAGCAGGTGCCAGTGGCCCTCAGCAGGCAGGATGGAGGTGATCCCTGAAACAGCAGTAGCATCAACTCTAGTTCAGCATCCAAGCCTGACATTGGTTTTGGTGAGCTTTGCTTCTGTGTCCAGCAAAGTTAGGGAATGGGTTGCAGGTGGAACAGTTCTATGCTATGAATCGGGGACTATTCCTGGTGTGTAGACCCCATGTGTACAAGCCAAAGAGATATCTTCCCAAAGATGATACTGTGAGATTTAATAAATTCCTTTCTGCTTCAACGAGTTAGTTTCTAAAGCAAGCTACTTAATCATTGAGTCTGTTTCCTCATCCATAAAACTGCAAATAGAAATACCTAATATTGTTTTCAGGATTAGAGCTGATGTACATAATATGCTTAGCCCCACAGGAGCTTGAAAGATGGCTGATATTACTTGCATTATAAAGAGCAGTGATGTCCTGTTCAAGTGTCTGTACAAATAATTGAGATGAAAGACCCTGAATAGGTCGGCTTTACAAATGAGCATTTCAGGGCCAAGTATTATTAATGCAGAAAAACAAAAATAAAAACAAAAAACAAGAAGAATTAATGGTACCTTTGGATCCAGGATTGTTCCAAACACCAAGATGAAGAAGCCCTGAGAAAGAGAGAAGAGTGAAGAAGAGCAATTTACAAAGTAATGTTGATAATACCAGCATTCATTATCAATTCCTATTCTGAAACTGATAAAACTAACTAAAAAACAAAATAAAACAAAAATGCAGACCATATGATTTAATGTGTGACACATTTTAAGATCACAATACCTAGATTCTTCCACTCAACAAATATTAATAGAGTGTCTTCCACATGCCAGCCATGTTCTAGATACTTGGGGTACCTAAGAAAGCCTAGCAGACCAAGGTCCCTAATTCATATAAGCGTATTATAAGAATTTATTTTTAATTTGGGCAAAATAAAGTGTTTTGCATTTATCAGGAGCTGTGCATCTCATCAAAATACAATGGTCCACGCAATAGCCAGGAGATGTTAGGCAACGGATGGCAGCCTTACAATCCCTGAGTAATTAGTAATGAAAGAAATTTCCACAGGAATAAATAAATAAAAAGCATCCATGCTCAGCTTTATTTAACACCCTCAACCTCCCTCCCCCATCCACAACCAAAAAACTGTTATAAAATTTGCAAAGAAAAATTAGGTACATGGATCATCAGAAAAACCAAGACCCCAAACAGGTTGAGTTTCTAAGCACATAATGGGTGCTCATAAATAAGTGATCCAAATATAATATAGAGGGTATTAATTAGCTCTCATATCTCTCATCGTCCATAAAAATTATGATGGAGGCTGTTCCTCCATCGTTATAGTCCATTTGAGTTTCAATATTTTTTTCATATGTAGCGGTACAAAACCACCTGGGAAGAAGGAAAAGTATTCATCCTATTTTGCAGATAAGGAAAGGGAAGCTCAGAGACTCAACTTTGAAAATGTGATAGACAGCAATATTGATTAGACAAAATTTCTCCTAAAAGTGTGAATACTCAGCTCTTTGCTCATCTGAGAAGAGAAATAAGATAATGACCTTTGATTTAGGCATCCTTATTAAGTTGCTCTGATTGCATAATCAAATGTGAACCCTTCCCCAGGCAGAGGCCTGTCGAGGCACATGGGTGAAATACAAAATAATAAAGATGTTATAACCAGGTGGTCATCAGCAGGAACGATACCAAACCCACTGCTGCCATGATTTGCAAAAGCTTAGCTGAGAGGTGGAGGACTTCACAGGGGCCAGCGCCTGGATGGCCACGCAGCTAATCCATTCCTCCAAACATACTAACTATACGTCTCCACTCAGCCAGTCCAGCAAGTGCTCCAAGCTTGGAGTACTTCCTTAGATTGCTCTTTTGTCTGACACTCTTAGCTGTCCATCAATAAACCAGGAAGTAGGTTCTCACAAGACACCGAATCTGCTTATGCCTTGATCTTGGACCCCCCAGCTTCCAGAACTTTGAGAAATAAATTTCTGTTGTTCATAAGCCACCCAGTGTTATATGGGTCTGCAAATCTTACCCAGCCCACAATTACTCTCAGTAAATACAAGAGAAGATTCCAACTAGAAATGGTACCTTGACCAAGTAGCATTCAATGCAGCAACTGACTATACAGGGTGGGGCAAAAGTGGGTTTACAGTTGCTCATATGGAACACAATACAATAATTAATAAGTGAGAATATAAGGACAAATTCTTTGTTTCAAGTACTCAGCTGTAAACCGGCGTTTGCCCCCACCATGTATAATCATCCTTCCTTAGTAAAGGGGGTGGTTGAACTTAAAAACTAATGGGTGTGCTCCCACAAGCCTAGGACCAGGAAGCTTTCAAAGAGCCTTTCTCCTACACCTCTGGATCTCCTGGGATATTTATGATCTTTCTCCTCTGCTTGCTCCATCAGCCTTAGTAGCCCCTCATCTCGGGCCATCCTCACACTCTGCTTGTCCCACTTCTTCCTCTCAGTAGTTTCTGTCTCCCACCTCTCTGGACCTGTGGCTCTCCTTCTCTCCTCCCAAGGTTACCTTGATCCACATGGCTCTCACCACGGTTCATTTAAATCTAGCAACATGACTTTGCTGACCAGGGAGTCAGGAAGAGATGGGCACATCCATTCTCTTGTGTTTCCACCAGACAGATACAGCAGATTCCAATAACCTCACAAGCATAGTAGAACGTAGGAAAAACAATTAGGAAGGGATGCATTTTGAGGATGTTTGGCCTTCCATTTAAATCTAATTTATTTAATTGTAATTCTACAGAATTTAATGATGTCTGTGTTTACACCACCTTGAAAATTTGTTGAAAATATAGTAGTTAGCTCTCCTGAGCCAGTACAAGCCAGCTCCAGAGCACCACTGCCTCATGCCTGCCCTGGAGTCTGGCCTTGACCCAAATCCTGCTCTCAGCTTCTCACTGGCCCATCGGTATTGGTACTTAGATGGGCCCCACTCTCCTTGCCAGGTATCAAGGCATAAACTGAATTTAAATTACAAACTGTGTTGATCCTGTTATGACAGGGAAAAATACAAGTGCTCACAGGCTATTATAAAGTGAAAACCACAGTCAAGATGGCCCAAGGGAGACAGGAAAGGAAAATGTGAGGACTACGACATGAACTCATTAAGTACATGACAAATAGCCACTGGATATGCTGAACAGAAATTTAGGAACACTACGTTTTTATCCCAGTTCTATCAGTGATGAGCTGCATAAACATGGGTAAGGGAATTGATAATTACTAAGAGCTATACAAAAAATGTAGGGTAGAATTAATATATCCTATAGAAATGCACAAAAGCAACAATGTTAGCATTGTTCTCTAAGACATTAGAATGTCTATTGTAGATAAAATCATGTATATTTAAATTTTGAAAGAGAAATATGAAAAAATATTTGACATAAAATCTATTATTTTTAAATAAAGAAACATTCAGGAAAATAAATATTTTAGAAGTCTATAAAAATAAAAGCTTTCTTTTTAATTAGTTGTTATTTACATATTTAGCATTCAATAAAATAAACTTTGACTCATTAGTGCACTGTGACAGAAAAAAATGAAAAAGAAATTTCATTCAAGAAGGGAATTATTAACTGTTGAATAATATCCAGCCATTAAAGAGACATAACCTGGAAAAATGCTAGGATGTATTTTTAAGTGGTAGAGTAAGTTTCAAAATACTATGCATTGTTTTTTAACTCATATTATGTGAAAATACGCTTATATGTGAGTATAGAAAGTTTGGCAAGGATGTACATGAAACTGTGAACATTTTTTAATTCACAGAGGTGAGGTAAGAGAGGAAAGGACAAGGGAAATTATCTTTAATACCATTAAGATGGTTTCCAGTGGTAACTAAACATTCCAAATGGAATAAAATATGAATGTGCATATGTAAATACTCCCAGTTACATACCTAGATTTGGGGGGAAGTGGTATTGTTTCATTTCTAAACTAGTTAAAACTCCGTCTACTGTTAGGTTACTTGGTCTTGTCCCATTCACTATTTTATTTCATTTTCCAAAAACTACTATAAAGTGAGCAGATTGTGCTCATTTAACAAGTGGGAAAATATGGCTTGGAAAAGTTAAGCAAATATCCCAGGAGAATGTTACACATTAGCAAATGAGAGAGTCAAGATTTGAATCCAGGCCTTTCTGAAACAAAAGTGTATTTCCTGACCCAATAGGCTATTCCAAATCCACTGCCTTTTATAAATAAATATGATGGCACATTCTCCTGATCACAAAACATCTTTCCAAATTCTCTCACTTTGGACTTGGTCAGAAGCGTCTGGACTTACCTGGAAAGCATTAAGCAAGGAGAAGAGGATGTGGAAGAACAGGGAGTTATCATCGATGACTGTGGCTATTCCGAATCCCCAGGTCAGGCCCAGCAGTGGTGTGAGGATGGCGATGTTCTTACTGATTCTCACGATGGCTCTCACCTCCTGGAACATGGAACTGCCAATGGTAGCTCGCCGGGTTTTGACAATCACCAGTGTCACCGTGATCAGGTTTACTACCACAATGGCCAGCGCTGGGACCACAAAGGCCAGGAGGGCCTTGGTCATGTCCCAGTTGAGCCAGCAGGCCTCAGGCCGCAGGTAGCCTTTGCCAGGCTCAGTGGCAGCAACTGTAACAACAGCAATGACCAAAGGGCAACCATATCCCACGGAAAAGAGAGATGCCACCAGGACTGACTTGGGCAGTGTATGGAAAACAATCAGGATTCCATAGAGGATAAGAAGTGCCTTAGCGAGCATCCAGAAAAACACAGAAAGGTAAAAGAAATGAACAAAAAACGTCGCTGCCACACAGCCATTGTGGTGTGTCCTTGGACCACTAAGAAAGGAAGCCACGATGAACCACACATCAGCCATCAGCAAGGTAGCCGCGACGTTGGCAATACACAAGTGGCGTAAATAGGAGATCTCTGTCTTCGTCACTCGGCTCCAGACCAAGGCCTCGATGGACAAGCAAAGGATCAAGCTGCAAATGGAAACGCCCAGGCCTATGTACGTGATGTAAGTCAGGATGGGACTCTGCAAGCTGTGTGGTGACATAAGAATGGAGAAGGAGGTAAACAACTTGCTTGGCCTACATTTGCAAACAGCTTGCTGGGAGGTTTCCTGAATCATTTGGCAGGCGTGCTGGTCCCATCTGCTCTCTAATGAGTGCCAGCCAACACACTGTGTCCTGCTGTCCTCTGAATCCCTGATCTTTTCAAAAACCAGTGAGATCCTTTTAAGTTCCTTGGGCAGAATGACAGACAGGACAAGTCCGTTCACGGTGACCTTTTCCAGAAGACTGGCCTCTAAGATGGCTCCAAGGGTTGGAAATGCAATGCTGACGACCTGAGAAGGAGAGCGCACCTTCTGGGCTTCATCTCTGCTGATCAACACCCTCCCAGTGACACTATTGCGGGTGTCATTAACTCTCATGGAGAAAGTTAAATTCTTTCCATTGTTATCTCCAGATATGAAGGTGCACATAGTATGAATAAACACATCCGGTATGTCAATGGGATATTTACTGATGAGTAGCTTTCTTGCAAAGCTATTGACTGAGTGCAGCAGCACGCAGCTGCTGTTTTTCTCAGGGATGAAGGTCCAGTTGGAGATGCTTTTGCTATCAAGAATGTGGTTGGCCATGATGCTGTAACTCTGTCAATGAAGAACGGGTATTAGTATTGAGCTACTGTCTGAATCTGCCAGGACATTCAAGCTTCACTTTAAAAAAAAACACACTTTACTGTTGAAAGTATTACATATGTCCCCTTCCTTCCCCCATTGACCCCTTTTAGCCCACCTCCACCCCCACCCTAGGCCTTCACCACACTATTGTCTGTGTCCATGGGTTATGCCTATATGCATACAAGTTCTTTGGTTGATCTCCACCCATCTGCCCACCCACCCTCCCCTGCCTTTCCTCTGAGATTCCGTAGTCTGTTCTATGCTTCTATGTCTCTGGATCTATTTTGTTCATCAGTTTATTAGATTCCACATATGAGTGAGATCATGTGGTATTTGTCTTTCTCTGACTGGCTTATTTCACTTAGCATAATGCTCTCCAGGTTCCTCTATGCTGTCTCAAAGGATAAGAGATCCTTCTTTTTACTGTTTCATGGTATTCTGTGGTAGAAATGTACCACAGCTTTTTTATCCACTCATCTACTGATGGGCACAGATAACATAAATGGTATAATGTCTTAAGTATCTTCCTTGACGCACTGGGCTGTTTCCGGATCTTAGCTATTGTAAATTGCATTGTTATGAACATAAGGGTGCATATATTCACTGGGTCAAATGCAGTCCCATATTTAATTTTCACTTTTATAAAGCGTGGTCCTTCAACCAGTAACATAAGCATGCCCTGGGAACCTCTTAAAGATACAGAATCTCAGGCCCTACTCCAAACCCTGTGAATCAGAATGAGCACCTTAATGAGATCCCCAGGTGACTCACATGCCGCTCAGGTTTGTGTTGGAGGATGGAACTACCAGGGAGCTGCCTCCCCCTGCTCATGTGATGCCTGCCTCACAGGAATGGGCAGCCTTCACCGTGTTCATTTCCATTATCTGTTCCACTTCACACCTGGGTGACACTAGCAATTTGCCTGCCCTGCCCAGAGCACCCACTATGTAATTAATATCTATTAAACCCCAACTGTGTGCAGGGCATTGTACAGGAACATGACACACTGGAAGCTGAGCCCAGAGGGTGGACCCCCTTTTTCTTATCTTCTACTTTGAAGGTCAGACACAAAGGAAGCATGTCCAATTCCATTTCACATTTCTGCAGCAGACCTATCTGGCTGTTTTTTGGACACCCAGTTGTTTTTTTTGTTTTTTTTCCCCCATTTTAGCAACCTGTTCTGATTCACAAATAAATGTCTTCCTCTCTGCAGGACCTGGAACAGCTCTTGGAGATTCACAGTAGCCAAAATATACATGCAAAAAGCTTGCTTCAATGTCCAATCCAGCACCTGGTAAGTGCTCTCTTTAAATGCTTGTTGACTGAATGTGTTCACTTTTTTCATTCATTTTTTTCTTCAATGAGGATTTATTTTAAACATTTACCAGGTAATGGAAATACTGAAGTGAAAGGCATGGTCTCCTCAGACCCTCAAAAGCTCCAACTAAACCTGCATCCCTTTCCCATTCTCCCCTCCTCCCCCCAAAACCCCCCACAAATGTTCAAGGCCACTCACCTTCATCTTTGCTTCTCCCACTTCTGTCGACAGCATTGTCGATATGTTGTGTAGTAGCTGCACGATGACAGCGATGTTTCCTGGTATCCGGGGAGAGCGCTGAATGTTCTTAACAACACAGGACAAATCCTGCGGACACTTCCGCATCAACTTATCTGCAATGGTCTCGGACTTTCCAGAATATTCATTTATGTGTATACTACTTCCAAATGATGGACCTGCACTTAAATCCTCCTAAGAAATGGCAAAAAGAAAAGTTTGTTATCATGTTACTTTTGTTTTCAATGTAAAAGTACCTTTACTACAATGTAGGACAGCCTTATCACACAATTGTATATTGCATAATGCTTTTCTATTTTACATTGTCAAGGTCACATCTGCTGTGGAACCACCTGCCCAACACCAAGGTGTATGAACAGCTGCCTACTCCTGAACCTACTATATCCAAACAGCAATTGTTATCTTTAGCACACCCCTCCACACGCCTTCTGTGTACATGTACTGTGCACATGGGTACATTTCTCGTGCCATTTAAACTTACTTTTCATTCTTCCCAAGGGCAAAGCATAAGACATAAACATATTTAAAAAAAAAAATAGAACTTTCTAACTAGATTTGAACGAATCAACTGGAACACCAAGAGAGAAGAATGACTAAAAATAGTGATAAACAGCATTTCCCCACAGATCGGGCTCTGGGTCCCACACTTTAAAGCAGGGGTAGCAAACGATAGCCACAGGTTTGCCGTCTGTTTTTTTGTCAATGAAGTTTTGTTGGGATTCAGCTTGCTCATTCACTGGGCTACTTTCTGGCTACCATAGTGGAGTTGAGTAGTTGCAACAGAGACCATAATACCCACAATGCCAAAAATATTTACTATCTGGCTTTTTACGGAACAAAATTGCCAAATTGCCAAACCTTGCTTTATAAGAACCCTTTCTCCAGCCTTCCCCTTCAGAAGGACAAGGAATCCATGGCCTAGAGCAGTGATGGAGAACCTTTTGAGCTCGGTGTGTCAGCATTTTGAAAAACCCTAACTTAACTCTGGTGCCGTGTCACATATAGAAATTTTTTTGATATTTGCAACTATAGTAAAACAAAGACTTATATTTTGATGTTTATTTTATATATTTAAATGCCATTTAACAAAAAAAAAATCAACCAAAAAAATGAGTTTGTGTGTCACCTCTGACACGCGTGTCATAGGTTCGCCATCACTGGCCTAGAGGATGGGCCTACACAGAATCCATGTCCCTGCTTCCAGACACCTGATTATTCTACATGACAACAGCAAGCCCATTTGCAGGGCCTTCCCTAAGTCTGCGCTGCCACGGATGGACCAGGCCACCTGTAGGCCTGAGATGTGTCAAAGGGACACCTGTGTTCAGGCTTATGGATGTGTGGCCTTGGCCTTCTACTACCCATGAGGCGCAGGATGGAATCTAGAATGGGAGGCTGACAGAATCTGTTTTATTTAGTGGTTTGTAGACTTGATTGAAAGCATTTAAATATTAAGACATATGGAATGTGGGTCTCCATGTGTACTTTGCCTAGATCCTTCAAATCAGGGATGGGCAGCTTTTTGAAGTCTGGTAGGGGAACTTCAGGTATAGCATCCACTGCCTCCCCCCGCCATGCCCCAAAACAGGGGATGGGAATGTTGCCAGAACACAAGAGAGGCCAAAGCATTGACTCCCTTGAGTGAATCAGGAGCTGACCTTCAGAAAGGTAACGCTCCTGATAGAAGAGGAGAAAAGGAAACAAAGGAAGAAGAAATGCCATTTGACCTGATTTTATTTACTAGAATTTGACTTTTTAAAATATGTAACAACTTAAGTATATGTGGAAATATGTTCCTTTGTTTGACAACAAAGTCCTTTCCTCCAGGCCCGGCTCTCTTCTTGTGCTTTACTGAGCACTGGAGTCACATGGAGATCTTGGTAAAATCCAGGTTCAGATTCAGCAGGTCTGGATGGGGCCCAATTGCCCCGTGTCTGAAAGTTCTCAGAGATGCCCTGTGCTGCCTGTCAGTGACGGACACATTGAGTAGCTGGGCTTTGGGGTATTAAAGAGCTGAGTGAAAGTGGAGAAGTAAACTGTGATGATTCTAGACAGCTCTTCTAGCTCTGGCCTGAGCGATCTGGTGCCTTTGTGCCATGGAAGGTGTGGGAGACACGAGAACAGACTTTTAGGTGCCCAAAGTTAGGAATGCCATTCCAGTGTATATAGAGAGAGAACAGGTAGATGGTTCTGTATTCAGCTGCAAGCACCTCTACTTACCACCCTGTCATTCTTTCTTACTGAGTGCAACATGCACTGCTAATTTGAGGCTTCACTTTGCATGTGAGAAAAAAGATATTACCTCAAAGATGTTGAAGGCAGTAAGAGTCTGGCAGGTATCAGTGATCTTGTGCCATTTATTTTGCCTACATAAATACCCCATATTTCCCGGAGTATCTGGAGGGCAAAGTTGACTGCAATGAGAATTGTCCACACAGACCCCATCACATGCACCTGGGAAGATAAAAGGCATCAGCATCAGATGGAGAGCTATGGACTCAGGGCTCGAGGTGTCACCACATGAAGGTGCATAAATCCTGTGGACTTGGTAAAGTGGAGGAAGATTGAAGTATATCAGTGACCATCATATACAGGGTATTTCCCTAAAATGTATACACACTATAATAGCTGTTACCTCAATTTTGAAAATGAAATGTATTTTAATAAACACACTGCCTTTATAATTATTCAAAGTATGTGTATACTTTCTTTGGGACACACTATATTTCAGTGACAAACTACTATTATTTCCAACAAAATCTTATCCTGAACTCAAATGTAGAAAGTAGCCTGGCTGGTG
This sequence comes from Myotis nattereri, assembly GCF_964212035.1. NCBI lineage: Eukaryota > Metazoa > Chordata > Mammalia > Chiroptera > Vespertilionidae > Myotis > Myotis nattereri. The sequence continues at coordinate 20,572,303 of NC_138081.1, forward strand.
TGGCTCGGTTGGTTGAGCATCATCCCATGCACCAGGAGGTTGCTGGTTCCATTCTCTGTCAGAGCACATACCCAGGTTGCAGGCTCAGTACCCTGTAGGGGGTGTGCAGAAGGCAGCTGATCAATGTTTCTCTCTCATCGATGTTTCTCCTCTCCTCCTTTCCTCTCTCTGAAATCAATAAAAACATGTTTAAAAACAAATAGTTAAAAGTGTGACTGGCCCAGTGAGAGGGAAGAGCCCATGGGTCAGTCCCTAGGTCCCTCACACCTCAAAGGAAAACCCTGAGCACCTCCTCAGTCCCCTCCAAGGGGAGACAGTTTGGAAGTCCCTGTAGCTAATGTTCTCTAAGAACCTCCCAACTCTGGAACTTTATAATCAGTTCCATCATCAATGGGTTCTCACAGACCTCTGCTAGCCACTGCCCCAGTCTGAGTTGGCTCAATCCAAAGGATTTATAGTAAATAACTCCAAGATCAGGATGGAGCAGAGGGTACTGGCAAGAGAAGGAAGTAGAGGTCAATGGTACATTTTAATGTGAGAAATATAAAAAGGAAATCCCAGTGCAAACCATCAGGGAGTCCCATCTGCTAGGCCATAAGACAGGGCCAAGGATGGCCCTCTATTATAACAGATGGACAGTAAAACTTTCATTTCATTAGTAATTGCTACCAACATACCGTGTGGCTTGGCAGACACTTTCCCCTTGCTTTTGCTGGCAGCCTAGGGAGGGAAAATCAAAATTCACATCAAAATCAATTGGTGAGAAGCCAACCCAATGATTCACTTTAGTCACAGGCCAACGACCACATCTTCATCAGCTGTGACACCAGGACGCCACCAAAAGCTGAGACCATGACATGTGGCCCATGACCCCATCTGCCCTTTCGCCTGGATAGCTATCTCTCCCACGGCTCTTCAGTAGGATCCCGTGTTCCGCTCCTGTAAGGATGAGCTACATTCTACCCAGGAGCATCATGAGCAGAGGTGGATTCACTGGGAAGTTAATAAAGGTTAAGCTTCAGAATTCATTGCCTCTATGGGTCCCTTTGAAGCACTGAGAGAGGATCTAGCAATGGGCTCACGTGCTCCTATGTTTTTATTACATTGTCAAAAGCAACACTGTTTAACCAGCATCTGCTCAGACCATTACTTTTTGCCTCTCCAAATTCCCCATTTATATTCCCCCATTTTGGACAGCGCTGGAGCGGTCGCACCTATTTATGGAATCTGGACAAGGAGAAGTGAGGTGGGGATACATTTAGCCTGCACTTAATAGTACTTCTATAGTTTGCAGCCATTTGTGCATTACAATGAGAACATCAACACATAAGCGGCTTTAATTCTAGGTAGAAGTACTTACAATTAATCACAGAATAAGCAAGTTCTAAGAGCCCTGAAACCCTGTAGGTCATATACGAAAGATACTTGCTAGAGGTTTCCCCAAAGTTCACAATAGTTCTACCTATTTACATGGCATTACTAATAATGAATCCAGAAACTAAAAGCTATTTTTTCTAAACTAGAATAACAAAGTTAATCATAAATGCTAGACTGAATAATCTATCCTCTCTATAGAAAGAAATATATAAAATTATTGATATGCGAGTATGCAGCCAAAAATTTGGAACAAAAATATGGGTGGTACCTTAATAAAAAATATTATTTTATTGAATTTATTCCTGAATAATGCTGAGTAATTATTCTAAATTTGACGTTTGTTATGATTCTTTTTCTCATTCTAATTAAATATTCACTTTCCCCTAAATTTTGTATTTGTCATTTTATGTTCTAGGGAGTGGTTCCCACAAAACCTGGCTTCCTCCTACCATGAGCATTCCCACCTCTCCTGATTAGAAGCCCTTCCTTTCTCATCCATCTGTAGATACTGTACTCTTCGCTGAGCAGCAGTGTCATTTTGTGGTCAATGGGTGACTCTGGGAAGAGAACATTGGGTTCACATCCCAACACTTCCATGTGAGGTCCTGAGAAAGTTCATCTCTCTGAGCCTCACTTTCCTCACCCATAAAGCAGGGAAGGAATTATAGTATGACAATTTCATACCCTTGCCTCAGATGATTTTTATGAAGAATAAATGAGATCATGTAAGAAAGGCACCTAGAATTGGGCCTTCAATGTTGTAAGTAGTATTTAAGATTTAGCTATCATTATTATTCTCTGAAAATGGACTTAGGGAATGGCTATTACATGAAGTTCAAGTTTGCCTCCTCTAAGAAGTCTTTCTCGATCTAGTTCTAGATAGTACATCTCTTCCTCTCTTGCTCCTATAAAATTTATTATCCATACTAGCATACCACTCATTCAATACTTGGCACCTACTCACCTGACCTGTTGTAATACTATCTAATCATTTTTATATACACTTATTATTTTCTAAATTAAATTATAAGTTTCTTAAGAACATAGCATGGGTTGTTAATTGTGCTTCACATCCCCCTAAGTAGCTAGATCAGTACATATAAATATACATACATATTAGTATGTCTGAATATACTGGCATATATGTATATGTATGTCTGTGTGTTTGGAGAATAAGTCTAAATATTCCTGATTCTTGACCAGAAGTTTTCCCTCTAGGGCCTGGAAAGAGCCCTGGTACAATTACTCCAACCTGCATTCCTAGATCTCAACCCTTGGGAAGGAACTGAAAGTAAAATGACTTAGCTGTGTGACTAACACTTGGAGTTCATATCCCTTTCTTCTTCACATTATTTCTCTCTATGATATCAAAAAACAAAGCTGATTCTTATGTTTTCTCTACCAAATGAGAATTTATGGAGAATCTGAATTGAGCATTTCAGGTCTGTCCAAAGTGAGAAGGTATCTCTGATTCATGGAATACAATCCTTCAAAATACTGATGTAAGATGAATTCTCATTTCACAATCAAGAGAAAGCTTTTGTATATACATGGAGGAGCTAAAGGCCTTTCACTAAACAAGAACACTAAAATGATATTTTTGGAGTTTTGAAAGATCTTATCGATCAACCAGCCCAACCCCCTTATTGTAGAGATAAGGAAAGTGAGTCTTTGATAGATGAGGTTACTTGCACAAGGCTCTCTAGGGCAATCCTCCTAGAACTGGGACTAGAACTCGGTTCTCCTACTCCTACAATACTGTTCTTCCCATCAAGTCAACCCATGCCCATTGGAGAAGGCAGAGGAGGGCATATGGAAGTACAAGCATCTCAAGATGCCATAAGCCCATCTTGAGATGGTCATGACCTCCAATACGCCATAAAAAAGCACATAAAAGTGGACAACTCTGGATAATACTTGACCCATTGAACAGACTACAGTGAAGTCACATTATAGTAATCAGATGTGTGGGCACAAGGCTGTACTGTGCTATTTGCAAGGAATTCTAGAAACTCTGCCTTCTCAAGAGAAAGACCCGATTCACTTCCTCCTAGTTAATTTGTCAAAGCACAGCCATGCACTGCTTTTGGTCATTTCATTTATTGGGTAGCATTGACTAGGAGCTATGTTCGCTTCAGATACCAACCATTGTCAACCTGATATTGGAAAAAAACAAACCACACTTCAAAACCTGCCACCTGCTAAACCTGTGGAGCTGCCTGAGTTAGTAGTCAGGTCAGAAGAGGAGTAGCATCCAGCAACTTGTTTAGTAAGAATAAAAGGACGGGATAAGTCCTGATAAGGTGATCCCCAATAATAAAGAAAACAAAGCTAACCTCTGAAACTCTGACTATTCTTCAAGTCTGTCCTGTAGGGAAACGTGGAAGAGAAAATGAAGGGAGGAAATAGTACCTCACTGTGGGGGTTGGGATGCCTCTTGGGAAAGGTCTTTCTGAAGGAGTCTCTAATCTCTCCCAGAAACTAGACACCAGCTCAGGGTTGGGGGAAGAGGAGTCATGGAGAAAATTCCCATCCAAGGACAAACTACTTAGGGAGGAAAGTGAATATCATTTGGAAACTCTTAGAAAGAATTTTTAGTTATTCTTTCCTAAGGAGGCTCTTCTCAAGAAAGTACATATGAAGGTCAACCCCTTCTTGGGCCCCCTCCCCCTGTGTGGAGTTTGTAATAACATATAATAAATGTCCACACTTTTGCTTTTTTAAAAAAGAGAAATTACATATTAAAATGGAAAGATCAAGAAACTAAGAATCGGAAGACAAGGGTCCTGGGCTTGGCTCTTTGGCTTAGTAGGTATGTACCCTCAAGCAAGTCACATTCCACACCATGGCCTCAGTTTCTGCATTGATAAAATAAGGGAGTGGAGCTTCACCAGTTGATCTCAAAGCTCTCTTTCAGATCTTGTGGTCCAATAATAATATTCTCTTCTCAAGAAGCTCAAAATGTTGTTATGTTCTCTCTCTCTCTCTCTCTCTCTCTCTCTCTCTCTCTCTCTCTCCTTTCTCCATACTTTATTTTAAACAAATAACTAATAAGAAAATTAAAATGACTTGTAGTATGAGGAAAAATATTCTAGAGAGAGCCATCAGGCTCACTGCCTCACAAAATGTGAAGATCGTACATTGCTACAAACCCCATCCCAGTAAGATTTTGATTAGCCATTGACTACCTGAGTTGCTCTTTACTCCTTGCAGCCCATCCATGGTGGTCACTACCAGGTTTCTCAAAGGAGATGCCATTTGGGGTGGGACAATGCTTCTTTGTGCCAGACCATTCCTAGGATCTGCCCACACTAAATGCCATTAATTATCTCTCTCAGTCAGTGTGACCCTCACCACACCTACATTCTCAAGTGTCCCTGAGGAAGTGGCCCTAGTTACAAGCAACTGAAAACTTCATCATCAAAGGATATAGAAAGGAGAGATTATCACCCTTAAATCATTTGAGCCTCATTGTATCTTAGGAACTTATAGGAAAAGTGGATGGAAAAATAATAATTTGCAGCTCTTGACTAAAATGGGTGCCGCACACATATAGTTGCAACTGCAATTTCATCTGGCTGAACCATTGTACGACCATCTTCTCCCTGCACTTCAGCTCAGATAACCTAGAGCTGCGTTTTCGATTCCCATTTGCTGCTCCCCACCGTTCCATCCCCCACCTCCATTCTCTTACCTGGCATAATGTCCTGCAGGACTCTGTAGGCAAAAGAAACACTAAGCCGTACAGCAAAAACGTGTGAGTCATTGTCTTCAACGCAGCTGCCCTTCCCGTTCCTATAAAAATAAATACAAAGGCAAAAAGGTTTCCAATCTGAAGCTTTCCAAATTCCATGCCGCTGCAGATCCAGGCAGCCAGTCAGACGGGGCTCTGTCCTTAGAGCTGTCCACTCAGAAGCCCCTGCCCCAGAGGTGGCCTCCCCGTGGCTTCCCATCCATTGACTTCACCAGGAGGCTGCGTGTGCGAGCGCCAGCTGGCACTGGGAGGTGCAAGCAATTGCTGAGATAACTCCCAGCCTCTGCTGCCGGCTTGCATGCGATGCCTCATGTGGGAATTTCTCCAAAGGAAGCTACCTGCCGAGGTGTAATGAATAATAGCCTAGGTTCGGGGAACGGGAGAGATGGCTCACTCTCTGGGTTAGGCAGGGCTGAGAAACATGTGGGTGGCTACGGTGGAACGTGATTTGGAATTCCTATGTGTGGACTCAGCCTAGCAATATATTTTGAAGGAGAGTAAGCACCAGCCTTGGCCTATTATCCTCATTCCCACCTAACCCGGAGCTGTGTTTCATAGGTAGGTCACAAATTCCTTCTGCCAAAACTACTGTCAAAATGACTCCTTGGCACCTAGAAGAGTGGTGTACACATGGTGGGCACACAACATATTCAATAAAGGAAGAGGAAAGGAGAGCAAGGGGGAAGGTGGTTGGGAAGAGCTGGCAATTTGCATTAGGTCTAGAGGACTCATATCAGCTAAAAATTTCAATTCTACACTTTAATTATTTTAATATTTTTCATCCTGAGTGAGATCCTCTTTGAAAAGCATTTGCTGCTTCTTTGCTTTTAGTATTATTATTTTTTAACCTTCACCAGAGGAGTGAGGATTTTTTTTTTCCATTGATTTTTAGAGAGAGTGGAAGGGAGAGGTGGAGAGACAGAGGAGAGAGAAACATCAATGCCAGAGAGACACATGGATTGTTTGCCTCACACCACCCCCCCCCCCCCCAGGCTGAGGGTGAGGTGGGGTAAACCTGTAACCCAGGTATGCACCTTTGAGTGGAATCAAACCCAAGACCCTCCAGTGTGCAGGCCGAGGCCTCAACCACTGAGCAATGCTGGCCAGGGCTCTGTTTCTTTGCTTTTAGATGGAAGGATTCAGAAGACTTGGATGTCAATAAAGGTCAATGGCTTAGCAATGGTTCATACTTGCTATTTGACCATTTTTAGCCAAAAGAAAATAGTCTTTATCCCAACCATGCATAATACTATAGCAAACAATACCATTATTTTAAAGATGTAGGCAAAATGTATTTTAAAATCATGTTTCTTACATTGAAATACTTGCCTAGCTGAAATTCCACAGAAATCTAATGATTATTTGAAATATTTTGTATTATCTGTTGCAGATCATTGTCAGTTCGGGTTTCTGAAGGCCTATAGCTCTTTAAGCAAAAGGATTACTTTGTTGATCATCACTTTTAAAGAATTTAGTAGCAACCAAAATGGCCATACAATTTTAAGTAAATTGCAGCCATGTTTGCATCCTTTATTCCAACCTGTCATTCAATGGATGGACTTTCCAGGATACAAATAAATCATCAAATGTGACTTAGCAGGATCATCACCAAAGCAGTTACTGATTTGGGTAAAATCATCAAAGACAAAAAAAAACAACAACAAAAATAAACAAAGCCTGATGATGAATTTGTTGACACATTTCACATAAAATCTGAGCATGAGTCCATGTTTTTCTGAATTGCATGAAGTTTATATTAAAATTCTCATCATACAGAATGTCCTTCCTCTTAGCTAAAACAAATGTTTAAAAATGATTTAAGGAATGATTCAAGACAACAAACTCAGAGTTAGCACTGCTCAGCCCAAACTCAATAGATTTTTTTAAGGAGGAGGCATTGAATTATTTTTAAGGTTGACAAATCAAGATGAAAACCATTCTGTTTGCTTAAAATGTTGTATTGAAAAAAAATGATGTGCTTATTTCATTGTCATTTTGTTTTAAATTGTAACTATAGTTGAAGTTTTAATTTTTAGTAAAATGCTTTTTTTAAAAATTCTTTATTAGTTAAAGTATTACAAATGTGTCCTCATCCCCTCCATTAAACCCCCATCCTCCCCCCCCCCACCCCCACTCATGCTCTCATCCCCCTGTTGTCCATGTCCATTGGTTTGGCTTATATGCATGCATACATGCCCTTTGGTTATCTCTTCCCCTTGCCCCCTCCCTCCCCTACTTTCCCTCTGGGGAGTGGTAGTCTGATCGCTGTGGATTATTACTAGAATTATGTGTCTGTGTATGACAAAATAAGCACTTGGTGTTTGATGTGGTAATGACCTTCACTAGGCTGTATAGAATGGCCTGTTTTGATAGTTTTGCTGCTACCTAGGGCCCAGAATTTTCTAACATCGTTTTTTACAATTCAGGTCTACCTTCTCATAGAAGAACTGGGACCACAACTTAGAATGTTATAGTTCTCCAAGGTTCAGCAATAGTGTGACTCTAATTGTTAGAGAAATTTTAACCTTTTTTTCAATTCTTTTAGCTAGAAAGAACCTTTTCCAAAGCTGACTCTTTGTACCTTGCTTATAAAACTGATTGCTCTTTAAATAAAATGGCATAGTTTAATCTGAACTTAAATAGAACCATTTTTCTTCCAGATTTGTTCACATTAAGCCTTTCTCACATTCGCTCTTTTTCCAATTCTGTGAAAGCAGAAAGTTTATATGAAACAAAAGCCAATTCTGTGAAAGCAGAAAGTTTATATGAAACAAAAGCCTATGGTGGCAAAATAGTAGCACAAATCAAATACTGTGACCACTCCCTCCCCCCACAGGCCCCCAGTGCCTTCATCCCCATTTTGATGTGAAAAGCCATAGGCCTTTAATGGTTCAGACCGTCTTCCCCAGGCAGCCCACACCTTTCCAAAATGCAGGGCTAGCTGGAGTGTAACTTCCCTCTCAAATAAACGTTTGAATATGTTGGTTTCACGTAGCCCAAACTAAAACATTCATTACAGATATTCACTTTAGAAAAGGCTAATTTCTAAAAAACATACAACTTGAAAAAATGGTCACCTCAGATGATTCACAGCAAAAAAAGAAGAAGAAGAAGAAGAAGAAGAAGAAGAAGAAGAAGAAGAAGAAGAAGAAGAAGAAGAAGAAGAAGGAGAAGAAGAAGAGGTAATTACATCAGCACTGAAAGTTTGACAAATAAAATGTGCCAAATACAAAGTGTTCAGTTTTGTTTTTTTAAAATTGAGTTACACTCCCCTCCTCCCTTATAAAAGTAAAAAGGAACAGCAAAGCATACAACGGCCAGATTGCAAACAGCTCTCTCCAACCATCCAACCTAGAACACATTCTTCCACTCTGTTGTCTGCTTTCCAAATCTGAAAAAGGTGCTCAAGGTGTTCATTTATATGTTTATTCAGCAAAGAGAACAGGAGCCCCTCATTTCCAAGCAATGCCCTAACAGCTAGGAATTAAATAAGGATGACTTCTCGGTCTCCTTACCCCTTTGGGAAGTCACAGTGTGATGGGGCTTCTGAAGCACCCTCAGGGTATAGGGGACTTGGATGGTTCTTGCTGCCTAGTGACCTGAAGACCCTAGGAGTCAAAGCTAGTGGAATAGACATGACAAGAAGTATCAGATTAAAAACAAATAATTCTCATCTTTGGACGCAATTTAATTGGAAGTATTTCTTCCTCCTCTTTGTCGAATTCCTTCACCCGAAAGCCATATGGTTGACTGGCCACTGGCACAGCTCATTAGCGAAAGACAAAATGGAGAGAAAGATAATACTGTATGTTGTTAATGGACGGGGTGGGCCTCATCTCCCCTGGTTGCTGCTAGGACTAAAATTCTTGCAATATCCTGAGAAAAGGAATTTTCTAAGACTTGCACTGGAGAACGAGTGATTTTTTATTTGTGTGGAATTAAATCCCTGAGTTTCCAAAGTCCCATTTCCGTTTGCCCAATCATAGAGGAAGTGTCACTGTGGTTTCAGTAAAGCTAAAATCAGAGCCAGTGTCCGGAGTTTCTTTTCCATGTAGGAACAGAGGTCCATTCCAGCATCAAGCTAGTTTAGCTTGTGTTTCCAGCTGTACAGTTCATCAGCCCATTGCATGTGGGGTCCACAGGACCACCTGCTATGGAGGAAGCACAGGCAAATGCAAGGAAGCAGGAGCAAAAGAAACCCATGATGAGCCAGGAGTATAGAGCAACCAAAGCAACACGAAAGAGAATTCTCCCTAGCCAGTTTGGCTCAATGGATAGAGCATTGGCCTGTGGACTGAAGGGTTCCAGGTTCGATTCCAGCCAAGGGTACATGCCTGGATTGCAGGCTCAATCTCCAGTAGGGGGTGTGCAGGAGGCAGCCGATCAATGATTCTCTCTCATCATTGATGTTTCTATCTCTCTTTCTCCATTCCTCTCTGAAATCAATAAAGATATATATATATATATATATGTATATACATATAATCATTATTTAAAAAAAAAGAGAAAGCCCTGACTGGTTTAGCTCAGTGGATAGAGCATCAGCCTGTGGACTGAGGGGTCCCAGGTTTGATTCTGGTCAAGGGCATGTACCTTGGTTGTGGGCACATCCCTAGTGGGAGGTGTGCAGGAGGCAGCTGATTGATGTTTCTCTCTCATCGATGTTTCAAACTCTCTATCCCTCTCCCTACTTCTCTGTAAAAAATCAATAAAATATATTTTAAAGAAAAAAGAAAGAAAGAAAGAAAGAAAGAAAGAAAGAAAGAAAGAAAGAAAGAAGGAAGGAAAGAAGAAAGAATTCATGAGCAACAAGAAAGAGAATTCCTTTGTCTAGGAGATTATATATTCCCAATTTTTCGTGGGCTTGCAGTGGCCATGCTTATTCTGGCCAACCATCTCTGTCTCCAGGTTTGATGTCACCCCAACTTTACTGGGCATGTGTCTATCTTTCCTTTGTCCAGTCCCTTCCCCCAGCAGGAAATAGGCTGGTGGTTCCCTGGGGAGTGCAAAGCTGCAGCTTCTTGGTGAAGCTGACCAAATAATTTGCTAATAATGTATGGCTTCCCCCTTTGCTCCTTTCCTATGACTAATAACTAGCTAATCACAATGGTAAATGTGAGCAGCATGCTGGAATGTGTTCTGTGGATGGCCCCATCAGAGCAAACATTTGCTTATTTTAAACACACATTAACCCACACAAGTGACAGAGACCAGAACAATTGTATAGGGTGGTTTTGGAAAAAGAAAAACAAAAACTCTACAACTTGATCTCTCCAATCTTGATTAGAAAGAAATTATTGGAATAGCAATCACAGCATTCACAAACAAAGGTCAACAAAACTCCAGACAGAACTTTATCAGCCACCCAGGAGCATTTCAATCGCCAGCGTTGTCAGCTGACCGTCTGAGGCTACCACTTGCACAATTAGGTTTTGTAATGAATTCCTGAGGCTCCCAGCAAGTTCCACAAAATGCTATCAAGGTTCCCAGCCAGACTGTGGGAATACACATCAGATGATCTCAGGGGTGAAAGATTCCATAATGTCTATCATTTAACCATCCCACTGCTTCACCTCTAGTCAATGACCAGTCCCGTTCCTCCTGCCTGAATGCAGACATGATGGAAGGGAAGAGAATGAAACAAACAGCTATTGTTTGTTTACTGTGTGTCTGGCACGATGTCTGCATTCGCTCTTCTAATGCCATCAAGTAATTCTCTGCAACTGAAGGCACTTCCATAATTTTCTCAAATAAAAGTTAACCCTGCCCAACCTCACAGGTACTAAGTGGCATATTTGTGATTTGAACCCAGGTTTGTGACTTTTTTATTATGTCATATGGCTTTTCTAAAATAAGAAAGAGCTGATTTTTATATGGGGTTCATATTTTCAGAACACTTTCACATATAACTTTTAGCTTGACATCACAAAATTTTATGAGGTAGACAAGGAAGTTATCATTTTTCATCACAGAGGAAATTATCCAACTAGTAAGTGACTTCCCCAAGGTCACACCCCCAGTTATTGGAAAACCTGACTCTCTTTTGACTCCTATCTAGAGCTCTTTTAACTACATCCTCTGTCCCTGTCTTCAGTCTTTATTTCTGTACTCACTGGAAAAGCAAAATTGCAGATCACCACGTCTAGGAAAAAAAATACATAATGTATTTTTGGGAGCATAATATAGTGTCCAAAAAATGTATACACACACTTTGAATAATTATAAAGGCAGTATTTATTAAAATAGATTTCATTTTCAAAATTGAGCTATGATATATATATATATATATATATATATATATATATATATATATATTTAATTTTAGTAATCCCAGGTGAGTGTACAGTTTAAGAAGAGATTTTCTAGAGGTAACCTCTCCAACAGTAGAAAGTTAGACACTGACTTATGTCAACAGGCCAAATTCTTGAGAGCAAAGATGATTCTCCATGTTCCAAACCACACCCACAGAGCTACCTTCCCATGTGTTTAAGTAAACCCTCACTTTTCTCTGAAAGCCCAGGTTTTTTAAAACTTTAAAGCATTTTCATTCATTCCCCTGAGCCTTGGCCAGTTCCTCTAAAACCTCTTTTGAATCGGATACTTTCCTTCTTTGCATGCAGGTTTCAGGCAGTGCTGATGGCACCTATGTCAGGCACTTGGCAAGTTGCCCCTGAGAATCACCCACCTCATGAGTCACCACAAAACCAAGAGAGAATCAATCTAATCTGATAGTCAGCGGCAGCCAGGATAAATGTAAAAGATTGTAATAGCTTACAATATTTGCAAATGAACTTGAAGGAAGCAGGTAAGTCCAAACTATTGCAGCACTGCAGCACTTTGGGGACTCTATCTTCTAGAAAATCTTAAAGTACAGAAAAGCATGGCATGTAAGCATGCTGATGGCAGTTGCAAATAAAATAGAAAGATATGAATATGAAAACAAAACAGGTGCCAAACAATTAAAATCGATAGAAAAGAATGATAAGTCTATATGAAAAAGTGCACAGCCCTGGCTCAGTTGGTTGGAGCATTGTCCAGTGCACCAAATGGTTGTGAGTTCAATTCTTGGTCAGGGCCCATATGCAGGTTATGGGTTCGATCCCCAGTTGGCTTGTGTACAGCAGGCAACCAATTGACATTCCTCTCTCTCTCATTGATGTTTCTCTCTCTCCCTTGCTCTTCCTCTCTCTCTAAAATCAATAAAAAGATATCCTTGAGTGAACATTTAAAAATTGCACAAACATTAAAACAACATTTATTAAGAGATTTGATAACATATCTGTATGAGGTAGCAGTATATTGTATTATAACTTTATAATATTAGTGGGAAAAACAGTCATTAAAATATTCTGTAAAATATACACATCCATAGAAAAACATTATTGGGATTTCTCAGGTAAGCTGGTTGGTCGGAAATGAATCATAGAATATTTTGCTCAACACTAACAAAATATTGAAAACCAGCAAAAATGTCACTAATTGTAACAGCTTGAGAAAGTGGGCAGGACTCAAGGGAATAACTTCAAAACTGTTGAAGAAAAGAAACTGAAAATGTTGAAGTGGAGTAGCTGTAGAAGCAGAACACATTTCCTCCTAAACTTCATTCTCCTTCCCTCTTTCTCCTTTTAGTAAAATGATAGAGTAGAATTTTTTTTTCAGAAATCTCATTTATGCCAGGAAATCCAAAGAGAAGCAAAATGTGAGAATCCTTTGGTTTTTTTCCTCTTCTAGCTAGAGAATTTTTTCAACTAGGTGATGGAGACACGCCATAAATGGGGAAAGGAATGGAGACATTCTCTCTCTGATGGAAATAAAAAATTCCAGAATGATCCTGAGTCAGAGAAACAAACCAGAGGCCAAGGACATCTGCTATTAGTAGACCAGCCAGAAAAATGGAGTCAATTCTAGTACAAGACACTTAACCAAATCTCAGGAACAGAGCTGTGGCCACCTCGGCAGCCAACTTCTGCACATGCCTCTGGTTTTCAGCTGGGTTTTTCCAATGGGAGTCATCAGCAGATTAGGGAAGGTGGGGAGAATAGGGACATGGGGGTGTGTATCCCCTCTTTTCCCTCCATCTGTGGTCACCATCCACAGTGATTGCTCTCTTCTGGGAATGATTCCTGTTGGGCATTCTCTCTTTCAGGCTCTAGTGTGAACCAGGATCCAGTGATTCCCTCCTCTTGCATGTAATAACATCTGTGTTCTTTCCCCAATTCTGTCACGATCCTTTTTATGACCTTTGGCAAGATACGTAACTTCTCTGGGATTTATTTCTTTATTCATTCATTCACTCAAAAAATCATTGAAATACCTTGGGCCTATTTCATGCAATTAAAATTTAGGCTCTAGAAATGGTTATGAGGACAAATAAAACATGGTCTGGCCCTTTAGAAATATACAATCTAATAGAGGAAAACAGATAACATAAATGGTATAATGTCTTAAGTATCTTCCTTGAGGTATACAAAAGATACTTTAGAAATGTATGGCAAAAAGTGACAAACTCTCTAAAGGGGTGTTGGGAAATGTCATAAATAAGGTGGCATTTGGTGAGGACATGGCCAAGGCAGAAGGAAAAACAGTATTCCAGGTAGAGAATCAATAGGTCCAAAGCAGGGAATGTGAAATAGCCAGGTGTGTTCAGGGATGCCTGAGGTCACTAAGTTGGAGCATCAAGTGTGTGATAGGAGAGTGACAAAGAGAGCACACCAGCTAAAGTACGCTGATGCCAACGTGAGGCAGGTTCTGTGTCACGGTAAAGCAATAGGATTCTTCCATGGAAAATAAGGACCCATCAAATGACAGCATTTAATTTTAGAAAGATTATTCTGCCAACAGTACCAACAGAGGTCAGAAGGCAGAAACAAGAGCCAGAAAGCCAGGGAAGACGCAATTCCTTAGTCTAGGTGAACAACAATGAAGTCTGGAACCACAGCAATGGTAGGAATGGATTCAGAAGATCTCATGACCAAACGAGTAAGAGAAAGGAGTGAAGAGCAGGAAACTATTAAAAGTTGGGTTTAGCCTGGCCAGTGTGGCTCCGTGGTTGAGCATCGACCTATGATCCAGGAGGTCAGGGTTTAATTATGGGTCAGGGCACATGCCCAGGCTTTGGGCTCGATCCCCAGTGTGGGGCATGCAGAAGGCAGCCAATCAGTGATCTCTCTCATCATTGATGTGTCTATCTCTCCTTCTCCCTTCCTCTCTGAAATCAATATATACGTATATATTAAAGTTGGGTTTATAAGAATAAGCAGAAGTTTAGGGAATGAAGCATATGTGAAAAGGAAGCAGAGAAAAGGATGATGTTGATGTCTCTAGACCAAGTATCTGGGTGAATTTGGAGAAAGGAAATACTGGAGAAGTAAGTCTCAAAATGAAGAAAAGTAAATGAGACAGTCAAGCTGATATTTAGGTTGCATTTAGCCGGAAAAATTTATTTCAAGATTTATGCATTCCCATTAATGCAATTTTTTTTCCCAGAGCACTTCTATCATTGTTCACATTTCAATGGACTCCAGCATTTTTTTTTTTTTTTTACTATTAAAACCTTCTCATTTTCCATAACTGATAACCATGGAGCACATCGGGCTGCACTGCTTAATACTCTGCAAAAGCATCCCAGAACTATATCGTTCCCATGAGTGAAGACTCAGGAGTGAAAGAACCCAGCATAAATATATATATATATAATGGTTATAAGGTAACTGTTATAAGATGAAAATATATGACAGCTCTTCGCATAAGAATAATTTCTGACCTGTGTATGTCCATGAAATCATTACATTTGAATATTTATGTAGCATAAGTCCTCATCATTATGTTCATTGATGAGTAATGACTCTATTCCATTTCACAAAATGAGAATATTAAAGTGAGAAAGCTTAAATGGCCTCCCTCTGATGAGCACGGCAGGAAAGGGATTAATAATGTGGACCTCTTGGCTCAACGCCTTAATAACCAAACTAAAGTATGCCTATGCATTCAACCAGACATACTTTTCATTAGACCACATTGGACTTTCAGATTACTTTTGAAATAGTTTTATGATATTTTTGTGAACTTTATCTCATTTGACATTTGGTATTCTCTCATTTATGTTATATATGTGGAAATAACTATTCATCACGCATATATATGGAAGAGCCATTAATAATTATTTTCCGATGTAAATAGAAAAAGAAAAATGCCCCCCAAGTTGCTATTCAAAAAACAAAAAATAAAAACAATATGAACACAAGGAACTATCTAATTCTTAAACGTGAAAGAAATGTTTCATCCAGATCAATTGGAAAAGGACACCATTTGTCCTTTGGTTCCTTACATTTCACATTCTTTCTTGTAGTTCATACCTTTTCTCTATATGCACTTTACTTCTTGCTGGACTGTATCCTTTCAAACTTCTTTTAGTGAAGACTTCTCGGTGGAAAATTTTCTTAGTCTTTGAATGTGTGAAACATTGTTAATTTACTCTCATTCTCAATGTTAAATGAATAAGTGAATGGCCAAGGTGTCAATGTGTCTATGCAAAGGGCACTTCGTTTGCAATTTAGTTCTTGGGCAGGAAGAGACTTTTGCACCACGTAAGTTTTGAAATGGTTTTCACCACATGAGATTCCAGGAGGAGGACTGCAGTCATGAAGACGAAGACACACAAGGCTGGGGTGAGAGGGATGCAGGTTCTCAGGCACAGCCAGCATTTTGGATGCAAACCGGCCTTCTTTTTAAAATTTTTTTCTTTTTTAATTTATTTCAGAGAGGAAGGGAGAGGGAAAGAGGTAGAAACACCAATGATGAGAGAGAACCATTGATTGGCTGCCTCTTACACATCCCTCACTGGAGATCATGCCCACAACCCGGGCATGTTCCCTGACCAGGAATCAACCATGACCTCCTGGTTCATAAGTCGGTGCTCAATCATTGAGCCACGCTGGCCAGATGAAGCTGGCCTCTGGATCAATCTGTGCAGGAAGAATCGGTACCTAGTCTATACTTGGGACAAGTACACAAAGACCCTATGTTTAGCAGTACACATTTAACAATCATGAAACAGATGTAACTGTTTTTAGCACTCTAACTAAATTAAATTGGCACTGGAGCCCTTATTTGATCCAATGATAGTAATTTTTCCCATGCAAGGTAACTCATTGACCGTCAGTTTAAACTAGGTCTCTTTTGATCAATTCAGCATTTCCTCTTTCTTCTCCTCTTCCATTCTCCTCGGGAATGATGATATTCTGACATCAACACTGGGAGAGAGGCATGCAAAGATACGCCTCCCTTTACACTAGTTTCTGCTGAGATGGACAATCAGTGCTAGCCTTTGGGCCTCAGAGCTTGGCCCCACTTGGCCCACACTGAAGCCATTGTTCCCCACTCTCCTCTCTACTAACCAGGTCCACAGAGATCACCCTAATTCTTTAACATCTCAATAAGCATAGACTGTCTGGGCCAGGCCCAGTCGCTGCCACTTCCCAGGGGCCTGGAAAACTCCTCTTCCATCTTCATGCATTCTTTTCCCCCTCTTTTCCTACTCTGATTCCTTCAGAAATCACAGAGCCTTTCTCTCTCCCAAAGTCCAGCTTTTGCTCCAGGAAGCCTAGTTGTCTTCTCAGAGCCAGCTGGAAACTTGTCACCATTCAGCCCTTGTGCATCAGTGTTATGCATCTCCTCTTTTCCCCACCAAAACCATCCCCCTAAAGCACATAGACGCCCTGGTCATTGGCAACCCAATCCCCCTAGAGGTGACAGGGCCTCCTGTGGGTGACTCAGGGTGCAAGGAGGACTGGAAATTTGAGGTCCCTGGAATTAGGGACCATCACAAAAGGCTCTATGCCCAAGCTTGTACAGAAGGAAGAGTGCCACTCTCTTCCAGCTACAAGACAATTTTACACTGTGTAGGACTCTCAGAATTGTGGCCAGACCCTTGTCATGAGGCAGCCCCTTCAAGGACAAGAGTGCAGTAGAATCTCCTGCAAGATTGTGGGGTGGGGAGTAGAGTAACTCAGAGCCTAACTGGTCCAGAGAATTGCTTTATGGATGTGAGGGATTTTAAAGACCAGATGTGTTATGGAATTAAATGTATACTTGCTACAGTTGGAACATTAGGCCTAGGAGTGACCTTCCTTAATGGTATTTATTAATATATATTATTTAATGCATAACAATTTGTAAGGCCCACACGGATGTGGACAAAGTTTTCATTTTTCTTATCAAATATATTTAATTCGTATTTTGCTATACACAACTTTCAAACTGACAAAGAATAATTCTCCACCATTCCATTCTTTTCAAACAATGACATAATTTGAAACATTGCTATAGTAAGAAATAATGGCTTTGGCTTATTTGGTCAGATGTCCTCAGATTTAGCAGTTCAGGACTCAATTTGCATTTCTGTTGGAGGAATTCACTGAACACCTATTGTTATTATCATTATTATTGCCTAGCTGTCCCAGTACCCCACCCACACTTATCTGGAAAATGCTAATCTACCTTGTGTTGTGTGCACACAGCCATTGCTGACTGGGTCAGGAGATGGAAGCTGACCCAAGCTGAGCCCCCCAGTCCTCACTCCAGGAATTTTTAAAATTTGACAAGAAGAAGAAAAAGGACCCACTCTCTTCTAGAGAAGCTGACAAAGACAACATCCCATAGCAGCAATTTCCAACCTTGCACATGAGGATTCCCAGAAGAGCTTTTTAAAAAATGACCAGTCTGGATTTTACTCCAGGCCCACTGAATCTGATTTTATGCGGTAAGGCCCAGACACTAAGATTTTCCCCTAAATCTTTGTATTTTGAATAATTTCATTACTACTGAGAAGTTGAAAGAAGAGTCAGTGACACCTATATACTCCTTCACCTACATTGAACTAATTGTAAATATCTACGGATGAATGGGCTTTTTAAAAACCTCCCCAGGTGATATTAACATACAAAATTGAAAACAGTCCCAATATGTAATGGGGAACAGCCCAAATACAGACAGGACAGACAGTGCAAAATGAAGCAGATACACCCAGGACAAACAAAAAGAGGTCCTGGTGACACGCAGGATCATGTATTGCATACCCTGAAATCATGATAATAAAATCACCTTTGGGGCTTAAAGTAGTGTGACTTACGAGCTTGTTCATGGAAATCAAAAGATTCAGGAATGATATACAGAAGCAAGAAGATTCTATAGCCTAAACCTTAAACAAAAAGAAAACCAGAAAGGGTTTATTGGCTAGAAAGATGGAGATGGTGTTAAGAGAAATACATTAAAACCAACACACACAAAGAAACAAATACATGAGGTCCCAAGATAATGGGATTAAAGATAATGAGACAACATGCTAAGCTACAAATCCCACACAACACAGGCGCTGTACCAAAAAGGGAAGGAGTGGGGCCATGGTCGTGCTCTGTCCCAGTGGCAAGAAGTGTTTTGTTACAAATGATATGGTTGAGAGTTAGCATGCTGATAATAAAAGGCAGATCGAGTTTTAGTTGGTCCTATTTATTTAGCTATACTTAGACATATTCTCTGTAGACCCTGCACCCCATTATCGCCTGGGCCCAGGGCAAAATAATTCTACCCTCAGCTCCTGTACCCCCACTCTCAAGTCCAGTTCTGGGGAGACCAGGCTTGCTGCTGTTCACTGTTCTCATTATCTTTGCAGAAGAGTCTTGGTTTCTGTTTACAAATTTTCATTCATTTTGCAAAAACACAATGATGCAGTAACTCTATATCATGCAAATATTGTCAAAAAGGGATTTGGGGCTGTGTGATCTTAGAATACAATCCCCAAAGATATAAAATACAAGTTTTACAGTCTTTTAAGGCTAATCATTTGCCCAGGAATATACTTGAAATCATTCCTCTGAGCTACAAATAAGTTAGTTTTCCCAAACTATAAGAATGAACTTGGCAAGGAGAAATTCAGTAAGCCAAAAATAATGTGAGATTAATCAAAGTCTCACTCTTTTATCTGTAAGTTTACTTCAGGGAGGAAAACATATTGTGTCAAAATTCAAAGGATGAAAGTTTTTAAAGCAAAGCCAGACTTTTGAAATTCACACACAACAAATAATGACAAAGAATCCTTCAGGAAAGGAAGGAATAGAGCTAAGTATCAATTACAACAATATTTTAAGGAATAATATGAAAATATTGATATTTGGGCATTCTCTTCTCCCGTACATAGAATGACACAATATAGACAAGCTTATGAACCAAGAATAATTTCCCCAAACTTTACATTTCTTTAAAGAAAGACCAATCTGAGAAAAATAATGTATAGGATCAGGAATTCTTAATGCCATAGGCTAGTCACAGAAAAATGCAAGGTATTTTGTGTGTGTGTGTGTGTGTGTGTGTGTGTGTGTGTGGTATAAAAATATTCCTCTGTATTCAAGGAGACTGTAAGTCTGGTTCTGTCTTTGATAATAACTCAAAATTGTAGACAAAACATTACAAAGTCTGATAAGAGATTAAAATTATTGTATAAACAGTCAATTAACCTGTGTATTGGCACATCATTTTTAGATGATCAGAAAAAGAAAATTCCTTCAAGGATTCCAATCTCCTGGACTCCCATATTTGGCGAGGGTCAGAGGAGCAGAGAGTAATCAATGAAAACAAAAATATTTTCATACCAGACTAGTGCACTGGCTGCATTCTATAAAGTGCCTCCAAGTTGCCAAATTCTTTTTTAACATTTACTCACTTAGTATGTTATTAAACCCCAAACGACAAAGCCTTGCCACTGTAGAATCGTAATTGGCTTCTCATTTCTGAAATTCTTCTCCGAAGAACGTCATCAGGAGGAAAAGAAAGGCATGGGACTACTCACTGTGGCCAGCCAACAAGTCACCAACCAATTTGCCCTGATCCCTGGCAGCTGAAGACTGGGGGGGTCAGTGCCTTTCCTTTGTCATATCTTGCCACAAATCAGCAGGCTGGGTTCCTATATCTCCAAGCAGTCAATCCCACGCCAAATGGCAGATCCCCAGGCTGAGGCAGTCAGGCTGGGCACTGCCCTGGCACAGGCAGCCAGCCCTGTATGCAGGGACCGTGCAGCCTGACAGACCAGTCCTGCCTGGGAGAAGCTCTGCCCTGGGAGGGGCACAGGGCCCAAAAACGAATGAGTCACACACTGGGTGACACACCGGCTCTCATAAGCAGCAAAGGCTTCCCTTTTTGGCAAGGGATCCAGGCCTATGGTGGCGGCACTTGGCAGTGGCTGTTAACATCCCTAGGAATCTGCCTGGACCTGAAAATGAAACACGGAAAACACCTGAGCCTGTGCTTGGAGCTCTGCCTTTGTCTGGTGTCCTGGTCGTTAGGATCTGGGAGTATGGTTCTCTAACTGCTTCTGGCTGTCCCCGGTTCCAGGCACAAGGCAGCATTGCGTTTCCTAATTTCTTTGTGATTAGATGGGGTCATGTGGGTTGTGCTGCCATGGTAACCGGCAACTCAACTTGGTAGCTACTCCATCAGCCTGGGTCCCTCAGTCACTGTGATAAACCGAAGGCCCTGCGGACCTGTCTTGGGCCTGAGCAAAAATGACTACTGTTCTTAGTTGCTGAAATTTGGGAGCGATTTCTTAACTCAGCATAACCTACCCTCTATTGACACAAGGAGGAAGCTCTTGGAAGGCAACATGGACAGTAATATAGCTTTCTAATTTTGAACACTCAAATTCTTTTTCTTTTTCTTTTTCTTTTTTTTCAGCATTCATAGACTTTCTGGCTTTCCAAAGCCCATATTTCAAAAACCAGCCACACTCAGCTCTATCTAGGGTGTGGCATTTTTCAAAGCCTTCCCTAAGAAGTTCTTGCAACACATGGAGCGGCACCCTGTTGTTACTCGCAGTGCTCCCTCGTCTTCATTTTGCATAATGCCTTGCTCTGGATCAGGGGGCCTCAAACTTTTTAAACAGGGGGCCAGTTCACTGTCCCTCAGACTGTTGGAGGGCCGGACTATAGTTCAAAAAAAAACTATGAACAAATTCCTATGCACACTGCACATATCTTATTTTGAAGTAAAAAAACAAAACAGGAACAAATACAATATTTGTATTTGCATGTGGCCCGCGGGCTGTAGTTTGAGGACCCCTTGCTCTGGATCTTCTAGGGAGTGACCAGAGATTTGAGAAGCACCTATTGGCCTAGGTCCAGTAGAGGGTGTCTATCAGGTGGGACATTTCAGTATTTTCATTAAATGTCAGGTACCTAAGGGACCGTATATTTGTGGGAATATTATTTTACATAAAATGTGATCCACTAGGAGGTCACAATCTTATTGGGAAGAGAAGAAACATAAATGTGAAAAATCTGCAAGGCCTTTCCCACTGAAAGCTGAAGCAGAAAGACTGAAGCAGGGAAAGGCTGCTGGAGGCCAGTGGCCCAGGCGTGGAAGGACACACCCAATTCCTATTGATGAGCAAATTTTGGCAACAGGAAAGGCTGAGGCTCCTACATACTTTATTTGCTCAATAAATTTGTATTGAGCATCTACTAGAGATGGGAAATATAAAAGATGGAAGTGTTTTTGGAGCTCACCCAAGCCCAACCTCACACTGCATAAACCAGAGAACCAGCGTGGCTTTTATTAACTGGGACTCTCAGCTTTTTGATAGGAGAGTGCTGGCGTCATCTAAATAAAGCAGAGCTCCCAAGCATAGCTCCAGTCTGGTCAGCAGTCACTCCCTGTCTCACACGTGATATATACATTGATAACATCTGTTTTCATCATGTTGTTTCAAGTCTCCAGGCCTCTGAGAATGCTGTGCCCTCTTCCTAGGACAGTGATGGCGAACCTTTTGAGCTCGGTATGTCAGCATTTTGGAAAACCCTAACTTAACTCTGGTGCCGTGTCACATATAGAAATTTTTTGATATTTGCAACCATAGTAAAACAAAGACTTATATTTTTGATATTTATTTTATATATTTAAATGCCATTTAACAAAGAAAATCAACCAAAAGAATGAGTTCGCCATCACTGTCCTAGGATAACCTTCCATCCCATTTACTGGCAAACTCCTTGTCCTCAGTCATGATTCAACCCACTGTCTCTTGGGAAAGTGTCCTCCAAAGCCTGAGGTTGAAACTGAGGACCCCTCCTTTTGCGCATATTCCTCTTGTGCTCCTGTTGTAATGTTGGAAGCTGAATCTTCCCTTCTGAAGTCATTTTCAAAAATCTGCCCTGTCTTGTCCACCTTGCTCTAGCCTGATGTCAAATTGGTTCACGTTCCTTTTCTTTTCCATTGGCCTCAACTACATCCTGAATGGACTCCACCCAGCTCTACCCAGAGCTTCACCTGGCTGACTCATCCTTGTCTTCAAGTGTCTCCTCCACTGCCTCACCTTCCATGACCAACCACCCTGACCCAGTTACTCCATTGTACCATCATGGAACATGGCACACAAGACTGGCACTACCTCATTGTTTGAGTTCAAATGTCACCTCCTCAGAGAAGCATTCCCTGATTTCGCAGCCACCATTTACCTACTCAAGGTCAGTCTGTCTTTGTTGCCAAATATCTATATTTGACGACTCATTATGATTTTGCACCAATTCTGGCCACTTTTCTGAATTAGATGTAGACAGGCGACCATCTGTGTTTAAGAAGCTGGGAGAGGACTGAACTTCTAGGAAGGACTTTTTCCTGATGAAATGAGAGAGTGACACTAGAAAAAAGATGATCTTGCCTCTCTTGCCCTACTTCTTTCTCCCTTCTGGCTTTCAAACCTATGAGAGAATGTAGTGTCTGCAGCTATGGCATCCATCTTGCAACCATGAAGCAACAAGCCTGAGGAAAATGACAAAATGTAGAGGGTAGGGGAATAGGAGGATGCAAAAGCCTTGGTCCTTAATGACAGCACTACATTGGTAAACCCACTCTGGGATCAAGAACCTCTGGCCTTTAAAAATAATAATGCTCTTAAGACTTCGGCCATTGTGAGGTCTTCTATTGTGACCAAAGTACCTTAATTGATACTCCTAACACCACCTTGTCAATAGCAGCACCCCAGTAGTTCTCTCTTACTTTTTATCTATGTAACTGGTCAAAATAATCGTGCTTGGCAACATTATTAATTTTATTCCCTAAGGATTATGGGGGCAGGAACCTTAATACTGCTGTATTTCCAGGACCTAGAACAGTGGCTGACACTTTGTAGGAGCTCAATAAACATGTGCTACACAAGGGCTTAGAAGAATGAATGCCTCTGGTGACAACTCTCTGTTTCTTGTCTGTCTCACAATAGACTGTGAGCTCTTATGTCAGAGACCCAGCTTTTATTATTTTATTTCCCCCAAATCTAACATATCGGTGGGCATATAGTAGGTAAATGGATACACATGCTCTCTGGATCCCTTCTTTATAACCACCTTTCTACTTAAAATACAACTTCTGAGCATCTAATACTGGACATCTAGGCCAAGGAATTCCGAACTGTTGTTTCATGAGAGTTGAGCTTCTAAGACAATTTTGTGATAGTGTCTTAAACTGGCAAAAGATAGAAGCTGGCCTTGTAGACCAAACTTCCAGATGAAACACTTGCAGTAACATAGAGCTGATCACCTCCGGAGACAGTGCTTATAATGAGGTTGGAATTACATTAAATGTGAGTGGGCTCAAATAGGCTTTTGTGATAGACAGCTATTGTGGAGTTGCTATCTAGTCATCTTGTTTTTTAAAGCTAACCCTGAAGAAAATGCCTTCTCCATGTCTTCACACAAGTGGCTGAACTTGGCAAAGATAAAATGACCATATTTCACTGACTCTAAGATGCCACAGAGTATAAAATGCCCATTGTTTTATGGACCACTAAGAAAAAACAATGCTGACAATTAAACTGAAACAATGCCAGAAAACTATGGGACAACAGTACAATGTGTCCCAGTTTCAGAGGTGCCTCTTAGATTGGACCAACATGAAACATGGTCGTTTGTCTTTAAAATAATGAATACCGAATTCCAGAGCCCGCCATGCAGTTGGGCAATCCTCCTGTGATTCTGATTCACTGTCAGGCTCGTTTTTCCATGATCCTGGATGACTAATGACATACATATGATCTCTTCAAAGTGCTGATAGAACTTCTCCCCACCCCTCACATTATCAAGGTCACCTGACATTTTGAAGAGAAAATAGAAACCATCTGATGTAAACTCTATCCACTCTCACCTTCAAACCCACATACCCACCTACATGTATTCCTCCTGTCCTCTTAGAGCAGCCGTGAGCAAACTACAGCCCGCGGACAGGATCCGGCCCGTTTGAAATGAATAAAACTAAAAAAAAAAATGACCGTACCCTTTTATGTAATGATGTTTACTTTGAATTTATATTTGTTCACACAAACACTCCATCCATGCTTTTGTTCTGTTCCTCCGGTCCAGTTTAAGAACCCATTGTGGCCCTCGAGTCAAAAAGTTTGCCCATCCCTGTCTTAGAGGAACTGTCTGTCTTCCTGTCAAAACTTGTTCCTTCTCAGTAGCTGTTCCCTTCTCCTCACACTTCCCAAGGGCAGCATTCCCTAAGACTTCTTATTCCCTGCCTCATCAATCTTTCCCTGTACAAGGCATCATGCATTCAAATATGTTCAAATAGCTTCCTCTTCAAACAAAACAAAACGAATACCTTAGTTCCTACTGACTCTGCCCCAAGTCTTACTCCTTGCTAACCTTCTCCTGAGAAATGTCCACTTGGGCTGTCTCCACTTTCTAACCTTGTAGTTCTGTCTCAGTCTGGTTTTCCCTGTCATACCGTTGCAACCAGGTGTGTAGAGGTCACCAATGATCGCCATTTTTAAAAGTCTGTATGTTAACTCTGTTCTCTTCTTGCTTGGTCTCTCGGCAGCACTCAACTTAGTTGGCCACTTCTCCCTTTTTTGAAACAGCTTTCTCTTTTTGATTATTTTTATTTTTTTAAAGTTGTGGTAAGTCACTTTCACTGTCTTAACAGTTTTTAGCATTCAGCAGTGTTAAATATATTCACACGTTTGCGCATAAGAGCTTTACAATTTTTCTTCTTCATTCAGCAATGATCCTCTATTAAACCTCCCCCTAACTCCTTCTAACAACCATTTCACTTTCTGTTTCCATGAGTTCAATTTCTTTAGAAAACTCATATAATTGGGTTCATATGTCTTTTTGTGACTGACTTATTTCACTCGGCAAAATTTCCTTATGCTTTACCCATGTTGTGGCATGTGGTGAAATGTTCTTCCTTTTCAAGGCTGCATAATATTCCACTGGGTGTATGTATCACATATGCCCATTGATTTGTCAGTGGACAATTGGGTGTCTTTGTAAACGCATGTGTTCCTCACATTCAGATTTCCTCTATGGTATCTTCTTCACTAGACCTTGGAGTGTAGAGTTTCCCAAGCCCCCTCCTTATCTCTCCACTTCACACTCCTCTCCTCTGATTCCTCCTCTGTCTTTCCCTAGAGCAGCTCATCTACGTCCAAGGCTTAGATCTCCAGGCCGCATTTCTCTTTTCAGCTCCACATTCACATGTCAGCAAGTCCTAGGATTTCTGCCCCAAATATATCTCAAATCAGCCCATTTATTTCTACTCCCATCCTATCTGGGTCGTCATCTTCTCTTGCCTGCACTAACACAAACACTTTCTTATTGTTTCCCTGTATTTCTGCTTGTCCCCTCTTCCAATCTGTTTTTCAGAAAGCTCAAACATATATTTAATCATATAATTCCCCAGAATAAAACCTATTGTCTTTGCACTTAGAATAAGGTCTGTGTGCCTCACATGGCCTAGAAGGCCCAGCTGGCTGGGGACCTGCCTGCCTCTCCAGCCTCGCCTTGGGCCTCTCATCCTCTGTCCACTTAGATGAAGATGTAAGTGCCTCCTTTCAGCTCCAGAAACATACTAAGCTCTTTCCCACCGCTGGGCCTTGATTTACCCTCTTTCTTCTATCTAGGAAATCTTGACATTTAATCCAATATTCAAAATGTAAGGGCATTTTGATAGGATACAGTGGAATCATTTCTGACAAAATAAAGTAACATTTTTGTTTCATACATAAGAGCAACACTTCACTTTTGACACATCAACTGCCCAAAACACACTAGAAGAATCTATTGATCAAGCAAAGCCAAGTATATTAGAGCTACACCTTGACAGACAGCAAGTTTCAGAGGATGGAGATCTTTTTTAAGGGACTGGTCCTTTCTGCTTATTCTTTGTGATGTTTAATATTCACTGACCTCTACAATTATATTTCACTTCCAGAGGCACTTCCCACCACACAGATTCAGTGTGGATGCTGCTTTTCTGTCTTGGTTGCAGGCAAAAGCCTCCTCCTGCTCTGCTGCCTTCACAGGAGTTGGTGGGTAGACATGCTCAGAGTGTGTGTGCCTTGGAGGGGATGAGTGTAACAGAAGAAAGAAAATGGAAAAGGAGGTACAGATCACACTGGGATGCGCTTTAAACATCAGGCATCCAAGTGCTATGTAGCAGCTCGTGAATACAATCGGTCCTAAGATGGGTCAAGAAGACCAGTGAGATAGGAGTTCAATGTTTCATGATAAAGAATGAATGCTACTGGGAGAAAACGTCCAGGTGAGATAGAAAAGCTTATTCAGAGACAATGCATCAGGGTCAGAAGGAGTTTTGAGTAGAGCAGGGAATTAGCTTATTAAAGTGGCCTTTTATCTCACCTTCTCCCTGTCTAACCATGGCTTTGTATTGATGTCATTTAGAGCTAGAGTTACCAAAGAATTTTTCATTCAGGGTAAACCAGATGTTCAGAGTAACCTGGGACGTAGGGTCTGTGTACTCCAGTCCATGCAGACTGATACAAGCCTTGTTAAGAGTTTGGGGGGGTTATAAATTGGTACAACTACTGTAGACGACCACGGCCACATGCATCAAAAGCTTTAAGTATGTTCATACCGTTAACTCAGCCACTTCTAGGTATTTATCTTAAGGGAATGGGATGTATCCAAATATTCACGAAAAAGAATGTTTATTGCAGTGTTGTCTATAATAAGTAAAAAACTGAAATCCATATAAATGTCCAGCCATCAATCAAACAATAATGAAATTGGTTAAATATAGTATAACCATGCAATGGAATATCATACAGCATGTAAATTCATGTTTTCAGGATTATTTAACTTTGTGTGTGTGTAGGGGGGAGGGGCAATAAAATGTCAAGTCATGAAATAGCTAATATACACGCACAACATAGACAAAAGTTTAAAAAGCAAATGAAAATGTCTGTAGTAGTAATCTCTTCTCTGGTTTCTGAGCTTGTTGGAAAATTTTACACGCTGATATTTTCCAAGTTTTCACAATGAAAAAGTACAAAACAGAACAAAAACCTTCTTCATCAGTCAGGATGCAGTTCAGAAAAGAGGGGCAGCTCTTGGCATTCCACATTCGAAGGGTTTTTAATCCAGGGAAGTAGAGGCTTACACGTTTGCTGGGAGGGCTGGGGAGCAACAATAGGAAGGTGCCACCAAACACTGCAGCCTGCAGCTCCACCCAGGGGGCTGCCATGAGCTCACTAGGAACCACAGAGCCAACAGGAAGCCCTGCCAACTCTCAGGACTCTGCAGGGAGGAAAGGGGCAGGAGGAAAACCACATGCTTAGGAAGGTACAGCTGCACCTGAGGGAGACAAAGGACCACGGTTAAGCCAGTGTTTCTCTAGAGGCCGCCTCAGAGCAGCAGCCCCACTGCTCAGGTGCGGGGGAGACCCCGGGTCCCTGGCCGGCCCTGCCACCTCTCTGTCTGCAGTTTGCCAACCCCTTACTCACAACTGCAGTGGTGGTAATGCCATGTAGTCAACACAATTTCAAAAGTGGTAATACTATGAGAGTCTCTACTGGCCTACAACTTCCCATGCCGGGCATCAGAGTCTTGGGCTTCTCCTGGGGGCTACTACAGATCTCCAGAAATGTGGTGTGCAGCCAGTCCAGGTATCGGCTGCATAAGAGACAAGAGGTAAAGGGTCTTTGTTCTGTTCTGTTCTCTTTTCTCTTCACTTCCGGGGATTATGAAGATCACAAAGGATTCTGGAAAGAAAGAAGGAGGGGAGAGTCAGAGTCAGAGAAGGAAGTGGCTGCACAAAAAGGTGGAGGGGCGCAATGTGACGAGGACTCAACCCACTATTGCTGCTTTGAGGACAGAGAAAGGGAGCCTCTAGAAACCGGAAAATGCAAGGCACAAATTCTTCCTGGCACTTCCAGAACAGAACTCACCCTTGCCAATTCCTGAACTTAGCTCAGTGAGACCCAGGTCGGATTCTGATGTCCAGCAGGTAAGATAAGACTTTTTTGATGTTTCATGACACATGTTGTGGTGATCACAGCAGCAAAAGCAAACAAATGCAGAGCCCTTCTGGCTCTGGGACAGGAGGGGCCTGAATGAGAGAGCAAGAGCAAGGTCAGGGCAAGAGATGAGAGGCAAGTATCTTCTCAGGTGAATACTCAACTGGGGAGGAAAAGTGCGGAGGGAAACAAGGGGCTCACAGATACACAGCGATGCTTGAGGTGAGCCAAGAACCAGGGGCTGATGCTCCACTTCCCAGGACATGTTGTGCAGAGAAATGGAGCATTTCTGGAATGAACTCAAGAGGAGCCAGCATGTTGCTTACGCAAAGGAAAGAATGAAATGAAATTGGTGATTGATAACGATCTCTCTTCTCCTGGCTGGGTATAACCTGGCCCACACATCTCTGGATGCCTTAGTTAGGGGAAACTTCAGGAGCTGTTGGAAGAATTGGGGTGGGGTGAGGGAGCACTGCATTCAGAGACCCTTTACGAGAGGTTTTGGGGGAACCAAGTGCATTCTGAGTGATACCATAAACAACAAGTCAGGACCAGTGACACCTCAGTGGACACAGGACAGGAGGCCCAGAGCTGGTCAGTGAGGATACTGCTCTGGGGGCCAAAGAAGGCTTCAGGGGCACATACAGACCAGAGGTCTCACCTTTTTCTGCTGCCAGGATGATGCCTCTGATTTCCTACCGCAGCCACACACTAAGAACAAAGGCCCCCAGGTGGGGAGAAACAGCCTTAAAAGAACTTGGTTCTAATAGTTACTTAATATATACGACAATTTATACCAGGTGATATTATTGCCTTTGATGACTAATTTTGTTTTTTTTTTTCCTGCCATCAGTGGGAAGAAGAGATTTAAATCAAGATAAAATCAATAGGCATAAAACATTTTGCACTACACATACATTAACATATGCAATGGATTAAAGTGAATATACATTATTTAATTTCATTCTCATTTCCTTCTCTCTCCCCATGGGGCAGGTAATAATCTTCATGAGATTAAGAAAATGGTCCCTTTTATATCTGAATACTTTTCTGTGTTCCCTGTTGTTTGTCTCCTTCACTGGGGCCTTTATCACTATTAGGAGTCATAATTATTAGTTTTGTCACATGCTCAAAATGACTGTGAGCCCTGATCTTTACCAACTGCTACCCATGGAAGGACTTACTTCTCCCCAGGGTGCCCGCAGATGGCTGGCTGTGATGTTGTTGGTTAGTGGAAAGCTGTGTGATGCTGTCTCACTCTGTCATCCCACATCACCTGTCCCATGTGTGAAGTCATTCAGATGACCCTAACCTTTCTGGGGTAGTACTGTTCTCTGCTTCTGTGACCCTGTAGTCATGTCATCAGCATGAAATGGACATATTCACCCATTTCGGAGAGAAAAGTCATTGTCTGCTTAGGATATCAGCTGAAAATGGATTTGCTTTTTCAGGCATAATCATGGCACTGTGGACATCCCACCAGCCACCCACTTGGGGCTGTCATGTTAGAGGTCAGCTCTGTATGAATCATACTAGGCCCTTGGGGGAAAGACAGAAGTGGCAAAATGAGACATGTTCCACCACAATCTCTTAAAGAATTCCAAAAATAATGACCTTGTCACACAAATGACCATGGAGGGACTTTGTTCTCTTTGGCCTGGAGGATATAGGAACATATTGCAGGACCAAACAGAAGGAGGAGCAGCTCCCAGAGCCAAGGGCAGGCAATGGCAAGTCACATGGGTGGGGAAGGGGGAGGACCCAGCCACCTGGGTCAAAGGAGCCTTCATGGCACCCACCTCCAACAGGAATGACGAACAAGGGCAAGTTGGTTTGGTGGCTGCTGTAGCGACATGATTGCTCTCCCAGGGGAAAACACAAGCATAAAGCTCTCGGGGCTTCTTTCCCACTCTTCTCTGAGTATAGGATAAGAGGGAAAGGCTTTAAACTGTAGCACTGCTTTTTGGGGGGCCTCTTATAGGTAAGGTCACAAGATTTGAGTGACTTGCAAGTTCACACAGCTACTAATTTTTAGAGAGAAGTTTTAAGAGCCAAATCAGTCCGATTCCAAGGCCTCAGGTCTTCCACTCAATCACATAGAAGTTAGCGGGCTAGGAGCGTGCAGTGGTTATGTCTTTTTTCTGGGTGAATTTCATGGATAGGAGCTCTCTGTGATTTTATTTGCAGCTTCTTGTGTTTGTGGTTTACCCGGCACAGAAAGGAAGCTGAGCTGTATTTGACTGCCATCTAGTGGTCATTTTCTTTATGGAAGCCAAGTAGGGTTTTAGTTTATCACACCTCGGCTGAAAGTCTAGGAAAATCATTTGTTTGCAAATAGGTGTACACTAAGAAAGAAAGAATATTCCCTAAAAATCACGTATGTATAACCATGTCACACAGAGAAATCTAAACAGACCATTATTTAAATAATTCCAAAAATAATGATTTTGTAAATTATTTAGTCTAACTTCCTTACCAATGGGGGGAAAAAAAATTGATAGAGATATTATAAAGTATTACAAAGAATGAAAGAACTAAGACCAGAAAAATACCCCAATTAAGATTTCTTCTTTTTTATACATTATCTGTGTAGGAATAGCGTATGATCAAAGCACAGGCTTCAGAAGTCCTTTGTCTGGGTTTAGCTCTATCCCTTACTAGCTTAGTGGCCTTGGCCAATTGCTTACCTTTCTGAGCCTGTTTTCTCATGGAGGAAGTGCTCAGAGTGCAGCAAGCGCTGTCTGATGCTGACAATGAAATGATAAAATGAAGTGGCTTAAACCAGGGTAACAATCTTATTGATGACAACCTGAAACTTAAAGAACGAGTTCAAGATTTACAAGATGAAAATGTATTATTAAGTTGAGAAAAGGGAGAATTTCAACTATCTCTTTCGAAATTGAAGGAAGTAAAAGTACAACAGCAAGAGACATGAATTCAGATCAGAATTAAGTCATTTAAGATGTGACTTGGAGGCCAAGAACCACAAGCTTAATCAGATAGTAACTGAGTTAGTAGAGTTGACCCAACAGAAACAAAAACCTACAATTCACCCCGTTTTGATAAAAGGTCAGCTAACAGCACAGCACAAGGCAGGAGACAGCATCATCACTGAACTAAAACAAGCTCTGATGATGAAAAAAAAGACAGTTCATCAACTTTAAGATGATAAAATATACTACACTATAAAGAGTCAGTCAGGCATGCAGAAAGAAAAGTAAATTCAAAGTGAATTGGCTGTTAATGATTTGTATTTAACCAAGCAGAAGCTTGAGGAAAAAACACAAAATTTAGTAGATCAGCTAACCCTGTCACCAAAATATAATTTAAATATCCAAAAAGAGAACTTTGAGCTAAAGGAACATATTAAACAAAATGAAAAGAAACTTTCTAGAGTCAAAAATTTGGTGAAGGAAGTAGCACAAATTCAGCTCAGCATAGGGCATCTTTCAATGCTTAAAATGCTCTTTTATTTAATTTTAAAAGTCCCATTTAACTAGTAGCTAAAAAGTATTCAACACTATCCACTATAACCATTACTTTTATATTGTGCTCTCCTTGCTCTGGGATTGGGTGCAAATACAAAGCTGAATAAAGGAAGATATCCATTATCCTAAAAAGAGCAAAGCAAAACCTTCTTTTTGTATATATTAAGTCTTTATTGTTGAAAGTATTGCATACATCCCCTAAAAGCAAGACTTCCAAGAAAAAAGACTGTACTGCATTTGTAAAAAATCAGAAATTGGAGATTGAAATTTATAGATTATAAAACAATTACCCTGGCAAACTCTTATAGATTTGTTTAATTCAACTGTTTAATAAAATAAAATCTGATATGTTTCATCGTAGCACACTCTCTCAAAAAGGAGTACATAAACTAATCAGTTTTTGTTTGACACATTAATAAATGGGTTTCATCTGAAAAATTAGAATAATTTGTCAGGTCAATATATTAAGTTTTGTCAGCAGATTTAAACTTAGTCAATTTTCTTAACTCAAAATTATATAGAACTAAAGTATACATATTATTTTTAAGATCCCTACTTTATACAGTTTATATTTAAAAAGTAATGACAGATATTAATGCATATAAACACAATTTTTATATATATATCTAAATTTTTTTATGTAGCACATATATTTGTTTCTGGGGTAATAAAATACATGGTTTAGCTAAGACCCAATTTTACCATTTTAGAACTTACAGATATGAAAACAGCAAACTGAATAATGGTGTTCTTACATACCTGGACCCTTAGCGGGGGGGGGGGGGGGAGGGAGGGGGAGGTGGGGGAGGTGGTTTCTTTGGTTTTTAGTAAAATAATAATGGTGAAAACAGTTCAACACCTATATTAAATATGGTTAAAATAAACTGATCATTAAAAATCAAAATTATATTAACATCTCTCCTCAGCCCCTACCTGCTAAAATTATAAAATAAAATCCTAACAACTACACAAAAGGTCAAAATTTATTCTATTTGAACAAATTTATTCTATCTGAAAAAATACCTCCTTGATCAAAATTGAAATATCTCAAAAATTATCAGAGTTATATAAATCTACATATCTTAATGATGAACAAAAACATGCTGTCTTATATCCCATAGTTTAAGATTCATTTGCATCATTTCACTGTGTTTTACAGTTGAGTTGGGTGGGGGGTGGGGAGGGGAAGCAGGAAAAAAGAAAGATACTTTTTGTTTTTTTGTTTTTTAAAATGAGCAGCTAGTAAATATATGTAGCTTTCATTCTTGACATTTCAGGACTCTCAAAGAAAAGATTAAAGGTGAACATCTGTGTTTCCTCAATTTGCTCAAATTCTCTTAGATTTATATAAGCATTCCCTTGTTTTTAAGACCTTATTTAATGTGTTAAAAGCTTGAGACATTTCTAAGTATGTGCATTTGGATTTTCTACATTAAAAATAATTGATAATCAATATTGTATAAACACCTAATAAAAGACAAAAAGAATGTGTTCAATCAAAAACAGCATAAAAATAAAGCACACTGGAGGCTGAATCAATAGTGAATCAAATCCAGCTAAGGAAGGGCCTCAGACAGTGTGATCCTCCCCCGAGTAACCTCTGGTAACTGACTTAACTAAATGCCAGACTGAGAAGATTAGAGAGTTCAGCATTGCCTAAATCAAACGTGGTAGACTGCCTTGCTGTGTGTCTGCTCTCTAACTCTCATTCCTTCTATATATTTAAAAAAATAAATCAGTTCCATGCCTCACTTTATAAACCGTAAGTAGTGAAATAGGTATATCAAATCCAATAAGAAGGCAAAAACCTCTTCTTACGCTCCCAAAATTGCACTGACAGAATAACGGTAAGATATTTTCAGCAAAATTAAATAAAATATAACTTATTCCAAGCAAGTCTAATTTGTCTAGCTAGTATGACCAGCTTTTTTTCCTTTTAATTGTAATAAAGTAATGAATTAAAGGTCACTTTCCAATGTAAACCAGGAAAAAAACACAGAACTGAAATAGTGTTTTGTTTTACTATAATTCAAGTAAATTACCTGACGATGCAAATCTAAAATTATTCAGTAACAATGTAAAACCCTTTGTTTTTGTTTGTTTTTAAAATACATTTTTATTGATTTCAGAGAGGAAAGGGAGAGGGACATAGAAACATCAATGATGAGAGAGAATCATCTGCCTCCCACACGCCCCCTACTGGCCTGCAGCCTGGGCATGTGCCCTGATCAAGAATGGGACTGTGACCTTCTGGTTCCTATGTTGATGCTCAACCACTGAGCATACCAGTCGGGCTAAAAACCCTGTTTTAAATTAAATATTGGCAAAGGGTTCTTTAAACTTTACCATCATTGAAAAATTAAAGCTTACTAGAAAAGTCCCTACTCAGTTCATTTACCTGAACAGCAAATTCTGGAGCTGGACTTACACCATCAACACCAGCATCACCTTCAGTGGTGATGACATCAACCCACATGTTGCTGCTGCTTACAGCACAAAGACTTGGACATCACACTTCTGCAAGGAAGACAGGTAGCGCTAAAGAATAAGTTGAAGACGCTTCAGTCAGGAAATTCTGGAGCAGGCTTTGAACCATCAACAACTGCCAGGGTCTTTCTGAGCATCTAGAAAGGTTCAGGAATCTGGAGAAGGGGCTGCGTGTAAATTAATAAAGAGACTAGGCATGAAATATAAATTTGGAAGACATTTTGGGGAGCCAGAGGAGAACTAGCTTCAGTAAACAAGTTCTCTCTATCTCTGGACCCAGGGCTTTTTATTCCCACATTTTGGCCTATAGCAGAGCAGATATACATATCAAAAGGTAAGGTTTGGTATACAGTAGGCATTGTCAGGTTGGAGGAACTGCCTTCAGCTGTTCAGCTGTTTGGCCAGCAGCAGGTAATAACATGTAGATTTTCAGGTTGGGGGAAATGCTTTCAGCTATTCCAGCAGCAGGCAATAATATTTATCTTCAGCCCTGCTGAAGCCTCAAGGTTCCACCAGCCTTTTGATGAAACTTCTTTCATTTATGACCTGCTGGAATTAGCCTCCAACAAACCACTGCATCACCATCCCTGGGTGATGAGAAAAGGAATTCTAGGGATAAAATAGGCAGCATTAGGGAGTCTTAGGAATAAAGAGGGTCCATGGGGAGGAATACATAGGTGAGGGCTTGGAGCTGCCAGAAGGCGTACATCCACAGAGAATAGAAAAGGTGCCACAGGATAAGGGGAGAGGAAGACATACATCCACAGAGAAGAGAAAGGTGCCACAGGATAAGGGGAGAGGAAGACATACATTCACAGAGAAGAGAAGAGGTGCCACAGGATAAGGGGAGAGGCAGACATACATCCACAGAGAATAGAAAAGGTGCCACAGGATAAGGGGAGAGGAAGACATAAATTCACAAAGAAGGTGTCACAGGATAAGGGGAGAGGAAGACATACATTCACAGAGAAGAGAAAGGTGCCACAGGATAAGGGGAGAGGAAGACATACATTCACAGAGAAGAGAAAGGTGCCACAGGATAAGGGGAGAGGAAGACATACATTCACAGAGAAGGTGCCACAGGATAAGGGGAGAAGAAGACATTCACAGAGGATAAAGAAAAGTCACAGAGTATGGGGGAAAGGAAACACACTTTCACAGAGGAGAGAGAAATGTGGACAGATGCTGCAAAGTGGGAAACCTGTGTTTATATGAGATAGAGGAATGTTGCAAGGTAAGGGGGAGAGAAAAAGGGGGGCACCATGTGGGTTTTGGACTTTGAAGCTGATATCTGCAAAAGACTGACCAATTAGAAAAGCTCAGGGTCATGAAGTGGGGAAGGGGTCCAATTAGAAGGGGGCATGAACAGACAAAGAACAGCAGCCTTTATAAATCTTAGAAAAAAGGAACTTGGTGGGTTACTCCCTTGGAAACTCCTCCCTACCTGGGAGTCTGTATTTGCTTCCAATAAATCTCCACCCTTTTAACTAACAAGTCCTTTCAGTCCTCGGATTTTATTCTTCAAACTTCGCGAGACAAGAACCCGCAAGGGGGGAGATCCGCTCCCCGCACCCCACGCTTTAATGACACCAACCCTCACGCCTCTGCTGTTTTCAATAGAAAGACTTAGACATCACACTTCTGGAAAAAAAGAACAAACCGTGCTAAAGAATACGCTGCAGAAACTTCAGGCAGCCGCTTGGTCAGGAAATTCTGGAGCTGGCCTTGTACAAAGTACATCCACGGAAGGAGCGTCGACAGTGCAACAAGCACTTGCCGGCTGCGGAAAATAAAATACTGAGATGGAGCGGCTTAAACCAGGATAACAATCTCACTGACAACAGCCAGCATTTGGAGAAGGAACCAGCACTAACTCAGCTCAGTGTAGGGCAGCTCTGCAATGCCAGCATCGCTCTTTTAGGTCCGTCTGAGCTTATTTCACCACAGCCCCCCACCGGGTCAGTGAGCGCAGAATGCACTCTCTCTGAAGGCAATGAAATCTGATGAACTCAGTGAGCCTTCTAAATTGCTCCCCGAAGGGCTTCAAGGGCTGAGGAAATCAATGCAGGAAAAGGGAGCAACAATTAGAATCCTCGAGAAAGAGAGAAAGATGACCTGAGATTGTCTGATTCAACTGCTGCCACCTCTGAACTAAAAGAAAAGACCGTGAACAAATTGATTCAGAAATTAAGCAGCTAAAGGAGAAACCAGATGTTTGACAAAACCTATTAAGAAAAAAAAAAAAGAGCTCTTATTCAAAGCAAAATGTGATTAATTCTTTTCTTTCAGTGACAATTTCACTAATAAAGTGAGCGAAAATGAACTTTTGAGGCAGGCGGCAACTTAATTGGAGGAGAGACTACTGAATTTCAAAATCGACATGTGGAAACTAAAGCAGAAAAATGAAAAACTTGGAGAAACATCAAGAGAAAAGGAAACAGAAAATCAAGCACTATAAGAGGCAAATATGCAACTTTCTATGATGAGAAAGGAGAAAGAACTGGAATATGTTGCAATGAGGAGCAAGGCTCTTGCTGTAGATCAACTATTAAAAAACAAAAAAAAGCAAGATTGGGGCAATTAAATATAGAGTCCTGCCTGTAACAGTTCTGTAGAGGATCGTATGCATCAGCATATATTTAGACACCCAGGTAATTCTAATATGACTCCAGGACTGAGAACACCTGTACAAGCTATCTTTCTAGCTTAGTTTCTCAAAAGACCTCCTTGATGCCTATAGCCATTTCCTGAATAGACTATGCTTTCTCTCATTCTTTTCATATAGAAAAGTCTAGTGAATGCATTCTGCTAATTTTCTAAGTCTCTTCATAATGCACCTCATTATTTATGCATACTAACTATTCATCTGGCAATTGTCAAAATATACTTTTGAAAAATGAAGAACAAATAACTTCCTCCTAGCTACCAGAAGCCAGCTGCCTGATGCATACATACTAATTGATTTTATGTTATATTTAGTTAAGTCTGTTTCAGGTATGGGTATAAATGAAGGATATTATTTACTACTTCTTAAGAGGTCAAGATTATGCTTAGGTTCAAACTGGAGTGATATATTACAAATATCAAAATGTTCTTTGTAGAACATTGGAAATAAGTAATGTTTTCTTTTTGGAAGGCACATTAAATATAAAATTCAGTAGATTCATGCCATGACTCTCACCTCAGAGTCAATGTATTACAGATTGTCACAGATGAAAATGCGTTGGAGTTTGGCATCTCCAATAAGAAATGCTCTAAGTGAGCCAAACACACGGATCTTCATTTTATGTTTTTAATAGAATTAAGTGCCCCATTGATTAATTTCTAAACCATAATAAAAGCAGTCAATTGTTTTCCCCTCACCAGCAGATCTTGCTTTAGAAAACACACACACAAATATACAACTTTCAGCAACACAGAAGTTTCATGAAACCTGCATCGAGGCCTAATCCATATTGGAGTTCAAGTATATGTTCAAGGAGTCAGCTACTCTAATCATAAAGACAACCACCGTAATATCTTTGCAGTGCAAAATTACCTCCGCTTGTCATTCACCTGTAAGAGAAAAACACTGTAGATTCAACTGCCTCTGCGGAGGGCACTCAGCTAGCTCTTGGCACCCATCGCACCCTTCGAAGGTTTCGCACAGCAATCATCTCGAAACTTATCACCGTAAAGCACGAGGACAACCAACAGGGACTCCTGAGGCTGGTGCTCATAAACTGACAGGCCAGACGGCATCTGAGACCTCTCAGGAGCAGCCCATTCATGCTCTGGCAAAACAGAACCTCTTAGGTACAAAATACCAGTTATCAAAAGCAAACCAGGGAGGAGTTAAGCATAAACTATGTCACTTCCTCTCTGTACGGAAATGCCTCACTCCCCAGGAGGTAAATGGTGACCCCATCCATCTATTGTGGGCTGTGCTAAAGAAAGAAAGCAGCCATCACCATAGAGACCTCCAGTCCAGCCAGTGGTCTCCTCCAGGAGCAAGGTCACAGTCTTTGGTGCTGCCAGGACTGACGGAGTCCCTGACTTGGACTTCAGCACACAGGGGGACCCGCTGGGCTCACATCATCCTCCCAATGATCTGAACTTGCCAAAACCCAAACTTTTTCTTGACCAAAGGATCTGAGTTGGCCAACCAGATCCAGCTTGGTACTTGCCCCTTCTCCCCTTCACCAGGACACGATTCAGATCCCAGTGTAAACACCACAAGAACAGGCCATGGAGTCAGAGCACGGTGCTCTTGTCTGTCACACCAGCCCTGGAGATGACATTCTTGATCATTCCCCTTTCAGCGATTGTGGTCATTCGGCGGGTGCTTCTCAGCACCTCATCGCTTCCTACCCAGTGCTGAAATGCCTCAAGACAGGCATCACCAGCAGTAACTTTCTTGTTCTGAAACATTTAAAAACAAAAGGTTTCCAGTCCAAAAGCCAGTCCTCATGCATCCCCTCCTGGGGATGTGTGCATTTATATACACTCAACTATAAAACATTCCTACAAAAATGAGAGAGCCTCATGAAATCAGCATCCTGCTAGGTCGCCACAGCAGTGAAAACCCACCAGAAAAGACAGAAATAGAGCTTGAAACACTGAATAAGATTTCCTAATGACCCCTCTCCCAGCCTCATAGTCACCCCCTCCGTAATGCCCCCAGAGGAACTCTGGCCAGCTCAGCCCTTCCCTCTGGATCCCAAAACAGAGGACTCTGACTTGCAGGTCAAAGAATCAGCCTCCAAGAATTCCATGCTCCCGGCAATAGCTCTTCTCCTGGGAGCACTTGCCAGTAGCTGCTAATGGCCAAGGGACTGATGGGGAAACTGAGTCCATCTCTTGCCCACTCCAAGGTCTGTATCCCCAGCAATCCCACCTTTCCTGGGTATTATCCGGAAATGATATTTGGGAAGCAGAACAGGGACTCTGAAATACATACTTGGGCAGTAAGTGCTCACAGGGAGGTAAGACCTGGCCAAGCTGTCCGTAGTGTCCCCCCCACAGATGACCACCCCCACCCACAGATGATCGCTGCAGGAAGAAGGCAGGAAACGCCTGAGCCACAAGGCAGTGGTCCTCACTGCAGGGAGGGCCTCCTGCTGACCCGGGCCAGGAGCCCCAGAGTCCTCTGATGGCTGTGCAGAACCCCGAGGCTGGGCTTCTATTCACTGGTTATCATTTGTTTCTGGTCCTGCTGGGGGTGGGGGAGGAGTCACAGAATGGTCTACCCTTTCCTAGGCCAGCGATTTTCAACCCTTTTCATCTCATGGCACACATAAACTAACACTAAAATTCTGCGGCACAACAACAAAAATTTTGTCGATCTGACAAAAAAGGGGGTATAATTTTGATTCATTCACACCAGACAGCTATCGTTGTGTTGGCTGTTGTCATTTGTAAATGTGACATCTAAGGGGAAAGAGGTCGGTGCCCCTGCCTAAATAGGTATTGCATGTTTTCAGAATTCTTGTGGTTGAAAATCACGGCGCTAGGCTCTGTACGTCAGAGTGGTTCAAACTGTCTGAGTTTGGGAAGTGGTCTGCTAAGATGTTACTGTGGTCATTTGGACAGTCCACCTGCTGGGGGAAGAGGACGCTGTGGTGGGACATCTCCAGGGGGCTCTGGTAGTGCTCCTTACTGCTCGTGTCCCCGTCCTGATGGGGAGGAGGTCCTGACAGCAGGAGCAGGAGTGTCCAGGGCCACTGGGACACTAGGTCAGGTCCCTGCTGACCAGGAAAGCAGGGGTCCACCAAGACCCAAGTGGGGATCACAAAGAAGAAGGTGTGGCAGCCCAAGATGTTCAGCAGCTGGGAATGGCAGATCCACAACTCTCTCAGAACCTTTATGGAGAAAATACTCTGCAGCAGGAAGCGCAGTGTGGATGAGAACGCACCGAGAAGCCCCAGCTTGTCACACTACAGCTTGGAGACAGCGGCCAGCAGGCAGCCGCTGATGATGCTGATGAGGGACCTGGTCCTCTGCTTCCCCTTCATGAGGATCAGCAGGGAGGACCACCCCATGGGCATGGTGTCCTTGACAGTGTGCGCATAGGACACTGGCAGAGGCTGACTTGCATCTAACAAGTACTTTCCAAAGGCGACCCGCAGCGAGGACCACAGGTAGAGGCACTGCGTCACAGCGGCGGGCTGGCAATGGTTCTGGCAACGGTGCGACTGGCGACTGGCGACTGGCGGGTGCCCAGGCGCGAGAGGCGGCGCCTGGGGAGAGGGGAGGACGGGGTGAGGCGCGGGGCACGCGCCGGGCGCGCAGCGGCGGTGGGAGTCTGCGCACAGCGCCAGGATGCGGGGAAGAGTGTCCCTGGGAGCAGAGAAGGCGCCGAGGATCACCTTGCTGACAATCGCCGCTGGCGCTGGGCGCTTACTAGCGCAGGCACAGCACTGCCACCTGGCGTTCGCTCCTGGCACCACAACTTCCACCCGCGGCACAGGAGCACCAGCCCTGGTCCGGCCATCCTGCCTCCACAGCGACCCCTTCCAGCCAGTTGGACCAATGATCTTTATTTTTTATTTTTCCACACTGAGCTGAACTGTGTTGCACCACAGCTTGAGAGCGTCACCGTGGCGTCTTACTCCTTTTCTGTGATTCAGGATTTCTAGAAATCCTGGAGGATTTCACAGTGGGTTTCTAGAAAGCCTGGAGCCATGGCATCTTTTCAACAAGAGTGCATAGTCCTTGATGTCTCCCTGACTCTCCCTCTGTCAGTTACAAGTTCAGAAACCCACGTTTATGAGCATGTTTATGCTTAAGGAACGTAGCAATGCATGGGTAGCTGGGACTCAGGAATGATTCGTCATCAGTTTAAAAATCCTTGTGGATTTTTTGCATCTCTGTATGCTTTATTAAGTAGGTTCTTTCAAATCAGCTTTTTCCAGGTGGCTGAAGAATATAACTGCAGAGAGCTCCCATGCTGAGTCTAGTTCTTTGTGTTTCAAATTTTTAAAATCTCAGTCTCTAAGTTAATAACACCATTTGGACAACGTACTCTCCCTTCTGCCAATCACTGAGTGAGATGGAAGCAGCTCTGTTGTGGATAGAAAACAAATGAAAGGTGTATCGCCCCCGAAAGAAAGGCAGTCCTAGGCCTCCTTTCTCTTAAGCACATCCATCTCTGTAAAATGCATTTAAGAAGAGAAAAGGAGAAGCTTATATTTAAAAAAATATCTACTCCATGCCAAGCACTCTACTAGGTACTTTATGTAAATAGAGTAATAGAGGATATATACATATATATATATATTCTCTTATACAAAAATGTAACCAGCCATTGATGAAAGTAGCTACCTAATCAGTAAATTATGGCTCTTGAAAATATTTGTTCAGTTCTGATAAAATCCCCTGGTGAATAAAGTATAGTCGCATATCCTTCCCTCCCTAGGCAAAACCTTCTCAAATTATAAAATAAAGGGTTTAAGATTATTGGTGGAAACAAAGATTGGTAAAGTCTACAAACAGGTAAATTTTCACCAACTGTCTATAGTTACAGTCAATAATTTATAAACTAATGTCTCAGATTTAAAATGTGAACAATAACAACAACAAAACACAAAAAAACTTCCAGAAACAGGCCATTTGAGTAGAGCTTGAGATTTTTAAATCATCCAATGAATCTGAGTACTGTTATTTTCCACTTTTTATGATTTATGAAAAGATAAGACATAAATACCCCCCCAAATCATTGTTTCAGTGCCGTGGAGTTGGGCTAGGCCTTGGGGCTCTCCCTCAGGTAGAGGAGCCTGAAACCAGGAGGGTGAGGGGGTAAGATGGGGTAAGGAGGGGCAGTGACACAAAGAAGCCATAGAGAAGAGAAAGGGATGCCTTCTAGTGCAATGAAAGGTTAAAGGAAACAGTAAAAAGGAAATTAGAAAGACATTTTTAAAAAGAGACTAAAATAAAATATATTTTGGGTTTATGGGTAGACATACAGCATTTATACTTTTAGGTTATGAATATTTACATAAATATCCCCTCAGAATCTTTAAAGCAAATGAGTAGAAATCTCTATCTACATTTTCACATTTACCCTTGAACTTATTAAAAGATCAAATGAGGCATATTAAACCTTTTAAGAGTTTTGAGGCAAAAATTGATTCAAATTAGGTAATCCTAAATCAGAAGTGGTTAGGAGGGCTCTACACACAGGAAGTTGGAGAAAGACTTTTTTACAGAAAAGGCAATACCAAAAATAAGGTAATTATTTAATTGTCTATAGCCTAAAGCCTAGCTGTCTGTCTGTAATTGGTTATCCTTAGCATTTGATTTTGTAACCTTGAGGTGTTCACAGGCTTAGATTTTGGTTTGCTTACATAGGCCTCTCGGCATTAAAGCCACCTTGTTCTAATGACCTCCTGTTTTAATTAATTTAACAAACTTGATTTTTCCCCATGTTCTTCCTTAGTGCAAAATTTAACCTAACTTTATGTATATCAATGTAATCCAAAAATCTATTATCTCAGCATTTGACAAAATTTGTCAAATAAAACACACACAACAGATTTAGTACACAGAGACTTAATTCAAAATGATTATTGCAAAGGAGAGAAAGGGACTATTGTGATAATGCGAAGGTTGTGATCATAATAAAGTCTGCAAGTATCTTAAGAGTATGGAGCTCAGCTGGCGTAGCTAAGTGGTTGAGCATCAACCTATGAACCAGGAGGTCATGGTTCGATTCTTATGCCATGACTGGCCTGGGTTGTAGGCTCGATCCCCAGTAGGGCATGCAGGAGGCAGCCAATCAATAATTCTCTCTCATCATTGATGTTTCCATCTCTCTCTCCCTCTCCCTTCCTCTCTGAAATTAATATAAGAAATATATTGAAAGGAGTGAGCAAGAGCAGAAAGACTAGGGTGTGTGCAAGTGGGATGAAAGGGCAGCTTGATGAGGTAGTAGTAGTAGCTCAGAGAATATTTTACCCCGAAGCCAGCATCATCTTGTGTTTCCTCTCTTAGTTCTTCTGGCTGATTAATAAACAAATTGACAGGAGACAGATAAACAAGACAGAAAACCAAATTTATTACATATTTACATTCAACTGTTCCATAAGAATTGATTCAAATCAGGTAATGAGTTGACTTAAATGTAACCTGAGGACATATCAGACAGTTGAGGCTCAAGTGCCACCCTGAGCTAAGGAATAGGGGGTAATGGTCTAGAGCTTCAAAGAGAAGATAGGTAATCCACAGGTAGACAAGAAGGAGTGAACATTTGGTAAACAAATTATTTCTGGGTCCCCCAGAAACAATGGGATGCAGAAGGGAGTCTAACAGACTTGGCCAGGTTCCTCCCTATCTGCTACACTTATGCTAAGGTGATCTCTCTTCCCAGAGCAGATTTTTCCATCTGAATTCACAAGTGAGGAGGTAAAAGGCTCTTTTTTGTGTCTTTTGTTCTTAAAAATCACCAGCTTAATCAATATCCTCAAAAGGCATATTTTGGGACAACAGACTTTGCTCCTCCTCAGTGGGAATTTGGAGGGTTTTGTGCCTGACATCATCATAGAGCTTGTGTGAGTTTTATCTAAATTATGTGGGGAAGGGTTTTTTTTTTTCCCCAATAAGCTGTTTTGTGAAACATAAAAGGGTGGATTCTGTTAACTTTTGCTCTTTCCTGGAGCACAGAGTTGATGTAAAAGTCATCATTGTCAAACCCCTGTTATCTAATGATTGGCATGTTATTTAAAAATGTGTTTCAAACTAAAAAAAGGCACTAGAGAATAAAAATCCATACGTATGTATTCATTCACCAGTTTTTGTTGTAAGGCCAAGGGCTCTCCTTTGAGTCCGCTGATAAAAATTTCCCATTTTCTTCCTGGCATACATTACAAAAAAGTAGTTCAGCTAAAATGTTCAGGTATCTAAGATGTTCAGCTTCAGGCTCTTTAAATAGCATGAAGAAACTTGACAAGCAATCTGAATGAAGAGACATTCTAGATCACGTTGTATACTTTCCAATCTTTATTATTGTCTGGTTCGTACCTAGTGCAAAGGCAATTTCTCTTTTCCTT
Source organism: Myotis nattereri (assembly GCF_964212035.1). Lineage (NCBI taxonomy): Eukaryota > Metazoa > Chordata > Mammalia > Chiroptera > Vespertilionidae > Myotis > Myotis nattereri. The sequence goes on from NC_138081.1 coordinate 20,616,730, forward strand.
TTTGTTGTAGTTTTAGTAAATTGTCTTTATAGTCTTTCTAATATATCCAATATAGAAATTACCATGTTTGTTAATTGTGCTTTCAATATAAGAAATGTCCAAACCTGTAGAGAATTTTTGTGAGTTTATTTGAGCCAAACTGATGTCAATTGCCGGGAAGCCAAAATCTCAATGGATTGAGAAAATGCTCCAGAGAATGGCAGTTTTGCACCTTACTGGACATCTTAAATGCTTATTGTTGCTTTTTATTTTTTTACCAGATAGCATATAAATGTTATTTAAGTGTTGACAGGGCTGGGTTAGATTTTGATTTTGAACTTGAACAAAAAGAAGTTCCTGCTCCTCAATATGCAAAATCATAAAAACAAGGAGATTCAACCATAGCACACACAGGCATGCATGCCCCCACACATAGACAAAAAAAATAAAACTTTGCTGGACCTCTACAGATGAACCATAACTTGTGTGTGTGCACACTCACGCACGCACACACACACAATAGATGAATAAAAGGAACAGAGATTCTCTGTTAAAACCAATGAAATAGGTAAGAAAATAATAGATTTGGATAACAAATGCAGTTGACTTTCTGAGTGAATAAAAAGGTGCTAAAAGAAGAAAAATGAAGAGATGAAGCAGATGAAGTTATTAAATAGTATGAGAGCTTATCTGAGCAGAAGCAGACTTAAATCTTCAGATTAAAATGCATCATTGAATTCCAGGCGACACAGATAAAAAGAGGATATGTACTATTTGGAAATAAAGACCACTAACTTAGAATTTAAAAATAAAATAAAATAAAATGTTACAGTTTATCAGAACTGCATTGCAGGAAGATAGGAGGGAGTGTTCACAAGTCAGAGGTGATGACCATCACCTCCCACTTCCTTAGCACATCAAATTTACAGAGTACCTGAGTAAACGCAAGTTTTGCATTATGACCAGCACAGAAGGAAAGGTGTTGGGACATCCTGGTAGCAAAAATGATTCTTTGTGATGCTCAGCAAGGAAGGGACAGTGGGCTTCCTATTTATAAATGAGCACACTTCCAAAAGCTCATAGGAAAGAGAAACTGATGTACATGTAAAAGAAGCCATCTATGTGTCTAGGAAAATACTATAAATAAACTATTTGTCCAGAGGAATAAAATCCTATATAATAAAAGGCTAATATGCAAATTGACCGAACAGTGGAATGACCGGTCGCTATGATGCGAGCTGGCCCCCGGTGGTCAGTGTGCTCCTACAGAGGGCGCGCCACTCAGCCAGAAGCCCTGAGCCGGGCTCACAGCTGGCGAGAGTGCTGGTGGTGGCGGGAGCCTCTCCTGCCTCCGCAGAAACACTAAGGATGTCCCACTGCTGGCTTAGGCCTGCTCTCCATAGGGAGCAGACCTAAGCTGGCAGTCAGACATGCCCCGAGGGCTCCCAGACTGAGAGAGGGCACAGGCCAGGCTAAGGGACGCCCTACTCCCCCACCCCCTCAGTGTGTGACTTTCATGCACCCAACCTCTAGTGTTTAATAATTTGCTATTGTAATTTTTAATTTCTAGCATTCAGGAATTGAAGTTCTATTAATTACAACAAAGCTGTTTTTCTTAGTGATGTTTAGGTGCATCCTGGAAAGATTCCAGGATACCAGAAATAGAAGAAAAATATTAAAAGCTTTCAGAAAGAAGAAACATTTATTTTATTTTCCTAGAAATGATTTTATATGACTAAATATAATGATGAGTTACCTTTTCTAAAACTCAGTTCTTTAAAACTTATCCTATAAAACATTAGCTTAATTTTTATAGTGAATGCATAATAATGTAACAATTTATTTGGATTGATTATGGATTAAATATGATGAGTACGTGTGTGTGCGCGTGCATGTGTGTGTATGTGGTTGCTATTAAAATGAATTCCTATAACCAAAATAAAGTAAGAAAGAAAAGAAGAAAGAAAGAAAGGAGAGCCAAAGACTAATGCTATATTTTATAATAATATTTAACTCATTGAAATTATATACAAAATAGACTTTGGTCAGACAGCATGTGAGTTCTTTTGGCAAATAGTAAACATACAAAAGAAATTAAGCATAAGAATATTCAAGCAAAGACATAACATTACTAACTTTACCATTTTTTAAATCAAGAAAGCACTACCAAAACAATCATATTACTGCTCTATGTATTTCTAGTTTTTGAATCTGTACAGGGATCAAACATCATGTGTGTTTGCATGATGTTTCTCTGGAGATTTGAGGGAGAAAGAGAGGAAGAGAGAATCAATTAGCTAGGTATGTAAATACCAAATCAAAGAATAAAATAGATGGAGCTTCCTTACAGTTTTTATTTTTTAAGTACGTTTGAGAATTTATTAGTTTTTTATGAAGGTTAAATTTTATTTAATTTAAATAATTGTCTTTTATTCTGAATATGTCCACACCATTTTGTGATGTCAGGATTATCTTTTTATCTTAATATGAAATAATGATAGTAGGTAGTTCTTTTTTGGTATTCTTTTTCATTAGATAAAAGCACTTGCAATTAAAACTAGTCTCTCAATACATATTTCTTAAGTGGATTCATGTATACATTATTGTTTCATTGGCTTTAGTTGTATAATCTTTGGGACTGAAGACATAGTAACTACATTTAAGAAAGTGATATGATTAGAAAGTGTGGATTCTATATAAATCTACTTCCATTGGGAATATATATGAATATGCATCAAATATTCATCTTGTATCTACCCACTGGTCAAGAGTAGTCTTAACTATATATATAACTATATATAACTATATATAACTATATATATATATATATATATATATATATATATATATAGAGAGAGAGAGAGAGAGAGAGAGAGAGAGAGAGAGAGATTATTGATTTCAGAGAGGAAGGGAGAGGGAGCGAGAGATAGAAACATCAATGATGAGAGAGAATCATTGACTGGCTGTCCCCTACTGGGGACTGAGCCAGCAACTTGGGCATGTGCCCTGACCGGGAATTGAACCAGTGACCTCTTGGTTCCTGGGTTGATGCTCAACCACTGACCCACACTGGCCAGGCTTGACCATCTGCTTTATGAGTCATATGCCCTCAACTAAACAATCAGTGAATATCAAGAGAAAACACAACACTAAGCTAAGACATTTTTACACTGGACATTTTCAGGTTAGGATCTTCCATTCTGGTCCATATTTTCGTTGGATGCTTTTTGTCCATTTAAACTTGATTCTAGATGAAGGGAAAGGAAGCTAAGGCGGAGAAATGAAACTTAGAGTTCAGGTTCCAAATGGTTGTGGCCATGATGTTCTTGGAAATGATGGTCATGTTCTCTCCACCTAGGGACCTTAAAAGAAAACAAGGTTAGGACATTTTATAAGCTTCTTTCACTGGGCCTGTCAGAGATTACTACTGAAATAAGGTATTTTCTGTAATTATTTTCCATGCTTAGAAAGAATAGGTTATAAAATTTGTTGGGGAAAAAAGAAAGAACAAAAATATTTACCACACCCACCCTGACTGCATTCCCTTTTCCCAAGTCTGTTCTCCCCAGAAATCTTGCTGAACACACCCAAACATCTCTCACTCTTAAGCTTCGCAGAAATAATTTGGGAGAAATTATTTACAGTGCAATAAAGAGGTAGAAACCGGAGGATAGAAAGAGGTTGATGTTTTGTTACTCAAAGAACCTCTTATTGTGAACTCACTGAGATTCTCCAACCTTTTATGTTCCACCAGCTTTTGCCTATGCTTCTGTATGTTATAAAATTTCATGCCCAGGGTCCCTATTATTTTAATGAGTAGGTTTTTAAATAACTCTCAGAGGAATGAAAGGACACTTGCTTCAGTCTTTTCTTCGTATAATATCTTCTTTGGAAAATGCCATTACTTCTGATTTTATCTGTCTGCACACATTGCCTTAGTTTCTCTCTATCTAATAGGATTTCACTTACTTTCATCACACAAATGCACATACACACATTTAGGCTTGAGGTGAGCAAAACTCACTAGTGGAGTCATCATTTACATCCTTATTTAGAATAGAGAACAGTACCTCCCAAAAGACAGAATCATCATAGCAGTTCTGGTCAGATGGTTGTCCCCAGATGGGTAACCTTAGAATCAAACCTGTGAAGGTGGGGAGAAGTCATGTTATGACACTGACGCTGATGAGAAAACGTACCTGCATAGTAATTAAGTAAATATTTACATTAAAGTAATTACTGTTATAAAAGCATCCCCTTGCACTTACATGACTGTTGTCAGAAGTTTAGTACATTTTCAAATTTACCAATTGATATGTTTATGAATAATCCATCATGCTGAGAGCATGAGCTACGGGGAAGTGTTTATTTTTATGCTGACCTGTGATCAGCCCTCCAACAACAGCTGTTCCGATGGAAGAACCCAGAGCAGCTGCTTGCATGATTGGGGTAGACCTAGGAAACAGAAAATAGAATATAATAAAATAAAATAAATTTAAAAATCTTGCTTCCTGTTATTATGATTATTTATTTTAGTTTAGTTTTTCCGTCACCATTTATCCCCTCTACGACTTCTTCCGCCTATACTAGTACCTCTCCGCCCTGTAGTCACCACACTGCTTTCCATGTCCATGAGTTCTTTCTTACTCTCTCTCTGAAAAACTTGGTATCGGGTTTTGATACGTGATCTGATTCATTCAACAAGTATTCATTGAGCTTCTCATGCCAGTTTCTCTTCTAGGCACTGAGGATAGAGTAATGTATACAACAAACATGAGCTTCTATCTCTTCTTACCCCATCCCAATAGCAGCAATTACAATGAAATTAAAAAGTCAGTAAGGTCAAAAAAGCTCATTGTAGCAAATATTGTAGAGACAACTCATTAAAGACACTAAAGTATATCTTTATATGTCATCTTAGAAGTAGTGACCTTAAAATGAAATGTGTAAAAAATATACTTCAACTTTGGAAATTAAAGACTGTAATAGTAAGCTATTGGAATGCATAAGGTGTTGCTACATGAATGACAAATGTACTATGAATGTAGGAATCTCCTTAGCACATGCCTCTCTTAGCAGGCAATCACTAAACACTTTTTGAAAGATTGAAGGAGTGATTGTATGAAAGTAACCAACTGGAAAATGAGAGTGTGTTGGGGTTTCATCTTCATCATTTAAGGGAAAGGTGCACTAAATTCAGATTTCTTTTGATTTGTTTATTTAAAGGGTTTAAATATTTCTACTATATAAAAATTATAGAAATAATACATAATCATTGTAAAAATACTTTTAAAAACATTAATTAAAAAATAAGGGAAACTAATTTCCCTCAAATTTTACCAGTATAACATATAAAACATGTAGTTTTATAAAATGCAATCATATTATAATACTAATGTCCCCATTATATCTCAATGTCTTTTTATGGCAGTAAATGTCATCTGGATCATAATTTTAGTTGCTACAGAGTATTACACTGTACAAATGTACTATAACTATCCAACTATAGGAGGGATATTTGGATTGCTTTCAGTGTTTTATATATTTTTAAATGCTGTGAGAATACATCCTTTTATGAACATTGTGAACTTGCCCAATAATTTCTCTAAAATGAAACTTATCTAGAAATGAGATTATTGGTAAAAGTTAATAAACTACACATGGGCTAATTCAAAGTTGTACATTTATGTCCCCATTTCTCTACTTTAGCTACCATTCTGTTTTGTCATTTGTCTAATCTTGTCAATTTAATAACTGAAGAATTGGTAACATTTCCATTTGAATTTCTTTGATTACTAATGAGATATAACATTTAATATATACTTATTTGTTTGACTTTCTTTTATTGTAAGATTACTGTTAATTTTACCAGAATTTGCCAAGATCTTTTACAAGATATTAAAAGATATATTTGATGAAAAGTGTTCCATGATAAAAATAAGCTTGAAAAACACTTGTTTAAAAAGAAGTTAACAGCATTATTAACTTCTCATTGTCCTATGCTTAAGAAACCTGATTTGCATTTTAGTATTCTCAAGAGACACAATGTGGGTTAATAGTCTTGGCTCTTGGACTAAGTATATGAACTGGTGCACAGGGCGTGTGAGTTTTACCTCCCTGAATGGGCCTTCCATAATTTCCCTCCCTACCACAACTCCTCCTGAGTAAATTGAGAAGTTGTTGCTAAACTTAGACCCAAGGACTAGACTCTCAACCTTGAAACCTACCCCAAATCTGGCCACCCAGTCAGATCCAGCTCATGAGCCAGATAGACTGTTTCACTGCATCTGTGGGACTGGTCTAGGAATGATGCTCAATAATTCCTCTGTTCTTAATCATGAGGCACCTCTTTAGAGTGTTTGCAGTATTTATACACTATAACCCTAGGAGTTGGACTCATTGATACATGCTTTTATCATGCTTGATTTAAAGCATTAAAACACTTTAGTTTTGGTCTTAAAAGCCTGTTAGGTTCTGGAGAGAACTGAAATAATATGTACATATTTTTGGAGATGCCTTCCAAATTTGTAAAAGGGGTAAAAAAATAAAACATACAGAAAACTCAGTCAAATATACAAATGGAAGAATGAAACATTTTATCTGGTAGGAAATGTGAATAAGCAAGTTTTTTAAATATTTATTATTATTGGTCTCAACAGGGTTAAATTTTAATCTGCTAAAATTGAAGAGGTTTTTCTTTTCAAATTATGCAACTCTAGCTGGTAGTAATGTTGAGGCATTTTCTTTATTTTTATTTTTTTTAAATTTATCTTTATTGTTGGAAGTATTACAGATGCCCCCCCTTTACTTCCCATTGACTCCCTCCACCCAACTCCCCCCTCCACCCCTCAAGCCTTGACTTCACTATTGTCTGTCTTGAGACATTTTCAAACACACATTCACTTTTTCTTCATGGTTTGAGCGGTCTTTAAAAATCGAGCATTTTGTTTCCTCCTTACTTGCTCTCTAAGTGATCTGCACTCTATGATCTTCCTAGCTGTTTGGCATGGATGATACTCATATCAAATTGCTTCAATATGGTTTCCTAAAAGTGACATCTGATGGCTTATGATATCACTTCCATGCTCCTGGATTTCATTGATAGCCGTTCTTCTGCCCATTTAAATAAGCACCTAGGCCCCCTTTGGGAAGAATCTACATCTGCATGGGTTTTAGAGAACAAATGGTATAATTCTCTAGTTTTACAGATGAGGATACAGAGCCAGAAGAGGATATAGGTTGGGTAACTTGTCAGAGGCCACATAACTAGTTAGTAGACATGTTGGAGCCTCACACCAGTGTTCCTGCTTCTCCAGATCAAACTGCTTTCCATGTTATGCTGACTCATTCTTTTTTTTTTAATATATTTTATTAATTTTTTACAGAGAGGAAGGGAGAGAGATAGAGAGAGTTAGAAACATCGATGAGAGAGAAACATCGATCAGCTGCCTCCTGCACATCTCCTATTGGGGATGTGCCCGCAACCCAGGTACATGCCCTTGACCGGAATCGAACCTGGGACCTTTCAGTCTGCAGGCCGACGCTCTATCCACTGAGCCAAACTGGTTTCAGCAGACTCATTCTTAATTGTGTGAGTTGGATGGAAACTATTGCTGAGCTCATCACATATGCTCAATATGCCCCATTTTGCTGGGATCAAGTAAAAGAGTAAGCCTATTGTAATCTGATGGTGATGATCAAATTGCCCTATCTACTAGAAGACAGTGTCTATGGTATATAAATTTAAATTAGCACTGTTAATTTACACAAAAAATACACCACAAAACAAAACCGAAATATTAATAATATTAAGACATCTTCCAATAAATTCTATTCTCTTCAGTAAGGACAATACTTACAGCTTTGGCCTGGACTGCTAAAGAACAAACTCTCTCATCACTGGATTTCACAGAGGGAGAGAAAACATTATTGGATGGTGGGAGGGGAAGCAGGAAAACCCACTGTTTCACTCACGTGTCAGATGCTCCCAAGGCCACTGCCACAATGCCTGCGAGGCCTCCTACCACACCAGGTAAGCCATGCAGGTTATGGACCCCACATGTATCATGGATCCTCAGTTTAGTAGCAAAAACTGGCTGAAATAGTAAAAAAGGGTAAAGCTTATTGCATTAGATATATAGGACTCTATAATTGAAATAAAAGATAATGCAAGAAACATTTTATCTACAGTCCACTTCTCCATCCAGGTCTAAAACCGACTTAAGCCAAATAATCTGAAAACATTGGTAGCAAAACTATTCCTTTTAGTGTTTGGTGGACGGATTTGAAGGCAAGTGATTTGAACTCCTACTCCTTCTTACTTACTGATCTTATCCTAAGTCCCCTTTGAAAAAGCACAGAGTTCTTAATTATACAAAACAAACATCATCAACTAAAATAGAACCAGAGTCATAGAAGCATCGAACAGACTGTCCAACCTATGAGGGAAGGCGGGGTGTGAGGGGGTAAGTGGTCAACGAAAGGACTTGTATGCATGCATATGAGCATAACCAATGGATACAGATGGGGAGGGGGGGTGAGGGCACATGCTGGGGGGTGGGGGTGGCCGGGGAGAGGTCAATGGGGGAAAGAGGAGACATGTTATACTTTAAACAATAAAGAATTTAAATTAAAAAAAAAACAAACTTTAATGGTACTTTGGAAAGAAACACAGTACTTGACATTCAATCCTACCAAGAGATAAATAACCAATATTGGATTCTTTCCAGCTACACAAAGGAAGTCAGGAAAGAGTATAAACACTGGACACCAAGATGTGAATGGGGCCTTTGACAGGAAAGCAAATGACTCGCAACAAGGTGAGATGCTTATGAAAGCAATTGTCACAGCTTTTCTCTGCTGGTGGGATGTGAGAAGATGATGGTGCAGAATCAATGTTTCACTCAGCATCTGTCATACTTACAGTCAGAAACTTAAATCCAAGTACGGAGACCATTCCTGCGATGCTCCCAATGATCATAGAAACGTACGGGTGGATCGCCATGTCAGCACAAGTGCCCACAGCAACGCCTCCAGCCAGGGTTGCATTCTGAATGTGTACCTGTAGGGAGCCCAGAAACATGAGTGAAGTGAGCTGAACAGGCAAAGTTCAGGACTGAATGAATCGAGGACTCAGGGACCCCAGGGCACAATATTCAGTTGAAAAGACTATGAATTATTTTTCAAATGAGTTTTTTTTTTAATATATAATTACAGAAAGCCTTTCCTCCAAGCAGTTCACATAGTATCTTTCTTGCCAGGGTTTCTTGGGAGTGTATGAGTGATCAGAGACCAGTGTGGGGAGGGATGTGCGGAAATAAGAGAACGTGTAGTGGAAGGGTGAGGAGTGAGCAAAGCAATCATTCTATCCAGGTTTTGCCTGTTGGTGCTGTTTGGGAACACATTCGTGGTTGTCATGAGCCAACAGAGTCCTGTGGCTGTTGTGTGCTTTCTGAGTCTCTGTTATTCCAGGATTCGAGAGGGAATATAGAGACATTTAAAGGCATGCATTCCACATGAAAGACAGCAGCTTTCCAAGTGCCATTGTACAGAGGACATTTGAGGATGGAGGAGAGTCGCCCATTTCTGTTGACCAGAATTCCTCAGGAAAATCTTATTCTTGCTTCCTGGACGAGGAGGAAGGTCCGCAGTACTTTTGAAAGAGAACAAGCTCGGCCTATGTGGTTTAGTGTTTGAGCACTGACCCAGGAACCAGGAGGTCACGTTCCATTCTGGGTCAGGGCACATGCCCAGTTTGTGGGCTTGATCCCCAGTAGGGGGCATGCAGGAGGCAGCCGATTGATAATTCTCTCTCATCATTGATGTTTCTATCTCTCCCTCTCCTTTCCTCTCTGAAATCAATAAAAACATATTTTAAAAAAGAGAACCACTTGCACATAATTTCCCCCCCAATTTTCCTTCATGAAGCAATCTGTAGAGCATTGCTTGATAAAGGGACAATATTCTTTTCCTCCCTCCAGTTGGAAAAGAAAAGTGGCTGCTTTGAGGACCACTCCTTCACTGCCATTACTCTAGCTCACAGGCAACAAAGCCAAAGGACCAACTTGGGGCATTAAAAAACAAGTTTATTTATTTTCTTTAAAAAATATTTTTATTGATTTTTAGAGAGAGAGGAAACAGGAGGAAGAGAGAAAGAGAAATATCAATATGAGAATGGAACATCGATTGGCTGCCTCCTACATGCCCCCTACCAAAAATTTAGCCTGCAACCCAGGCATGTGCCCTGACCAGGAATCGAACTAGCAACCTTTTGGTGCATGGATGGTGCCCAACAAACTGAGCCACATGGGCCAGGGCAAAAATGCTTTATTTTGAAATAATTTTAGACTATTTAAAAGTTGCAAAAATACTGCAGAGAGTTTCCATATATCCCTCACTCAGTTTCTCAGGATGTTAACATCATACATAATCATAGCACTAGAAAATTAGCATTGCTATAATACTCTTAAAGACCTTATTTGAACTCCAGTAGTTTTCCCACTTAATGTCCTTTTTCTTTTTCAGAATTTTATTCGGGATCCCACATTGCATTTAATTGTTATTTCTTTGAGAGGAATATTTGCAGTTAGGAAAATAGAATCAACTTTCCTTCTCTACTCTCTTTTTGCTTCTCTTGACATGTCCTGTTTTAGATTTTCTAAGAACTTGGTGATAGCTTTATTAACAGTTAGCTTTATTAGTAGAGAAAAATGCCTCAAATCTTTTATTTTTGCATGACTATATTCACTCCTAGACTGTAAGTTTCTTGATAACACTTTAATTTTCCAAAGTACCAATTTGATGAAGAAAAGAATGAACACTTCTCTTCAAAATGTTCTTCAAGGTCTGCAGTGTTGAGATCTGTCCTGGCAGCTTAGCAGAGACGCAGAAATGACCAACCATTCGTGTCACTTAGTGAAACTTCCATGAGGTTAAAGGGGAGCCTTTGCCACACCAACATATGCTTTTCCTTGGGATGTTGTGTATTTTAAGTTGGCTCATTCTAAGAAATAAAAGACTCAAGAAAAACCTTGGATCTTCCCAGTAGCTACCGAAAGAATTTAGATAGAGAATCTGGTCCAGGAAGGAAACTATGATCATTGATAACTCTACTTTCAATATGAACTAGGTGTGATAGATAGGGAGAAGCCCGGCAAGGACTTTTTGCTCAGCCTTCTCTGTGTCCTATTCTTAAAGATGGTCCAATAAACATTTGTTCAGCAAACATTTGCTTCTCCATCTCCATGTGAATTGCTTTCTTCCCCTTTGAAGTCCAAACCACTATCCCTTTTCCCCCTTAGTTCAAAATGACATATAAGCTTCAGCTGTCCCATTTGTCCTCAGATCACATAGTCGTGTGGATCCCCATCTGTACATACATAATTAAGTCTAGTTATTTTCTCTTGTTAATCTGTCTCATGTCAATTTAATTCCTAGGCCCAGCCAGAAGAGCTCAGAGGGAAAAGAAGACAATGTTTTCCCTCCCCACAGGGGTTCATATGACACTCACCATATCGAGCTTGCCTCGGTGCTCAACAAGGCTGGAGAATGCATAGGCTGTGAGCACGCAGGCAGCAAGAGAGAAGTATGTGTTTACCACGGCCCTGTATTCTTTGTCTCCAGCTTCAGCGATGGCCGAATTAAAGCTGGGCCAAAATATCCATAAGAAAAGAGTCCCTGAAGTAAACCACAAAAAGAGATATTAGTTCTTAATATGAGAGACAATCCAGGGGAGGCGATTTACCTTGGAGACTGATAATGTCTCTACTTTTAGGCTTTGTTACCTAAGAGTTAGGAGGGGAGTCAGCATAAACAAAAGTAGTATTCAGAGGTCGTTCCTCCTTGAAGACCTTCACAGCTGTGTTGGAGTTAACCCTCCCTCGTGCCTGACCAAAGAGACAAGAACCGAGCAAGTTCATCACTACTCACCAATCATTGCAAACAAGTCCGAGTGGTACACAGACTCCTCATTGTCATGTCCCCGTCTCAGGCCTGGTCGATATAAGACGCCTGCTACAGCCAAACCAAAGTAGGCCCCAAAGGCATGAATCGTCATCGATGCTCCAATATCAGTGGCCTGAAGGGGCAAAACATTCATGCAGAAGGTGAATCTGAATCTCGATACAGGAGGAAAGTCAATGAAAGGACTGCTTTATGGGTTTAGCAATAAAAAAAGTAGATCAAGAGAGAAAGAATTTGTCAGAGAAAAGGGGAGAAAGCAAGATATTTAAATAGAAACACTAGGCTTTGGAGCCACATAGAACTGAATTTTAATTCTAGGTCAGGTGGTACTTCCTTGTGATGTGGCTTTAGACAAATTACTATACTTCTCTGAATCTCAGGTTCTGTTAAATGGGCAAATATTTCCCAGCTAGTATAAATGAGACCACGTTTGTAAAGTACTCTGGTCCTTAGTGGGCACTCAATACATTTTAGGTTATGTTTCCAGGTTAGGGTAAGTCTCCATGAAATATTACGCTTGCCTGTGATACAAAACAAAGATAATGTTTGCATTTACTTGACATTACAGATAAAACTCACCTAATTGCAATTTAAAGATGTGAAGCTTCATAAAGCCTAGGTTGCCCTGCCAGTGTTGTTCAGTGGTTAAGCAATGATCCATGAATTAGGAGGTCTGGGTTGAATTCCCAGTCAGGGCACATCCCTGGGTTGTGGGCTTGATCCCCAGTGGGGAGTGTGCAGGGGGCATGCAGAAGGCAGCCGATTAATGATTCTCTCTCATGATTGGTGTTTCTCTCTCTCCTCTCTTTCTCTCTCTGAAATCAATAAAAATACATTTTTTTAAAAAAGCCTGGGTCTTTCCCATGTTTTTTTTCACTCTGCTATATGATGACATGAAAACCAGCCAGCCAGAGGTCCAAGATTTATTTGCATATGTGTTAGGTCCCTTTTAGCATACTGTGTGGCATTGATCCAATGTTCTGCCTTTCCTGCCCCTAGAGGGAAAGTTCAGAGTACCAAACCCGAGGCATTGTTCTGTCCTTACGAAGACAGGAATATGATACTATATTAATTTACTTAAGGTTTTCCTACTCAGTAAACTCCTATGTGCCATTCAGGTTCAGCTGAACTGTCCTTTCCTCAGAAAGCCTCCCCTTGTCTCCGCCATCTAAATCAGGTCTTTCAGTTACATTCTCTCATGACCCCCTCTACTCATTTTTTCATCCTATGTATTATAATTTATAGTAATATTTGTGTGTGTGTTTGCATGCACACATGCACACATATGCACATGCCTGTGAGTGTATGCTTGTTTGTTTGATGTCTGTCTCCCCAATTATATTGTAAATTCTGTAATGACAGGGACCTTAACTATTTTGCTTGTTATGGAAGCACCAACACATGATACCTAGAAGGTTGTCAAAATAATTGCTGTTGAATGAAATGTTCAATAGAAGCATATGCAGCCTGTTGAAGAGTGCCCAGGAATATCCTATTTCTAATTCTTGGGCTACTCAATGATATTTTTATGGAGAAGAAGAAATTTGACCTAGGCCTTAACAAAAGACTTAGGAAAGACTATTCACCTAGTAGTTGAGAAAGAAATAGGAATCGGTCGTTGGTAGGAAATATAATGCAATAAGAAGAGTTTGGGAGTTAGAAAAATCTGGGTTTGAATTTAGATTCCAGCAAGTCATTTAGTATCTGTGCTCATGATTGTTTGTTTTTCTTCTTGTGTAAATATTAACAAAAATATCACCTACCTTATAGCGTTGTGATGACAAAACGAGAAATGTCTACAAAACTCCTGGTTCACAGTAGGCACTCAAATAAATGAGGACTGTTTTTACTATTTTCTGTGATATAACTCTTGCCAGGGCCTGTCCCTACATAGAGTGGGCATCCATTATGTGTTGTGACCACAAACCATGTCCAAAGTTAGGTGAGTATAAATCCGCTAACACGTACCTTAAATATCTCAGCAACCAGATGTTCATTACCAGCAAAGACAGCAATTTCTGTGATTGTCATGATCAGCATTTGGAGTGGGCTTATTTTCCCCAGGACAGCTCCAAAAGAAATCAAAACTGTGGCTGTACTGAAATCTGCATTTATCATGCTAAGGGAAAGAGAAAGAATACATTAAAGAATAATGCAAATCCCAAATAAAACTGTGAGTTGTAATAAACTACAGCATCACCTTACACAGAGTGCAAGGCCCTTCTCCACGCCAGTCCTCATCAGTCACTTGTCCCAGGCCTGCTGTTGGCGCCTCCCACTTCCTAACCCCTCCTCTCTTCCATTCACTGTACACTCCTCAGTCACTCTAACATTTCCTTTATTTTAACCTACCTGATCTTTACCTCATTTAGGGTTTTACTTTATTTTTGTTGATCTGATAAATGACCTATTTTCTAGAGTATTTGCATTTCAAAAATAAACTTAGAAAAATGACTAATGGTAGATTTGCGTTCCCTGTAGCTGACATTAAAAGAATAATAATTTTATGGCCTTAAAGTCAGACCAGAGAAGACATAGACAGTCATGTATGATCCAGCTCAGTAGAGCAAGACATAGATTTGCCTCCTTGGATCTCAACCATCTTCTATTGTGTAAGGCAGACAATTTGCCTGCTAGCTCAGAGACTGGCTGTCAAGAGAATAAGCAGAGAAACAATTGCTCTGAAAACACAATGTTTGAAAAGTAAAAAATGCTTACTTTTTTATTCCAATGTGGATTTTATGTCCATGGCTGTGCAGGATCCCCTGCATAAGAGTGCCCCACTGGAGGCCCAGAGCAGCAATCAGTAGGTTGATGCCCACACTGCTGAAGCCATATTTCTTCAGGAAAGTCATGAGGAAGCCAAACCCAACAAATATCATAACATGCACATTTTGGAACACTGCAAAAAAGCAAAGGGGGGAAATCTGCATTAGGGGAGCACAAAGGAAGTGTTATATCATAGAATATCCCATTTATTTAATGCGACAGCCTTTGTGCAAGACACTGTAAAGGGAGAACATTAACTGGGCAGCCAAAGGCCAGGTTCCAATGGCAATCATGAGACCCTGGGAAAGTTATTCAGTGTTTGAACCTTTTCTTGGAACATTGTGTAATATCATAGTGTGTTCTTCATCCTCTGCATGAAGAGTTTCCCTTTACCTTTCCCCTGAAGAAATCTTTACAAAGCACAGTACAAGCATCACCCCCCTCTTATAGGTTTTCCCAGTACTACAAGGGAAAATTAATATTTTCTAGTGTCTTTCACACAGCTTTCTGTATATACTTCAGCTTTAGCATCAGTCACATTGTGTTGGCATTTATTTAGCACGTGTCACACTGTAACAGGTGGTCAATGAGGTGTCCTTCTGCACTATATAGCGAGTTTCTTTATTTAAGAGATTAGGACATATTCACTCATTACTCCCCAGGGTTTGGTATAAAAGCCTGCATATAATAAAAAAGGCAATAATGGTTAAGTGAATGAACTAGTCTCCATTTATCAAATGTGTATAAATAATAGTATCAGCCCTGGAAATCTTATCAAATCACTATTTGAGTCAAATGAGATAATGTGTTTGTTAGCAATTTCTAAACTGATGGAAGGAAGGCTGTATCTTTCAGGGAAGCAAATACTGGACTTGATATCTGGAGATGTAGGCTCCGGTTCCCAAATTCTACCACATGATTGTGTGACCTTGGGCAAGTCATTTATTTTCTGTGGGCGTCAGTGTTCTCATCTGCAATACTGAAAAGATCCTGTTTCACAGAGTGACTCTGAGTGGGATAATCCTCTGTGGGAGGGAGTATCAGTAATGTGCTATCTAAATGAAACACATGACTAAATGGAGATTGTCAAAACACAGGCCTTTTCCTCCAGAAATTTACAGCTTAGTTGGTGAGACATATATTTGGTAGAACCATATGAAATTGACATTTTTGCATTGAATTTACCAATGAAAGTTGGATTATTGGCAATTTCTTATGGTTCAACTCAATAGATACACAAAGCAAATTAAGACCAAACTGGGAACAAATATAAAACCAGAGCTAAATTAAACCTGTAAGTGTTGAATTAATATTAACCACTGTAGCCTGATGTTTAAGTGCAAATAGGCATGAGGGAGAACATGCCTAGAAGCTATATCTCAAAGGAACCTGACATTAGGATCCAATTAATTTACCCAAAGGTGGACACAGGATTTCAATTCAGGCCTGATGACACCTGCTCCTCCATGCATGGAGCACTGTGGGGTGTAAGGATAACCAAGGCAGAGTCTTGGCCTCGCCAGCACTCGGAGACCTGCTACTACCTCTTTCCTCTCTCTACCTCTGTTCTCCCATCAGGCTTAGCCCACGGTGAGTTTAGGGTGGGAGACGATGATCCTGGGGTCTGTCTCCTGCAGGAGAGGCTTTGATGCACTGGGCAGATCCCCCACTTAGCACTGAAAGATCTATTCCTGCCCTAACCGGTTTGGCTCAGTGGTTAGAGCATAGGCCTGTGGACTGAAGGGTCCCAGGTTCGATTCTGGTCAAGGGCATGTACCTTGGTTGCGGGCACATCCCCAGTGGGAGGTGTGCAGGAAGCAACTGATCGATGTTTCTCTCTCATCGATGTTTCTAACTATCTCTCTCCCTTCTTCTCTGTAAAAAATCAATAAAATATATTTTTTAAAAAAAGAAAAAAAAGAAAGATCTATTCCTTCCTTTTCCCTCGCCGTAGGAAGTGCTGCTAGATGATAGCCCTAAGCTCTCAATTCTCTTGTCAATGTCACAGTCCTTTCTTAGGGTAACCTGTGCCCAATGACTAATTCACATGAGCATCGCCTGCCACAGGAAAGGACCACATGTACATCTCCTGTTAGCTCATCCTAATCTCAGAGTTTCCTGTTGGGATCAGCTGAAGCCGCACCTCTCTCTGCCCAAACCCTTCTGCTACAGGTGTGGATCCTTCAGGCATTCCCTAAGAAACCTCTTTCAGGCTAACGTCTGTCTTTGAATTTGTTTCTTGAGGAACCCAATCTGCAGCATCTTTCCTTTGGGCTTCACTCCCCACCCCCAACTCCACAGAACTTTCCTGACTTTCTCCCCTACACAACTTGTATACCCCATTTATTTGAAACATTGCCAATTAAATCCGACTAACTAATCTGTGGCATTGATCACACCCAGATGTGGATGAAGAGCCTGGCTTTCCTAAGGTTCCCAACATTTAAAAAGGGCCCCTGGAGGCCTGGGAACTTAACATCAAGTATTACTCTATTGCAAATAACAGAATAGACATCATAGATTACGTCACTAGGGTCCTTTGCTGGTCTCACAGCGAGTCTGCTTTGTATGAGTGCAGCAAATGATCACATAAAGAGACAGAAACCAGGCCAGTCTTTCATGATCCAGGCACACTTTAGTGTCAGTCATGCTTTCGACCCCATACACACATTGAGACTCTGGCCATTTCGTTGTTCCTTGGAGCCCCCTCCCTAGAGAGACAGGATGAGGAGGGTGAGAAAGGAAACAATCCATCTCTGGGAATCATCCCTGGTCAGCAGCTTTGAGGAAAGACACAGAGGAGAATGCTGCAGTTTTTAACCTGCTGCTGGACATATGTCACCTAACATCAACTTGTTTGATTTTTGAAGTACGGGTGACCATATACACTCCTCTTTCTTTACAAGTTGTTTTTCCGCCATTTATTTTGTTTATGTAGACGTTTAATATAGATCATCAGCTAAGTTGGAGAACAAACTAAGTCAATATACTCTAGTACATAGCTTATTCTCTGGCTTTACTACGTCTTTTGTGGACAATTTTTCCTCCTTAAAGGAAGGTTTCGATTACATGAAGTCCAAAGTCTCTTTCAGCTCCACAATTTGTTTACAGCTACAGAGACAGAACAAAAATAAGGACCCAGTTCTACTGACTTCACTGTTGTTTTTTAATTACACAAAGTTATTTTCCTGAACATCCTTTGCTTTTTTATAAATTAGAGTACTCTTGTTCTTCCTGTGATCTACCGATTTTCTTTTATTTTTAAAATATTTTTATTGACTTCTGGAGAGTCAGGAAGGGAGAGGGACAGAGAGAGATAAACATCTATGTGAGAGCGGAACATGGATCAGCTGCCTCCTGCATGCTCCCCACCAGGGGATCAAGCCTGCAACTGGGGCATGCGTCCTGACTAGGAATCAGACCGGCAATCTTTTGGTGCACAGGACGATGCTCAGCCAACTGAGTCACACAGGCCAGGGCATGATTTTAAAGCAGTCAGTACCCAACTATTGAAAAAACTGTTTTATATGATTTTGTAATGGCTCACACTGGTAGCAATAATTTTTCAGGTTCTGTCCCCATTCCCCTTTGATGGAAAACCAGACATTTTCTATGGAGGGAGGAATTTCTCATATTAACTATGCTCCAATATTTTTCCTCTCTGATTTAATTCTTGTTACTACTTTCTGCTCCAAGGGGGCTTAGGACCTCACCTATTTTGTTGCTAAAGAGAGCTAACAAAGTTGTGAAAGCTCTCGACAGATAATGATTCTATATAAAATATATGGATTAAAAGGTTTATAAATAATTATGATAATGTATTATCTTTCATTCTGCCATAAGATTCTGTGGGTGGGGACTAGGAATAGGGCCACAAGTTTAGTGTTCTTGTGCAAGACTTCCATTAAAGGAATAAAGAACCTTCTTTGTAGAGGAAAAAAGGAATTTCCTTAGTGGTTTGAATGTGAAGTCTTCTGACAGGTCTAAGAATTGCCAAGACTCATCTACATCAGATATTCTCAATCAGAGGTGATTTTAGCCTCCAAAATAAATTTGGAAATGTCTGTTGTTTCTGTTCTACCTTACTTCCATGTTTGTTTTGCAATAGAATATCTTACAAGCCCTGATAACTCAACATGTTAAAAATGCAACTGATTATTCCAACTCACCTCTGCCATCACTGACAGCCAGACAAAATGAAATGGAACTCTTCTTTTCCTCTATTTCCTGTGTATGCCTGCTGCCTACAATATCCTCTCCATCCCACACCCAAAACTTCTTTACCTGGCCAACCACATACTCTACACAGTATTACCAGACCCGGCTGTAACACTGTGCATGTCCTCTTATTTTATCTCATTTGTTTATGTGTTTACCTGTTTTGTTATTCTATGTGCTCACCTATCATTTATTCAGATAGACAAATGAGCCAGCACTGCCAGTTAGGCACTCTTTCAGGAGAAAGTGAGTGCAAGTCTGAAGGTCAAAATCATGAGGTGCTTGTCCATGATAGATCCCCACAGAAAGTCTGGCATGTGTAGCTTTTCAGGAAATGCCTGTCATGTGTGAATAAATGGACCACTGGTGGGGGCCACTGATAATTGATCTAATTGGGACTGTAGGACTTTATTCAGAAACTAGAGGCCCAGTGCAGGGTGGGTCCCTCAGCCCAACCTGCACCCTCTCTGATCTGGGAGCCCTCAGGTGAGCCCTCTCCAATCGGGGAGCCCTGTCGGCTTAGGCCAACTCCTCATGGTTCTCTGCTCTCTGCGGGGCCTGGCCGCTCTGCGCCCGCTGCCCAGAGGCCCTCCACAGCCGGGGTGGGATGCTTGCCTCATTGCCATGGCGATGAAGTAAGTATTCTGCCAGGCTGCTCACTCTGCCTGTTCCTACCATGACTGGGGGACTCCAGCGGGGCTGAGGGGATCCCCATCTTTGTGAGGGAGTGATGGTTAATTTGCATATAACCTTTTTATTAGATAGGATATTGTTTTTCTGAATCAAGTGTTAAAACCTACCCAGCTCACTTTCTAGTTAGGCATTTGTTAGCTTTCTTGTTATATTTTGTTTTTCAGTGGTTGAGGGTCAACAAGGTGTTTGCATCCACATAGCTTTTTGCTCTTAGTGAGTTCCAATCTTTGAGCCATTGGGATTGTATTCTGAACTCTTTTTTCAGAGAATAGTATCCTGAAGATAGAATCTTTTCTCCTCCACCTGCCAAATATTTTAATTTCACATATTTCAAATATTTAGAAAAATAATATAATTAACACTATACTATCCATCTAGATTTATCAATTATAAATGTTTTCTTCAGGTTTACATGTATATATTCTTATAAGCCATTTGAAAGTCATTTTGCTCCAAACAACCAATATGAATCTCTTAAGCAAAAGTACATTCTCCTAAATAACCACAATATTATTCTCACATCCAAAAAATACCATATTGATACAATTATATCATTAATATAGAATCTATATTTAAATTTCTCAAGCTGTCCCAACTTGTCCTTTTATAGGATTTTTTGACCCATTATTCATTCAAATTTCATACATTTTCTTTGTTATATGTCTTTAGACCCTTAATTTAGATCAGTTTTCTCACATGCTTTTTATTGGTCATGAAGTTCTGTCTTTTATGTAGTACTAGTGGCCCAGTGCACTAATTCGTGCACATTGAAAGGAAATTAGTTAGAAGATATATTTAATATCGCTATTTGCCCTTTATCTATAGTAGAAGTGTCAACCAAATTCACACTTGACAATGACAGATTAAAACACACACATGTGATTGGCGCTAGCAAGAGCTCTATATGTATCATGCATGCGCAAGTCAACTTAGCCATATATATATAGTAAACTTGCTTAATTAGACCTGCTTTCTGATGTAGCTAAACTTTTTTCAGCCCAGTGAAGCACCTCAACTTCTCTTTCAAGTAATTGTCAGCAACACAGCAATAAATATCAACATGAAGCAGATTATTATTGTAGATCACTCAGAGAGAACAAAGGGTAAAATGTTTAACTGCAGCAGTGTTTAGCTATATATATATCTACACAGTAAGAAAACCTGAAAACCTGAAGTCATTTGCAAAGTCACCATTTCTTCTTTTCAGTTGGGTCAAGTTTCTAAGCTTTCTAAATCTCCGTTTTCTGGCTAATGAAAAGAAAATAGGATTCCACCGAGTCTCCTATCTACCTACTCCAGGACTTCTGTGAGGATCAAATGAGATGAGGAATGGAAAAACGCTTCACAGACATTTAGTTAAAGTGTAAATGTTTTAACCTGGCTATAAAGCAAGTCGTGTTCCTGGGCTGAAGAAATTGCAAGGAGGCTAGTTGCTAGGGAGAGGAAGCTGGGTGTTGCTACGTGACATCATTACCCGGATGGACACTTAGCATATTAATCTTTTATATATATAGACTAGAGGCCTGGTGCACAGATTCATATACCGGTGGGGTCCCTTGGCCTTGCCTGTGCCTTCTTGCAATCTGGGACCCCTCAGGGTATGTCAGAGAGCAGGTTTTAGCCCAATTCCCGCAGGCCAGGCTGAGGGACACCGCCGGTACATGACTGGGGCCAGAGAGGGACCATGGGAGGGCTCCAGGGTGTGTCCAGCCCCACTCACCCAGTCCCATTTGGCTGAACCCCAGCAGCAAGCTAACCTACTGGTCAAAGTGTCTGTCCCTTGGTGGTCAGTGCACATCATAGCAACTGGTTGAACAGTTGAATGAACGGTCAGACACTTTGCATATTAGGTTTTTATTATATAGGCTGTCTCACAGTTTGCATTTGGTTGATTGCTTCACTATAATTAGAATTCAACAAAATGTTTTCATAGGAATTTGATACAACTGGTATTATGTACTTCCCATTTTATCACACCAGGTGACACATAATTCCTTTATCCTGTTACTGTGATGGTAAGTTTGAGCACTTGGTTAAGATTGTTCTGGGAGATCACTTCCTTATGAATGTACTTTTTGCCCTCTAATCAATATGTAATCTCTGGCCTTCCAGGGCATGGTTTAGTAGTTGAGCATTGAACTATGAACCAGGATATTATGGTTTGATTCCCGGTCAGGGCACATGCCCAGGTTACAGTCTTGATCCCCTTTGAGGGGCATGCAGGAGGCAGCCAATCAATGATTCTCATTTTTGATGTTCCTATCTCTCTTTCCCTCTCCCTTCCTCTCTGAAATCAATAAAAAATATATTTAAAAAAGAAATAAGTAATCTCTGGGGTAATTCTTTCAGACTATGTATTCTCCAATAACTCTTCACCTAATCATTTACAGCCATTGATAAACCATGCTGGAATCAATTACTATATTTTTAATTACAACATGTTAATTTTCTATATCTATTACTTCAATTAAAGTAATGAATTGGCATTCTCTGTAAAAAAAACTTCTTTCTTCTTCCCTACTTCCTTTTAAGGAATATATCTATGAGCTCCTTGTTTGTTTCAGTGTGTCATGATCTATTACTATTACTATTATCATTATTATTTTTAATATCCTGTTTATTCCTAATTTGTGTAGTTAGTGCTCCCTCAAGGAGGACACTGCTTTCTTTTGACATATCTCCATCCCATTAGCCTTTATGCACTTGGCTTACCCTGACCTGGAACTAGCAATTTCTCCAAAGAGTTGCTGAGTGGGGAACGGTACGTAAAAACCAAAATTTGGGTTCTATTTTTGCCTTTTGCTTTTTTTTTAAGTAGACAAAACTATTCAATTCAAAGGCAGCACACAGGGATCTATTGGAGGCTGGTATCTTATTGTAAAGTCATAAACCACAGACAGTATGTTAATATAGGCACTGTAACAATTCTAGGTAATATTTAGAATGGCAGCAATTTCCTAGGAATTTTTTTCACTGCACAAATGAGTTACCCTTTGCCTGAAACATACATCTAGATTTGCTAAATCTTTTGGTAACAAATGAACTGAATGATATCTGAATAAATATAGGAACAAATTCTTAGATTTAGACTTAAAAATAAACAATTGTATTTAATCCATTGTTAATATAAAAATTCACAAGATAGTTTATATTGCTATGTACACCCTTTTCCAGTTTACCCATATCTAACATGGTTATCAAAATGTAATTTGCAGCTATCAGGGGTCTGATAGATTAAAATTATTGCATGTAATTCTAAGATGTTATTTGCCTCTTTCAGTGTATTGGTATTTCCACAGATGGTGAAACATAATGGTATGCAAAATTACTAGCATTTTATCATGAATAAAAGAAGTGCCACCAAACTGTACAAGTAGTCATGGGATTTTTTTTACCACCACACACTTGCAGGGGGGGAAAATCCAGTTTTTCTTAATAATTCCTCGATGAAGCAGTAAAAATTGTTCATTTTAATTATTGACTTTCTCATGCATGTCTTTTTAATATTATCTATGAATCTGTATGCTGAAATGCAGTTACACACAAAGTACTACTGAAACATGATGGTTTTCTCAGAACAAAAGGCACTTTTGTTATTGTCAGAGTTATGAATGAAAAGAGCACCTTTTTTCATGGAATTCCATTTTTACTTAGAACAAAGACTGATGTAGACTATGGTTTTTCAGATAGGTATTGATGTTTCCTGAAAAATGAATGAAGGCTATCATTTCAATAAAAAAAAATGACAGTACTTGTTGCCAGGAATACTGACTGAATTTTTAAACATTTAGAGTTTTGGAAAGTTTGTATCTGCCAATGACAAGCTTATTAGCTTTCTAATACTTCCCAAGGATTTCCTGATGAGATTATTGATGATATTAATAAGTATACTTAAAAAATAATATGGATGAAATATGTCAACGTTTGGAATACCTGCATAGCCATGAATTAATATTTTTCTTATGAACAATATAGAATGCTATAAGATCACCCATAGGTAAATGATTCATTCAAAGTGCAAGATAGACCAGTGAATTTTAATGTAATGAAGTACCAAAAGATCATTAATATAGTTTTACTGTCTCATAGGCATCACTGTGTTTGTAGAATCTCTAATAAAATGTTAACAAGCCTCAAAGGGCTTTCTTCTTAAACTTTACTTTTCTCCAGTCTGTGTGCATGTTAGCAAGGATTAGCTCACAGTCATGGTCAAGCTTTATTCCTTGTCAAATTCTTTGCCTCAACAGCGTGACCAACACTTTGCTAAATGCCATGGCAGCCAAAGAGCATCCAGCAAAGCTAATTTCTCAAATGCGTATCTCGGGTTATTCACGACATGAAGTGCCATTCAGGAGTGCCACACATTCCATGGTTGTGCCCTGGGATGAATGCTAATCCCAGGCCTGTGTAAGTAACATCATTTTTTTAATTATTATTATTCACAAAAGCCTGGCAGTATGCAAGGAAATGAGAGAGAGATATCTGATTGAATTTGTTTAAAATACAAATATCTTACTTTACTTATTTGTGAAAAACTCATAAGTTCTACCACATTACAATTGAGAACTGTTGAAATACACTGTGAACCCGGCCGGCATAGCTCAGTGGTTGAGCATCAACCTATGAACTAGGTCACAGTTCAATTCCCGGTTAGGGCACCTGCTCAGGTTGCAGGCTTGATCCCCAATGTGGGGTGTGCAGGAGGCAGCTGATCAATGATTCTCTTTCATCATTGATGTTTCTATCTCTCTCTCCCACTCTCCTCCTCTCTAAAATCAATAAAAATATTTTTTTTAAAAAAGAGAAAAGAAATACACTGTAGCTTCTTAGGCAGGGACTGACCTCTCTGAATCCCTGCACCTGGCACAGTATAAGGCTCCAGGAGGCCCCCAAAACATCTGTTGACTTGAACATTGCCTCTTAATGAGTTAATATTTAATAATCTTCTCTCCAACGACATGCTGTTCCACAGTTTTGTGCAAATTCATTGTTTAAAATGTAGGAAAAAAATATACATGTACAACCACAATCATGTAGTTCCTAGGGCTACTCTACACAATATTTTAACCAGGGATAATATATCTGACCTAGAAGATTAGTATTAGCCATAATTTGATCTTTCCTTTAAAGAGTGAAAAGGAATCCTGCCTTTGATATCATTTTAGATTCCTCTCTTTTTGTTATCTTGTTTGACACAACTGATATATCAGAAAATCCTGCCTGCTACACTTTCAATTATAGCTAACATTTGACCATTTCTCAGTACTTCCTCCACTACCACCTTGGTGAAGCCTGCTATCATTTCTCTGCTGGGTGACTGGACTGGTTTCCTAATATGCCTTTCTACTCATCTCTGTCACCCCCTGCAATCTATTCTCTACTTAACAGCCAGAAGGAAGCTTTAAAAACCTAAGTCACAACAGTTCCTCCTCTCAAAGTCCTCCAGTGGCTTCTCAACTCACTCAGAATAAAAACAAAGAACTTAAAATGCTCAAACAGCACCCAGGCTCATACACCTCTGACTATTCTCTCCACTAGCTCACTTTTTACATTAAATACCCCAGTGCCTTTGCACGTGCAGTTTCTTCCACATAAAATGTCCTTTTCCAAATATCTAGTGTATGGCTTACTCTCTTGCTTCTTTTAGTTTTATTTACTGTCACTTTAAAGCAGAAAGAACTATCTAGACCAGCGATTTTCAACCCTTTTCACCTCATGGCACACATAGCTAATTACTAAAATTCTGCGGCACACCAAAAAATATATTTTTTGCCAATGTGACAAAAAATAGATATAATGTTGATTGATTTACAAAAAAATAGTAATTACATATCCTTTTTGATCCAAAGTAACTTTAAAAAATCAAATGTCTATAAATGTATTTAAGAATTTTTGGTACCAAGAACCAGATGCAATCTTATTACATATCATAACCAAAAAGATGCAACTCTATTATATGACCAATATATTTATGGTTCAAGACAGGACATTTACACCTGACAGCTCTTGTTCTGTTGAGCATTGAAACTTTTAAAATTTTACAATCTAAAGGAAAAAGAGGTCAGGTATTGCATATTTTAAAAATTCTTGTGGTACACCAGTGTGCAGTGGCACACCAGTTGAAAATCGCTGATCTAGCTTATACATTAACTGCCTGTCTCAACCAGCTTTCTCATTTAAACCACAGGACAATAAGACAATTTAAGTGACTATTTTATAATTCTCTCAAGGAAATTACAGGATTGGTATCATTCTAGATGCATATGATAGAAGTTAATTAATTGCAAGCAATGGTAGCTTGGCCTATTAAGACTTACTTCTGTCACATCACCCTGGTTGTGAAAGGCTGAAAAGACATCCTCCCTTGTTCAGATGTACCTATTTCATTAATATCGCTTCATTTATCGCTGTGGCATTTTATTACCATCTAAATGTGAGTGTATGTATGTGTACATATATAAATTAAAAATAAATATTTTTATAAATATTAATATACATATATATTTGTATGTTTGTAGTCAGTCTTCCTGGAACATAAACTTCATAAGGGCATGGACATTGCCTACATCGTTTGTTTTATTCACTTCCTAGAACCTAGAGCTCTGAAGATTGTTTTACAAGAATTGGGAGCTTAATAAATATTTTCTTAATAAATCATGAAATGAATTAATTTTCATTTTTTTTGCAAGCAAAGTATAAGGGTGATATGATTGCTAAGCAACTGACAAAATGAGCATATTTAGTAATTCTCTCCAACTTATTTTTTCCCCTCAAATTTTGAATTGAAGTTTTACCTAGGAAATTTTATGCTGGAACTTAGAGAATTCAGCTTGAATTATGCAAATTATGAGGCTCTCAAGATAACCTTATTTCAATAACACTCATCTTAGATCATAGTTTGGCATTTTATCTGGTATATTTTGTTTACATGTGGACCAGATAACAGAGTTTTAGAATAAAGAGATCATATTTCTTTTATCTTTGAATAAGTTTGCTGTAGCACGTGCTTGGTATGAAATAAAAACACTTATTAGATTAATAAGTGAAATGTACAAAAGCATGTAGATTTGAACAAACTTCTGATTTGTGTTTATTTTCTAGCTTGAAAATTATGAAATTATTTAATCAAGAACCTTCTTAGACATCTATATAATGTACATAGAACTAGACTTGAAGTCTGACTCTCCAATTTATGGTTCTAACTCTTAACTTGCAATTGTGCATTTCAGCTGAGTCATGTAGCTCTAGATCATTTCTACATAAGAATACTCCCCACTTTAAAAACTCCTTCGAAATGTATATAAATGAGAAAACAAATGTCAAATTGTTTCTTAAAAGCTTATACATTTTTTATAAAACTATAATAAGCATTGCTACCATTTTAAATAATTTTAACTGTTTAAAATTGTTTGAGCCTCATTTAAAAAAATAAACAATCTAGATAAGAAAAATATATTGCTACTGCCTTTCATGGTTACTGAGGTATCAAACAGGCCTGCTTCGTCATAGGCTATCAGTGTATGTATGGTAGTAATTGTCATAGCTTGCTCTTCCAAACTTGAGATTAAATTCATTCTTTCCTCTGTCACGATTTTCAGGGAAGGATTCTGCTTTTAAAATGTTAGGTGTTCACAATTTTCATCTCAAAGGAACAAACTTCCTTCCTTTCAGAATATTATAAAACCATGAGCACATTCATTTCAGTTAAAGCGCTATTTATATCCTATATGATCCTAAATGACTACTTCTTATATCTTAGGGCTCCAAAAAATCCTGGCTGCTCTTCAAAATACTTCAATTTGTTTCTACTCTCTCTCTTCCAAAGTTCCATTTATTTATTTATTTATTTATTTATTTATTTATTTATTTTTATTTTCGGTGGGATGTGATATTTTTATACCTTGCAGGACTAATGAATACTTCAAAGGAAAAATAAGGCCATTTAGCCATGGGTAGGCAACACAAAAAGTTTATCAATTATTTTAATTTGTAGCTTCTTGTTCTGATATTTTAATAGACACATATTCTATCCAAACACCGTAATTACAGAGACCAGATGCCACAGCATAGACTTATAATACCCTTAGTACTTACAACTGTCACATAATTCTATGAGGGGCTCCAATGTGGAGCTCAAGTGGCTACAGCATTCAAAAATTTCACATTCTGAGAACCTGAAGAACCTAAAATGTATAAGAAGTAGATTGCCTACTCACGAGGGTATAATTCAAAGAATCTGTCCACATCTGTTGAATTGGAGCTGCGGAGCTGCTGGCGAATATTCTGATCCGTTTCATACTGAACAAATAATCCAAATAAAACAATCATGGCAACCTCCAGGCCAATGGCCATGAGAGGGAATTTGAACCTCATGTTGGTGGCAAAGGACAGAGGCACACTGTGGGTTTCACAGGCTGCGGGAGGTTGATAAAAGCAGAGGGACTGCTCTGTGTGTGGACTGCATGTTAAAGGTACACCAATGACATTGCAAGAAAAAAAGCACGGGCAAGACTGGTTAAAATGTCCCGCCCATTGGTGGGAATTATGCTCTCTAATCAAATTGAACAAAATAATAAAGTATGCTACGTATACTGCAGCATTTGACTGGTTGAGTAGTTCACATTTGTTGCCCTTCTGAGCAGAGAACTTCCTATTGAAATAAGCTGAGTCATGAACAATCTGGGAAAATAATTATTTCTCTCTTTAGCTCTTCTCTCAAGCTATTCTTTGTAAATGGAGCATTCTTTCCACACATTCTCTCCCCACATCCTGCACCAGACACACATCATCCTTCAGTTCTTAGGTGAAAGGTGACATCCTCAGCAGCCTTCCTTGGCCTCCCATCTTAACCCAGCTTCTCACTATTCCCTCTCCTGGGATCAGGACCTTTCTGTCACAGCACTTCCCATAGGTGGTTGTGTGTGTGTTTATGTCACTGCTGGCGAATCTTTTGAGCTCGGCGTGTCAGCATTTTGAAAAATTCTAACAAATCTGGTGCCATGCCACATATAGGAATTTTTTGATATTTGCAACCATAGTAAAACAACGACTTACATTTTTGATATTTACTTTATATATTTAAATGCCATTTAACAAAGAAAAATCAACCGAAAAACGAGTTCGCGTGTCACCTCTGACACGCGTGTCATAGGTTCGCCATCACTGGTTTATGTGGTGCTTGTTATTTAGCTGACACGTTTTAAATGGCTGTTCCCCTCACTGGCCTGTTGCTCCTGAAGACAGCGGCAGTGTCTCTTTTGCACAGCATTTAAATTTTTGAAATTATAGTTGATGTTCGATATTACATTAATTTCAGGTGTACAGCGTCTTGGCTAGACTGGCTCACATAATGGTTTCTATGACTCATGAAGTGTTGCCCCCCGGTAAGTCTTGCACCCACCTGACACCATGCATAGTTATTACAATATCACTGACTCTATTCCCGAAGCTGTACTTCACATCCCCATGACTATTTTGTAATTACCGATTTGTATTTTGTGATCCCTTCCTCTTTTTCACTGGCAAATCTTTGTTATCTAGAATCAATACCGTGCTTACCACAGAGTGGACAATTGGTAAATATTATTTGAGTGAATTAAATTAAGGGCAGTCTCCATGAAAAGAAAAAAACAGCTCAAAGGCAATCCAATCATGTCATGAAGGGAAATAGAGACAACCATGCTGTAAGGAATTACATTTAAATGATAAACATATAGAATCCCAACAGTAATGTTAATAGTGCTGTTCACTCTCTCATTACTTCAGTCAGCCAGGGCTTCTCATCTTGATCTCTTGGGCTGAGGATCAAGCTCAAATTACGGAGCTTGGAAGAACCAAAGGTCTGGCAGACGGTAAAGAGTAGTGTGATGAAAGTTCTCCTGCCAGTTCTGAACCACAAAAGGAAGAGGCTGGGAGCAGGGCGGTTCTGAAGTGTCGATGATGGGAGACAGCTCTCTTCTCGAGCTTCAGAGACTTTCAGTGGGTGAGGTAAATGTGAACTGATCAAGAATGAGTGAGCCATGTTCTCAACCTATGTTGATCCTTAACTTGCTGTGTGGCTTCAAGTAAGTGACACAATTTCTTTTAAATATATTTTATTGATTTTTTACAGAGAGGAAGGCAGAGGGATAGAGAGTTAGAAACATAGACGAGAGAGAAACATTGACCAGCTGCCTCCTGCACATCCCCCATTGGGGATGTGCCCGCAACCAAGGTACATGCCCTTGACCGGAATCAAACCTGGGACCCTTCAGTCTGCAGGCCGGCGCTCCATTCACTGAGCCAAACCGGTCAGGGCATGACACAATTTCTTTATCTCAATTTCTGAATATATGCACATTTGGATAACAGTTATTATTATAAACTTGCATTAGAGTTGCTTATTTTGATATCAATGACTGATCAAAATTAGACCACTGCTGCTTTTTTCCCCATTTATTTTTTATTTATTAAATCCTTATTGTTGAAAGTACTATATATGTCCACTTTTTTTCTCCCATTGACCCCCTATAGTCTGCCCCAGTCCCTTGCCCCAGGCCTCCACCACGCTGTTGTCTATAGATTATGCATATTATGCATACAAGTCCTTTGGTTGATCTCTTCCTACCTACTCACCTACTCCGGCCTCTCTCTCAAAGGGAACCTTCATGCATTGTTGGTGGGAATGCAGATTGGTGCAGCCACTATGAAAAACAATATCAAGAGTCCTAAAAAACTTAAAAATGGAACTGCCTGTTGATCCAATGATTCTATTTCTTTGTATATACACAAAGAAATCCAAAACACTAATTTGAAAGAATACATGCACCTCTATGCTCATTACAGTGTTATTTACAATAGCCAAGATAGGGAAACAAACTAAGTGCCCATCTATAGGTTGAATAAAGAAGCAGTGATACATGTAAATGATGGAATATACTCAGCAATAAAAAAATAATGAAATCTTACTATTTTCAACAACATAGATGCACCTAGAAGGCATTATGTTATGTGAAATAACTCAGAGAGAGATGAACACCATAAGATTGCACCTATATGTGGAATATAAAGAACAAAATAAATAAACAAAATAGAAAGAGACTCATAGAAACAGAGAACAAACTGAGGGTTGCTGGGTGGAAGGGGTGTTGGGGAGCTGGGTGAAAAAGGTGAAGTGATGAAGAAGTACAACTTTGTAGTTACAAAATAGTCACGGGGATGTGAAGTACAGCATAGGGAATACAGTCAATAATATTGTAATAACTGCATGTTAGGCTAAGTGGGTATTAGAATTATTGGGAGGATCACTTTGTAAATTATATAATTGTCTAACCACCATGCTATACACCCAAAACTAACACACTATTGAATATTAATTGTAACTGGGGGGGCGGGGGGAAAATCACTCTCCACAGTGTTTCCAAGAAAAGATACGTCCCAAACATGCTTCCCTTGCTTCACTAATAATAAATATGTGTGCAGTAGCTGCTATCCCACTGTAATGATTAAAATAAAGAACAAAAGAGAAGGAGGTAGCGGAGGAGGGCAGGGGACAGAGACTTGCACCTCAGTTCCAGAGAGATCCCGCCCGATTAGTGCAGTGGCCGTTGCACCCAAGGGAGTAGACAGCTTAAGTGAAAGGAAGTCCCAGAAACCAGGCAAGCTGCTGCTCAGAGATAAGGTTGGAACCAAGGGCCTCCCAGAAAATATGACAGACCTTTATTATTTTTTTTCTTTCCAGTACTTGGTCCTTTCCCCATAGCATTTTATCAATCTGCCTCAGCTTGCTGAGCCTCGGGCGCCCACGCACTAGAGTAATGTTTTGTGGCCTTAACATCCCCTGCCACCAGACAGCTACCAGGCTCTTTACACCTGCTAATTATAACCCTTAAAACAGCCCAGCCAGGGGGGTTCATTTCTTAATGTCATGTTACAAGTGGGAAAACCAGACACCAGATGACTCCCAAAGTCTAATACCATTTAGAAAAGTTCAGGACCCGAAGTAAAATGCAAGTCTGTCTGACTCTGAAACTGCTGTTCTCTGTATTTGACTAATTGGTTTTGGCACTCTTCTGCCAATTTGTTTGGGGACTATTCCCATCCTAGAAAAAGTACTCCCCTTCATAGGAATATAATAATTGTATATGTATACATACATATGTATGCATATTTAGGTTTAGTTTCAGTTTTCAAATGATGAAAGCTATAAACAAATTTGTCTTTTTAAAATCATTCATACCACTTGAAACTTTGTAATCATTCAATGCCACTCCCATATCTATAGTTTGGTGTTCATCTTTCTGGGCTCCCTCTATATATTTATATGTAAATATGTTTTGATAGCCACATATGTCTTATATTTTAATATCAGTAACTTCATAATAACCTTTCATTTAAAACTTAACCATATATGTTATTTATTTGACTTTAATATTTTTTTTATTTTTCAATTACAGTTTAACCACATGTCTTAGAATATCACTTTTATTTCTTGAGTTTTAAAGATGGTAAAATGTTTCATACTGTAGATGAACCATAGGTTTTGAAGTTTTTAATAGAGGATCACTAGTGATTCTTATTAGAGGATTACAACCCAAACTGTACTCGGAAACTTCAGGCATTAGGACAAGCAGGGAAAGGGGGTGTTGGGAAGCATCTGGGGATATATAGTACAGTTCAGTGTTTAGTACCTCAGACTTGAATCTAAACTGTCTGGCTTCTGGTCCCAAGTGCAATGTAAACTTGAGTAAGTGACATTCTGTGGTTGGTTTTTCTCTCTAAAAGATGGGGGTACTGTTTACTTCAGAGGTCATAATGAGGATCCCAATCACAGTGCATATGAAAGAAAAAGCCTGGGACGTAGTAGGGACACATTAAGTGTAACTATTATTCTTACTGTCACTTTTGCCTACCCACACTCAAACACTTTCTATTTCGAGGGAGTTTTTAAATAAAGGTGTTGCTTTCCATTGTGGAGAAACTCAAGTTGGGTGGATATTTCCAGCCCTCCCCCACCTCACTTTGGCAGTTCAAGCCTGTGACCTGGGTTCAGTCAATTTAGAGATCAGCTATGCAAAATACACAGGAGTTGACACCTGGGGGCTGCTTGTAAACACAGTAGGTCTTCTAACTGGAAGGTTCCTGTGGTGCCTCTACCTGTGACCTCAGCTTGCCTTGGTCAGACTTGTTTCCTGACATTTGGGTTGGTTCTCTGAGCAGCCTGGTACCCGTCCAACAAATCCCACTTTCTCTTTAAGTGAAAATTTGGTTTCTATAGTTTACAACTAAGGAACTTGATGATGCAGTATCCCCTCTGTATCCTTCTTTAATCTCACTATTCACTCAAAATATTTATTGAGGACTGTCTGTGTCTGACAGGAACGCTAGAGCCTGTGAAATTGTTCCTCTTTAACAAATTCAAGGACATGCCTAGAAAAAATACATTCACATTAGGATACCCTGTCCCAGCTGCAATGCACTTTTGGACCTGTCACTGGATTTAGGGCATTTTTATGAGTTGGAATCATGAGGCTGCTTATTTACACACACACTTTGGGGGAAAAGTCAATTGTAATGTAAATGGGAAGTTAAATGGCTATGTATCACTCTTTTAAAAAGAGTTGTGTGTTGTTGTTGTTTTTAAAAAAAAGTCTAATGAAGCAATTTTTCATGTAGGAAAACCATATAAACACATGTTGTTCAGGAGTAATAATGTGGCAATTTCTGTATGAGTTTCTATGGGAACTCCCCATCAAACTGACATTGGATTATTCTGCATAGAACAGTCTATCTATTAAGAATGGTTTCTGCCTGAAGTAATACCATCAGCCTACAAGGCTCTTTCCTTCTGACTCAATTCAAACCCAGCTTCTCATCAACTAAAAGAAAACCTCAGGTTAAATCTCCTTATATAACTATTTCTTAATCTCAGCTCTGTGTGGGCTAAAAAAAAATATTAACACTTTGAGAACAGGCAGTGCACTGCAGAGGAATTGCCAAAAGTCCAAGTAACATAAAAATAGTTGCAATCTTACTAATAGTTAAAGAAATAAAAATTTAAACCATAATATGGTATCATATTTGCCAATTTAAAAAATACAATAAACCACGTGTTTTATGGACATGGAGAAACTGGGAATCCTAATTTGGCTGTTGGGAGTGTAAACTGGTCCTGCTAGTTCGGAGAATAATTAGGCAAGTTCCAGTAAAGAGGAAGATGCAAATTACTTTGGCCTGTCAATTTTAGTCCCAGAGAATGCTGGAGCATGTTTACAAGAACTTGTGTAAGAATGTTCAGTGTAAACTTATATGTCAGGGTAAAAAACTGGAGACTTTCTAAGTGTACATGAAAAAGAGGATGGCTATGTAGTGTTGGAGAACACAATTAAATGTTTATACAAAAGTGAAAATGAGTGTGAACAGCTTGATAGCATAAGAATAAATAAATTTCCCAAACAATCTCTCTATATAAAAGGCTAATATGCAAATTGTCCCCTTGGGGGTTTGACCGGGAGACCGGGAGTTCAATCGCTTGCTATGATGTGTGCTGACCACCTGGGGGTAGTGCGGAATGAAGGAAGGCCCCAGTCAGCAGCTAGAAGGCCCCATCGGCCCTGATAGCTAGCCAGCCCTAGGGACCCTACCCATGCACGAATTTCCTGCACCAGGCCTCTAGTTTTAAGATAAAAAGACAAGCTGTAGATGGTATGTACAGTATTGGCAGCATTTACATAAAAGTTAAAAATATGAAAAACAATACTAAATATACATATGGGATACAAACTATGTAGTAACCAAGTCATGGGCATGAGAAGGAACAAATTCAAGATAGAGGCAGGAAGAGTCAGGGGTCATGGTGGCTACAGTGAGTTTCAACTTCACAATATTTTGTTTCATGAGCTGGCAGGTGAACACATGGGCGTTCATTATATTGGTCTCTGAAATATACACAATATACACAAAACCTTATCTTTTTGCCACAGCAATATGCAGTACTATGGCACTAAACAAGATGCCTTGTGAATCGAATAGAAGCACTATTGGAAGAGTAGACAGATAGCAACGGTATACTATGTACCAAGGTATAGTATGTACTATTTGCCTTGTTATATAGAGGGAGACTGTGTGTGATTATCTTTGCTGATTGTAATAGAATAAGAGCAACTGTAATTCTATAGATGTATTCCGGGTGCCAGGGAATCTGTTGATTTTCTGTAATAAAGATTTGACATATAGAATCACCATTGTGAGTGGTACCACTGTGTGGTTAAGTTTGCAATAGTCCACTGCAACAGCGATTTTCAACCAGTGTGTTGTAAGAATTTTTAAAACATGCAATGCCTATTTAGTCAGATGCACTAACCACTTCCTCCTTAGATGGTCAAATAAAAAAATGACAATAACCAATACAATAGTAGCCATCCAATGTGAATAAATCAAAGCATATTATTTTGTGTCAGATTAGGACAAAAATATATTTTTTGGTGTGCTGCAGAATTTTAGTAATTGGTTTATGTGTGCTATGAGATGAAAGCTTTGAGAATTGCTCGCTGGTCTACAGTTATTATCCATAAGCCATTTAGCATTTACACTAGCTAAATAGACAAGGATGGGGTCACAATTACGACCACTGAATTTTGTATTGATTGTAACATAAATTTCGGTAGTATCCCAGTCACTTAAATTTCTTTTTGGCTTATTATCTTGCTAGTTTCATGGACTTCCACCTTTCCACCTTGGCTACCATGATAGCTCTAAATCTTGGGTCAGAAAACCAATGTAGTGAATTTGAGACTTTCTAAGTGTATTGATTTTTTTAAAAAATACGTTTTTATTGAATTTTTTAGAGGGAGAGGAAAAGAGCTGGATAGAGAGATAGAAATCTTGATAAGAGTAAAACACCAATTGGCTGCCTCCTGCATGCACCCCACTGGGGATCAAGCCCACAACCCGGGCATGTGCCCTGACTGGGAATTGAAGGTGTGACTTCTTAGTTCATGGCTGATGCTCAACATTGGCCAAGCTAAGTGTATGGATTTTTACTCCATCTTTTGGAACTGGAGAATTACCCACGGCATCAGTCTGCCATCCTACTGCTGCTACTCTGAGATACACTTGGGCCAGGACTTTATTATCTTGACCTTTCTAAGATTTATTCTGATCTATGTGCGATGGTAGTATTTGAGGTCTTTGGAGATCAGCATTAGTTTTAAGTCCAGATCTAATAAACCACAAAAATCTTTTTCCACTCCTGCCAGTTACCTTGATAGATAGCCCGGGTTCCTTTGCGTGAAGGCTTAACAAAAAGTTCATGGAATATGTTATGATGTCATTGCTGGGTCCTTTCTCTAGGGCAGTGATGGCAAAACTTTTGAGCTCGGAGTGTCAGCATTTTGAAAAACCCTAACTTAACTCTGGTGCCGTGTCACATATATACATTTTTTGATATTTGCAACCATAGTAAAACATTTATATTTTTGATATTTATTTTATATATTTGAATGCCATTTAACAAAGAAAAATCAACCAAAAAAATGAGTTTGCATGTCACCTCTGACACGCTTGTCATAGGTTCACCATCACTGCTCTAGGGACATAGCCATGGCCTCCCCCTCAACTGGGGGAGCCAAATACATGAATTAATTTAGGTCTAGTGACTGGGTAAATGTTTTTGAATTATCACTTTAGCAAATTCTTTTATGTTTCTGCCAACAGACTTAGATATGTTTATATTTTAAATTATCATTGGTATCGGCATCTTCCCCTGTCATCTTTGTCCTATGAACACCAGCCAAAACAGAGCTCTTCTAGGATACGAGTGCATACGCTCATCAATGGATTGTTTAATGCCTTAGTGAAGGAAAGAGTTTGTTTTAAAAGCTTTGAATACATTTATTCATAAGTTGCACAAAAGCTTTTAGCACATGTTACCAATTATGATGACTAAAGAATTTATTAGATTCAGCATTATATTTTTAATTTATAGTTCACAGATACTAAATGTACTGTTTTTGTTACCTGGTTTCCTTTATTCAGATATCCTCACATTTAATGGATGAAAGAGGACATAGTCAATAGAAGATTTTTTTTTCAAAATTTATTTGATCATTTAGAAAAAGACAATGACATTTTTATAGTAGTTTTTAAGTGGAGTCACTTTGCTCTTGAGATGAAGAATCAGCCTTAAAATGTGTTTTATTTAATTGAAGAAGGGCATTCACAGGTGGCCTGGCATTTTGCTTTTGTGAGTGTGTCATCACACCCTACTTGTCTGACCAAATATTCACAATTCGTTGTCTTATCCACCTTCATGCAGGGATTGGCTAAAATGAAATAAAAAGTAAATTAAATGCTGCTTCTTGGATTGAAGGATCAGTTATCCAAAACTACATTATCTCAGGGGAACCCCATTTATTCTTTATATACTCTATTATTCAAAGCTCACCACACACATGGGGGTTAATAGCCTTAAACTGCTTAATAAATATACCTGATGTGGCAGACAGAGTTCACACACCCAGAACTTCATGACATCAAATAAATTTCACTATCATGTTCCAACAAGGTGCATAGTAACAAAATAACAAAATAAAATAATTATTTTTTTTATTTTTAACAATATATTTCAGGTGCTACTTATTTAGCCCTGTGGGTATGAGTGCTGCCATATCTACTTGTGAAATGAATAGATTGTACAAAGGGGCAAGGGCAGCAAATGGAAGACAAATCCTACTCATACCCCATTTACCAAACCATACAAATGATTAGTATCCTATCCCAGCAGTAGCTCTGGTGGATATATTTATATGTGTATGTAGTGTCTGGGGATTCCTAGAAGACTGGCAGGAACATTTAATGCATGTGCTTGAAGCAATCCAAAGTTCTTTTGTAGGTGCTTGCTTCCCAGGAAATGCAGCTGTGAGTAAGGAAGCAAGTGGTGTAGTTGGCAGAATATGTGAGTGTATGCTAGTGTGTGAGTGTGACTGTGTGTGTGTGTGTGTGTGTGACTGTGTGTGTGTGTGACTGTGTGTGTGTGTGTGTAGGGGTGGTCATACTGAAGAGAACAACATGGAGTTTCCCTTTATTTTATTCCCTGGCTTTTATTTAGGAGCAACAGCAAATCAAGCCTGAGCCTCTCTGGGGTTGTATAGTGAGTTTCAAGTAATTTTACCTTTCACCACCCTGACTGAGAACTGACTACTAGAAGGGCTTAAAAGGCAATTTCATCTCCACACTGGCATGGTTTATTTTGTTTTGCATGACTACCTCAAAGTCTATCTTAATTTAGTAGTCATCACTCTCAAATGGTAGCTGAATGTACCACTTTCATTTTTAGTTCTATTTTTTTTAAAAAACAAAATGTTTTTATTGATTTCAGAGAGAGGAAGGGAGAGGGTGAGAGAGGAGCATCAATGATGAGAGAAAATCATTGATCAGCTGTCTTCCGCATCCCCCCATTGGGCATCAAGCCTGCAACCTGGGCATATGCCCTGACTGGGAATCAAGCCATGATCTCCTGGTTCATGGGTCAATGCTCAATCACTGAGCCACACCAACTGGACTTTAGCTCCATTTTTTATTGCCAAGATCAAAAAGACTGAAGTAGGAAAGCGGGGTGGGGGGCAGAAGCAGAATGAGGTCATTCATATATCAGGGCAGATTCTGAGACTGTTATACTCAGCAAGGTCATGCCCATGTAGACATCAGCACATAAAGATGCAGAATGAATAGTACTTACTGCAAAGCCCATTATCACAATGATGAGGGCAGTCTTGACATGGTCTCCCTATTTTGTATGGGGTCCTGATGGTATTAAACACGTTCCCGCTGGCGATGGAATATTTGAAAGACAGAAGCAGTGACAACACGAAGTAATATAGTATCATGCCATGGGAGTAAAATACATAGCAAGAGTCACATGTTATAAAATGGAGACATTTATAAAGGTTAGGTCCACAAAGAAAATTTTAAGGTAAATTGGTAGGATTTAAATATATGCAGAAAAAAGAAGATGGGGTTCCACTATCTTCACAGTAAATCAAAGGTATGCCACCAGAAGACAGGTTTGTAGCAAGGTTCCTAAGAATTTTTGGATTTGGCATCTCACAGAGTATTTCTTACTTCTGTACTGGATGAATTTTTATTTCATTGAGAATCTAATATGTGCCATGAGCTATGCTAAGCACTTAAAATAGCTTATTATGTCTAATTCTCAGAAAAAAAAAACCAAAACAAAACACTGCAAGAAATGTATTGCCATTGTCTCTTTTAGAAAAGGAAAAAGGAGCTCCAAGTTGCTAAGTTATTGGTGAACTGAAGGTCACACGACTAGTAAGTGACAAAGCCAACATTTATTCTTGAGCCTTGTGGACCACAGAGCCCATTCTTTCTGGACTTTGCTACCAATATCTCCATGGCTCTTTCAATCCTTAGAATGCACTGCTTGGCCTTTCCAGTCTTTTCCAATTTTCTCCTTTCTTCAAAACCACCCTCAAAGCTCTCCATGAAGCTACCTTAGAACCTCAGATTGATGAAAGGGGTTGGATTATAGCTCAAGGTGCAGGCCATTTGGCCTACCATCTGCCCAAAGTGGCCCTCTGGGCTATACTTACGCAGGGCAATACTGGCAAACATAGTAATACTGAAAGCTGCTGTGAGGACAATGGGCTAATGCACAGCCAAGTTGGTGGGAAGTGGCCCAAACGAGCTGTAAGAGAAAAGTTTAAAATAGTCTTTTTAATTAAGCTCATGCTGTTCACATCGTAGGGCTTGTTTCCTAATTGCTTATTAGACGTTATCAATGAAGGGAATTTTAAAAACTGAAAAATGTTGCCTTCAGTTTTTTTAAATTTATAAACTTGATGAGTATTCTTTTAAAATATCTCTTCCAGCTATGGGGGTTCATTTAACATCCAACAAGCTTTATATATGCATGATACCTTTTTATAACAGTGAATCACACTCAAATTCATAAATATATGGACAATGGCATGCTGGCAATAAGGGGATAGTCACTTAAGGACAATTTGATTTTTGCAGGAAAAGAGAAGAAACTATTGATCTTGGTGTGTGAGTGAGTGTGTGTGTGTGTGTGTGTGTGTAAATAATCTTAGGGGACCAATATATATAATACAAAAATACTTATTGAACGACTAAAAATAACTTGCATATATGAGTTAATTTTTTTTATTATTTTTCTCTTCAGTGTTTCATCCTGTGATAGTCTAGAGAAAATAGCTTGAGACTTGTTCAAAGTGTTGCTTAACTATAATTAAGGTCATTCATTACTTTATTCTCAGAGCTGTCATTTAAAAAAATCCATTGTGGTAAATTGAGATCACAATAAGCAGATGAAGTTGGTGGGTACCCAAGAGATAATGGGTTGATGTTTATGTACATTAATGGGTAGCACATACTTTGTAAATAGGGCAGCTTTTACACTCACATATAGGTTGCATAGCTAAGATGTATGCTTAGCATCTCCAGAATAACCTGCGCAGAATAAATAATTCTGGGAGGGTAGTTGACAAAAGAACATTAAACTTCCGTCCTTGCATTTTTACCTGGGTGTAATGGCCAGTCGCAGCATTTGCTCGCGTACTTCCATACCCATATTTGAAATCTTTAACTTCATCATAAAGAGACTGGATTGCCTCTGACCATGATCTGGGGCTACTGGACATGTATAAATTCTCTCCACAATCAATGGCTAAAAATTAGAAAAGACAATGAAAAAATAGTGAAACCAGTAGTTTCAAATAATTCTCATAGAAAACTACTAGAATATTATACTTTAGATTTTGTGATCAATATCACCTTCAAAATCTTTCACTGACTGATTGAATAAATCTAATTTCAATTTCCAAAGCTCAGTTCTATGAATTGGAATCCCTCCCTCCCGACCACATATGAATAGCATTTTAAAAATATGTAAATAATGATTCATTTTCAAGCTGATGGTGTAGGTTAACACAGTCACAGATACCATTTTGGCAACACTAGTAAATGAATTAACAAACAGTAAGTATTTATTATTATCTGCTATGCCTTCATAGTATGCATATAGGGGACATGATTTTGACCTTCCGCTCTTTAGCTAGAGAATTAAGAGGAGCACATGTGAAGCAGACAGCAAATAGATCAGACATAAGATGGCATATCCCGTAGGAAAATGAAATCAAAGCCATGAATGCAAGAGCGGTGACGAGGAGGCCCATCAGATTTTAGCAAAAAAGTGTAAGACAGGCTTGGGCACGGCGGGCTTGCAGAGTGAAGCAAACTGAGGGCCTCGAAAGTAAGGCAGAGAGTTAATTCTTCATGAACATAATTTACACTCATGCCCTGGAAAGTTATATTAAAACAAATAATTCTTTTCACCAGGAATTTATAGTCTGGTAAATTTGACTACAATGTAATAAGTGAGAGGGTTTTTTGTTTGTTTGTTTTTTTCAGATTTCAGGAATAAACTTGGCTTGTGACTAAATAAGAATGACGAGTATCTACATGAACTGAAGTTCAGAAAAAAAAAATTAAAACAATGTTTTTTGTTGTCTCCTCCTCCTTCCCCCATAGCTTTTGCCTTGGATCTCTAACTTAGAGTCATTTTCTTTTTTCTTGGAGGAGCAGGAGTAATGACATTTCAGGACAAGAGTTTTAAAAACAGAAAACAAAGGAATACAAGAAAGGAAGCAAAAGGAAGCAAGGTTCCTGTGTGAGAGGACAGGTCATGATGTTAAAACCAACAGACAAAATCTCCATCACCCTTCCCAAGCTGCCATAGCTCACCGCTTCAGTGAATTTTAGCTTAGTTGTTGGTTTTTATTGATTGATGAAGTGTGACTTACAGCTGATTCGTCGTTCAGATGAAGGACTGTGAGACATGCTACACTTGCTTGCCCAGTTTGCAGCATTCCTTGCAACTACGTCATTCCATGTCTTGATGTAAATGACAAACATTTGAAAACATATAAAAATATTAGGTATTCATGACACAATCATGATGTATATGATCACATTTAAAACAAATGCCTACTTGATGAATTGTTTTCTAGTATTTCTTATTTTTCCATTGTTCTACCAAAAG
This sequence comes from Myotis nattereri, assembly GCF_964212035.1. Lineage (NCBI taxonomy): Eukaryota > Metazoa > Chordata > Mammalia > Chiroptera > Vespertilionidae > Myotis > Myotis nattereri. Next base: position 20,658,410 of record NC_138081.1, read on the forward strand.
ATACATTTCTTGCCTTTCTAAAGCACTTAATTATAAGGAAGCACATTACCATATGGGGTCACAGATTAAATATTTTAGGGAAAAAATATTTTAAACCCAATTAAGTGGATAAGCACAGCTTGTGGCTATGGATATTTAATTAGAAATGAGAACTAAGTATGTGCTGTTTTTTCTCAAAATGTCTGTTGCCTTTGCACCAGTCTTCATATACATTAATATATTGCCAGATGCTATAACAAGCATTAATAAGTTTGTGCTGTACTAAATAAAATAAAACAAGGTGAAGTACAAAATATGGGGAAAAATAAATGTCTACCCTTATCCCATATGCAAAAATAGGAAAGATATAGGAAAATAAATCCAAATAGGAATTGTTAGCATAATTCAGATAAGTTAAACCAAAATTACTATACATTACTTCCTAGAGAGAGGGGGGAAAGTTCCAGTCTAAGATGAAGAGATGTTCAGAACAGAGCAGGCAGCCTGTACCTTTGAGAAGGCAATGTCAATTAGCTATTATGGTCAGGAGGTATTTGTCCTGTACATTGGGCACAACATACTTCCTCAGAAATAAAGCTAAACATACGGGTCAGTAGAAAAATTCCTTCCTATAGCCTAGATTTAGCAACAACTTTTACAGTGTCTCAGCAATGGCATGAACCAGAAAGATAATGGATTCTATTTCTCATTTATTATAGGACTCTCTTCCAAAAAAATATACATTTTGTCTGCAATGGAAGTATATGTTCAGTACCTCCTAAGACAGCTAATTTCTAAATAGACTTTTTTTTAAATCTCTTGAGGTATATACAATATAACTTCCAAATACCTATAATTTGTTAATTCTAGCTCAGCCTTTTGAGGAAATTCAGAACACATTTAATTCATCATATGATAGCACTTTAAGTACTTGAATGGGAAGAGAAACAGTAACTACTTTTTACTGAACATCTCATATGTTAATGGAATTTTATTTACAATAGCATTTCTATACTGATCCTCACAAAGGTTAGCAAAGTTTAATGATCATTTCCAGTAATAGCTAAGAAAGCTGAGGCTCCTTCAGATTAAGTAATTAGCCTAGAGTCAGTGATCATATTCTCCTGGGATAATATTTAATCTAAATACCTCAGACTGCCTCACCTTTCAGTTTCCAGGCTCCCCACCATGCTAATCAACACTTTCTGTGTATGCTCCCTTTCATAATGTATTGCCTACACCCATACACATTCTATAACATATGACCTGACCATAGCTGAAGAGCAGTGCTACCCTCTTAACATGTTTATTCATATTAATAGTAGGAAGAAAGCAAAGGGAAGGTCAGACATTATAGGCATGGTCAACTGGGCAGCTTAACCAGGAAGCTGCAACTTTACACTCCCCAGGGAGCCAGCGGTCCATTCTCTGCAAATCACTGGGGGAAGGAAGCTGGGCACATGTGCAGTGAAGTTGGGGTGATGTAGGGAAGGTACTAACTTGGGGAAAAAATAATTGGCTAAAAAGGCAGAGACACTGCAAACAAGTGAAATCCTGAAGGGTTGATTGGTTAAGCTCCCGGTTATAATCCCCAGACAAAGAATTCTCTCTTTCTTGTTCCTCTTGCTTGTTTGCTCTTGTGCTCTTGCTCCCTTGCTTTCTCTTGCTCCTTGAACATCACTCACTGTGCACTCCCAAAGCCATGTAAATTTATCAGCTGCATGGCCCATGGCCATAGGGACCCTACAGGCAATGGACTGCAGCTGGGAACACAAGCTGACCTAGCCAGGTGCTGGACTGCACTGGACTGTGCTTTAATATGGGGCAGAAATGCTAGGCAGTGGCTTAAATTCTAGCTCTGATGAAGATTAGGCTGGACTTTTTCCATGGTGAGATGAAGGGAAATGAGACCTTGGAAACCCAGAGGTTTAATTCCATGCAAGTAAATAGCACTCGTTTTCCTGTACGAGTCTCAGAAAATTCCTTTTCTCATGACATCACAAGAATTCCACTTCCACCAGTAGCAGGTGGGGACACAGAGATACCCCACCAATAACAGAAAGAATATAATGTTTAGACCCATCCACCATATTTTATTATATAGTTTAAGTTTTTACTAGTCGTTTAGCATCTAATTACTCAAGTAATATAATTTACAAGGCTTCTTTCACTGCCCATTAATTATACTTTCATCCTTTATTGAGAGTCAATGTTTTCCAGTTCAAATGCAGTGTTACATTTAACTACCAACCAATATGGTGACTTTTCTAGGGAAATAAAGAGATTAGAGTATTTTACATAGATAGATCATAGTTTAATATTCATTGTTACGTGGTGAGATGCTAATTGATAACAATCTATCAATCAGACAGGACTTACCATTTTAAGCATGTTCCTGGCACTGGGACTTGCCATCCTTCTAAGGTCATTGTGCTTATTAACAATCTCCATTTGGACAGATGGACGTTGAGTCAAAAAAGAGAAAACTGAGGTATTTGACTTTAAAATGAAGCAAAAAGTAAGAACAATGTTACAATATTGAAAATCAAGTTAATGAAACAACTGATTTATTTCAACATGGAAGTTAAAAAAATGTTGAGTTTTGTGTTCTTCAACTTTACCATCAAACTCACCCAGAGGGCTTGTTAGCATACAGATTGCTGGGCTCTACCCTGCAGAGTTGTTGTTTTTTTGTTTTTAAATATATTTGTATTGATTTCAGAGAGGAAGAGAGAGGAAGAAAGAGATAGAAATATCAATAATGAGATGAAATCATTGATTGGCCTCCTCTTGCAAGCCCTCCACTTGGGATCAGGCCCACAGCCTGGGCATGTGTCTTTGACTGGAATCAAACCTGGGACCCAGTGGATAGAGAGCAGGCCTAAACTCTATCCACTGAGCCAAACCAGCTATGGCCACCCCTCAGAGTTTTTGATTCAGGAAGATTAGGTAGGGCCAACAAGTTCTCAGGGACTATAATTTGGTAGTCTACTAGTAAGTCATAGAATTTTTGTGGGGAACTTGAAAGTGTCCTTTTGAATATCAACATTTGCTCTGCCTGTAACAATAGATTAATTGATTCATAAGGCTGTTTACACATGACCTTATCTGATAACATGAAAGAACTTAAAGCCATATCAGCAGCCTAATTAGTACCAGAAAGTTCCAATAGGACAAAACAACAGTACCTGGAATTCTGCAAAACCAAAATTTGAGCTAAATGATATCCAGCAAAAATATTTACTCACACTTCAGAAAATTTTAGGATATATGTATAGAGGCCTGGTGCACAAATTTGTGCATGGGTGGGGTCCCTTGGACTGGCTGGAAATCGGGGCCAATTGGGGCCAGCAAGCCAGGAGGAGGGACTGCAGGAGGTTGGCCAGCCGTGGGAGGTTGGCTGTGGGAGTGCACTGACCACCAGGGGGGCAGCTCCTGCATTGAGCATCTGCCCCTAGTGGTCAGTGAGTGTCATAGCAACTCGTTGACTGGTCATTTGGTCAACTGGTAGTTCAGTTGACTGGATGTAACAGTCACTTCGGCTTTTATATATATAGATAATATTATATATATGACTGTAGTATATTGATATATTATTTAGATGAAAAAATATGCCCTAACCAGTTTGACTCAGTGGATAGAGCATCAGCCTGCAGACTGAAGGGTCCTGGGTTTGGTTCCGGTCAAGGGCATGTACCTTGGTTGTGGGCACATCCCCAGTAGGGGGTATGCAGGAGGCAACTGATTGATATTTATCTCTCATCGATGTTTCTGGCTCTCTATCCCTCTCCCTTCCTCTCTGTAAAAAATCAATAAAATATGTGTGTGTGTGTGTTTTAAATATGTGGTGTATCTGCCAACTATATTCAGTATCTTGTAAAGATTATGAATTGTGTGCACACTTATGTTTAAGCCAACCTCAAAAATTATCCTTTTCTGTCTTAATAAGAGCATAATTAGAAGGCAATGTATTTTTTAATGAAAAAAATATGCTGAAAGAAACCCTGGAAATCATTTAGTAAATTCTACTCTGGCTCTTCTCTGTTTACTATGCCACTGGACTAGTGCCCTCTCTACCCTTCTCTGCCCCATCCCCTGGCCTGGAGCTGACCCTCTGGCTTACACCACCTAGGCTCCCTTGTCTTGTGCTTTCTGGATGGATTGATCCAAAGCGAGGCACAGGGAAAACAGGGGGTGGGAAGAAGCAGAGGTCACAGCGTTTCCTGCTCACTTCCTTCTTACTTTCACACTCCATCTCTGGGAGGAGATAGCTCCATTTTGATCCTGGTGTTATTTCTTCCTTTAGTCCAGCAGGCCTAGCAATTAAATGGCTTTCCATGGCCACTAGTAGCTATTTTGTTCCTTTAACCCTGGTCCTTCCTCTATAAATATTGCTTTGTTACTGCTCATTCATTAAAAGCATCTGTGTTGAAGAAAGAAATGGTAATTATGTGATAAGATGGAGGTATTAGCTATGGTGGTAATCATTTTGCAGTATGTAAGTGTATCAAATCATTACTGAGAAAATTTACACAGTTATGTGTCAATTATCCTATATAATAAAAGCCTAATATGCTAACTGTCCAGTTGGCCATTCAACCAATCAAAGCGTAATATGCTAATGATATGCTAAGGCCACTCAACCACTCACTATGACGAGCACTGACCAGCAGGGGGCAGACAGTTGACTGGTTGACCAGTTGCTATGATGTGCACTGACCACCAAGGGGTAGATGTTCTGTCTGGTAGGTTAGCTTGCTGTTGGGGACCAGCTGATTGGGACTGAGCAAGATGGGCCGGACATGCCCTAGAGCCCTCCCACAGTCCCTCCCCAACTGGCCAACCTCCTACATCCCTCCCTGGCCTTGATCATCCACCAGTTTGGTCCCTTGGCCTAGCCTGCACCATTTCACAATCTGGGACCCCTGGGGGGATGTCAGAGAGCTATTTTTTGGCTAGGCCGAGAGACCCTACTGGTGCATGAATTCTTGCACTGGGCCTTTAGTATCTCAATAAAGCTGGAACAACACCAAACAAGACATCTGTGTTGAATTCCCTGTCTAGACTCTGAGTGAAAAAAAGCTCTCTTATTTTCACTCATTAATAAAACCGAGAATCAGAAAGGTTAGCTGAATTATGTAAGGATCTCTTTTTTTCATTGTAGCCTAAAGCTGATTACTTTAAATTTGGAAGTGCAAGTTAATAAACAGACAACATATCCCTTGTGCTTATAGGTTCTATTTTAATAATGAGAGCAACATATGAAAGCTACCATCATATCCTTAGAAAATAGCTTCCACATTAAGCACTTCGCTATTAGTACACTCATGTGTCTTTCTTACTTTTTGGATCTATTGATGATCTTTTTAACCCCTGGTTGCTTACTGCAACCTTTCACTTAGACATCACCTAGCATTCATCTTCTCATATGCACGAGTATTGCCTTTCCAATTACAACATTAACAAACTCGGCAGTAAAAACATTGATTTATGGTTTCAAGTGCTGTGTGGACAGTGAGAGCTGAGTGCCAAAAATACCTTTAAATATGTAGCTCACACCATTGACAAAAGAAGCCAAAGCAAAGAATAACTGACATCCTTGGAGGGTGCAATGGATTTTCTGGAAGTCAACACACTGTGAGTACTAAGTAGCTGATTCATTACAATCAACCCTGGTGATGCTCATAATAAGGGCACATTTTCTTTCTTTGCATCTTTTAATATGTAAAATAATTTTAATTTTTACACTTCATGGAAGTACTATTATAGAATTCAGTTCTCAAAGCAATGTATTGTGGTAAGATTTATTATCCCCACTGAGAATTGAAATAAAAAAATAAAAAACAAGGTTCATGGATATTCCAGAGCAGATAAGCCTCTCCTTAGTTGGCATTGCCCAGAATAAACGGCTACATTGACTAAAACTGTATGCCATTTTAGAGACTAGGACCCTGAAAATTAAGCATGTTAAAGTTCTCTGATCTAAACTTAAAAAATCATGTGAGCCAAAAACCCAGAACTTGAACCAAATTCTCTGACACTAACTAAATCCCAGGGTCTTTCTAAGTCGACTAACTGGCCCTGGAATGCACTGCTGGAACTAAGGAAATAGCACTTCTAAACTTTAGACTAGGAAACAGCATTTCCAAACTTTCAACTTCTTCCCACGTGTGAATACCAATCACTCCATGTGGTTGGTGACTATACTAAGAAAGCTTTGTAGGCAAACAACTCAATGAAACTTGTTTTTACTTATCTTCTTTTGAGAAATATGGAAGTTGCATTATTCTTTTTGGTTTCCTCAAATAACTTGCTAGTCTTTAAAAAAGATTCAGTTCTTTAGAAGCAAAAATGATCCCTTTAAATAAATACAAAGTCAGATTATAAGAATATTCTGCCTTTCTTTTTCCTGCTTGGTCTTATAGTCCACATGCCAAGACTTCTCTCCCAAAGAGGATAAAAGGAAGTGGAACCTTAGAAGCCAAATTTTGCGCTGCTTGATTGAATTTCCCCACTTACTAAGGAGAAGGATATCGTTTTCTCCTCTCAAAGCTTCCACTTTCTCCTCTCATGTTACACTTGCTTCTCAATCTACTGCACTCCGTCTTTTGTCCTCACTGCCCCGCTGAACTGGCATTTGCCAAGATCATCACAACCTCATCGGTGGTAAATCTAATGGAAACTTCTCCTTCTTTACCTTACCTGTCTAGGTGGCACTGGGAAATGTTGCATACATTCTTCTTGCCCTTGGCTTTGTGATGCTGCTATTTCTTCTCTTTCTTCTCACCCTCCTTCCTTTTCAGCTTCCCTTTCTCTGGTTCACCCTCAAATTTTGGTATTCTGCACAATTCTTTCACTTTATTGTTTTTCCACTTTTGTGGTTTCTTTCCATCCCCACTTTTGTAGTTTCAATGCCACGTGTATGCCAATGATCCCTAAACCTCTTATCTCCAGCTCAGATCCTATCCACGCCTCACCTGAAACCTACCTGCCCCAGAGGAATTCATCCTTGGCTTCTCTCAGAGCCTGATTATCATCAGGTCCTTCCCATTCCAGGTGATGTCATCACCAATCTCCCAGGAATACAGGTGAGAAATTGCCACCTTCTCCTCACATTCCGTGTCTAACCCATGTCTGTCCTGTGGCTTCTAACATAGATTGGAAAAGTAGCCGAATAGTGTTTTGGAATTAATTCCTCATTCTCAGAATTAAGTACAGGCCACTATCATAGTTTATCACCTACATTACTGAACAAGTTCCCAACTAGCCTCTGCCTCCAGTCTTGCTCCCTGCCATGTGATGGAGTAATCTTCCTGAAATGCAAATCTCTCTATCACCCTCTATTCAGACCCTCCCTGATTGCACTTAAAATTGCTCATAAGGCCCCTGGGACCTGGGCCTGCTCTTACTACTCCAGCCTCATCCCCTATTGCAGTGGTTCTCAACCTTCTGGCCCTTTAAATATAGTTCCTCATGTTGTGACCCAACCATAAAATTATTTTCGTTGCTACTTCATAACTGTAATGTTGCTACTGTTATGAATCGTAATGTAAATACCTCATATGCAGGATGGTCTTAGGCGACCCCTATGAAAGGGTCGTTCAGCCGCCAAAGGGGTCGCGACCCACAGGTTGAGAACTGCTGCCTATTGCATCTCTTCTAACCACACCAAAAAATATTGTCTCTTACCTCTTCTTACTCCAAACTGACTTATGCCCAAATTCCCATGCTCTCTTATCTGTTATGCTTCAACTAGATGCAACTTTCTCCTCAAGTACTTTCCCTTCTACACCTCTACCTTCTCTCATTATTGGTCTAAATCCTACTAATTATATTATCATAAGGACTAAATGAGATGAAAAAGACAAAATGCTTAGAATATTTTTTAAATAGCAATGTTCAGTAATAACATTCTTGGAACCCCATTTTAACCTTCACAGTGCACTTGTCATACTTTTCAAGTTACCTGTTGACTCATTAAATCCTCTACTGCTCTGAGGTGTTATGTGGGCAGTCCCATGCTAATCTAATTTATTGCACTATTCCCAGCTTCTGGCACCATGTCTCCTATAGGAGACACTAAATAAGTGGTTGATGAATTGAATGAAATTAAAATGTGTTAAGCTAACCTTAGGAAGCCAAAATCATAGTTTCATATTTGTTTAGGACAATGGTTCTCAACCTTGGCTGCACATTAGAATCACCTGGGAATCTTTAAAATCCTGATTTCTGGGCCTCATCCTCCGGAAATTCTGTTTCTTTGTTACTAATGTTGTGGCCCCACCCAATAACAAAGAAACAGAATTTCCGGAGGATGAGGCCCAGAAATCAGGATTTTAAAAAGATTCCCAGGTGATTCTAATGTGCAGCCAAGGTTGAGAACCACTGGTTTAGGACATTGTAATATCAAATACATTTTTGAGGGTCTAGAAACTAAATCTCCAAGCAGTTGTTAAACTCTTCCACTGAACAAGCTCCTCATGATAAAAATGAATTCCTGTAATTGCTGGCCCACTGTCTTATTGCTTAGTAGTGTTAATGAGTAAAAAAATTTACTGATTGCTGTAAAAATACACATTAGTGAGAACTGAGGCTTTTGTCCCCATCCCAGGAGATTTGCAACCATCATTGTTGCTGATGTCACAGTCACCATGAATTATGGGTAAGATACTCCTCTTTTTTTTTTTTAAATATATTTTATTGATTTTTTACAGAGAGGAAGGGAGAGAAATAGAGAGTTAGAAACATCGATGAGAGAGAAACATCGATCAGCCGCCTCCTGCACATCCCCCACTGGGGATGTGCCCGAAACCCAGGTACATGCCCTTGACCGGAATCGAACCTGGGACCTTTCAGTCCGCAGGCCAACGCTCTATCCATTGAGCCAAACCGGTTTTGGCGATACTCCTCTTAATAGAGTTTAAAATCTATCTTATAAGGGGAATTCTTACCATGCTGGCTGCTTGTTGCAGCAGTACCATGAAGCAAATGCCCACCAGCATCATTGTCTCTGAGAAAAAAAAAAAAATGAAGCATTTATGAGATTTATGAGTACATAAAATAGCTTACTTTATAAAAAAAACATGATAATTTTAAGGAATAGACTAGTATAGTTTTCTGTAGATTGAAACTTTCCATAAGAATAAATTATCTTGGTCAGATAGGATAAAAATCAGTGTCATCCTTTACCTGCAAATGTAGGTTTTATTCTTGTGTGACCCATTCCTAGACTGGAAACCAGGAATATAGTAGCAATGTTCCTTGATACTTTAGAAAGACAAGCATTTGAGGCCTAACCAAAGTAAAAGAGTAAAACTTCAATCTGTAATGGTTCATATCACTGATGAGTGTCTCCAATTGCAGGGAAGTTAGTTTAAAATCCTGTTTATTTTTTTAATTTTTTCTCTAGCTTAGTGGTTCTCAACCTTGGCTGCACATTAGAATCACCTGGGAATCTTTTTAAAATCCTGATTTCTGGGCCTCATCCTCTGGAAACTCTGTTTCTTTGTTACTAATGTTGTGGCCTCACCCCATAACAAAGAAACAATTTCTGGAGGATGAGGCCCAGAAATCAGGATTTTAAAAAGATTCCCAGGTGATGCTAATGTGCAGCCAAGGTTGAGAACCACTGTTCTAGCTCAACCTTCAATGCACCACTGAAAAAAGGAAGTCACAGATATGCAAGGTTATACACCAAAGTAATAACAGTGGCTACCTCTAAAGAGTGATGGATGTGTAGTTCCATTACAATTTCACTTTTAGTTCCTATAATTTTCTTCTATCATCATTATTATTATTAAACAATTGCCAAGTGTTACTTTTAATAATTCCCCCTTTTACATCGAAAGTTTAATTTTGAAATACCTTTTGTTTCTATTAAGTGTTGTTCTACATCTTCTTTATGACCATCAACTATGAAAACTGGCTATCACTGCCCCTTTAGAGCCCCTGTCTGCAAAGTTGGACAACCTGCCTCCTTCAACTTATTTACCATGTGCCTTTGAGTATCTTGAGCTCCCTAGTGGCTTTGTCCTGAATGTACTCCCGTTCACCTGCAACCCCATTACAAAGTGGTATGCCAACTATAAACAGAATATTCCATGCATGAGCCATCTTTTGGTTTATTTGGTGCATTACACCAAGGCAACGCTAGGAAAGTATTTTAAATAAATCCTAATAATTAATACACTCCCATTTACTAGTAGTAAAGTTGAGGATAAAATTAAAGGCTATAAAAGGTTTTTCTCCCACCAAAGATACCTCTTATTAAATGATGCAGCAAACGTTTTACCTGAGATAAGCAGAAGGGAGGGATAAGATGTTCCTACGTCCCAAGGGAGATGAGCATATTTTGATCTTCAGCATGGCAGTATATATAGGGACTCAGATCACTTCTCTTTCTTGTTTGGCTACTCTAAATTATACAGGACTGAAATATGTTATACTGAAAACGTCCTCAAAGATCTTATCACCTGCTTAAGTGTTAAATAAGCCCATCATTTAATTCTACAAGGAACTAAGTTAATTGCTGTCCTGCTATAATTAGGTTTAATAATGTTAGTAATGATGGGTTAGGGAAGGACTAAGCTTTACTACAAGGTTTGGAGAGTGTCACACTATTTAGCTAGGTAGTGATTTGTATATTTTTGTTCTCAACAGCCTTCCATGGAATTGCTCATTGATTAGCTTTCGGTAAATTGCCTTTATGTAATCTAAGGATTATATAATACATGTTACAAAATCCAACACTATCTTCCATTATTAAAATTAATTATACTCTCTAATAGGAGATATGATTAACAGAAAATTAATTTACCTACTTTTATTATCAAATGCCACAATATCAAAACAAAATGTTCAAGTAAATTTTTAGAAATATAATGTCATTATTTAGTAAAATATCTCCCAAATATATCAAAAGGGAAAAAATAGCTTTAAAAGTAATAAATTTGTTCTAATTACTGTTAATTCCTCATGCTTTCCGACTGTGCTAATGTAAATTGGAAAAGTAGCCACAGTGTTTTAGGGGGTGGGCTTTGGAGCAAGCAACTCTTGTTCATAGCCCAGCTTCACCACTCACTGAGAAAACTTAATCATCCTCTTTAAGCCTCAATTTCCTCATCTGTAAAATGGGTAATATTAATAACCATGAAATGTTGAAATTATTATTAAATAGCATTTCATTTAAAACACCCAGTGCTTGCAATGTTATAAGCACTTAATGATTGTTATCATTATATTTTGCTAATTTTAATTGATTTGCTAATAACACTGAACAAAGCAAGATACTGTGAAGAATATTAAGAAGTAAATGTGGAAGTGTTGTAGGTGGCGGGAAGGGCACCTGGTGTCTGACCAGTGGCGTCAGACTGGACCTTGGTTCTTGCGTTCTGGCTAGGAAAGAATTCAGAGCCAAGACTCCAACTATAAGGGAACATTTATTGGGTAAATCACAGGTAGTAATTTGTAGAAGGAATGGGCTCAGGAAACAAGTTATAGGCATAACGGAAGGGCCCTTGGAGCTTGGGAGTGAGGCAGGTAATAGCAATGCACCTGGGGCAGGGGTGAGAGGGAAAGGGAGAGGGAAGGGAAGGGAAAAGCTTGTGTGTGCTCCCAGGGGAGGGAGAGTGCACTGAATCCTTTGTCCTAAGGTTTTAAGGATGAAGATTTCAGGGGAGGTCACAGGGGAAAATCTTAATTCAGCAGCTTTCCAGGTGTATACTTACAGGGTCTAGGTCTCCACTGATTGGCTGGTCGGCACCGGGGCAGGAGTCATTATTCAATGCTGTTGATCCTGAAGTCAGCCATGTCCTCTTCGTTGCTTTTCTGGGCCTGGAACTGAAATACAACGGAGGCCTAGATGTCATCTCTAGGAAGGAAAGGTCAGGGGGTCCTAAACCACATGACCAGTGATATTCTAGGGGAGGAAGGGTCCCACCCTGCAATCAATCCTCCTTTGCTAGGTACCCAAGGCTTTCCTCCTGGGTGACCTTCTCTATCTGGCCCATCATCCTTGCTCTGCTCAGGTCTTAACTGCCTACCACAGAAAGAGTGATAGCAACAGGGCAGCACAGATGTTTCTCCTTTATACCCCCCTTTTTAATCAATAGATTAGACATCCATACTTGAACAAAAACAGCATTATGGGTATTTGGGGGTCTAGTACTTTACTCCAACAGTCCTGTGAGGAATTTCACCTACCAGTGCAGCTGGCAAGATACTGATAAACCTCGGTATCAGCTGTGAAACATAATAGATTCAATGCAATCTCTATCAGAATCCTAATGACTTGTTCTCCCAAATAGAAAAAGCAATCCCAAAATTTGGATGGAACCACAAAAGACCCTGAATTGCTAAAGCAATAATGAGATAAAAGAGCATGGCCCAGAAGATAGTTGGACAGTCTAGTATTAGGAATTTATAGCAGTCTCTCAACAGCAGATCAAAACATCAGGTAAATGAAGTTGAACATTCAACTACCATGATGCATGTAGGAAAGCACAATTCAGGGAGATAGCATAGCAGGAAATGAAAAGGAAGGGATACAATTTACAAAAGGAAAAGAAAAATAGAAAAACACAGTCAGAGGCATCACAGTTTCCCATTTTAAGTTATACTACAAAGCTATTGTAATTAAAACAGTATGGTACTGCCATAAAAATGGACATATAGACCAATGGAACAGAATAGAGAGCCCAGAATTAATCCATTCAACATATACAGAGAAAGAAATATTCTGTATGATATCTCTTGTATGTGGAATCTAAATAAAACTGAGTCTGAAAAAAAACAAAGAGTGGGATGGTGGTTATTGGGGGCTGAGGAATGGGAATGGAAGAGTTGTTGTTTAAGGATACCTACTTTCAACTAGTAGATAAGTCCTGAAGAACTAATACACAGTGCAGTAACTATAGACAACAAAACTGTATTATGCACATTAAACTAAGCTAAGAGACAAGATCTTAATTGTTTCCATTACTAGAAGAAATAATTAAGTGACTCAACAAAGGTATTAGCTAACACTACAATCACAATCACATTGCAATATATATGTATCAAATATGTTGTGTATTTTAGTCTTACACAATGTTATATGGCAGTTATATCTCAATTTTAAAAAAGAAATTAGTTGAGAATGGCAAAATATGATTTTTAAAGAAGAAAAAGTGTTTTTAAAAGTATATGTGAGATTGTACACATAATAAAATTATAGCCTATTAAGAAGACAAATTATGTACTTAAATGCCTTGTGTGATAGTTTGAAGTAAAGAGGAAACTTGGCCCATCTTTGCTTTTCCTATATTCTAAGTCAGTAAAGCTTATTGAATAAAATTATATTGTATATAACTACCTGAAATCTGATACATTTGGCCTAGATTTCTTTCCTTAGATCTTTAATATTGCAAAATGTTTGCATGTACTTATTAGTTCTCACCAAACCTGTCTGACATGGCTAGATATGAGATCATTTGGGGATAATGGGACTATACAAATATATATATAGATAGATATTTATGGTAAGCAAAATGTTATAACCATAAATATTCTTAAAAGGAACTCATTTTAAGAGCTTATTGCTCAGCAGTATGCATAATTTCATCTCCCATTCAGAATATCAACTTTACATGCTCACAAAAATATAGTTGTGGAGCCACCTCACATAGAAATAGACTGTCATTTGAGCCCTTTGCTGATTACAGAACTTATTCTCAATGGGGAAACCACATTAATTAGAAGCTGATTTGAGAAAAGTTCTGTGCTTCATTTTTCTAATTTTTAAATGGGATAATTATGATTTTTGCCTTAGAGGATAGGTTGCTAAAATGAAAGGATGTAACTTGGTACAAAGCACTTAGGACAGAGCACAAAATAGGGGCTCAATAAGATCAGCTATCATAGTACCTCCTCTTCATCTTCCTTTTATTTCTTCTTCCTCCTCCATCTATTGGCTTATCTCTGAGTTCTAAGGTGATTCCACTGAGATATTATTTATATATGTCCTAATAATCATGAGGACCATTGAGGAATTTAGTTTATCCCCCCCCCCCCCCGCAAGATTATTTGAGAAGAGAGAAAGTGAATGTAAAAAAGTAAAACCACTTGGTCAGGTAATGTGGAACTGTCTGTTGACATGGGGTCTCTAATGATCTTGTTGAATATTGTTTTCACTTTAGAATAAATGGAAATAATGTTACACTTCTACTTTATAGAGTTGACTACAGTAGAAATGAAATAAGAAGAAAAAAATCCCAGTTTTGCTTAAATGAAAATACTAAGAATTTCAGGACTCGTTATTTGTAATTGAGTGATCCTTCCTCTCTCTTTCTCAGTCAAGATGAGCTGTACATGGCAAAGGGCTCTGCCTCCATGAGAGCCTGCAAATCCAGTTCCCCCCATGTGATTACTAAATATTAGTTTTGGAAGGAAGAGACTTATTTTTACCTTCCATGTCAGGTAACCTATCTACTGGTTTTACAGTTAGCCATGGAGGGACAGATCCTGTCCCTCTCTAAGAAATGTCACCTCTGTTGACTCTGGTCTTGGCAATTTATTGTATGCTCCATATCTCTTGACATTTGGTGGCATATTTGCAAATATAGCCAAAGAATAATGACAACAATAACCTCAAATCCATAAATTATACCAATAATAAAGTATCTCTTCATGAACTTCTAATTCAGTACTTTAAACTTTTAAAGTATTTTCTTGTGTGTGAAGTTTTCAACCTCACAGTCTGATGAAGCATCTTTAGCCACAAAGCAGTACTGAGGATTTGAATGTTTCCCAGAGAAGGTCATCTCTGCGAATCATTTCCTCCTAAGATTATATCTGGTATTCATTCACCTCGGTGTGTATATCAGATACCAAGAACTAAGTCTCCCCTTTCTACATAGGCAGGTTAAACATGTGTTCTCTTCCATATTTTTGCATTATTGATGGAGAATCAAAATCTCAGCTCATATTGTAGTAGCAGACTGATCAAGTTAATCTACTGGGGAATTAATATTTTAACTTTAATTAAACACTTCAATATAGTTTGAGCACCTATTGTGATGAATACTACTTTAAGTGTTCTGATGAAGTTTACAATCTAGTTTGAGAGCTCAGACCTGAGTAATGAAAACAATGAAGGAAGAAATACGAATCAAGAAGCACCATAATACAGATGAATATGTGGAGAGAGCTTTCTTCTGTTTGTAGACACACACACAGACACACACACACACACACACAGTTGAATGAGGCTTGACCTTATAAATTTGGGAAAGAATTCATTATATGGAAAATACTGTGTTTCACTAAGAAAGTTAACTTGAGATAGTGATAAAAGCTACAGGAGAAAAGTAAAAGTTACTGGTAAAAGTTAATCAGAGGAGGCAATATTTCAAAGATAGCAATAGCAAACAGTTCTGGAAAAGGCACCTGCAGGCTGAGAACCAATCATGACTAACAGAAACGAGAGATGGACAAGAGATAACTACGGTCATGTTGAAGAAAAGAAATCTAGAAATGGGGTAAATAAGGAATAAGGGAGATGCGATGTGTTTGATTCTTCTAAAACAGCTTGGCTAATTTAGAACAAGTATTTTATAACAAAATACTTATATATCATTAAACATGAATATAAAGCCTCCTGATCCATACAAGCATAATTTTAGTTATTATAAAACATAATCAAGAAACAGGCAAGCATGTAAATGTGCCTGGCCCTGTGTTAGACTGTGGAGATGGAATGATAGAATCGCTACAAGAGAAGCAGTTTTATCAAATTCTTGAGTGAAGACTTCCAGAAACTAGGCAATTAAAATGCATCACCTAAGACTAGCAACTATTCAGGGCAAGATTGCTTAATACTTCCCTTAAAAAATGATGTCCTTACCCAACCTTTTGGAAAACACTGAAGATTTTTTATTGTTCTCATTTCCTGGTTTGATAATGTAACCCACAACTTAGGTTTTACAAATATATATCAAATGATTTTCAGCCTTTAATTTCAAAGAGACTGTTTATTAGTCATAACTTTTGAATAACTCTGTAAATACTTACACATGGAATGGAGAGATGACCTAGTAATCATAATTACAAGACAGGCTCCTGGGTGCAAGCAAACGAAAGAATGGTGAAAGAGATGCTGTGTCATTATATGAACTATATTTTTTGTGTTTGTTAGGTACGTGCCTAAAGTCCAAAGAAAAATGAAAATAATCACCAGAAAAAGTAATGAGGATAGTTTTCCTTCTCATGGTTAAGTTGTATGTGAAAGAAAATGTTAAGTCCAGAAGGTTTTTCAGTAATACTTTGTAAAACTGTGATGTTTTATGACAAAGAAGCCATGACAATCCATGCTGTTGGGTCTCTTTCTTAGTAACATAAAAGTACCTTTCATTATAGATGTAAAGTACCTATGCAAAGGATTTTCACGGATGTCATAAGAAGACATCTTTTTAAAAAATATTTAAAAAAATCAAAGTAACTAAAACAAAGAAACTGGAATCATATTCCAGGTCCAACTTAAAAAATACATAAACCCAGGTGTGATAATAAAATTTTTTAACTTTCAATTTTCTAATATGTCAAGAGATTACCTATTTCCAATTTAATTAAGAGGCTAAAATAAGAAGATAGACAAGAAAGTGCCTGATACAGAGTAGTTTTCTAAGGTTTGCTCCTCTTTTGATGACTCCGGTGAGGTTTTAGTCACTCTGCTGCTATCTTATTTATTCAAGTAAAAAAATGGGAAAAAATACCACCATGTGTGTTTTTTAAACTAAGTTCAATAAAACAGGGCAGGGGCATTGCTGTGGTACAATTTGCACTGTACAACATGAGGAAGTCATATGCTTCTGTAATATAATCTGGGCTATTTTTTTATGGAGAAAATCTGCAGTAGACTTAACAATTCATGACATAAGGAAGTTGATGCCATGGGGCTTCAAAATCAGATAGATTTTGAACTTGACCCTTTTCACTATCCATCATGCTTCCACATCCCTTTCCATGTACTTTCTTAAAAACTTTAATTACACATTGCACTCTCTTGGTAAGAACTTTTTCTGAGCCCAAGAATTTTCTCTGCCCGTGGAGTTTCAATCAAGATCCATATGAGCTTACCATTAACCTCAAACTTCATGGACTTCTAACAAGTAATATCAACTCCAATAGAGTAATCATAGAGGAAGGGAGAGGGAGAGAGAAACATCAATGATGAGAGAGAATCATTGATCAGCTGCTTCCTGCACATGCCCTACTGGGGATTGAGCCTGCAACCTGGGGATGTGCCCTCGACTGGAATCGAACCTGGTACCCTTCAATGTGCAGGCTAATGCTCTGTCCACAAACCTGCTATGGCACCAATAGAATAATCTTATTGGAGACCTGTTAGTCATCTCATAACTCCATTCCTAAGGATGTTCTGTGCCCCCATAAGAGTTTTAGTTTTAGAACATTTTATGCTTTCAAATATATTTTTTTAATAAAGTGGTTTTAAAAAACACGCCTTTATAGGTAAAATTATCAAATAAATTTTACATTAAGCATGCAATGTGACAAATGCTTAAATAACTGTGATCCAAATGTTGTGTTAGAGCAGAAGTATAATGATTTATTGTGATGAATTTGGAATGGACCAGACAATACTTTCTGCAATTCCAAAGCTTATGTTGGTTCTTATATTGGACACTGGTAAATGCCAGTGTCCAATTATGACAATAGGTGTTACTTCCTCTTTTCCTCCTCTAATTTATATATTTTTTTTGGTCTTCCTCTTTTTCATTCATGGTCAGAATTGTCCTGGATCACATGCTTGGGAAAGATTAAGGCAAAATTTGTTCTGTAAAATAAATCAACAGGTATATTCACATTTTCATAGTGAGTTGGAGAAAATTTGTTTGTATTGGCAAAGGAATAGGAGAAAATAAGGTAAGAAACAATTTTGCATTCATGATTTATTTTAATTTAACTTAAATTGAGAAGTAAGTTTACATTCCAATTACACATTACCATGTTAAATCAAAGCAGTTAAATTATCTGCTTACTATGATTTTGACTCAATATATTCATGAGATATTTTAAAGAAAAAAACATTAGTAGATAGCATTTAGTAAGAATGGGTAATGGAAATAAAAGTATCATTTTATGTTCTAGGTTATGGATTATTTAAAAATTAGTCTTTAGAGTTTAATAAGAGATGAATGTTCTAAGAGTTATTCTATGCTTCTGATATTTATAGCCAGAAACAGTACAACAATTTAGTATATTTATAGCTAGCTATATATACTTTTCTAAAAGATATTTCATGCTGAAAATATAATTCTCTTCATAAATTTTAATGGACTGAACTAAAGGAACAAATTCTTTTATACATGGTTAAAGCAAGAATCAGCAAACATTTTTGGTGTAGATATACCGGTCAGGTGTTGTGTTAAACTCATATTGTTATAGTTAAGATTTATAATACACCAACTGTGAATAATTTTTTCTCATCTCTCAATATCATGTTAGCCTTATTCTTTCCAGCAGTCCTTATTTCTATTTGGGGTTTCTTGTGGTTCTGGGAAGTATGACTCCACACCTGACTACTGGCAGGGAGGGGAGAACACGTGATTTCAGCTAAGCTAATCAGGCCACTATGCAGGCCATCTCATTCCATAGTGATTGATACAGGTGACTTAAGCAGGCCCAGGTCAAGTGAACTTCAACCTATGTGTTTACATGCCAGCATAAAGATAATTACCTTTCTCTCCTTGGATGTTATGTAATCTGGATGTGTGGCTGGAATAGCTATGGTTACGATTGTCACTGTTACCTTCACACTCTTCCATTCTTTCTTGGACTACCTTTAATCAAAACTTTGCCCCTATGTTTCCATGAAAACTGCCTTTCTCAAGGACATCAGTGACCTTAATGACTTGTTCTCCTCTTTTATTCAATGTATTGACAGCTTACCCTTCAACCTTAAAATATTTTGTTTACCCACATGATTTCCAGTGAGGTAAAATTAACTCACACTTCAAAGGCTGCTTTTTAGTATCCTTCTCAAACTGTTTATGTTGTAGTACCCCACTGCTAGGCTTAGTCTTTTTTTCTATTTACACTCATTCCTTAATTGCATCAAATATCATGTCTTCAAATACTCATTTTTATATGCTGAAGAGTCCCAACTGTATGTCCCAATTCTGGAGTTCACCCCTGAACTCCAGACTCAAATATCCAATTACCTACTCAACATCTCTACTTGGTTACATAAAAGGCATGCACAATTTATCTAAAACTGAACTCCTGATCTTCCCCCCAAAACCTGATCCTCTTCTAGTTTCTCCATCTCAAGAAATAGCAATTCCATAATTCTAGTTATTCAGCCCCAAAACTTCATGGATACTCTTGATTCCACTTTCTCTTCTATCCCACATCAGATCCTTCAAGCAAATTTCATAAGCCTTCCATTCAAGATATATCCAGAATCTTATAGTTTCTCATCACTGTACAGCAACCACCTAGCCATCTTCAACTCTTATCTGTAATATTTACCATAACTTCCTAACATTCATACTTCAATTCTTGCCCATATTTAGTTCCATCTCACAGCACTAGAATAATCTTGTTAAACAATCAAATTATGTCCTTCCGCTGCTAAACTCTCCAATGTTTCCTCCAATAGTTTCTTCAACAGTTTCTGTCTCACCGAAGATAAACCAAAGCCCTTACAATGGTCCACAATAACCTACATGATTTTCCTCCCACTTTTTACTTCTTCAATCCATTTCCAACTATTTTCCACCTTGTTTACTCAACTCCAGGCTCATTACTATGAACCTTATTCTGAATTTTCTGAAGTGTCCTCTTGTCTATCTCCATCCACTGGAATATGAGCTCCACAAGAGAAAGGACTGTTGTATGTTTGGTTACTTACAAATTTTAGCACTAGTAATGGTGCCTGAAACACTGTAAGTGATAAGTATTTGTTCAGTGAATGAAATGAGGAGGGGTCCAAAGCAAAACAAACAAATAA
The DNA here is from genome assembly GCF_964212035.1 of Myotis nattereri. Lineage (NCBI taxonomy): Eukaryota > Metazoa > Chordata > Mammalia > Chiroptera > Vespertilionidae > Myotis > Myotis nattereri. Next base: position 20,678,397 of record NC_138081.1, read on the forward strand.
GAAACTCCTTGTGATTCTTAGCCTTGCTTATATGTACAGCTTCAATAGGAAACACTTTCCCTTTGATCAACCAAAGTGCCCCCTCAATTACTTAAAACTAGAGTCCTGGTGCATGAATTTGTGCATGGGAGTGTCCAGCCAGCCCTCACCCCCATGGGGGCCAATCCAGCAGGGCCAGGGGAAAGGGGCCAAGGGAGGCTGGTGGGCCAGCCCCACCCCCAATCGGGGGCACCCAAAATGATTGGGGTGGGGAGTCTGATCAGGAGCAGGGCCGGCATGCCAACCATTTGTGGCCCCTCCCCCAGCTAGCTCCACCCCCAAAAAGTCCCCCCACCCTGATCAAGGGCAGGGTCAGCCCGTCAACCATCCACAATCCCTCCTTCTGGCTGGCCCTACCTCTGATAACCCCATCCCGATCGAGAGCAGGGCCAGCCAGCCAACTGCCCACAGCCCCTCCCCTCAGCCAGCCCAGCCTGATTGCCCCAATCGGGGCGGGCCTGCAGGACCCCACCCATGCATGAATTTGTGCACTGTGTCTTTAGTTTTTAATAAGATTATAGCATAACCTGCTGATAAAGCCTATACATGGAGGAGGGCAAATTGAGAAGGCTCCAGAAAAATGAATCTGGTCATTTGAGAACACTGAAAACCTTTGGCTTCAGTGATCTTCTTACTTTGTCTTTTTAGTCCTATAAGTTAAAAAAAAAAAAAGCCCTTGTATTATTTAAGTCATTTTGGATTGATTTAAAATATTTTTTTACAATAAGAGTACTAAGTGATATATTTATATAGTTAATTAAGGCTATACATAAAAGCAGATATTTTGAAATTGCACACTCTGATGAATAATATAAAGAATCAGAATGCATAGTATTTTTACTATACTTCTTGCATTCTTATTAAATGCAAGGTATGCTCTACATACTGGTGACATTGGTGCCATAAAAAAGAAAGTAAAACATCACATTCTCCCTTTCAAAGATGAAGCAGAATAGCTTGGGGTATTACAATAAGAGGAAATTCTACTTAATCTTATGATGCTGTCTTCTGGGGACTCCCTGAGGATTGCATTATCCTACCATGGGAAGGGGAAAAGGTTGGGTTTAGAGTTTATAGCCAATTTATGAAAGGTCAAAACATTTCAAATTAAATGCTTTCTTTTATATATATAAAAAGATTCTGTCAAAAGACTTTTAAGCAGAAGGGAAACACATACTAGTAATATGTTCTAGGAAGTACAGATTGGTTGCAGCGTATATGGTGATTTGATGAGATAAGTAAGGACACATAATTAATAGTCCAAGGAATGGAGTTAAATGATATTCAGGGATGGCTGTCATAACCTGACAACTTGAATTTTTTTCTTTGTTGCTTCAAGAATTTATAATAATCTATAGTTTTCAGTGGTTTTCCTTTAATCATTCTTTATTGAAGTTTCCTATGCAGAACAATGCATCAGAAAATAATACTCATGAAATCTGAGAATAATAACAATATCTATATGTGTATAATGTTTTACTGTCATGAAATGTTCAGTAATATCATGCTGTGATATTACAAGACTGAAATATATGGGCAAGAATTTTTATTTTGAAGCTTAGGAAAACAGCACAGACAGTTAAGTAATTCTATCAGGTGTGAGTTCAGAGAATGGGAGCAGGTGAGGATCATTCTTCTCTAGAGATCCATGGCTTTTCATTTCTCCACATGGCTTCAAAGAAGGCAGACTGGGCCAGCACCTATTTTATTCTACTAAGGGAGATGGAAATTAATTTAATTTCCCAGCTAATTCTGTATCACCTTAACTCAATGACCCAAAAGTCTGCCCAAATCAAAGCCCTTTTGTCTGCTTTTTCTTTTTTCTTTCTTCCCTTTTTTTATTTTCTTTTTTTTTCTAAATGAGTTGGCTTTACCCCATTAGTCACTTTCTTCTTGACTTTGAGTTTATTTGTTCATGTTGTCAGCTATAGTTCAACCTAACTCTCAACTCCAAGCACCCTAACTCATAACTAACTTCAAGTTGCAAGTAAAAAAAAATTGGACTGAATTTGGTTCCCTGGTAATAATAATGATCTCTAGTAATGGAGTTCCTTATATTTAGAAACTAGAGGGCTGGTGCACAAAATTTGTGCACTGTGGGGGGGGGTGGTAGTGGTGGTGGTGGTGGTGTCCCTCAGCCCAGACTGCACCCTCTCTAATCTGGGACCCCTCAAGGATGTCCGACTGCCAGTTTAGGCCCGATCCCTGTGTTCCTAAACAACCCGGGACTGCTGGCTCCCAACCGCTCGCCAGCCTGCCTGCCTGATTGCCCCTAACCACTTCTGCCTGCCAACCTGATCACCCCCTGCTAGCCTGATCAACACCTAACTGCCCTCCCCTGCTTGCCCGGTCACCCCCAACTACCCTACCCTGCTGGCCTGGTCATCCCTAACTGCCCTCCCCTGCCAGGCCATTCGCCCCCAACTGACCTCCCCTCCAAGCCTGGCCACTCCCAACTGCCCTCCTCTGCTGGCCTGATCACCCACAACTGCCCTCTCCTGCCAGCCATCTTGTGGTGCCATCTTGTGACCACATGGGGGCGGCCATCTTTGACCAAATTAGGGTGGCCATCTTGTGCAAGGGCATGACTGTCAATTTGCATATTACCTCTTTATTATATAGGATTACTATAATACCTACTTACAGTTTTTAAGATGTTCAGGAGATTCATACTTTCCATGAAGTCAGGATTTTCCAATACAACTAATAAGCACATGTGGGAAATAGTAGATCCTCATTAGACATTCAATATATTTGATTGAGTGAAAGACTATCTTTTGCTTACAAGAGATATGTTTAATGGTGCTGGATACCCAGTATATATCCAATTAGGAATACAACTTGATATATATCAGTGCCCAAAGTTGCCTTTTAATTATTTTTATGTTCTTGCTAAAGGCCTAGTGCATGAAATTCATGCACTTGCGGGGGAGAGTCCCTCAGCTCAGCCTGTGCCCTCTTGCAGTCCAGGAGCCCTTGGGGAATGTCTGACTGAAAGCATAGGCCCGCTCCCCATGCCTAAGCCATCAGTCAGACATCCTTAGCACTATTTTGGAGGTGGGAGAGGCCCCTGCCACTGCCGTTGCACTTGCCAGCCATGAGCCTGGCTTCTGGCTGAGTGGTGCTCCCCCTGTGGGAGCACACTAACCACCAGGGGGAGCTCCTGCATTGAGCATCTGGCCCTGGTGGTCAGTGCATGTCATAGCAAGCAGTTGAGAGGTCTTAGCATTCATTAGCATATTATACTTTGATTAGTTGAATGGCCAACTGCATGACTGGACACTTAGCATAGAGTGGGGCCTTGACTTACAAGTTTAATTCGTTCCATGACAGAACTCGTAACTCAAATTACTCGTATGTCAAATCTTAAAGTGAACAAGTGAGACACGTGATGCTGGGCTGATGTGGCGTTCGCTGTGATGTTTGCTGTGCCAACTAGTGGTGGGGTATCTGAAGCTGGTTCATAACCTGAATTTTAGCTTGCAATTCAAAGCAAAAAATCGGCCGAGAGACGGCTCGTATCTCAAAAAACTCGTTAGTCGGGACACTCATAAGTCAAGGCCCCACTGTATTAGCTTTTATTATATAAGATTCTATCAAATGTGTTGTGCTATGCTTCTTTACACTAAAATTTTTAGATATTTTCTCTTTCAATTTTACATCCTCAAAACCACCAATACATAAAACTCATTTTACAATAATAAACATAGTATTAAAAAGAGAGAGTGAGAACTTTGGAATTAACTCTCATGATTCTTTTAGCTATGTTTCTTCCTTGTATCTATCATGTATCAAAGGGAAGTTGGCTCTTATTTCTTCCTCCCATGGAAATAGAGGTGATGTTCCATGTCTATCAAAGACATGGAAATGACAATGATTGTCTTCTTTAGTTTTAATAAATTAAAGAGCGGGTGTGTTATTTCACATACAATTCTAACAGAAAATACCTTAAGAATTTCTTTGACAATGTCTTTCTTTGCCAAAGGATTCTTCGTTAGAGACTTACTCTTTGGAATTACTTGGCTTTTTAAAGTGTCTATGTCAGCTCACAAAATATAGTCATATGCAATTATTCAGTTATTCTTCCATTTATTTACTTTTTTTCATGTATCTATTCATTAAATTACTACTCAGTAGCTAATGTCCAGCAGAGCACTGTGTGTGGGATACTGAGCAGAGTTCTAGCTAAACACACACCAAATTTAATAATGAATAAAGATATACTTTAGGAAGTGCCCCCCCCCAAAAAAAAAGCCCAACAGACAATCAAAGGATTGATACTTATTAAGGAAATAGGCAAGGATTGTTACGGCAGATAGATAAGAAATGACGATATTGAAGAATGAGTATCATTTTAGTGGAACAATTACTAAAATTGAAGTCTGGGAGCTTGGATTTAGAATCAGTTACACTTGTAACTTCCATTAATTATGTCAGTAACCTTGCTTTTTGAGGTTCCAGTGTTCTTGTCTCTAAGAAGAGTGCAGTCCACACGACCTCTCAAGGTCTTTTTATGTTTTCTTTTCTCACACTTGAAGGGTGAGTATAACAAAAATCCATCCAGAATTTAAAAACAATAAGGACACTAGAATCCGAAATAAAGACACTAGATAAGGTGACTAGAAACAATTCAACACAACAAATATTTCCTGAAAATCAAATATTGTCCTATAGGGTGTTAAGTGCTTTAGGGGACACAAACAAAATGTCATCCACAATCCCAAAGAGGTTATCTACAATCAGGTTGACAAGGCACACACAACCTGCATGAGCAGTGCTCTCAGCAGGGGGCCACATTACAAGAAACTTCACTTTAAGGATAGATTTTGCTTTTCTATAGGGATACACCTCCTCTGAACCTCTAGGGAATAAAAACTTCCTCCTGATTCCATCTTTTCCAGAAAAAATATCCTGATAGTTCTATTGCTATTTTTTTAAAAAAAAACAACTGATAAGTAGAAGCAAAACAAAGTTACTTGTTGAGGCTTACTGTCTCATATCATAACTAGTTCCCTCTATCCCCCTCCCAGCCCCTTCTCTTTCTTTATATGGCTGGGACATTTGCAATTGAGGGGGGGCAAATATGATAGCATCAAGATTTAATGTGAAGGAGGTAAGGCCCAGCCGGCAGGGTTCAGTGGTTGTGTGTTGACCTATGAACCAGGAGGTCGTGGTTCGATTCCAATCAGGGTACATGCCCGGATTGCAGCCTCGATCCCTAGTAGGGGGCATCATCATCGATGTTTCTATCTCTCTCTCCCTCTCCCTTTCTCTCTGAAATCAGTAAAAATATATTTTAAAAAATGAAGTGAGACTCTCCAGCCTGACTCTCCAGAGCTAGGGGTCCTCAAACTTCTTAAACAGGGGGCCAGTTCACTGTCCCTCAGAACGTTGGAGGGCCAGACTATAGTTAAAAAAAAACAAAACTATGGACAAATTCCTATGCACACTGCACATATCTTATTTTGAAGTAAAAAAACAAAACGGGAACAATACAATATTTGTATTTGCATGTGGCCCGCGGGCCATAGTTTGAGGACTCCTGCTGGGTCCAGACTCTCCCTGTCATGTGTTTCACCGTTAGAGCCAGCCCTTCCCCACATGCTCTGAGCACCACAATTCAAGCAGAAACAGTGTCACTACCTTTCCCACTGAATCCCTCCTACCAAGGTGTGTTACTTATAAAGAGAGGCAACTGGCCACTCAATATTTCATAGTGCCCAAACCATAAGAAGGTCTCTGACTCCCAGAAGTGATCACTGGGTGAGAGGCAGCCATGCGCATGGATGTGGGTTGCAGCAGGCTTGGTGTGAGATGTCCTGATAGATGATATGGTTTTAACACACCTCACCTCTTTATTACTGTCCTTTGGACATCAATTCAAATACCCTGTCAAAGTTTGACATCCGGAAAGAATAGAATGTTCTAATGTTCTGGTTGTGTTCTCCACAATGCACAGTAGCATGGGCCTTTTATTTGCCTTGAGTGAACATTTTCCTATAAATGCCCCTAGGCTTGTGTCCACACCTTGGTAATGCTGTCATCCAGCTGTCATGGCACATTTGTAATTAATGAAAGAAAAGCTCTAGGTCTTTTTCAAACAAGATACTCATGTGCCAAGTATTGCTCAACCTGTTCTTCCACAGTTGATTTTTGAACCTAAAGTCTCTCTTAGTTACTGTGACTAAATAGCTAAGAGAGACTTTAGTTACTCTTAGTCCAGCTTTGCAAATGCTTGCTACACTTGGTTCTGTCACTTAAAATATTAGCTAATTGTCCAAGTTTAGCATGATTATGTTGCCCTTTAAGGGCTCCTCCTTTGCAGGGACAGGGTAATTCGAAGGCCAAGCATGCAATAACAATGTTGGGTTTTTGCACATAAAAGGAGAGCAAAGGGAAAGAATTTTGAGAGCCATTTCATTCCAGTCATGATGGGACTAATGAAAGAGCTTTGCCTTATGGGAAATACTGTCCTCCAATGACCACACTGGAGTCTGCCAAATGCATTGTCTGCCCTCCCTAGCCCACACCATGGGACAGTTGGCCTGGACTTTAGAGCATAGTGGGGAGCATATTAAAACACACATTTCTGGGTTTTACCCCAGTTTCTGATTCGATGTGATGCTACTACCAGTTGAGAGATGACTCTGTAAGGGCCACTGCCTTATACTGATCTACCGTCTAATTACAGTCTTTCCTTTCGTTTCCACTTCATAAATTGCAATTACATTCCAATCTTATCTTTAGCAGCAGCAGATCTAGGTTACCCTGCCTGGAATTTTGAGGTTTCCCAAACATTTCACTTGAAGTTGATAGTATCACTTGGTTTAACTAAGAACTGAAATTTTATTTACGAATTCCTGAGAGGTTGCTCATTGCTGACCCAAAGCACTGCCTAATTGCCTGCTTCCATAGAAGTCACTGGAACCACTGATTAATAACTTCTAATCAAGGTCAGAATCTTGTGCAGAACAAATCCAGTACAGAGAACAGTAGATTGGTATTTTGCCTTGTTTTTCACCTGTTTCAAGTACCCATTATACCCATTATATTTAAAAATAGCCCCCACACCCTGACCGGTTTGGCTCAGTGGCTAGAGCGTCAGCCTGCGGACTGAAGGGTCCCGGCTTCTATTCCGGTCAAGGGCATGTACCTTGGTTGCGGGCACATCCCCAGTCGGGGGCGTGCAGGAGGCAGCTGATCAATGTTTCTCTCTCATCAATGTTTCTAACTCTCTATCCCTCTCCCTTCCTCTCTGTAAAAAATCAATAAAAATATATAAAAAAATAAAAATAGCCTCCATGGTTTAATATGAATTGAATAAAATTCTGCTGAAAGTTTAGAGGAACTATGGGCACATATGCAAGTAGTTTTACAAAATGGGATTTCCATTTATATTCATACACTAGGAAAAAGAGAAGCAAATTTTGTTTAGCACAATTTTTCAAAAAGTTCCAGTTTATATATTACTCTGTTTTATATATGAAGTCATGGTTCAAGAATGCTAAAAATTAAAAGAAACATATTTTAAATGACACATATTAGCCAAAGATTAATATCAAACTTTCAAGGCATTTTTTTGGCTCTTCCATTTGCCACATGTCAGTCACTGCACATTGCTCTCCTTCCTCATTTTTCAGTTGAACTGATACTTATTCCATGATGACTTGAAAAGATTTTCAATATTCTCCAAGCATGTCGATGATTTGTGACTGTTTCCTCCCAGATTATTCTTTTCCTCTTTCAGCTAATTGTGATGGACTGTAGAGTTTAAAGAGTTATCTATTTGACAGAAAAAAAATTAAAATGGGAGATGGACACTAACTTTTGCCACTTTCGGTGGATCTTGCATTCACAAGCTTCAGCAAATTCTGAGATTTAGCAAACTGCTCCACTCACTCTCAGAGAATCTCATGTAGTGTTATGATTTTAAGAGTCATCTATACAGTGAAACTCAACTGCCACTCCATACTTCCACTTTAATATGCCCCCAACTGAACCCTGATTTTCTTACCAAACCTGTGCCTCCATGCCATATCATGGCAATCTATTTTGACTTTTGTCTTTTCTTAACTTGTTCTTTTTTCCCTCCTTCCCATCCTCCTTTTCTGCATCTGTTATTGTTTTTAAATTGAGGCATAACTTGCATACAATGTAGTGTATGTACAAATGTACAAATCAAGGGTCCATGGCCAATTTAATTTTCCAATATGTATGTAGCTCTGCATCCATCACTCTGGAAGGCTTTCTCATGCCCTCACGCAATCAGTGCTCTTTAGGATTCAATCTATGTCTTGTCATCTTTTTTTATAATTACAGGCCAAATTTTTTAAGACAGTGGCAATGGAAGTCAACAGAATCGAGTCACTCTCTTATTTTATGAAGTTAAAAGGATGCAGTTTATGCCTGACTACCATGAACTACAAGCCTTAAAAGTCACAAAGTCAAAAATATACACATTTTCATAAATATAGAACAATTAGATTACTTGTTCTTAATGTAAAGAAAATTGTCCTTTTCCAATGAAATAGTGTGAATGCATTTGCAGTCCAAACTGTCAAATAAGTTCAGTCTAGATTAAAAAAAAAAAAGCCCTAGCATTGTGCAGTGCTTAAAAACATTAGGCTTTTGCCAGGCTCTGTCTGGGTTGAGTCCACGCTCTGACATTTGCTGACTGTTTATATCTGGACAAGGAGCTTAACTCTCCTATCCCCGCTTACTCATCGGTAAGATGCAGACACTGAACTATTGTGAAGGCAAAGGGCAAAAATGAATATAAAAAATTCAGTATACCATCTGGAATGTAATACGTTTCTAATTAACTTTGGTAGCAATAAGTGGAGACAGACAAGTACATTAAAAGGTATTGAGTATCATTAGTATCTCTTACTCTTAAGTACATTACAAGCATTATTTCACTTAATCAAAAAAGAGAAAAATCATCTCAATTTGAAATAAATAGATATCTGATGACATTTTAAAATTTTATATACAAATCAAGAGTGTCTTTTGCAATTATATTTCCCAACATTAGGAGTTTTGGTTTTATAATAGTTCCCATAAAATGTTTTCGTGTGTGTGTGTGTGTGTGTGTGTGTGCGCGCGTGCGCGCGCGCGCATGCGCTCTCATGCATGTGTATGACAGGTAAAGGTAGTGCTCCCCTCTATTTGCTCTTGAAAGAGCCATAAACTGTAAAGTTTTCACCCAATCATTGCTGGTTGCTCATAGGGCCCTAGGAATTTTCTCATGTGTACTAACAAATATTGTCACCTCCCCCATAACATCTGTTCTTTTCCTACCCTTCTACTCAGCCTCTTTGACAGATCTGGGCTCTAAGGACTCATACCTGGCAATATTTAGTGAGCGTGTTGCCAGTAACTCCAGATCTCAAAGCTGTTTGTTTGCTGGATTCCATGGAAGCCTCCAGTTGCCACTCATCAGTTATCCTCATCTTTGCTGCTGGCCGCCAGTGCCAGGGGGATAAGGATGGAGGCTTCATTAAGCCAGCATGAACTTGTCCTTTCTGGAACTTTCTTTAATTTAAAGCCATGATGTGTTCCATTTAAAAGTGGTGAGCCAGCATTTCTCTCTTTGGTGTTACATTTTATATCAATTTAGGAATAATTTTTACCATCCTGAAGAATGGTGTGTGTCTCTCATGGCTGGGAAACCTTACGTTCTTATCTCCTTTGTTAAAAAAAAGTGTGCATTCTTGAGGGCAGGGATTCCTTCTGCTTAGTTCCCTAACAGCCGCATCTATTTCTATACGTTGAAAACCATCAATTCATAGCAATATATCCAATTCTAACACAAGAACACAGGGTTCATTTCCACCTTCCTCTCTTCTATATGCATAAATCCTTTCCCAACAGTGAGAACCCTGGTTCCCATTGTTTATATGTATTTGTTCAATCATAGCATAAATAGTAGTTCCAGAACTACTAACCCATATGTCTAAGGTTAAAAACAAACAAGAAAATCTTATTAGAGTTGAACATTTGTTTACATACATATAGAAGACATATAGTCCAAAATGGCACTCGAACATTATTTGAATTAGTTCTGTGGTGTGTGTTTTTTCACCCTTTAGGGTGATTATAAAATTTCTTTTAAACTTTTAATACTTTAAAACTATTTAAAGTATAGTTTAATTTGTTTTTGTGTTTATTCCATTTTTGGATTTTTCTTCCCCCCCTTTGTTGGTTATATTTTATTTGAAGGAGTATGTGAGCATTCACATAATTTATAAGTTAAAACTATACAAAAAGGAAGTCAGAGAAGAGTCACTCCCTCCAACCAATTTTTCCTACCCCTTTGATACCCTCTACTCTGCCCACTCCATTCTCACCCACCAACTGGATACAACCAATTTCCTTCGTTTCTAGTGCACTCTTCCTATGTTGCAAAAATGTGAAAGTACAGGTGTATTTTTGAATTTACCCTTTTTAACACAAAAGGTAGAATACTATCAAAAACATTTTTGCACTTTGCTAGTTTTTATTTAACAACTAGAGGCCCAGTGCACTGGTAGGGTTCCTAGGCTTGGCTGGCAATCAGGGGTGATCTGTGGTGCGACCGGCAGGGCAATCAGGAGCCCCCACTGGCATCCACCTTGGCTGGCCTGGTGCTGCCCACTTACCAGCCCAGCCCCCTGCCACCCCTGCTGGTTGCCTCCCTTGGTGCTGCCCCGCCCCCCCTGACTGCCCTACCACTGCCACCAGTCACCTCCCTCTGTGGGGAGACCAGCAGAGCAATCAGGGGTCCCCTGCTGGCACCCACATTGGTTGGCCTGGGGCCTGTGGCCTGGAGGCATCTCCTGTATTGAGTGTCTGCCCCCTGGTGGTCATTCCACATCATAGCAACTGGTTCCACTGTTTGTTCTGCTATTTGGTCAATTTGCATATTAGGCTTTTATTATATAGGATATATCTTGGAAATCACTCCAGATAAGTTCATAAAGATTCTTGTTCTTCATAAAAGATATGTGGCACTACAATATGTTGAATAAACTATAGTTTATTCAACCAACTTTTTGTGTGTGGGCTATAGACTTTTTCAATATTTTGCAATTACAAAGACTATTTCAAGAAATAATGTTGCAATATGAATCATCATATGGTTGAAGAACAATATAAAATTTCTAGAAGGGATTTGAAGATGAATCCTAGAAAGATGTCTAGGTTAAAGAGTAAATGCACATGTAGTTTTGGTAGACATTGCCAAATACCCCTCCATAAAATCTGTAGCAGAATGTGGTTTTTTTTATTTTTACAATTTGAGTGGTGAAGTGCTATGTCAGTGAGGTTTAAATTTACATTTATTTTTATGAATGAAGTAAAAAAAATTTTATGTTTAGTGACCATTTTAATCTATTTTGATAATTATTTGTTCATGTTCTTTGCCCATTTATCATATTTCTCACACACACACACACTTTTTTTTAAGAGGTGATAGCTTCTTAATAGCTTTTTCTATATAGACAATGGGCAGTTTAAACTTTGTATCTCTAATAGAGTCAATTTTTGTATTTTTATTTTCCTAGCAAATTATTTATCTAGGTTTCCAAATATACTTGTATAGAGGTTTTAATAGTTACCTCCCTGCCACATCTCTTTCTCTTTATTTCTTACATTTTTTTTTTTTAAAGACTTTTTAAAATTTTTATATATCATAATTATTGTTCCACGTTAAAAAAAATGTGTTTCCAATTTTATTCTAGTACAGTTCTTTATAAACATCCTCATAATTACATTGGAATGTTAGTTATTTTCTTTTTTTTTTTTTTTTTTTTTTTTAAATTTTTTTATTGCTTAAAGTATTACAAAGGGTATTACATATGTGTCCATTTTATCCCCCCGCCCTAGACAGTCCCCCAGCCTCCCCTATCCCCCAGTGTCTTATGTCCATTGGTTATGCTTATATGCATGCATACAAGTCCTTTGGTTGATCTCTTACTCCCCTCCCTCGTGCCCCCCAACCCTCCCTGGCCTTCCCACTGCAGTTTGACAATCTGTTTGAGGCAGCTCTGCCTCTGAATCTATTATTGTTCAAAAGTTTATAATGGTCTCTATTATCCATGAATGAGTGAGATCATGTGGTATTTTTCCTTCATTGACTGGCTTATTTCACTTAGCATAATGCTCTCCAGTTCCATCCATGACGTTGCAAATGGTAAGAGTTCCTTCCTTTTTAGAGCAGCATAGTATTCCATCGTGTAGATGTACCACAGTTTTCTAATCCATTCATCTACTGATGGGCACTTAGGCTGTTTCCAGATCTTAGCTATGGTGAATTGTGCTGCTATGAACATAGGGGTGCATATATCTTTTCTGATTGGTGTTTCTGGTTTCTTGGGATATATTCCTAGAAGTGGGATCACAGGGTCAAATGGGAGTTCCATTTTCAGTTTTTTAAGGAAACGCCATACTGTCTTCCATAGTGGCTGCACCAGTCTGCATTCCCACCAGCAGTGCACAAGTGTTCCTTTTTCTCCACATCCTCTCCAGCACTTGTCGTTTGTTGATTTGTTGATGATAGCCAGTCTGACAGGTGTGAGATGGTACCTCATTGTTGTTTTGATTTGCATCTCTCGGATGATTAGTGACTTTGAGCATGTTTTCATATGTCTCTTGGCTTTCTGAATGTCCTCTTTTGAAAGGTGTCTATTTAGGTCCTTTGCCCATTTTTTGATTGGATTGTTTATCTTCCTTTTGTTAAGTTGTATGAGTTCCCTATAGATTTTGGAGATTAGGCCCTTATCAGATATGACATTGGCAAATATGTTTTCCCACACAGTGGGTTTTCTCGTTGTTTTGTTGATGGTTTCTTTTGCTGTGCAGAAGCTTTTTATTTTGATGTAGTCCCATTTGTTCATTTTCTCTTTAGTTTCAAGTGCCCTAGGAGCTGTATCAGTGAAGAAATTGCTTCGGCATATGTCTGAGATTTTGTTGCCTTTGGATTCTTCTAGAATTTTTATGGTTTCCTGTCGTACATTTAAGTCCTTTATCCATTTTGAGTTTATTTTTGTGTATGGTGTAAGTTGGTGGTCTAGTTTCATTTTCTTGCATATATCTGTCCAATTTTCCCAACACCATTTATTGAAGAGACTATCTTGGCTCCATTGTATGTTCTTGCCTCCTTTGTCAAATATTAATTGAGCATATTGGTTCGGGCCGATTTCTGGGCTCTCTATTCTATTCCATTGATCTATATGCCTATTCTTGTGCCAGTACCAGGCAGTTTTGAGAACAGTGGCTTTGTAATACAACTTGATATCTGGTATTGAGATCCCACCTACTTTGTTCTTTTTCAGGATTGCTGCAGCTATTCGGGGTCTTTTTTTATTCCAGATGAATTTTTGGAGAGTTCGTTCTAGATCTCTGAAGTATGCCGTTGGTATTTTAATGGGAAGTGCATTGAATTTATAGATTGCTTTGGGTAGTATGGACATTTTAATGATGTTGATTCTACCAATCCATGAACACGGTATGTTCTTCCATCTGTTTATGTCTTCCTCTATATCGTTTTTCAACGTCCTGTAGTTTTCTGAGTAGAGGTCTTTTACCTCTTTAGTTAAGATTATTCCTAGGTAGCTTAGTTTTTTTGGTGCGATGGTAAACGGGATTGTTTTTATAATCTCTCTTTCTGAAAGTTCACTATTGGTGTATAGAAATGCCTCAGATTTCTTGGGGTTAATTTTGTATCCTGCTACGTTTCCAAATTCATGTATTAAGTCTAGTAGCTTTTTGATGGAGTCTCTAGGGTTTTGTATGTATAATATCATGTCGTCTGCAAATAAGGACAGTTTTACTTCCTCTTTTCCAATTTGGATGCCTTTTATTTCTTCTTCTTGCCGAATTGCAATGGCTAACACTTCCAGTACTATGTTGAACAGGAGTGGTGAGAGGGGGCATCCCTGTCTTGTTCCTGTTCTTAGGGGAAATGGTGTAAGTTTTTGTCCATTGAGAATGATGTTGGCTGTGGGCCTGTCATATATGGCTTTTATTATGTTGAGGTATGATCCTCCTACTCCCACCTTGCTGAGAGTTTTTATCAAAAATGGGTGTTGAATTTTGTCAAATGCTTTTTCTGCATCAATTGATATGACCATGTGGTTTTTTTCTTTCAATTTGTTTATGTGATGTATCACGTTTATTGATTTGCGGATATTGTACCATCCTTGCATCCCTGGGATAAATCCTACTTGGTCATGGTGTATGATCTTTCTGATGTACTGCTGGATCCGATTTGCTAAGATTTTGTTGAGGATTTTGGCATCTATGTTCATGAGGGATATTGGCCTGTAATTCTCTTTCATTGTGTTGTCTTTACCTGGTTTTGGTATTAGGGTGATGCTGGCTTCATAGAATGAGCTTGGAAGTGTTCCTTCCTCTTGAATTTTTTGTAGTAGTCTGAGGAGGATAGGTTTTAGTTCTTCCTTGAATGTTTGGTAAAACTCCCCTGTGAAGCCGTCTGGTCCTGGGCTTTTGTTTGCTGGAAGCTTTTTGATGACTGCTTCAATTTCTTCCATAGTTATTGGCCTGTTGAGATTTTTAGATTCTTCCTGATTGAGTTTTGGAATGTTGTATTTTTCTAGGAATTTGTCCATTTCCTCCAGGTTGTCTAGTTTGCTGGAGTAGAGCTGTCCATAGTATTTTTTAACAATCATTTGTATTTCTGTGGGGTCTGTTGTTATTTCACCTCTTTCATTTCTGATTTTGTTTATTTGGGTCCTCTCTCTTTGCTTCTTGGTGAGTCTGGCTAGAGGTTTGTCAATCTTGTTTATCCTTTCGAAGAACCAGCTCTTGGTTTCATTGATTTTCTGTATTATTTTTTTGGTCTCTATGTTATTTATTTCTGCTCTAATCTTTATTATCTCCTTCCTTCTGCTCACTCTGGGGTTTTCTTGTTGCTCTCTTTCTAATTCTTTGAGTTGTAGAGTTAGCTGATTTACTACCATTTTTTCTTGTTTTTTGAGATAGGCCTGTAGAGCTATAAACTTCCCTCTCAGGACTGCTTTCATTGTGTCCCATAGGTTTTGGATTGTTGTGTTTTCATTGTCATTAGTTTCCAGGATGTTTTGAATTTCTTCTTTGATTTCATTGGTAACCCAATCAATATTTAATAGCATGCTATTCAGCTTCCAGGTGTTTGAGTATTTTGGGTTGTTTTTATTGTAGTTTATTTCTAATATTATGCCATCGTGGTCTGCGAAGACGCTTTTTATGATTTCAATCTTCTTGAATTTGGGGATACTTTGCTTGTGACCCAATATATGGTCTATTTTTGAATATGTGTCATGAGCACTTGAGTAGAATGTATATTCCATGGCACTGGGGTGAAGTGTTCTGAAGATGTCTATTAAGTCCATCTGATCTAGTGAGTCATTTAGTATTGCTGTATCTTTGCTGATTGTTTGTCTAGAGGACTTATCCAGTGATGACAGTGGTGTATTAAAGTCCCCTACTATGATTGTATTGTTGTCGATCTCTCCTTTGATATCTTCCAGAAGATTTTTTATGTATTTGGGTGCTCCTGCATTGGGTGCATATATGTTTATCAGGGTTATATCTTCTTGTTGTATTGATCCTTTTAGTATTATGAAGTGGCCTTCCGTATCTCTTGTTATGGCCTTCACTTTGAGGTCTATTTTGTCCGATATAAGTATTGCTACCCCAGCTTTCTTTTCTTTTCCATTAGCCTGAAAGATAGTTTTCCATCCCTTCACTTTCAGTCTGTGTGAGTCCTTTCTAATGAGGTGGGTCTCTTGTAGACAGCAAATGTATGGGTCATGATTTTTTATCCATTCAGCCACTCGATATCTTTTGGTTGGAGCATTTAGCCCGTTTACATTTAAAGTTATTATTGAAAGGTACTTGTTTGTAGCCATTTCTTTTTTTGTGTGTGTGGCTGTTTTCTTTCTGGGATTTTTATTTCTTCTTTTTACACCAGTCCCTTTAGCATTTCTTGCATTGCTGGCTTGGTGGTGATAAACTCCCTTAGCCTTTTTTTGTCTGTGAAGCTTCTTATTTCCCCTTCAATTTTGAATGATAGCCTTGCTGGATAGAGTATTCTTGGATTCAGTCCTTTGCTTTGCATCACTTTGTAAATTTCCGTCCATTCTTTTCTGGCCTGATGTGTTTCTGTTGAGAAATCATTTGATAATCTAATGGGAGATCCCTTGTATGTAACTTTCCGTCTCTCTCTTGCAGCCTGTAAGATTCTCTCTTTGTCCTGAACATTTGCCATGGTAATTATGATGTGTCTTGGTGTGGGTCTTTTCGGGTTCACCTTGCTTGGGACTCTCTGGGCTTGTGTGACTTTTTTCTTCCCCACCTCAGGGAAGTTTTCTGATATTATTTCTTCCAATAGGTTTTCTAATCCTTGTTCCTCTTTCTGTTGTTCTGGCACCCCTATTATTCGTATGTTGTTTCGTTTCATGTTGTCCCAAAGCTCCCTTAGGCTCTCCTCCTGTCTTTTAATTTTTTTCTCCAACTGAAGTACAGTTTGGGTGTGTTTTGCTTCCCTGTCTTCTAATTCACTAATTCGGTCTTCCGCTTCTCCTAGTCTACTGTTGATACTTTCAATGGTGTTCTTTATTGCAGCTATATCGCACTTCATTTCTTCTTGGGTCTTAGTTAAGTTGTCGATTTTTTCATCTGTTTCTTCTTGCTTCTTGGATAAGTTGTCGATTTTTTCCTCCATCCGGTGTATGCACTCTAGGACCCTTATTCTGAATTCTTTTTCTGTCATGTTGTATGCCTCTGTATCACTTAGCTGCTTTTCTGGTGAGTCCTCCTTTTCTTTCCTTTGGGGATTTCTTTGTCTACCCATGTTTGATCTCACTGACGTATATAGATATTGAGTCGTTCAGTGGCTGCTCCCTAGGTGGCAGTGGTTCCTTGGGCTGTGGTTGCTCCTTGGGCGGTTGTGGTATCAGCTGCTCCTCTGTTGTTAGCGGGTCTTCTGATGGGTGCTGTTCACAGCTGTTGTGACTCTTTTGGCTGGTGGAGGGAGGCTTCACCCACAGCAGCTGTTCCTCAGACAGAGCGTGTGGAGATCAGGAGGCCGCTGTTGCTTGGATCTGCTGCGTTGATTTAAAGGCACAAAATACAACACAACAAGGCACAACGTACCAGGCACTGAACACAAATGAATTACGGTATTAATAACCCCAAATAAAGATGGCCACCGAAGCTAAGAGAGTTGGGGAGTAAGGAAGAAAGAAGAGAAAAAGATAGAGAGAAAAACAGAAAAAAGAGAAAAAAAAAAGAAGAAAAAGAAAAAAAAAAGAAAAATAGAATGAAGTAGAAGAGGGGAGGAGACTATTCATATGAGGAGAAAACTCCAATAGAACCGCCACTAATCCCAACAAATTCCAGCAACGGATCTCTGGAGTGAATACAAACTACAAACAGCCAATAATATCAAGTGAGGCAAGGGAAAGCAGAAGCACAAAAATAACTGGCCGGGGGTGGGGTGGGGAGGGGGAATGGGAGACAGAAAAAGAAAAAGAAAAAGCAGAACAACCTCACATACAATCCTTAAAGAAAAGAAAAGAAAAAAAAAACACAATATACTCAACAATCGAGCAAGCAACAACAGAACAATAGAGAAAAGGAGAGAATAAAAAATTTGGATAGTGAAGAAAGATAAGGGAGAGGTGGATAAGGATTTAGAGCAGGTGATTGGAAAAGGGATATATAAGTAGGGTGAAATTTAGACAGGGCGTATGAAGAATGGGAAAAATCTAAAGCAGGAATAGGGTAAGAGAAACAGGACAGCAAAAGGGTAAAAGTGGGGAAGAGAGTTTTAGCACAGCAGCACAATTGAGGTAGAGGAAAATGATGCTAAAGGAATGATGAAAATAGAATGGAGAACCTTAGTCCCAAAATAAAATAAAGAGAAAATAAAATGACACTTAAAAAAAAATGGTAAAATGGCAGCAGTAATAATACTGGTTAAAAATAAAAATGTAGTAATTAAAAGGGTAATATCAGGTGATGAAAAATAAAATAAATGGTTTCTTAGTTAAAAGGTGAAACAATAATTTAAAAAAAATAATTAAAAAAAAATGGGCTGTAATGAAGGTGCTTCAGATCTTCTGCTCCTCTTTTTGGCACACCAGGTATTCAGGAGAATGTTGAATTTTCCTCTGATACACTGTTCCTCTGTGTTGTAAGCCACAGTCCTGATTTTAAGGCAGGCTACATTGGTTTCCCAGACAGCCCTTATCTGTATTTACAGAAGAGTCAGTTCATGGCTCTGCCTCTGGGTGGCAGTGCGTCGGGATTGACCTCCGAGGGTATAGGACCTCTCTGACCAGGTGTTCTCTATTGTACTGGAGGCTGGTTTGGGAATGTCCTCCGCCCAGAGCTGGTTTTCCAGTAGTCACTCCCCGCTCTGTTTCCCAGGCTCCCCCAAAACAGCCTTCCCTTACAAGCTCTGTGACTGACCCCAACTGGGTAGTCCCTTGCACTGGGTTCAACAATCAAACGCACAGATTTAAGAGCCTGGGAAGTTGTGCGAACTCGCAACGCTTCACCTTCCAAATCTGCGCGAAGTCTCTGCGCGCGCTCTGGCTCCTGGCACCGAGTAGCCGGCAAACTGGCGTAATCTGAGGCTGCCCGTTTGTGTCCCGTCCAACTGTGGGCTTATTTATAGCGTTCCCTTCTGCCAGCAGCCCTGGGGGTGCCCTTCCACACTCGTGGGTCACGCTGGCTCCAACGGCCGCGGTCTTTGTGGGGCGCAGAGCCCCCACCCCCCTGCGCGCGTTCCACTCTCCAACCTAAACTGCAAACCGCACCTTTGGGGAAAGTCTAACCTTTCTGTGGGGAGAAGCCGAGTTCCTCTGAGTTCACGTAGTCGCGCTGCTTGAGAGCCGTTGTTGCCGGGTTAGTAGCTGGTCTCTGGATGCCGGTGACAGTCACCCAAGATGGCACGGTCTCCGCGGCTGTGCCGGCGCACCTGGAGAGGTTTCAGCCTCAGCCTCTAACCGTTCCCTTTATCTAGGATTTCTCTGTCTTTCCTGGCTGCAGACTGTCTCAGCTGAATCTCCTCTGCTTATTCGGGCTGTATGCTACCCGTTTCAGCTGCCCGCCCTTATCTGCTCCGGGACAAGGCACCGACACGTCTGTCTAAACCTCCGCCATTTTCTCTACCTATTTCTTACATTTTAATAGCTGTTTCTCCCTTGCCATCTTGTTAAATTCTTTTTATCTTTCTTTCTGTATTAAGCCACCTAGTCATTTGTCTATTTTATTAATTCTAAAACACAGAATTTTGATTTATTAATTATATACTTTGATTTTCTATTATCTATTTCATTAGTTTCTGTTTTTGACTATCGTTTTCTTCTTCACTTTAGATTTACTCTACTGTTCTTTTTCTTATTTTAATTTTTTTTAGTAAAAAATGTTTGAGGCAATCGTTTTTCTTTTTATCACTACCTGTAAAAGATAGCGTGACTTGACTGTTGTTTTATCAATCTTAAATTACAATGTAGGCAAAGACTCATCAATGATAAATCTCTCTAAAATACTTATTACTATTGTTTTTCTTCTGAGGAGGAGGATATATTTGTATATATTGTCAGATGGTACCCTCTTTTGAAAAATGTATCAACTAAATAAATAGGATTATCAAAATGTCAAAAAGTAAAAAGAGCCCTGGCCGGCTTGGCTCAGTGGATAGAGCGTCAGCCTGGGGACTGAAGGGTCCCGGGCTCGATTCCGGCCGAGGGCACATGCCTGGGTTGTGGGCTCGTTCCCCAGTGGGGGGTGTGCAGGAGGCAGCCAATCAATGATTCTCTCTCATCGTTGATGTTTCTATCTCTTTCTCCTTCTCCCTTCCTCTCTGAAGTCAATAAAGAAATATATTTAAAAAAATAAAAAGAAAGAAGAACATATTTTTTGTTGTTAAAGTTTAATTTTATAGGTAAATATTTTGGAAATTTTGTGCAATATAATCATTTGACTGGGCTGAGTCTAGTTAGAGTAATTATGAATCCTATAAAATATTGCACAAGAATCATATCTATGTGGTTGCTTAGATATGTTCTTTATTCTAAAAGCTGACTACTTAAAAAAAAAAAGGACACCATAAGACAAAGATAGATCCAATCTTTGAATTCATTCTTTATACATGCAGAAAATCATGTGGTAGGAATGACAATGATGTTACAGGTGTTTTTTTTTCCTCTCCAAGTTGTTTCATGGAACATGTGCTTCTTCATTTTAGTCCAAAATTCTAGTGACCTAAATCCTGTGGTTACAACTTTAAACATCCTCAACTTGATTTAATTTGTTAACTTTAAAGTACCAAATGTATCTGAAAGTCCAAAGTTGGTATCATGTTGCTTTTGTAAATCGATGTATGAGAGAGATTTCTGTGAAGATCCTAGAGAAAAAGATGCATTACTGTTTGGAATCAAATTTGTAACTAACAGGCTTACAATTTCCCCTCTGGGAAGCCATATTCAGCGGGGATAGGAGAGTTAAGCTCCTGGACCAGATATAGGTCTAAGTAATGCAGCCCTTTTCCACTTAATCTTCCGCATTGCACGTTGAACATGTCAGTAAATTTTGTTTTCACATAGACAAGTAGCCTTGCACTTTTCCTTGAGCAATTCATGCCCACAGCCCGCTGTTGTCTTCAAGGAACCACAGTTACTAAGGAGATCTTCATACTCACAACTATTGGCTGTAACAAAAACAGATTAGTTACATGTTATTTTCCTTAGTAGCAGCAAAACAATTCATACTTTCAAAATGCATAGGTGTAGGGGGAGCCTGGCTGGGCAGTTCAGTTGGTTAGAGAGTCATCCCAATACTCCACGGTTGCAGGTTTGATCCCTGGTCAGGGCATATACAAGAATCAACCAATGAATGCATAAATAAGTGGAACAACAAATCAAAGTCTCTCTCTCTCTCTCTCTCTCTCTATCTCTCTCTCTCTCTCTCTCTCTCTCTCTCTCTCTCTCTTTCTCCTTCTCTCTCTCTCTCATCTCAGTAAAATGCTTATGCTAATAGGATAATTCCAAGCTCTTTAGCAAATAGCATTCAGCAGTGGTATATTCAACTTTTTTCTTCTTTAGTTGATTTATAGCTTTGATACCATCAATATTCTGAATTATAGCTTTATAAAAAGAAGGCTAACTAAAGGTGAATGAATTTGAAAGGTAAAAATCTCAGTGAATGGGTCAACTCTATTGTTCATAATTTTCATGAAAGTATCCCAACGATGAAAGACCAACAGGTTTTTTTACTTCTATTTATGAGAACTTTGAAATGATATATATGACATTTATTTTATTTTCTCCTTTTGCAACAGTATGAACCAATTTTGTATACAGATTGAATTTTTGTCATTAAAAAGTACACAAAACTACTATCAAATTATAGGGTAAGTGATTATTTGTCAAGTCAAACATTATGATTCCAATTATACTATAAAATATGATAATCAGCATGATGAACATATTAGCACAAAATAAATTTAATATTTGGTTTGCCTGTCTAGATTGAGGCATAATATTCATCTCACATTGTAGATTTATAATTTTCATTTTTTTCAAAATACCACCATTTGTCTAATGATACTTTAATGAAATGAACTGGTTACCAGAAACTTGTATAGTTAATATTAATGAGCTCTGCATAGTCACAAAAGCCATTGGTGATAGATGTTTCATCATGTTAGAAGTGGTAATATTCTTTTCATTACAAAACATATCTTTATATATAAAAGGCTAATTTGCAAAGTGTCCCCTCTGGAGTTTGAACGGGAGACCGAGAGTTCAATAGTTCACTATGATATGCGCTGACCACCAGGGGGTTGCACAGAATGAAGGAATACCCCAGCCAGCAGCAAGCAACCAGGAAAGGGAAGGCCCTGGCCAGCAGCTGGAAGGCCCCAATCAGCCTTGATCACCAGCCAGGCCTAGGGGCCCTACCCGTGCATGAATTTCGTGCACCAGTCCTCTAGTGTAAGTTATAAAAGTGTATAAAATGTTCCCTTAAACACATTCTGTTGAGGAATCTTTCTGTATTTTGCATCAAGATAGTATTTAAATTGGTAACCCTAGGAGAATTCCTAATCCATAAAAAGAAAAGAAAATATCAACTCTTTATTATAACAGCAGGTAAAATCACTTCAAACTTACTGCATAGTCCATTGTTACAGTTATCGGGGCAACTGGCACAGGGTTCTCCTTGTTGGTAAGGGGTACTCTTTTTACTCACATTATTGCCACTGAAATTTAAAAAACATAGTGTCAAATATTTTTCACTTTGCTGTTTCATTTATACTCAGAGGGTAGCATTAGTCCCCAAATATACCTAGTTATTAAATATATTCAGACATGTTACCAAAAAGTGAAAAAGTACAATTCCCAATGTGTAATTCAGATGGCCTCCAAATTAAGAAAATACCTCAAACATTGACCCATCTCCTTAACTATAATTCTGTAGGTTGAACAACTAAATTGGGATAACTGCAGTCTCAACTTTTCAGAGGATATTTCAACACTCTATCTCCAACGAGTCTTGGTTAAATTGGTGAGGCAGTGCACCCCAATGTGCTGGCCAGGGTTAGAACACATCTCCTACCTAGGAGGCTTGGAGGCCAGGGAGTTGTAGTATGAAAGGAAATACTCAATGCTACCATATCATGTACATTTGGAAGATGATAAAATATCATGATTTCTCTGATATGTACTAGGGACAGTAAATACTTCTAGGCAGGAACAATGATATTTAAATAGTTAGTGGCGTGTCTGGGTGGGGGGCGGTTCTCTCATCTCTGCTTCCCCTCATTAGTCACTCCACCCCTCACTTCAGATGCCTCCCCTCCCACAGCCAGGCAGTGAATCTGAGTGCATTCTGCCAGGACTTTTCACTTCTTTCTAGTGGCAAGTGACTGTGAAGGCCACACTTCTCAAATGGGAGATCAAGATCCCCAGGTTATCTACAATCCCAAAATAAATCCTGTGGGAGATTTGGTTTTGGGGGTGCCCCTGTCTCTAGTCATAAGGAATTAAAGCTAAGAGATATGTTGAGATTCGGTCTTTGATATGTCCATAGGCTTTATTATGGATGACTTCAAACATATTGCTTGCTGAAACAGCATGTTTCCTGCTATAAATCAAGACAGTATGGGGTGGTTCATTATGGAGTTGTTTTTGTGTGTGAAAACTGCTGAGGCCGGCCGGTGTGGCTCAGGGGTTGAATATCAACCTATGAACCAGGAGGTCACAGTTTGATTCCCAGTCAAGGCACATGCCTGGGTTGTGGGCTCCAAGAGGGGGTGTGCAGGAGGCAGCCAATCAATGATTCTCTCTCATCATTGATGTTTCTATCTCTGTCTCTCTCTCCCTCTCCCTTCCTCTCAGAAATCATAAAAAATATGTTTAAAAAAAAACTGCTGAGAAACAAAGACTTAAGATGTTAACTTTTTCTGGACTCTGAAGTATATTAAAGATCTCTTGAAAAACCATTGAAACACAAGAGAAGGAATCATTTTTTAATGGTAAAAATGTAAATGGTTTGTAGATAAACAGGAGCAGAAACATTTTTGCAGAAAAGGCAGAAATCACAATTTTTGATCCCAAATTTGCCACTGCACTACCACCCCTTGCTTAATCATCAAACCCCGCGGGCTGTAGTTTGCCCATGGCTGCTCTAGAGTGTATACTTACGCAGGACAATAGTGGCAAACATAAAAGTATTTTAGACTCTCTTGATTGGGACAGTAAGCAACTCCACATCCAAGACGGTAAGATGAGTACCAAACCAGCTACAAATGCATAAGGGGATATATAAAGAATAACGTAAGAAAGGGAAAATATTAAAGGACAAATGCCAAATGAAAACTTGAAAAAATGTTACTACTATAGCCTGCAGCCATGTATTTTATGGAAATATTTACATTATTGAAACAAAGTCACACACTTTGAAAATATTACATTTTTATGTGCATTCACTACTCTGTCCATTTGTAATGTTGGAAAAATACAGAGTGCACTTTCCAACCAAGAGTTGTACAAGCCATCAAAACAAAATGATAGCTGCGGGTGAAGTACCAGTCCAATGTTACTGTATTGTACCTATTCAGGCTCTTTTCCCCAAATTGAACACTCGGATGGGTCATAATTTGAAGAAGCTTTCTATATTAGAGCATTCATGGTAGAAGTATTTTCATTGTTCCCTTTACCTGGGTATAATGTCCAACCACTGCACCGGGAGACTTTGGTCCTACACCGTAAACAAAATCGTGTCTCTCTTCAAACCAACTTTGGACTGCAATTGACCACTCATTAGGGTCACTTGACATATAGAGATTCTCACCGCATTTTGTATCTATGAAGGAACAGATCATGAGGAAAGCAATAAAGCTGCAATGGTAAAAGAAATCAGCTATTTGAACACCAGGATCCCTGATATGGCTTCTGTGTTTTTTGAATAGGCTATATGATTCCATGTATTATAGTTACACAGTCCATACAAAATACTTGACTGTTACCAAAATTTTTTTTAGTGAATCAACATAATCAAAATATCATCCTGATTTTAAAAAGTTTCATATTTGTAAAGAAATAAATCAGGTACAATTCCACATAATTCAACATATTTTGTGAATACAAAATAAATAATTTCAGAACACCAAATGGCTATACAATATCACAAAAGGACAGTGGATTAGAAATCAGAAAGCCTGGTTAGCTTTCCGATATATGTCACTACATCAGGTTGTGTTCTTGGGTAAGTCATTCCTTCCACATCCTAGTTTACTCATGAGCAAGTTGGGAGGAACAAATTAGATACTGCTTGAGATGTTATTTGCATAAAAATAATCAATAAGCACAAAATGGCATTTATCATAACTATTTCTCCATATACAGATACTGTGACTTTAAAAAGCCAAATATAAGTAACATTTATTCATAGTCTTAATGTAATACACCAGAAGGATCCATTATATTTTATTTGTCCACTATTATTTTATTTTTTCATTTATTCAGCAAATATTTACTAATTCACATACTGGTTTTTCGTTCCTCTGGATCACTGTGTTCTAAAGTGCACTTGTTTGCCCACTTCTGGGCATTTGCTGTTGCTTCTCTATCCCATTCCTAATTATTATAAGGAAAAAATATATACACTTAAAAGTTCAACTCCAACAAAACATATGCATTGTAATCTGATTGATAAGATTAATTTGCACTACTTCAAAACTTCTGTAGATGTATTATCTATTTGTCATTGTTCTTACAATATCTCTGATGTCTCTTTATCTGCCACAATGCCCATTTTCCACAAAGACAGTCCATAGGTGATGTATCTAACAAGAGCAATGACTGTTTATGATCTCACAGCAGCCACACCTGGGATTTTTAGTGATGGAACTATTCTAAATACTGACCATCATGTGAAGTATTATAATTATACTAGAGGCCTGGTGCACGAAATTAGTGCATGGGGAGGGGGTTCCTCAGACCTGCCTGCACCCTCTCGCAATCTGGACCCCTTGGAGGACATTTGACTGCCAGCTTAGGCCCCATCCCGTAGCAGGATGGGTCCTAAACCGGCAGCCGGACATCCCCCTCACAATCCGGGACCACTGGCTTCTAACCGCTGGCCTGCTTGCCTACCTAATCACCCCTAACCACTCTCCCTGCCTGCCTCATTGCTGCTAACCACTTGCCTGCCTGCCTGCCTGCCTGATCGCCCCTAACCACTCACCTGCCTGCCTGATCACCCCTAACCACTTTCCTGCCTGCCTGATTGCCCCTAACCACTCACCTGCCTGCCTGATCACCCCTAACCACTTGCCTGCCTGACTGATCGCCCCTAACCATTCACCTGCCTGCCTGATCTCTCCTAACCCCTCTGCCTGCCTGCCTGATTGCCCCTAACCACCTCTGCTTCAGCCCCCGCCACCACGACTGCGTCTGGAAGGACATCCAGAATGATGTCCAGAAGGTTGTTTGGCTGTCCAGTCTAATTAGCATATTATGCTTTTATTATTATAGATTATTATTATAGATTTTGATAGTAATAAACTGGTCTAGATTAGTCCCAATTCCATTTGTAGCCCACTGTTTTCATATAGGAGATATTTAGTTTTCAGAGACTGCGCCCTGGAAAGGGTGCTATTTACCCTCAATGGCACTGATTCTTAAAGAAAGGGGGTTTATTTTAGACTAGGAAAGAGAGTGAAGAAAAAAATGTAACAGCTTCACATTTGATGCCGGATGGTCTTGTTTCTAATTCTGCCTTCCCAAATTTTTAACTCTGTAAACTTGATGAGTTGTTTAAGCATTATAAAGTAAAAGAACTTCTTCCCATAACATAACTCAAATGAAATAGCAAAACAGAGGCAGAATGTTGTAAGCCACAAAGTTCTCCACAGATGCCAACTACCAGCTTGTTCCCACCACTTTCCTTAGATTACTGCTTCTTACCATCCTTAGCATGTTGCTGGCAGATGGAGAGACTGATTTCCTTAATTCATTGTGTTTATTTACAATCTCTTTTTGGATATTCGGTTGAGTGGTTAACAAAGCAGAAAAGGCTGGATCCTAAAGGGAAATAAAATCGGTGTTTTTAAAACATTTTTGAAAAATATTTAACATATAAGAGTAAATAAGTTAATTCAAGGAAGCAAGGACCACTATTAAAAAGTGTTCAGTTAAGCCAATATTAGTTGTCAAGCATTGCCAATGAATCTCAGCCAAAGCTATGAAAAATAGGAAAGAAGTAACTTGAAGATTTGAGAATGGAAGTGTAATTCATGGCATGATAAAATTTTAAACATCGTTTAAGGCCACAAATGCCCATTTCTAGTTCTAGGGAATTCGTAATATGACATTTGAGTGATAATATTTTATAACCACAAAGGTGCACAATAGGAACCCTAAGACATATTCATTTACATTTGATCAGGCTGCAGCAAAGGGAATAAAGGGGAGGTCAAGGTTCATCCTAGATTTGGAGAGAACTTTGACCTGGCATGGTATCTGTATTTAGAGACAGAATGTATTTAAAATGTATTAGGGAAAGAATATTTAGTCTCAGTTGAAATGCATTCAAAATTCTACGTAACTCATTCTACCTATTGTGGTCAGATTTTATGAATTCACTCAAAAGACAATTTTTCAATATTAACAAATCTCCAAGGTAATTTGGAGGGAGCAAAGTCATCCAGTTAATGGACTCTTGCTGATTCGTTTCCTTTATTAACAGAAATATAATTAAGGTATTAAATCAATCACCAATACTTATTGGTTTATCTTTGTGTGTGGGTGTGTGGGGATCTAAGTCGGAAGGGATAGTAGGGTGTGTGAATTGTTCCATAAAGTTTATGTAATTTAATGACCTAAATCTATGAGTAGCTAAAATACTATTTCAACATGTATTCAATATAAAAACTATTAATGCGATATTTTCCTCTCCTTTTATACTAAATCTTTTAAATCTGGAATGTATTTTACACTTTACAGTACAGCTTATTTTAGACAAGCCACATTTCAAGCATTCAATAGCCACATGTGACTAGCAGTTACTGTACTGGACAGTGCAGCCTTGGACTTTCATCTAGGTAATGGTGCTAAGTGCTCTGAGCAACCAGTGAGTACTTTGTGATGGGCCAGACACCCCCGCTCTTCCTACTCTCAGAGTGTCTTGCATCAAAGTTGCCTGGATAGGGCTGGCATAATTTTCCACTCTAACATTACCTTTCCTTCTGCAGGTAAAGATGGAATCAGGACAGCAGCCAGAAACACCACCACTGAGAGTAAAGCCATTGCTGGGAAGTAAGTCAAAAGAGAACAAAGTAGTTCTGCATTGAAACTAATAGTACATGAACAAGAGGGGAAAATCAATGTAGTGATCATGGTTATCTCACAGCCACTGTGACTCCCCAATTCGTAATGTAACAAGAGAAGACTGCCATATGGTGACAGTAGAATAATAATGGAACTAACATTGTCTCTGGTAGGGACAATGTTAGATTATATATATATATATATATATATATATATATATATATGCGACTGTTACGACCGAACAATTGGAATGACCGGTCGGCCAGCCACTGTAACGCTCACTGACCACCAGGGGCCAGACGCTCAACACAGGAGCTGCCCACTGGTGGTCAGTGCGTTCTCATAGCCAACCTCCTGCAGCCTCTCCCTCTGGCTGGCCAACCTCCCGCAGTTCCTCCCCTCTGCCTGACCCCCTCCTACAGCCCCTCTCCCTGGCTGGCCCAATCCCTTTATTGGCCCCTATTGGGGGGGCTGGCCGGCCAACCTCTCTGGGCCCCTCCCCCCAGCGACCCTCCCCCCATAGGCCTCAATCACCGTCCAGGCTGAGGGACCCTACCCACGCACAAATTCGTGCACCGAGCCTCTAATAAAATATAAACTGATAAGCATGACTGATGCCCTTAAAGTACATATAATATATATATATATATATATATATATATATATATATATATTGTCACATTTTTACCTTTTTCTATTAAAGATAGTTCTAGTTCAATTGTTTCAAAGTCATAAACATGGGAATTATTTAAAGCATCTATTTTAGAATGAAATATAAAGAGTTCATTTAAGTTTCAATTTGATATAGTGAGTAAAATTTACTTGATTCAATAATAAAAATTTAACCATAAAGTTTTGAAAACCATGGATAGATTAAATATATCATTTTATCATTGGCAAAATAAAAATGATTGACAACTTGTTCACATTACAATACATGAGTCATCACTTACTGTTGGTCCTCAGAGCAGGATGCAGGATCTGCTTTACCTGGTAGAAGAAGGGAGGTGAAGAGAAGGTCAGAGCACCATATATATTTCACCTACTTGTGTTTCAGCAAATTCTGGTTGCTCCAGTAAATCTAAGTCAATAAATTTTTGAAACAAATTTTTTTACACCAATAGCTTAAAATTTCATTGCCAGTTGTCTGACCTTGTTTTTGACATTGATTCCCATGTAGCTTTTAATCTGAGTAAAGCATGCCCTTCTTCCCTAACCAACCTTCTCTTCTTAGGCACTCTAATATTTGGATGCCGCCCTTTTGGCCTAGTATATTTATAACCACTCAAGACAAGTTAATCTCTTCAAAGGTAATTTCAGTCCTACTTTGTGGCTGAACTGCTGTGGCTCAGCTTTCTGTGACATTGACTTCCTAGTTAACAACTTTCTATAGCTTATTGGTTGCGAACATAGTTTTTAAAAACATCAGTACTGGGAAACCCTCTTGGAAATTCAGTTTTCTCTTCTGTAAAATGTGGATTATCTTATCATCTATTTGCTTTGAAAACTGAAAGGCATAAAATACCTTAATATAATGCCTGGCACAGAATACTCAATAAATGGAAATTATCAATATTTTCATTATTATTCTTTATACTGTATGGTAGTTTTCTGGGCTCCTAAGAGCTTCCATAAATGCATGTTGTTTGATTAAACTTCTAACTTCAAAAGTGTTTCTAATACCTGTATTTATTTATTTTTTGCATGTATGGGGGATTTTATAGTTTGCATAAATAAAAATCTAAAAATTTAAGGCACAGTGTATAACTATATAAATATTACAAGCTGGCCACTGTTGGACAAGTGAAGAAAGTAAAATTCAAGAAACATGAAACCTTCATAGGTCATTATCTTCTACTACAATCAAAAAGTTTCTAGTTTTCTAGGGAGAGAAGATTCAGATCACCTTTAGATATGTATGCCTTCACTGGATAGCCAAATATCTGAGTTGCAGGTACTATCTTAAATGAAGTTAAATACAAATTAGAGAGGAAGCGTCAGGTTAGCATGTTTTAGAGCTACTGGCAAACTATAACTTACTGTGACATTAATTACATAATCTGCTGATTAACCCTTTAAGCACTAAATTATGTAGATTTTATATCCATGACTAAAAAATTGCCATCACATGCCATACCTGAACCACCACACCATGAATCCATTAACCAAAGATTCCTAATGAAGAATTATCTTTCATAAGTTCTTCAAATTTCAGTTAAAATACTGAACTTAGTGGCCAGATGCTCACATTCATTGATTACACAGTTCCATAATAGCTCCACGGTATCTATGTTGTAAGTTTCTTTGTATTTTATATAGATACATTTAAGATTGAAAGGTTAATGCTATTAACATGGTTATTCACAGTCATTCATTTCTAAACACTCTTTAAGTTAGTGCATAGGTTTTTAAGAGCAGCATTATCTGAAATGGGCCACACATTCTTCCTTACCCCCATTTAGTTATTAATCGAAGTCATTCAGCTCTCTCTTAAGGTTCTGAACACATATTTAGGGATATTTTCAAAATTAGTTTCTTACTCTACTTTTGTAAGTTGGCTAATAACACAGTAGGTAGAGAGATGGCCAACACAGGCAAGATAAACTGTCGGCTCTACTGTTGTTACTTTGAAGTGGTGAATGACAAGTACTTTCATTGTGCTGCCACCGCACCTTGTACAATATTTAACAGTGAGCCCCTGAAGGGTTAAGTCTCCATCTGTCCCCCGATCCCACCCTCCTCTCTGAAACTCCCATAGGAGGCACTCAGGAGTGACATAACCAGGATGCCAGGTGGGTAATCACTGGGTATTGCCACTTGAAAACAAATACATTAAAAAATTCATTCAGTAACTAGTGTTTTTAACATTATGTTCAAAGTTAGGTATTTATTTTGAATAACTACTGAAAAGAGAATACAAGATTAAGTAACCTGCATTAACAAAATGGAAACCCATGTTAATATTTGGTACTATAAACTCAATCACCTTTCCATAAAATAGTTATTTTCAAAGAAAGAAAATTCAAAGTGCTTTTATCTTGCTCCTTTTATTACATACTCAGTGAACTATCCTTAGTATAAAATCATGACCAGCCTGTACTTAGCTCCCCTCTCTCCTCCCCCGGCCTCGATTTAGCATTTCGTGTACAATCAATAATTTATCCTTTACATCAGCCTGAGATTATTCTTACAGAAAGAAAAATGATCATTTTTTATTCCTTTAAACCCACATGCATACATAGTTGAAAGGTTGGCTGCCATTCCCTCCTTCCCCCCACTACTTACTAACAGAAAAGTACTGTGCCCTTTGTTGCAGATGTTTTAAAACCAGGATATCAGGGTTCTGCTGGGGTGCCTACAGGAAGAGCATGGTGTATGGTTCCATATTCCTGAAACAGGGCAAAAGAGGGTATTTAACATAAAGATGTGGAGACTCGGTAGAATCACTCATCTCCAAACTCATCGACACAACTGTTTAGTATTGTTCTCTAATATTAATTTGGTCTCATCATTAAGACCATAATTGCCTTCTAAGATCAAACTGTTTTGATGCTCTTGTATTTTATTCAAATACTAAAAAGTAAATGTCTGCTCACACACCCGACATCCTTGGAATATCAGAACTCCTCATCTAGGCCTGTAACCCATATGCTCTTTAAAAGATAAACTCTGTAAGTAGACACCCACATAATGGGCATTTACAACATAGATTTTGGTCACACCTATATTTCTCTTCATGTCATTTCGTGGAAGCCAGGAGATGACAGAAAGCCCAAAAGATTCAACAACCACAATTCTACTTGTTTGTGATAACACATAGTTTCTAATAACTGCACTCAAAAGATAAGAAGCGAAACTCCTCGAGTTGACTTCGTGGAAGGCCAGATTTAGAAATGACTTTAGGCTTGGGCTATGACTCAGAGCGCACCGTGTGAATAGAATGATTTATCGTGAAGATAGGCAAAGAGTTTCAATAGGACTCACACAGACACGCACATTGAAAGCCGCTGGCGAATGGGCACGAAGCAACACAGAGAAACACTCTACCGGGCGCACTGATTCAGCCAAGGATGGGTACCAGAGGGACAGAGTACTAGGGATCCCAAGACCCCTCACATCACAGATCCTCCTCTCCCCTCTCTACCCCACCTCCCCCGCCCTGGTCATTTCCAGTTTCCCAGCCTGTTCTACTTCCTACCCTGGCTCCTGGGCCCAGATCTTCCTGCTTCAGGGCCAGAGCCAGGGACGGGCTGCAACTGGCCCCTCCTACGGCTGCTGTGCGGGTGAAACGGCCAGTCAGCCACGTGGGCGCCACGTCACAGGGCTTTGTGCTGCAGTGCAGTCAGGCTAACCCGGTTCTTCCCCCAACGCCCCCCAGCTCCCTCCAGGGCTGCCCTGGAGAAAATCCTACACATTCTCCCTTGTAAACAGCAGAGATCGGCTTTTCTCTCACTACCATGATGAGGAAGGTACATGTCTGCTCACACACCCGGACCGTACAAAGAGGATGGCGATGTAGCAGGATTTAAAATGCCCAGGGCTTGGCTGAAAAGCAGGTGTCCCTTTACAGACAAGATCCCCTGAGTCAGCGCGGGCCAGAATTTAAAGAACAGACTGGAAAAGTCTATTGATACCTAAGTTTTCGGTGCTATACCAGCGTGATGGGAACAGTGAGCTCAGGGTTACATAGACCAAGTTGGCATTTTGCGGGTTTGCTCATAAACACTCTATGTCCGTGTCCTGCTTTATTCTTTCCGCACCTGTTTTGTTGTCAGGAAATTCAAAGACAGTCACAGAACACAGGACCGAGTCTTAGGAAAATGCCCAGAATTCCTGATGGCAGGCTGCTGGCTTCCAAGTTCCGCAGGTATATGGGGTGTGGTTTGAAGCTGTGTTGCCTCTCTTCACAGAGGGCAGATGGTTAATAGATACATTTTCTGCTATGCTTAGTTGTTTTTAAGATTTAAAGGAATGAGTTAATATATTACTTAGAGCAGCGGTTCTCAACCTGTGGGCCGCGACCCCTTTGGGGGTCAAACGACCCTTTCACAGGGGTCGCCTAAGACCATCAGAAAACACATATATAATGACATATTGTTTTTGTGATTAATCACTGTGCTTTACTTATGTTCAATTTGTAACAATGAAAATACATCCTGCATAGCAGATATTTACATTACGATTCATAACAGTAGCAAAATTACAGTTATGAAGTAGCAACGAAAATAATTTTATGGTTGGGGGTCACCACAACATGAGGAACTGTATTAAAGAGTCACGGCATTAGGAAGGTTGAGAACCACTGGCTTAGAGGATATGTTGGATCTAAAGATGTCAAACCAAAGATTATCACCCATCACTTGCTAACTCTCTGTGCCCATGAAGAGAGGCTTGAAATTTCTCCCCAGCCCTTTGAAACTCACAAAGGCTCAACTGCAACAAGCCGGCCTTGTTTCATGGTGCTGAGTGCCACGTTCCCTTTGCAATGTTAAAATTCCAAGTGACAACTGCACAGACATTATTTTAATTCTCCTCTGCTCTTTCAGTTCAATTACAACTGGCTTACAAGTCTTGGGATTTACAAGTCATCTTATATTGCTTTACTCTTATGGTTACATTAAATCAAAGGATACTCCTGACAGAGAGTTTCTCTAAGGGTTTATAAATCCATTCCCAGATCTTCCTCACATCTATATTTATGTTTTGGACAAATCTTGCTTCGATTATTAATTTAACATTTCGGACACTTAGGTTACAGGCGCTTCTCACAAGGCACCAGAGAGGCGTTACTGGACAGCCCCCTGGGTCAGCCCACTTGATTCTTGTCATACTCGTAGGAATCAATTCAAATGAGTGACTCCAGATAATTGCATTGTGTTAAAACAAATTTATTAAGCAAGTAAACCATGCAAATGAGTAAAGAGTAAGGCAAGAAATCTATCATCCGGCTTAAAGTGGGGATGGACTCTTGGGCTAATTTGAGGAGTGAGTGTGGTCGGGCGGGGTGGGGAGGGTGTGCCTTATATACTTTTCTGACTATAGATTTTAAAATTTATCTGCTAGATATCTTGGTACTGGTTAACTCTTTTTTTAAAAAAAAATACATTTTATTGATTTTTTACAGAGAGGAAGGGAGAGAGATAGAGAGTTAGAAACATTGATGAGAGAGAAACATCAATTAGCTGCCTCCATATGCCCGCAACCAAGGTACATGCCCTTGACCAGAATCGAGCCTGGGACCCTTGAGTCCGCAGGCCGATGCTCTATCTGCTGAGCCAAAGCGGTTAGGGCCTGGTTAACTCATTTACTTTGCCAGTATTTATGAGAAATGCCTGGCAATTGTATCTTTACAAGCCCAGGGACTTTGCTGGCTTCACTGTTCATGGAATGAAAGAAACTGCCCTCCTTTTGTTTTTCCTTTTCCAAAACCACTGACTTCTTTGTTTAGTGAGACAGATTTTTTTTTTCCTTTATTGATTAAGGTATTAAAAATGTGTCCTTATCCCCCCATTGTAGTACTCCTTCTTCTTTCCTTCCTCTGTTTGGGGGGAAGAGACATTAAAAAATCCCCTTCTCCAATAAGCCAGTCGGAGAAAGATAAATATCACATGATCTCACTCATATGTGGGATATAATGATCAACATAATTTGATGAACAAGAATAGATCCAGAGACAAATGGCAGGGGAGAGGGGGTTATAGAGCAACTAAAGGACTTGTATGCGTGCATATTAGCATAACCAATAGACACAGACACTGGGGCGGTGGGGGCTTGCCCGGGGTGAGAATGGCTGGGGGTGAGGGGTGGGGGTCAATTGGGGGAAAAGGAGACATATGTAAAACTTTAGACAATAAAATAATCCCCTTTTCTCCCCCTCCCCTTCCCCCTCTCTTCTGGATTCTTTCAGTTGTGGGGAGGGGTATTTGCTCTCAAGTGTCCTTAGTGGAGAAGATAACGGCTTGTTATTTACAAGCTAGCTTCAAGCTCCCTAAATTGTTTGCCCTCGTTCAATTTTCTTGGCTTAGTTTCCTATTCCACTTGCTTAAAAATTTTTCTAGCTTCTCACTACCCTGTAACACATAGCCACAAAATTGCTGCTCACTTTTTAGAAATAGAATTATTTGGTACATGTGTTCTTTTTATAGTGCAAAACAATTCATTGTTATCCTATAATATGCTATAATTTACTGTGAGTGTCCTATTTTTTTTATTCTCAGAGGCACCATATCTCCATGATTACTATTTGTCCTCATGGAGAACGTCATAATGAGAGCAATTTGAATATTGTAATGATAGATATTGCCGGGGAAATATATATAGGGGCGGGCAAAAGTAGGCTTACAGTTGTCCATATAGAAAATAATGTAATAAATAATAAATAATAATATGAGAACAAACTTTCATGTATTCATACAATAAACCTACTTTTGCCCACCCCCTGTATTGGAGAAATTGACTATGTCTCTCTTGATTATCGGTATAATTGCAAAGCTTAGCACAATACTAGATAGGTGGCAGTTTGTAAATATTAGTTCAGTGACTTAATATTAGCCTGGCTTAGATTCTTAGAGAATTTAGAGAAAAGGACATGACACCTCTTTTCTTTAAGGTGTATAGTGCTGTGGGAAAGATAAATACATATAAACATTACCAGGTAGTGCAGTTTAGTGCTAAGTAGTTGAAACAGGAAATATATGCAGCAATTGGAAGTTCTTTCAGTTGCTATTATCTGGGTAAAAACTAGATGGTAGCGTTTCATTTGAACCTCTCTGAAAATGTATCTGATTTGATCAGGAAGGAAAACAAGTTTTGTATGCTTGGTATGAAGAGCAGAAACAAACAAATCAGTGTATCATTAAGGCATATGTACGTCAGAATGTTAGGCTGTAGAAAATGCGGTGGGGAGCTTTGTAGAGAAGTCTAAGGAGATTTGCCTCCTTGTATAACATGGGGAAGTAATTTTACTGATGTTTAGAGAGAAGGGAAATTACACGATCAAATATTATTTCCTGAAAGCTACCTGATCGTACTGTGCGGGTGATTTGCAGAGCTGAGAGATTGGTGATGGAAAAAATATGAGTGTGGTGACAATTTATCGTATTAATTTTAAAGCAGTAGAAATAGAACAAAAGGTTGGGGTGTGAAGAGGTTTTTTTTGTTGTTGTTGTGTGTGTTTTTTTTTTAAAAAAAAGCAGTGTTGATGAGTTTGATATGGAGGGCAAATCTAGAATAAAGAAACCTTGTAGGTTGAGAGTTGACTCGTGTTGGTGAGCACCTGAAAAGCACATCTTCATTATTGACGGGGGCAGTGCAGTTACCTCTAAGTACTTATACAAAATCCGACGCTGGCAGTGTGCTGAGCCGAAAGGAGCAGTGTCCTAGGTGCCTGAGAGTTGGAAGAAGTGGGTTCTTGCATGAATTCTGATGAGAAGCCCGCTGTATTTCTTACCCTGGTGCTTTATTTGTAAGGTGCTCCCTGTTCCACCTTGTAATCTCATGACCTTGCTAAACTTGCTTATGAGTTCTTTTAGTTTATGAGTTCTATTAGAGGTAGAAACATCAGGAAAGGTCATTTTAATCTGCAAGTAAAGACTGTTTCTACCTTTCTAATCTATATGCCTTTATTTGTTCTTTATTTTATTGCATTGGCTGTAAGCTTAAAATGTGAGCAAAGTGGTGCAAGCTGACATCCTCACCTTATTCCTGATGGTGGATTCCAGATTGAAAAGTACTACAATGGTGTACTCACCCACAAAGTAATATAGCCAGAAAGCACTCAGTCAATCACTGAGCATAACGTCAGCTGGAGGATTTTGTTAGATGTTCCTTATTAAGATGGGAAAGTTACCTTCTATTCCCAGTCTTCTGAACATTGTTTTTATGAAAGGCATCGCAATTTTTTACATCATTTCCAATGATCGTGTCTTTATTTTATTAATATGGTATATCACATTAGTTGATTGTGAATGTTGAAACAACCTTTTATACTTGGACAACCTTACTTTGCCCTGGTGTACGATCCTTTTTATAGGTTGCATCTATGCCCATGAGGGGTAAAGACTATAGTTTTCTTGTGATGTTTGGCTTTGGCAAACGGTGATATTAGCTTGAGTTGGGAAATACTTATCTTGTTTTCCAGATTTTTGCTTCATTTTGTCCTCTTACAATTTATATCTCATTGTTTACTTATAATAATATCGCAGTTCTTTACCTGCCCTGAATGGCAGGTAAGTTTGTGACTAAGTTTGTGCCTAATCTTTGACCCCTTATTTATTTATTTAAAATATATTTTTATTGATTTCAGAGAGGAAGGAAGAGAGATAGAAAGGTAGAAACATCAATGACGAGAGAATCATTGATTGGCTGCCTCCAGCATGCCCGCTACTGGGGATTGAGCCCCGAACCCAGACGTGTGCCCTTGACCAGAATTGAACCTGGGACCCTTCAGTTCAGGCAGACGATCTATCCACTGAGCTAAACCAGCTAGGGCTCTTTGACCCCTTTTTAAAATTATCTTTACCTTGCTCACTGTGCTCCAGCCATTCTGGCCTTCTTGCCTTTCCTTAAATATACCAGGTTTATCACTACCTCAACAACTTTGTACTCACTATTCTCTTTGCCTGAAAGTTTCTTGATTATTCATTGTTATTGGTTGTTTTCTCTCTCCTATTGTGGCTGTAATCCATTGTCATCACCTCAGAGAGTATTTACCTATCTTATTTAAATTAACATTTTCCCCTCCCAGCCTGTCCTCATTATTCTTCATTCTCTTGCCCATTTTAGTTTATAACACTTATCACTTCCTATATTATATTAGGATTTATTTGCAAATACGTTGTTTTCTTTCTGCCCTATTATAGTGTGAACTCCATAAAGTTCTGAACTTGGTCTGTTCTGTTAATCACTATTTTCAAAGGACCTAAATAAATACTTGAGTCATAATTGTTTCCAATAAATATTTGTTGAATGCAGGAATGAATTATTACACATTGTAATTATTGTTATGAAAGGAAGTATAGGGAGCTATGAGGGGATGTCCCTCAGATTATTTACTCAAAGGAATGTCTTGGATGCAATGACATTTAATGTGAAGAAACTAGTCTAGCAAATAATAGAGGGATGAATCTCCCAGACAGCGCTAATGGCAAACACAAATGCCCCGAGCTAAGAAAAATCTTGAGAAGCTTGAGATAATTTGATGAGGTCATTCAATTTGGAGCATAAAAAATAAAGGAGAAGCCCTGACTGGTTTGGCTCAGTGGATAGAACGTCGGCTTGTGGACTGAAAGGTCCCAGGTTCGATTCCAGTCAAGGGCATGTACCTTGGTTGCAGGCACATCCCTGGAGGGGGGTATGCAGGAGGCAGCTGGTCGATGTTTCTCTCTCACCGATGTTTCTAATTCTCTATCCCTCTCCCTTCCTCTCTGTAAAAAATCAATAAAATATATTTTAAAAAAATAAAGGAGAATGAGATAAAGTGAAATTAGATAGCAAAGTAGAGAAAAATGATTTCCTTTCTTGCTAATCAATTTGAGCATAAATATTATCTTCAGTACTTGAGAGCTCTGTGGGGAGGTTTTGAAAGTAGACAAATTAGGAAGTCTATCGCTGTTGAGATTAGGAAATGTGTTGCAGAAATACCATCTGGGAGCTACATGGGTGGTCTTGGACCTATCCCTGTTTTGCCTTTGCCTCATGGCTGATATCCTTGAAATGATTAGTGATCCTAGACCCTGGATAAGCAGCTGAGTTTGATTTGACAATCCAATCATTGGTATTATCTAAAAGTTCTTGAAAAAGACAAAATCAAACATTTAGCAGTGGAAGTGAGGACTTCAAATTTGGTGGTAGTCGGGGGAAGGGGAGCCTGAGAAAGAATAACCAGATAATCTAGAGAACAAGTATGAAGTGTCATGGAGCCGAGAAAAAGAGATTTTCATTTTTCTTTTACAATGCATTTTTTATTTTGGAGTCATTTTATTTTATTTTATTATTTTTTGTTAATCATCACCCAAGGATATATTTTCTCATTGATTTTTTAGAGTGAGTGAAAGGGAGGGAGGGCAGGAAGGGGGGAGAGAGAGACAGAGATGGAGGGAGAGAGAGAGAGAGAGAGAGAGAGAGAGAGAGAGAGAGAGAGATTGGTTGCCTCCCACACAGGCTAGGGATCGAATATGCAATCCATATACATGCCCTTAATCAGAATAAAACCTGAAACCCTTTGGTGTACAGGCCAACACTCTCTCCACTAAGCAACACAAGGGCTATTTTGGAGTCTTTTTAGATTTACAGAAATGTTGCTAAAATATTACAGAGATTTTCCATATACTCTAAATCCAGTTTCAATTCCCTGTAATGTTATCATTTTACATTATCTTGGTACATTTGGAAAGACTAAGAAATCATCATTACTATTAAAAAAACTACAGAGTCTATTCAGATTTCACCCATTTTCTCCTTAATGATCTTTTTCTCTTCCAGGATCCAATCCAAAATACCATGTTGTATTTAGTGCTCATGTTTGCTTAGTCAATCTGGTCTGTAAAGGTTTCTCTGAACTTCCTTACTGCTCATGATTTTAATAGTTTGGAGGAGTCATGATCAGGGGTATTTTGTAGAATGTCCGTCCATTTAAATTTGCCTAATGTTTTATCTCATGATGAGATTTGGGTTACAAGATTTTAGAAAGAATACCACAGAAGTGAAATGCCTTTCTAATCACATCAGATGAAGGGTACATGAGTCCACTTATTACAGATGATGCTACTGTGATTACTTAAAGTGGCATTTGCCAGATTTCTCTATTGTGACATTATTGTAGCTCCCTTCCCATACTTGACTCTTTGGAAATGAGTCACTAAGTTCAGCCCAGGCTCAAAAGAGAGGAAACTAACTTCTACCTCCTGGAGGAAAGAGTATTTATGTATATTATAAAAAGTTCTTCATTAAGGAAGATATGTCTAAGAGAAGAGAGGTTTAAAAAAAGAGGGTGTGGTCATACTCTACTGTACAATTTATGCAGATGAAGAATCAGAAGACTTCATTGCTTTTGGCAAAATGAAGGTTGGGTTCTCCTTAGGAAGAAAAACAATTTAATTATAGGGATGGACGCTAGATGAGTGAGAAGGGTGAATGGCAGAGGAGGAATTAAAGACCACACATGTGAACCCTCCTTTGGATGAAAGACATTTCTGTAAAGTAAAAAGCAGACCCAGGAGAAAAATATATAACTATTTGGAATCAAATTTATAGTTAACATGTATGTGATTTCTTTGCTAATAAATGTCAAGTGTAAGTAGATGTGGCTCCCTTCCACTTAACCATGATCAGTCTATACTGGGCATTTAATAAATTTTTTTTGAACAATTGCAGGCAGCTTTGCAATTCGTCTTGACAAAATCATTTCCGCAGCCCATTTGGCTCTTCAAATCTTTACAGTTAGAATACATATCGTCATACTCGCAAGCATTGGCTGGAACAACAACAAAAAAAAATTAGTCACTTCATTATCATTTTCCTCCATAGCAGTAAGTAACACAAACAATAAATTCCATGTGAGTGAGGAGGAGGAAATAGAATGAACAAGTTGGCATCATTCATTATGCTCTGATGGCCATTTCCTATCTTGAGGGACATAAGGCCCCTTAGTTAAATTCACTGATTAAGGCATCATTTTTTTAATTTGAGTTTTTCCAAATATTTCTAAAATAAATGACTGGCTTTCCTCCCTCAGAAAACAGGATGAAGTGAATTTAAATAAATCTTTATGAAACTGCACTGTCCAAAAATATAGCCACTAGCCATGTGGTTGTTTAAATTTAAATTAAATAACTTTGAAATTTCAGGTTCTCGGTGATACCAGTTACAGTTTGAGTGCGCAATAGCCAATGTGTCTAGGGACTACTTTACAGGACAGTGCAAATATTGAACATTTCCATCATCACAGAAAATTATATTAGACACTGTTGCCACTAAACTTAATGCCACCAGCCTTTCTTCAGGAGTAAGAAGTTGTTATGAGATGTGAAAGTAAAAAATATAAAAATAGAATTTTACTATTATTATTGGACATTTCCACTTGGATGTCCCTCGGTGGCCACAAATCTCAAACTAAATTCATTATCCTACCTACAAGTTTGGCATTTCTTTGGTATATTTCCCCAACTCCCAAATCAATTCACCCAATCTCAGAGGCATGGCAGTCCCCACTACTAAATAATTCAAACCAAGAACTAGGAATCTACCTGAACGCATCCCCTTCTACTTTTTATCAGTGCTTAACAAGCGCAGGTAATCAACACTGGCTGTTCTACTTTTCCCTGTCTCTCATAAACTGCTCATATCTCTTCATTCATTTTGCCCAAATACAGTAAAGATATTTATTTGTTTTTGAACCAATTATAGCTATATCATTCACTCAGAAACAATGCTACAATTTAGTCAGGTGAAAGCATTTGAGAGGCAAAAATGAGTCAACTGTATTGTTCATAATAATTCTAATAATACATCCAACTAAAAAAAACCTCTTTGTACCTCCATTCATAACAACACTGGAAATGAGATATAATATGACATTAATTTTTATTCTTTTTGCTAAAATAGTTTTGAGGCTTCTGCAAATTTGATAGACATATTTAAAGTACATAAACGTTACTAGCAAAACAAAAGTGCAAACGATTATTAAATTAAACTTGATGATTCCAACTATGCTATGAGGAAAATGAGAAATTTAATATGATTAATACTTTGGTATATAAGGGACTATACTAGTATTTGGTGTGCCTGTCTAGACTGAGCTATATTCTGTGGTCTCACACCTTTATATTTGTATATACTTTCTTTTTAAAATGCCACCTTTTCTATAATAGCATTAACTTGATGAAAAGAAAATTCATATTTAATTACAATAAATTATTTTCACAGAAACATTTTCAGATATGCCAAAATGTAATTGGCTCAACACAGTCACAAATATACATCATTGGTAGATGTTTCTTTAGGTTACATATGGTAACATGCTTTCATTGAGAAAAGTACATATATACTGAAGGGTTTTAGATGTTTGCTTAAACACACTCTGTTGAGTAATTTTATCGTTGTCTTCTGCATGAAGGCATTGCTTAAGTTGGCTCCATTCAGAAGATTTCTGAATTTTTAAAAATAAATATCAGGTTATTTCATTATACCGGTAAATTAATGACTTCAGACTTACTGCATAATCCGTTGTCGCAGTGATCAGGGCAGCTGGCACAAGGTGTTCCTTTGAGGTAGGGAGTAAGGCTTCTGCCGACAATATTACCACTGAAATTTGAAATACAACATTTTTCAGTGTAGTTTATGCTCCAAGGGTAGCATCTATCACCTGATATAGCTGAGTCTTCACTCAATGTTTTTCATTGTGTCACCTGAAAAACTAATATTGCCAATCTACTGTATACTCAGATAACAATGCAAAGTAAGGTAATAATTCACACATACACGCAATTCCTTGACCATACTCTCACAGTCCGAGCAAGTGAAGTGGAATAAATAGGTCTAAAGTTTTGAGAGTATATTTTAAT
Source organism: Myotis nattereri (assembly GCF_964212035.1). Classification (NCBI taxonomy): domain Eukaryota; kingdom Metazoa; phylum Chordata; class Mammalia; order Chiroptera; family Vespertilionidae; genus Myotis; species Myotis nattereri. The sequence goes on from NC_138081.1 coordinate 20,720,821, forward strand.
GTGGCAACACCTTTTGTCTCTCAGTAGACATCGTCAAATTGCTGAGCAGTGTGCCCTGAGGTGCTGGCTTAGGGTAAAACCTCTCCCCTTGAGATACTGTAGAAGCTCCTATGAACCGAAGGTTGCACAACGGAAAATGCTTAATATTAAATGGAATTTCATACTTTAAAAGGTAACTATAATTATTGACCATTTCTATAATATGGACTGGAGAAAGTAAAGCTCCAAGATAATGTTTGGCCTTACCTGCAAGATGGAGATATTTTCAAGCATTTTTTTGAGGAGGTGGGTGTGTTAGGGTGGATTTTGAACATCTAGAGGTTTTGTGTGTAAGATTTTATGTTTACCAAACATGGGAATGTTAGTTAGAATAAAAGGTTTCATTAACACCAATCTCCAGGGTATAGTGGTGTTACCGTGACTAGCCTGCACTTGATTGATGATGATGACTCTATTGGCTGTTATCTAAAAATACAACAGAGTCAAAATGTCAATTGGACCAAGCGGTCCAAGGTCCCAAGGCAATGCATCTGAATCTCAGTCTCCCTGCACAGAATATAACTGTATCTGTGTGAGCACCTGGAAAAAAAAGTGAAATAGATATCAAGGTGTTTCTTGCTCCTGTTTTCCTTATTACTCACTCCAACCCTTACTACAGATGCCTGGCTCCAGATGTCTCCACTCTCACAGCCAGGCAGTTGGTTTGGGTGCATTCTCTTAGGGCCCTTCAATTCTTTCTACTAAACCCTAACCAGTGCTTGCAGGAAAATGACTGTGACAGTCACACTTCTCAGACTGGAACCCAACCTCACCTGGCTTATCTGCAGTCTTAAAATAAATCATGTCAAAAGCTTGGTTTTGGGGGGAGCGATCTCTCCCTCCAGTGGCAAGTAATTTCAAACATCAAAAATAACCTATACATTGTGAATATATCTTCAATATATCCATCGGAATTTTTGTGGAGAATTCAAACATATTGCTGGAGGAAGGGGTTTATTTTCAGCTATACATCAAGATATATTTGTTGTTAATCCTCACTGGAGGATATTTTTTCCATTGACTTTTTAGAGAGAGTGGAAGGGGATAGAGGGGGAGAAACATCAACTTGAGAGAAACACATGGCTTGATTGCAGCCTGCATGCATCTGTACCAGGGCTGGCAATTAAAACTGCAACCCAGGCACGTGCCTTTGACCCTTGCATGTTCGGTCACACATTCTAACCACTGAGCACACAGGCCAGAGCTATTAAAAAGATTTTAATAGGTAGTTTTTTCAGAGATTTTTGTGTTAAATTCTAAGAAGTGGATACTTAAGACATGACCATTTCTTGACAATTTGAAACATATCAGGAATTTCCTGAAAACCCTTTGAGGCCCAAGATTTAATCAGTTCTTAATGGTACACTACAGGTATTTTTAGATGAGGAGGAGTAGGAATATTTGAGTACAAGGGGCTGAAATCACTAGAAAATCATTACCATCTTCTATTTCACCTTCACCCTTGGCCTTACCATCCAGCTTTCACTTTCCAGATGTGAATTTAATATAAAACTGACAGTACCAAGTCTAGAGAACTACACACAACATACACCCATGGAGTAACCCTGAGCCTCTGGAGAAGCAGTTGAGAGGGAAGACAAATCATGTTAATCATCATGGAAGACAGCTTCCGAATAGTAGACTCAAATGTGGGAAATTGGTCTTCTTTCTGAGAAGTTGGTTGTGTCTCAAATTTAGAACATATTTCTAAAGATTTATCTCTCCCCTTCACTGAAATGTGCTTTTGTAGTCTGCATTGTCTATTACATGATAATTTTAAAATATTAAATTGCCAGTGGCATCATTGACACCAAATTTGAAAGCATTTCCTTACCTGGGACAATATTGGCAAACATAGAAGTATTTCAGACTTCGTTCTTTGGGACAATAGGCAATTCCACATCCAACACGGTAAGATGAGTACCAAACAACCTACATGCCCATAAGTGCAAATATGAGAGTACGTTAGAGAAGGCAATATAAAAAAAATAAATAATAGAAAATAAAAAAAACTGGAAAGAATGTTACTAACGCACAATTTCATATACCTTATGGAAATACTTCAATTATTGAATTAAAGTAAAAATCTTTAAAACTATTACATTTTCATGCATATTCACTGTTTTATCCATTCAGACCACCCAAAAAATACAGAGTAAGTTTTCCTATTAAAAGCCTGCATGCTTTTGAAAATGATGGCTCACAGCTGAAATACCCACAAAATGTGAAGACTATTCTTTACCTACTGGAGATCTTCCCCCAGATTCAACATTGGAATCAGTCAAAATTTGGAGAAGCTTCTCTTTAGGGCATTTATGGCAACGTTGTGTGTGTGTGTGTGTGTGTGTGTGTGTGTGTGTGTGTGTTTCTTTTTTTTTCCTTACCTGGGTATAATGTCCAACCACTATATTTTTTTGTTTTGGTCCCATAGCATAGATAAAATCATTTCCCTCATCGAACCACTTTTGGATTGCATATGACCATGAATTAGGCTGACTTGACATAAAGAGATTCTCACCACAGCTTCTTTTACCTAAGGAAAAAAAAAACAGACCATTCATGGGGAAAGCAATAAAGCATGCAATGGTTGATATGAAAGAGAGAGAGAGAGAGAGAGAGAGAGAGGGAGAGAGAGAGAGAGAGAGATCATCTATTATCTATCTATCTATCTATCTATCTATCTATCTATCTATCTATCTATCATCTGTATCTATCAATGGAGTGCCTGATCTTCAAACAAGTGCCCATAGTTGCTAACTGTTCATTAATACATAGAAAGTTCCTTATCAGCTGTAAGCTGAATTTAAACCAAATATGCCAAACACATTGAGGTTGGTTCAACATGCAAAATTTTGAGTAGATGAAATCCTCTTTCTTTCATATCTACTCCCTTTAAAGTCATTCATTTACGTATTAAATTCTTCATGAGTGTATGCCTCATGTGCTCTCAACTGTGTATTGTTAGCTTGCTGAAAGCAGAAAGCAACTCATGGTATTTCTCTTATTCTCACCCACACTTACCAGAAATTTTTCATATATAGCAACTTTAATAAATGTTTAGTGTACTTATTTTGTGTAAACGTTGGAAACAATTTTACTTTTAGTCTTTAAGGGTTCCAAGCATGAAGCAGATGACATTAGGAGGGACACTGTTTTCAAAGTTTATGGGTCTCCCTTTAATCAGCAAATCATAATGTCACAGGCCAACTTCTCCTCAAAGAATTAGGATAAAAGTGCTTTGCAGCCCTCAGACATTTCAATGGTACTTTTCAAACCTTGAAATTAAGATTCACATTTGGAAGGCTTGAAATGTAATGTCTACATGCTACTTAAAGGGTGTGTAAACTACTCTTTCATAGCTCCTTATGAAGGGAAGAAAGACGCTGAAATTTTAACAGTAGATTGGGATCTTCAAAACCAGGTATTCCAATCTTTTTCTGAATATAAGTCATCCCTCTCAATAATTTCATTAAATTATAGAATCAAAAATAACAGTGACAGTCCTACTTTCAAAACAGGTGAATTACTATTTTCAAATTGGGCTTGCCTATATCTGTCACTTGCTACTTCAAGTAAATATTTTGTTTAATTGTTGATACATATGATATCTTATTGTTTTTAAGTTCCTCAATGTAGAGGTCATGTCTTTGAGGCTATTTTCGAGTCTAATATAGTATTCCATGCTTTGTAAGAGCATCCAGGACACACAAAAGATTTGATTTACTGTCACCAAAAGTTAAAAGATTCTAATGGTAAATATTTTTTGAGTAAAATTCAGAACCGTTTGACAAAATTCAAAGTATTTTATAAATTCAAAAATAAATAGTTTTCAAAATACAAACAGGCCCCATACTATGAAAAGGGCAATGGGTTAGAAGTCTGAAATTCTAATTTTGAATTTCCCATATGTAACACTTGTTAGCAATTGTTTTCCTGCTGAGAGTGAGTCCCTTACTCTTTAAAACAGGGAAAGAGAAAGTTAGGGAGGGGCGAGAACCAAGATGGCGGCATAGGTTAACGCCGGCATTTGCTGCTTTGAACAACTACTTCAAAAGTGAAACCAAAAAACGGAAGGGACATCACCCAGAACCACTGGAACACTGGCTGAGTGGAAGTCCTACAACTAGGAGGAAAGTGAAACGCATACAGACACTCAGAGGAGGTGCAGTGCTGAAGTCAAATTCTGAGGTGCGGAGTGTGCGGAGCGGGCTGGCGGCGGAGGGCGCGGTTGGCGTTTTCAATCGGGAGGGAGTCGCAGACTCTGAGCTCCAGATACAGGCGAGTCTTTAGGGACCCAGACTCAAATGGGAGAAGCGGGACTGTCTGGCTTCGGTCAGAGCGAGTGCAGCTTTCTCTCCAAGCTTTGCAGCGGGTGCTGGGACTCAGAGAGGCAGAGCCCCTGGGGACAGGACTGAGAGCCGCCATAACTGCTCTCTCCGGCCCACCCTGTTGATCCTGTGCTACCCGCCCCGCCCAAGCCCTGCACAGAGGCATTTGCCGGATAGCCTCAGGCAAAGGCTAGAGTAGCACCTCCCTAGAGGACAGAAGTTCTCTCACTGCAGACACAGCTGATTCTCATAGCCACTTGGCCTGGAGGTCAAACCCTCCCTGGTATTAGCTACAACAATCAAGGTTTATAAGACTGCGCACAAAGACCACTAGGGGGTGCACCAAGGAAGCATAACAAAATGCGGAGACAAAGTAACAGGACAAAATTGTCAATGGAAGATATAGAGTTCAGAACCACACTTTTAAGGTCTCTCAAGAACTGTTTAGAAGCCGCCGATAAACTTAATGAGATCTACAAGAAAACTAATGAGACCCTCGATCTTATATTGGGGAACCACCTAGAAATTAAGCATACATGGACTGAAATAACGAATATTATACAGACTCCCGACAGCAGACCAGAGAAGCGCAAGAATCAAGTCAATGATTTGAAATGCGAGGAAGCAAAAAACACCCAACCGGAAAAGCAAAATGAAAAAAGAATCCAAAAATGCGAGGATAGTGTAAGGAGCCTCTGGGACAGCTTCAAGCGTACCAACATCAGAATTATAGGGGTGCCAGAAGATGAGAGAGAGCAAGATATTGAAAACCTATTTGAAGAAATAATGACAGAAAACTTCCCCCACCTGGTGAAAGAAATGGACTTACAGGTCCAAGAAGCGCGGAGAACCCCAAACAAAAGGAATCCAAAGAGGACCACACCAAGACACATCATAATTAAAATGCCAAGAGCAAAAGATAAAGAGAGAATCTTAAAAACAGCAAGAGAAAGAAACTCAGTTACCTACAAGGGAATACCCATACGACTGTCAGCTGATTTCTCAACAGAAACTTTGCAGGCCAGAAGGGAGTGGCAAGAAATATTCAAAGTGATGAATACCAAGAACCTACAACCAAGATTACTTTATCCAGCAAAGCTGTCATTCAGAATTGAAGGTCAGATAAAGAGCTTCACAGATAAGGAAAAGCTAAAGGAGTTCATCACCACCAAACCAGGATTATATGAAATGCTGAAAGGTATCCTTTAAGAAGAGGAAGAAGAAGAAAAAGGTAAAGATACAAATTATGAACAACAATTATGCATCTATCAACAAGTGAATCTAAGAATCAAGTGAATAAATAATCTGATGAACAGAATGAACTGGTGATTATAATAGAATCAGGGACATAGAAAGGGAATGGACTGACTATTCTTGGGGGGGTAAGGGGTGAGGGGGGTGTGGGAAGAGACTGGACAAAAATCGTGCACCTATGGATGAGGACAGTGGGTGGGGAGTGAGGGTGGAGGGTGGGGTGGGAACTGGGAGGAGGGGAGTTATGGGGGGAAAAAAAGAGGAACAAATGTAATAATCTGAACAATAAAGATTTAATTAAAAAAAAAAAAACAGAGAAAGAAATGACATATGACCTGCTTTACTCATGAGATGGTCAAGAGGTACCAATATGACATTGTGTGAGACAGTTTTTATAAAAGACAGAACAGCAAGCACAAGGTGGTGCTTCTCCAAGCTTTCTCTCACACAGGGAGACTTTAACTTGAAAAAAGACAGCATTAGAAGCAACATTTATTCACAAGGTTTCTTAATGCAACATCCAAAAATGGCCCCTGATTATCTTACTTGTTCATCTACTCAACAAATATTTGATTTACATACCAACTTTTCGATCCTGCGAGGAACTGTGTTTGAGAACACACTTGTTTGCCCACCGTTGGGCGTTTGCTGCTGCCTTGCTGTCCCATTGCTAAAACAAGGGGGGAGAGAAGATAGGCACCTAATGACTTAAAACACAAAGGTGCATAAGTTTTGTAATGAGATTGGTAGCTTCATTCACATCATTATAACTTTTTCTGCACATGCCTATTCTGATTATTCTTATAATCAAAGACCATTTTTAATGTACCCCTTTCTGCTCCAAAAGAAATAGAGATAGTATGGCTACCCCAAGTAACTGTGAAGTCTAAGATAGTTAAGTCTATGGATGATAGCACAGCAGGAATACCTGAAGACTTTTAGCAGTGGTCTTATCCTAAATATTGATAAACATGTATAAGTATTAACATGATTTTTCCTATAATACTGAGCTGGCATACTTAATTTCTAGTTCCTTTTGTTTGTTTGTTTGTTTCCGCACTTAATATGTTTCTGAGACATTTGGCTTCTGGCACTAGGCCCAGACTGGTCTGTTATTTACCCTAAACGTCATTGATCCTAAAGGGAAAATGCCTTCCTGATTATAGATTGGGAGGAGATAGTGATCAGAAAAACATAATGGTCCCTTAGTGGATGTCCAAAGATTTGGTTTTAATTCTGCCTCCATAACTTAAACAACCCTGTAAAATAGACAAGTTGTTTAACCATTATAAAGTACAATTAAGAATCTGTGCTGCCCAGCCTTAGTGGTTCAGTGATTGAGCATCGAGCTATGGCCCAGGATGTCATGGGTTCGATTACTGGTCAGGGCACATGCCCAGGTTGTAGGCTTGATCCCCAGTGTGGGGCATGCAGAAGGCAGCCAATCAATGATTCTCTCTCATCATTCATGTTTCTATCTCTCTCCCTCTCCCTTCCTCTCTGAAATCAATAAAAAAAATATATTTTTTAAAAAAGAATTTGTGCCAACTTAAATAGGCCCATAAAATGAACAAGATATTAAACCATTACAAAGTACAATTAAGAATTTCTGCCTTGTCCCATGGAGTTAGTGAAGGTCAAGTTTTGGACCCCTCACTTGCATAGGCCCTGCCAAGGTTGTACTACGGGACCTCAGAATATGCATAGTCATAAAAAATTTTTTTTTCAGTGCTAAGATAGTTGTGTACTCTCTTCCTGAAAGAGGGTTCCTTTAAGCTTCAAGTCAGCAACACTTGAATTTCCTGGTCTAACAACATGTCTCTGAGGAAAGGTCTAGGGTTCAAGGTGAAACCTATGTGGGTGGAGTGGACATTAATAATAAGGATGATGTCGATGATGACTGTAGGTTGTCTGACTGTACGGAGAGGAGCTGCACAGAAGAGCTGCCTATAGCCAGAGAACTTATTGGGTCAAAACAAACAGAAAAGGCCCAGTGAAAGTGTCTAAACGTCAATTTATCAAGGTCAGATGGCACACACTAACCTCAGGGTCGGGGTTCCTGAATGGGCTTCAGGGGTTCCCTGGGTCCCCTGAAATTGTATGCAATTTATATAAGCATACAATATATAATTTCTCTGGGAAGAGACATTTCACTCACAAAGACCGAGAACTCTGAAATGCACATGATAGTGAATCAATTCTGACAGATCACAGTATTCTAGTGAATTGAACATACAATGGTAGGATGATACACAATTTTTAAGAAAAATGGTATGTGGAATGAGGAAAAGTACTTCTGCCATTTCAATAACAAAGCTCTCATGAACTATCAGAGACAGAACTTCCTAAGTCACAAAGTTCTTCGAGATCTTTTTTACTAGGAGACTGTGATGATCACAACTGGCTGAAGCCACTTTCCTGTGTGGCCACCTCTTACCATCTTCAGCATGTTTCTGGCCGGTGGAGAGACTGATCTTCTTACTTCATTGTGTTTATTTACAATCTCTCTTTGCACTTCTCTTCGGCCGGTTGCCATAGCAGCAAAACCTGGCTTCTAAAGGAAAGCCAAATCAGAATGAGTTTTTAAAAGTTTGAAAAATTGCATGTGAGCAAATTAATTCAAGAGCACAGAGATTATTTCAAAAGTATTCAGTTCAAGCTGATATTAATTGTTAAGCATTGCCAATGAATCTGAACCCAAGCTATGATTTTTAAATAGAAAAGAAATAGTGTTAAATTTTGAGAGTGTGGATATTATTCATGCCATGACAATTCAAAACACCTCTGAGGCCACAAATACCACTTTCTAGTATGAAGAGACGTCTCAATATGATTGGTAGACATCTGAGTGATAGCATAATGACAAAGTTGTACGATGGGAACCATTAAGACACTTTCATTCACAGTCAGGCTGCAGCAAGGGAGTGATAAGAGGAGGGTCACATGACTCTACACTTGAAGGGGGAACTTTGACCCGACATGGTACCTGTATTCAAAGAAAGAACGTTTAGGCCTAGTCCAGTGATGGCGAACCTACAACACGCATGTCAGAGTTGACACGCGAACTCATTTTTTGGTTGATTTTTCTTTGTTAAATGGCATTTAAATATATAAAATAAATATCAAAAATATAAGTCTTTGTTTTACTATGGTTGCAAATATCAAAAAATTTCTGTATATGACACGGCACCAGAGTTAAGTTAGGGTTTTTCAAAATGCTGACATGCCGAGCTCAAAAGGTTTGCCATCACTGGCCCTAGTCCAAGTGCATTCAATAATCTATGATATACCTGTTATGTAGCTGCTCTTATGGAATTAATCAAAAGACAGTTTTCTAGTATTAAACAAATCTCCAAGGCAATTTGGAGGGAGCAAGCAATTAATGGGCTATTGCTGGTTTTGTTCATTTTAGTAACAAAAATATAATTAAGGTATTAATCAGATGCTCATATTTTTGGTATATCTTTGTGTGTGTGTGTGGGGGGGGGTGTCTAAGTATAGAGGCAAGTAGGGTGTGTAATTGTTCCATAAAGTTTACACAATTTGATGGCCTAAATTTGTACAAGAGTGTGATGTTATACGAGCATGTGCAACATTGTGAAGTATAATTCTCAACAGACAAAACCCTTTATTGATTTTCCCTGACACTCTGGAATAACTTATTCTCTCTTTCCACAAACACTGAGTTTTTGCAAAGTCCTCCAAATACTGTAAGCATAGGTCTGACCATACTCATATTGCCACTATCTACTTATGCATCCATTTCTCCCACCTGCATGTATATTCCTAAGGGCAGGGACCAAGACTGAATGTCAGCATACCTACAGATCCGGCACATTCCCAGCCACTGATTCCTAAGTTGAAAAGGATGCACATGAATATTAGCAGTGACCAATCAAAGCATAGAATAATGTCCCTGGATATATCCTATTAGCCCTCAGAAACCTATTTAAAATCGTTTATTTCAAAGCATGTCAAAATGTGGTGCCTCAGAAAGAAGAAGTAATTATTTCCTACTTCTTACCCCATCTTGTTTTGTAGATAACAATTCTACCAAAAAATGCATACCTTTGTTTCTTTTTTAACAAATATTAATAAAAGTTTTATTAGGTGATGAGAAATATGAAAGTGTTGAAAATAAAATGGATAAATATGGTTTCTATCTATCATTAAAAACTGATATTGAATAGGCAATATGACATAAATAATTATAATGCCACATGATAAATAAAGTGATAGGCGGGATCGACTAGATATAGAGGAAGGAAGGCGGGATCAATTTTTCCTGATTGGGGTTAGGAAAGGCTTCACAAAAGATGGCCTGGATTGGGGTTTTGAGAGGTGAATAATGTTTTCTAGGCATTTTGAGAGGCACAGAAAGCCCTGGGCAGAGGGAATTTAGAGCATCAGATCAGCAAACATTTAGTGATGCAAAGGATCTAATGATAGTGCCCTTTTTAATGATTTTATAAATGAAAACCAGGATATGGATGGGAGAGGTAATAGGGTATCAGAAAAGGCTAGGAAAGAATATCTCTAGGAAAGAAATTGGGAAGACAGTAAATGACTTGAATGAAACCCTGAGTGATGGGTATATTGTCTTCAGATTGAAAAGTTGCTTAATAATGATTGCATTTCTGAATGCCAAATGAGGTCTGACCCAGTGTCAGAATTCTCTGCTATAGGGGTCCTAGCTAACCTTGTATGCCCAATGCTAAAGAAGGCTGTGTGAACTGACAGCCAGAACCAAAGGTCCTCACATTCACAGGCTCTCTGATCAGGAAATAGATTTCTTATATGGGCACTTTACACCAATTAAAGAGAGTAATTGATACTTCTCTTGGGATTGTTAAAGTAAAACAACATATTAGAAATAATTAGAGCATCTTATCTTAAACAAATTAATTGAAAAAGTTATAAAAAATCCAAATGCTTAATATTTCCAGTAAATTTTCTTTTTTTAAAATTAAAAAAAGTTATACTTATTCTCACAGAGTAATTATGAAAATTAAATGCGATGATGTATGTGAAGAAGTTTTGCTAGTTTGAGATTATGCAAATATATTGTTAATTTTTGTTGAGGATCACATTGAAGTAGATTAAATAAAAGTAAATCAGAAAATGATCATGAGATTAGAGGAGTTTCATTAGCTTTTAAACACATAGACCAGTGCTGTCAATAGAAAAATAATCAAAGGACATTTAAAGCATCAAAGCAAAAATACTTAGAGCATCAAAGGACATTTTAATTTTTTGGTGGCTACTTTCCTAAAGAAAAAAATAGGTTAAATTAAAATTTATAATACATTTTTAAAACATTCAAAATATATGCTTCTGTCATGCAATCCATATTAAAATTATTAATGAGATATTTTACCACCCTTTTTTAGCTAAGTCTTTGACGTCTGCTATGCATTATATTCATGCAGATCTCAGTTCTGACTACCAAGATGTCCTGTGTTCAATACCTTCATGTGTTTAAGGGCTACCGTACCTTGTGATGTCCCAGACACACACTCCCTTTTTACTTTGGAAAATTAATCTAACCGCTTGCTGTCCTTCAGGGTTGCCTGATCTGAAAATATTTTCAACCTCGACCATACCTGTCCATTCGCAGGAAAGAATGGAAGCAACACAGCAGCCAGAAACAGCAACGCCGGGAGCAACGCCATTGCTGGTAAAACAAAACAAAGGCAACAAGGACCTGAGTTGGAATTTTAGTGCATGAACTTCTGAGGAACACAGTGATGGAGGGTGGGGGAGGGAAGAGGGGGTGATGAAACAAGGTAATGATATAATTTATCCTAAATTCATTAGTAATGTAACACGAGAGGTTCTGTCACAGGAAACCAGTAGAATAATAATGGATTCAGCCCCCGAAGCAAGCTTGTAACGAGACGACAAAGAACAGAGAGATGCACTTCACTGAAATAGTGCACCTGTAAATATTAAAGTTCCACCACCCAATTCCACCCTAGTCCCACGGTTTTGTTTATGTAGCAATTGTTTTCAAGGTCTAGGAATGGCTTCACATTGCCCATGTAGGAGTAATAATAGCTCCTAACTGTTACTATTATGGGGTACTACTGCACCAGTCCTTGCTAGTTTCCTTGATCCTCCTTATCTTTATAAATACCCTTATTAACGTCTCTTCAATTTACCCCTCAGCTATGTCATTTCTTCCTTCTGATTCATCTATTTGCCATTTGTAAAATCCTAGGTAAATCCACTAAGAAATAGTGATTTAAAAAAAAAAATACTTTCTACCACTCTCTTCAGTCCTTTCCATGTGTTGTCATCCATTCCCACTCAAACCTTTCTTTTTATTACAATGCCTCAAATTCCAAAAAAAAAAAAAAGGCAATACTCTCCTTTGGAAATAAAAACAGAAAAATAACTTTTAAGAGATTATTGACCCTGTATTAATAATCTTCATATGTTCTCACCTTTTGCCTCACTAATTCAACTTCCTGAAGAAATAATATATACTGGAAAAACTTTAGGCGTACATTTTTATCACATTAGTATTCATAAGGGTAAAACAATTAATTACATGCTCACCAACAGGGAGATAAAATGTTGAAATAAATTAGAATACATCCTTTTATTAGAGAATATGAGACATAAAATTATGTTTATGGTGGTTTTATAACAAGGAAAATGCATAAGCTTCAAAATTAAGTTAAAAAATAACACCAAGGTACATTGGGTTACCCTTAGCCTTCAATAATGGATAGAAGTCTGTGCCCTCCCATAATTCACACGTTCAAGCACTAACCTTCTATGAGGCTATATTTGTGTTTGGGTCTTTAAAAAAGTAGTTAAGGAAAAATGAGGACATAAAGATGGGACCTGATCCAATAGGATTAGTGTTTATATATGGAGACACTAGAGAGTGCATTTGCTCTGTGCCTGTTCGTTCTCTCTCTCTCTCTCTCTCTCTCTCTCTCTCTCTCTCTCTCTCTCTCTCTTTCCCCTTTGCACACACAGAGAAGAGGCCATGTGAGAATTCAGTGAGAAAGGGGCTGTCTGCAAGCCAGGAAGAGAAAAATCACCAGAAATTGACCACACTGGTACCTTGGTCTCAGATTTTAACCTCTAGAGCTGTGAGGAAATAAATATCTGTGATGTTTAAGTCACCCACTCTGTGGTCATTTGTTATGGCAGCCCAGGCAGACTCATGTACATTCTCTTATTTACTAGTAATACTAGAGGCCTGGTGCACAAAATTTGTGCACTCAAGGGGGGGTGGAAGGGTCCCTCAGCCTAGCCTGTACCCTCTTGCAGTCCAGGAGCCCTTGGGGGATGTCCGACTGATGGCTTGGGCCCACTGTCCTTGCTCACCAGCCATGATCCTGCCTTCTGGCTGAGCAGCATTCCTCCTGTAGGAGCGCACTGACCACCAGGGAGCAGCTCCTGCATTGCACGTCTTCCCCCTGGTGGTCAGTGCACGTCATAGCAACTGGTTGTTTCGCCATTTGGTCAATTTTCATATTAGTCTTTTATTATATAGTATTTGAGGACTATCTTATTTTCAAGAATGTTCCAAGGTCCATAGCATATACTAATTTGAAATCTTCTGGAGCTACAGATGTGTGAGCAAGGCATTGAGATAGCAGGGTATCTGCAACCACCACCAAGCATCCATATTTCAAGGCAGCTTTGCTTCTCAAATGGGCATATGAAGAAAACTCTGTGACATAGCTATCTGGGGCCAATTTTAAGATAAAGTAACAGAAAAGAAATTATTGTGTAGTGGCATTGATGGTCTCAATGTGTAGGGACATCTGGAAATGAGTGCATTATGACTCTCCTGGAGGACAGTAACAGCAACAGGACCTCATCCCCTTCTCCCACAGAACTTATGCTCGGACACAAAGCCAAGCAAAGAAAAGATGAGATTAAACAGAAATACAAGAGGATGAGTTTATCCTCAAGTGATAAGACATACTTTTCTTCATTTTCTGTAATGAGTCTACATTCCTATAATCACAGTAATTGGAAAAAGAAAATATCTTTGTGCCAAAGATACTATTACCTCTTGGAAAATTCCTCTGTCTCTGTCTTGGTTACTTTTTTTTTTTTTTTTTTTGCAACTTGGTGTAGCTAATAAGTCAGGAATTATGATGTCCAAGTACGAGAAGTACAGAGGCATAGAGGTATTAAGTGACCTCCTGACAGTCTCATTGCTAGTGTGTAGCTGAGGCAGAACCCAAGATTTCTTTTAGCCTCAATGTCTATATCCCACTGAACTATGCTATATATGTTGGGGGCTGAGGTTTCAAAATAAATAAATATTTTTCCTTGGAAAAACTAGTCATGCATTACTATAAGTATTTTGGCAGCTGATAAATGTTGATTACTCAACATGTTTGAGAAAAAAATTTTGAAATTAACAATATTAACAATTAAGTACAATTTTGACCTTCAAATATAAAATAAAACTCCTAAGACTTTGAGAGCTCAAATAATATTTTCTTAGGATGTCATTATAAGTTAAAAACATAACCCGTTATGATAACTTTTACTTAAGTTATTTTGTTGAACTAATGAAGGATTTTGTTGACATTTTAATAAAGTGATTTTGCCCTTTAAATAACTAGAATGGAAAGGGGGTGTGTGTTGAAATGGAAATCACAAAATTGTTAACATATTCCTGTAAGGGTTCTGTAACAAATAAAAATTATATAGGTGTTTCTATAATGTTTTTTAAATTTAATCTCTTCTATATAATTAAAATTTTATTCATAACAATAAGAAAAGGTTTATTTTGTTTGTATTATAGTTTTGAGGTAGAACAGAGGAAGGAGTGAAGAACAGAATGAAAATTTGAAGACAAAAAATGAAAAACCTGGAAAGAAAAATGAACTTATTTCTGTACAAAGCAAACACACAAGCTGAATGTCAAAAATAGCCATTTTTATTTCTCAGACATACCTGGTCCCCTATTGAGCAAACCTGAACTCTGGCACCTGTATTGTGATAAAGAAATGAGAGCAAAGTGAGGGTTAGGAAGCCCGGGTTTTTGTTATTGTTGTCATTTGGCATTCTATTACCCGGCTCCTCTTTAACTAGAAGAAATTTACAATCTTCATTTGTCAAATAAAAACATGATGGCAGAGGGTCACCTCATATTCTGAGGTTTAAAGTTATAAGTAACATTAAAGAATTTGAAAGCATTAAAAAATCACTATATACATACAAGTACTAGCATTAACATTGCTACTTGTATTATCATTTGTGATGCTTGCTTCCTTACATGTGAGTATTGCCAGCAAAAATCTCAGGGATGGCGTTTGCTGGAAACAGCCACCTGGTCCAAGATCATGCTTCCTTCCCAGGGTACCCTCATTCTATGTCTATCAGGTATGAGGTGTAGAGGCCTGACTTCCCAGTCCAACTAGTGACAACTCTGAAACATGATCCTGGCTTCAGAATGACTCCGAAGTAGTTGATTGGCTGAATCCTCCAATGAGATGACATTCCAGCTTGATTTCTTACCTTTGTCCAATCTTACTTCCTTCCCTTCCCTTCATGGGGAATTAATCCCAAGTATATCCTATCTAATAAAAGACAAAAAGGGTAATTAACCATACCTCTGCTACGCTTCCCATTGGCTAATCAGCAGGATATGCAAATTAACTGCCAACAAAGATGGCGGCTAGCAGCCACGCAGCTGAAGCAAACATGAGGCTTGCTTGCTCCAGTGATGGAGGAAGCCAAGGTTCCCCACCTGCCGCGGCCCGGCTCTGAGCCCGAAAGCAACAATGTTTCAATTATAGAAGCTAAACAAACCCCAGATACCTGCTTTCAGCTTGCCGCGGAGTGCCATGATGGCAACAATATTTCAATTATAGAAGGTAAATAAATCCCAGAGAAAAAAAAGAAAAGAAAAAAAGGAGAGGCTGGGAGCTTCAGTCCCAGCCAGCCTGAAAACGGCCCTCAGTCCCTCACGCAGACTGGCCAGGCACTCCAGTGGAGACCCCCACCCTAAAGGGGGTGTGACCAGCTGCAAACAGCCATAAGCCCCTCACCTAGGCTGTCCAGGCACCCAAGCAGGACCCCCACTCTGATCCGGGACAGCCTTCAAGGCAAACCAGCTGGCCCCCACCCATGCACCAGGCCTCTATTCTATATAGTAAAAGGGTAATATGCAAACTGACCCTAACAGCAGATAGATTGGGAATGACTGGGCACTATGACACACACTGACCACCAGGAGGCTGACGCTCAATGCAGGAGCTGCCCTCTGGTGGTCAACCGCTCCCACATGGGGGAGGTCTGCTCAGCCACAAGCCAGGCTGATGGCTGCCAGTACAGCAGCGCTGAGGATGTCTGACTGCAGCTTAGGTCTGCTCCCCGCTGGCAAGTGGACATCCCCCGAGGGCTGCCAGGCTGCCATAGGGATGTCTGACTTCCATCTTAGGCCCAAATCCTCCAGGGAGCAGGCCTAAGCCAGCAGGTGGTCATCCCCCGAGGGGTCCCAGACTGTGAGAGGGCACTGGGCCTCTAGTCTCTTAATAAACTGTGTCTCCGATTTTCTTCACATTGCCTGGGAACCCAAACTGGGGCATCATTTATTAGATTATCTTTATTCCATTACACTAGTCAACATACTGTCCCTATTCCTATTTACACTTTTATTATCTCTTCCTTTGATTCTATGCCCTTTATGCCTTTGATCTGTTAATCCTCAACTTGGATACTAACCACATTTTTTGATAACATTTCAAAGTCTCTCTCTTTCCAAAGAAACTCACAGGCCAACAACAAAAACACTGATCTTGCCCTTGAATAGGAACATTTTAAAGTTCAACCAGTAAACTTTTGCTTATATTCCATTTTTTTCTGCTCCTGTGCAGGATCTACTTTCTGCAAATGTACTTCATGTGCATTGGCCTTTTTTCCATAATTAGATTGTGTGTTTGGAAAAGGCAAAATACAATCATCACATTATTTTCAATTCCTTGTGGCTAACCTGTCCTCGCTCAGTGGTGGAGCTGCAGAAGCTTTTGGACTCTCCCGAGGACTCTCCCTTAGGCCTGTGTCCTTGGGCAGGCCCCTCCCTCTGGCTCTGGCCTCCACTGAGCCTCTTGGAGAATTTGAGCAACGGAGATGAACTGATTCTCCTTTTTTTTTTTTTTTTTACAAGTTAATGACAATCAGATATTGTTCTTTCTTTTAACACACATTCATCAAGTTTTACTCCCTTTGTCTAGGGTAGCATGCTAGATATTGCTGGCCATGATCAAGTGAACAAAATATGCTTCCTGCCAGCCCTCAGCGTCCTAGCTCACCATCAGGGGAGTCCACCATTCACATGCGCAGAGTGTGGGCTATTTGGACTGTCCCAGGTGTGCAAAGTGTAGGCTAAAGTTTTATTTTCTTTGGCCCTGACAAGTTGTGATGCTTGTGCAAAAGGATGGGGAGAACCTAGACTAACGCAGGGCTCTGGAAGTAAGTATTAGGGATGAGGTAAATGCGATTAAGATTTAGCATCAGCTGGAAGATCAAAGCATTTACCTCCACTCCCTTCCTCTTCCCCTGGTGCTAATAGAATATGGTGTAATTTGTTTTCATGGAGGAGAGTCCCACAGAAAAACATTAGAAAGAATAAGGTAAATAACTGCCTCTTCCTGTCATGGACTTGCATGTAGACAATTTCCAAATATGTGTAGTTACACATTTCCTCTGCTAACCACTGAGGGATACACATTTTAATTCTTTTAACATCATTTCCTTAAAAACAGTTATTTTGCTAAGTGTAAGTTCCCAAGTCTCTCTCCACTCTGCTGTCTGTAATTCTCTTTTTTTAAAAGAGATTAGTAATTTCTCTTAAGTGTGATTAGAGAAAAGCCAAATTGAGATATTTCAAAGATGTGTAGTTCCATATGTTGAGGGCTTACTACTATGTAATTACAGACCACAGACAGCAAGCCGTGTCTTTCTGAAGCATAAATGTAAATGATACAATTAAACTGTAATATACTGCTCCTTCCTCACATTGATGTTAGGGCCACCCCTATGTTTCAAAGGCTCACTTGAAAATAAATCCTTTTCTCAAATGACATATCACTGTTTATTAACTTAATAAAAACATATATTTATAAAAATTAAACCAAAATTAGAAAATTCACAGACTAAAAAAAATTATGTAGCAAAAAAAAAAAAGAACAAAGATAGAGGAGATCATTAATTCATAATGATATTATACTAAACTAGAGGCCGGATGCATGAAATTCGTCAAGAGTAGGTCTTCCTGCCCTAGCCGGTTTGGCTCAGTGGATAGAACGTCAGCCTGAGGACTGAAAGGTCCCGGGTTCAATTCCGGTCAAGGGCATGTACCTTGGTTGTGGGCACATCCCCAGTAGGGGGTGTGCAGGAGGCAGCTGATCAATGTTTCTCTCTCATCGATGTTTCTAACTCTCTATCCCTCTCCCTTCCTCTCTGTAAAAAATCAATAAAATATATTTTTTTAAAAAAAGAGTAGGTCTTCCTTCCACAGCTGCTGGTGCTGACTTCCCTCTGGCACCCGGGACCTGGGCTTCTCTCACAGCCTCGGCTTCCTCTGGAAGGTCTAATTACCATATCATGCTTTTATTATTATAGATATCAACAGCAAATATTCTAGTTATGTGAGAAACGAGGAGCATTCCATTTAATATTGGGAACAAGAAAAAAATGACTTATGTGGCTGTTATTGTTCAACATTGAAGTGGAGAGTTTCTGATCAAAACCATAACAAAAGGAAAATATATATATATTCATTAGTCTTGCAAGGGAAGAGATAAATATTATTATGCTCAAATGATATGGTCACCTATCTAGAAATTACACCATAATCAACAAGTTTGCTAGGTGTCATATCAACTTACAAAAATACTATTGCTATATAGCAGCAACATTCAACTAGAAAATAAAATTTAAAGAAATATGCTACCCATAACTGTAACAAAAACTATAAAGTATATATATAAAATAACTGAGAAAAAAATCCTTTTTGGGGAAAACTTTAAAACCCTAGTAAAAGCCCTAGCCAGTTTGGCTGAGTGGATAGAGTGTTGGTCTGTGGACTGAAGGGTCCTGTGTTCGATTCCAGTCAAGCGCACATGCCTGGTTGCAGGCTCGATCCACAGTGGGGGGTGTGCAGGAGGCAGCCGATCAATGATTCTCTCTCATCATTGATGTTTCTGTCTCTTCTCCCTCTCTCTTCCTATCTGAAATAACATAAATAAATAACATAAATAAATTTTTAATTTATAAAAATTAAACCAAAATTAGAAAATTCACAGACTAACAGAGACGGGGATATCATTAATTCATAATGACATTATACTAAACTAGAGGCCTGATGCACGGAATTCATCAAGAGTAGGTCTTCCTACTCTTGTAAACCCTAGTAAAAGACATGAAATATCTGCATAAATTGTAATTTTCCATTCTTCTAACTTGTATGTGTTGATATAATAAAGATAGCAATTTGAATTAAACTAATATGTTCTTTATAAGTTTTTTTATAATTCTAATAAGAATTCTGATCAGCATATGAATAATGAAGCAAACCTTTTATAAGAAGAAGTAACGTGGGCATCTTTTCATATTTAATTATTAAGATAGACTTCAAACTTACATTGACAAAAATGTGATACTATTGTAGGATCAGACACATGGACCTAGAGAGGTGAATAGAAATTTGAAGAGACAAACCAAACAAGGTAGCATAAAAATCTATTTAGGAGGAAGAGTAGGTTACTTAACATACAGTGTTAGAAAAATTAGCTCACTATATGGAGAAAAACAAAAACAGATCCTTCTTAAGCATCACCTATAAAGGTGAATGTAGAGAGATTAAACGTATAAATAGGTAAAAAAAAAAAAAAGTTTAATGCAACTTTTCAGGGCTATCCCTTTGCCCTAGGTGAGTCTCACATAAGCATGATGTTATATGGTGCTGGTGTACATGTGTGAAGCACTGTACCCCTCTTTTGGGCTCATTTAAAGCTCCTAAGAACCTAGGTATTAGATGATGTTACTCATCACCCCAGTTTACAGCTAGCAGTCCTAGGATCTGAGATTTCATAATGAAATGCCATGAACTTGCACGCAGAACTGGGAGATAAACCCACACACTTTAACCTCAAAGCCCTCATCCCTGAAAGGAGGGAAGAGAAATGTTTTAAACAATACAGACCAAAAAAGAGGCCATTAAAAGCATTAATGCACATGCGTGTAATGTGTGCAAAATAGGTATAGACACACACACACACACATACATATATACTAATCACAGCACAGAAAAGTATCTGATACAACATTTTCAAACTCTCAATGTGATACGTGATCTTCATTCTGATCACTTTCTTTCACCACTTACTACTCTGTAAGAGAGAAAGCAGCTTAGACACTATACAATGTTTGCAAACTTTCTAGACTTTGTCATGAGGGAAATCTGTAAAAATTTCTAAATGATAATAACTGCTTTGACAGTTCTGAAAAACAATTTTTTTTTCCTTTTTTCAAGGATGATTCACCCCGCCCCCCTTGCTTGAATTTACTAAACATCTCTATAATTCTGAGCATTATCTGATTTACACACTATTTGAGAGTTCTGCCGCGCTTCCTCCCAATATACTTCTTCCTCAAACCTGAGCCCAATTCAGTGGCCCCAACTGACTTCCCACACATCAGAGAGTAGCTCCAGGCTGAAAACATGTCATCAGTTTAATTTCCTTTGATTCTCCTCCAGAGAGTTAGTCATCCAGGCAGACACTGGTATTGGCTTTAACCATCGGAAGAGGCATCGTCAGATCTTCTCTGGCAATAGTATAAGTCCTCCCTCAGCTCCCTGCCTCACATTCAGCCTCGGAGGAGAAAGGCATTAATAAAAGATTTCGAAAGTAAAATCTTTCCTCTCCGAGGTAAATAACTTCTTACATGTTGTTCTTAGGTAGCGCTGTGGTTTTTTAGTTTCTGTTTCTCCAGAGTCACTTCTTATTATTAGAAACATAAAGTTCTATATGGAAATTGCTTCCTTATATAAAACATACAAAACAGATATTCTACTTAATTATTTATGCAAATTAGCTGCCTAAGTAGATTGGCTTTTGATTGGGAATTTTCAGAAAGTCCTAAAAAAATTTCTGTAAGTTGAGTGCATTTTATGGGGGAAATTGTATCTTATACTGATAATCTTTAATAGAATATTTTTTTATCTCAAATAAGTACTATAATTTGGTTTTGATGGATTTAAAACTATGAACAACACCTTCCCATTCTTAGTTTAATAATGTCTGTATTAACACAGATCCATATATGTGAATATTAGTAAATTATTAATATATGGACATATGCACACACATATGGCCATACTTTTTTATTTTTCTATTAAAGGGAGTTTTAATATAATTGTTTCCAAAAGTCATAGACATGGAAATGAGTTGTATCGCTTATTTTATAATAAAAAGCAAAAAATTCATACAGATGTTAAATTTGATAAAAGTGCTTTTGCTATATTAGAGCTATTAAGAAGAGTATAATAACTTAAGGTTATTATTCTCTATAAAAGTTATCAATAGAGTTTCTGAAAATCATAGATTCATTTACTAGCTATCATTTACCACTGCCAAGGCATAAACATACTGGCATCATAAAATGTTCACCTCAAAATAGAGCAGTTGTCACTTACGGTTGGTGCTCAGAACAAGGTAAAGAGTCTGCTTTATCTGTAGGGAGAAGGAAAGTGGGAGGAGAGAAGGCTAGAGAGGTATATATGCATTACACCTATTTCCTGTCTTTGGCAAACACTGTTTGTGCAAGTAAATCTAAACCAACAAAGTCTGAAACAGGATTTGTCATACCAATAGTCTCAAATTTCATTGTTGGTTGTCTAACTGAAGTTTTGGGATTCTCCTCATCGCATTTTTAAGTAAATGGCTATTGCAAATGTAACTGTTGGACACTTAGTCTTTGAAGCTCATATACTATTATAATTTATCCTCATTTTTGCCAGTTAATATTTTGACAATTCTGAACCAAATTATTCTCATTACAACATTAGAGTTTTCAAGTTTACTTCTGTATGAGTAAAGCTAAGCTTATTATTTTCATCAACTATGGAGAATACAATGTTTTCTTACAATGATCTAAGATATTCATTAGTATTCTGTTGGACCTTACTGTTTTGGAGAATAATTAATATTTCATGTTTATATAAGATCACAGTGCCTTTCAAATGGCAAAAGACCCTATAACTGTTGGTATTTCTAAGTTTTAAATTCTCTTGATATTAAAATTCTTTTTTTCTGGTTGTATGGAGTCCAAGATACACTTGATCTAAATTACATAGTAAGTTATCAGCATTTGATTCTGTTCATCCATAAAAGGCTTTAATTATTGCAGTTTTGTTTCCATATCTCACAAATGAAAGAGGGTGGACTAATAATTTCAGGTTCTCTCTACCTCTAAAGTGTAATGATTTTAAATATTGCTTTTTTATAAATGAAGGAGTATAAATAAATCACAGGTAGTGCATACATAGCATTGTCGCTATGTCACTGGGTGCTCATGTTAGCATACAGTTTGCACAATGTGGTGTGAAATTCAATCATCTCTGTTCATTTAAAGTTTATACTAGCTTGACTGAGTTACATGGCAAAAGGTACTAGCGTAGACGAGTGCCTGTGATATGATAGCACATAATGTAATTATAGCTAATTATAAGTTAAATAATTGAATATTGCTTTAAATGTTATCTATAAGAGAGTTTAGAACTCCAGATACATTTTGCCATAAAATAAAAATAAAGCTTCAACCATTCAGCTGCCAAGTCTCCAGTTAATCTCTAAAATATATATTACGCCATTTCATGTGATGTGGGAGCTCTCAATAAGCTGAATCACCACTAGAATCAAGTCACCTTGGAGTCACTGTCTATGCAATGATTTTCCTTGGGAGGATGTGTTCTGTGGGCAAGACCAGATCCAGAAGCACCCTGAGCCCAATCCTACTCTCTACTTAAAGGTGTGGAATATTGTTAACAGAGATGGTATGCATGACTAAGTAGTTCTATGAGAAAAGTGGATGAAAAAGTGTACAAAAATGAGAAATTATATATATATATATATATATATATATATATATATATATATATTATTAGCACTTATTAGATATTCTCTAATTTTATATCCATAGTTATGATGAAGTGATCACTACATTCACCATGCTATTTAGGTATTTTGCTTGTCAAATATTAGCACTCTTATTATTAAGTTAAACAAATGGCCCTTTAGGATTATAAAATACCACACACGTACTGGACTGACAGATTGACCTTAAGCTTTCAAAATTGTTTGAAAACACCTTTGTTCGTTCACCTCCCAGGATTAATATGTCCTTTTCTGTATGTACATCAAGCATGGTCATTGTTGGTCCTTCATGACCCAGCCCTCCCAATTTTATCAATGAGTATATGCCAGCTTATTTGTATTTGTATACCCAGAGTTTATGTTAAAAGGGCCAATCATTTGCTCCTGTGTATATAGTTAATTCCAACTGTTCTAATTGAATTCATAATTGAGTATTGATCTCAGTGACCATTGCTATTAATCAATACATTCTGTTTAGGGCAGTGGTTCTAAACCTTCCTAATGCAGAGACCCTTTAATATAGTTTCTCATGTTGTGGTGACCCCCAACCATAAAATTATTTTCGTTGCTACTTCATAACTGTAATTTTGCTATTGTTATGAATCGTAATGTAAATATCTGATATGCAGGATGTATTTTCATTGTTACAAATTGAACATAATTAAAGCATAGTGATTCATCACAAAAACAATATGTAATTATATATGTGTTTTCCGATGGTCTTAGGCGACCCCTGTAAAAGGGTCATTCGACCCCCAAAGGGGTCGCGACCCACAGGTTGAGAACCACTGCTTTAGGGAATGTTGTTTTTCTTACTTCTTAAAACTAATTCTCTATTCTTGGGTTTTGACCAGTACACTCTGACCAGGTTGGCTAAATAAAACACAGGTTCTCTCCTTCCCTAACTGGCTGCTGCCTTTTGGGCACTTCTGTGCTGACCACCCCAAACTAACTAGTTACTGCAAAGGTAAATAGCATCCCTGCCTTATAGCTGACCCTCATGGCCCAGATTTCTATGACTTTTCCTTCCCAGGTAACAACTATCTACTAGTTAAGAGCACAGTCCTCGGAAACTGTCAGGTCTGGGAAATCTCCAAGTTCCGGTTTTCTCTTCTATAAAATGTTGAATTTCATATCATAGGTTTGCTTTGATGATTGAAAGCATATTATATTTAAAATTATTAAAACAATACCTGGCATCTGATGCTCAATAAGTGGCACTAACGTTTTTATTGTCATTTTCAGCAAAACCTTGTATTTTTTGAGCATCTAAAATGTTTCCATAAATGCCTTTTTTTTGACACAGTTGCTAAAACAGACTTTTTTATAAGATCTTTTCTGTTATTAGGCATCATGGGAAAGAATCAGTATAATTTAAGCAGTCAATGTAAGGCCCAGTTCTATTAGAGACAATCAGGGTGACCTTAGTAAAAGGATTGATCATCTCGGGTCTTCTGTATCCTTGCTAAGAATTGAGGAGGCTAGACCTAGACTCATTTTAGAATTAACATTAATTTTGCCATGCTCTCATAATAAAATTATTTATAAGTGAGGTGTCTTGTTGAATTATATTAATAATTGTCTTTAATGTATTAATTTAATTTAGTGACATTAATTTTCAGAGAAAGGATCATTTATGTGCCAATTTGTATTGTTCTCTCAGTTGTATTGTTTCCTCAGCCCTTATGACTAATTCCACAATTACTTCTTTTTTTTAATTAAATATATTCAACGTATAACTGGGCAAATTTAAGGTATGCAATATGATAAGTTGATACATTTATATACTGCAATATGATTGCCATTATAGTGACAGCCCATGTTACCTAATTATCCTTTGTTTTTAGTGGTTGAAATAACTAAGTTATAGCTTCTTACCAAGTTTGATATTGTCTCTATGCACTCTATTGAGCATTAGATCACTAGGGCTTATTATTTACTACTCATTATTAATGTGCACACCCTTAAACAATATTTGTCCTGTCCCACTTCCCTATTCCCTGGAAATCATTTCACTGTCCATGTTTAAGAATTTGGATCCTTTAGATTCCACATGTAAGTGATATCATATATACTGTCCTTGTTTGTCTGACTTATCTCATTTCGCATAATGTGCTCAACATCTGTGTTGTGGCAAATGGAAGGCTGTTCTTTTTTCTCATGATTGAATACTTTTCATTGTACAAATATACCACATCTTCCTCAATTCGTTCTTATCATTCATACTCCTAATTATGTGAGCACAGTAGTAAATTATGTGTTATTTTCTTCAGTGTATGAGCAATTTACATCTATACATACATATAAACATACATATCTCTTAGGTCAGGTTCCTTAAAAATAGAGAGGCACCAATTAGGTTGCTTATGGCCTATTGAAGAAGTGCCCTTCAGGAGGGAGTGGAGTAGGCCTGGGAAGGGAAAAGAGCTAAGGAAAAGCATGGTCTCAAGTAAAGTCTAGCTAGCCTTTACCTGATCAACAGGGGTAGAGGGCCAGACAGCCTTTTCTAAGATCCGAGTCCATCCGTCATTAGCAGTGGTGGGATGGTAAGACTTCCTGAGCAAGGTGTCGCCCATTGACCACAAGCATTTCTTCTGAGAAGGGGAGCTCTTGTGGGCACTTGGTGACCAGTGCCCATGGCAGCTGGGGTCAGAGGGATTGCCCTGGGACAGAATCTCTGTGAGCTTTGGAAATAACATCCACCACTCAGTGGGTGATACTTGCATTATTGTAATCGGGGCATATTATAAAGGTGATATAAGGAATAGCGAAGGCATTTATCTTCTGCATGACTCAGCTATCTCATCTGAAAAACGACAGGGCAGATCAGTTTAAAAACCTTTCCACTCCTAAATTCCCGTATCTGTTTTAGGAAAAGAGAAACAGAGTTCTATTTTTTTTCTCTCACTACCTAGATAGATTTCATTGCTAAGTCATTGACTTTTATTAGTCTTGGTTTTATTACATATACAAAAAGGATAAAAATAATACCTAGTGTTGTGAGGCCTTAATAAATTTAGTGTATGGAAAACATTTTATAGCAGTATCTTGCACATAGTAAGTGTCCCATAAATACTAGCAATCATGAGCGTATGTAAAGTAAAATTACAATACAACCTGTTTAAAGATCTCTCTCAGAGGGAAGGCAAAGTGCAGGAGTGGGGGGGGAGATTAACTAGATATTTCATATGCATATATGCATAATCCAAGGACACAGATAATAGAGTGGTGAAGGCCTGGGGAAAGAGGAGGGTGCAGGATAGGGGTGGTGCTAGGGACAAGGGCAGGGTGGAAGGGGTTAATGGCGGGGGGTAGGGGGACATCGGTAATACTTTCAACAGTTAAGATAAAAAAAAAGATGAAAAATTTAAAAAACAATATTACTTTAAAAAAAGAAAGAGGAATAGGAAGGGAAAGAGACAGAACAACAGAGACAGAGCTACATCAACTTTTGCATAGTTTTAAGGAAGCAGAAAAGTCCTGATCACTCTACTGCTGAAAGCCCAAATAAGTTAAAAGGAAATGCTGGGAGGGAAAATATCTCTTCAGAGCGAGTTTTTTTTAATTTTTATTTTTTGAAATTTACTTTAAGTATAGTGAAATTGTTACTTATTAAAATAAAGTTCATAAAAGTAGTAAATGACTTGTTAAGGATTACACAGTTGAGTGTCTTCCATGGATATCCTGGTACCTAGCTCAACTCCAAACTCTAAGAAGTGAAGTTATTAAGGAAGTATTTGTTTTGTCAAGCAAATCTTACCTTTGCTGTTCTCAAATTCAGTATCAACAAACAAAATATAAATACAGGACATATTTTTCACAAAGAAAAACAATTTTTTTTTCACGGCAGGAGCTGAGTCTTGTATGTCAATTCTTAAAAGTGTAGGTACATAATAGGGATTTAATAAATATTTGCTGAAAATTGGCTAAGCATAAAGTAGGACCATAGAAGAGATATAAACATATCCTCCCAAGGCAAGTACTTTTTAAAATTGCTCAGGCTCCCAGTTAAAAAGCCAGAAGTTAGCTTCCTGGTTATAATTATAATCACAGTGCACACTCTGAAAGAACACTAGTGTATTTGAAAGAACACTATTTTTTATAAAATCACTGAAGGTCTTACCAATTTGTAAATAAAAATAGTAACATATTTAGGGTAGTTTATTATAGTCTCATTTATAAATTTGATTCTTTATTGCAAAATAGTCAGACTTTTTTCTCCAAAGTTAATAGTCAATATATATGACCTACTTGGAAGATGATAAAAAAAGACTGGCATTTTGAAAGCCATCTGCCAGTAGGTAGTTGTGTTTGTCTTTATTTTATTGTTTAAAGTCTTACAAATAGTAGTACATATGTCTCCTTTTTTTCCCCATTGACCTTCCCCAGGCCTCCCCTACCCCCTGCACATGTCCGCTTCTTTTAAAAAAGAAATAGCTACTCCAGTTGTTCAGAACAAATTGTGAAGATACAGAAACCCGTGACTCATATTTTCTACTAATAATAATGGTCACCATGTGTTCTTTGCGGGACTGCTTTTGAGACACAGGCGGGGGAACAAAAGAGAAACTTTAATTATTAATTTCCCTGTAGTGTCCAAATTAGGAAACTGGCTTGGTATTTTTAGAGATTTACAGAATAGGTATCTGGTTCAAGAGACTCCTATCCTGGCAAAGAGTAGAAGCAGAAGAAGAATAGCTAAGATAAAAATATGAAAAATTCAGATGGCATAATTGAATTCATAAATTTGGAATTCACAATGGCAAGGAGAACCTCACAATTAGGAATATACTATTATTTCTGCATAATCAATTTCTTAATTGTATTGTTTTTTTGGATAGCTTGGATACAGTACCAAAGAAGTTTTTAAAGGATGAATATGAGCGGCATATGCATACCTAAAGCTGTTTTTGTGTGACTTCTGAACATTAAAATACCACAGCATGAAATAAGATTCTTAGGGCACAATACTTTTTCCCTAAAAATTCAGTGTGCACTGGAATGTTTTAGGTGACTTTAAACGTATAGTTAACCTAAATTTCCAGCTTGAAAAAATATTGATGCCTGGGTCCTACCCATGGAGACTAGGATTTAATTGAGCAGGGGTGTGTCTTGGATATAGTGATATTTAAAATCTCCCAGACTGTTATAATTGAAGTCAAGGTTGAAGACTACTGTTCTAAAAATACAATCACTGGAAAAACAAATTAGTTCCTCAACAAGAATTTCTGAGTACAACACACCCAGCATATAGTACCAAACACTATAAGGAATGTGCAAGATTCTTGCCTGAGTTGCTGAAAAGACTGGCATGTGAATAAATATACAACGATCCATTAGTGCACATGATTGGGTGACAATATGTGCAGTGCCCACTGCAATGGTTGTAAGGATGTAATAAAAGTAAGACACTGTGATGGCAGTTGAACATTATACATACAGAAATTTGAAGGTGAGTTGACATTTAAGAATGGAAAAACTGTTGGGCCCTCATGAAGTGACCAAATCTAACTTGAATTTTTAAAATGCCTTTATTGAGGTATAAATAATATATGAAGAACTTCACTGAGTTAATGTGTACAATTTGATTAGGTTGGACATATGTAAGCACCTGTGATAACATCAGCACAATCAAGGTAATAGACGTATTTAAACAATAACAACAATAGTAGCAGCAACTTGGATTTTATATCTTAATTTCCCCTGTGTCTTCATTGTTCTAGAAAATTCGCTTTGTTTCCAGCTTCTTTACAGGTATGCTTGGGAAAGACTCTCTCTGGGGCATGATGGCATGGAGGCTCATAGTGGATACTTGTTAAGTGTTAAATCAGTTGAAATGAAAAATATGACATTGCCAACATTTACTTAATTTAATTAAGGTGCATTAATTTCAATGTACCTATAGCTAAGTGAAACACCGTATATTTTATCTTATTTTTTTAATAAATATAAATTTTTTTTATTTTATTTTTTTTATATTTTATTGATTTTTTACAGAGAGAAAGGGAGAGGGATAGAGAGTTAGAAACATCGATGAGAGAGAAACATCGACCAGCTGCCTCCTGCACACTCCCTACTGGGGATGTGCCCGCAACCAAGGTACATGCCTTTGATTGGAATCGAACCTGGGACCTTTCAGTCCACAGGCCGACACTCTATCCATTGAGCCAACCAGTTAGGGCATATTTTATCTTATTTTTGAAATTAATTCAGTTTATATGTTTATTTGGTATAATTAATCAGTCTGTGACTATTTCCATCTTAAATAAAATCTTCATATTAGTTAAAAATTGCCTTGATATAACCTACTTTGTTTAGGGCTAAACATGACATCATCAGTTTATACATTTTAAAAATTAAAGTTTATGCTTATGCTCAATGGTCTAGATAAGGGATGAGGAACCTTTTCTCTGCCAAGGGTCATTTGGATACTTATAACATCATTCGTTTAATATAATTCACTTACTATAAATTTATGTTGCTATGAAAAGGCTCCTAGATTTATTGAATTTCGAGTCCCATTCTGTGGCTGCCTTGGCAGGCCAGACCAAATGATTTCACAAGCATTATACGACCTTTGGGCCGGACGTTTCCTACCCCTGCTCTGGATCAAGGTTTTAAAATCCGAGCATTGAATCGTTGGTAAAAATAATGGACTCTTAGGAATTAATTCATCGGAAGGTCAATACTCAACTGAAGTCTTAATTTTTGAACAAATGAAAATTAAGTTGATCATCATTCTATAAATTTTGACATGTGTGCTGGGACTGTGCCCAAAATCTGGGTAGGGAAAAAGGATAACTTTTTTTTTGAACTATATAAACAAATTATGTGTAGAGATTAAAATTTTTCATAATTGCTGAAAACTATGAGGAAGAAAGCTATATCTTTTGTTACCCAAGGAGAAAGTTTATAAGTTAAAAATCGTGTGAGCAGTTAAAAGGTGAGTTTAATGATCATATATTTTACCTTTGGTCAATAGACAGAGCAGTGTCTACTTATAAAACAAGAAAATAATTAAGGGCAAATAACTTGCAAATTTACTTATTGGTGATGTTTTCCTGTTAATATTGACAATATTTTCCAGTAGAGATAATTGTATCGGCACAGTCAACTCGTACAGGTGTTTGCATTCATGATCTGTAAGGCCGTGATTAAATTTACTATGCCGGCTTTGATTAATGTTACCAAACAAAAAAATGCTAAGTAAACTTGAGCATGAAAACACATTGTATCCTAGAACTGATGAGAATGTTTTATAACTAAATATGGATACTGTATGTTCTCATTCCTCCTTTCTTCCTCATTCAACATTTCAAGATACATTTATCATGAAAAAAAAGTTAATTTTCATTTTTAACTTTTGTACTTGTACCATTTTAACTTCTACCTAATTGATTTCTATAAATGGAAATTTTTGTAGTTAACTATAGTATTTTTTGTGTATTTCCATGCACTCAGTCATTTATTTATGTTCAAAGTATTTGGTCTATCCATCCTAATAGTGATAATTTTTTTCTTGGAATTATCTACTATGTGAATGTCAAAAGATGGTATGGTAAATCCTCTTCTCTTTTATTTTCACTAAAAGTCACCATATTATTTGCTACCATATCTTTTAAAAGGAAGGAAAACTAAAATTTGAATTGATGCATATTATTAATTTATTTCTTTGGGCAATTTTCTATCAGAAGACTGAATTAACTATAAACAGTACATTTTAGAATATACTTCTATTCAACTTCTGAGTCAACTTTTTCCTGTAGGGAGATGAAACTGTTGGGTTGTTTAATGAGATAATATTAGTAAATTTGTTTTGAAAACATTGACAATGTTATGCCATTGAGTTTTCTTATACAAGACCATGTTATATTTTTCCATCTTCTAAAATTTTGTTGAAGTATTTAGATCCTTCAGTAGTACTTAAAATTGTTTCTCAAGTAGGCTTTGAATGTCTCTGGCTTAATTTATTCTCATATTTTATCCTTTAAGGGTCCTTGTAAACGGTACCCTTTCTTTCCATCTCTATTCTAAAAACCTGTGGGGTTTTTAGAAGGGGACATCTAGTCTGTCTTTGTAACCTAGAAAATGAACTATGTTGCAACTCAAAAAGATAGTAAAGAAGTGTCTCCACCCAAATTACAGAATATGGATGAATATTCCCCCTAAAAACCATGTATGATTTGTCCAGCTTATCTGCTGTGACTCCTAACTATTAAATAATGATGCAGTTATATTAGTTTCCTATGGCTACTGTAGTAAATTACTATAGACTTTTTGGCTAAAAACAACAAAAATTTTCTCCCTTATAATTCTGGATGCCAGAAATCCAAACTCAGTATCACAAGGTGGACATCAAGGTGTCGGCAGGGCTGCGCGTTTCCTTGACTCTCAGCTTTTGGTGGCTGCCAGCACTCATTGATTTGTGGCTGCATCGCTGCAATCTCTACACTCCCCTCTTTCTATCTGTAATACCTCTCTCTCTCTCTCTCTCTCTCTCTCACACACACACACACACACACATTTGTGATAGCAATGAGAGCCCACCCAGACAATTTCCTCATCTCAAGATACTTAACTTAATCACATGTGCAAAGACCTCCCCCCCCCCAAAAAAAAATCATGATAACATTTACAGGTTGCAGGGATTAGAACATAGATAATAATTTGTGGGGGAAGTGGGAGTGTCATTTTTAGCCTATATAATAGTCAATCACAGAAATCTCATTTTCTTAAAGTCCCGGTAATATCTGATTTTATCCTTTCTTCCACTGAGCTGTTGAAGGAAGGATTGATTATAGGTTTGTTGTGACAGTTTAATACAATGCCAAGGGAAACTTTAGAGCCTTATCTCTAGTTGTTCAGGTATTATATGTTTGACCTGAACAAAGCCATTTGGCTCTGGACTATGGATCAGTATACCTTCTCACTATCTCAGGAATCATGAGGCACTAATATAAAACGACACAATTTGCCAAAACCGGTTTGGCTCAGTGGATAGAGCGTCGGCCTGCGGACTGAAAGGTCCCAGGTTCGATTCCGGTCAAGGGCATGTACCTGGGCTGCGGGCACATCCCCAGTGGGAGATGTCCAGGAGGCAGCTGATCGATGTTTCTCTCTCATCGATGTTTCTAACTCTCTATCCCTCTCCCTTCCTCTCTGTAAAAAATCAATAAAATATATTTTAAAAAAAAAAAAAAAAAACCGACACAATTTAAACTAAATTTGAACCGACTTATGCTTTGTGTATTCAAGCAATGTAAATATATTGGAAAACATTTGTGCAAAGAGAGTAGCAAGGTTTAATAAAATTGTATTATTATTTTTTTAATCCTCACCCTAGGATATGTTTTTATTCATATTTAGAGAAAAAGGGAGAGAGAAAGGGAGGGAGAGTAGCATCAATGTGATATAGAAACATTGATTGGTTACCTCCTATACTCGCCCAAACTGGGGATGGAACCTGAAACCTCAGTAGGTGCCCTGACCAGAAATCAAACCTGCAACCTTTTGGTGTACAATGCTCCAACCAACTGACCCACCTGGCCAGGGCAAGATTTAATAAATTTTAATAAACTCCATAGAGGTAGTCAGAGTAGTTAAAAGTTTAAAACTAGTATAGAAAATTAATAAATTAAAAGGTATAGCAATGAAAGAAATGAATTTAATAGCAATGGTCATCGTAGTTAGGTATACAAATATCAGGAAAATAAAATCAAAATATTATAAAGTTCTTCATGATCATCATTAATATGTAAAACATATTTTTCTCTTCTAAAAAGAGAAAAATTATATACAAAGACTAAAATCTCAGTGCTACACTGGAATACAGATGGCTTGCTGAAATCCTGGCATAAATTATACTAGAAAATGAATCATTACAATCTTTAAAAAAAAAATAAGGTCATTTTAAATGTATTATTTATGTATTTATTTATTTATTGGAGAAAGAGAGATAGAGAGAGAGAGAGACTCATGGGCTGTTTCTTGTATGTGCCTTGACCCAGATCAAACCCATAACCTTGATGTATTGGGACAATGCTCTGAACCAACTGAGCTACCCAGGCAGGGCAAGAACATTCTTAATCCTATAGACCAACTCCAATGAAAACAAATCATACTGGATCTGTTTATAACAATTCAGCCAAGACTGGGTAGAATTTTAGAGCAAAGGAGTGACAAACACTGTAGGCCATTTTTTTAATTAAGAACAATTATGAAAGGCTAAATTGTTTCATTGGGTGAGGAGTAGATACATCTCAGCCAAGACTATATTTTTTAAAGCTCATTTAATTCCTTTCCATCTTTAGTTCCATGATTTCTTTTTGCTCCTCGTGCCAGGCATCACACTTCACCTCTTACTAGTAGTTGCTTTTACTTCACCTCCCAAATGCTTTCATTTTGAAGTTCAGTTGGAAGCAATATGAGATTATTAAGTCAGAAAAAAAACGTTATCTAACTATGTTTGAATACACACATGTAAATGTTACCAGCACACCTGCTTTTAAAAAATATCTATTTTTATTGATTTCAGAGAGGGAGAGGGAGAGGGAGATAGAAACATCAATTATGAGAGAAAATTATCGATCAGCTGACTCCTGCACATCCCCTACTGGGAATCGAGCCTAAAACCCAGGCATGTGTCCTGACCAGGAATTGAACCTGTGACCTGCTGGTTCATAGGTCAATCAATGCTCAACCACTGAGCCTCAACCGGCTGGACCCAGAGCACTTCCTTTTAAAAATGACATAATTTTGTTATGTTAATAGACATTGTCATAATAATGTCATCAAGGTAGACTTCAGTAGAAATCCAGTGATATAATTGTTGGTATTAATTTTCTGGGCTCCAAGCTACTAGAATTTGTCTAGATCTAGCAAGGAACGTGTGCTTAATATTTCACAAATAAAGACATGTTGCAAATAGGAACCATGCAATCATCTATTTCTAACATAGGTGATTTCTAACCATCTTTCCTTTATCTTAAAAGATATTGAGCAAGACAGAGATAAACAAAATGAATACCAAGGGAGGATTTATTTGTGTAAAGGAAGAGAGTGAAGGGTAGAAGAAAATAGCTAGTTCATCCTCTATCCTCTTCATTATTGCTGAATACCTCATAGGTCATAATAATCAAATATTTATAAAGACTTTCATGATTATATGTTTCTAACTTCATAGTAAATTTCTTTTATAATGAGATTTCAGTAGTACTCAGAATAACTAAGTGGGTATCTGATACATTAACTTATTGATGCTTGACATTCCTTATGTTTGAAATTCTATTGAGGGAGAGCAAAGCTGTTCCTCATCCTATTGGGAGTAGACTAGTGTGGTATGGCTGGTAGAGATGCAGTGAGGGATGACTGGGTCAAATTTTGGGATTTAAAGCTATGCTTGTCCCTTGATTTTGACTAATTAAGTCATCTACCCATGAGTAGTATTACTAATTTTACAGGTTGTTAACAAACTAAGAAAAAATATGTTTGAAAGCAGGTGTTTCATAAAAATATAATTTCAAATAAAAAAATGTAGACAACTCTGAGAATTCTGTCAGTGAACAGTACAGATAATTTTTCTCAAAAGGAAAAGGGAAACATCAGAGTAAACCCTACAGAGAGTAATATTTTGTCTAGAGGTAATTTCTTTCTTTATATAAAAATATTATAAAATCCAGACACAAGAGCCGTTGCTCTTCCTGATCATTCTGCCTGAAAGGTTCCCCATCTTATCCTTCTTAGATGCTACTAAATCCTAGTCATTCTAATCGGAGTCCTAGGTTTAGATTGCAATAAGTAAGAGTTCCCAGGGCATCTCTGATGTGATTGTGTTATTTAAAACTCTGAGACTGCCTCCCTAGCGTTGGAGCCTCCTCCTTGATTCCATTCAAGGACACTCTACATTCCTCTTTGTAAAAAATATATAAGCATTGATAGACATTTGAATGATGAACATGTTTGTTGATTTTAGAGAGAGAGGAGAGAGAGAGAGAGGGAGAGAGGGAGAGAGAGAGAGAGAGAGAGAGAGAGAGAGAGAGAGAGAGAGAGAGATTTCTTATATGTGCCCTGACCAGGATCCCCAATTGAGCTACCCAGCCAAGGCTCTACATTCCTCCTTTCCCAGTTCTTCCCAATGATTCCAGTTCATGTAGTCATTGCACGTAGTGCTTATTCATCCAGAACAATGAACAATGATAGCCATGGGGATTTCTGTCACAATTACATAAAAAATAATTTCCAATAATTCCTCCAGGGGAACTTCCTTTTCTAGCCAATTTCTTCAAGTCAACTAAAAAGAATGTGTGTGTGGAACTGCCTGCAGTTCACACATTGTCCATTAAATTTCTTTATCTTCTAGCATTTCCCTCATTCCATCATGTCACTATTTCTATTGTCCATTATTCATCTTCCCAGGCTATAAGAAGAGAATGACTGTAATGTCTTTGAGGTTTTCCATGTAGTGTTATATGGTGTCAGATCATAGCAGTTTCCCTAGTGACACTCTATGGTAGTTGCTCAACTCTAAGTCATTTCTCTACACACACACGCACACGCACACACACACACGCACACACACAAGCAAGCAATAAGAGCAATATATGATTTAGTGAACACCTATTGTATGTATAATTTATTCTCTCTTTTGTGAAGAAAAGAATAGATGGTACAGAATTCATTTGGATATGTTAACATAAGGGTTCTAATGATATAATCAAAATCAGCAAGGGTGCTTAATTAAAAACAAACAAACATGGTTTTTGTGTTGTTTTATGTTGTTTTGTGTTTTTCTGCTTCCTAAAAATGTTGAATAGGAATCTAGAAGTGCAGCTCAGATTTCAGCATTTTCAATAAGCTTTCCAAGTGAATCTTATATTTTGAGAACTCTTTGAAAAGCCATACATGGTTGGAGTCACTTGAAAAGTATCTAAAACTGGTTAGAAGGACCATTAATTTGTGATTCTTTACAAGTAAAAGAGGACACTATCAAAAATTACTGCTAAGAATAATTTACGTATATCAGGGACCTCCAAGACAAACCAAGAAATACTGTTATTTTAATAAGAGCTGAAAACTGGGACACATATTCAATATAAAATTCAGGACAAACTAAAAGTCTCGGATGGATCCTAGACTGCTGTCTCCACATTTACCTTACCCCTACTTGCTTCCAATTAGAACTGCAGATTATCCCTCCAACTTATGGCTAAAGCAGCTCATCTTTTCCCTTCCCAGCACCACTGTCCCAGATAGAGCCTCATCAATCATCTTCTGAATTATAGCGCTGGCCTTCTATCTGCTCCTGCTCTCTCCATTTTTGTCTTTCTTTCATTCTTTCTTCCCTGATGCCGGAGTAACGATGCATACATTTCTGTTCTCCTATCACACTTGAAATTTGCAAAAAGTTTCTACATGATTTAAACTACAACAAAGAGCAGACTAAACAATCCCAAAAATGGGATACATGCATGCCATCATACCATTGATGTGAATAATAAATTATATAATGGGAAAAGGACAGCGCTGTTATTTAGCCAAGAAGCACTGGTAGTTAAAAATACCAGCTGGCAAACTGAATCTGCTCTTCCCCTTTCGAGTGCTTTTTGCCCACCGCAGAACCACCCTGGCACCTGCCTTCAGAACATGCATGAGCATTCCCACCATCTGGCAACAAACAAGGCTAAGCTATGCATGGCTGTGTCCTCCTGGCAACGTTCGAAAAGGTCAGTGCCTGTGTTGTGCTAGTTATGAAATATTTTTCATATCCACCCTTGAAATAAATAATTCTTTTCATGGGATAGGAGATTCCTCGTGATTTGGCATTTTTCATACCTCCTCTGTTCCATGGTCCAACTCCTGCCACTGCATGCTTCACTGCTCTGAAAAATGACATCTCCTGTCTTCATGCCTTTGCACCTGCTTCCTGAACCACTCTCTTTCCCTACCTTCCTTCCACCTAAACTTGTATTGTTTGTTAACTCAGCTTAATATATATATTAGGATGGTCTTCCTTTGCCCCTGTAGTCAGATTTGATTACTTTTCCTATGCCCTCATTTCATTTTGGACATATCTCTAGCTCAGTACATTTTAAATGTAGCTGTCTTTCATAGATGACCATTTCCTTTCCAAACAGTTATATTCTGGAACCTCGGATTTTTGTGTATATTTATCCCCGGTCCTTAGCACTTTTCCTGCATGAAGTATATGTCAATGTAAGACAAATAAAGAATAAAGAATAAAGAATGCTTATTGGAAAGAGTACATGAATGGAAAAAAGATGGTTAAAATAGAGAGGGGTTTCATGAATGTGACACATTTTGAGCTGAACTTTGAAGGAATAAGTAGACATGGCAGAATGGAGACGCAGGAGATTTACATTCCCAATGAGGACAAGGACAAAACCCAAGCACAGGAAGAGAAATGAGGACATAGGTGAGCAGAGAATGGCAATACTGGGTCAGTAAGTGAATGACATAGAACAGTGATGGCGAACCTTTTGAGCTCGGCGTGTCAGCATTTTGAAAAACCCCAACATAACTCTGGTGCCGTGTCACATATAGACATTTTTTGATCTTTGCAACCATAGTAAAACAAAGATTTATATTTTTTATATTTATTTTATATATTTAAATGCCATTTGACAAAGAAAAATCAACCAAAAAAAATGAGTTCGCGTGTCACCTCTGACACGCGTGTCATAGGTTCGCCATCACTGACAAGGAAGGAAGACGATTATTCCATCACATTCTCTGCTAGTTTGAGAAGTGTAGAGCTACGCTGCCAAACCGGTAAATCCAAAGCTCTAGCTCCTCAAAATAGCCTTGGGTTAGTAACACTTGGCGGTTTATTCCTCCCTGGGGCTTGGTTACAGCTCTACACAATGTTACCATCTGTGTTCCAGAGAGATGCAAATCTATGTTAAGCATTAACCAATGTCCCTGTGCTTGTACTTCCCCAGCTCATCCTGTTCTTCTCTCAAAGGTCAGCTGATGGCTGTTTGGGTCTGCTGGCTCATTGTCTCTAAAGAATATGGCTCTTTGTCAAATGTTAATCCCCCTTAAATAAAGGCCCAAGGAATAAAGAAATCCATTATTTGATGGTTTGTATGGAAGTTGCTACGCCTGGCTCTTGCTCTTTGGCATGTGACCTTTTTATGTTTGTTTTAAGAATTCACTGGTGTTCAAAGGTCATCTCTGACTCAATAGAAGCCAATCAGTGTGAATGTAAAACTATATTTCTTACTCCTCATTCAGGAAAACACCTCGTCTGCTTTTAATATGAAGCTTATGGATTAACTGCAGTTGTCTGTTATTGTTTTCCCCCTTCTAAGGCTAATAACTATCCCTAGAACACATAGCCACAGTGAAAGTAGTCTGGCCTGCATCTGGTTAAATACGTTCTACCCTGAGATTTTGACATTTCTTTCCAGTTACACAAAACTGAAAGTGACCTATGTTCATTTCATTGGAAATTTAAGCAAAAGCAAAGTTTTTTTGTTTGTTTGTTTGTTTTTTTGTTACAACATTGGGTCCCTGCTTGGGAACAGAAAACAAATTATAATTAAAGATTTGTGCATGTGAGTAACTAGCGCTGATCCCTTTATGTGGTGTCTGATCATGTTATTTACTCAAAGGATATTGTCCTTGGCAAATTTCTTTCTTATGTGGGGTTAAGAAACTTGTCTTCTGCCTGCTGGGAATATGTTTCAGATAGAACTACCACATGCTGTCGTCCAGTTTTCAAATGTTTCCTTTGTCCTCAGTTGGGTCTTCAGGAAATGAGAGGATGCTGAAAAGTGCTGGAAATGTATGGATGAGACGAGAGGGCCAGAAGTAGCGATTGACCATCCACATTTGTTTAGCATTTTACAGTTTCAGAGCAACTTCATATGTATTATTTGGAGTTTTGAACTCTGTTACGGAAAACTATTACTATCTCCATTTTACAAGAATGGAGGCTTAGAAAAGTTAAATAATATTTCAAGGTTATAGAGCTAATAAATAGGAGAGGTTGGCAGTTAAACTACAGTCCCATCTACAAATTTCAGGTTTTCTCTCTCATAACACTGGAGTTTCCTGATTTAAGATGGGCGAGAATAGAGAGCCTAGGTCAAATATCAGCTAAAGACATTGAAAGACTGCAGGTGAACAAAGGACTTGATGCAATGTATGGCACTTACCTGAATTTGTTTAATATATATGGTTTCCTGTAAATATTTATTTTTTCCAAAGGAATTCCAACCTTGTGAAATGTTCTTAACCCTAACAGTGGTAGTATAGATAAACCACTGTCCTACTATTAATAATGTACGTGCTGCCCTAACTGGTTTGGCTCAGTGGATAGAGCATCAGCCTGTGGACTGAAGGGTCCCAGGTTCGATTCCGGTCAAGGGCATGTACCTTGGTTGTGGGCACATCCCCAGTAGGGGATATGCAGGATGCAGCTGATTGATGTTTCTCTTTCATCAATGTTTCTAACTTTTTATCCATCTCCCTTCCTCTCTGTAAAAAAGCAATAAAATATATTTTTTAGATATATTCTTTATTGATTTCAGAGAGGAAGGAAGAAGGAGAGAGAGAGATAGAAACATCAATGATGAGAGAGAATCATTGATCAGCTGCCTCCTTCACAACCCCTACTGGGGATCGAGCCCACAACCTAGGCATGTGCCCTTGGCTGGGATTGAACCTGGAACCTTTCAGTCCGCAGGCTGATGCTTTATCCACTGAGCCAAGCTGGCTAGGGCAATAAAATATATTTTTTAAAAATAAAATAATAATGTATGTGCTTACATATTCAGAACTTTCTGCCAAACACTGTGGTTGTGTCCTAAGGTTTTCACACACACACACACATACACACACACACACACAACAATATATATATATATATCTTAATAGCATTTCCATTTTGTACACACAAAAAATAAGAATGTATTTGTCTTCTGTCTGGTAAAATATGCAGAATATTTATTATCAATGTCTTGTGTCTTTCTCCTCCATTATAGAGGAAATTCCATTTTCTGTTTTTCTCTAATAATTGATTACCCTGCATTTTGGCTGGCTGGTGTCTTATCTATGTTAAATGGAATATTCTATTGCTTTGGCCATGAAAAGAAACTTAACTGATTGTGAGAATGAAGTTCCTGTTTTGTAGCCTCATGGACATTATTATATTTCTGCTCTCTGTGCGCCGCTAACAGGAAAGAACTTCCTGATTGTGAGAGCACAGTTCCTGTTAAGCAGTCCTGGGGCATTGTTACACTTCTGCTCTCAGTGCGCAGCTTCTATTTCTCCATTTATCTTTGAATATCATGTGCCTTATACTTTCAATTTATAAAACCCAGCATCGTCAATGAAAACCTCCTATGTGTTAAATAATGTGTTAGGCTCTCGAGTAGAGCGTTGAAAAGAAGTAGTCTTTGTCCTTCAAGAGCTGGGAGAGATGGACATGCAAACAAATAAAATTTCCAATAATGTTAAAGAGTAAAACAAGAAGCTTACATAAAGAGCAAAATGCCCCAAAGGTATTATCTGGACGTGTGGGTTGGGCAAGGGGAAGTTGAGGAAAGGCTTTTTGCAGGGATAATGTCTAGGCCTATCCAGTTAAGTCCATTTTCTTCTTAATTGTAGATAATTTTCCCTAATTGAAAAGACAATCAAAGCACCAATTTGACCCGTACAAGAGAGAATACAATGAAAAGTAAACTTCTCTCTCCCTCTAATTTTTTGCTCTCTGCACAAGCAAACAAATCATAGCTTTAAAGAAACAACTAAAATAAAAAAAAGCAAACAAACCAAACCAAACACTTAAATGTACAGTTATTTTTCTGAACTACCAATTTTTTCCTTTAGACATGAACTTTGGACTCACCTTTCTTTATAAAGTAATGAGTAATGGAATCTCTTTCACTATATTTTATTTTTAAGTTCTCAGATACTATAGTTTAGGAAAATTTGCTTTCACATATAGGAATTAAGTCAAATTACAAAAAGAATTTACAGTTGGAGAGCCAAAGTTCTGGGGTGTGTTTTTCTGTTGTTGTTTTGTTGGTTTGTTTTTAGTTTCTCTAAAATTGAGACCACTTTGTCATATGTCTAGTAGCTCCTGGGCCATTTTTTCCCTATTTTTCATCAAGAGTAAATGAAAAAGATAGCCAATAGTCTCAAGTATACCAAGCAGGGTTTCAGAGCCAGATAAATCAGGAACAGAGGAGAACCTCAGAGAGCATATAGAGTATATATCACTTTCCAGGTAACTGAGGCCAGAGTCTGAAATGATTTGCCTCAGTCAAAACAACTAGATATTGACATGACTGTTGTTAGAACTAATTCCTATTTTCTTTTTAAAGTGGTCTTTATTCTATTTCAAATTTAGCTGAAGTAAAAACCTTGAAGAGTTAGTTAAAACACAGTTTCCTGGAGGCACCCCCAGAGTTTGTGATTCAGTAGGTCTTGTGCACGCCCAGTAATCTGCATTTCTAGCAGGTTTCTGGGTGCTGCTGGCCTGGCAAGAGCACATTGAGAACCTTATTCTTCAGCATCACCTTGAGGCCTCTAGTCTGTTAGATGTTAAGTATTCTTAACCCCAAGCTTCTCAGAATTTACTGCCGGGCATTTCTCATTGGGCAAGTCTTTATTGCCTTTTTCCTCCTGGTAAGACATATCATCTCCCTTCAGTGCACCTAAAGGCTTTATTTGCTGATGGCTTGGTCTAAGACAGTGATGGCGAACCTATGACACGTGTGTCAGAGGTGACATGCAAACTCACTTTTTTGGTTGATTTTTCTTGTTAAATGGCATTTAAATATATAAAATAAATATCAAAAATACAAATCTTTGTTTTACTATGGTTGCAAATATCAAAAAATTTCTATATGTGACACGGCACCAGAGTTAAGTTAGGGTTTTTCAAAATGCTGACACGCCGAGCTCAAAAGGTTCGCCATCACTGGTCTAAGACCTAAAGTTTTTTCTGAGCAATTGGTTATTTATCTAATTTAAATCTCTAGTTAATATATGCATGCATGCTTCTTAAAATAGTTAATAGTAAAATATTTTTATCCTACCACCCTTACTTTTTCTTAAAGAGTTTTTTTTTATTGATTTCTTGAGCGAGAGGAAGGGAAAGGGAGAGAGAGAAACATTAATGTGAGAGGGAAACATCGATTGGCTGTCTCCTGCACATCCCACACCAGGGATTGAGCCCACAAACCAGGAATTTAATGGGTAACACTTCAGTGCGCAGGGCGATACCCAACCAACTGAACCATATCACCCTTACTTTATCAATCAAAAGTATTCCCCATCACTTTTCATGCTTGCTTATCCATCTCTGTACAACTGGACACCAAGGTCGGTCACAATTTCTTATCTCCTCCTAAACCTTCTGGCTCTTTAAATACAGTTCCTCATGTTGTGACCCAACCATAAAATTATTTTCGTTGCTACTTCATAACTATAATGTTGCTACTGTTATGAATCGTAATGTAAATATCTGATATGCAGGATGGTCTTAGGCCACCCCTGTGAAAGGGTCATTCTACCACCAAAGGGGTCGCGACCCACAGGTTGAGAACGGCTGTACCCTTCCGTTTGCTTCCATCTTCCTTTCCTTCCCTCTTTCACTACCTGAGTTCAGGTGGCCACACCAGAAGTATTTCATTAACTTACAATGATCATACTTTTTCTTTTCACCTGTTTCACAGACACAAACTGACAAAAATCATCCATCTTCTAAAGAAATAATAATGTTTAAATAATTCCAAGGTTTTATGGAAATAATAAGTAAACAAAAAGTAAATGCTTTGAGAAAATGTAAGTGCCTTATTTCAAAAATATTTTTAACATCACTAGGTTATTTTGTTTTTCTAAAACTGTGGCTTTCTGATCAATCACTATAAATAACACATTGACTTATGCCAATTGCTTTCTACTGAAATAATTATGTATACTTTCAGATTTAAAAAAAAATACCTAACATTGAAACATAATTTAGCTAAGATTGTAGGCAAAAGTATTCTCAATAAACTATCTGTTCTGCTCACCTTTAGAAAAACATGAGGTTACTCATAGAATTATGAGAATTATGAGTACTTTATCTTGGTACTGGTATTTGGCATTGAAAGGCATCATGTTCTTTTTAATCTCTCCTTTCTTTCTTTTCTAGTAAGCATAGAAAGGCAATTTAGAACAAGAGTGGAACCAATAGAAAAGCTAAAATTATTTTTTTTTCTTAAGCATTTAATCACACACAGTCAGAGGTCATATTTGGGTAAAGATTTGTTTCTAAAAAGACACTTGAAAACGGCTTTAGAAAAATTAGTGAAAATACATCGCAAGCCCTGGCCTGTTAACTCAGATGGTTAGAACATCATCCTTATGTGCCAAGGATGTGGGTTGGATCTCTGGTCAGGGCCCATACAAGAAGCAACCAATGAATGTATAAATAAGTGAAACAATAAATCTATGTATCTCTCTCTCTCACTCTTAAAGTCAATCAATTAAAAATTGTAACAAATGCATTGCTATTATTTACTAATACTCTGTAAATCCTGGTATGAACCATCTTTTCTTTTTCTTCTCTTTCAATGTAATTTTAAACATATATTTTATTCTAAAGCAAAATAATGAATTAGAATATCAAAACTAAAAACAAGAACAACCACCCAAAACAAAACATAACAACAAAGCCAATACAAAAACAAGACAATGGCTTTAATTTTACTGAAAAAAAGTCTATAGCTTTATCAAGATAAAATCAATATGACTATTTGGACATAGAGTGATTTATTTCCATATGAGATATCTCATATAGCCCATGCAATCACTGACAAATACATGAGACAATCATGGGGATTCCAACTGAAATTTAAGGTACAGCCTGGCATTACAGAAATAAAAAAATAAAAAAAAAATAACTTTGAAACTGAGTTCTATGCTGTACCGAGGGGCCGTTATCATCTGAGGGAAATAATCCTATGTGCAAATTTACAGTGGACTGGCTTTGTTTGAAGAAGAGATACATTTAGTGGACTTAAAATATAACATTTTATTTCCCTAATAGGAATGGATTCCATAATATAATATCTGAAAAAGTATGTTAAGAAATCAAAAATATGTTTGAATTTTAAAATAAGTTTAAAAACAAAACCAGATTTTCAGGTTTCTGTCCACCATGTAAGGAGCTTAGAAACTGCCGCTCTGTCATGACAAATGAAAAGTTGAACAAATATAAATAACTCTTCTTAGATCTGTTAGAGAAGTTAAGTCACAGGGCAATCTGCTGCCCCCAACACTGCAGAGACAGACAGGCAGATACCATGAATCACAACTTACCAGAGCAGAAGCTCACCAGCAAAAATCTCCACAGAAACCAGTTCCTGGGTGGCCACGCTGGTGCTGCAATTGAGGACTTGCTGGAGGCTCAGTGTGGACAAGCCTGAGAGATGAAGCATCCAGGGAACCCAGGCACTGCGTGGTCCCCATGATCACTCTTGTGAGTTTTATCTCTAGGTGCTTCATCAGGTTCTCACAGTAAAGAATAAAGAAAAATCGCCTCGGGCTTCTGGTTGGAGGCTGGGGACAGTGACCATTTTGAAATATGACAGAACATTTTGATCTACTTAACAAAGCCTGACTTTAAGAGAAACCACTTCATCAGAGCCTAACCTGTTTGGTGATTTATCAAATCCTAATTGACAGGGAGAAGGGAAATAACTCAACTAAGCCTGCTCTCGTCTTCCATAGGGGAAGAGATATACCAACTTTAGCCCCCTCTGTCCATCCTGTCCAGCCAAGGAGGTTGAA
This sequence comes from Myotis nattereri, assembly GCF_964212035.1. Classification (NCBI taxonomy): domain Eukaryota; kingdom Metazoa; phylum Chordata; class Mammalia; order Chiroptera; family Vespertilionidae; genus Myotis; species Myotis nattereri. Next base: position 20,765,393 of record NC_138081.1, read on the forward strand.
CACCAAACACCAAACAAACAAGCACTTGTGAAGATCACAGACCAGGGACATACATAGGCTCATTTAAAGTTTGACACTTAATCCTGGGACCACAGAATAATTATTTCCCACCAACCACTACATTTCCACAGCTCCTTTACCCAAATGCATCATACTTGTCTGTCAACAAAAAATCAAAAACCATACAAAAGGCAAAAAGAAAAAAAAAAAAAAACCAAGAACAACACAGTTTGAAGAGACAGAACAAGCATCAGAGCCAGACAGGGATTTGGAGATCATCAAACTGAACATTTAAAAAAAATATTATTAATAATTAGGAAAACTCAGTTCTTCCCTAAATGTCCCTGGCACTCTTCAAGCTGCTGTCCCTTGGCTGGAGTTTAGGGCAAGTGTGTGTGAGCAAGTGAGTGTGTGTTCATGCCCTTTAAGAGGATGCCTAGGTCTATAGCAGACCTCAGTCTCAGCTGGACTGAGTCCCTGCTGATTATCACAGCCAGCTATTGTGGAGACTTCTCTTCCTGGCACTGGAGCTCCAGGCTGGGGAGCCTGGTGTGAGGCTGGGACCCCTCGTTCCTGGTGGGAATCTCCACAGCAGAGATATCCCTGCTGATTCTTAACCACTAAACCTGGGTGTGGGACCAGACTGTTTCTCATCTCCTCCCCTCCTACCAGTGTCCACATGGCTGCTTCTTTACATCCTTAGTTATAGGAGTTCTGTTCAGCTAGCCATTAGGTGTTTCTCAGGGAGGGTTGTTCAATAGCTTAGTTGTAATTTTGATGTGGTTGGGGAGGGAGGTGAGCACAGCATTTACCTACTCTGCCATCTGACCTGAAGTCAGTAGGGAGGGAATTTAGATGCACATTACTAAGTCAAAGAAGCCAATCTGAAATGACTATTTACATATATATATATAGACTATGACTATACATATATACATATATATATATGTATATATATGACTATACACACACACACACACACACACACACACACACACACACACACTAGAGGCCCGTTGCATGAAGATTCGTGCAATAGGCCTTCTTTCCCCTGGCTGCCAGCACCAGTTTTCTTCTGGCACCCAGGACCCAGACCTTCACTCTGGCCGCCGCCTTCCATCTTTGCTCTGGACACAGTCTTCGCTGTGGCTGGAGACTTCAGTCTTTGCTCCTCGCTCCGGCTGGAGTCTTCAGTCTCCAGCCAGAGCTGCTCCTGTAGCTCCTTCCGCCCCCACCCTCCCCCTCATAGCTTGATCTCTGCTTCGCCTGCAGACCTCACCGATGGGCTTCTGGGTCCCAGAGCGCCGCCTTGCCTGTGGCCTCGCTTTCCAATCACAATCATGATCACAGGCCACAGGCAAGGCAGCTCCTGGGTCCCGGGGGGCTGCCTTGTCTGCAGCCTGGCTTTCCGAAGGCTCCTGGGGTCACACACGGGAGCATGGATGGCGGCTCCCGGTGTCCTGCCCTGCCTGCAGTATGCAAATTAGCCGCCATCTTTGTTGGCGGTTAATTTGCATATTGTGCTGATCAGCCAATGGCAATGGTAGTGAAGGTATGGTTAATTACCATGTTTGTCTATTATTAGCTAGGATATATATATATATATATATATATATATATATATATATATATATTACTTTCTAAGTCTGCCTTAAATTCAGTTTTCCCCCAATCTTCTCATTCAAATCACAGAATCTTCTCTCTGCATTTTCAGTTTTTACTTACTTGTTGCAACCCCATTTAATATTTTGTACTAGCAATACTTGAATTTGTCATGTATTTTTTGTACCTATTGCCATCCTATTTTGAATCTCACATTATTGTCTTCTTAACTCATTTTAACTGCTTTTACAATTTTCCCCATGAATTGTATTTGTTCATCTTTATCTTAGGGATAATCATGTACAAGAGCATGATCTTTATGGATTTTCCAGTGTAATATATAATTTTTAATAGGTTCCTCTTTTTGATGTTGTCTTAAGTTCAGTTTTTTTTATTATTATTCCTTTTAGTAATAGTTTTAATGGGGCCCAAGATCACCCAGCCAGAAAATAAATTTCTCTGTTTACCTTAGCTACACATGACCATATTATTAAGTTCAGGATAAAGGAATGTAATAAACAATAATATGCACTACTTCCCTTTCTTCCTTAAAGATAAGATGCTAGCTTTGGGTCCCTGTTTCCCTTTCCAGTTGGCCAGAAAATGTCACCAATTGAATTGATATCCCTGCTCCTAGGGATGGAAGCCATGGGCAGGTTTTGCTTGCCTGGGTCCTTGGATGAGCTCAACAAAAAGTATCTACTTACTCTTAACCACCCCTGAATGTCACATAAGAATGAAATGAATCTCTAAAATGGCACCTGGGGCTGGGTAGTTCTTTGTTGTGAGGGTTATCCTGTGTATTGTAGGATCTTTAGTAACATCTTTAGTGGCAAATGCTAGATGCCTACAGCCCCTCTCCTCCATCCCAGTTGTGACAAACAAAAGTGTGTCCATTTGGCAAATGATCCTTACAAGGAAAAATTGTCCCTGAACGAGAACCACTAGTCTATAGACTAAGGTAAAAATTGCTACTGGTAAGTGCGATGCTGCCTTAATAAAACCAATAAAATCTGGCATTTACTTAGGGGTCAGGTGGGAGGAAATGAGTCAAGAGACACAGAAGCCTGGAAAGTGGTGATTATTTTCCTGCTGTGGCATTTGTTGCCTATGGTATTGTAGTAAGGAGGACATGGTCCTATATGCCACAAGGAAAATATTTAGAAAGAAGTAGAATATCAGTGTTTGGTTATTACATGCGTTTTAAGTAAAATACAACAAAAGTGAGCTAATTTATTTTACAACTGGAAGTTTACACCTGTTAATCTTCTTCACCTGTGTGTGTGTGTGTGTGTGTGTCCCCATGTAAACATAAGAAGGCATGAAGATATATGGGTTCATAATTCCTTATTCAAAACCCTTGCAGCCAGACATGTTTTGTAATCTCCAACTCTTTTATATTTCAGAATGACATTTTGTTGTGTATGTCATATTTTACTCATCCCAGGAGGGACTGGGATCTCAAAATTGAATATATTACTATTTCATCAGTAAAAAATATTAATACTAATAGTGAATAAATAAGGATTAGAAGTAGACTTAGAAATGAGCACAGCCAGGAAACATTGGGCAATCTGCTTATTGCTTGCAACTTAAATTGGCTAATAGACCAGGAAAGTGAGTTACCTCCAAGTTTAAAAGTTGTCTCAATACCACAAACAGATTGTCACCGTTTTCTTAAATTTTTTAACTTTTCAGCCAAAAAATAAGGAAGCTACAGCAAATATCAGATTATAGATACGGCCTTCCCACCCCACTTAATATTTCAAGGGACACAAGTTCCCCATTCTTTTGATGAACAGGAGGAAAGTGGGCCCAGCAACTAGACCAATTAGTTAAAAGTAAGAATCAAAGGACCAATAACTAGAAGGTAAAAATTGCTACTTGTAAGTGCGATGCTGCTTTAATAAAACCAATAAAATCTGGCATTTACTTAGGGGTCAGGTGGGAGAAAATGAGTAAAGAGACACCGAAGGCTGGAAAGTGGTGATTATTGGGGTGAAGTCCTTTCACATGCGATTTTATAGAAAGTTGAAAAATCACAGGTCTGGCCTTAAATGACTATTAGCTGTTTGCTGTAATAGGAACTCATTGCTTTCTTAAAATTGCACCAGCAAGGAGGAAGCTAGAGAAGCTGTGTGGTGGTTTAATGTGGCCCAACTCTCCAACATCAGCTTCAGAAAGATTAGGAAATGAGAAAAATTTTCCAGGTGACCACATTTGGGGCCAAAAGGACAATGAAAAGAAACTTCCTCCCAGAGAACAAAGCCAGAGTCTAACCAAAGAAAATCTTCCAATGACAGAACAGGGAGTTCTTGAAACTTCCATCCAGCATGATTTATTTATAATTGTAATGAACCAATGACTGTTTTAGGTATTTTTATTGTAGTTTCCTATTTTTCCTATTTCCTTTCCACCAAAAAACAAGAATAATTAATAATAAACTATTTAACCCTACAACTTAAAGAATTATAAAAAGAACAAGCCCAGAATAAGTAGAAGGAAGGAAATAATAAAGATTAAAGCAGAAATAAATGACATAGATTCTAAAAATATATACCAAAAAGAAAAAAAAAATCAATGAAACGAAGAGCTGGTTCTTTGAAAAGATAAACAAGACTGATGAACTGTTAGCCAAACTCATCAAGAAACAAAGAGAGAGGACCCTAATAAATAAAATCAGATATGAAAGCAGTGAAGTAACAACTGACACCACAGAAATACAAAGGATTGTAAGAAAATACTATGAACAACTGTATGCCAATAAGCTGGACAATGTGGATGAAATGGACAAATTTCTAAAAAAAATACAATCTTCCAAAACTGAATCTGGAAGAATCAAAAAACCTGAATAAGTCAATAACAACTGATGAAATACAAGCAGTAATAAAAAAACTCCCAGCAAACCAAAGCCCGTGTCCTGATGGTTTTACAGGGGAGTTTTACCAAACCGGGAGTTTTACCAAACCTTCAAAGGACAATTAACACCTAACCTCCTCAAATTATTCAAAAAAATTCAAGAGGATTAGGAGGCCAGCATTATCCTAATTCAAAGCTCTTTTTATGAGGCCAGCATTTTTATGAGGCTAGCATTATCCTAATTCCAAAACTAGATAAAGATACTACAAAGAAAGAGAACTACAGGCTAGTATCCCTGATGAATATAGATGCTGAAATCCTCAACAAAATATTAGCAAATCAGATCCAGCAATATATTAAAAAGATCATATGCCATGACCATGTGGGATTTATTCCAGGGATTCAAAGCTGGTACAATATTCACAAATCAATGAAGGTGATACACACATGATCTCACTCATATGTGGAATCTAATGAACAAAATAAACTGATGAACAAAATAGATCCAAAGACACAGAAGCATGGAACAGACTATGGAACCTTAGAGGGAAGGCAGGGGAGGGTGAGTGTGTGGGAAAAGATCAACCAAAGTACTTATATGCATATATGCATAACCCAGGGACACAGACAATAGGGTGATGAAGGCCTGGGGCCAGGGACAGGGGATGGGGTAGGCTAGAAGGAGTTAATTGAGGGAAAAGAAGGACATATGTAATACTTTCAACAATAAAGATTTAATTTAAAAAAATGCATTGCTTTTTTTTAACTCCACCTTTGGGCTGGCTATCCTATATAATAAAACCCTAATAATATGCAAATCCACCAAACGGTGGGACAACTGGCAGAACAACTGGTCCCTATGAAAAGCATTGACCACCAGGGGGCAGATGCTCAATGCAGGAGCTGCCCCCTGGTGGTCAGTGCACTCCCACAGGGGGAGCACCGCTCAGCCAGAAGCCAGGCTCGCTGCTCCTTAGCACTGCTGCAGAGGCAGAAACCTCTCCCACCTCCGCTGCAGGCAGGCAGTAAGGAGCGAGGGGTCCTGGACTGTGAGAGGGTGCAGGCCGGGTTGAAGGATGACACCCCCACCCCCACCCCAAATGCACAAATTTTATGCATTGGGCCTCTAGTCAAGTAGTAAAAGCTCAGACCCAGAGATAACGCTCACTTATTAAGAGCAATGGATTTGTTTCACTAGTTTGACCATGGGGTTCTCTAGATGACCTCATGATGAGGAGCCTATCTGGGTGGACTGGACTTATACCCAACCAAGTAATATGCTGTAATCTTGTTTCAACTCCTATAATTTTGGTTTTCTTTTTAATTGTTTTAAGTCTATACCTTAACTCCTACATCTTCCATGGGGTTATGATGACATTATTAATATTGTCCTTAGAAATAAGGTATGTTTTCGGTATGCTAAGATTATATTTAAGTTCAATTATTCAGGATACTTAATATATAGAATTGATTTGGGGCAATGGGACATAGGCCTTGGCAGGTAGGATCATTTACTCTGCATTTTTACTCTTAATTTGATAGCAACATTGTCCCCAAACAGCTCTGTCTACATAATTAGGCAAAACATCCTCCAGTAGGTACTTTCATTTCTTCTACATTTCTTTAGTATTTTCTTATTATATTTTCTACTATGGAAGAGGTTTTATACCTCTATTTTCCCCATGGCTAAACTATCTTTTTATATATTTCTTATGCATTTCAAAAATCCCAGTGTTTAGATTTAGCAGTTCTATTTATTAAACAACATCTGCTCTAAAAAGAAAACAATCGCTTCTCTATTTGAAACCAGGATATGATTTATAACTTTCATTCTAATAAATATGTGTGTACATGCCTGTGCATCCATATGCACAGACATACCTTCTTTAGGCTTAATGTCTTCTTTTTAACTTCATGGGTTTAATATGAATGCTTTATTTATTATTTTCCTTATTTAGTAAGACATTTCCCCTTAGGAGATCCTAAGAACACACTCGTGAGTTCTTAAATGTAATTTTCTTTCTCAGTTTATTTGGGCACTTTTATTGTTTAATAGTCTGTCAGCTTCTGCCCCCACCCTTCCTCAGCAATTAAGATTTTATCTTGTGCCCATGTTTCTAATAGTGAAAAATGACAGAGCTAGGCTGAAATAAAAGTGAGGAGAGATTCAGCTTATTTAACTTGCTTTAATAGGTAACCCACTTCCTATGAATCACAATGGTCAAGTTCAAATGAGATCTTTAAGAGGGTAGGTAAATGCATGACAGAACTAAAGTTGGACTGCATTTCTGTGCTGATGTTAAGAGTTCCTGATAACTCATCGTTTGGTTATTTGCCTGGCTCTTGATACAGGGGTAGATTTTAACAAAAGTCAAGTTGAGATGTAAGAGCACTACTTTGTCAAAGGCTGTGGGGCAGGAAACAGTAGGAAAGAATACTTTGTCAGCTACAGGTTGCTGAGGGCATCCACTCCAGGAAGGACTTTACCTTCCAGAAGCTCTAGACTGGCTCCTCCTCCAGTGCTCAGGTGGCTGACTTTATCTTCGGTGTTCCATTTGGCGCAGCAAGTGGCGGTGTCTCCACCTCCTATAATGGTGATGCAGCCCCTGGAAGTGGCTTTCACAACTTCATCCATGAGGGCTTTGGTTCCCTTAGCAAAGGCATCCCATTCAAATACCCCTAAGGGCCCATTCCACACAATTAGCTTGGCTTGGCCCACAACTTGAGCAAACTTCTTGTTGGTCTCAGGGCCACAGTCCAAACCCATCCAACCAGCAGGGATGCCTGATGCTACAGTGGCTTTACCAACCTGAGCATTCTCTTCAAACTTGTCAGCAGTAACAAAGTCAACGGGAAAGGTGATGGTCACACCATTCTTCTGGGCTTTGTCCATGATATCTTGGACAATCTTGGCTCCCTCTTCATCAAACAAGGAAGTACCAATCTCCATGTTGTTGAGTACCTTAAGGAAAGTATAAGCCATTCCACCACCAATAATCATATGACAGACCTTGTCGAGCATATTTTTGATAAGTTGGATCTTGTCTGCTACTTTGGCTCCACCAAGTATAGCCAGAAAGGGTCTCTCTGGGTTTTCCAAGGCTTTGGCAAAGTATTCCAGTTCCTTCTTCATCAGGAATCCAGACGCCTTCTGGGGCAGATTCACCCCCACCATGGAACTGTGGGCCCGGTGAGCAGTGCCAAAGGCATCATTGACATAAACATCCCCTAGCTTTGAGAGTGATTGACGGAAAGCTTCTATTTTCTGTGGCTCAGCTTTAAGCTTATTTCCTGCAGGATCTTGGCCCTTCCCTTCTTCCTCCACATGGAAGCGTAAATTCTCCAGCAAGATGACTGAACCAGTGGCTGGGTTTGCACAGGCTTTCTCCACTTCTGGGCCCACACAGTCCTTCAGGAACAGCACATCCTTACCCAGCAAGGATTTCAGCTCAGCAGCAACAGGCTCCAGGGAGTATTTATCAGGCATGGGCACGCCATCGGGTCGACCTAGGTGACTCATAAGAACTACTGACTTGGCGCCGTTATCCAGGCAGAACTTGATGCTTGGGATTGAAGCCTTGATTCTCTGGTTGTTGGTAATCTGGTTGTTCTTCATGGGAACATTGAAGTCTACTCTCATAACGACTCGTTTGCCTTTCACATCCAGTTTGTCCAAAGTTAACTTCTTAGAAAGAGACATCTTGACAATACAACTACAATGCTGAAGAACCCCTTTATGCTGCCGGAGGCTGGGTCGGTGGTGTTTCTAACGCCCCTCTGCTTGACCCGCCCCTATGGGCTCAGTACTATGTCTCCCAGGCAACGGCCATGATTAGACCGCGGAAAGGAAACCTCGTTCTGTGATTGGTCAATGGTCCTGTCAATCTGGATTTAGAGCACTGTTGCTTAGCACCGATTCAAACAGCCAAATAGTCCTCGCTGAGGGCGAGACGGGACCTGGCTTGGGTGACAGTTGAGAAGGCGGAGAAATCTTGGGATAAAAAAGGTTTTGAAGTCCAAGATTCTCGCTGATTTTCTTTTTTTCCATATTCTTTTTGATAATTTCACTTATTAAAATAAAAAAGAAGAAAAAGAAAAGCATAACCCTCGCCAATGTTAAGTCCTAATTATATTGAGTGTAAAAACATATACAGGACCCAAATGAAAGGAAAATTTTGAAATAATGGGTGTGTGAAACCGTGTTTACTCAAGGCAATATAGTATGCTTCTGTTTTTTCTCTGTCTTGAGAAATATTTCTGTTGACAGCATAGCTTGTGTTGGCCCTTAGCTTTATGTATGGTGTAGGAGGGTGGAAAAATAATATATTTTCACTTCCTTGTTTTCTACATTCTCAGACTTCTGTGAGAGGCTGTTGGTGGCTTCTTCAGGAAAATCCCATAATATCATAACAGAGAATCAGTGAAACACCCAAGATGATGGGACATGTTTTCAGGCTGCAAAGTTAGGAGGAGGGCCTTACTTTCTACTTTCTTCTTTCTTCTCCCCCCTTTGTTTTACTCCCTGTGTAACTCACAAGTTGAGCTGAAGGGTGGAACGGTTTTCATGAGGATGAAGATGTCGCTTTGAATTGAAAATGAGTGAGAGATTTTATTGTTGGAGAAAGTATAACTGGCTGATTGATTTAGGAATGAAAACTGGCTTTGGAATTAGTTAATATGTCAGTTTCCTTAAGTTGAATGAACTCAATGTGTAGCATAAAGGCCTTAACGAACGTTATTTGAGACGTCACCCACTAGGATGGCTATAATAATAAAAAAGACAATAATGAGTGTTGACAAGGATGTGGAAAAATTGGGGCCCTCATATATGGTTGGTAGGAACGTAGAATGGTGAAGCCCCTTTGGAAAATATGCCATGTGGTTTCATCAGTTACATGTTAAGGATAACACTCCCATAGAGCAAGGGAACAGGCATGGAAGGGGAGAGGATTGTAGTCGACATTAGGTCTAGGGGAAGGAAAAGCCAAGAGTGAGAATGCATGCCTTTGTGCTTCCAGCATTAACTAGGGAAATTGAGAAGAGTTATTACACAAATTAATTATGGAAGACAAGGATATTTAATTCTGATAAGGTAGCTTAATACAAATATCCTTTAAGAGTATTTATATCCTAAAAAAGTTGGGAAGACATCACTCATTTTTTAATAAGGTGGAGACCTAAGCAATAGATGCTAATTCTCGGTTCCTCATCTCGCCCTAGAGATGGCAAGAGTGAGACAGGGAAGCAGAGTCCCTTTTAGTAGCTACAAAAGCCTGCGGGATGTTGATATGACCCTAATATGATTTAGTTCTTCCATTTTCTGGGCAGAAGAAAGGAGGGGCCTTTAGTGGAAGTCCAAAGTCTTGGGAGAGCGGTTGGGTTGCTGTACAGGATTTTTGCTGATCTTTTTCTCTCCCTTGTGTCTTACAGAGATCAGGCTATTGAATGTGATCAGGATGGGTTAATAAGGTAGCAGTTGGAAGCAGTTCACAATATCTTGTGAATTTTGATGGGTTGAGTGCTTATCAAACTTGAAATAAATGATTCCATATTTTCCCTACACTTTTTAGAGTACTTTTTGCAATTTTCTGACCTAACAAATGAGGTTTGTTATGTTGCTAATGCTATGTCTTGCCATGCCTATAAGGGAAAGTTTAATCCCCCAGGCTTATAGAAACACCTCCAAATCATCTTTCTTCAGCATCCAAAGATGCCTTCTTTTATAGTCACTTTTTCCTGATATGTATTTTTAAGGCAGGAAATGGAGGAATGGGAAGGTCATATATATGCTTATACCCAACTAATAAAATTGAGAAATTAAAAAAAAAAAACTTGACACATGGCATATGCTAAATCATGCAATATAAAGAAAGTCTTTTGTGAAGATAACTGGAAAATACCTAAAATAATTTAATTTTATTCCATTTGGTTGCTGAAAAGTAATTTTCAATAACAATAAGCTAAGGTACCCCCAAATCTGTAGATATGGAAGTTACATTAGTACTTTTTATATTATCCTATATAATAAAAGCCAAATATGCTAGGTGTCCAGTCATCTGGTCGTTCATTTAACCAATCAAAGCATAATATGCTAATGATGTGCTAAGGCCACTCAACATTTCCTTGTAATGTGCATTGACCACCAGGGGGCAGATGCTCCGACTGGTAGGTTAGCTTGCTGCTGGGGTCTGGCTGATCAGGACTAAGTGAGATGGGCCGGACACACCCTGGAGTCCTGCCACGGTCCCTCCAGGGCTGACCAACCTTCCGTGTCCCTCCCCTGCCCCAATCGTGCACTGGTTGGGTCCCTTGGCCTGGTCTGCAACCTCTCACAATCCAAGATCCCTCGGGGGATGTTGGAGAGCTGGTTTTGGCCCCATCCCGCAGGCCAGGCCGAGGGACCCCACTGGTGCAAGAATTCGTGCATCGGGCCTCTAGTGTTATAATAAAAATAGCCTTGTAAATGTTTTTAATGTTTACTTGTGTAGGAAGTACTAATGGCTTTTCTGGAAGCTAGGAGTGAACACCTAATTTTTATGGTCAACATATTGCCATGATATGGGCTCTATTTTGGCACCTAAAATTTCTCTTATGGGCAAAGGTAAAGTTGCATATATCACATGTCTCAAGTGTTCCAACCTGTGCTATTGTGATTTAGTGGAGAAAGTGACTAGAGTGAAAAACTTTGAGCTATCTAGCTGTCCATGTAGTCAGTCATCCTTGAATTACTCTACACATTTATAATTTTGAGAACTTTGATTCTTTTTCCCTATCTAATCATCAGAACCTGGAATCTGGCAATTTGAATAAAATTTTTAAAAAAAGATGTAACCATGTGTTAGGTCACATTCATTGTCAGTATGGTTACCAGTGCTAATACAGGCTAGATGACTTAGCTTACTTTTCCTTGCCTTAATTCCTGAGGATCTTGGAGCACAAAGTCGTATCATACAGACATATGCCTACACTGCTTTGAAAACATTCTGCATTTTGTACATCTTCACTCTAATTCTGCATTAAAGGAGTAACATAAAAAACAAACACATGATACAATTAAAATTCCCATGATAAAATCCTACTTTATATTTCTATAACGCCAAAGCTAGCAATATGCTCAATTATTTGAGCTAAGAATTAAAATGACAAGATAATCCTTAAATATTCCAGTTAGAAGAGAAAGAAAAGCATATTAAAAAATCAAAATTTGGTAAAAAAAAAACGGTCAGATGTAGCTGCGCTTTCAGATGTAGTAAGGACTTGAAGGAAGTGCGTCCAAGCACATAAGACCAGGGTTAGAAACCCATCCCAGGCATTTATTAGAAGTTTTATCCCAGACTCGTTATTTCAGCTCTTTGTATTTCAGCTCCTGCATGTATACGTGTGACTTACTTATGCCCGAATTTGTTCCAAAGATTTAAACAGCTTTTATTAGAAGGGAGTACAGTTTCCGGCCTCTCAGTTGAAAATGGTGAATAGTAAAAATTATTATCTAACACAACCTATACCAGGATCTGTTACAAATTGTGCATATGTTTTTACTCATTTATCTCATTTATTCTCCCGGTAAAACTCTGTAAGGGAGGTACTATAAATATCTCCATTTGCAAATGAGAGAACTGAGGCACAGATGGGTTACCAGGTAGAGGTCAGCACCAGCTATTCTACAAGTAAGATGAAAGGCAGAACCTCTTTAGCAAGTAAGTGTGCGACAAATAGCACCCCCAAACACCCTCGCCCTCTCATCGTGCACATACACTGGAAAAACTGCCACTATATCAGTGTGCAACACATTGTCAACAAAAAAGTGAAAAACAATTAAGATAAGCTTTTATGAAGAATCATTTAGCTGCTCTTTAGAATAATCTTTGGAATATAAACTAGCCTTGATGTTCAGTGTTTTCCCTGCATCCAAAGAAATGTAACATCATACGTGTAGGCTGCCATCTTTTGGTCAGTTTCTAGAATTACCCTTTATGTTCATAAATTTACTAAAGCATGGGATGATTTAAGTGGCCCATTAGCCTGACATGGAGTATGAATATGATTTGAGGGATCAGTTTATTCATACAAGACAAGACATGGTTTTTTCATGACTTCATCTAACTGGATGAATATATTTTACAGACCATGTTGCTTCAGGGTATAAGACCTCTCAGCTGTGGGGATATGATTGCACTCCTTCATAAAGAAACCTTGCCTCTTGTGACCAGGTTGCCAAATGAGTAGGACTGAAACCTACCTGCCTAACTCCCGGGCAGCCGCCTGCCCCGGATGCTGTGATGCACTACCCTGGCCCCTCCCTGCACTGACAGACTTATTCCTCAGCAACTGGAGTCCCGCACGGGCAACTCTAACCTATAGCCCTCTCTACCAGTAGAAAGTGTCCTCCTCACACGCATACTCCTTCTCTGGGGCAACCCACAAGCTGGAACTTCCAGATGTAGGCAGGAGCTGTAAATGCTAGGCTGCCTCTCTCCACCAGGAACAACTTAAAACAGCCACCTCAATTTGATAGCTGCATGGGTTTAGAGGAGGCCTCTGTTGTGACTACTTACAACCCAACTTCTGCAGGTGTTCGCTCCTGCTTCTGTCCTGTCTCCACAGGTAGGGGAAAACCTGGAAGTTTACCCCAGTAATCGTCCTCCATAGGGATGTATATCTCCTCATGGGCTTATCTACCTGCAACATGCATTATACACAGTCTGCAGTTCAGACCTCTTTGAGGAGGATCTCTGGGGCATTATCTTTGATTAATGTTGATGAGATACTGTTTTTGTGGTGCATCCCTGATAAAAATCACAAATGAGTGTTCATGGGTTTTGCATCGAACCTATGAATTCTGGCTTGAACAGATCATTCCATTGAATCAGATCCTACACACTGAGATTACTCTTTTCTTCTTTTGGGGGGAATTATTTGCCTGGCAATTGTGATGATCTCCTCAGTCCTATTCTTGTTCCTTAAATGTGTTGCTGTTCATTCTATCAGTTGCTTGTCACACATGTCAGCTTCCATATTCCCCTGAAATGTTACTTAGTCTTACCGGTATATTTATTCTATCATCTTGTTTCTCATACCTTTACAAGTTAGCGCTTTCTTTTACAGTACCTAGTCTGCTCACGCTCCAGGTTTATAGTCGAAAGACAATTTCTCTCTCCTTTTATGAGATGCAAGGGAACTGGAAAATAGATTTGTCGTTATTTGTTTACCTGGCTTAGAATCTGTATATCCTGATTCTCCGGTGAGTGCCTTAGGCTCTGGGCTGCTGCCCAATGACGACAGCTATGAAAGGCCTGAATAACTTGTAGGCAAAGTTTGCTACACCAACCGCACTGACTGGCAGCGTCAGCATCAGCTGGGAACTTGGCCTGGTCTCTACCCCAGACCTCCTAAATCAAGGTCTCAGAGAGCGGGGCCCAGGGTCCTGTGCTGTACTGAGTTCTTCAGGGATCCGTAGGCACACTCGAGTTTGAGAAGTACTGTCCCAGGGCACAGTATGCATGAAGCCAGGCTGTCTGAGTTGGAATTGTTGCTCTGTCATTTACTAACTGCAGGATTTGGGGAAACTTGCCTACCTCCTCTGGCCCCCTGTTTCTTCTTCCGCTAGGATATAGGTTTGCTTGTGAATGAAACAGGAATTTTTAGGGGTGAAACAGGCAGATTTAGGGAATTTTTGAAATTAAGGGGGTCCGTGGAAAAAGCACAGGCTGCAAAGCTGCAAAAGGTTACATTTCCATAAGACAGGAAGTTGGGGAAGGCAGCAGTTACATTTCCATAAGACAAGGCAACTGGGAGTAGCAAAAGGCACGCATTTACAGAATAAAGGGAAGGAGGAAGAAAGCCTAGAGCAGCGGTTCTCAACCTGTGGGTCGCGACCCCTTTTGGGGTCGAAGGACCCTTTCACAGGGGTGGCCTAAGACCATTGGAAAACACATATATCATTACATATTGTTTTTGTGATTAATCACTATACTTTAATTATGTCCAATTTGTAACAATGAAATTGGGGGTCACCACAACATAAGGAACTGTTTTAAAGGGTCACGGCATTAGGAAGGTTGAGAACCACTGGCCTAGAGGGAATAGGACAGTGATGGCGAACCTTTTGAGCTCAGCATGTCAAAATTTTGAAAAACCCTAACTTAACTCTGGTGCCATGTCACATATAGAAATATTCATATTTTTTTTGATATTTGCAACCATAGTAAAAAAAAGATTTATATTTTTGATATTTATTTTATATATTTAAATGCCATTTAATAAAGAAAAATCAACCAAAAAGTATGTATAAAATGAACAAAAACAGAAAAACAATGTACATTCAGGAAAAAAATAATAATAAAAACAATGATAATCAAATGGTACAAAAACTAGAAATTAGTGACTTTTTTGGTGCTGAAGTTTGTCTGCTAATTCTTTGATTGCAGGTTCATATTTGGTGCACTTCAAGGCCAAGCAAACGCCACTAACTTCATCTGTTAGCCGGTTTCTTTTGTTTGTTTTGATATTATTTAATGCTGAGAACAAAGTCTCAGAAAAATATGTTGATGAAAAAATTGTTAACAAAGCCATCACTAGATTTTTTTTGTCGCTAAAAGTGTCAGGTACTCTGTTCCAAGCACTCAAAATTTCTTGTTTGTAGTTGCACTCTTCCTCATTATTCAAATGATTTCGTTCCAGATTTTCAAGTTTTGACCTTAAGTCGACAAACACATGAGTCCAAATGCTACCTTGAAAATCTGCAAGTTGCATCTCTAAATCGTCAATTTGCATCCATTGGAAATCCTTTAATTCCAAAGTACTGTAAACAACTACATCCAGATACTGAATTATTTTAATGGTCTGTTCTAGGCTTCTAAATTGGTCGAATCTCTCGCTGAACTGTTCAAAAAACGAGTTTACTATATTCTGGTACATAAGTATGGACTCCATTACACTCGTTGTAGTGGCCTTCTCAAAATACTTTTTTATCCGAGGAAATACTTATAAGTTTTAGTTTCAGTAGCTCTCTTGAAAATTTTAAGTTTACTTTCAAAAGATTTGATGTATCCAGACATAACATCAATACTTCTGCCAAAACCTTGTAATTTTAAGTTCAGTTCATTCATATGAGCAGAGAGATCTGTAAAAAACATCAAATTGCTGACCCACTTGTGATCATTGATCTGAGGAAAGTTTTCCAGATCCTTCTTCTCAATAAATACCATAATTTCTTCAAAGCACTCCACAAATCGCTCAAGTACTTTACCTCGACTCAGCCATCTCACGTTATTGAACATCAGTAGTCCACTGTAGGTTGAATCAACTTCCTGTAAAAGTGCAGAAAATTCTCACTTCTGAAAGGGTCGAGAAGCTATAAAATTCACAATTTTTGTTACAACTGACATTAAATCATTCAATTCTGAGAATCCTGATTTGGCACACAACACCCCCTGATGGATAATACAATGAAAAGGTACAAGTGGATGTCTAATAGCTTCCATAAACAATTTCAGGAATCCCACATTTTTTCCCACCATATTTGGTGCCCCATCTGTCGTGACTGACACAATTTTAGAGATATCAATGTTTAGGTCACTGAATGTTTTTACAACAACCTTACATATTTCGTTTGCTGATGTACTTATTGGCACTGATTCTAACTTTATCAACTCTTCTCTCATTGTGAGACCATCAGAATATCTAGCAATAATGGCCAGCCGAGCTTTTGATGTGACAGTAGTTTCATCAAGAGAAATCGAAAAATATTTACAACTGTTTAAGTCTTTTTTTAATTGATGTTGTACGTTTTTGTTAAGATCTATTATTCTGTTTTTGATAGTATTTCTACTGAGTGGTAACTCAGAAATTCTTTTAATAATATCATCTATTTTTCATATCGTGAAATAGAGCTGGTGCACATCTTAGAAATGTTTCCTTAACAAATTCTCCGTCACTGAGGGCTTTTCCATGCTGAGCTATGGAGTGAGCAATGCAGTAACTTGCTGATGTTAAATTTGTAGAGCATCTTACAAATTTAATGATGGAATTTGATTGACTTTTATAGAGGTGTAGCTGCCTAGAAATGTATTCCTTCCTTTCATCGATACTTTTTTTCAAGAGCTGACAATGATTAGCTTCAAAATGTCTCTTTATATTCCATGTTCTGCTTACTACCATTTCGTTACAGTATGCACAATGATCTGTTGTTTCTGTCGACAATCACGTACATCTCAGTCCATATGTCTTGAAAGGGTCGGCTACTGCTACTTCCACTTCCTTTATCATTCAATCTTGCTTTTTTATTTTTTTGATTCTCCATCACAAGGCTGTAAAAATAAATAAATATAAATCACGGCGTTTTTTTATAAAAGGTTGATAGGTTTCTTACCTATTAACTTTTTGCAGTGTTGTTGCACTGACTCCTGGTGCAAAACAATTCAAAGATAGTATGTGTAACCAACAAATATATGGTGCTGTAATCAATTATCCAACACACAGAATGTCTCCTCGAGCACTGTTGCACTGTATACCTTTTTCTTCTAACCCTCCCACTCCCGTCTCCTAAGGAACATGGCAATCAAGTGTGTCCATTTGCCGAATGCACCTGAACGCACCGGAAGCTTACCCGAGGCACATGTTGACAATAACGAGGCCGTTTCCAGAATTGGGCATTTTGTCACTTGAGTAAAAATAAAATGTCATGAGTAACGATTAATCTCTTTATAGTGCAATTCTTAACCTTTTTATATTAATGTCAATATTGGAACAGTGTATCTTGGATGTTTTCACTATGTATCTTTGCTACGCAACAACGATGTACATGTTTACATCTGGTTTTAGAATTGCATTATTGATCATGAGTAACGTGAGTAATAATATTACTAGAGTGATGCCCAACTCTGGCCGTTGCGAGAGACAAATATTTGAATTATGCAATGTTTTGTCTCTGTCGATGCGTGTCCCCCAAAATGAGTTCGCGTGTCACCTCTGACACGCGTGTCATAGGTTCGCCATCACTGGAATAGGAGAACAATGAGGGAGGAGGGCCTCACATGTCCCCTGTGAGGTTTTGACCTTTGAGCTCAGGAGTTACTATAGTGACCAAATCAAAGGGTAGTAGTGACCAATCAGAGGGGATTTCAAGACACACAAAAACTGCAACCTTTATAAATCCTGGAAAAAGGAACTCGGTGGGGCTCTTTCCATCTCCCCACGTGGGATTCTCTACTTGTTCTTCAATAAATTCCCACCTTTATTATATCACCTTTTGTCTTATTTCATTCTTCAACTCTACTAGACAGGAGCCCAGGAGACCATCCTGCCCAGGGGAACACCGTGCACTTTTCCAGTCCAAAATCCCTGTATCATGAAGACCCAATATTTAGTATATTTAAAGTGAATAGAACTTAATAAACATTCAGTAAACACCATTGCTATTATTATCATCATTGTCGTTGCTGTTTAATTAATCTTTCTACCTTCAGCACGTTGCTGGCTAATGGAGTTATTTCTTTCCTGACAATATTATGTAAGTTAGCAGTTTCTTTTTGGACAGCTGGTGATTTGGTGACGAATGTATTTTATGGGACTCTGGCTAATTTTGCCTATTGCCAGAAAAATTGTTAATCTTACTTTCTTTAAATAGTAATTAAATATAGCATTTATAGATCTGTAGATGATAATACTTTAGTTTAGAGTGAAAACAGTTAAATATAGCATTTTTGAATTTATGATTCCTCAGGATGTTAACTTCCACATCTCCTGTACTAGTTTTGAGGATTCCTAAACCTCAGTCTGACATTACACAAGTCCACAGAGGAGTGCAGTGGGTATTCTGTGATTCATATTTTCAAATGTATACTTTGTATGTGTAAAAATGTATACTTTGAAGCATTTTTATCGGGCAATGTAAACTTTAGTGAGAGATGGTTTAATATTGCACTTTTGACTGACCGACTTTCCTTCCTTGGCTCATTTCCTGACCCCTACAAGTATTTCCTTCATTTTGCAAATAAATTTGTACTTCAGTTCTTAGCTAAAGGTGTGTGTGTGTGCCAACATCCATTGTAAGAGCTTAATTATGAATAAAAGTCTCAAGTGTCTTTGATTCAGAGTCTATACCTTTGTTTCACTCAAATAAAACAAATACCAATGTAAAATAAAGAGAATCCAAATTCAGACTGCAATCTAGAATTTGTCCTGCTCTTTGAATTTGTTCACCTTACATCCTGCCAGTTACTAAGAAGAAATATAAAGACCTAAATATTTTAGGACAGCATTCATTTTTCTAAAGAGCTGTGTGTGTGTGTGTGTGTGTGTTATGATTTTAGTGGTATCTTATTTCTTCCCCAACTTCCATAGGATTTTCAGCAGTTTCAGAATGGACAATATTCAACATCATACTTGCTCAAATGTAGAAATAGTTATTGTCATTTATTTTACATAAACAGTGTCAGGGATGAGAAGAAGACAAATATTTGGAATCCAGAAGACGCCCCTAGAGTCTGTCCCCTCTGGACATCATTTCTTCAAAGCACACTCATGTGGTGCTGTTCTCCTCTCATACTGCAGGGGGCGCTGATCTAGACTTGACAAAAATTGGGGGACCTACAAAAATCCCCTTATCATTTCCAGGTTATGACTCTCCTTCCTCAGAAGAATCCTGCCCTGATAAAACTCATGATGTTTAGCTTCCCAACCCATCACTGACTCTCGCACAATGGCTTTCATGCCAACTCCTCTCTTTCACAAAAATTAGGTGTCCTGAAAGAAATTCAGCTTGCCCACCCTGAGTTCAGTATTCAACTCGGGGTCTGTTAACACCCACTTGAATGACCCTAACCTTCTGATATCTCAGGCCCTTGAACTCTTGTTTCAAATCTTCTCTTCTAATCTTTACCTCTCCCACTCATGTGGTCTCATCCTGCATATTATGATTACCCCAAATTTCCACACCTCGAAGCCACTAGGTCAAATGTTTGTCTGTATCACCAGGACCTCTGTTTTATCAGCTGGTCAAAGTCACCCTCTCTGACTGTTCCTCAACATTACCTGGCCCTCCAGCTCTCTTGGGATTCTCTATATTTTTTCAGCTTTCTCTTGCTTGTTCTCTTTTTCCCTCACCATGTTCTGTCACTTTAAAAGCTTTCTCCTTTTTTTTTTGCCAATACTAGGACAAATTTGCCTTCCCTTCTCCTCCATCCAGAGACATCTCATCATTCTTTGTTGTAACGTGAAAAGATCCCAGATTCACACTGAAAGAGTGAGATGTGCAGAGATTTTGAGGGGAAAGAATCCCAGTTTACAGTAAGGACTTTGGTTCGATTAAATCAGAGCATAGATGCAAGTTTCTTTACAGGTCAGGGAAACAGACATTGTGCAGAGGACTGAATTATCCTTTGAGGCCAATTGACTCAGGTTCAATTCCCATCTCTAGCACTTGTTTTGTAGGATTTTACTTAACAGTGTACTTATGTCTTGAAATTTCATTTTCTCATCTATAAAATGTGATATAATAGTACCATCCGCCACATCACAGGTGTTTAGTCTGAATTAAATAACGAAATATGTAAGAGATGGGAAAAGGGGATATTCTCAATATATATAGGGTGTCCTTAAAAATATATACACGCTTGACAAAAAGTTGGATGCCACAAGAATCCACAATTATACACTTTGTATAATTATACACTTTGCATGATTATAAAGACAGTGTTTATTAAAATACATTTCATTCTCAAAATTGAGCTATCAGCTGTTAAATTATGTGCACATGTTTTGGGGACAACCTGTATTTCTCCAACTTCCTCTGACTCCACCTCCCCCACCCTCCCTCATTAAACCTCAGTAGGTTGGTTTTTTTTTAATTAAATCTTTATTGTTCAGATTATTACATTTGTTCCTCTTTTTTCCCCCCATAACTCCCCTCCTCCCAGTTCCCACCCCACTCCCTGCCCTCACTCCTCACCCCCTGTCCTCATCCATAGGTGCACGATTTTTGTCCAGTCTCTTCCCACATCTCCCACACCCCTTTCCCCCGCAAGATTAGTCAGTCCATTCCCTTTCTATGTCCCTGATTCTATTATGATCACCAGATTATTTATTCACTTGATTCTTAGATTCACTTGTTGATAGATGCATGTTTGTTGTTCATAATTTGTATCTTTACCTTTTTCTTCTTCTTCCTCTTCTTAAAGGATACCTTTCAGCATTTCATATAATACTGGTTTGGTGGTGATGAACTCCTTTAGCTTTTCCTTATCTGTGAAGCTCTTTAGCTGACCTTCAATGCTGAATGATAGCTTTGCTGGATAAAGTAATCTTGGTTGTAGGTTCTTGGTATTCATCACTTTGAGTATTTCTTGCCACTCCCTCCTGGCCTGCAAAGTTTCTGTTGAGAAATCAGCTGACAGTCGTATGGGTATTCCCTTGTAGGTAACTGGGTTTCTTTCTCTTGCTGCTTTTAGGATTCTCTCTTTGTCTTTTGCTCTTGGCATTTTAATTATGATGTGTCTTGGTGTGATCCTCTTGGATTCCTTTTGTTTGGGGTGCTCTGCGCTTCCTGGACTTGTAAGTCTATTTCTTTCACCAGGTGGGGGAAGTTTTCTGTCATTATTTCTTCAAATAGGTTTTCAATATCTTGCTCTCTCTCATCTTCTGGCACCCCTATAATTCTGATGTTGGTACGTTTGAAGCTGTCCCAGAGACTCCTTACACTATCTTCGTATTTTTGGATTCTTTTTTCATTTTGCTTTTCCGGTTGGGTGTTTTTTGCTTCTTCGGGTTTCGAATCTTTGACTGGATTCTTGCGCTCCTCTGGTCTGCTGTTGGGTGTCTGTATAATATTCTTTATTTCAGTCCGTGTATGCTTAATTTCTAGTTGGTTCTTTATCACAACATCGAGGGTCTCATTAGATTTCTTGAGGATCTCACTACATTTATCGGCGGTCTCACCAGTCTTTTCGAGGGCCTTACTAAGTTTATCAGCAGCTTCTAGACAGTTCTTGAGAGACCTTAAAAGTGTGGTTTTGAGCTCTATATCTTCCATTTCTGACATCTGCATCCTGTTTCTTTGTCTCCGCATTTTTGTATCTTTTCTTGGTGCACCCCCTAGTGGTCTTTGTGCGCAGTCTTGTTGTAGTTAAGCCTTGATTGTCGGCAATACCAGGGGTGATTTGACCTCCAGGCTAACTGGCTATGAGAGTCAGCTGTGTCTCTAAACCTCAGTAGGTTATGTTGTACACAGCTCCTACGAGAAACGTTGTCTAAGTTTTTTTTCCTGTTTTTCTTGTTTTTGATCAGGAGTTGTTTGCAGTGACTCTTTCTGATAAAATGTTCTGACCATTCCTCATACAGGAAGGCTTTCCTTATTGCCAATCTCTCCTAACATAATATGGTTTTTAATCATATACTATTATGGAACGTAGGCCTTCATCAAAACTACTGCTCTAGCCCTAACCGGTTTTGCTCAGTGGATAGAGCGTTGGCCTGTGGACTGAAGGGTCCCAGGTTCGATTCTGGTCAAGGGCATGTACCTGGGTTGCAGGCACATCCCCAGTAGAGGGTGTGCAGGAGGCAGCTGATCAATGTTTCTCTGTCATCGATGTCTCTAACTCTCTATCCCTTTCCCTTCCTCTCTGTAAAAATACCAATAAAATATATTTTTAAAAACACACAAAACAAAACAAAAAAAACAAACAAAAAAAAAAACTACTGCTCTACATGGACCTACAAAAATGTTACAGGGCAGGTTTCTCCTCTCATTCATTCTAACAAGTGTAACAAATGCACATTTTCCACAAGGGATGCTGTTGAACTTAACACCTAGAACATAATTAGAAGGAAAACATAAAGGAATGGCTTCATCACATTGAATTTGGCAATTAGTTCTTGAATAAGAAACCAAAGCACAGGCAATACAAGAAAAAAATGAATAAATTGGTCTACATACAAATTTTAAAAAATTATGTATCAGAGAACACAATCGATTTAAAAGGAAAACCATGCAATGTGAGGAAATATTTGCCAATCATAATAGTGGCAAGGAACTAATATCCTACACATTAATATCCTATGTATTAATAACACTATTCAGTAATATAAAAATAAACCATCCAGTTAAAAATGAGAAAACAGCTGAAAGACATTTCTCCAAGAAGATACATAAATGACCAATAAGCATGTGAAAGAACCACATGAAATCATGAGGGAAATGCAAATTAGAACCACAATGAGATGCACATAATGATGGCTAATTATCAAAACAAAACTGAAAATTAAAAGTGTTGGTGAGATGTGGATAAATTGTTGGTGAAAATGTCAAATGGTGCATACAATGAGTGCATACAGCAGTACCTCACAAATACAAAATCGAATTACCTTATGATCCAGCAGTTATGCTTTTGAGTATATAACGAAGAAAGAATTGAAGCAGGGACTCAAAGAGATATTTGTATACACCCATGTTCATTAGCAGGATTATATACAAACCAAAAGGCATAAGCAAACCCAGTGTCCATTGAGATGAATGAATACAGAGATGTAGTTTAACCTACAGCAGAATATTACTCAGCCTTAAGAAGGAAGTTCTGACAAATATGACAACATGGATGAATCTTGAAGATACATTGTTAAGTGAAATAAATAAATGAAAATAGGGCAATAATTGAATAATTGTTATTTATTTGAAGTACCTAGAGCAGTCAACTTCATAGAGACAGGGTGAAATGGCAGTCTGCAGGGGCTGAGTGAAGAAAGACCAATTATGCAGTTACTCTTTAACATGTACAGTTTCAGATTTAAAAGTTGAACATTCTGGAGGTGTATGGTGGTAATGATTGCCTCAAAATGTGAAAGTACTTACTGAACTATACACTTAGTATTTTAAAAAATATTTTTTTTCAAATATTGTTGTAATTTTTTATTTGTAACTGTAGTGTGGTCATCTGACAATTAACTTTATTTTAAAACTAGAGGCCCGGTGCACAAAAATTTGTGCACTCAGGGGAGTCCCTCAGCCCGGCCTGTGCCCTCATGCAGTCTGGGACCCCTCGGGGGATGTCCACCTGCTGGCTTAGGCCAGCTCCAGGGGGATCGGAACTAAGCTGGCAGTCAGACATTCTTCTCGCAGCCCGGGAACCCTCGGGGGATGTCCACTTGCCAGCGGGGAGCAGGCCAAAGCTGCAGTAGGACATCCTTAGCGCTGCTGAGGAGGCGGGAGAGGCTCCCACCACCACCGCTGTGCTGGCAGCCATCAGCCTGGCTTGTGGATGAGCAGAGCTCCCACTGTGGGAGCGCACTGACCACCAGGGGGCAGCTTCTGCATTGAGCATCTGCCCCCTGGTGGTCAGTGTGTGTCATAGTGACCAGTCATTCCCAGTCGTTCTGCTGATTTGCATATTACCCTTTTATTATATAGGAGGCAGGAAGGATAGGATAGAGGCCTGGTGCATAGGTGGGTGCTGGCTTGTTTGCACTGAAGGCTGTCCCAGATGAGGGTGGGGATACCGCTGGGGTGCCTGGCCAGCCTGGGTGAGGGGCTGAGGGCCATTTTCAGACTGGCCACACCCCCTTCAGGGTGGGGGTCCCCGCTGGAGTGCCTGGCCAGCCTGGGTGAAGGGCTGAGGGCTGTTTTCAGGCTGGGCACACCCCCTTCAAGGTGGGGGGTTCCCTCTGGGGTGCCTGGTCAGCCAGGATGAGGGGCTGATGGTCGTTTTCAAGCTGGCCATGACCCCCAGTGACCCAAGCTCCCAGCCTCTCCTTTCATTCTTTCTTTTTTTTTCAGCAGGTATCTGGGATTTATTTATTTTCTATAATTGAAACTTTGAAGCCCTGAGTGGAGCCCAGTGCTGGCCAGGGTTGGTGGGAAGCTTGGCTTCCTCCATCACGGGGGGCAACCCAAGCCTCCTGCTTGCTCCAGCTCCGTGGCCGCCGCCATCTTTGTGACGGGGCGATGGTTAATTTGCATATTACTCTTTTATTAGATAGGATACATTTTATTAATTTTAGAGAGAAGAATGGGAAGGAATAGAGAGATAGAAACATCAATGATGAGAATCATTGATTGGCTGCCTCTTGCATGCCCCCTACTAGGGATTAAGCCCAAAACCGGTTCATGTGCCATGACAAGGAATCCAACCATAACCTCCTGGTTCAAAGGTTGATATTCAACCACTGAGCCACACCCACGAGATGACAATTAACTTCTTTGATTATAATATCAGCTGCCCTTATCTAAGCCTTTGATCACTGGGGCATCCACTTCAGAGACATTCATCTGGAATAAACACAATGCCAACTAGCTGTACAACTAGATAAAGAGGCAAGTGGCCCCAGGCATTTCATGTACCCATCAAGACTTGTGAGTATAAACCTTGTGTTTTCAAAGGTCCCTGATGGATGTTGCTGAGGTGTGTCTTGCAACATTGCCTCTGATTAGGGCCTGGATGACTTAAATCATCATTGCCAGGATACTTAGTAATCCCCAGTGGTTTGTGAGCACATCATATAGACATATATGTACTTATAGTTTCTACTCTTTGCACTGTCCTCTGTGAGTGCACACTGTTCTGACAACATTCTGGCATTTCGTGCAGCATTTTCACTCCTATTCTACAGGGAAAGAATAACCCAGCACATGGTCTTACTAAAATTCCTATGATAAAATTCTGGTTTACTTTTTTCTAAAACTCTAAAGCTAGCAATATCCTTAATTGTATAAAATAAAAATTAAATAATGAGATTATTCTTAAATATTCTAATTGGATGAAAATTATTGAAGGTAATGTATCAGCCACTGAATTCACAAAATCAAAATTTGGTATTCACTTTCCGACACAGCTGTTCTTTCAAATGTAGTAAAGAGTTTAAGGAAATGCTTCCAGGAATTAGACTCGAGTTAGAAATCTATTCCAGCCATGTATTCGCAGTTTTACTTGGAGCATGTTTTTTAATCTCCTTGTATCTCAGTTTCTGCATTTCTAAGTGTAACCCATTATTCACATGCAAACTGTGTTCCAAAGTTTTAATGAAATCTCCATGCAATACACAATTGTGAAGGCTAAATCTTATAGTATGTGCACAATTAATAAATGACAGTTTTGATTAAAAGCAAGTATAGTGTCAGGCATTTCAATTGAAAATGGTGAATAATAAAAATTAAGAGTGAACACAAAATGCCAGGATGTTACAAATTCTGTATGTCATCACTTCCTTTATCCTTCTGGAAACTCTATAAGGGAGTTACTATTACTATCTCCATTTGAAAATGAGGAAACTGAGGTAGCTATGTTATCAGGTAGATGGCAGCAACAGTTGTTCTACAAATAAGACGAAAGGGAGAATTCTGCAGGCATGGGACACATACACTCCTATCCACTCTCATCTTCTCATTGTACATCCACTTAAAGGACTACTATTTATTGCCAGCAGAGTGCGGAGGTCTTTTTTGTTTTGTTTTGTTTTGAACTATAAGCTATTATGCAAATCATTCAAATAATTTGCATAATAGCTTATAGTTGAGTAAAGTAAAGCTACTCTTTCAAATAATTTTAGGATATTAATCTATCAGTTTCGTTTCCTTGGCCTCAAACGTTTAACTAACGTTCATATACTGCCATCTTGTGGTCATTTCCTAGAATTATCCTTTCACGTGAATGACTTCTCTAAGCCATGAGATGGATTAAGTAACTGAGCCTGGAACAGAGAAAAAACCAAACAAACATGGTTTTGCGGCTTTTAATTACTTCATGCCAAAAGACATATTTCTGTTAAAGCTATATGTGACTGAAGGAATAGAATGTACAGCGCACATCTACACACGGCATAAGATCTCCTGGCAAAGGGGATAGCACTGCGCTCATTGATAAGGAAATCTTGTCTGTGACAGCCAGGTTGCCAAATGCTTAGAACTTCAATGTATCTGGCTTTCTCTCAAAGATAGCTGCATCCAAGTACGCTGTGATGCATTACATAGGTCCCTTTCTGCACTTTCCCACCCCTGCCCCCCGCAGCGGGAAGTCCTGACCAGCTCTATTGTCTGATCTCTCTAAAATGTCTCACCCATGGCCAACTGTCTTACCTCTTCCCTGGTGCAGTGTACCACTGTATAATGACTTGGAACACATCTATTGTAAAATGATCCCTGTAATAAGTTTACCTTCCATCAATCCCTTCATATAGTTGCATATTTTTTCCCTGGTGATGAGAACTTTTAAGATCCACATTCCCAGCAAGTTTCAAATACACCATACAGTAGCAGTGTTCATGATAATCATGAGGTGGTACATGGCACTCCAGTACTTTTCTATCTTATAATTACAACTTTGCATATTTTGACCACCTTTCTCCAATTCCCATCCCATGCCTCTGATAACCACAGATGGGATATCTTTTTCTATACGTTTTATTTCTGTTTGTTTGTTTGTTTAGGTTCCACAAAAAAGTGAGACCAAGTAATATTTTGTCTTTCTACATCTGCCTTATTCACTCAGCCTAATGGCCTCCAGAGCCCTCCATGTGTGGCAAATGACAGGATATCCCCTTTTATGGCTAAGTTGTAACCCACTGCATAAATATTTCACATTTTTCTTTACCATTTATCACTAAATGGACATAGGCTTCCCTCCACCATGTTTGGCTGCTGTAAATAATTTTGCAATGAACAAGGGCGTGCATATAACTTTTCCATGTTGTGCTTTTGTTTTCTTTGGATAAATATCTCAAAGTGAAATTTTTAGGGATTTTTCTTCTTTATATAAACTTTCAGAAAGGAAGAGCACAGTTATGGAAAATATCCTGAAACTGAAAAGAAAATACAGTGGGGCCTTGACTTACGAGTGTCCCGACTAATGAGTTTTTCGAGATACCAGCTGTCTCTCACCCATTTTTTGCATTGAGTTGATAGAGTAATTTAAGTTAACGAGCTCCTTAAGGAGCTCGGTCTCAGAACGAATTAAACTCGTAAGTCAAAGCCCCACTGTACCAGGTACTGGGCTCTCTGGGTAGCCATACAATACACTTCACTAATTTCTTTAATGTTCAGATTCAGGAATACTTACATCTTTATTTGAAATGAGGAAGGCAATACCCTCTATATTTTATGGATTACGCTTTGTATATAATCAGTGCTGAATCCATATTTTTTAAGGCACACGGGTTTTTTTCCTGCTTTACACATGTGTACAGTTAAAGCAGTGAAACAATAAGACACTTAAACCACTTGCAATGAGGCAATATTTACCTTGCAATAAATGAGCCTGGACTCTTTGTTTGCTTTGTAAATTACTTTAATGATTGATTTAACATAGAAGTAAAGTTGCTAAGTGAAGAATTATTAGTTCATGGACGTTTGCAGAGAAGACAAACACCAGGTTTGTTGGAGATGTGAGAAAGCAGGGGAAGGAGTTAAACAGAGAAAGAGGAAGCCAGTTATGCCATCAACTGGATTTTGTCAACCTACAAGCACTAACTCGCGTGATTTAAATATGGGGCAGGTGTTAACTGGACCTTTCCCTCCAGGAGTAAGAAATAAAACGATGTTCCTTCAGGGTGTAGCAGGACAGGAGTGGGTGGCATTGGTGCAAATATCTGAGGCCCATGTATGATTAATGAAAATAAGGATCTCAAGTATAATTAAAACCAAATGAAATTCAGCAACAGCTACTGAAGCAAAATAAGGAGAAAGATGCAATACAGCGGACATTTCACTAGCAGCGTATTACAGCTCTGTCACCAAGGTTACTTGATCTCAGTGGTGCACAAGCACGTGGCTTTGCATTGTAGTGTGACTGACAGGGCGCGGCATCCAGGAACCACTTTCTGTATATCGCAGTCAGTGTATTCATCATAATAGGTGCAGGGGTTAGCTGAACGGAAAAAGCAATGTTATCTCAAACAATCACAGTCAGTGGGGAAAGAGGGCAGCTCCTAAAGGCATAAACATAAAATTGACCAACAATAGCTTATTAATTTTGATTATCATGAACTAATAAAATTAGAATGGAAAACGGGTAATGAGTTAAATGAGGTCAGTCATTAAAGAAAAATAAAAAGATGAAAGTTGCCTCTGACATTAAACAGGTTGTTTTAATCACTACTTATTTATTTATTTATTTATTTATTTATTTATTTATTTATTTATGGTTAGACATATCTAAGCAGATTGGAGATGAGTCATTTTGAGATCATCAACATCATAAACTATATATAAGAGAGTTTTATTGATGTGTGTATTCTGCTTATATGTTGCTCTACCATTTAATAGGTAAGGAATTGCTTTGGATTATTAAAATTAATATATACCCATATATACTAGGGTTTGTTTCTGGGCTCTCTATTCTATTCCATTGGCACTTGTCTGTTAAGCCAGCACCACTCTGAATACTATAGCTTTGTAATAAGCTTTGAAATCAGAAAGTGTAAGTCATTTAGCATTGTTAGTGAAAAAAATTCATGCATGGCCAATGTAAAAATCGTATAAAACCCACACATAGAATAGCAAAATTTTCAAATAACCTCTTTACCCAGAGATTTTCTTATATAACAAGGCAGTGGGCTCTATATTATGAACAAGCACATATCTATATCAATGTTTCTTTAAATCAGCTATCATTATTCCACTGTCTTCTGCTATGTAGTATTTTAGAGAAATATGATGTGAGAGATGTGTATTTCTTTTTATGTAACATGTTTTTCTTTGACTTCTCTAAATTGTTTTTATTATTCTTTTTTCTTTTATTCTTTACTCTCCCTAGTTTTATTGAGATATAATTGATATAGAACATTGTATTCATTTCAGGTGTACAACACAATATTATGATGTATGTATACCAGTATACTGTGAAATGATTAACAATTAGTTTAGGTAGCATTCATAACCTTACATAGTTTTTTTTTTCTTCTGATGAGAACTGTTAGGATTTACTCCTTTAGTAACTTGCAAATATATAATACAACACTTTTAACTACTGGCAAAATGCTGCACATTACATGCCCAGAATTTATTCTTTCTCTAACTGGGATTTTATACCTTTTAATCACCTTAAGTCATTCTTCCCGCACCCCATCTCATAGCCTCTGAAAACCACCAATCTATTCTCTGTTATGAGTTTGGACTTTTTTAGATTCCACATATAAGTGAGGTAACATATTATTCATTTTTCTCTGTCTGACTCACCTCATTTAACATAATGTCTTCAAGGTTCATCCATGTTTTTGCAAATGGTGGAGTTTGCTTTTCTTTATGGCTGATTAGTATATCACATTTTCTTTATCAATTTATCTGTCAATAGACAGTTAGGTTGTTTCCATGTCTTGGCTATCGGTGCTAACCATGAACAGATACCTTTTTGAGTTAGTGTTTTCAGTTTCTTTGGATAAATACCTAGAAGTAGAGTTGCTGGATCACATGATAGTTCCGTTTCGAATTTTTCCAAGACTCTCCATACTATTTGCCAAAGTCACTGCACCAATTTACATTTCTGGGCTCTCTCCTTTGTCCCATTGATCGATGTGTCTGTTTTTAAGTCAGTTTTATACTGCTTTGATTACTAAAGTTTGTAATATAGTTTGAAATCAGGAGTGTGATACCTTCAGCTTTATTTTTCCCCTTAAGATTGCTTTGGCTATTTGGGGTCTTTTGTGGTTTCATACAAATTTTTAATGTTGATAGTGACATTTCTGTGAAAAATGCTAAAGGAATTTTGATAGCGATTACATTAAGTCTGTAGATAGATTTGGGTAATGTGTACATTTTAGCAATATTAATTCTTATAACACATAAGTGGGTAATATATTTTCATTTATTTGTGTCTTGATTTTTTTTCATCAATGTATTATAATTTTCAGTATATAGATCTTTTACTGTCTTGAATAAATTTATGCTTAGGTATTTTATTTTTTCTCTGTAATTGTAACTAGGTCTGCTTTAAAAATTTTTTTTTTCTGATTGTTATTTGTGAGTATAAATACAACTAAGTTTGGTATAATGGCTTGTATCCTGCAACTTTACTAAATTCAATTGTGAATCCCAACAGATTTTGGTGAAATTGTTAAAATTTCCTATATCTGCAACTAAATTGAATCAAATCCATGGTTAATATTAAGCAAACTGGGATGTAAAACTTACTACAAAGTTTGTTGTCACAGTCGTTTGGACAATCTTCACATGAATCTCCTATCATATAAGGCATACCCTTTAGTTCAGGTTCATTTCCCCTTAAGAAAAAAGAAAAAGTGGTCTCATAAATTTGAAGTTTGAAAAATACATATAAAATGTACTCTCTATTTACTATCAACTTTAAAGACAATTTTTGAAAACCACTTGTATATAACAATGTTAATCTTTTAGATGACTTTAATATTTTCTAGACTTTGTAAGTTGTACAATGAAAATTTATCTTTTTAAATGTGCAACAGGCAACTCTGGTGTCCTAAGAATATTTTGAGGGAGTTTGTACCTCTTTGAACAGTCAAGTCCTAAGCAGAATGACTTTAGAGCCATTCACAATAGGAAATTTTTCTTTATACCCCTAAGTACTTGATAAATAGTTACATGAAAGTACATGGTTCTTAACAACGTGAAAAGTTTTAAGTGAGTGGAGTTGTTCTAAATTTATCTTGCGCTATGTGATAAGAAAATTGAAACATGTTACTGTCTTTTATAGAAACAGATGAAGTATTATAAAAAGTAAAACTACACCATATTTTACTCAACCTAAAGAGCTGGAGGACAGAGTAGTAGGTAAGACTTTCCCGTTCTGAGATAATTTAAGACAGGTTTGCCTGCAGATATCTTAAGAAAGATTAAGTTGATTCTTACTTCATAAAAAGTAAAGCAAATGTTTTGGCTGAAAGAACAATCTATCTAATATTTTTTTCTCCTTGATCTATACATTGTTAAAAAAATTACCATATAAAATATTTTTATTACTTAATTCAGTAAGGGATCTTGTCAGATACACCATGAAATCTTTTTGCTAAGAAAATTTTTCAATCACAACTCCATGCTTTCTACTTCTTTTTGTATTGTCAGGAGTTCAACACAGACCATCAACCCCGTCAGAGATTAAGCACAATTTGTGGCTTTTAAATGCAAGCAGATCATTATTTTTCTCAGCACTAACTACATAGATAAAAAAAAATCACAGCAAATACTAACTACTAAAATAAAGATATAATAAGACCAGAAATAACTCACATGGACCTATTATATGAATATTAGAGGCCCAGGGCATGAATCCGTGCACAGGTGCAGTCCCACAGCCTGGCCGCTGATTGGGATCATCTTGCCCAGTACAGATCAGGGCCAGTGGGGGCTGGGGAGGGACCACGTCAGGTTGGCCAGCCAGCCAGAGAGGGACCATGGGAGGGCTCCAGGGTGTGTCCGGCCCTCTTGCCAATCCTGATGGTCCGGACCCCAGCAGCAAGCTAACCTACCAGTTGGAGAGTCTGTCCCCTGGTGGCCCATGTGCATCATAGCAGTTGGTCGAGTAGTCGACCCAACAGTCGACCAATTGGTCTAACACTTAGCATATTGTTTTATTGTATAAGATGTTATATAAATTGACTCTACAGTGATTTTGAAGACATCATTTAAAGTGTAAAGGTGATAGCATATGATCAGCTAAATCATTTTCATTAGTTCATATTAAACATCTTTTTATTGTGCTACACATATGGGAGGCAGTGGCAAAATACCATGGGACAAAGGAGCACACCTGCCCTTCACTAAAGCAATCAGATTATTTCTTCTAGGAACTGGCACTCACACTGTTGGTAATATATAAACTTAATTTTTAAAGAAAAGACATACATTGATAGTTATACTGAAAAGCTAAAGACAAGAACACTTGGCTTTTTCTGTTTATTCTTGATAGTCCATTGTATTTCTGCCCTTGCATTATAAAAATACTCTGCATTGTTGAAGTAAATATCCCTGTTTTTTACTTATGCTAGCTCAATAACCAGACTACTTGTAATATTTCTGAATTTAAATATTCTATTAATGATAGACAGAATTATTTAGAAAAATAGGATGTAAAGAAAAGTGTGTGTGTGTTTGTCTGTGTGTGTGTGTACAATGTTTTAGGAATAGCTAAATAACTGAAATGTAATACTTATTTAATTTTTATTCTCTGTTTGAGGAACTAGAATAAAAGCTATGTGAACCCAAACTGTATAATACATACTCATGGCAATAGTGACAAACATAGAGGAATTGAGGTGTCAATTTTTTGCAGCATGATGACACACCACAGCCAATGAGGTAAGAGGAAGACCAAATAATCTGTAAATATAAAGAGATTATTTTGTTAAAATTTGATTATTTTCTATATGATTATAATATGAATATTGTTATCTATGATTTAAAATAAACACTTTGCTATTAGGATGCTTTCAGCACAGCTATTTATGAAATCATAAAAAACAGAACGATTCTCATGTGTCTAGTGGTTGGTAGGAAATGGTTGAGATTTTGTTTCCTCACTTGGGTTGGACGAACTAGAAAGGACCTTATTTGCAAGATTCTAATGTGCTATGTGCTTCCCCAAGCAATATTTTTTTTCATTATTTAGAGCTCAGATGGTAAGCTATTCCATAATTCAGTTCCCAGGCATGAAAAGACATAGGAGATAGTGGATCTGCCTCATTATAGCTGAAGGAGAAATGGAAACCCACTGACACCTGCAGCAAAGGACTATGCGTAAGAAAATATTCTAGAGCATTTAAAGTGCCAACAAGAATGAGAAATTATGGGAAATTAAGACATTTGAAAATAGCTATGCATTTGGGGAAATGGAAAAGAGTCCGAGACATAGTCTCAGGCGTGATACTTGCTTAGAAAAATAACATGAGACGACCTCTAAGTTTCACCCTAGTTTGATCCCCAGTCTCAAAATGTATCCTGTTAATTAATCAAGGTCATTCCTACAAAATGGCAAAGACTGGGAAAAGTTGCTTTTTTGTTCAAATGTCTTATTTTTGACAACAACAAAAAATCACAAGTTATATGAAGAAATAGAAAAACATGTCTCATTCAAGAGACAGATGGAATCACAGAAACCCTGAATATACACAGGTGTTAGACTTACTACACATAGACTTTAACACAACTGTCTTAAATATGCTTAAAGAGCTAAAGAACAACACAGAAAATAACTAAAATAAATCAGGGAAATAATATATTAAAAAGTGAGAATGTCAACAAAGATTAAAAACTTTTTTAAATAGCCAAAGAGAAATTCTAGAGTGGAAAATAGCATAACCAAATTCAAATAATGTACTAGAGGTGATCTATAACAGATTTGAACAGGAAGAAGAAAGCATTGACCAACTATGAGACAGGTAATTTGAAATTATTGTATTTGACAGAGGCTAGGGGGTTTATGGGACATCATCAAGTAGCCCATATATACATTTTGGGAGTGCTACCAGGAAGATATAGAATAAAAGGAGTAGAGAGATCATTTGAAAACATTATTGTTTAGGATTTCCCAAATTTGAAAAAATAATTTAATGTACAAATCCAAGAAGATCAATGATCTCCAAGTTGAATACAACCAGTACTAAGATATATTATATTCAAACTGTCAAAAACTAAAGATTAAGAATCTTGAAAACAGAAAAAAATACTATGACTTATCATGTACAGGAATCTGCAATAAGATCATTAGAGAATTTCTCAGCATAAAACTCACAGTACAGAAGACAGTGGGTGATACATTTAAAGTTCTGGAAAAAAAAATAGTAGACCCAAAATCATATACTGTATCTTACAAAACTGTCATTCAGAAATGAAGGAGAAATTAAGATATTTTGAGCAAAACAAAGTCTGTAGGAGTTTATTGCCAATAGATCTGCCTCACAAAAAAATTCTGAAAGGAATTCTTCAAGTGAAATGGAAAGAAAGTAAACAGTACCTTGAAGACATATGAAAATATAATATCTCCAGTAAAGTAAATACATGGTAACATATAAAAACCAAGATCATTGAAATTTTGTTCTGTAGTGCTATTTTACAATTTTTACATGGTTTAAAAATAATTGTATAATAGTAATAACTCTTTCTTGTAAAAATAATGTGTTGCATAAGCAGGGTGCTGGAACTATAAATGAGCACTTTTGTATGCAACTGGTTATTAGTTAAAACAGATTATTATACTTTTAGAATATTACATATAATTCCCATGGCAACCAAATAGAAAAATATCTATAGTAAATACACAAAAGGAAATGAGGAGGGAGTCAATAGGTGCCACTACAAAAAGTCCACTAAATAAATAAACAAAAAGATGGTAATGGAGAAAATGAGGGACAAAAAAGAAAAAAAAATATGGTTTCCAAAATGTAAGAAATAAAACACTCCAGCCAATACATTTTGTCAAATATACATTTTGTCAAATACACATGGAAAAATCACCAAGATAGACTATATGTTAGCCTACAAAACCAATTTTAATATATCTAAAGTCTTAAATATAACAAAGTATTTTCTTCTTATCACAAAGGAATGAAACTAAAAATCAAAAGATGAAAGAAACTGGAAAATTTACTAATATGTGTATATTAAAAACACAATCTTTACAAGTGGGTAAAAGAGAAATTAAGTGGGAAGTTAGAAAATATCTTAAGACAAAAATTAAAAATTCAACATACTAAAACAGGGTTAAAGCAGCAAAAACAGTGCTAAGTTACACTTATAGCTATAAATGGTCACATTAAAGAATAAGATCTCAAATCAATAGTGTAAAGTTTTATTTTAAGACACTAGAAAAAATATAATAAGTTAAACCCAAAGCTAGCTGAAGTAAATAACAGAGATTAAAGTATAGATAAACAAAATAAAGAATAAAAAAATCAATAAAACCAAAAGTATAAATCTTCTTCAAAAAGATCAATACAATTGATAAATTAGCTAGATTAACTAAGGGAAAATAGAATGATCAAATAAATTACATAGAGAAAATCAATGTTTCTAAGAGGTGATTCTTCAAACAAAGAAATTGCAATAGAAAAGCTTTAACAAAATAAAGAAAGATCTGCCTCTGATCACTTCACTGGAGAATTATACCAAATATTGAAAGAATAATGAATATCAATAATTTTTAAAGTCATCTAAAAGTTTCAAGATGAAAAAATACTTTTTAACAATTACTATAAACCAGTTTTATTCTAATACTGGAGACTGACACAGACGCTACAAAAAAGAGTAAGCTACAGCCTTGGCCAGTGTGGCTCAGTTGTTTGAGCATCGTCCTGTGCACTGAGAGTCACAGGTTTGATTCTCTGTCAGCCAGTAAAAGCACATGCCCAGGTGGCAGGTTTGTTCCCCGGTGAGGGTACACACTGGAGTCAACTGATCAATGTTTCTTTTTCACATAACATTTCTCAATCTCTCTCTCTCTCTCTCTCTCTCTCTCTCTCTCTCTCTCTCTCTCTCTCTCTTTTTCTCTCTCTCTCCCTTTCCCTTTCTCTCTCTCTAAAATCAATTTAAAGAAGAAAGTAAACTACAATCCAATATCCCATATGAACAATGTAAAACTCAACAAATTAAATTCAGAATCATATTAAAAGTAACATTATTATATTTAAAATCATTTTTCTTAAAATACTAATGTTTATTGGATATAAATGGCTAATTATTTTGTATCTACAATCTTGTAATAGATTTATTTTGCATGTTGTAAAAATTAAAATAGAATTTTAAAAAAAGAATTGTACACTGGGACAAAGTAGGATTTATTCCTCCAAAATAAGGATGGTTTAACACATAAAAATAAATCAATGCAGACTAACACATGAAAACAATGATGAGAAGAAGACACATGATTACATAAATTGAAACAAGCATTTTATAAAATTCAACCTCTCATTATACAAAGTGTTCAACAAACTGGTAAGAAAAAACTATTATAACATAGTAAAAGCCACATATGTAAATCTCTCTGCTAACATCATAATCAATGGGAAAGGTGGAATTATTCTCCAAGATCAGCCACAAAAAAAGAGTGCTGACTTTTGCAACTTCTATGAAACAAGGTGCTAGAAATTCTAGCCAGAGCAACTAGACAAGAAAAAAAATCCAATTAGGAAAGGAAAGAGTAAAATTATCTGTATAGATGACATAATTTTATATGTAGGAAACCCTGACAATGCCACAAAAAAAATCATTACAATTGATAAACAAATTCAGAAAATCTGCGGAATACATTAGCACAGGAAAATCAATTGTGTTTTCATAAACCTGCAGTAAACACTCTGAAAAAAATTAAGAGAATAATTTTCTTTAAAATAGCACCAAAAAATACAATATTTACAGGGATCAGCAAAAGCAAGTTAATAACCATAATAAAGAATGCTACAATGAATAAATAATATCAGAATAAACTGTGTTTTGCATACTTACAATTATAAACCTACTTTTGTCCACCCTGGTATAAATAAACCTAAGTTGGTGAAAGATTTGTATACTGAGAACTAGTAAACATAGCTGGTAGATATTAAAGAAGACTGAAATGATAAGAAAGCTATCGGATGTTCATGGGCTGGAGGACTTCATATTTTTAACATAATAACATTACTCTAAGCATTCTACAGATTTAATGCATTTTCTGTCAGAATCCCAATATATTTTCTTTTCACACAAAAAAATCATCCTAAAGCAGAACAAAGTTGGAGGTCATACACTTTTTGATTCCAAACATTAGTAAAAGCTACAGTAATAAAACTGTGGTTCTGGCATAATGATAGACATATACACCTATAAAATAGAATAGAGACCTCACAAATAAACCCTAACATAAATGGTTAAATGTTTTCCAACAGGGTGCCAAGATTATTCAATGGGTAAAGAAAAGGCTTACCACAAATAATGTTGGGAAAACAAATATCCACATGGAAGTAAACAAAGTTCAACCCTACCTTACACTACATAAAAAAAATTAACTCAGAATGGATCAATGACCTATATATAAATGTGGAAACTATAAATGTCTTAGAAAGTAACAAAAGGGAAAAACTTCATGAAATAGAATTTGGCAATAATTTCTTGAAATGGAACTAAAAGCACAGGCAAGAAAAAAAAAGAGATAAATTAGACTTTATAAAAATTTGGATCATAAATAGGATACCATCATCAGGGTAAATATGCAACTCATACAATAGAAATTTATATTTACAAATTATAAACTTGATAAAGGATAGGTATCTTATAACTAAAAAACAAACAAACAAAACTGATTAAATAAGCAAAGGATTTGAGTAGACATTCCTTCAAAGAAGATATACAAACGTCTGGCAAGCACATGAAAAGGTGCTCAACATCACCAATCATTAAAGAAATGCACAACCATGCCACAGTGAAATACCACTTCAGACCTGGATTTTCTTTAATATATCAAATAAACAAAAACCAGCACTAACAAAAAAAACAACATAAAATACTAGAGGCCAGGTGAATGAAATTTGTGCATTCAGGGGGTCACTCAGTCCAGCCTGCACCCTCTCACAGTGCAGTCTGGGAGCCCTCGGGGGATGTCTGACTGATGGCTTAGGCCTGCTCCCCATACATCCTTAGCACAACTGTGGAGGGGGAGAGACTCCCACCACAGCTGCTGTGCTTGCCAGCTGTGAGCCCGGCTTCTGGCTGAGCAGCGCTCCCCCTGTGGGAGCGCACTGACCACCAGGAGTCAGCTCCTGCATCAAGCGTCTGCCCTCTGGTGGTCAGTGCGCATCATAGCAACTGGTTGTTCTGCCATTCCATCAATTTGCATACTAGCCTTTTATTATATAGGATTAAAAGTGTATGTGTTAGGTATTGAATGGTACATCTCCTCAATATTCATATTCCAAAGCTTTAATCCAGAAGTATGGATCTATTTGGAGAAGCCTCTAAGGAATTAATTTAGGTTAAATGGGGTCTGAAGGGTGGGGCCATGATATAATAGAACTAGAGGCCTGGTGGATGAAATCCATGCATGGGTAGGGACCCTAGGCCTAGCCAGCAATCAGGGCCGATCGAGACCTTTTGGCTGTCAGCGGGGGCCTTCCTTCGGCTGGCAGGCAGGGCTTTCCTTTGTTCCATGCCGCCCCATGGTGGTCAGTGCACACCATAGCGAGTGGTAGAACTCCTGGTTGGTCGAACTCCCGAAGGTACAATTTCCATATTAGCCTTTTATTATATAGGATTAGTGTCCTTATAATAAAAGGCACCAGAGAGCACCTTCTGCCCACCCCTACCTCTCTCCAGGTATGCACAGAAGAAAGACCATGTGGCAACATAGTGAGAAGATGGCCACATATAAGCCAGGAAGAGAGCTCTCACAGAAACTGCCTAAACTCCAGGCGTTCACAGACTTAAAGCTTCCAGAAATGTGAGATAATAATTTTGTGTTGTTTAATCCACCCAGCCTGAAATGTCTTGTTATGGCAGCCCAAGCAGATCAATACAGTATGGATGTGAAGAAACTGGAAATATTGCTGTCAGGAATGTAAAAATATAAAGCTGCTATGGAAGACAGTATGGCAGTTCCTTAACTAATTAAACATAGAATTACCATATGATCCATCAAATCTACACCCAGGTATAGTCCCCAAAATAACTGAAAACAGGATATGAACCAATATCTGTATACCAATATTTTTCGCAACATTATTCTCAATAGCCAAAAGGTTGAAACAACCTAATTATCTATTGATGGATGAATGGATAAACAGCAGGTGGTATGTACATATAATGTACAGCCTTAATAGGTTGAAACACATGCTATAACATGAATGAACATGGATTAAGCATGTTATGATAAATGAAATAAGGTAGACATTAAAAGACAAGTATTGTATGATTCTAACTATGTGAGGTATCTAGAGCTGTCAAATTTAAAGAGACAGAAAATATACTGGTGGCTGCCAGAGGAAGGGGAGGGGGAGATATGGTAAGTTATTATATAATGGGTACTGAGTTTTAGTTTGGGAAGATGAAAAATTCTGGAGATGGATAGGGGTGATAGTTGAAAAATAATTTGAATGTAGTTAATGACAGTGAACATTAATGGTACACAATTTTAAAATGACAATTTTAATAATATATATGTATACTAGAGGCCTGGTGCACAAATTCATACACATTGAAAAGAAATTAATTAGAAGAAATATTTTAGAGGCTGGGGAGGGACTGTGAGAGGTTGGCTCCAGGGCGTGTCTGGTCCATCTTGCCCAGTCCCGATCATGGCCCATGGGGGCCTTCTCGCCCAGTCCCCATCCAGGCAGATCAGGGACAGCCTGCCAGGGAGGGACTGTAGGAGGTTGGTCAGCCAGGGAGGGTCTGCAGGAGGGCTCCAGGGAATGTCCAGCTTGTCTCGCCCAGTCCCGATCAGCCAGACCCTAGCAGCAAGCTAACCTACCGGTCAGAGCATCTGCCCCCTAATGGTCAGTGCACATCATAGAGACTGGTCAAGCGGTTGACTGAACAGTTGACTGACTGGTGGGACCCTTAATGTATTAGGCTTTTATATATGTAGATTATTTTACCACAATAAAAATAAACTGGAAAGAAGGGGATTCTCTGTATTGTTACAATTATTTTCATTCTTTAAAAATATAACTTATAAATTACATTGGTATATTAATATTTATTTTTCACTTCCCAGAAAATAAATTATGTAAAGAAGGAAAAATCCTCACATTTCCTTGAGTTGCAACTTATAAGAGGAATTCAGTAGGTCAAGTATAAGTTTGAAAAAAGTGGGTAGAATGATTGCCCTTGGTTATCAGTCACCTATTTTTCACAGATGATCATCGTCACTTAAGCAATGTGTATATTTGCCAGTTCACAAGTTACCTGAGTGTAATGATCAACTGTTTGCTCATCCTCTGTTGACCAGACACCATACTCAAAATTTTTAGATTCATTGTGCCAGATTCCAATCACCTCTGTCCATGTGATAGGATAAGGAGTCAAATACATATTTTCTCCACAAAAAGTATCTGAAAGAAGGGAAAAGGGTTGGGTTATACTCTAAAATTTTGAAAGTACTTTAGAAGAATGACTTCCTTATTTTTACTTTATAAATGATTTGCTGGCTATCCAAGCAATATCTTATAAGAGGAGGTGAGCTCAGTGATTTCTCTGCTGGCAGTCTTCTCCCTCTTGGATGAGTGCCCTTCTGGTGCTCAGGTCTGGTGAGACATTGACAGCAGAAGATGATGTGTGAGGCTTAGAAATCAAATCAATCAACATTTCAGTCTTTGTCGCCTCCAAGCTGATAAGAAGGGTGAAATCAGTCAGAGCAGACTATGAGTTGTAACAGGGCCCATGGTTTAAAAGGAGCCACACAAAAGTATGAATCATGTAAAGTCCTTGAAATAAGCATTTACTAACTTAGCCATACCACTTGTGAGGTGAGTTCTAATCAAATATGGCATTCAGGAGTGATCTGCATCTCTCTGGGGAAGGAAAGACTCGCATTGCTAATTCACTGCTCAACAATATTGGACAAATATGGAGGTTTCACTAGTATTTTTTAATATTTTCTGATAAACAAATATCTTATAAATATTATTAATCTCTGCATTCATAGGAAGTAGCATTGGCTTTCCTGGAAACTAACAGCGACTGACCTATTATAAATGCCATGAGATAGACTCATATTTGAACACCTACAATTGTTCTTCTGGGAAGCTCAGTAGAGTTGAATATAACTTCTCAACTGTACTAGTGTTCCAAAGCGTAAGGTATGGTGATATTGTGGGTAGCTGAAATAGCTGCATAGAGTAGCTAGCTAGAAGGTGTCCATCACTCAACTATTCTGTAACACTGAGAGCTTTTATTCTCTCCTTATGATAATTAGAATCTGAACACTGAAAATCCAAGTTAAATAATTAATAATAATGAAATAGTATTATTATAAACAGCGGGCCACAATTCACCGGCATTTATGGGGCAAATGCAAACCCAGATGGCATGACTTTCCCGGTGTCTTAGCAATCCCCGCGGACTTGTGAACAAAGGTGAGTCATAGACATACACCTACTTGTAATTCTTCTCTTCAGTGCGTTGCTCTGCACCACGTCACAATGCTTTGCCAGTTCTCTGGCATTGTTTGCAGCTTCGTTATTCCAACTCTACAGCAGCAGAGTAAAATACAAACACATAATCTCAACATTTCCATAGTAAGATTCCAATGTATTGTCATTAAGAATCCACGGCCAGAAATATACTCAATTTAAATAATTGAAGATAATTTAAATAAACATACTGCTTTAAATAGTCTAGTTGAAAGAGAAAGACAAAACTTTCAATTCATTCTTTTAGCCTTTATGCTTTCAAAATCAAAATTTGATAACACATTTCAGATGTAGCTTCTCTCTCAGAAGCATTAAAGAGGTTAAATAAATACTTCTTGAAAACATACCAGGGTTAGAAATCCTTCCCATCACTCATTAGTACATATTATTTAGTCTGTTGGAATCTCAGTTTCTTCCTCTGTAAAATGTAATCCATACTTTATACCAAATAGTTTTTTCAAAAATTTTAATATGATAATTGATGCAATACAATTGTGATGTGATAAATCTTATGTTACATGTTCAATAAATAGTGGCTGTGATTAGAAGCAAGTATAGTGTCACATATTTCCTATAAAATTGTGTATAATAAAATTTATAGCTAATACTTCATGCCAGGATCGGTACCCAATTCTATATGTATATTGTCTCATTTTTACTCACAGATTGCTTGTCATACGTACTGTGATGCACTAACCAGGTCCCCTTGTGAACTGAAGCTTTTATTTCCTCTTAAGCTGAGAATCCTGCCCACAGACAACTCTATTATTGCCTGTGCTCCCTAAAGTTGTCCTTATCCATGAGCATAATCCCTTCCCATATCCAACAGCTAGCACACATGGCATCTGTAACTTCTAGGACATTTCCTTCCAACTCAGGACAGCTCAGCAGGGTTGTGTCCTAGTTGGATAGTTTCCCACGGGATTAGCTAAAGCCTCTGCTCGGACTGTGTCACAATCTCATTCCTCCGTTTGCCCAATGATGCTGCTCGCTCTCCCTCCATAGGTAAGTGTACATCTGGAGGTTGTTCCCCGAATGAATATGCTGCATGATAATTTCCATCTCAGAGTCAGCTTAGCTTATTGTGTAAATTAACGGCAGCATTCATTACACAGAGCCTGTTGTTCACACCTCCTTGAGGATGCTCTGTAGGACATTATGTTGGCAAGATACTCTGTTTTTGTGATACTAGTACATCCCTGATTAAAATAGCAAGTGAGTGTTTATGGTTATTGCACCAAAGTCATGAATTCTGGTTTCGACAAGTGGTTCTGTTTAATCAGGTCCTTACCCATTATACAGAAACTCTCTTTTTTTTTTTAATCCCTGGCTGTCAGTGGTGATGGGTACTTTAGCCATACTGTCTGTAATTCTATCAGTTTCTTTCTATCCAGATCCTGTGAATTGTTTATGGAACAGCTCGATTCCCATATTCCCTTTAAAATGTTACCCAGCTTTACTGGTGCGCCTAATTTGTCATCTTGTTGCTCTCTCACACCTTTGCAGTTAGCACGAGAATACAGCCATTCTTATAGTCTGTTTCCATTATATAAACCTTAATCCACAATAATAAAATATAGTAGTGTCCATATTTTCTATTTACTCTATAACCTCCTTGCTACACTTATTTGCTCATCTGGAAACCAAGGAGTTTGGATCATGTTCATCCTAAGGGAAGT
Source organism: Myotis nattereri (assembly GCF_964212035.1). Taxonomy (NCBI): domain Eukaryota; kingdom Metazoa; phylum Chordata; class Mammalia; order Chiroptera; family Vespertilionidae; genus Myotis; species Myotis nattereri. Next base: position 20,808,577 of record NC_138081.1, read on the forward strand.
ACCTAATTAAGAGCGGGTGCCTGGAGCTGGCCCTTTGCAGTCAACTCTGTACTGATGCAGTATTGATGACTGGAGAAGCTACCTCATTTCTCTGAGACTCAAATTAATCATTTGTAAAATGGAAATGATAGTATCTAACCACAGAATTATTGAATTCAATGAATTAACATAATAGGTTCTAGAAGAGTGGTTAGCACAATAGGCGTGTCAGTGGTAGCACTCACAGTATAACAATGCCTGAGATAGCTTTTGGTTTCTAGTGGAAAGACAATTTCTCTCTCTCTCTTTTCATGAGATGCCAGGGAACTGGAAAATAGATTTGTCAGTATTTTGTTTACCTGATAGCATCACCTGGCTTAGAATCTGGACATCTTTATTCTCAGAAGAGTGTCCTACCATTGATGACAGCTATGAAAGACCTCAATAACTTGTAGGCAAAGATTGTTATACTGACAACACTGGCTGGCAGCGTCAGCATCAGCTGGAAACTTGGCCTGGGCTCCACCCCAGACCTCCTAAATCAAGGTCTCAGAGAGCGGGGCTCAGAGACCTGTGCTGTACTGAGTTCTTCAGGGATCCTTAGGCACACTCGAGTTTGAGAGAACTGTCCCAGGGCACAGTATGCATGAAGCCAGGCTGTCTGAGTTGGAATTGTTGCTCTGTCATTTACTAACTGTAGGATTTGGGGAAATTGCTTACCTTCTCTGAGCCTCTCTTCTGCTAGGCCATAGGTTTGCTTGTGAAGACCTGACTTGCAGCATATTGAAAGTGAATAGAACATAATAAAAACTCAGGAAGCACCATTGCTATTATTTTCATCATTGCTATTACTTTTTAATTAATCTTACCATTTTCAGCATGTTGCTGGCTGGTGGATCCACTGCTCTCCTGATGGTGTTATGTAAATCAATAATTTCTTTTTGGACAGCTAGTGAGTCAGTAAGGACTGAATCATATGAAACTTTACCTGCATTTACCTGTTACCAGAAAATGATTAATTAGTCTTACTTCTTCAAAGTGCAATTTTTCAAGTACAGTGTGGTATATGCAGACCTACACACAATTTTAATTCATAGTTTATATTGAATAAATAATGATAAGCAGCATTTTACAATTTGTTATCTCTATGTGTTACTTTCCATATCTTCAGTGCTAGTTTTGAGGATTTCTGAATGTCAGTATGATATTATACAAGCCTATAGAATAGTGCAACAGCCTGTAGTGGGGATTTTTGAACTTTATAATTGGTACTTTGGACCACATTAAAGCACTTGTTATTGGACAATATGAACCACAATAATCTTGGTAGCAAACCTTTTACTGACTGACTTTGCTCATTCCCCACCACACCTCCACGTGTTCTCTTTGCTTCCCAGATAAAAACCACTTACATGTTTGTTTTATTCATATGATAAAACATTAATATTTGCATCTGAAGTTTAAAGTAGAATTCAAGCCCGGGCTGCTGTGGCTAAGTTGTTGAGTGGCAATCTACGATCCAGGAGGTCATGATTCCATTCCTGGTCAGGTTATATACCCAGGTTGTGGGCTTGATCCCCACTAGGGGGCGTGCAGGAGGCATCTGAGCAATGATTCTCTCTCATTGATGTTTCTATCTCTTTCCCTTCCTCTCTGAAATCAATAAAAATATATTTAATATAAGATTCAAATCAGCCATAATCCACAATTTGTGACTTTTAAAAAATTGTTTACCTTTTATCTGCAACTCACCAAGAAGAAAAATAAATACCCTTAATATTTTTAGGTTATCATTCATTGCAATAAAGAGCAGCTTATTTATATTACACATCTGATTTATCCTATTTTGCATATAAAAATATAAAAACCATTTTCTATACTGAAGCTATTGACTTCAGCTTATAATAAAACTAATTTGGGGAACATTAAAAAGTCATGTTTTCTTCATATCATTGAGGTATTTAGAGGTACACATTAGTGGGCGAGCACAACATATATGGGACTTCTTCCTAATTATACCATTGAGCATTTTGTTTCTGTCTTTGATTGTTGAAGTTCTTGTTTACAATAAGTAGTGAGATTCAGGCCTTATATATTCACTCCATTGCTAATTGCTCCTGACTCTGCTCACTTTGCTCTTGGCATCATTAATTTCATAGTTTCTTTTAATGTGTTACAATCTTGTTATAGTTACAAACCAGATAGCTCAGTTTGGATATTAATGGAATAGTTACCTTTTCTGGGTCAACAGAACAGTATTTTTTCCCTATTTAGTCATGGAAAATACATGGATAAATAAGTAATTCTTGCCCTACATTCTCAGCTTTTTTGAATTGCCCAGAGGGACTATAATAACACAGGCATGGGCCCGTGAAATCAGACTACTTAGGGGCACTTACAAGCTCTGCATGTCCTAGTTATCTGACCTTGGCTGCATGACTTAACCTCTCTCTGTAATGAGGGATTAAGAATAGTACTTGCTGCTCTGGCCAGTATGGGTCAGTGGTTGGAGCCTGGGCCTGTGCACTGAAGAGTCTCGGGTTCAATTCCCTGTCAAGGGTACATACCTGGGTTGCAGATTTAATCCCAGGCCCTGGTCAAGGCACCAGCAGAAGGCAACCAGTCAATATGTCTCTCTCACATCGATGTTTCTCTTTGTCTCTCTCTCTCCTCCCTTCCACTCTGTCTAAAAAGCAATGGGAAAAAAATATCCTTGGTGAGGATTAACAAAACAAAATAAAAGAATAGTACTTGCCTAATAGGGCGATGGTGAGAACTAGGTGAATAGCAGACATAACATCCTCACATAGTGCCTGTAACAAAGTGAGTGTACTACAGGGCTAGATCTATTTCTTCTGGAAAATAATTATGAAATATACAAACCCCACATATTCTTATAATCAAACCAGGCAGAAATCCAGCAGCAGCAGCCAAAAATAAGAAGTGTTTCATTTTTATCCTGGAAAGAAAAGTAACATAATTTTAGATTACTGTCAACTCCTGAGATAAAGTTGCATAATAAGACTTTTTTTAAAACACTTTTAGATATATTTGCATTTCCTGAAAAAAAGAAACCAGCAGGACTATTGAAAGGTTTAATATGTTAGTCATTGGGATCAAGAGGTAAAGACAGAACTGCGGTTGGAAGAATAATAGACTTAATGTCTTAATTCCTGGAACTGTTTAATATGTTACATTATGTGACATGAGAGAATTAAGCAGGTGGAATTCAAATTGCTAATCCGCTGATTTTAAAACAGGGAGAGTATCCTGGATTATCCATGTGAGTTCAATGTGATCAGGAAGATACTTAAATGTGGAAGAGGGAGGCAGTGTCAACAATAAATCATGAGAAAGACTTGACTAGTCACTGCAGACTTCAAAGATGGAGGAAGGGACCATCACCAAAGAATAAGGGCTCCCTCTGGCAGTAGGAAAAGGAATGGACATGGATCCTGCCTGGACCCTCCCTGCTGAATCCCGATTTTAGCTCAGCCAGGCCCATTTGGAACTCTGGCCTCCAGAACTGCATGATAAGAAATTAGTGTTATTTTATGACACTAAGTTTCTAGCAATTTGTTAAAGTAGCAACAGGAAATTAATATAAAAACACAAAAAGATTAGATTTGAATTCTCTGTTGCCTTACTGGTTACCAGTAAATTATGTTCATGATTTAGAGATATTCTGTAACATCTGATTATTGTCATTGCGAGTCAGGAAAATCAGAATTAGTATTTCCTCTTCTTTATTTATATTCAATAGAGGTTGCTTTAGGATATGAATAAGTATAGGTTATTAAATTTGGTTGGCACCTTTTTTTTTTTATAACAATTTGCCAAGTTTATTTTTGACTCCATCCTGCTAAGTGATAAGGGGGGAAAAAAAAGGCAAATAATTTTATTCTCATTTTGAGAAAAACTTCCAAAAAAACAGATTAAGTTTCCCCTGCGCACAGTCAAACATGTTCAATATCATGGGACTTTTGTAAATTACATCAGGGAACGTGCACATGAAAACAATCTTGCCTTTATTGTTCTTTAGTCCTCTTTTTCTTTCCTTTCAACTCTTTATCCCTCCAAAATGTCACATATCCTCAAACCCCAAGATTTATAGTAATATAGTGACAGAGATGATGAAATAGGCATTCTATTCTATTACTTAACTCTCAAAAAAATGTAGTAAAAAACATAATTTCCCCCCTAAGTTAATTGAAGAAAAAGTAAAAAAGAGCTACTTAAATATAGTAGGTGGATTTTATATATATATATATTTTTTTCATTGATAGCAACATATATATGTGTACTTATTTATATACACATTTATATATTTATAAGGTGTTATTATCCTATCTAATAATAGACAAACATGGTAATTAACCATACCTCCACTACGCTTCCCATTGGCTAATCAGCAGGATATGCAAATTAACTGCCAACAAATATGGCGGACAGCAGCCACGCAGCTGAAGCAAACATGAGGCTTGCTTGCTCCAGTGACAGAGGAAGCCAAGGTTCCCCGCCTGCCACAGGCCAGCTCTGAGCTCCAGATGCAACAATGTTGCAATTATAGAAGCTAAACAAACCCAGAAACCTGCTTTCAGCTGCCAGCAGACTCAGAGCTTAGAGCGCCAGTGATGGCAACAGAGTTTCAATTATAGAAGCTAAACAAACCCAGATACCTGCTTTCAGCCAGCCACAGCCTCAGAGCTGGAGACGGCTCTCAGCTCCAGTGACAGCTATAGAAGGAAAATAAATCCCAGAATAAGAAAAAAAAAGAGGCTAGGAGCTTCAGTCACCCTCCAGCCTGAAAACGACCCTCAGCCCCTCACCCACACTGACCAGGCACCCAGGTGGGGACCCCCACCCTGAAGGGGGTGTGACCAGCTGCAAACAGCCATCATCCCCTCATTCAGGCTGGCCAGACACCCAAGCGGGACCCCCACCCTGAATCGGATCATCCTTCAGGGCAAACCATCTGGCCCCCACCCGTGTACCAAGCCTCTATCCTATATAGTAAAAGGGTAATATGCAAACTGACCCTAACAGCAGAAAGACTGGAAATGACTGGAAACTATGACACACACTGACCACCAGGGGGCAGACGCTCAATGCAGGAGTTGCCCTCTGGTGTTCAGTGCGCTCTCACGAGGGGAGCTCTGCTCAGCCACAAGCCAGGCTGATGGCTGCTAGTACAGCGGTGGTGGTGGTAGCCTCTCCTGCCTCCTCAGCAGTGCTAAGGATGTCCGACTGCAGCTTAGGTCTGCTCCCTGCTGGCAAGTGGGCATCCCCCGAGGGCTACCAAGCTGCCAGAGGGATGTCTGATTGCCATCTTAGGCCCAATCCCCCGGGGAGCAGGCCTAAGCCAGCAGGTGGTCATCCCCAAAGGGGTCCAAGACTGCGAGAGGGCACAGGCTGGGCTGAGGGACCCCCTACCCCTAAGTGCACAAATTTTTTTCCACCTGGCCTCTAGTTTAAGTTAGACTCCATGATGAGGCTGTCTGTAATTTCTCTTGTTGCATTTTCTGAGGGAAGTGTTTTGGGATGGTGTGTATGCTCATTATTTTGTTATGATGTTTTATGGTATACACTAAAGTGGATCTTAATTATACCTCAAAAAGCCTGTTATAAGTGGTTTAAGATGTACCAAAAATATTATTTGTTTCACATCAATTAAACCACTGGTATTGACAATTTAAAGATTTTGTCTTTTAAGTCTTTTTTTTCCCCCTTATGGACAAATTTACTGCTTAGATTTACATATAAATACATAATTTTTATAAAATATTATTTACTACTTTCCCCCAGAATTTCTATCATAATTTATCATGAGCATTATTTTGATTATGTGAATGACTTATACTGTACTTAATAAAATATTGGCTAAAGTTTGATTTTAGGCTGTTAATATTTTTCTCTGTAAGTAATCCTATGAATACATTGTTTATGTGAAGTTCCAATATCTACCTTGAGCAATTGAGTCAAACCATGAAGATAAAGGTTAATGCTTGGGCATCAGTAGTACGTTAAGCATTTTAGAATGAGGATTGATCCAGGTCATTCTGAAGCTGTCATCATTGGCTCAGAACTGTTATGAAAGTGCAGGTTTTGGACTCTCACTCAGACAGTTCTCAGACACAGAGTCAAAAGGTGGGGCCTGAGGAATGAAAAAATGGTAGGGAACAGGCAGAGATTGAGGCAAACAGCAATCCTGCAGAAATAATGAAGAGGGAGACATAGAGATGTTGTGGGGGTGGAAAGACAAGTGGGTCCAAGGTTGAGATTCCAGGGACCCAGACAGCAGCTTATTCCCTAGAGAATAAGGGCAGGGTTTGGGCCAGGCCTCCAGAAAAGTCCAAACAGTTCTCCATTACCTGGAGGTCTGCAAATCTAGGACCTAAGTAGGTCATTTTAACCTAGACATTATAGGTATTTGTACTGAGATAAAGGCAGCTTTTCTTCTTTTTAATTTTATTTATTGATTTGAGAGAGGGGGAGGGGGAAAGGGAGAGAGAGGGAGAGAGAGAGAGAAAGAGAGAGAGAGAGAGAGAGAGAGAGAGAGAGAGAGAGAGAGAGAGATGTCAACCAACTGTTCTACTTTCTATGCATTTGTAGGCTGACCTTGGCATGTGCCCTGACTGGAGATGGAACCCATAACCTTGGCATATCAGGATGATGCTCTAATCAACTGAGCTACTGCCCAGGGCCAAAGGCAGCTTTTCTGAACAGGGTATTTCAGAAGCAGCAGAGTTATCATCACCTCACTGGCTTTAGCATCAATCCCCACTTACACTTATTTTACATCCAATAGGCAATTTTAAGCCCAAACTCTTAAAAATATTTTCAGATAAGAATACTAGAAATTTGACACAGTATTTATATTTATTTCCTTACATGGCTGTTTCAGGATGTATTTTCATTAATATATAAACAGAACTTGGATATTTGCAAGCTATAATTAGTTGAAGGAAAGATCAAAAATGAGGAGAGAAAAAAACTGAGGAAAATTGAGTACTGCCCTCTGGCATGCCCTTGGGTATGCATTCTGACAGATTAAAGGGTTAGATCACGACTGTTTCAGAAAGTACCTACAGGAAGAACAGTCCCAGCCTTGTCTTAGGCAAAGACTTCATAAGAATAGACTTTATAAGGAATATAGTGCCAATCTTTTTATCTTCTTTGCCTCAGTGAGTTTGTCAATTAAAAAATTACTAAGGTAGCCCTGACCGGTTTAGCTCAGTGGATAGAGTGTCGGCCTGTGGACTGAAAGGTCACAGGTTCGATTCCAGTCAAGGGCATGCACCTTGGTTGCAGGCACATCCCCAGTGGGGGGTGTGCAGGAGGCACCTGATCGATGTTTCTCTCTCATCGATGTTTCTAGCTCTCTATCCCTCTCCCTTCCTCTCCATAAAAATCAATAAAATATATTTTTTTTAAAAAATTACTAAGGTAGAGCTTACATTTAATAAAGTACATAAGTATTAAGTGTAGAGATTGATAACTTTGTAAATATGTACATTCCCATGTAACTACCACCAAAAACAATATATGTAACAGTTTCAGCAGCCAAGAAAATCGCTGGTTTCCCCTTTCAGTCAGTAACTCTCTAGAGTAAAAACCATTTTGATTTCTATAACAATAGGTTAGTTTTATCAGTTTTGAAACTTCATATAAATAAAAAATATATTTTTAATAAATACGCTCTTTTGCTTGAATCCATGTTGAATGTGAAGTTTATTTTTGTTAATAGCTATGTAGTATTCTACTGTACATTAACAATATAATTTACCTACCCATTCTATTAGTGAGCATTAGTGAATAAAACTTCTATGACATGTTATGCATATGTCTTTGTACATATTATTATTCACTTTTTTTGAGTATATATTCAAGGGTAGAATCATTGGGTCATATGGTATACATGTTTTCCTTCAGTAGATACCATCAAATCTTTTTCCAAATGATTTATAAAAAATTGTATATTTTTTCTACCATCTTCATAGCCTCACCCATATTTAGTATTCTCAGTCTTTTTTAAATTTTATTTTAGAGTTTATCCATTATGTTTGTGTAATGGTACATATCACAATATTTAATTTGTATTTGTCTAATGATGACTACTGATATTGAATACATTTCTATATGTTTACCAGCCACTTGCTTACCATCTTTGGTGAAATATCTGTCAAATCTTTTGCCCATTTTTGTAATTAATTTGATTGTATCTTATTGATTTGTAGAAATTCTCTATATGTTCTTGATATGAAGTATTTGTCAATGTATATACTGCAAAAATATTTTCTTAGTCTGTGGTTTACTTTTTGAACTCTCTTAATTATATCTTTTGTCAAACCGAAGATCTTAATTTAAATGTGTCCAGTTTAATCTTTCTTTATGGTTAACTAGAGGCCAGGTACATGAAATTCATGCAGGGGAGGGGGGATCCTCTCAACCCAGCCTGAACTCTGTCTAATCCAGGACCCCTTGGAGGATATCCTGAGGATCGGGCCTAAACCGGCAATAGGACATCCCTCTCAAAATCCTGGACTGCTGGCTCCTAATCTGCATGTCTGCCTGGTCAGCCCTAACTTCCCCCACTCCTCCTGCCACTGGCCTGTTTGCCCCTAACTGCCCCCCCCCCATTGGCCTGGAAAACCCTTACTGCCCCCCTGCCGACCTGGTTACCCCCAACTGCCCCCCCTCTGCTGGCCTGGTCACCCAAGCAGCATAATAATCAGAGCAACTTTAGGGCTTTTGAAGATTATGAATTATGATTGTCGTTGCATTTACAGTTTATAATCAAGGCAATGTCTTTAAAGGACCTCATTGCTTTGAAATGCCCATATTTGGGACAAGCTGCAAAGATTAGCTACATGGTTCAGTGGAGCCATGATCAGATAGCAAAAGTTCTGAAAGGGATAGTGACCCCATGGCCCAGAGGAGAGAGGCAGCTTATCAGCTCTATTACATGCAGGCATGCATTCATTCCATAAACATTTATTGCAGTATTAATATGAACCAAGCTCTCTTCTAGATACTGCAGATCCATAGAATAACTGAACATATAAGCCACAATCTCATGCAGTTTGTAATCTAGTACCTGGCACATAATGCATACAATGCATTTATGGAAACTGTACCATAAATACCGGAGAATCTGGGGATTAAAAGGTAAAGAGTCCATTTTCCTATGGAACTTCTTGCTCCATAGGAAATCTACCTGCAAGATGGGAACATTCTAATATAAATTGGTCCAGAAGTGATGTGGAAGCAACTAACTGCCTTGAAGAGTCCAAAAATACTAAAAGGATATCATACCAAATAGTAAAATACTAAATACTCTAGATGTCATTTGTACTAGACAATGATAAATAAATGACTTTTAAAGCAAAGGATATTGTTACCCAGACAGAAACCATATGTGCGAATAGAAAATCACTTCAAAACCAGGTATATTAAGTTTTTTTTTTACTTAGTTTATTATTCTGAAAACTTGGCAAATGTCTGTGTCTACAAGTGCATTGCCATTTATAGTGATGTCTCTGTCTACATGGCTTGTTTGTATCTTTTTTTTCCATTTTGGATAAGGCCTTTGTTCGTTGGAAGAAAGACGCTGCTATTATTTAATAAAAATTTTCCTCAGATCTTTCCTGAGAAAGGCCAATTGAGTATCAACAAGAGAACAAAACAAAATAAGGTAAAGAGTGTGTACTCACGAATTATTTTGTGTTGTGTGTTGAGGTGGCGGGTGTAAAATAAAAAACAAGAGAAAGGTTGTAGGCTCTTGAGACGGAGTTTTCTGGCCTTGCCAAAGTGCTCTTAATGAATGCCTGGAAAACGGTCTGTGGCATCGCTGTACTAAATGTCATTTAAAAATCAATCACCAATAGCCGTAAGCATATTGTTGGAGGAAGATGGTATTAAGCTGGAAGCGTGCCAAGCTCATCCAGAAATCATTAAGCATTTTTCAGAAAGAGAATTTTGTATGATCACTGAAGGAAAACTCACAAATTACTGAGCAACTAACTTACTTTCTCCCCTACTGTAAAAAGAAAGCTGGAAAAGAGTTGCATTACTTTGTCAAACCAGCGCGGTTTATATATTGGAAATGTATGATTTGTCAGTTACGCTTGCCACACTGCTGTTTATCAAGAAGAGTGTTGATTCAACACCAAGTCAAGTGTTTGTGGAAACTTAATTGCTTTGGTTTAACTGTTGGTCCTGTCAATTCCTGGCATTGCTCTACCCAACACAATGCTGTCTGTATTTATGTCATCGATGTCTTCTTATAGAGTTGCCATCCAGCCTCAAATACGTGTTTTTTTAAAAATTGGGAAGTGTTGGAAAGCAAAGAATAACTTGATTGGCATGTGAGCCTCAAGCATGGGTGCCAGTTGGCTGCTTCGGCTCACCTCTCTTATTTTCATACATTGTTCTTTTTATGTTTAAGCTTCTTAGCATAGTAAGAAATAGTCTGCAATGGCTTTTTTTTCTAAAACCAAAAACCAAGACACATTGGTTTAACATATGATATAACAACATGATAGAATTGATTGGAACTATCCCAGAAAACCCTTGGATGATGGCTGAAGAATAATGTGCTCATAAGCATATCATGTTTGTTAAAATAGATGCCTGTAAAAAAAAAAAAAAAAAAAAACTGAAGCAAGATAGTAAGAAGCCAGGAAAACTCCTTGGCAAGTGGGATAGGGAAACTGAGACAATAGCTGATTCAAACTTGCCCCATCCAGCACCCTGACTCACCTGCCTCCTTCGCCCTTGCACAGCACTCCTGTAAGCATTAAGCCCTCAGGACAATGAGGTTCTCATCAGCCTCAAATAATCTTAGGAACAAAGTCTCCGGTCTGCTGACCACAGAGACAGAGTTTTGAGGAAACTATAGAGATAACATCTAGGCATCAGCTGTGTTTCAGCTCCAGGCCCAGAAAAGCAGCAAAACCAGGTGGAGCGATGCCACGGCTGGCATCTGGGCCAGATACAATGACCAATGACCCCTTACTTTGCACCAACCAATCGGTAGAGACCAGGACTCAGACCCTATAGCTCATGTTGATGGATCAGCATATTAAAGGACACCCCTGGAAAGCCTATGAGTATTCTATTGAAATCCTCACCTGAGGCATCCTCTAAAATCCCTGCCTTTAGAAAACAGATCATAAGCCTTAAGACAAAGTGCCTGCTCTCTCTCTAGAGCCATGGTCGGCAAACCGCGGATGGCGAGCCACATGCAGCTCTTTGGCCCCTTGAGTGTGGCTCTTCCATAAAATACCATGTACGGGCACGCACGTACAGTGCGATTGAAACTTCGTGGCCCATGCGCAGAAGTCGGTATTTTGTGGACGAACCAGTATTTTGTGAAAGAGCCAGACTCAAGGGGCCAAAGAGCCGCATGTGGCTCGCGAGTCATGGCTTGCCAAGCCGCAGTTTGCCGACCAGTGCTAGAGCATGCCTGTGCTCTCTGTCTTTTTTCTAAGCTTTAAGGGTCCCCATGAGACTTGCAACCAGGGGAGCAGTGGTAGCTCATCCTGGGCTCACCCCCTGACCCTGTTTCCAAGGGCCCTTTATTTTGCCTCTATAATTTGTTTCCTGAGTCCTCACAGCCCAGCTGGCTTACTTTGTCTGCCTCTGTGACTTTCTTTCTATGAGACCAAGGCAGCTCTCTGAACATCCTGCTCAAATCTTCTCTTCCAGCGTACTTTTGTTTTGCAAGCTAAATAAACGTCCTCTTGTGCTAGAGTTCTTGGTTCTGCGTTCTTTCTTTGCCAAACTCAAGAACTGAGAGCTGACATGGCCCATAACAAAATCTTAAAATAATTATGTCACTAGAAGTTGGCTACCAAAACTTAAAAAAATACACAAATATTTAAACGCAGTAAAAGAAGAAGCCAGCATCTATATATAAAACATAATTATAAAACGATACATCTATAAAAGCAGTTGCATACATCATGGCTATAACATCTTGAGGGAAAGATTCAACCTATTAACTTGCCAAATCAGTCCATTTGAAGCTGATTGTTTCTTTATACTGCTCAGTGCAATTGTGTTCATGCTGCAAAGTTCTCTGTATTGCAAGGCTATCCACCTCTAAACTTGCCTGGAAACTGGGGCTCACCCACCTAAGAATTCTCTAGACCCTAAGGAATCCAAACATCTGTCATGCACAGAATAAAGTGAAAGTAATTTTTTGAATTTGAATTCAACTCTGGAAAAGGGAGAGACCTTCCTATCTGGATTATGCAGCACTAGTATTGGTACTTTGATATCTTAAAATCTAGAACCTACATGACAATATGGGCTTTAACTTCCAGAAAAGAGTGACTTAGAAGTAAATTGTTAGTGACTCATTTTAAGTATTTGGTTTCTTTCCTTTAGGATGAACATTAGCAAATCCTGAAATAAATCTCTAATGGGTTATGCTTCAATAAAGACAATATTTGTGCACGCACTTTATACACTACCATTTCCTACACATTTACTGAAATAAAAAATAAGTAAATAAAATAATTTTATTGTCACTAGTGTTATTATTTATTATTATTATCATCTGAACACCAACTATCATTATAATTGCATTTGTCAAGGTCTGTATTTCTGCTGTGGCCAACAAGACCAAGTTCCCCTCAAATTTAAGAAATCATTCATAGTATGAAATTTTTAAGTGGGAGACAAAAGGGAAAGATAGTCCTGTGGATCTTCCACAAAGGGCTTTCCTAAATCTAAAAGGGGGAATGACTTGGGAATTCCTCTGTTTCGGAGCGGAGAGTGAAGTGTGCTGTAACTTGAGCAGTGCCAAGGAGAAGTACAGATGGATGAAGAGATCGCCAGGCAGATGGTGCCAAGAACAACAGCTGCTGGGAGTGATTGCTGAGCAGGTGGTGTGATGGCATAGGCCACGACAGCCATCAGCGGTGAGAAGACTAAGTTCACCTTAGAAGATTCTGGAACAGCTGTCCTGAACCTGGTACAAAATGAAGTCATTAATTTCAGTGACCATTTGTTAGTGTGCACTGGTGTTGAGTGTTAGCTAAAGACAACCAATGGTTATTGATCAGAAGTATGCCTCTCTAAAAACACAGTCATTGATTGCATATTTCCAGTAATCTAATTGAGTAAAGCAAATATTACTGAGTGTATACTTTCAGGAATAAAAAGGAGAACTAATATTTCACATCGGGCATTATTATTGATGTTTTTTTTTAAGTACTACTAAATTACATAATTTATTAAGCCTTACAGCTAGTTTTCCTTAAGGTATGGAAACCTTCAGATGTATAAGAAACGCATGAGATAATGGCTAAAAAAGTATATGTTTCTGGTTTTTTTCCTAAAATGGTTCACTCATACGTTCTAAGAGTAAAGTCCCAAATCTGTAACTAACAGGCTTCTGTAGGGATTCTCATGTACACTAAGTGTAGAGTCCCCACCTTAAGGACACTGGGGATAAGGGGGTAGGGGAATAGAGAAATGAAACTCTATATCAATAGGTAGAGTTGCAAATGAAAGGACCTATTTGTCTTCTGTATATGGAAATTCCGATGGGATACTTATGAATTTCATTTAAGGCTACATCCAAACGCTTAAATGCTCTTTCTCCAGGTTTCTGCCTGCTTATCTCTGCTGGACTGCTCTCTACAGACTATCGAGGTTTACTTTCTGAACAACTTCTTTACTCATCTCTGAAAATGGCTCCATTCATACTTGGATTATTTGCTATAATTCCCAGGTCTACAATGGCAAGTGTAGTGACAGGAGAGAGATGTAAATATGGATCTAGCTAGAAAAAAAGATGGATGGGGAGTGGGCCTGAAGAATCAACAGAGATTGTTACTGGGATTTTATTTATTTATTTATTTATTTATTTATTTATTTATTTATTTATTTTAGTTTGTGTGGATTCATGCACTGACCCAAAGAAATGCATGAACAGGAATTTGCAGAATAGAAAGAAAAATTGTTGAATACCGAATTGGCAGATAAGCCCTGACTTACTGAGGGAAGGTAGGTTACAGAGTGTAGTGGACAAATTCCAAGACCCCCTGGGGTGTTGAGTCGTGCTGGGAGCTGGTTGCTTGGAGGTGAGGATTTTTCTGAGGTCTGATCCCACATCCCTCTGTCTGGCCTCACAGGAAAGTCTCCAGGAGGTTGTTCTACCTTAGTGCTCAGGAGCAGAAACATAACTTAAGTCAAGATGTTATTTTTAGGTTCAGGCTACTGTTTTCTGTTGCCTTGGGAGTTGCTGATCCTCTGGGGGAAAGGTTAGGTCTCTGGGGGAAGGGGGGAGCATTGGGAGGGGAAATGAGTTTTAGAACTAGGATTTAAAACTAAATTTAATGAAAGGCATACTAGGTTTCAAGAATAGATCAAAATACTCATTGCTAAAAATATTGGAATCTTATTCTTGAGGAAATTAAAAAATGAAAGATTTACATAGGCAAGTGGCAGCCTTCGTCATTTTAGAAAGCTCACCTTTATCCACCTTCTTATTCTTAGGTACAAATATTGTTCAAAAACTCCCTGACATCTTAACAAAGGAATATTAAGAATGAAACTCCTATCACACCTCTATTTTACTTCCTCAAAATGTTTTTCTTTTTAATGGACAAGGGATAAAAACAAATATTTTCTAAAAATTTCGTATGAGACCCAGAATTGATAATTCTGCAATGTTTTAGTTATAGACAAGAGTAGTAAAGTGTATTGCCCACATTAAGAAGAGGAAGAAGACGAAGAAGAAGAAGAAGAAGAAGAAGAAGAAGAAGAAGAAGAAGAAGAAGAAGAAGAAGAAGAAGAACAACAACAACAACAACAACAACAACAACAACCAAAGAAAGAATGCTATTCATGTAATTCAAATAAGGATTTCTAGCTGTGCCTTGCTGGGAAACTTGATTTTACCTGATATTCTGTCACTTAAAGATGCCCCATCTTAAAACTGATTTCCCCTGTGTCTTGACCAAACTAACAGGATATAAAAGATTAAAAGATTTCAAACAGCCCTCGGGTTTTTAAAAATGTAAGATAAATAGCTCTCTATTATTGAGTGTTTATAATATGTTAACTCCCACTACAATCCTATAGGGAGGCGCTATAATCATTCTCCTTTTTTAGATAAAGCAATCTGAGATTTTAAGATATTAGATAACCTGGCCAAGATCACATAAGAAGTAAATTATAAAGACAGGACTAGAATGCTTTCTGTTTGAGCTCAAGACATTATTTTAATCACGATGTCCATCATGCCAGTGACAATAAATTTTATCCTCAAATTCCTAATTTATAACACTATTCTGTAAGGTAGCTGAGAATACAAAATGAATTACACATAAAGTGACTAAGGCAATATTTAAGCACCTTAACTGCAACAAGTGAATTGTTGAATCACTGTGGCTTTGGAAGAAACAGTCAAAGTATTGCTAATTAGTTTGTTGATATTCTTAGGCCAAGAAATAACTTATATTATGTTTGCTCACAGTTTAATGGTTGAAGATGCTTGTATGCCCACTAATGTCGGGGGAGTGGGGCAGAATATGAGGCAGTAGCTAGAATATTTGGTGAGCTCTATTGTTACTCAATATTTACAACCAACAAAATCATGTTTTGATTTCAAGAAAGGGTTATCATGATATAAATCTTAATTTTACCTCAAATATAAGCATAATTATATCAACATTTAAATTAAGGGGGAAAATTCAACCAAATTTTCTTTAAGCTTTATACAATCTATTTTAGTTTTATAAAATTTTCACTTTTAAATGGTACTCAAATGACAGATTTTTAAAGAAATAATTCTGACATTTATATGTCTTTATTTGTACAGCTAGTTGTAAATTACTCAGCTTTTCATGTAATGTAATGAGATTTTATATTCCTGGTGTTAAAATCTGAAAAACTGAACTGATTAAATCAGAGGGGTTTTTTTCTGCCTTCTTTTCTTTGTAAGAACCATGTTTTAGTTATAATATGACTCATAATTAGCAAAATGCCACCAGAATCTCCTTTAAAAAAATGCAGGGTCTAAATGAAGAATACCAAAGCAGTCACTTTTGATTTATAATATTAATGATAAACTTTTTATATAACATATAAGTTATACCTGAGAAAATTTTCCTCTTGCCTCTTATTAAAGTTGTAATTCTGGTATTTCCTTCTCTTTTGACTTTTAAGAGCACATTATAAAATTACTAGAGGCCCAGTGTACAAAGTATTGTGCATTGTATGTGTGTGGGTGTGTGTGGGGGGGGTGTCCCTCAGCCTGGCCTGGGCCCTCTCACAGTCTGGAACCCCTCGCTCCTTACTGCCCGCCTGCAGCATAGGTGGGAGAGGCTCCTGCCACCCCGCTGCGCTCGCCAGCCATGAGCCCGGCTTCTGGCTGAGCAGCATTCCCCCTGTGGAGGCGCACTGATCACCAGGGGGCAGCTCCTGCATTGAGCGTCTGCCCCCTGGTGGTCAGTGCATGTCATGGCGACTGGTCGTTCCACTGTTTGGTCAATTTGCATATTAGGGTTTTGTTATTTAGGATGGTTAATATTTTACAAATATGTGATCAACCCAATTAAGAACTTACTTTGCCCACAAATTTTCTTGGCTCATTACATTATATCTGTATATAAGAACCATAACTAAGGAAATGATTTTAATTCTAAAAATTCCTATAAGAATAACTTATTTTTCTGGCAGTGTTCATGAATACTTGCAGATATGCCAAACATAAATCATGAGAATGTGCTATTTGTCCGGATATTAGACCCAGAATGGGTTATTTTCAGGATTTAGCCGATGTGAGGCGTTGACACAGGTCATATTCCCAGCTAGACTTGGCAATCCTTTGAGTAATAGAAGACAAAACTTGTTAACCTTGACTTAGGCTAGAATACACCCCTATCTTTTATTTTCCTCACTAGCACATAAGCAGGAACAACTTCTGTTGTCTTCTTAAGCGAATGACTATATCTAATTCTAAAGGTAAAAAACCAAAGTAGTAGGTTATATTTAATGCCTGTGTTACATGTAAACTGCCTCTTCAGGGACTTTATAGACAGTGGGGACATCTAATATGATGAAGGTGTTTATGCTAGACAGAAAGACATTATACTCATAATTTTATGCAGTCCCTTTGATACTGTTAAATAACCTGGTTATTATTTAACAGAAAAGGAACCAAGGGGAGACTATGATGCAGGCATGCCATTTATATAGCTTTTCCAGGAAGCTGCAGTTAGCATTCTCCAATTCTGTTCCCCCAGATCAATGGGGAAGGGACTAGATGAGACAATTTAGACACATGCCCAGTAAGGTCTGGGTGATGTGGAAAGATGCTTATCTGCCAATCACACCTGAGAGCAAGTCAGTGGCTAGAATAGGTGTGGCCACTGCATGGGTGCAGGCTGAGTTGAGGGACACCCCCCCATGCACAAATTTTGTGCACTGGGACACTAGTCCTATATAATAAAAGCCTAATATTCAAATTGTTCGACCAGGAGTTTGACCGAGTTCAACCGCTTGCTATGACATGTGCTGACCACCAGGGGCTGGTGTGGAACCTGGCTTGCATCGGTGACATGGCTCTGGTAGCAGGTGGCCTGCTCCCAACCCATCACCCCACAGACAGCAACCAGCGGTGGTGGCAAGGGGTGGGTCTGCCGCCTGGCTCCCAGGTGCTGAGGGAGACGGGAAGAGGGCCTGGCCCCAATCGAATTGCCTCACAGGCGGGATGGTGGAGCAAGTGAGGGGGTGGTGCCATTTATGGGTTAAATATCAAGAATCAGTGCTGCGAGCCTGGGGGCATGAGCTGGAGCCCACTCCCCACAGGCCACCCCGAGGGACCTCGCCCATGCATGAATTTGTGCACCAGGCCTCTAGTAGAAAAATAACACATACTTTTAAAGTAATTTTATGATAGTAATGATGAATATGATATTATTATCATTTTGTATCTTGGCTGCTGCCGGGAGCCGGTCCATGCTTGCTGTTTCAAGGGACCTGGCATATATGGCATACTGTTCTTAATATGTTTGCTCACCTTCTTGGCACTATGTGTTTTAACTAAGGTCTCTGAGAAAGGTTGTTTCCCCAGGTAGGGATTTTCCCCTGAAGTTAGGGAGGGAATAAACCTCTTAACTAAGTGCCAGGTGGGTAATTAATCACTTTAACTACGAACAATCATGCTTAAGCTACATAATCTTTACTCCCTGGAGAAACGCCCTAACCTTTGGAATAGAGATTGATAGGATTGGAATCAACTGGTATAAATACAGATGTAAGAACACAGAACTTAGAACACAGAACTTAGAAGACAGAACCAAGAAGACAGAACCTACACTCAGAACCTAGAGACAGAACCTACACCGAACCTAGAGACAGAAGAACTTTGCTGGAGAGAACATGGCAAAAGATCCTGGACTGAACCTGACTATAGAACATGGCAAGAGAACCTGACTAGAACCTGGTGACAGAACCTGGCTGAAGAACCTGGCTACAGAATCTGGTGACCGAACCTGGCTGGGGAACCTGGGGAACCTGGCTGGAGAACCTAGCAAGAGAACATGGACACAGAACCTGGCTGGAGATCCTAAGCAGAACCTCTCTGGAGATCCAGACCAGAACTTGGCTGGAGATCCTGGCTAGGCTGCTGATCAACTGAATGCTGCCTCTGTGTTGTTCCTTCTGTGCCGACTCCATCCACACCTTTGGGGACCCCTGGACCTGCTGGGGTTGGACCCCAGCAGGCTGCCAGGTACTCAGCTAGCTGCTTTATCTGTAACTCTTACAACAACTCTTCAGCGAAGTTGCTTGAAAGAAGAAAGAGGTTTTGTAGTTACCCAAGATCACATAGCTATGGCATTCTTGAGCTAGGATTGTCATCCAGTGTTTTGTACTTTTCTACTCATGATCTTTCAGCACATGATATTATCTTATCTTATGGACATTTTTCCCCCTCAATATTATACTTTTAAGTCTAGACGCCATCATTTTGATGGAAACTAAAAGAGCCTTGCTTTCAGTTAATAAATTATAGATTGGCATGTAAACCAAAATATATGACATTGGAGATGCATAGTTAATTCTATATGTTGATAGCTCATTGATTTTTTTTCCACCTAATAAGATTTAATCTTTTATTTTAAAGCAATTTTATAAAGCATCTTGATACTTAAAATATTTAATCTCTAAGTGGTGACATTTGTTATTAAGAATGTCCAGACTGACATGTGAGCACCAACTTTTGACATCATTTTGTGAATCTAATTTTACAGAAAGCTCTTATTATTCTTTGATTTGTACTTTTACTATCAGTGTATACATCAAGTCACATTATTTCCCAACAGAGTATTATATATATTTTATTGATTTCAAAGAGGAAGGGATAGGGAGTGATAAGAACATCAATGAAGAGAGAGAATCATCCATCAGCTGCCTCCTGTACACCCCCTATTGTGGATCAAGCCCACAATACGGTCATATGCCACGACTGGGAATTGAACTGTGACCTCCTGATTTGTATGTCAATGCTCAACCACTAAGCCACACCAGCCAGCCCCAACAGAGTATTCTAAATTTGGTATCTGTAGTAATACATTTACATGCAATTTTAACTCATTTCTTTCAGCCTGGCAGCTAAAAGGGAAAGGGATGGCAGGACAATAATAAGAGTTTGGAGATAGAAAGTATTTATTATGAGTCCTGTTTGAATAAGATGAATAATTATAAAAAGATGTAATTTTATAATGAAATGAATTAAGTCTGACGATTGAGTTCTCCTTTTTCTCATTTGAGACATCTCATCAAAGCAGTGTAACCTTCAATAGCCAACAAAGGGCTATTGCTAACTCAATGATCTCTTTCATTTCTTATGATCCCAAGTTTACCCTTCAAGGGAACTAGTCTTGCTGATATGTAAAATTTTGAGGAAATGAAAACAAGAAAGTAAACCTGAATATAGATATTATTTAAGAAAAAAAGGGGGGAGGCAAATAGCCTCACTTATGCTGGAAACCTATGATACAAAACCTAGATTTAACACCTAGCCTAATTGCAATTTCAAACTTCTCCAGATATGCAACATTAATCAACCAGTTGGCATTTTCTGGTCAATACTAATTAGGTCATATGGGTCCTATCCATTCCCCACAGAAAGAAGAAGCAATCTGCATGATATAACCTTTGCTTGTCTCTTCACCCCAAAAAGATTTCTTGACTTCAAAGTAATTCTTTCTTTTCTTTTGCTAATAGCTCCCTGGCCCCACCCTTCATCCTATAAAAGCATCCCATTTTGTCCAAGCCATCAAGTGCCCTTCTAGTGGCTAGATGAAATACTGCACTATTCATGAATCTTCTAATAGAGCCAATTAGATTTTTAAGTTTACTGGGCTGAATGTTGTTTTTAACAGCATGCAAATCTTGGTATTTTAGAAGGAAAGATCAGACTTCTAAGAAAAATAGGGTTGGAAATCACAACATAATCTCTTTATAAAAATGTGTTTAATTTTTAAATAAATAGACTATAGAAAGGATAAAACTGGGAGCATCTGAGAAAAATATTGACACATAAAATCTCTGTGACATTTTCTGTCAAAGGCAATCTGGAAAAGACATATGGAGTGGTGGCAGATACTATGTAATCAAAAAGAAAAAAACAAAGTCTTTATCTACATATTTCAAAGGCATTATTAAGGGTAGAGCACATACATTTCAGGAGAGACAGAAGAGAGGAGTGAGGTCCTGTTGGCTGAGAATCCCCCAAATGGTAGTCACTTAAATTCAAAAAGTACTTATTAAATGCTGGACAAACTCTCACTATTGGCTTACATATATAGAAACAACTTTGTGTGTTCTCTACGAGCCAGAAAATAATTAAATATCAGTTATGATGTAATCATTTTCATGGCTTTCTCATTTTCTTAAAGTTATAGTTTCTTTCTTATACTCTTGTTATTTTTTTTTTACATTTGTCATCCATTTTAAATTATGTTATAAGAATGAATATTAATGATTTAATTTAATAGCTATTTATAGAGTCTTTAGTCTGTGAAAGTTAATATAGCAGGTTCAAGTGCTCTTTGAGATAGAAAATTCCTCAAAGAAAAAGATGCAGTATAGGTAAAAATAGCAGGTGGTTAGTACAGCAAAAGTTGTATCTTAGTTTGTGCTTCACTTAAAATTTAACTGTGCTCTATTCAGAGTAGATACTTTAAAAGACTTGTTGACTGAGTGAATGAATGGTTCAAACTTATTTATACACATTTTGCCACATTCTCATTAAAAGACCTAGCATGCAACATTTTGGGTTTGGCCACGGTGAAATTTTGACTTGTGTTAGTCTTATACATAAGATCAATACATAAATACCTGAAATTTATTCTTTCCAATGAAGAAAAAATTATTCTTCCTATTTTGGTTTCTGCAACTTTAAATTGAACAAACCAGCAAGAAATTTGATTCATACTGTTGGTGGCAAAAACAGTATCAGAATGTTACTGGCAATTTGACCTCTAGGTAGCAAACCTTGGTACTTGAGCTCCGGCTCAGAAAAAAATTCAGAGCCAAGAATCAGATACAAGCAAAAGTTTATTAAGAAAGTCACAGAGGTAGGCCTGGCCAGCATGGCTCAGTGGTTGAGTATTGACCCATGAATCAGGAGGTCACGATTTGATTCCTGGTCAGGGCACATGAACAGGTTGCTACTCAATCCCTGATAGGGGGCATGTAGGAGGCAGTGGATCAGTGATTCTGTCTTATCATTGATGTTTCTAACTCTCTCCCCTTCTCCCTTCTTTTCTCTGAAATCAATAAAAATTTTAAAAAAATAAAAGAAAGTCACAGAGGTAGAGGAAGCAAGGCATGGAAATGAGACAGAACAGTGAGCCAGGACAGCAGAAATAGAGAAACTGAGATAGATAGCTTACCAAAATGACAGAGCAATTACAGCAGATACGAAGGTCACCGCCTTAGAAATAACATCTAGGCCTCAGTTGAATTTCAGCTACAGACACAGAAAAGCAGCAAAAACAGGTGGGCTATTCCAGGACCAGCTGCAATGACTATCGACCCCCTGCCCTGACCCTGACCAAGACCCTGAAGGAGCACACCTAGAAAACTGATGAATATTCTGTTGGAACCCTCCCTGGAGACCTCCCCTAAGGCTCCTGCCTGTGAGAAATAGATAGAGCCTCAAGACAAAGGGCCCAGGTGTGCTCTCCCTCTGGGAAGCAGCCCCTGCCTTCCCTTTCCCGTCTTCTTCCCCCACAGGCATGTGTGTCCTAAATCCTAAAGGACCCCATGAGGCTTGCAACCAGGAAGCCATGGGCAGTGGGCAGTGACAGCTCCTCCCAGGCCAAGCCCTGAACCTGATCCCAAGGCTCTCTTTTCTCTGACTTCCCAGCAAGCTAGGGCAGTCCAGGCTAGTGACACCCACCCCCCCACCCCAGCCCAGCTGCTTCTTCTATGCTAAGCCCTTCCTTGTTTAACTGTCCCCAGCTTTAATAAACATTCCCTCATAGTCACCTGGACTTTTGTTGTGAACTTTTTCCTGCATGAAGTCAAGAACCCACACACTATTGGCTGGTACTAGCAGACCCGCCAAGGGTCAGGCTCCCTTTCTGGTCACAAAAGAAGTGAGCCAGCTGGGCTGTGTGAGCTCAGGGAATAAGTTACAGAGGCAAAAGTAGGGCCCTTAGAGTTTAGGAGAAAGAGAAGAGGCAAGGAAAATACCCTGGGGGAAGAAAACAGGGAAGGGAATGGGCATGTTCCATGTGCTCCATAGAGACAGCCACACTGGATCCTCTGTCTTGAGGATATTTATCTGAAAGTCTCAGGGGAGGTTCACAGTAGAATATTCATCAGCTTTCCAGATGTGTTCTTTTGGGTCATGGTCTCTACTGATTGGTTCGCAGAAGGAGAGGGGGTCACCAGTCATTGCAGCCAATTTTAATGTCAGCCATGGCATCAACTTGTTTGATTTTACTGGTTTTCTGGGCCTGCAGCTGAAATATCACTGGGGCTGACCAGCAATACGCTGGGGGAGGAAAGGTTGCCCTGGAAACAAGGTCCTTGTTTTCCCAATTTTGCCTGTTAGGCACTCGGAGCTTTCAGCCCCAGTAACCTTCTGTAACTGGCCATAGTTCTTGCTCTTTGCAAGTCTGTCTAGCTGCCTACCACAATACTATGGCTTATTCTGAATATTCATATTACAAATTTAAGGGTTTTTTTAACTAAAGCAATAAAATGATTTAGTATGGTATTAGATTCTTAGAACCAACATTTTGTATAAAAAAAAAAACTAATTGATGATGCTTTAAAATATTTTTACAGAAAAAGATAAGGTATTTTATAGATTAAAATATTTTAAAAGATAAAGACAATTGTACTTTATTAATAGCATTCTGAGCATGTTTTTTGTTGAAGAGTTATACACCCAGGAATTACATATTCAAGTCTCAGAATCCTTTAAATGATAATCACTATATATATCTACTGATAGATGACAGATAGATCCCAATAGGTAGGTTTTGATATTTAAAATATTGTATTTATGGGTTAAATATCTTTTTTGTTAAATATCTTTTTGTTTTTGTTATTAATCCAAGGATATTTTCCCATTGATTTTTAGGGAGAGTGAAAAGGAGAGGGGAGAGACAGAAAGAAACATCTATGTGAGAGAGACACATTGATTGGTTGCTTCCTGCATACACCTGAGGCCAGAGGTTGAGCCTGCAACCAAGGTATGTGCCTTTGAATAGAATCGAACCCAGGACCCTCCAGCCGATGCTCTATTTACTGAACCAAACCAGCTAAGGCTGAGTTAAATATCTTAGAACTGTAAAATATTCTGTGTACCAACTTTACTAATTATTTTCCATGTCTCTCCACACTTTTATTTAGAAACCCCATGCTCCGATAAATATGCTTTTATTGTATTCCTTCTGATCTTTGGATTTTGCAGTAGAAAAAAATTATTGTAATGTACCAAGTTTTAAAAATATATTTAAAAATGCTTTTCTTTTGATAAATATGTTATAGATAATTCACACTGAATCCCCATACTCAGAACACACAGGACAGATGAAACATTATTAATACATGTTTAAAAAGACATACCCATGCTTATGAGCAGAATATCTTTATCTGAGGAGCAGAAATGAAATGACCTTCCAGAAGAGCAACTGAAAGAGGAAGCCTATAGGGCTGCTCTACTGAAAATGATTCTTAGCATCTTTTATTTAATTCCTACAAGAAGCAGCTCTAACAATATTCCACTCACTGTGAGGGAACAGAGCACTAGGTCTGCAAATGGAGGTTGGAGATAGCTTTGTGTAGGGTTAGGATCTGTAGCTTATAATGAACAATATCTTTGGAGGGTCAAGGAAGGACTGTGAATATCCCTCCACCAAGAACTGACTCTGGAAATGGATTGGTTACATCTTTATTTTCATCCTCACCCAAGGACATGTTTATTGATTTTGGAGAGAGAGGAAGGGAGAAAGAGAGAGACAGCGAAACATCCACATGAGAGAGAAATATTAATCAGTTGTTTCCTATACATGCCTCAACCAGGGAACGAACCCAAAACCTAGGCATGTGCCCTGGCTGGGAATCTAACCCACAATCTTTTTGGTGTATGGGATGATGCTCCAACCAACTGAATTACCTTGCCAGGCTGGTTATATTTTCTTAAGCCAACAATTCAGAACCAGAAATGTAAGAGCTGGTTTTCACTTGAGAATCCCGAGGTGCAAAGCAAACAAACAGTGAGGAGTAGGCATGGAGAGAAAACCACAAACTAGCCAAGAGATTCCTTCCCCAAATAAGGCTTCCATAAAAAAAAAGAATTAATTTAATGGAAAGATCCCAATAAGAGATCACCCCAAAGCAACAAATAAAATCGTAATCTAAGAAGAAATTAAAACAAAACTGAATTAGCGTCTCAAAAAATAACTAGCATTCTAAAAATAAATGGAAGGCTATGAAGCAAAAACAGTTGGATAAGTATCAAGTTGGATATGGAAAAAGAACACATTAGTAATCTCAGCAACAAGAAAATACAGTTACTCAAAGATAGATCCCTCGTTTGCAGAAGGAATCTTTGGCTACTTCAAAATTGAACAGGTGCAGATTATTTTGTCCTGAAAGAGTCTGGGATTTCACAGGATTATTACCCACTAATTGATCTCTGGTTAGGATCAATCTCAACAAAGCCTTGAAGCTTCCTGGTAGGAAAAAAAAAAGCATTAAAATTAGATGGCAGTTTGCTGAGTAAATGAAGTATCTTCCCCTTCATCCAGTCTAACAGTCCCAAACCTACCAATGTTTGGAAAAGTCTGAATTGGTATGACTTCCCTGTGAGGAACAGAGCTAGCAGGAAAAAAGCGAAGCATATATGTCACGCATTTAAGCCAATGTCAAGTAAAATGCCTATGCCTTAGAGTCTTTAATACCTAAGGTCCCAACTGTCATCTACTTGAAATAGCCAAGAATCATTGCCTTCTACCCAGCTCTGACCATCTATTATCACTTGCAGGGTCCTCCAGGTTAAATGGGCCACTACTATTTCATCTAGGGAAAAAGAAAAAGTCATCTCTCAACTGGCCATTGACGTACACTTTTTACATTGAAGAATGTAGTTATTGCAACAGCTGAACTGGCTACCGAACATTTGTTAAAGCATCTTATGCATACATGACTCTACTTAATGCTAAGCAAGAAGAAACACGTAGGTGCAGCCCATGTAGGCCCTCAGGGCGTGGGTTGTGTGCCATGTTGGAAATGTTTGTGAGCCAAGAAGCTGTCAGCACCACGCTTGCCGGTGCCAAGAGAGGTCTGAGCAGACTGCTCAGCGTTGGCACTCTTCCTTCCCCGACAGAAATACTGATGATGAGATGGACACCACGGCTGTTGTCCGGGTCCCTGTCAGAACAAGAAATCACAAGTAGGTTTGCTTGAAACAGCCCTTCAGTATCTTCGAGGAAACAAACACAAACTATTCTTAGCTGGTGTGGGGGAGCGGGGGATCAGAGGCAGGCTGAAGCGAAGGATAGCAGACACAGTGCTTTACCTTCTACAGAGAGTATTCTTTCTAATAGTAAGTAAAATTAATGGGAATTTAAGAAGAAGTTCAACTTTTTACCTAATTCCCCAAATTATATGTTCCATTCTACCATTAAGTTTTTTTCCATAGCTAACCAGAGCAAATATAAAGTCAGATAACTCTGGGATTTATGCAAGTAGTCAGTGTGTATAGCCAATGCAGAAAAAACAAACAACCCCCTAACATGTGAGTAAAGAATAATTAAGGCACCAATCAAGTCTGACCCAATCTGCTATATTAGAATTGACAACATTCTGTCAAATAGGCATTCAGCAACAAGAACATTATAAATAATTATTCAGCAATCAATCAATTATAAAGTTATTACTGAATGTAATTGCTATTAATTTTAATATGATTTAATTTATACATATTACAAGGATATATTAGCATTTTGCAATTTGTTTTCCTTATTAAGACTGTGGATTAGATAATATTTACTTGCTTGCATATTAACAACAAAATAAAACTTTATTATAGGGAACACAAATCATGATATTGATTTTTCTTCCTGTATCTTCAGGTGATTGAGATTCTGTGTGAAGCTCTGAGAGTCCAAATGCTATGAGTTTTTATCATGTACTGTAGAGTAAACCATAAAAATATTATTTTTTTTAGAGAACATCAATAAATTTAGTACATACATGACTGAAAACTCATAAAGCCTAGCAGGAAGTGAAAAAAAGAGAGGAAGAAATGGTTCATTAAATTATTTGAGAACCTGTATTTACATTTATTTACCTTTAGACAAAGTTGGCTGAGGAATTGCCAGCTTGATACCTGTATCTTCTGTATATGTAATGGCCCCTAAGGCAAAGGGCGCTTCATCCCAGTTGGACCTTGAATGATAAATAGAGAATGAGAGATCAAACTTTACCTGACCTTGGCCAGATAGGGGCTGAGAACAAAGTATGATTAGCAAGTTTCCTAGAGATCGTATTAAAACACACACACAAAAAAACCCCTGTAGAATGAAAATTTCCATTTAAACAATACCCAGATACTGATAATACCTCTCAATTCATTGAGAAAGAAGCCTGTCACTCACACTGAATTCTGATGGTCTTGTGCGGGAGCGGTGAGGGGGGCTGCCTGTTGGGTCAGTGTGTATATGGGTTGGCCTTATGAAACTGTCACAAATACTCCCATTGAAAATCAAGATTCCATGACCATCAACTTTTGATAGTATGTTTTTTTCTCTAGCAACTCTCATATTCTGAAATAATACATAATTTTTAATTTGAGAGTAATCAAAAGAAATTCTGAATTAAATGTAGACTCAAGTTCAAGCCCTGGATTTGCCATTTGCCACCTGTGTAATCTTTTATCTTTCTTTGAACCTTGTTTTTCCATTTACAAAATAATGTTACTCTGTAATAGATGATCAAACTATCTTCTTGAACTGAAATCCATGATTCTGTGATTCTTAGTTTCTAAGTTCTGTTGTTGTTACTCAGTTTCTGCAATCAATAGTACATCACATATCTGTAAGACCGGCTGAATGATTTTTTGGGATAAGATTAGTCTCAACTAATTCACAGAGAACAGAGATATGTTTATTCTACAACAAGCATGTCAAACTTGCAGCCCAAGGTTACATGCGGCCCACAAGGAATATTTTTGTGGCCCAGCCAACATAACGGTATGTAAGAAATGTTTTAATAAAAATTTTGTAACTTAATTTTTACAATATTCTGTTCTACATTACATATATGTGTATATATATATATATACATATATATATATATATATATATGATTTAAATCACCCAACATATTACAGTTTCATGCCAAGTTAGCACCTTCATTGGGGAATGAAATCAAGCAATTGATATTGATATAGAATATGTCAGAACATGTAAACCATTCTGGGAACAATAGTCATGGAATGAAGTGAGCAGTCACCATTATCTTATGAATTTATTATTTGTGATAAATAAAAATAAAACTCTAAAAACATAATATTTCCTTTTTATGGTTTTTCTGTAGTTAAAAAGATTATATAAAATTCCTTTAATGATGATATAAACACATTTTATTACTAATTCATTCTTTTTTGTTAAAAGATAATTTGAAAGTTGGGAATTTCATTTGTCCTTTTTATTTTCTTTGTGTTTCTATTTTTCTTATTCCTCTCTCTTTCCTTTTCCTTTTTGTCAGATTGAAGATTTAAATGGTGTCACAAAGCTATCTTTTGGAGAATTTCCATGTTGCCTCTTTGAGGACTTAATATTTTATCACCTTTGCATCATTACACAAATTAACCACAAACAATCTCTTTCTCTGGGTTACCTTTGCAATTGTAAATGGTATAATTTCTTTGTGGTTTGCACAAGCTATTAGTCAGGGACATTTTAATTAAATGTGATGTGATAATTGCCTTTCATAGCAAATTTAGTGTGGGGACCTATCAGACAAACTGAAAAAATTGAACTATTGGATTTTTAAATTTGGGTTTAATCGTATAGAATCTTAAGTGATTGCTTAGATCTTCAGAAGAGCTAAGAGGAGTAGGAAAAGGTAATACATGTTGCATGTTAAACTTGTGCGTACACACACACACACACACTTAAACAGCATTATTATGAATGAACACGTTTCCCTTCCTAACGTGAGCCTTGTGCTGGCGAGAGGTGACAATTTGACAACATTGGGAAAAAGAGTCTCCCATCCAGAGAGGGGTAGCAGATTGACAGTGACAGGGCTAACTCCTCTCTCACCTCCACCAGCTGGTGGGCACCACGCAGGAAGGAGAGAGGCTTGGCAGCTTCTGAAATGCCTGCTCAGGATTCATGTCCTGTGACCTGCTCAGCTCCTGGCCTCTCTGCAGAGCCCACCACCAGCAGGGGAGTTAATTACTGCCAGTCTGTAACGTGGACCCCCCTCCCCGGGAGTAGCTGAACGGGGATCACCTCTTTCACAGCTAACTCCTGTCCCAGCTGTGAACAGCGATTAACCAGTGAAGACCGGTTCTCACCATGATCAGATGGAGATATGCATTGGGGACTAGAGTGAAGGCTTCATAATGAATTCCTAGAGTCATCCAAGTCCCCGCTAGTCTGGCTAGCGTTCTAAAATGAGATTTTAAAAATCTCTGCACATTCTTATGTCCTTGACCGTGTGTATATTTTTGCTCTCTGTCTGGTCTCCATTTCGCTCTGCATAAGCAGTTTTAGGCTTTACTTAAGTGTTGCGTTTCCAAGTGCTCATGACTTCCTGCAGGGCTCGACACACATCACTCATGCCCTATTTTACAGGGTGAGTGTGTAATTAGCATCTTTTACAATTAGGCAGGATTTGTTCTGTTAATTTCATTCCCCGATAAAGGTGCTAACTTGGCGTGAAATTGTAGTATGCTGGGTGATTGAAATCTCCACTGATGGGTGGAAATCACATGTCATGCCTTTGCTATTGAGAAAGTGAACAGTGTCCATTTGTAAGAGGTGGTATTTGAAAAGTGATGTTGGTGTGATTGAATGTGTGAATGTATAATGAAGGCTATTTCATGAGATAGCCCCTTTCTGATAAAATTGTATTAAAATGACGTGGCAGCTCCTTGAAAAGAGATTTTTAAGAAAGAAATATGCACTCATCTTTTAAGAGTAGCTGTCAGTTACAGTGTCACTGGGGCCTAAAAGAGAAAGAGTCATACTTGTGTTTTAAGCAGCAAATAGAAGAAGACACCATACTGATATGAAGGGCCTTTTCCTAAACAAGCTATAAGATATAGCTTTTAACAACACAGGGAGCACACTTCTTTAGGAAATTTTCAATTGAGCAACTGGGAACATATACGATTAGATTTACTGTAATGATGCCCTTAACTTGTTTCCAATTTAAGCATAAGTCTTTAATGTTTAGTCTGAGACTTTATAGTCAATCAAGAAATCTAGTCTCTACTGGAAGTTATGTTTCTGGCAACCCTGAGTTATATCTGTTGTTTTACCCTACTTATCATAAGTTTTCAAAAGAATAAGTTTTGTTTTTGTTTTTTTAAGATTTTTAATCCAGCAGAAATGTGGAGGACATCCCTGTAGCCAAGTAATGATAGAACATCATCGATGATGGGGAAAACTGACATTATGTGCCTCTCGTTAAGATGCTTTAGAGAAAACACTTCAGGTAGTATACTTAGTCAAAATTAAAGACTCATATCAGATGCTCATCAGGATGAATACGCTACCAAATAACTTTTCCTAAATAATTTTGAAGTATTATTTGAGATCAGCGCCAGGAAAGACAAAGAATGGCTTAGAAGTGGTATCAGATTAAAGAAAACTAAAGAGCTATGAAAATGAACACAATGTATGATTTGATATTGGATCCTTGTTATGGTAAATTGCTGTAAAATGTATTTTTAAGTCAATGTAAATTAATTTTCAAATATGTACAATAACCAATGTGTACATGGATGGATTAAGTAGAAATACCTAAAAGAAAAGCTTTTGTGCCTATGTATTAGATAGTAGTAATAAAAGTGTTTCTTTAATAAAGAAGACAATATAAAATTTGAATATCAATTTTGTATTAGACAATAATATCTCATCATTTTACATTTCTTTAACTTTATAAGCATACTATGACTATTTATAATAATGTGTTCTATGATGATATATGCTGAAATACTTAGAGGGAAGGATCATTAGACCTGCAACTTCTTCTGAGATTATTAAGTCAATAAGTACCTAAGTAAGCTGTGCGGCTGCACATGGAGGGGCTAGCTTTGAAATGCAGCGGGTTTTAGCGGTTTGCCCTGTCCCCAGGGGTGCAGATTAAAGCTGGTGCCTGCAGGTTTCTAGAGGGCTGAGGAAGTCCTGGAAGTGAAACCCTCCCATCTCAGCACAGAGGTCGGGGTAACTAAAGAGGAAGCCTTAGAAACTGCAAATTATAAGAAGAGAATGTCTCACAAATAAGCCAAGACCTGCTGGTACAGCTGAGTCAGTATGCAGCTGGGAGTAGATGGCAGATACAGGAATGTTTTGGAGGAGTGGAAGATGAAGCAGTTTTTATTGGTGCAGAGGAAAATTTTATGGTTGAGTGGTAGACCTTGCTACTGCCTGCATTCAGCACCTTCAGTTTATACCACAACTCCTATGGGGGAGGTACACCCAAAGGCTTTGGGGAACTTCACTCCTGAAAGAATTCTTTGCAATATTTTTATTGTCGTGACTACACAGAGCTGGTAGCACAAGTTTATCTCCTTCCACACTTCCTTTCAGAACACTCAAAGGTCCAATTAATGGTAGTGGGTGGTGTTGCTTTTCCTTTTCATCATGACCTCGATGGCTTATCCCTTTATACTCAATTACTAACTGGCCTACTGAAGTAAATGATCAGCCTTGCAGATAATCACAGATTAGCTGTAATTTTAACCAATCAGATGACAATAAAGATTGATAGAATTTAGGCATTAAAAAAAAGAGAAATTATGCTTTGCTGATACCAGCATTGGGAGAAAGTTGGGGTCAAACTGGTGCAATACAGTTAACTTTTAATGGGATCAAAAGCAAAGGTTGGCAACGTTATACAAATACCAAGCCAGAAGGAACCTACAGGACTGTTTTTTTCTTATTTATTTATTTTTTAATTTTTTTTAATCACCATTTATTCCCTCTTTTACTCTCCTCTTCCTCTACTCCCCTCAACCTCTCCCTCCAGCAATCACCACACTGTTATTCAATCACACCTCAGGGATTTAGAAATGCTGTTGTTCCTACTTCATGTTCATTTCAAATACAATGTTCACTGAATTCCCAGAAATGGTCACAAGAATCAGAAGAAGAACAGGAATCCAAAGACCAGCTTGTAAGATGCAATGTATACAAATAGTAGGAAGACTCCTTACTTTAAAATATAAACACACACTAAGGCATTAATGAATCAGGAATATATTAAGTGAAATATAGTTAATACATATGATTCTCTGAAAGAGTTTTCTACAATTATATTGTTCCATGTTTTCAATTTTAGTAACATTCATTAGGGATGATATGGGTTGTGTTTTGCAACTGTGGAAAGCTGATCTCATGTGGCCAATCTCAATTTAAAATTCAGGCTGTTCTTTCCTCCTTTCTTTGCTAATTGCCTAGAAAATCCTAGGAAGAAAAGGTTATTTTTTACATTCCTTTTGTGTTCTCTTCCTTAAATGTAGCTTTGATAATTCTTAAAATGACCCATTTTATTATTATAAAAGGGTCAGCATATCATTACATTCAATTTTATGGGTAAGATACACATTTTAGATAACCAATCTGATTTTAGTTACCTCAATCCTAAAATCTAAGCCATTTGTTTATTTTTTATTATTTTTATAATGTTAAAGAGAGGACTTTGGAACTGCTATTCCATTTAGAATTTACCCAGAACATATATCTTCCAGAACAGCCAAGTCAATAAGTTACAGCTATTTCTGCATTTGTGATTCATTCTAGAATTCTAGATATATCGACATTTTCCTTTGAATAATCTTAACACTGCTTGAATTAATTAAACATTTGGATTCCGTCTGGCCAGCATAGCTTGGTGATTGAGCATCGACCTATGAACCAGGAGGTCACAGTTTGATTCCCAGTCAGGGCACATGCCCAGGTTGCGGGCTCCATTCCCAGTGTGGGGTGTGCAAGAGGCAGCTGATCAATGATTTTCTCTCATCATTGATGTCTCTATCTCTCTCTCCCTCTTCCTTCCTCCCTGAAATCAATAAAAATATACTTTAAAAATTCAGATTTAGGGGTTTCAGAATATAATGAAATAAATAAGCTATATATATATATATATATATATATATATATATATATATATATTACATCTATATATTACATCTATTAACAGAAAGTGGAAGAGAGGGAAAGTGTATGCAATGAGTTTACAGTTAGTGCTTCTAAAGCAGAGCATCTGGAAATTTATTAGACTCTGCAATTTTATCTAGGCTTCATTTTTTTCAAAATAAAAAGTGAAAGATAAATATGTGAATTCACATCAGATAATACAATAAATGGTATTCATCCTAAATAGCAAATTTTTGATTGGTTTACATTTTTAAACACACTCAAAACTCAATTAGGTTTAACTTTTGAAAATAAAATTATATCTTTAATAATCTTATAATTTAGCATTCTCACATACTGAAGATCTTTTCCCTTTTTACTTACATAAAATCAC
Organism: Myotis nattereri; assembly: GCF_964212035.1. Classification (NCBI taxonomy): domain Eukaryota; kingdom Metazoa; phylum Chordata; class Mammalia; order Chiroptera; family Vespertilionidae; genus Myotis; species Myotis nattereri. The sequence continues at coordinate 20,841,817 of NC_138081.1, forward strand.
AGAGGACTAAAATATCTGAAAGGATACTGGAAAAGATTGAAAATAATTTCTTAGTAAGAATTTTATACCCATCCAAATTAAAGATTAAAGATGATGTTAAAATAAAAAAAATGTTTGCCAGCATATAAAGTTTCAAAATATTTATTTGCTATTTACCCATTCAGGAGGCTAACAGAAAGCATAATCCATCACTGAAAAAGAATAACACATAAACATAAAAGAGAAGGAATGAGTGAGACCAAGAATCAAGAAATTCAAAAGAGAGGAGAGATAAAGAAAATTCCCAATATGATATTTAAAGGAAAACCTAGGATTCCTAGGAATACTGGTGTGTAGTCATTTAAGAAAGGAGAATTGGAATAAAACCATCCAAGAGAAATGACTCAAAAAAGTAAGTTGGAATGATAGATTATTTCATATGTTTGAGGACATTGAATGAGTTTTCGCTGTTGTCTGAGATATTACAGTATGTAAATAAGAAATTTCTAAATGAATATCAATGTTTGTTATTCTAAATTAAACACAAAGAATTAATATATAATCACATTTTTCCTCAGTATGTTATTAATTACAGTATGCTATTAATATCTGAGAGCATTATTTAATTATAACATAATCAGCGGAGAAGGAGATTTTAAAAAATTATTATATAACTCTTGAGAGAATAAGAAGAGGAGAATTTTTGAATGTTGAAAGATTTTTTTGAGTTTTACGCCCTTATTTATTATAGAAAATTAAAAAATTAAAAGTGTTAGTATTAATGTATTATATAGAAATATAGAGGTAATAATAGATTAAATAGTGAAATGCATTAAGGAATGGAATTTACAAGTGGGGAATAGTGGGATAAGAGGTGCTATTTTTTATTAAAAATTGAAAGTATTATTTTATCTTTTAGGAACATGTACATCTATCATTTGGAAAAACACTAAAAATTAAAATTAAATGCAATAATCACAAAAAAATTATAACAAAAATAAATATTTAAAACAATGGATTTATTATTTACAAAGTCCAGAACAAGGAGGTTTGCGTTATCTCATCTAAAAACCCAAATAATCATATTATCTACATATTATTATTATTTGATTGATTGATTGATTTTAGATGTAGATGAAAGGAAAGGGAGAGAGAGAAACTCCAGTTCAGAGAGAAATATCAATCTGTTGCTCCCGGAACCTGCCTAGAACTGGGGATCAAATCTGCAACCTGGGTGTGTGCCTTGACTGGGAATCGAACCTGTGACCCCTCTGTGCATGAAATGACACTTCAGCCAACTGAGTCACACCAGCCAGGGCATATTAGCAACATATTATTTATGACAAAAGAGAGCCTTGAGAATTCAAGATCACACAATATTACTGAAGAGTCATAGCTGTCAGATTTCTAAACCAAATGCTACTTGTCCATCTCATTAATTCACCTAATAAATATGTACTTGAAATATCAGGAGGAACATTTTGTAAAGTATGTGATTGTCTAACCATTATGCTGTATACCTCAAACTAATACAAAATAATATTGAATGTAAACCATAATTTAAAAAAATAGATAAATATGTACTTGGATACTTACTGTGTTCTAAGCACTGAGTTGAGCATAGGATATATATGAGTTCTTAGCTAAGAGGGGAGTTAAAGGAATTATTACATTATGTAATTACAACTGTGATATGTACTAAGAAGAAAGTACCACATCCCCGCATCTAGGAATCTTGTTGTTGTTGAACCCTTTGCCTCGTGTTCCAGAGAATCTCCTGACAAGAGATGTAGGATGCAACAGGACCCTTATTAATCATCATAAATGTGTTAGCTAAAAATGTGGGAGAGTTACAGGCAAAACCTTTGACCAATATGAAATGGGTATGGATGAATAAATGCATTACTCTTTCTTTTCTGTAAAGCAGTCCGGAGACCCAATTAGCATGGTCCGGAGACCCAAAGGTCTCATGAGATAGACAGTAAGACTATTTAGCAATATCCTGCTTAGTAATGAACTCTTATATTGTCTCTTAAGGACCTAGAACAAAAGGTTTATAAAGAATTAATTTTTAGCAATATGTGGAGGAAGAGAATTCAGCAAAGGAATCAACAACATCAGCGCCAGGTAGAGAACTAGGTGATAATAGCACCTAGAAAGGAATCTAAGAGAAAGTTAAGGAAGTGAATTTCTCACCTGGATAAACCACAAATGATGAAAAAGAGAAGAGTTAGATGGAAACAGGATTAAGGAAGAGTTTATAGAAAACAGGGGAAATTTAAATAGGTTCATTCAATAAAGGGCAGGAACATAGTAGAGAGAGGAAAATGATTGTTGAGGTGTTAGAGGAAAGCTAGAGGGTGGACTTTTCTTAGAGGCTGATTAGCTTCAGGAAGGAGGACACTCTTCACTGTCTGAGACAGGAAGGAAGGCAATGCTAAGAAGCTGGAGATCAACATGGAGAACTGTTAGAAGAGCTCAGGCTTGGTAGACTTTTTACTTTTCCTTGCCAAGTGGTAGACAAGTAGTGGTGCTGGTGGAAGAGGTTAGAGGCCTTGAGAAGTGTGGGGAAGGTAGCAGGTCTGGTTTTGAACAGTGAGGATAGGAGTGAACATTTGAATGATGGCTAGAGGGTAATTACCTGGTAAGGACCATGCATTTTCTGCAGCAGCATGCAGCCATAAAGTCTAGAAGGCCGAGTTGAATCAATCCAAGGTTGAGAGGTTTTCAGGGTCAGTGAGCAAAGGAGTTAAAAATGCTGGTAAAAAAGTAGTTAAAATGTGTCATCAGTGGGAATAGTGTTGCAGTGAAAATAAATTAAGATAGAATATTTATGGTTATCTTTCCTTTGTTGAAAGAAGCAATTTAGGTCTATTTTGAATGCAGATGTAATTGACATTGTTTGATGTGATGCCTAGAGTTATAGGTAATCATAGAATATAGACAATATGGAGAAAATCATAACCATTCCTTTCTCTATAACATATGTCTTTTTCTATAAAATTATTTTGAAGCAAGCTGTAATAAGAACCATCTAGGAAATTTTCTACTATTAAAAATATATTTCACCCTGGCCTGTGTTGCTCAGTGGTTAGAGTGTTGGCCCAGGCACCAAAGGGGTTGTAGGTTTGATTCCCGGTCAAGGGCATGTACCTAGGTTTCAGGTTCAATCCCTGGCAATGTCTCTCTCTCGCTCTCTCTCTCTCTCTCTCTCTCTCTCTCTTCCTGTCTCTCCCTTCCTTCCTCCCTTTCACTCTTTCTAAAAATCAATGGAAAAATTACCCTCGGTGAGGATTAACAAAAAATACACACACACACACACACACACACATATGTATATATTTATAAATATATGTGTGTGTGTTTTCATCTAATTTTATGTATGTAAATAAATAAATTTTTTCTTGCAGTCTCCTTGATTATAGTGAGAATGTGTGCATGTGTGTGTGAGCTTGAATGCATACATATCCATGTGCAGATATTATAACTTTGATGTGAAGACCAGTTATGACTTATTAATGCATCACAGGTTCCTAGCCTGCTGGATTGGGGAAAGGCAAGCTGCGGCTATAAGATGTCCCTGTGACACCAGACGGAGCTCTAGTTACATCTGTGCCAGTAGCTGAGGCAAGAGGAGTTGCTCACGCCAAATGCTCCACAGCTGGAATCTTGTTTATAGTATCAGCCGATGCTTCTGGACTCTAATCTTTAAGATTGGATTCTAGAAAGTTATCTCTTCAATTTCGTAGACCATTTAATAAGTTGCTGTGGTGAACATCAACGACAATCTTCTTATCATTGGAAATAATACAGAATTATTTATTCTTTGGTAATTTGTTTTGAGTTAAATTTTCTTTTCTATTAAAATGTATATAATAAAAAGAGGAGGTCTTATAAATGACTTTTATTATATACATCATAGAGAAACATGTTTGTTTTAATCTTTTTGAAGTAATGAAAATAATTTCAGTAAAATCTCTTTAAAATGTAAGTGATTAAAAAGCAGGAGAAAAATGATAGGATAAAAGGTATCAGTTCTTTTTAAATACAAAGAATTATTAAAACCTGTCGCTTGTTCTTCTAACTTATAGGTTCTTTGTAGTAAAACAGCTTAGGTTTTATGAGATTGAATTTTAAGAGCAATAGTAAAAATAATACCCACAAACTTTACAGTAAAGAAAGAAAACCAAACCAATTTTCTTCTTAATTCATTTCTATACATTTCATATTCAAAATAATTTCTGCTTTGCACTTGAGATAGCAAAGACATTACAAAAAGTTATTTGACTCCCATATATGTGAAGTTTCTATCAGTAAATTATTAGATCAGGAAGATCAGAAAAAATATTTTTAATGCTCATATGACCTGATTTCTTTTATTCAGAAAAACAAAATCAAAACAGAGCAGGGAAGAATCCTTGACCTAGTTTCAGCTCTGGTTTATAGTCTCAGCTGTCCCACTAACTGTAGACTTGAATAAATGATATAATATGTTCAGACCTCAGTTACTTCATCTGAAAGATTGACATGGTTTAATAACTGCTATGATATTATTGGACAGTGTTCATGACTTTTTAATATGCTTAGACAAGATTTATTTGAGATCTAAGAAATGCTTATGATAATGACTTCCCCAGAGTACAACTGGGCACTCCTGGCAGCTTGGTGGCCAGTGCATTACTGTCACTTTCCCAGCACAGATGAGATTACAGGAACGGCATGCTGGCCCTAAAATGTGTGCCAATATTTGACAGAGTACGCACATACCCAGGATCCTTCAAAACACCATTGAAACCCAGGTCTCCTTGAACCTTTGTTCACTTGTCCACTTCTTCTGGCTGCAATTGAGGTGAAAGGGAGGCCAAGGTCAGGGGGAAATTCAATTTACTTTTCATGTTATTTCTTCTTCCCTAGAAAACAATCCCTTACAGCAGTTTTCTAGCAGCAAACTCACATTCAGCACATGGGCCAGTATCTAGAGCTAATTCAAGCCTGGCATCTATAGAAACACACATCTCAGTATCTTCAGAGAGAGAAAATGCCTATGTCAGAGTTGTTACAGAGTTGTGTCCCAAAATGACTTTCTTAGAAATATAGATTTTAGAATTAGAAAACAACTACCTAAGATCACTCGTTCTAACTCTTTGGTTCATAGGTGGGGAGGCTGAGAACCAAAATTGCTAAATGGCTAACCCCTTGCCTATGATTAGCCACATGGTTTGTGAGAGAGAAAAATTCCTTAAAGGCCAGGTCTTGACAACTTTATTTTTCTTTCTTTTCTACTTCATTTCCCCAATCTGAAGAGTTGAAAAAATCACAGGAAATTACCTAAAATGAACCCTAATGCTTAAGAAACCCTTTCTCTTACAAATACATTAGATCATCCAATCAGTATTTAAACTTTTCTAATTCTCCCTTTTATCCTTTCTGTGGCTCCTTACACCAGATGCCATTTTATATTTTTCTGACATTATTCTTGACTCTGATTAAGCTTCCGTGTGATGTTGAAGCCATGACAAGTTTGTGTCTTCGGAGAGGTAGGGAAATATAATGCTGGTAGGCATAGAGAATAATGCACAAGGAAAAATATAAAGATAATTTATAGGTTGTATCCCTAAATTATTCAGGTATAAAAAATTTTTAAAGTAAAGACTGTTATTAGTAAAATCATTGAAAACTTTATAATCTCGTGTCTACTATAGTGCAATGTGATAAATAAGCACAGTTAAACCTTTTACCAGTATGTAGATTAGGGATGACTCCTTCAAACCCACTCATTCCAGTTTGTCACCAAGTCTAAGCCAAGAGGGGTGAGTTGCCCTCCAGCCTTCTCTGCTGTAAATCAGCTTTATATCCAAGGCACCCCTGCGCCATAGCAGCTTCATTTATTTTCTGTCTTGAACAATATTGATAGTTATCAACTAACCAGGAAAGAAGAGGAAGCACGGGGAGTGAGAAAGAGAGGAAGCTCCATATGGTAGAAGAAAGATACCCCAGTAATTCAACCGTGCCCAAAGAAGTCATTAAATGTAGAGAATTCACATCAGTAGAGGACAGATAACGTTAAACTTCTTAGAATGGTGCAACTCTAGTTTGTGGTAGGGGCGTGGGTCTGAGTTAATAGGCTTTATCAGACATATGGAACAACATGACATTAGAAGACATGTACAATTCCAAAATATGCCTGACTAATACTGTACTGCACAGTGTATTTACACATAAAGCATATGTTATACACTAGTATAATATGTATATAATATATTAAATCTATGTAATTTCAGGAAAATCATCACAAAATATAGATGATAGCAAAATAGCAAAATTTATTTCTGAAATGGATGTAGTTTTGAGAAGAGGTACTATCGGTTTGCTTTAGCTCTCTGATCTGTATGTTAAATGGTGTCTGGAAGAGAGATGAGAAAGAAGATGTTAGCTTTGCTAACCTAGTGAAAGAATTGTTAACTGTCCCTAGATAGAGACATGCTTTTGATTGTGATAATTAAGTTAGACTGTAAGAGTAGATAAAGAGAATACCAACAGGGAAGGTGCTTTGTCGCTCGCCAAATGCAAGTAGAATCTTGCATTTGATTTTAATAAAGAGAATGGAATGCAATGGAAATCCTGTCAAAATTGTATGACGATGTAAAACCCTATTACATGTACAAGAAAAAGTAATGTTTATCAGAAAAAAAAACATAAAATACAAAGAGACTATCAAGATGTCTTCAGATATTTGAAAGTTGGACATGGGAAGGCATTTAAACTTCTTAAATATAACCTCAAAGTATAGAAGCAAGATATCAAAGATACAGGGAAAGTGTTTGAGGCCCATCATGGGGAAGATGATTTTTAGACCTTTTTGATCAACTAAAAGTGGAATCAGTTACTCTGGGAAGTTGTAAATGTACTGTTATTCAAGAACCAGTTGGGTAACTACTTGGTGGGAACATGTTAGAAAGAATTCAAGCATCAAATGGGGCAGGAACTGAAAACACCACATGATATCTTTTAATCTTAAGTATTATTTGGAAAATGAACAAGTATGAAACCTGGACCATGACCACCCACAGATAACTGTTTGTGCCTGATTAGTCTATTTGTGTGAAGCCCAAAGAACACAAAAGATGCATTTTGTACAGCTGCTGAATTAAGCATATTAAAAAATTTGGTTTGCTAAAATAAATTCTATGATTAGTATTAGAGTCATTATAATGAATAAATTTAAATTTTATTTGACTCTTCTTTCTGAGCTAGTGTGCATATGTGCACCACCTGCATGTGTGTGCATATCTGTGTGTGTGTTGTGTGTGTAGCAGGAACAGCTTGTCAACACCATTTTCTGAGTGCCTAATCTACAGCCTATTTTATTGGATATTTTGGGTATATAGAGATTTATAGATACAGTTTCTTAACTAAAAAGATTTATCTTGTTCTCCCCCCCCCCCTCCCATTTTCTTTACCTTTTCTCTTTCTACACATTTCCATACTCCAAGTATTTTGGATTTTAACTATACACTAGACATAGGTTCCAGTCCAAGCTTTTTAATTTATTAGCTGTGTGACTAAATTACTAATCTCTTAAAGTTTTAGTTTCCATCTTTGTAGAAGATAATAATAGAACCAACTGCATGGTAAAGACTGAAATATGGACATAGCTCACAGTATATAAAAAGTGTTCATTCGTTCAGTACTAGTATTATATTATTGTTCCAACTCACTGTCATATCTACCCTTGTAATCTCTCATTAAACTCTTCTTACTCTGGGTCCATTAGAACCCCTATCAAACTGCTACTCCACCACACTGCCACTATCCATTCTGTTTTATGGTTGTCCTACCTTGTTTTGGAAAAGGATGGGCTTCCCATTTCAGTTCAAAGCTCTACACATTCATACTCCTGCTCTCATCTCTTGCCCTTACATGGGAAGATGGGAAAATCTATAGTCATAGAATTTTAGGTCTGATAAGAACTAGAGCTTGTCCAGTCAACCCACTCATTTTAGAGATGAGAAACCTGGGATAACAAAGCCAGGATCTGACCTTTGTAAGATAATAGAACTGATGTTGGCGAGGCCTGGTCGTCAGCACAAGCAGCAGAGAAGTAAGGAAGAAGAGTGATCGCCTGCCTTGGAAGGAGAATCGGAGGACGCTGTTTCCATGAATAAGTCTCATGTCATTCTGAGATTCCTAAGTATTTCTGTGGAGTCTTGGTGGTAACTACTAAAGTTCTACTCAAAAGCCATTGAGAGATATGAACCAGTGATATTTGGCAATTAATACAATATTTTCACACATATACCCACAATCTGGTAAAGTTCTAGTTATTTGTATTTAATCCATCCCTCATTTTTAATGAAAAGTGCATGTATTAAAAGAATTGGAAATACTTAGGTGGAGGTATTGCAATTCTTGGAGACCTAATGAGAATGCACATAATGAGGTGAAATCATAAAATTTTAATTGTGATTTTCCTTAATTTTTGTTTAGAATGGAAAGTCTAATGAGTCATCATGGACTTAGCCACCATCCAGAAACCTGGTAACTATGACTTCTATTTTATATGTGCTAGTAGGATTTGGAACCTAGAGTGGAGTCAGAGGATTGTCTCTAAAGAGATTCTGAAATGATAGGTTATAAAGGGTATCTTTTCCATCAAAATTGATGAAATTTGTTGGTTGAAAAAGAATATGTGTTCTAGAGATGTCACCCTTTTTTCTACAATCCTCCTTTCCAACCCAAATAGGGGAAGAGTGATATTTCTCAAAAATATCAATACTAGATACTTGCAGAAACAATTTTTCAAAAATTGATGTAAAGATATAGCCTACTAGATATAACTATACTATTAGAAGTATTCCAACCAAAGAGATTTTATAAATCAATCAGAAATATAGACATATACAATGCTTCTTTTATTTAGAATATAGCCTTATGATAAATATTGCAATGGATTTATTAACTTATTCAGCTAACTAATTGATATCCAAATATGGAGGAATAGTAAAATGATCTAAACATGATCTCTATCCCAAAAGAGATGGTAATCTTGTACCAGAGAAAAACACATAAGGAAATAACTCTGAAAAGTTTTCTGGGGGTCAGAAATGCTGTATGCACATGTTGTCAGGGTAGCACATATAAGGCAGTGTATAACTCAGCTATAAAATAAATATATATGTATATAAATTTTCTAAGGTTTTATATAATAGAATTCTAGTTAGTCAAAATTTTCTGAGGATACCAAAACATGATTTTTTAACCATTAAAGGTTTTCTAAAAAGATTTCTCATAGGGATGTAGTATTTTTAATGCCACAATCAGAAACTTTTAATTTAAGGATGAAAGACATAATGAGAAGTATATTTTTATGATACAATAATAGGAATCATAACACCTATATTATTTTATCCAGAAAATCTAAAACAACAATAACAAAAAAGTATTTGCTTAATCCAATGATGGAGAAGCAGGAAGAGTATCATAGGAGACAACAATCATAATATATTTTGAAGAATGAGGAATTTTATACACTGAAAGTAAGGAAGAGTATTTTTAAAAATGCAAGGACAGTCTTGGATTTGTGAATGTCACTAGATGTGAAGAATTGACAGTAAGATTAGGACAGTAAGATTAGACAGTAAGATTAGACAGTAAGATTAGACAGTAAGATTAGGAAGAACAGGCCATTGTGAAACTGACTATTATATAGAAATGAGGAATCATTAGTATGCTTAAGCATGGGAGTGACTTTAGAAAATTCCTTTTCTAAAAATTAATCTGGTGAAACTGGAGTGACACTATTGTAGGAAACTATTAGAACAAGAAGTAAAAATAAGAGGCAATTACAATATAACCAATCCAGATGAAAAATGTCATAAATTCTTTAGTACTGCTCAAAGCACACGGAGAGAAATGGGGGCTGCAGACAATTTATCTTGGTGTTTAGAACCTATGGGCCTCCATGGTCCAGACATGAAAATCAAGGAGTATGATAAGTCCAGAGTCCCTCTGTATTCCTAAATCAGAGACCAAAGGTGACATAAAGGAAAGAAACATTGTTCTAAAATTCCAGGACATGGAAACTCCAATTCAGCAGTAATTTTAAGAAACTGATGAGGGTTGGTAGTTAATTATCGAGGTTCATGTAAGGTGATTTTAGAAATAGCAAAAGGAATGTCCAAACCTGAATTTATAACCCTGGCAGAAATTTTGTGAGAGAAGTCGCCAGGGGCTGTGATTAGGAATTATCCCTTGGGATTCCAGTTAAAATGGTATTCATGACTTCATTACAAAGTCACTTCAAATGAACTTTCCACAGAAAGTTAAGTTTGATAGTCAATGTCCAATCTGGTATTTACATTGGTTTATGGAATTGTAAATAGATCCCTGAGCAAAACTTAGAGTCCTGCCTGGTGTGAGCAAGTGAGGCTGTTACCTAGTAGAGAGCAGGAGGGTCTACTGCACTGTCTGTGAGTACCTCCTGGACTATTTTATTTCCGCATAAACTCAATCTTCAACTCCTGCAGATTCTACCATCCAGGTATAACTAATTTTCATTCAATTATCTTCACTGCAGGAATCTTCTCTGCCTCATCATTGTCTCTCATCTGTATTGTTCCAACCGCCTCTTGATTTATCTCTTTTTTATTATAACTGACACTACTAAATTCTTCAGTGGCTGCTGTAGGGTTAAGTAGATGATCTCTTTATGAGGTATCCATAATAGTTACTATGACAACAGGTTTCTAGCTTCACAGCAAGTGGTTTTCTGTGATACCTGTGGCTTCCTCCAAACTTGCAGTAATGAGCAATGTTCTGAAATCAGAGCTGGAATAGAGCAAGCTTGGCTGACTAGACCGCTCTGTTGGTGGACCTTGGTGCATATGACTTACTTGAAAATGCAGATTAGACAAGCAATGTTTTATTTATTAATTCACTTGCATACTTACTTACTTATGTGCCCCATCACTGTGATATTGAGAGGTATTCAGTTTATGAACATTTTGTAAAACTGTCTATGCCAATGTTACCCAGTTTTATTTGGGTAGGAATCCAGTAGGAAACTGATTGAAAGTGGTTGGTGAATACAAATGCATACAAATGTTGCCTACAGAATAATAAATCTATCTAATCTATCTATCTATCTATCTATCTATCTATCTATCTATCTATCCATCTGCTTTCCTAACTACTTATCTTTATGCACATATAAATATGTGTGTATGTGTGTGTGTGTGCATGTGCAGATTAATTTCAGCTCATACTGTAGTTTCTTAAACTCCCTAAATCAGCAGTTCTCAACCTGTGGGTCTCGACCCCTTTGGGGGTCGAATGACCCTTTCACAGGGGTCACCTAAGACCATTGGAAAACACATATATAATTACATATTGTTTTTGTGATTAATCACTATGCTTTAATTATGTTCAATTTGTAACAATGAAAATACATCCTGCATATCAGATATTTACATTACGATTCATAACAGTAGCAAAATTATAGTAGCAACAAAAATAATTTTATGGTTGGGGGTCACCACAACATGAGGAGCTGTATTAAAGGGTCGCAGCATTAGGAAGGTTGAGAACCACTGCCCTAAATTGTAATCGTTTGCCTACGAAAGAACTATGAAGTTTTGTGTAAAATGGGTTTTTATTTGTGAAAATTTTTGAAATTAATAGTCTAGGTTATAAGAGAGTGACTTTTTCTTTATATGGATTATGTACTCAAAGGAAAATTGGTTTGGAAGTAAATTATACAACCTTGAGGAATTATGGAATTGGTTTTTCTTTTCTCTTTATAAAAGTTTCAGTTGCTAAAGAGAATCTGGAAAGTTTTATGTGTAAGAAAAGAGACAGATAAAAAGAAATAAAAGTTTAAGCATTTATTACTTGGCTACCAGGTCAATCTAATTAAAAGTCCATCTCCTAAGCTTATTTACAGTGCTAGCAGCTAAACATAAACATATGGTCATCAGACCTCCCTAATTACCTGTTTTCATTGTCTATGGCTGCTCCTTAGTTTCCAATATGGCTTCTTTTTTCAACTCTGCATTTACTTTGCCCTCTGTTGCAATGTATTCAAATCTGTGTTTAAATTTATTGTATTCATTGTACAACAGAGCTTATTTTTCAGTCCTGAATAACTGTGTAAATAATTATATGGCCAAACAAACTCTCAAAACATTACTTAACAAATCAGATTTACTTAAGAAATCCCACAGTGATCACTCCCCCAAATTAGAACCTTGGTAATTTGGTTCCAGTATTTGTGCTGTTAAGTACAATTCTCTTGTTAGTTGCCTGATATATTCCATGAACACTGCATTACCTCCTAGACATGTTGTGTCAGTCAAAAACATTTCTGCATCACAAAGTGTTTCAAAACCACACATTAATATACAATATAGATATATGACTGTAAATAAAGTTTCTAATGTTTTTTAGTGAGCAAGAATTATCATTTGTAGTGATCGACTGAATTTTTGTCCCCTGCTCTCTAGGTGTTAGCTGTGGAACTCTTCCAACTTTCATTAGAGCTCCCTGTTGCCTGTTTTCATTGCCATACATCTACACTTAGTTTTAAATATGGTCTCTTTTTTTAAGTTCCCTATTTGAGAAAACAAACGCAAAAAACTGAAGGATGTAACTGATGTTAGGACTTCCTGCTCACATTGAATCAGGTCCCCTGATCCATAACCTGCTGAAGATCCTATTTGTTTCATTTCTTTGGTGTCTTTCAACTCCTCCCTCACTTGGAGAAATGTTCTGATAAGTTGAAATACCTTTGAATTGAAGAATCCTGATAATAATAGGGTGTTTTTTTTTGTATCATTTAGCATTTTCCTGCCAATTAATAAAGAACTTACATCCAAAATGATGGCATGTTTCCACAGAACAACCCTATATATTGAATATCTTCAGCTATTGCTAGATCCTTAGGAAAGAACTTAGTTCCTCAAGTGATGCGGTGTGACCAGGAAAGCACCACACACCATGTTAAGAGTAGATGATAATTCAGTTCCATTTATTAGTCACATTCACTGTGCTTTATTTTTCAGGGAAGCTGATTTTAATTTCAGACATCTATTTACAACAGGAGGCTGTTCCTTGTAAGCAGAGACCAATTTTTTGTTCTCCTACATGGCAATGATTTCTACACTTGCCATACGTGAGAAAACACTTAGCGGTGTCTTTCATGGCGCATTTCACTGTGAAAGGAAAGAAAAGCATAGAAATCATTGCATTATTATATGTGTCTTCAGGTCCCAAGCTTGTTGAGATGATCTTACCTAATAATAGACAAACATGTAAATTAACCGTCCCTCTGCTACCCTCACCATCCAATCAGGAGAGTATGCAAATTAACCCAACAAAGATGGCAGTTAATTTGCATACGTAGGGGCGAAGTGGTGGAGCAAAGTCTGAAGACTCCATTCAGAGCTGCGAAGACTGAAGGCTCTGGCCGGAGCAAAGGCCTGGGTCACGGGTGCCAGAGGAAAACTAGTGCCAGCAGCCAAGGGAAGGGAAGGCCTATTGCATGAATCTCTTCATGCAACGGGCCTCTAGTGATTAATAATTAGCTGATTAATTATTAAGCAATCATTGACATGAAAATTATTATAGCATCTGCATATGTTAAGTTTTCTCCCCTGTTGTAGAGATTGAAGAAGTGATTTATTTTGCTGGAAATGATTGTTTTGTGATATTTTTAGCTTCGTTGTCTGTTTTTCTTCTCCAGCTTTTAGCTGGACCAACTAGTGGCTAAAGCTTAGTTTTTCATAAAAATTTCTAAATTGATATTGTTAGACCAGAGTGGTTTTGGAACAGACATAATATATATCCCTGTGGCTACCTACCAAACTAATTTTTTTCCCTTAATTCAAAAGAAATCAAACACACATATTCTGGGCTTTAGAATTAAAACATGGAAAAATTAGTTGTTTAAATTGTTATATTGCTTTTATCTTTAGAACTCTTTCTTACAGGAAAGATGGAGAGAATCCCAGCAGACACTAGGGTAAGAGGGATTCTTTGAACACACACAATGACCTGAGGCTCGTCAGGGAAGAAGGGGTTGTTGGGAGTACTAGCTATGCCATTCACCACCAGCCTTAGACACACAATGAAGCGGGGTTAACTTGCTCAGCATCTCCTCATGTCTCCTTTTCTGAGTCCTTTCCTCTATAAAGTCCTCAAGTCCACATTAACACAAAATAAACCAACTAATGCACTCATAAGTGCATTATCTTAATCTTTCACCTTTTCAAGAATTATTTGCATTTTTAAATGGGCCACTCAGGGAGGAAGACCCTCAAAGTAAAAGCAATCTTAACATATAGGACACAATGGTAAATAATACTGATAACCCAATATATTGATCCCCTCTGATTTCAGTGAAGTTATGTTAGCATAAAATTTCTGTTACTTCGGGTAACTAGACTTTATAAGAAAAAATAAGTTAAACCCATATAATATGAATTTTCTTGCCAAATAATTTAGACCATGTGATATCGCCATTCCACTGTATAAATTAACGATGTTTCCTTATTTGTATTATCTAGAAATATGCTATTTATTGCCTTTAATGCTAGAGGGGAAAGACATTATCTCACCAGATCAAAAATGCATCCTAAAATTACACTGTCCTACACCAGGAGTGTGAAACATGTATGTTCACTTGTTAGAATATACAAATAACAGAAGATGACAGCAAGTGGAATTATAAATTAGCATTTTTCCATTACTAACAAAAACAATAAATACTTTCCTCTAGATAACAGCTATTGCATAATATAAAAATTCATATTTATTCATAAGAAGGAATTGTAAATTTTCAACTTTTAGATAAGACCATGCATACACTCAAGTTTCTTGGGTCTCTGAAGATACTTAAAATGTCATGAAGGTTTTCATATTTTTTAAAACCAAGGCATGAAGGACACATGCAAATCATGACAATACTGGAGGTCCTGTGCATGAAATTCATGTGGGGTTATGGGAGGGGTCTCAGGCCAGCCTGCACCCTCTCCAATCCAGGACTCCTTGGGGGAAGTCCGACTGCCGGTTTAGGCCCGACAGGGATCGGGCCTAAACCAGCAGTCAGACATCCCTCTCCCAATCCTGGACTGCTGGCTCTTAACCGCTCACCTTCCTGCCTGCCTGGTCGCCTCTAACTGCCCCGCCCTGATGGTCTGATTGCCCCTCACTACTTCTGCATGCCAGCTTGATTGCCCCTAACTGCCCCCCTGCTGGCCTGGTCGCCCCCAACTACACTCCCTCTGTCACGCTGGTTGGCTCTTACTGCCCCCCTCTGCCAGCCTGGTTGCCCCTAATTGTCCCCCCCTGCTGGACTGATTACCCCCTGTTGGCCTGGTTGCCCCACGCAGCCTGCTTGTTCAGTCATTTGGTTGTCCCTCACTAATTGCCCTGTCAGCCTGGTCATAGGCAGCCATCTTGTGAGGGCATGAGGGTTAATTTGCATATTACCTCTTTATTATATAGCATAATTGGAGTTAATATTTTATTATCCAAATATGGTTGCTTTATATACTAGCCTTCTCTATTTAAGAAAAAAAATATTGTTTGGGGTTAATGAAAACAAAACCTGTTTTTAATTCAATTTGTCCTGAATTTGAAAGAATATAATCCTATATAATAAAACCAAGCATGCAAAGTGTCCCCTCAACTAGGAGTTCGTCTGGGAGTTAACCAGGGGGCAGGGTCATCCAGAGGAAGAGAGGGAGGTGCTAGCTGGAGGCTACAGCAGGGGGCTGGGGAAGGGTGGTAGGCCCCAGTGGCAGCAGGAGGCTGAGGAAAGAGAGGGAGTATCCAGCTGGCAGCTGGCAGCTGCTAGGGACCCTACCAGTGCATGAATTTTGTGCACTGGTCCTCTAATATAATTATACTAGTATTCCTCATAATTTTCAATTTATTTTAATTATAAAATAGTACAAACCATTCGAATCTTTTATCCAAAATTCTTAAGTACTTGATTTTTAAAATTCACTCAAAGCTAGATTTTCATCTGTGCTGCTAAGACATGAAATTTTGTTTTAATGAAACTATATAGAGTTATAAAATAAAAAAAGAGAAGGAATTCTTTGCAACAGCATGAATGGAACTGGAGAGCACTATGCTAAGCAAAATAAGCCAGTCAGAGAAAGATAAATATCACATGATCTCACTCATTTGTGGGATATAATGATCAACATAAACTGATGAACAAAAATAGATCCAGAGTCAAGGTAGCACTGAACAGACCATCCAACCTCAGAGAGAAGGCAGGCAGGGAGAGGGAGGGGGTGGTTGTGGGAGGGGGGATTGGAGATCAACCAAATAACTTATATGCATGCATATTAACATAACCAATAGACACAGACACTGGGGCAGTGGTGGCTTGCCCTCAGGGTGGGAGTGGTCAGGTGGGGGTCAATCAGGGAAAAAGGAGACATATGTAATACTTTAAATAATAATGTAAAAGAGAAACATGCAAATTGACTGCACCTCTGCTACACCCCAAGCCATGCCCACCAGCCAATCAGAGCGACTATATGCAAATTAACCCAACCAATGTGGCGGCCGGCAGCCACGGAGCTGGAGCAAACAGGAGGCTTGGTTGCCCCAGCATTGGAGGAAACCAAGCTTCCCGCCTGCCCTGGCTGGCTGTGGCCTCCACTCAAGGCAATAAAGTTTCAATTATAGAAGATAAATAAATCCCAGATACCAGCTTCCAGCCAGCCTCCACTGGGAGCTTGGGTGGCTGGGGGCTGTGGCCAGCCTGCAAACAGCCATCAGCCCCTCACCCAGGCTGGCCACACTCTCATGGGGTGAGGGTCCCTGCTGAGGGGCTTGGCCAGCCTGCAAACAGCCATCAGCCACTCACCAAGATTGGCCAGGCACCCCAGCAGGATCCCCCACCCTGAAGGTGTGTGGCCAGCCTGAACGGCCCTCAGCCCCTTACCCAGGCTGTTCAGGCACCCCAGTGGGGACCCTCACACTGAAGGGGCTGTGGCCAGCCTGCAAACAGCCATCAGCCCCTCACCCAGGCTGGCCAGGCACTCCAGTGGGGACCCCCACCCTAAAGAGGGTGTGGCCAGTCTGAAAACAGCCCTCAGCCCCTCACCCAGGCTGGCCAGGCACCCCAGTGGGATCCCCACCCTGATCCGGGACACCCTTCAGGGCAAACAGGCCAGCCCCCACCCAGGCACCAGGCCTCTATTCTATATAATAAAAGGGTAATATGCAAATTGACCCTAACAGCAGAACGACTGGGAATGACTGGTCACTATGACACACACTGACCACCAGGGGCAGACAGTCAATACAGGAGCTGCCCCCTGGTGGTCAGAGCATTCCCACAGAGGAAGCTCTGCTCAGGCACAAGCCAGGATGCCAGCTGCCAGTACAGGGTAGTGGTGGGAGCCTCTCCCGTCTCCTCAGAAGTGCTAGGATGTCCAACTGCAGCTTAGGCCTGCTTCCCGCTGGCAAGTGGACATCTCCAGAGGGCTCCCAGGATGCCAGAGGAATGTCTGATTGCCAGCTTAGGCCCAATCCCCCGGGGAGCAGGCCTAAGCCAGCAGGTGGTCATCCCCTGAGGGTTCCCAGACTGCAAGAGGGCACAGACTGGGCTGAGGGATCCCTGAATGCACAAATTTTTGTGCACCTGGCCTCTAGTATATATAATAAAACAAAATAAAATAAGATGTTTTTAGACTCTAAATCAATGAAAACACCAAACTTTTAAAAATGAGAATTCTTAAAGTAAATTATGCAACATAATTTAGCCAAATCTATCATTCTTGTTAGTGGAAAACCCACTGTTCCTGTACTACACACAATGCCCCATTATTTTCCAGGGATTCAAATGATTATACTTTGATACTTTACCTAACTCATCTTCTTCACCAGCCAGCCCATACTGAGAACAAAGCATTTGCTCAAGTCCTTAAACTGTCTCCCACACAATGATATAACTAACAAGGAGCCTTACTTTTTAGGAAGATCGCAAGTCCCTTTGAAATTCATTCCTGTGACCAACACAAACCACTCCTTTGGCAATCCAGTCACTCTTTTTCCCCAGTTAACATCAAACATGACTTCTCTCTCCAGAAAGATATTTCACCTACTCAAATAATATTTCCATTTTTACCTGGTGGCAATGGGACCAGTAAGAAAAATAAAATGAAGAGAGAAACCACAATTTTCATGGTTGAAGAGCATCAAATCAGCAGCTGGTGTCTTTTAGTAAGAGGACGGTAAAAAGTGTACCTTTTTATATTCCTTTCCTTGCAGTGATATGAATTTGGTCATTCATGTTTATCAAAAGATAACAATCCTGTTTAGCAGTGCCTGACGCAAAAGTGCTGGACATTGCTTTTCTTTAACATGAGAATGTAAAGGGCTTATGACATCCCCAGTGGGTTATTGTGATTTTTTATAACTAGTTGTCTAAGAAATTCCATAGTACTGGGATTTTTTTTTTTTTTTTTAGTACTGGGATTTTTTAAAAAAATATGTTTTTATTGCTTTCAGAGAGAGGAAGTGATAAAGTGATATAGAGATAGAAACATCAATGATGTCCCCGCTGGGGTGATTGGCCAGCCTGGGTGAGGGGCTGAGAGTCGTTTTCAGGCTGGCCACACACCTTCAGGGTGAAGGGTCCTGCTGGGGTCCCTCACCAGTCTGGGTGAGGGGCTGCTGGCTCTTTGCAGGCTGGCCACAGCCCCCAGCTACCCAAGCTCCCATTGGAGGCTGGCTGGAAGCAGGTATCTGGGATTTATTTAGCTCTTATAATTAAAACTTTGTTGCCTTTTGCGGAGGCTAAAGCCGGCCAGAGCAGGCAGGAAGCTTGGCTTCCCCCATCGCCATGGCAACCAAGCCTCCTGCTTGCTCCAGCTCCATGGCTGCGGGCCGCCATCTTGGTTGGTTTAATTTGCATATAATCACTCTGATTGGCTGGTGGGCGTGGCTTGGGTGTAGCGAAGGTATGGTTAATTAGCATCTTTCTCTTTTATTTTATATATATATATATATATTAAAAAATTATTTTTAAAATACAAAGTCCTAAAGAAAATTGAGATAGTAATGAAAAAGGAAGTCATGAGGAAGAAATACAAAAGTTTAATATACTTATCCAAAATATTTAATTCACTGGGAATTAGGAAAATATAAGTGAATATAACTTTGACTTTTTTCATAATTATTTTACATATGTTTTTGCTGTTGTTCTTTAAAGAGTAATACAGGGTACTCCCTCACCACCTTTGTACTTTTGAGTACCTTCCTAGAATTCTTCTGAGTCCCTTGGACAGTTTAAAGCTGGATAATTTTAAAGGTCCTGTTTTCTACATCATAGAATATTTCTTGCCAGAGGCCGGTCCATCCTTGCTGCTTGACACAGTCACTGAAGGCAAGAAACATCCGCACAGTATATGTTTCAAGGGACCTGTTCTTAATACGTTTGCTCCCCTTCTTAGCGCTATGTATTCTAGCCAGGGCCACTTTCCCTAGAAAGGACTTATGAAGAACTTGGACTAAGACTGTTGGCAATAAATTTGGGACTTGTTGGGCCCTCATCCCGGGGGGTCTGCCCACCAAGGAAAGCACCAAAGCCTATACCCCTGGAGACCCACTGACACAGGGCAGTCCCAGGGAAGACAAGCAGCCAGTGGGGCTGGGAGGACATAACCTTTACTGGGAAAGATAATCTCCTTCAGTCACTTCCTTGTAGCTTATCAGTAGAGCAGTAGAATAGTGACTTTGGAATAGCCCAGCCCTTATAATGGAACACAAAGATTAATCTAGACAAGATTAAAATCAACAGAATTAGATAGAGACAGGATTTTTGGCAAAGGTCAGATAAGAAACTATGGACATGAAACAAGGAACTGTAGAAGGTTAAGGGAGGACCCAAAACATACCATGATGTGACTTTAGAGGCATGCTTATAGGATCAAATGGTATGAAACCAAATGTAACAGGAGAATAAAGAGAGAACCTGGCTATGCTGATCAACTGAACACTGTCTCCATGTCATTCCTTCTCTGCCGACTCCATCCACACCTTTGGGAACCCCTGGACCTGCTGGGGCTGGACCCCAACAATTATATTTGATTCATTATGTTGTTGATGATGCTCTCTATTGCATTTTCATTTAAGTCATTGTATTTTTTCAGCTCCACGATTTGTCTGGTTCTTTTGATTATTCCTTCTCTATTAAACTGTTCACGTATTACTTTCTGATTTTGTTGAATCATCTTTCTGTGTTTTTTGTACTCAACTGAGTGTTTTTAAAACAGCAATTTGAAATTTTTTACCAGGTAAACTACTAATCTTTGTGTCTTTGGAGTCAGGTACTGAGAAATTATTGTATTCCTTTAGTAGTGTCATGTTTTCTTGACATTTTAAGTTCTCATTTTCATGGCCTCACAATGAAACATAATGGCACTTATTTTCACCTCCTTCCATGAATCAATAATTTTTAAAAACCTCAATGAACCCAATAAATACAGTTCATTAACAGTTTGAAGCTATTTGAAGGAACTGTATAATGAATCTATGTAATTTTTTATCTCTCTTTTAAATATGCATCCGTTCATAATCATTATAATTTGTTAGCTTGGCCTGGTTCTTCTTGGTATATTCCTTCTTTTAAATGTGCCTTCTTATTACTTTAGAAAGATAAAGCTGTGATAAAAGAAAAGTACAGAAGAATGGTTCAAGATCTTTGATTCTTTTCCAAATTTTATCACAACCAGGCTGTACTGTTTCATAACTCTCTGTTCCTCAGTATCCTTAGTGTAAAGTAAGAAATTTGGAACTCAGCGATGCTTTAGAAGTTGTGTGGTAAAGAACTTAACAATGCTTTAAGAGAAGCCTTGCCTGTATTCTAGCTCTTCTAACCCTTTAGAATGTCATGCCTGAGAGCAGTGTCTAGTTTCACATGGAATCTTGAGTTACACAGGACAGCCTAAGAATGTGATTTCAGTTGAGGGCTTTGGGTTATGTAGTATAAACTCAAACATCAGATGGGCTGGGGACAGATCAGCCAGGTGGAAAGTCAACTATACCTATTTGATGAACCCCCAATAAAATCCCTGGTCACTAGAACTCAGGTAAACCTTC
The DNA here is from genome assembly GCF_964212035.1 of Myotis nattereri. Lineage (NCBI taxonomy): Eukaryota > Metazoa > Chordata > Mammalia > Chiroptera > Vespertilionidae > Myotis > Myotis nattereri. The sequence goes on from NC_138081.1 coordinate 20,862,919, forward strand.
CTTGTTGGCAATACTCCATATATATCGTCATGCATTGCTATTGAAGGAAAGTAAAAACATTCCTGACTGAATTGAGAAAAATAACTGGAATCTCCATACTGGAACCTTTCCTGGACTCTGCCCCATTTACCTCTTCTATTGGCTGATTTTAAGCTATATTTGTCACCCTAATAAATCATAATTATGAATATAACAGTTTTCAGTGTGTTCAGTGAATCCTCCTAGAGAATAATAAAAACTGTAGGTGGTCTTGGGGTGCATGAACTTACAATTGGTGTCATAATTGAAGATGGTGTTGGGAACTGCCCCCTAATTTTGCATCAGGAATGGGACATTTTGTATTGCAGCTCCATCTTTAGTGCATAGCTTAAACTTTATTTCTTTAGAAAATTATATCCTCATTTCATGGAACTTATTTGCTTTCCATATTTTATCATTTTTATTATGCACTGATTTGTGGTCCTCTAAATTTCTTCTGTTCAAGCTCAAACTCTCAGTATGACTCTATCTGGAGATTGGGCCTTTAAAGAGTTAAATAAATTTAAATAAGGTAAAAATGGGGAGCCCTAATCCAATAGGACTTATGTTATTATAAAAGGAAAAGGGACACCAGAGATGTGCATGCACAGAGAAAAGGCCTTGTGAGGATACAGCAAGGAGACAACTCACCAGTATTTTGTATACTAAAGTACATACTAGGTACTTAACAATGTTTGAATGAATGGAGTGATAAATTAGCAAAAGATTAAATAATTAATTTCTATAGTTATTATAGCTGAATATCTACAGCTGTACTTCATTAGAGAACCCTTTCCAGATACTTATATCCCAATCCTATATAATAAAAGGGTAATATGCAAATTGACCCTAAGGGCAGAACAACTGGTAACGACTGGTCACTATGATGCGCACTGACCACCAAGGGGCAGAAACTCAATGCAGGAGCTTCCCTCTGGTGGTCAGTGTGCTCCTACAGGGGAGCTCCGCTCAGCCACAAGCCAGGCTAACAGCTGCGAGTGCAGCAGCAGTGGTGGCAGTGCTAAGGATGTCCGACTGTGGATGCCCCGGGCTGCCAGAGGGATGTCTGACTGCCAGCTTAGGCCAAATCCCCCAGGGAGTGGGCCTAAGCTGGCAGGTGAGCATCCCCTGAGGGGTCCTGTACTGCGAGAAGGTGCAGGCCGGGCTGAGGGACCCCCCTTCCCGAGGGCACAAATTTTCATGCACTGGGCCTCTAGTATCAATATTTTTTTTTTAATTTCTGCTGAGTCAAGAGATCCAACAATCAGTGACCGACTTCCAGATCTAATGAACAAGTCCTTTTTCAGTTTACACCATGTCTGTACTCCCACATGATGAGAGAACAAAAACACACTGACTATTTTCACAATAAATTTACTGCCAGTAATTAATTAGTGCTCTCTGGCAGTCATATTACATTTCCTGGTTCCTGTCACACTTCTCTTTTAGAAAATTATTTTATACTCTCTCCTCACCTCTGAAGCTACCAGAGCCTTCTCCCATTTTCTAAGTTTTAGCTCAAGACCTGGCTTTCTATGTTGCTGAGAGATTTTGGCAATCATTAGAAAACTTTATCAACTTCCAAAATTACTGTTCCCCAGTTTTACCAGTGGGACTTACCTCCATTCTATGCTCTGGATGAATTCTCTGAGATCCCATGAGTCCAGCAAAGGATGATATCTTTGTTTTTTATTTGGATCCAAACTTTTTGCCTAGTTAATGGTTTATTTTCTCTTCTCCACAAATCTTTTAATGTTTTAAATTTTCCAGTTATAAGTGTTGAAAAAAATTTTCTCGACATCATTTTGACCTCAAGCTACTACATCATTTCTTTTGTTCCATTTATTGCCAACCTCTTCAAAATAGTTTTCTATATTTTTTATTAAATTTCCATCCTCTCAATTTCTCATGAACAGGGTTTTTGCCTCTTTCACCCTGCTGAAATTGTTCTAGTAATGGTCTTCTAACACTTTCAAATACTAATTTATTGGTCATTTTATTGTCTTTCTTTTACTTGGCTTATTATCAATAATAGATTCATGCTTTTAAGTGGAGTTTCAGGATATCACATTACTTAGTTGTCTCCTAACTTTCTGGTTACTTCATATTAGTCTTTTATATTGGTTTCTCATCTCATCAGTCTTTGAATTTTGCTACACCAAAAATGTAGGATTTAATTTCGGAAATTTTATCTGTACTCATTCCCATGAGATCTCAGGTCAATCTTATGACTTTAAATGACATCTAGACAATGGCAATTCTAAGCTTTTAATCACCATCCTGAAGCCTTTCGTTTAAACTTTAGACAAATATCCAACTGCCTATTTGACATTTCCTATTAAATATCTAACCTAACATGCCCAAACTGAACTCCTGACATGCACACTCTTGCTAAACTTATACTTCCCACAGTTTCTCTACTCATTTAATGGCAACTCTATTTTTACAATTACCTGAACAACAACAAAAAAACCACAACTAAGGTCACCCTTGGCTTGCAAGGTTGCAAGTCACATTCTTACATTCTGTCCCCAGCAATTCCTTTGACTCTACTTTCAAAATGAATCAAACATTTGATTAATTTTCATCATACTCACTCTTACTACCAGGCACGGGAAGTCATCTTGGTGTATCAGAATGATAGAAACTAAGAAAAAAATTGTAATGTTGTGTATGATGTGCATATAAGGACCATCTTAAAAAGTTGGGAGGTATATAGATAAAGATTAAAATTCCCATTTGGAGGACTGAAATAATATAGGTGCATGCTGAGGTCCTGCCCCAGCAGGTCTAGGGGTCCCCAAAGGTGTGGACGGAGACAGCGTTCAGTTGATCAGCAGCCTAGCCAGGATCTCTAGCCAAGTTCTGGTGTATATTGTCTTGTTACATCTGTATTTATACCAGTTGATTTTAATCCTGTCAATTTCTATTGCAAAGGTTAGGGCGTTTCTTATCTCCATTCCAGGGAGTAAAGATTATGTAGCTTAAGCATGATTGTTTGTAGTTAAAGTGATTAACTACCCGCCTGGCACTTAGTTAAGGGGTTTTATCCCCTCCCTAACTTCAGGGAAAAATCCCTACCTGGGGAAACAACCTTTCTCGAAGAGGTGACTTTGGTTAAAACACATAGCACTAAGGGGAGCAAACATATTAAGAACAGTATGCTATATACGCCAGGTCCCTTGAAACATATGCTGTGCAGATGTTTCTTTCCTGCAGTGACTGTGTCAAGCAGCAAGGATGGACCGGCTTCCGGCAGGTTCATAGCTTATTTTGTACTTATTTAATGATAATATATTTGTATTACTATTTTTTTTAAAGTAAATAACATAGGACATACACATTTATTAAAAATGCAATGATTTGATTAAAATATGACCTGGGTTTGTGCCACAGGCCAATTGGTGGTGAGTTACAAAGGGACAAAATAAGAAGCCGTAAGGGGCTAAGCATGTTTTTAAAAGGCATGAAAAAAAGAAAAGAGACTCAGAGCAATATCGGTACAAACAGTTTTCACAGAACAGTTTTGCTTTGCAGTCTATAGGAAAACTCTCCCCAGCGCTTTTAGAACTGTTTGCATTCCTGAGACGATAGGGAAAAAAAAGGTCCAACACTCGGCCCATGATCCACTGGGATAAGAGACAATGAGCCCTGTTCGGGAAGTCGATTTGAAAAGGCAAACTATTTTATCAGTTTAATAGGGCTAATCATGTTATTAAGTTATAATGGCAAATGCTGCCACTCAATTAGAGCAGCAATACATTAATTACTGAGTTTATGATAATACATCAATCAGGAAAAGGACCAGAATCCAACTAGAGAAAGAGGACAAGATTGATTAGAAGTAGGTGAGTCAAGAGTTACTAAAAATAAAAACAAAAGGCAATCCAATTAAAAGAATAAGTAATAGTAAAAGCTAACTTAGCCATTAACATTTACCCAGAATCTACAAGGTTCTCCAACAAAGAAAACATAATCGTAGGATGCATAGCGGCAGAAATGATTCTTAAACATCTTCCAAAGAGTTTGTATCCTGGGACTCGGAGGCCAGAATGACCGAGGAGGCAGCGCCCACGCAGCAGAGCTTAGGCATATCTATTGTGTTTTATGTAAAAGGGCCATCCATGGGGACCGCCACCGACGGGCCCACTTCGCCAGGACTCCGGCTGGCCAATAGCTGTCCTCGAGAACCCGCCTCAAAAGTGGCAGCATCCCAATAAACTGATAACCTAGTGACATGATGGGTTACACTGCGATGAAACGTCACTGGAGGAAGCAGTGTGAAAACAAGGCTACGCGAGTCAGAGAGGTGGCAGGCCGCAGAGGCACAAACCCAGCAGGGCGTGCACTCGCTCCCCCAGCTGCCAGGAGCATCCCCTGCTTGCTTTCACTTCCCTGCCTTGAGAAGTTGTATGGAATGAAAACGGAAACTACTGACGATATTTAGAAGGCGATTTGGGTTGAATGGACTTAAATAGCATCTTCTCATCTGATGTGAGAGCACTTTTTAAATTTATAGATACATTTAATCGTGTTGTATAAAGAGAACCTTTAATGTAAACGCAAAATTTTAAACGTCAATAAGATTCATAGTCAAATGACATAAATTTAGCATATGGTCCTTAGATGCTATTATTAAAGTTAAAGGTCCAAAATATTTTATCCAATTATTTTGTTTTCTAACTATAGTTATCAATTGTGATCAAATGAAAGCAAAGATTAAAACAAAACAAAATAAAAAGGGTGTTTGCGTAAATGTCAGGATTGTATGCTAATGAATTTAACTATTTTTACATTTCAGGCATTCTGCATTACAATGTTTTCATAAGTGTTTCTAATTGAGACATTCTGATTAAAAATTAGAGCCTGGCCTGCTTGGCTTAATGGTTGAACGTTGACCTATGAACCAGAAGGTCCAGGTTTGGATCCTGGTTACAGGCTCAATCCCCTGTGTGGGGCCTGCAGGAGGCAGCCTATCAATGATTCCCTCTCATCACTGATGTTTCTGTCTCCCTTTCCCTCCCCTTTCCTCTCTGAAATCAATAAAAATATTTTTTTTTAATTAGAAATCAAGTTTGACCAAATTTTAATGCTTTGGTTATATATCAATTATTTCTACATAGGAATTCAATCATTATATTTATTAGCTAGTTGGACATTCCAGAGGAGTTAGTATATTCTGAAAGTATTAAAAAAACAGTAAAAGCCCTAACCGGTTTGGCTCAATGAATAGAGCATTGGTGCCTGGAGCTGGTCCATCCTTGCTGTTTCAAAGGACCTGGCATATATGGCATACTGTTCTTAAAATGTTCGCTCACCTTCTGTATTACTATTTTTAAATGAGCAAACTGACAACTAGTTTAGTGACTTGGCCAGGAGTTAAGAAAATGCTAAGTCAATAGTAAATCCTCTAGTATTGATACTAGTAATGCCTTCTTCCAGAAATCTCAGAGTTTTACAGCTCAACATTAAAATGAATCCAAAACCATAAAATTTCAAATAAAAAACGTTGTCTACTTTAGACATAATATCTTGAATACATGTTTTATTATTTTCTCACATTTATTGATTAATATCTATTATGGTTATAGCCTATTATAGATTTGAGGAGAGCTAAAGGAAAATGATCTAATATTTCCTAAATGCTTATAATTTACTTGAAAGCTAATTGTGGAAGGAGCATCTACAAATGTCACAACACAATGAAATATAATATAATGAGCAAGTACATCATGCAGCCAATACCTCGGTTAGAGCTTTAGGACTGTGTATTTTTTACATCATTCTTTGTTGGTCATTGACACCCTAAATTGGGATATTAAGAAATGCTCATTCTGGACATGGATCTGCCACTGACAGTGGTCATGGGCAAAAATTCAGTTTCCCTTTGTGATTTTCCTAGTCCTGGACACTTCTTCCCCACCCTCCCACCCCCACTCCCACACATACACACACACACACTCCCAGGAGTTTTGTTGCTCTTGTTTTTTTGTTTTGTTTTTCTAATATAAGTCCTGTCTTGTCAGTTTCAGTTCAGAGGAATAGATTTCTCCAGCCCTGGCAGTCATTGCCTATTATTGCTTCACTTACCCACCATTAGACTGGAAAATTCCTCCCAGTTATAGCTGCTGGAATCAAATTGGCATGCTATCCTTCCTGTGAATGTTGTTGGCACTCTGGGGATCTTCCATTCTCAGAACCATCAAAAGGTTGCTTTTCTTCATCGAACTTCTCCCACACAGATATAGATTCCACAAAGGCCTTTAAGCTCTTGATTTTTTTTTCTCTTCCTATCTATATGATAATGTAAGTCCTCATATCTTGTCACCTAGTTTGTTGTAAATTTTTTCATGAATTTTCACTTCACCATTTAGTTGCTCTATTTTAAACTACTATGATGCCATCACCACTATCCAAAATCTCTTTCTTCACAGTTTTAATGTAAATTTTGAATTATTTTTGCCTTATGTGTTATTGCACTTCACTTTTTTAACTTGTTCCTTGCCCCTAGAGCTTTTTCTTTATTCTCTTCAGAAACACTTAAATTTAATCCTCATGGTATCTGATTTGTGATTGTGTTTGGGTTATCCTCCTTGCCTCTAACTTGTACATTCTACATGAATTAAACATTTTTTAAAGATACACATCATCTAAATTCCTGGTGGCTAAAAATGATGTCTGACCAGTTACAAGCTGTTTAAGTTGGAAATTCCCACTAGTTTCACCAGATTTCTAATTGGGAAAAAAAAAAAAAAAAAGCAATAATCTTGGACCAGTAGTTCAGATAGTTTAAAAGGACATGATAATTAACAAATATTTTTGGGAAGCTGGTAGACTATTAATAAAGGGTTGTTTCAGCCCTTGTTTTTAGCTGGAAAAATTTCAGTCTCCATGTTTCTTCCCTAACTTCAGCATTACAGAGCTATTTAGGTTGTCTATTGCTTATATTGAGGCTGAAATAACAGACCTTATGCATCTCCTATGCTATCCAGAACTAATTAAGAAAATTCTGAGCTAATATTTTGAGTCTAAATTCTTTAGCCAAAGTTCAGATTGTATTTAAACCCAGACTAATAATACTAGAATCAGATAGTGTTCAATTAGCATGCCTTTTTGAATGAGCAGAAACTTGAGAGAAGAGAGGAAAGGCCAATGGGTATCTCTATGCTCTGCTGTTACTTATGTATTCATAACATTACTTAGGTGTCCTGTCATTTAACATCACTAACATGTTGATGACAGCTAGATAATTGATAAGCCTATGGTTGTTAATTTTTATGAATCAAATTTGTAATGAGATCATAATTAAGTTGGGAAATGTTTAAGTTTAGTTGAACCATAACATGTCAAAAGTGGTCCTAAATTGAAGCAAACATGTTATCCATAATATGCCTCTACCAAAACCTCTAGTGTAGACACAATAAAAAAGATGCTATCTCATTTCATTGAAGACATAAATAGTGCCTACAAAGGAAGATATCAACATTGGTTTATTTGTTTATTTACTTATGTTTCTATCTCTCTCTGCATTGGTGAACACATGATTTCTTTGGTTAGAGGTTCATCTTCCTTTCCAGATTAATCGTCTTCAAAATCCCTCTCAAAGCAGCAAATCTTACTTGGTGACAAACATATATCAATTTGCTTTTCTGTTTTAAAACAGCGTCTCCTACAGAAACCAAAAGATTTTGAACACTTCTCAGGATCCACCAAGGTACATGTAGCTATAGTAAAAGAAGAATAACCGAAATTACTGATCTCTTATTTCAAATATATTATTTCTGATTACCAAAAATACTATGTGTACATTGTAACAAATTTGGAAAATATCAAAAAATAAGAAGACATTAAAATATTACATATCCCCATAAAATTGAAATTTGTTTTAATTAACAAATAATTAAATTTTGTCATATATTACTCTTCTTAACAAAGATTAAAGATGTTTTAGAGCTTCAAAATACACTCCCTTGAAATTACAAGAGAATTTATTCAATCTTTCAACTAGGTCATACTGAAAGTTTTAACATTTTAGCATTGTGATAAATAAATTGGCATTGCATATTTTAATATTTACATGACACATATTGAAATACCTGTAAAAGAGAGTTCAGAGTTTTTTACTTATATATTATCACTAACAATGTATGTAACTTTTGCCCCAAAATAAATTGCAATTTTAATTTTTATGCCTTTGGTTTCTGTTTTGAATAGGTTTTTTTTTTTCATTTATTTTTCTATTTAATTGTTCACATAGTTTGCTTATTATGTTATTAGTATATGTTTTTATTGTTCATTAATTAATAATAGCTCTTTTATGTTTTTTATTTTTTAAATATTTTCTTTTTTAGAGTAGTTTTAGGTTTACAAAAATATGAGAGGAAGATGCAGAGATTCCCTATATAGCCCCTATGTCCACACATACATAGCTTTCCCCATTATCAACATTATTCACCAACATCACACTTTTTTTTTTTTACCCAGGTACCAAGGATGAACCTACATTCACAGATTATAATTATCCAAAGTCTATAGTCTACATTCTATGGGTTCAGGCAAATTGATTATATATCTAATACAGAGTACTTGTGCTTATCTAAAAATCTCTGGGCTCTACTTCTTCTCTCCCCCAAACACTCTGGCAATCATTGACTTTTTAAAATTACCTTCATAGTTTTGCCTTCTCTAGAACGTCATGTAGTTGGAATCATACAGTACACAGCCTTTTCAGATTGGATTTTTCTCACTTAGTTATATGCATTTAAGGTTTCCATGTGTCTTTCATGGCTTCTTAACTCTTTTCTTTTTGACAATGAATAATATTCCATTGTCTAGATGGAATATTATTTATCCATTCACCTACTAAAGGACATCTTAGATGCTTCTAAGTTTTGGAAACTATAAATAAAGCTTCTGTAAACACCCATTTGTAGGTTTTTGTCCAGACATAAGTTTTCAACTCTTTTGGGTAAATACCAAGAAGCACAATTGCTGGATCATATGGTAACAGTTAATTTTGTAAGAAGCTACCAAACTTCATTCCACATTGGCTGTACCATTTTTCCATTCCACCAGCAGTGCATGAGAATTCCTGTTGCTCCATAGCCTCAACATCATTTGGTGTTATCAGTATTCTGGATTTTGGCCACGGTAATAGGTGTGAAATGATGTCTTACTGTGGTTTTAATTTGCATTTTCCTGATGACATATATGTGGATCATCCTTTTATATGCTTACTTACCATTTGTATAACTTGTTTGTGAGGTGACTTTCAAGAATTTTGGTCCATGTTTTTAAAAGTGGGTTTTCCATTTTCTTATTGTTGAATTTTAAGAGTCGTTTATATATTTTGAATGATAGTCCTTTATCATGTGTCTATTGCAACTATTTCTCCCAGTTTGTAGTTGTCATTTCATCATCTTGTCACTGTCTTTTGCAGAGCAGAAGTTTTTAATTTTTATGAAGTCCAATTTATTAATTTTTTCTTTCATGATTTATGCCTTTGGTGTTGTACCTAGAACGCCACTGCTATATCCAAGGACATCTAAGTTTCTTCTGTTATCATCCAGGAGTTTTAGAGTTTTGCATTTTACATTTAGGGCTATAATTGATTTTGAGTCATTTTTTGGTGAAGAATACAATGTCTGTGCCTAGATTTTTTTTTTGCATGTGGATGTCTACTTGTTTTAACTTCACTTGTTGAAGAGACTGCCTTTCATACACTGTATTACCTTTGCTCTTTTGTCAAAGATCAGTTGAATATATTTATGAGGGTCTATTTCTGATTTCTCTAACCTGTTCCAGTGATCTATTGGTTTATTCTTTTATCAATACCACACTGTCTTGATGACTGTAGCTTTATAATAAGTTTAGAAGTCAGGTAATATCAGTACCCCAAATTTGTTCTTCTCTCTTTTTTTTCCTTACCATTTTATTTATTTATTTTATTTTATTTTTTGTTATTCCTTACCAGAGGATATTTATTTTTAGAGATAGTGAAAGGGAGTGAGGAGAGAAGGAGAGAGAGAGAGAAAGAGAGAGAGAGAGAGAGAGAGAGAGAGAGAGAGAGAGAGAGAGAAACATTGATGTGAGAGAGACACATTAATTGGTTGCTTCCCACACATACTGGGCTGGGGATTGAACCTGCAACCTAGGTAGGTCGAGGTCACCTACCACCAAGATACTCTATTCACTGAACAACATGGGCTGACACTCTATCCCCTGAGCCACATGGCCAGGGCTGTTCTTCATTCATAATGAGTTTGCTATTCTGTGTCTTTTGCCTCTCCATATAAATTGTAGAGTAAGTTTGTCAATATCCACCAAAGAAATTACTATTGTTTTTAGAGGTTGCATTGAATTTATAGATAAAGATAAGAAAAATCAACCTCTTGAAAATATTGTCTTCCTATTCATGGACATAAAATTTCTCTCCATTTTCTTAATTTTTTTCATTGCATTCATCGTAATTATGCAAAAAGAACACGAACCAGGCAAAAAAATGTTGTATGAGTTTCGTCCTTGAGTAGAAATAGAACCTGGTAGTCTAGTTTAAAAAACAAATACTAATGAAAATAGTTTTCATTTGTTGCAAACCTATATGTCAAGTATTGTAAATATTGTGCATAAATCTCATTAACTATTATAAAACTTTGAGTTAGATGTTGTTCAAATAAAAATATGAGGCTTTAATTGACCAAATAATTTGCCCAAGTTTGCAAAACTAATACATGCTTAATTCAGGATTTAATCTTACATTGTTCCAAGTACAGAATCCACACTTTAAATATTTAATCTATGGCCTCTACAATGAAAAAGTTGGACAGTGAGACATGAAAAGTACTCAATAGGTATCTGAATATTAGCTCAAATTAGATGCTGCTTACGGTAGATCTAGGTGTGTCTAGGAGCCTTAATTATTTTGTGACTACAGAGTAACGTGAAAATTGAAAGTTGAGTGGCAATTTTTAAGATAGAATTCTATTAAAATGAATATGTTTACATAGATAAAGAATTATTAATAATACCATTTTGATAACGTAATCTCTATATGTTTAATAAATGATGTTCCAAGCTGCAACCTGAATGTAAGAAATAATTTACTTTGGGAAAATTTAAATAACATAATTCTATTCCCTCTATTTGGAATTATTTGTCAATTTTCTTGACTTGGATATGTCTTAAAGTTGGATGATAACTGAGAATTAAATGTCACATTCAGTTTCCCATCTCTTATCCACCTCTTATTCTTATCTTAGAATTAAGCCTTTTTTTTTTTTCTATTTCTGGCGCATCATCATGAATTTGTCAAAGGTTATACTTGTCTCTTATCCTTTGCCTGGGTAACTGGATCTCTAGTATTGAAGAAATTTTATATCAATTAGTACCATCATGTAAAGGTCATGAATGTTATAAATTGTTCTAGAACAACTTGCTCTAGACCAAATAAGAGCATTCTATCCATTCCAGTAGGCATTATAACTTATATCTGTTTGAATGATCAAAAGGTAAAGGGAAGCTTGTGCTCATGTTTTAGTTTCTTATCTTATAGGTTTCTGCAATACTGAGGAAAAACAGTTTGATGGTACAGACCTGATACTCTGACGTGCAGCTCTCTTCCCACGTGACCTCGCTGCCTTTGACCAAATTATTTAGTCAGTCTTTTCTTTAATCTCAGTGCCTTTTATAGAAAGTATGATGAAGAAGAAAGAACAAATATGCTGGGATCTGAAAAGCTTGAATTTGTATTAAACATATCACACACAGTCATCTAGGTGTGACCTTGAAAAATTATCCCCTGGGGTGTCATTTTTCTCTTCTAAAAAAAGAGGCGATAGCAGTCACTTGAGAATGTTATCTCGAAGGTCCAATGAGATGTCTACATGAAAAGTTATAACATAGTGTTTGGCACATACTGGACACTAATATTTACTTCTTTTATTTTTTTCCTTCACTTTCCAAGTTCTAAATACAAGTGACTTATTCCCAATTTTAAAGCTTTTCATCAGAAAATTTGGGACATTTTCCCAAACCTCCACAATTGTCACAATTTCACCATCCCTCCTACTTAAAGCACACTTATATAAACGTTTGAAATAAAGCAAATCCATTAATTTACTTGATTTTTTCAAGGAGCTTATAAGTATGCCCAAAGCATTACTGCCTTTTATTTCTGTTTTCTCAGTGTCTAGCATTTTGCTCAGGAGATCACTAGGCACTCTAGGTTAGAGGGTTATTGATCGCTTGACACACTAGCACCATGGGCCCCAACACCTTCCCTAGTCAGATTTGAGTTCCTCACTTAATCAGGTCCCTTTCATTATTAATAATAGCAATGACTGTGATAACAATAATACTATCTAAGTTGATAGTCTCATTTGCAGTTTGTTGGGCTACTTTCCAATACATTGTTTTGCTAAATCTTAACTGCAGTTTGAGGTGAGTGTAATTAACATGCACAGTATTTTATATTAGATGTTTTATTTTTAGAATTGTGGTTATTATTGATTCTCCTTATACTCTGTATTCTCTCCTCTCTCTCTCTCTCTCTCTCTCTCTCTCTCTCTCTCTCTCTCTCTCTCTTGTTACGTAAAATCTGAGTGGCAGGTTTCACAAGCTATTAAGTAGGCAGCTAGTAGTAGATCTTCTAAGTTTGAATTCAGTCCTTTTTCTAATACATAATGTATCTCTTGAATTTTCAACTCTAGGGCCAAATTAGGACACCTCCAGATGTACATTTACATCTCCATTGTTATGTTTGTATTGCCTTAGAGCAGTGGTTCTCAACCTTCCTAATGCCGCGACCCATTAATACAGCTCCTCATGTTGTGGTGACCCCCAACCATAAAATTATTTTCGTTGCTACTTCATAACTGTAATTTTGCTACTGTTATGAATCATAATGTAAATATCTGATATGCAGGATGTATTTTCATTGTTACAAATTGAGCATACTTAAAGCATAGTGATTAATTACAAAAACAATGTGTAATTATATATGTGTTTTCCGATGGTCTTAGGCGACCCCTGTGAAAGGGTCATTCGACCCCCAAAGGGGTCTTGACCCACAGGTTGAGAACTGCTGCCTAGAGGCTATAGCTATTGAGAATATCATATTATCATATAATCATCACCAAAGGCTTCATTACAATATATTTTTCTATAATTTATTTTTGATTGATTGACAAAACCATTGCTATATTACTATATGCATTAACTAATTCAACAAGGTTTTTTAAGGAATTATTTCTTTACTTTATTCCTGTTGTACCTTATTGTCCAACATATTCTGAGGCTATATCCTAAATCATCTTACACTCTATTACTGATATTCTAAAATATATATACTGTTATTCTCAGTCCATTCATCTTCCCTGTGGCAAATTTATTATGAAGCCTTTACTTCTGAATCTCAAAAATAAATTTAATAAATTATTATTTTCTTAATAATTTGAATATCTAAAGAAATTAAGGTCTTTGTAAGGCAAAAGATCATCTCATTTTATCTGCATATTAATTTTCAAAATCAAGTAATTAAAGTACATTTATATAACACTATTCCAAATGAGAAAACCAAGATTCAACATAATCAAAAGATGTTTTTCATTGAAAAGATTGTGTTAAGAACCTGCATTTTTCCAATTCATAATCTAGTATTTCCAGCTAGAATCTGAATGCTACATATGAACACACCAAAGTACCTTTTACCTGGTAGGATGAAGCTCACAAAACACAGAAAATGGAGGAGGTAATAATAGATCTTCATTCTGAAGAAAGAAGTTCCTGAGGATTTGGTAACAAAATCTAGATACCGGAGCTCTTTCCAAAAAGGTAAGAGACATTTACTATTTATAGTTTTGAATGAAAGAAAGTTTCTCTTTATCCGGAAATTGTTTTATTTTTTGTGTGCACTTGTCTCTGCTCCACTGACTAGGCCAGTGGGCAGAATTACCCAAATTGAAAACACTTGCAATTAACTTGCAATCTTTAGGGAGAAATCTCTATGTAGAAACAGCTGTAAATATGACATCTTTCTCTCAATGGTGATCAATAAAACATCAACACAAAGGGTCTTGCATAAAATGGGTTTAAGAGAAATATTTACTTATTGTTTTAGATGCAAAACAACTGAACATTACCATGTCAGTTAAACTTATAGCTACTTTTCAAAATATATTCTAGTTACTAATTTGGTATGTAAATTTACCAGTATGTCCATTCATCTAAAATCCTTACTTATGTAGTCAATTTCTCCAAATTACTCATTGACCAAAATCTAGATATTAAGCCTTATTGTTTTTTTTCAGATGGAACTTGAATATTTATGGAGCTCTGCTTTTTAACCTAGAAAAGCCCAATTAATCTTCATTTATTTTAAATTTTATCATAGTAATATATGCACACAATAATTATTGAGGGAAAAATACTTGTAATGAACAGAAATAATTTCCCATCTCAATTTCCCTATTTTCAAGTTTCCGGTTACTATTAACATATGAATTAGAATTTAGCTGATATTTTGTTTTTGCTTGGCAACCACAGAGTATGTCTTTAGGTTTTCAATATGAAAAATGCAGATTTAGATCACTTACACTCTCTACTGTGCTGTTCTTAAATATTCGCAAGTTATATTAATTTTTGAAGATTTCTCTAACTTATCATCAAACTTTTAAGTACGTCTCTATTTAAAATGAAGATATTATTCCCCTTGCCATTCACTCCAAAATTCCTCCCCCCTTTCCACTTCTCATTCACTTCTTGCTTCATACTTGCTTTCATCTTGCCTAGGATATTTGCACTCTCTGTATAACCAGAATTGAAACATTCATACTTGATATTTAAAGATTGTAATACAATAAGCAGTATAAATTATATTGCCTTTTAATGTCTCATATGACAACATGGTGCTAGTCAAAGACAAATGTTCTTGGTTTCAAACTCAAGTGTATTATTCTATTATTTTATTATTATTATTTTCTTTTAATATTGTTTCCTTCTCTTTTTTTTTCTCAGATGTTTTCAAGTCTTTTAGTTTTAATTGTTTTATTTTTGATAATGATATTTTTGAAAAGTATTTTTTCCCTGTTGTTTTCTTATAATAATGGGCAACAATATAAATAATAGTCATTCCTTATTATTTTGCTTCTCTTAGTATCATAGGCTATTCCCACTCCTATTTCATTCTAAGATTTTTCTGAACCTGCCTTCCTGCAAAGATCTACTGTTATCTAGATCTCGGGTATTTTTGTTTGTTTGTATTTTCCTCCCCCACCCCCCCCCGTCCCCTCCCCCCTTCTTTTTCTTGTTCTCAGAAAAGATTTTTTAAAAGTGGCATTTCCTTCCTGGAAAACATTTTTATTGTGCCCACATATTTGATTGTTTGGATGTAAGCTCTAGGTGTAAAATCATTTGAAATTATTGCTCCACTAACTTCTAGCATCATGATGAGAAACTTAATGCTAGGCAAGCTCCTTTCAAAGGGTTTGATATGTGTCTCTTCAGACACTTTTAGGATATTCTCTTTATGTTTCATATCCTGAATATTAGGAGTCATACATTTCCTGGTCTGAATTTCTTTTTTATAAGTTATGCCTGGCATAGGTGAGCTTTGTATCTTTCTTCAAATCAGGAAAATTTTCTTTTTTTATACTTTTTTTTCTGATAAAGTCTTTTCTTATTTGTTTATATATTTGCTTCCTCTCTTGGGATTTCTTTTAGACAAATGTGTTCTTGCACCTGCTCATGGTATCTTGGCCTGATTATGATTCTCAGGCTCAGAGTCCTTGAACATCCCATTTAGGCTCATGCCAAAACCTCCTTGACCATCCTGGTGTACGAATAACAAGGCCGCTGTGCTCTCATTTGGCATGGTTGCCACAGTCTTGCATCAACAACCTTGCTAAATTCAATTATTAGTTGTATTATCTTAATTTTTAAATTCTTTGGATTCAGTATATAGTCAATCATGTTGCCTTCAAATGTTGTTTTTAAAACATTTTTAAAATTTTTAAATTACAGTTGACATTCAATATTATATTAGTTTCAGCTGTACAGCATTGTGCTTAGAAATTTACATAACTTAGGAAGTGATCCCCATGATAAGTCTAGTACCCCCTGATACCATACATAGTTATTACAGTATTATTGACTATATTCCTTATGCTGTACTTTACATATCCATGCCTACTTTGTAACTACCAATTTCTACTTCTTAATCCCTTCACCTTTTTCTCCCAATCCTTCAACCCCCTCCCACCTGGCAATCATCAGTTTGTTCTCTATATCTACGAGTTTGTTTCTGTTTTGTTTGTTAATGTACTTTGTTTTTTAGATTTTATATACAGTGAAGTCACATGCTATTTTGCTTTCTCCATCTGACTTATTTTACCGATATGACTTGGGAAATAGCCTCTCATTATATTGCACAGAAGTATTTATGTATAATGTGTATGCTTTTATTTTTAAACTATAGACCTGGTGCATGGATTCGTGCACATTGAAAGGAAATTAATTAGAAGAAATATTTTCGAGGCCGGGGAGGGACCACAGGAGGGAGGTTGGCTCCAGGGCGTGTCCAGCCAATCTCACCCAGTCCCAATCACCTTGACCCCAGCAGCAAGCTAACCTACTGGTCAGAGTGTCTGCCCCCTGGTGGTCAGTGTGCATCATAGTGACTGGTTGAGTGGTGGACCAAATGGTTGACTGATTGGTCGGACACTTAGCATATTAGCCTTTTTTATATATATAGATATTTGAAAGAATTCAATAGTGTAGCAATCAATACCTGGTATTTTCTATGTGGGAAGATTTGTAAACATATGATATTTTATTTTTTTTATTTTTTTTTAAATATATTTTATTGATTTTTTACAGAGAGGAAGGGAGAGAGAGATAGAGAGTTAGAAACATCGATGAGAGAGAAACATCGATCAGCTGCTTCCTGCACATCTCCTACTGGGGATATGCCCGCAACCCAGCTACATGCCCTTGACCGGAATCAAACCTGGGACCTTTCAGTCCGCAGGCCGACGCTCTATCCACTGAGCCAAACCGGTTTCGGCAACATATGATATTTTAAAATAAAGATATAAAATTATTCAAGTTGTATATTGTTTTCCTGAGTGAATCTTGGTAGTTTACATCATTTGTGGATTTTGTTCTTTTTATAACAATTAACCAAAGTACTGATCAAGTATTGTTTATTATATTCTCTTCTTGTTCTTGTAGTATCTGTTGCATCTGTACTTTCTCTTATTCCATTCCTGATATTGGTCGCTTGTGCTTTCTCTGTTTATTTTTTTTAGCCATCTGTTTGGAGATTTCTAAAAAACATTTTTTTTTTAACCTTTTAAAAGAACCAGCTTTTTTTGTTGATTGTTTTTTGTTTGTTCATTTTATATTTAATGAATTTTATTTTATTTTATTTTATTTTATTATTTTATTTTATTTTATTGTGTCTTTCAAATCTGCACCTTTTGTGATATTTTCTAAGAATGATTACATTGTTCAGTAATGTGTTTCAAGTAAGAAAACTAAATTGGGAATTATTCTTTCCTCTTACACCCCTCTCCCCGAAACCACTAAACTTTTTTTCATTTCCTCTAAATTGTAATTTGGTCCTAAGTTTTATATTATCCAGATCTATGCAATAGCTATAGGTAAAAACAACAACAACAAAACACTCATTGGAGATTTTAAATTCTGAATATCAAGCATTTACTGAAGGAAATCTTTATAATTCATAAGAAATTTTATATTAACATTAATTCAATATTATAACAGAATTAATGTGGAATGTGAAAAGCTGGAAACACAATGAGTTCATTGAAGACAGGTTCAAGAACAGAAGCATCAAATACTGAATTATAAGATGAAGGAGTTAAATAAATTTCTTAAGGACCAGGAGAGAAGACCCTTAGATTGGTTGCCTATATTCAGAATTGATTATGATAAAAGTTCTGGATGGTAGAATTAGAAATGACTTTTTTTTTTATTTTTGGACATTTCTGTATTATTCTGAATTTTCTTACTTTTTATCATAAAAAAATACCTTTAAGATGTTTTAACTACCTTCTTTTCTTATCACATTTTACTCCTTGTTGAGCTTTGTTTAATTAATTCTTTCTCACATTATCAATATTATCCTGTTATGTGATTAGGATGTATATGACTTTGTGTCCAAAACCCATGCACATTTTTACTAAAAATATGGAAAGGTGGCATAAACCATGATTGATGGTTGATAACCTAAACGATCATATGAAAATAATTAGCCTACTGTCAGGGCAAATAAACAAATATGAAGGGAGGAGGGTATTTGAAAAGTGCATGGAGGAGAACTGCCAAATTATTTGCCATGCTATCATTGTGCAATCCAAGAGGTCAGAGGACACCCATGGGAAAATAGATTTAAAGAGAGTACAAAGTTCTTTATTAATAACAATATTGTTACAAAGTAGCGTTGTGTGGTGTAGTAGAATCAGAAGTATAAGCTGTAGTAGTGCTGGGTTCAGTGGCTGGCCTTATATATTCCCGTACAACACAGCAGGGCTCATTATTGCAGTAATTATATATGTATTCCCAGGTGTTGCATGAAGTCTTACAAGCACCACGAACAAGGTAACATTCTGTTTTTCTCTCTGTAATTTCTCTTGTTTTTTCTCTTGTTTTCTTCTGTGAAACTAAGAAAAAGTAGCCATGGTCACAAATCCAAGTTTGATCTACTTGAATGGATAGATGGACAGACAGATGATAAATAGATAAGTAAATAAAGTTGTTTAAAGTATAGAGTTAAAAAATTTCATTTCTTAAATTATGCCCATGCAACTGCATTAAAATTTGTGATTTTATCCCCAGTAAATGGGTATAAATTCTTATTATCTAACAATTTTTCTTTTGCCACTAGCAATTTTTTTTTGTAAATAGAATAGCCTTAAATATCTAATCTGTGCATACTTCCTCAAGAGAAAAAAGGATGTGGAAAAAATAGTCTGCATGTTTTATGCTCTAAAGAGCCATCTACCTCCAACACCCTTCTCCCCAGTACAAATTGCGGGGCTAGATAGTTATAGAAAGCTGCAATCAGTATCAGTGCATTATATTGTGTTTAAAAAGAGAAGGCAGTGGGAAAGACATAGGAATCATAGTCTCATCAAAGAACACAGCAAACAGGTTTAATTATATATCTTGGGAGGACACCCCCCCCCCCCCCGATTATATTATCAACTATCAGTTTCACTCTTTCCTTCTCCCATGCAAAATACAGTGAACTTTATTATAAACGTATATGCAGTTTCCTAACAATCATTTATTTGTTTTATTTTTTCAGAGCAAAGCAGTTATAACAAAAATGTTGCCCTTCCCTCTTTTTCTATGTTAATAATCATTACCTGATGGACCACAAGACACAGTGAAGACAAGGGTCAGGAAAATACCAAGTATCTTCATTGCTGATAAAGTTACTACAGTGAAGGTGAGGCAGAGCTCAAAGTATCTGAGAGGTGTGCTATTCTTTGGTGAAAGAAAGACGAACTCTTGTTTTTATAGCCTCCTCGGGGTAATTACTATTCTGATTAATGTCACCTTTCAAGATTGAGCACAAACTCAGGTAACTATTGTGAAATAGCAACAGGCAGTTTACAGGATTTGCTTCTGTTCTGACCTCAATGAGCCACACGTGAACTCATTTTCGATTTGCAAGCAGAGTGGGGTTAAAGCCTTTCTAAATTCTTTAACTAAAAGCGCACAATCAGCATCGTTAACATTTTTAACCACATGTTTTTTCAAGCGTATATTATGGGCCAGGCACTGTTCTAAGCACTTTACATATGTTAACTAGTTTCATCCTCATGACAATTTCTATAACATAGGAATTTTTTTTAATTTTTCAGTTGAGGTAATTGTGGCATAGAGGAATTATATAATTGCCTTAAATCCTCTATGTAGTGATTGGTAGAGCTGGGATGGACTCTAATGTGATGTGATGCCAGAGTCCATATGCTAAACCTTCTCCTTCTTCACTCACAACTGAGTAATGGGTGTTTATCAGGCGATGTTATTCTCTCTACTCATGGCCTGAGCCAGACATTGTTACTGAAATTTAATTTTCCTACAAATAAAGCCTATTTCTAGAACATAGTTCTAGTACTGCTATATTAAAAATTATCATAGTTATGCTGTAAGAATAATCAGTATAATTCCTTACATACCATGAAATGAATCAGTCATAGAATTACCTCATTCTTAGGGGGAAGCAGTGTGCTAAAACCTGAAAGAACACTGGATTTAGATGCAGAAAACGAAACTTGAGATATGGTTCTTCTGTTTAGTAGCTATATATTTGGGATACATATTTACTAGCTGAGTCTCAAGATTCAGTTTATGGTAAGGAATAAGTAGACATTTGTGAAAAATAATTGATATGTGATTGACATAGACATAAACAATTAGGCTGAGTGTGAAAAATCCAAAAAGATGTATCTTTACAAGTTAATAATTTATGTTCTAACTCCCTCTGTCGTTGGGGACAAACAAATTATAAGGATATTCTATAGTCTGAGTTTTAAAAGCAGTAGTCTATCTTTTTGTTACTTCTCTGCTTCATTCCTTATCCAAAAGTTGTCTGTATATTTATAGCCAAACCATGAAAAATCTGCTGGACATTTAATAAGACCTATTTACATTTGCAGAGCAAAACAGCAAGTATGAAAAATAAAATAGAAAAGTAAAAAGCTGGGCACATTTATGGTGATGTCATTGATAAGAAGGTGATGTAGGGCAAAATTGTCCATTTTGCTTCATTTAATTGTGTCCATTTCAGCTGTTTAAAATAAACCACTCCTTCCCAGCCAATGTGGTTCAGTTGGTTGAGCATCGTCCCATGCACCAAGAGGTCACTGGTTCAGTTCCCAGTCACGGCACATACCCAAGTTGCAGACTGGATCCCTCTAGGGGGTGTGCTGGGAACAGCTAGTGATGTTTCTCATCAATGTTTCTATCTCTCTCTCTTTTTTCCTTTCTCTCTAAAAAATCAATTAAAATACTTTTAAAGTGTTAAAGGAATTAAAATAAGCCACTCCTATCAAGTTGGAATATCATCTAAACTCGTATTAATTACAAGGCTTTTCCTTCTTTGCTTAAATGTGAAATTGGGACTAGTGATATCAGATTCTAAGGAGAGAGAAGGCCAAAAGAAAATATCAAATGTAATGCTGTTCCCTTACAAGAATTTTCAATAAAAACTTGATTCTTTCAACCACTTTTCTGCATAAAATCTTGGTTTGTTGCTCTGGCACTGGGTCTTAGCCTTCACATTCCAGAAACAAGAGCCTAAAACAATATTATGATCTGTTTGCCTTGCAAAAACCAGGATGCATTTCCATTCTTAGCTCTTCTCTACCACACACCGGGCATTATTTCATGCCCCACCCCTCAAAAAATTGTATATTTCAATTTCTAATGATTGCAGAGCTTTAAATGTAAAGATTAAGGCTCCATTATGAGCCTACCTGGTGTGGCTCAGTGGTTGAGCATAGACCTATGAACCAGAACCAGGAGCTCAAGGTTCGGTTCTTGGTCAGGGCACATGCCAGGGTTGCAGACTTGATCCCCAGGATGGGGGCATGCAGGAGGCAGCCAATCAATGTTTTTCTCTCATTGTTGATGTTTCTATTTCTCTCTCCCTCTCCTTCTCTCTGAAATCAATGAAAATATATTTTAAAAAATTAAAGAAATATTTTTAAAGAATCCATTACCTACCTATGACAGATTAATTGGTACTTTTGGATATTTTGAAATTGATAAGAATCATAAAAAAATTTTAATGAAGATATAGTTACTGAGAAAACAAAAATTGCATAGATGTCAATGGCTGAATCTTCTGCAAAAATTTTTACTTCTTTCAGTTATGAAAAGCTCTCATGCAAACTCCAATAGTTACTGATGTTTCATATATATATTTATATTAGTAGCCCTGTGCACAAATCCATGCACCAGTAGGTCGTTGCCGCCCTCCTGTAGTTCCCCTGCCCCCCTTCCTTTCCCCTGCCTCATAGCTTGCTGCTCTGCCCCCTCCTGTAGCTCTCCACAGTCCGCTTGTACCTCACTGGCTCACCCTCCTGCTGATCTGTGATCTGGTCATGACGTGCCTGGTCGTTGTGCCTCAGAGCGCAATGGCTAATTAGCATATTCCTTTCTTATTATATAGGATTCTTAGAAACCATGAGTCTGAGAGGCTCAGCCTCTCCCTTATGCCTAATCTGTTGCACCTTAAAAACACCTATTTAATACTTATTATGTGAAAGGCTCTTATGTAACTTATACATTTAAACCTCATGAAAGCCCTAGAAGGTAAGTATAATGTTGAGCCCCATTTCACGTAGGAGGAAACTGACACACAGAAATTGAAGTAATTTTCCCGAAGTCAACTAGCTGGCTGCTAAGTGGTAAAACTGGAATTGAATGTGGTCTATTGTCAGAGCCCACATTCTTAACCACTATTATTACTAAATACCCAAATCACCTAGAATGGCTGTCTTGAACAATAATGTGTGTAAGGAACAAAGACTAGGCCCGTGAGCTGACGCAGTGGTAGAGGGAGGTCAGGGTGTGGCAGGGGCTCCATCTCTTTGGGCTTTATATGTCATGGTGAAGTGGTGGATTTTATTATATGTTTGATGGGAGCTATTTAAGAGTTTATGAATTCCCTTTGGCTCCTGGTAGGACGGTTTGGAAGCGAGTAGGAGGATCAGAGTCCTGGAGGGAAGTAATTTCAGAGACTACTACAGTGGCCTCTGAGGGGAGAGATAGTAACTTAGCTAAGGCGTCTCTCTGAGCTGCCTATCGATTGTTCTCCTTGTTGTTTACTCTCCCCGTGGTTTTGCTAGTTCTTACACTGAACCAGCCTAAACTCCTACATCTCAGGTCTGACCCCAAATGAGGAGAGCCTGTCCCTGATGTTATGACTCACTGATATGTGTGTCCTCTCCTCCCTGCTTCCTGTCAGCCTTGGGTTGGACTCTCTGTGCTTTCTTAAGGAACAATCAGATAATATGCCTACTGTGCCATATGGGAGTTTACAGCAGAGTGTTTCTTTTAACTCATGAGACATGTGCACTTTAGGAGACATTCTACATCTCCCAATAATGTTGCCATCTAATGCCCAAAAAATTAAAGCAGAAACTCCCACAGAGGAAATTTCAGGTTAGTTGAGAGATGAATATAAATGTTTGAGAAAGGAAAGGAGGAGAAGAAAAGAGGAAGAGGGAGGGAGGGAAAAGAACCACATTGATTAGTAGATGGATGCAGCTCTGATGTGTTGCTAGAACATTGTTTCTTGAACTCTGATGTGCATGTGAATCACCTGGGGACCACTGTGAGGACCGGGGCCCTGGAGTACATCACATTTACTGCATCAGTGTTGTCCTCTCACCATGTCATCATATGAAGAGGAGTATCTCCAAGAACGTGGTGTTAACAATAGATTACTAGTATAGGTGCAGCATTGTAATAACAGTTATTCTTTCACCAATTACCAATGTATGCTTTTGTTGTGGCAAAAGTTGGGATAAAGGGCTGGAATTTAAACATGGGTTTTGGTTACACAATTGTGAGGAAAATGAAACTCTTCACTTATTCTCTCTCTTCTAGTCTCTGAGGTGAGTAGCAATTCAGAAGGGGAGAAAAAATCAATTAGGAAAAGATACAGATCTCTTCAATGTTGTTTCCCTATAATATGCAAAGGAAAATACTTTAAAAGAATATGTATTAAGGAAGAGATATTATCAGTAAAAATAAAGCAGCCATGTAAAGTAAAGATATAAGAACAAAACAAATTACTATTTCGCCCATAATCTGAAGGCTAGCTGCAACTTCTTCCAAGTTCTTTCTTCTCTAAAAATCGATTTTTTTAATACAGAGAGAAAAAGGGAGAGAGAGAGAGAGAGAGAGAGAGAGAGAGAGAGAGAGAGAGAGAGAGAGAGATGTTCTTCCACTTATTTGTGTATTCATTGGTTGATTCTTGTATGTGATCTGACCGGGGATCAAACCAGCAACCTTGGTGTATGGCAGTGGTTCTCAACCTTCCTAATGCCGTGACCCTTTAATACAGTTCCTCATGTTGTGGTGACCCCTAATTTCATTGTTACAAATTGAACATAATTAAAGCATAGTGATTAATCACAAAAAACAATATGTAATGATATATGTGTTTTCCGATGGTCTTAGGCGACCCCTGTGAAAGGGCCATTCGACCCCCAAAGGGGTCGTGACCCACAGGTTGAGAACCGCTGGTGTATGGGGAAAACACTCTAATCAACTGAGCTACCCAGCCACAACCCAAACTCTTTTCAATCTTAATGTTCTTCGTCACAAGTTTAGCCATGTCCTACTGAATTGATCCTCGATTTTTTAATCCATACTACTTTACTATTTCCTTGGATTATACACAGTAATCTGGACAAAACTTTCAAGAATGAATTTGCAAGGAAAAATTCCAATAAATGTGTTATTTGCAGCTACGTGTGCCCAAAAGAAGGAAAACATTAAAATAACAATTCCCATGTTTAGTAAGATTTTTTAGCAAGGAACAATGAAAATATATGTATGAAGCCCTCTAGACTTTTGGATAAAAGACATATCTATATTTATAGTTCACCTGTGTGGTTCAGAGTTTAGTTTACTCAATTTTAGAAGACCACTGAACCTATGGTTTATTGAACAGGACTACAGCTGAAACACTTCACCAACAAACCTCAATGAAAAAAGAAAGACAACCTTCATGCTGATCTAAGGCTGTTTTGTTCATAATACTTCCCTGGCATTCTACTGGGCAGTGGTTTCAAGCTTTTGATCTCTGAATCTCCTGTTTTCATTTTAAAAACTTTATTACCCTTGTTTTTTAAACTACTGCTCCAGGTTGCACAGTTAATTGTGGAAACATAATAAAAAGTATGTGGGTGAAAGTTATTGAACAATTTGTCTCTGAACCACAGACATTCTACTTTCAAACTCACAGCCCACGAGTCTCTCTTGCCTCCTGCTGGGTCCTGCTGTGGCTTCTGTGTTCTGCTTGATGGCCCGTATGTTCTCCTTTGAAGTGGCCCATGTTCACTGCCTGGAATTTACTTACAACTCCGCTGTTTGTTCATGGCTCTGCTCTCCATGACTATCTTAGTGATTTTGCACTTCTCATATTCTCTTAGCAGGGGATCATTCTCTCCCGTGCTTCTACTGCTATCATTGTTGTTCCAACTGAAGTCTGGGCTCCTCTTTCCAATTTAGTGACTCATTTTTCAAGGTTCCCAACTGGACTATCAATGTTCTCTTAGCATCCTATACACCCGCAGGGTGACAACTATGCTCCATGTCACTCTCATGAACAGTGTTATTTCCAATTCTCTGCCTTGCATAGAACTATGACTATGTCTCTGGCAGCCTAGGTGTCAAACTGAAGACTTTTGCTGGGTTTTGCTTGTACTTTCCCTACCTCTACCCACACTGGGCTGCCTCACCTCTTCCTTATAACACCACTCTAACTTTTGGTTTCTTCTTTCATCTAGTATGTAAAGCTATCTTATTCTAAAAACACAACTAAATAATTAACAATTAAAATTGCTTTTTATCTAAAAAGTCTGATATTTATAGCAATAACGGACCTTTATTATCTTTCTCTCTACTGCATTACAGAACCAGATATCTCTAAAAATTTTGTTTTTGTTTTTGAAGTATGATTTTGCCTAGTGATGTGAAGTATCAAGCATGAATGTGGAAAAGATATCTATTTAAAAAACCGGATATATACACAAAACAGTTCTGAAAGAGATAAGAAAAGGGGTGTAAATTTGGAATTTTCTTACCATCTTTAACCAGAAGTCAAAACAGTAATAATCAATATCCTTTTCTGAATTTTTTTTAAATAACTAAATGTTATCATCTGAATAATTTGTGCCCAAACCTTGAAAGATTATGTTACTTGGCCTTTGAATTGGTGTCTTTCAGCTCTGAGTATATGATATCTGCTGTTGATTGACTGGAATTGGATGCAACATCAAATGTGTATAGGCTGTCTGCCAAGGCACACATATATACACAAACACACATAAACATGGATCAATGGCATCAAAAGTTGTTCTCTATTCTGGTCTAAATTACTATTTCCAATAAATAGTGAATCATTCAATATGATTCAAGAAAAAGAAATAATTTCTTTTATGGCTAAACAAATGTCAAATATAAATTCAACAAAAGCTGATTTTGAGAAGAGGCAGCTGTAATGTTGGACTGTAACTTACCTCAGCTGTTTCCTTTCTCAGGCTGCTCGCTTCTGCTAGGTCAGTGGTTCTCAACCTTCTGGCCCTTTAAATACAGTTCCTCATGTTGTGACCCAACCATAAATTTATTTTCGTTCCTACTTCATAACTGTAATGTTGCTACTGTTATGAATTTAATGTAAATATCTGATATGCAGCATGGTTTTAGGCGACCCCTGTGAAAGGGTCATTCGACTGCCAAAGGGGTCGCGACCCACAGGTTGAGAACCACTTTGCTATGTCATTTGGTCCATTGCCCTCTGTCTCCCAACCAGCTCCCTACATTCTCAGCGCTCATGTAGGATCACATCATCCCAACGTGATTTGACATAAACTTTCAACTCATATGTTCAACACTGGTTGAAATAGTTTTCTTTTCCCTGAAATATATAGTATAACATCATACATCTTTGTTGAAGTAAAGATATGCCATTGCATTAAAGAAACAAATGTGTCCAATGACAAGTAGATTATTAAAATATGCAATCACCGAAGTATTGCAGTTTACACTAATTGATTAATATACGCCAGGCACTGTGCTACAAACTAGAAAACTAGATGTTACTACCTCCATTACATTTTAAGGAAACCAAAACTTTAGACAAATTGAGTAACTGCTCAAGTTTACACAGCTAGCAAAAAATATGACTTAACTAGCCTTGGGCCATCTGACTCTGGAGACTATGGCATTGAGACCTATGTCTGAAGCACTTTGTTTAGTATCTCTCTGAACCAATATATCTAAAACAAGACAGAGTTAATCAAAACATGTATCCTTGGAAGTGAACGTATAGAAGAAGCAAAGCCACCTGAGACCAAAACTAATCATGCCTGTCAAATAACTTTTCTGGGAAGAGTAGTTCTCTAAGAGTATGTGTATGTTGATATGAATATTGCTCCTACCAGTAAACTTATTTTAGATATGAAAGTATCAGGCCTTCATTTTGATGCCCCTTAACATTCAAACTCCTCCTCTAATTCCCACTGTTCTTATTCTTTGCTCAGAAGGAAACTTCTTCTAACTTGACTTCCCATGACAATTGCCCACAGGGAAAATATGCCCGTGTCAGGCCAATACATAATATGCCTATGACTGTAATGTCTTATGATAATTATTGCATTGGTTTCCTGTATTAAATGATGGAGGCTCAAATTGACAATGAGTATCTACATCGGGTGCATCTTAGGACTCTGAAATCATACACTTTGTGGTAAACCAGCAGTTCGGAGAGAACCATGGTGAAGCTGTGTAAGGTAAGGGCTGCTTCTGAAGATCTCTATGGAATGAACCTGCAGGCCTCATGACAACAGTTCCAGCTTGGCAGACAAAGGCAGCGCACTACTAAATACTTGGTGTGGGTCTGTGCTTCGCCTTCTGGGGCAGCGATAGTTTTGGTCACTATGCAAGTTGCCCAGAGCATCATTAGGAAAAATCAAGTGTAGGGGAGGAGAAAATAGACATAAAAAGAGAGACGTTTTTGAGAGTCATGGCCACAGAGTTGCTATCAGGAAGAAAAAGAGATATTGTTTTTTTTCTTTTCTTTGAAAGAAAACTTAGTTTTCAATTAAAGTGTACTTTTTCTTTTACAACATTTAATAAACTTCATATTTACCAAAATTTGACCTGTACCTATGCAGTCCTGTGTATTTACAGTTGTGTATGAATGTAGAGGAGTGGAAGGGTAGAAGTATGTGCTTTTTGTCACCCTACACCCTTATTATGAGAATGGGAACATTTTCATTTTGCCTGACATACAAATATCTTATTCAATGAAGAGGGAATATGCAAATTAAACATCACACCGTAATGGTCAAGATGGCTGCACCCACAGTGGAGGCTGAGTTCCCGTAACGAGCCTTAACAAGCAATCAGCAGGGACGTGAGGCTGCGTGGTGCTGAGCCAGGGCAGGGGACGTGAGGCTGCGCCTCCCCGCCTGGTGAGGCTTGACAGGGGACCTCAGACAGCGGCCCCCACCCCAGTGCCAGGCTGGGGAACCTCAGGCTGTGCCCCCAGCCTGGCAGGGCTTGATGGGGGACCGCAGGCCGCACCCCTCGCCCCAGCGCCGGGCCGGGGGACCTCAGGCCTTGCCTGCCGCCTGGCACCAGGCCAGGGGACCTGAGGCTGTGCCCCATGCCCTGGTCCTGGGCTGTGGGACCTGAGGCTGTGCCCACTATCTGGCGGGGCTTGACAGAACGTACCCCCCACCCAGCAGGGCTTGACGAGGGACCTCAGGCTGCACCCCCTGCCCAGCAGGGCTTGACGGAGGTGGGGCCAGCTGGGTCTGGGTCTTGCATGATTTCGAGGCGTCTGTGGGTGGGCGGGGACTTGACTCTGGTTACTGTGGTATGCCCCAGACTCTGAAAATCTTCAGAGGAAGACTTTCATATACATTTTACTAATTTTCTTTCATCTCTGACACTTCTATTATAAAGGGCAAATAGGCCAGAACCGGTTTGGCTCAGTGGATAGAGCATCGGCCTGCGGACTGAAGGGTCCCGGGTTTGATTCCGGTCAAGGGCATGTACCTTGGTTGCGGGCACATCCCCAGTGGGGGGCGTGCAGGAGGCAGCTGATCAATGTTTCTCTCTCATTGATGTTTCTGGCTCTCTATCCCTCTCCCTTCCTCTCTGTAAAAAATCAAAAAAATATATTAAAAAAAAGAGCTTCTTTAAAAAAAATAAATAAATAAAATAAAGGGCAAATAGCAATATTAAAATATTTCCTCTAATTAATTCCTTTTTAATGTGCACAAATTTCATATATACATATATATATATGGGCTCATGCTGTATCCTTTAGAGAACCTAATCCAACCTCTTCCTTCTTTACTCTTTATAAACTAGGCCCCAAGTCCCTAAACTAGATAACTTAGAAGTAAAAGTGCCGATGTTTCCTTTAGAAATGATTTTTAAAATGGAATCACAAATCTGAGAAAGGTAAAACTACGGAGACAGTAAAAGGTTGAGTCGTTGCCATGGGAAGGAGGGATGAACAGGCAGAGCACAGATGACTGATTTTTAGGACAGTTGAACCATTCTGTATAATATTATAATGCAGGTACATGTCATTATACATTTGTCAAAATCACAGAATGCACAACACCAAGACCACACCCTAATGTAAACTACGGACTTTGGGTTATAATAATGTGTCAGTACAGGTTCATAGATTGTAGCAATGTGGTGAGGGATGTTGATAATGGGTGCTAGGACTGCAGGGCAATATAATCCTTAAAGGCCATTTGTAAGCTTGCTGCCACAAGAGAACAAAAGACCAGGATAAACTTGCTGCAAGCCAGGAGTCAGGCCTTATAAAGAACTGAGACTGTCCTAAAGGCACCTCATCACACCCGTGCATTCCATCCACATTCTAAGCCCATCACCTCAGTGCCCAAACCCCCGATGACAAAAGTTTCCCATGGATAGGGGCAGAAATAAAGTGTTGGGGAACCAGCTAGAATTGTAAGGAATATGAATCATGCTCTGTTAAGCGTGATTGTTTTATTCTGATTAAAGAAGGCACATTCTAACCTGGCTGGCAGCCACACTCCAAACCTGGACGCTCACCTGGAAGTGCAGCCCACCCTCTCC
Source organism: Myotis nattereri (assembly GCF_964212035.1). Classification (NCBI taxonomy): domain Eukaryota; kingdom Metazoa; phylum Chordata; class Mammalia; order Chiroptera; family Vespertilionidae; genus Myotis; species Myotis nattereri. Next base: position 20,892,835 of record NC_138081.1, read on the forward strand.
ATTTTAAGTTGCCTGTTATCATGGAAAGATGAACAACATTGCAGCAGAAACCAGAATCACCAGCCCTTTGAAGACCCCCAGCCCTTTTTGCATATCTGTAAACTGCCCATTTGCCCTTTTGCCTATTTTCCCATGTAATCTTTGCACTTCTACCAATATTTGCCGCTGGCTTATGGTGGGGTGCAGGGCAGATTTTTGTGAATGACCTCTGCTCTCCCATATTGCTGGAAGTATTGGAATAAATGCTCATATATGATTCAACCGTGTCTTTGCTTAATTGGCTCAAGTAGTGACAGTCAGCATGGACCCATTGTTTGTCCTGTTACATCACCAATGACTGCATATAAGGATGAAACTCCAGCTCCTCAGTGCTGCCATCATTTACCCAATGTCCCTGTGGCTTGGTGCTGTGCCGCCCTTCCCTTTAGGTATCCCATCCCCCATTCCCTTTTCCTTAAATAAATTCAATGTATTTAAGGAAATAAATACATTTCCTTAAACTGTCTGAGATGGCTATTAAGCATTCCCATGTACCGCCATGTTCACTTTTCATTGGGGTTACTATGCATGTGCAGACAGGATCAAGGAGTATATGGGAACTTTCTGTATTTTTGTTCAATTTTTCTGTAAACCTAAAAAAAGATCTAAAAAGTAAATTTTGATTAAAAATGGAATCACAAGTAAACATTTATGTATATAAAAGCCTAAGCGACTGTCCAGCCAGCAGGGAGCTATGAGGCACACTGACCACCAGGGAGCAGATGCTCAATGCAAGAGCTGCCGAGCAACAGATGGTTTCTGCCCGATCCCCACAGGCCAGGCTGAGGGACCCCACTGATGCATGAATCCATGCACTGGGCCTCTAGTTAGTTAAAACAATTTATAGTTGTAAATTATTATTTCTGCCCCCTATTATAAAAATGAGAAAACTAAAGCCCCGAGAATATAAAAATACTTTTTCCACATTACCATGATTAAAATAGTAATTACTCAAAAGTATTTGTATTTGTTACACACCTTCATGTGATTCTCCAGCACCCTTCAGATGGAATTTCTGAGTCATACAGGTGATTAAGTGTTAATGTATAAAAATGAACTTTAATGGATCTCATATGAAACCAAACTGAACCAAATGAAAGAAGAAGTTAATCGTGGGATTTGCATTAAGAAAGACTGCAGCCCTAGCTGGTTTGGCTCAGTGGATAGAGTGTCAGCCTGCGGACTGAAGGGGTCCCAGGTTTGATTCCGGTCAAGGGCATGTACCTTCGTTGCGGGAACATCCCCAGTGGGGAGTGTGCAGGAGTCAGCTGATCGATGTTTCTCCCTCATTGACGTTTCTAACTCTCTATCCCTTTCCCATCCTCTCTGTAAAAAATCAATAAAATATATTTTAAAAAATACTACGCATTATTCTCACTTTAAAAATAGAAAAGAAAGACTGAGATAGAACTCCTTCCCAATAATATTATTTTCCAGTAGTTCTCATGTATATAAATATTTATTTGTGTATTAACTTCATAGAACCTAACCTATCAGAGAGTCAAGGAATGGGGAAGTTTGTTTGATTGATAAAAGCACCAAACCAACTTTAAATGGCAGTGTTAAAACTGTGGGTTTTTTTTTTTTAACCACAGTTGTCAGAAACTGAACTTTTAATGTTACTGTGCTCAGAAAGCAAGAATTGCAAGAAAATGTTGACCCCTGTAGACAAAAAGGAACCACATGTTAACCTGACTAACTGAGGGAAGGCCTGCATGGTGGCCTTACAAACTCATAGACCTAAAGTAACCCAAAGAATGGTCTGACATTAAAACCTTTTCATTAAAAAGCAGTTTATAGTGGGTTGTCATGTCCTAGGCCAGTATCTTCCCTGACAAAAATCAACTTCAACCTTTACTGAACCTATTGTCTTTTTGCATCTAAGATAACATGCTTGTGAAATGTCAAGGTAACTTGCTCTTCCCTTTTTCTGGACCGCTCAGGGCTTCCGGGCTAGATGACAGATTCCCTCATTATTGTGTTAATTGTTGACTGTTAACTATGCTATACCCACCTGTGTAAAAGAAGCATGTGTCTATCATTTTACTTTTTATCCAATCCCAGAGGTCCCCCACCCCTTGCTTTCTCCCACCTCCCTAATCAATCACCAATGGATTTCAGGTAACCCACTTATGTCTCCTCCTTTGATTGTAATTTATGAAACAAGGTGAAAAACTGCCCTTCTGCAGAGCACTATCGCAATACCTTGAGATTCTGCTTCCGGCAATTGTCAACTGTTTGGCTCAAATAATCTCACAAAATTCTTTCTTTTTTAAAAAATATACTTTTTTTTTAAAAAAAAATGATTTCAGAGAGGAAGGGAGAGGGAGAGATAGAAACATCAATGATGAGAGAGAATCGTTGATTGGCTGCCTCCTGCACACCCCCTATTGGGGATCGAGCCCATACCTGGGCATGTGCCCTTGGCTGGAATCAAACTTGGGGCCCTTCAGTCTGCAGGTAGACGCTCTATCCACAGAGCCAAACCAGCTAGGGCAACTCATAAAAATTCTTTATAGGTTTGAATGTTGTTTTACGTTAACACCCCTAATTAAAACCTGAGACTAGAAGGAAGGGAGAAATGCCCCTAAAAGGGAAAATATAACATGGGCATGGCAGCACAGAACTTGTAAATATAATAGGTAAGTAATCTTGTGTCTATCTATATCCAATAGGAAGGTATCATTGTCCTCATTTTGAAAATGCAGGGAAGAGAAAAATGGATACTCATGAACCTTTCCATACGTCAGCTTTTTCTACCGTTGCATTACTTTCAGTAATTTCCTATTAATTTTTTTATTTTCACATAATTTGCTTAAAGGCAGAGAGAATGTAGACTGAGTCAAAAGAAATATCCTTGGTTTTTAAAGTTGTGTGTGAAAGATGAATAATGATTGTAACCTTTATCTTAACAAAGTAAAGTTCTAGCTCTTTACTATGTGTTTCTTATCCTCTCTTCTGTTCTAAATTAAATGTATTTCTTAAGGTAGGGTCTTTGGCTCTTCATTATTTATGTAGGCATCCACCTATCCATTCACTCATTCATTAAAATTTATCAAGGGTCTTTCTTTGTCAATCTCTGTGCCAGGTTTTAGGGTTATCTGGTAATCTAAACCTACACAGTTGTCTCTGCCCTAAAATATCTTCTTCTGCCTAATATCTTGCCTGGTCATTCTAAGAAAATTATCATAAACTCCATTGCCTTCTCACAACATGTATATGCAACTCATAAGGCATTTTCAGCATTCTGCCATAAAGGGGAATTTCTCTAAATAATATCCTCAGTCTGATTGATGTCAGAACCATATTGGGGAGAATTCTACTTAAATAAATGCTTCAAGCCCACAATTCCAATTTCTGTCCTTTTATTTGTCAAAGTTGCATCAGAAGGAATTAAACAGTCATAGAAGTCTTTATTCAAGACTATTGCAATAGGGAAGAGAGACTGAGCTCAATTCCAATGAAATAAAAGGTGGTAGGATTTTTAAGCTCTGGTGTGGGCAAATGCAAAAGCACTAAAGGATAATAGGGGGAGGAGGTTAATCAGTGGGTTACCTTGAGCACTTTGACTTATCCCTGAGTTTACAAATACATTTCTCTGTGATTAGGTGTTTGATAATTGGCACCCATTTAAGGGAGGCTCTTAACCTCCCACAGAGACTGAGAGATAAGAGTGCTGTGTTCTTTGAAATGTACATTTCAAAGGGATGGTTCTCATGTCCTTGAGAAAAACATTTCTTGTGTTGTAAAACTGACAAGAGTATGGGAGAAGACTTACATATATTTCAAAGGAACAGAGAAAGAATTGACAATTGCAAGTTTTCAAAAGTAAATTCAATAAGAAAGATGAGGTCAGGGGCCTATATTCAGGAAGAAATCTATCTGAAGTTCAATCAAAGCTAAGGGGAATATTGAGGCTGTCTTACTCATATTTCTTCAGTTGACTGTTATATATTCATGGAACCAGCAAGAAAATCAATACTGCCATTTCAATACAACATGGCAATATTTGGTGTCCAAATTATGTGTGAGCATTAAACAAGTTATTAGCACTTGTCTTTTTACCACTTCTCAATCTTTTGAATCTTAAAATTCCTATGAGAAAGTAGAGGGAGAGTGAGGGGGGAGGGAAGGGACTGGGCAGAAGAGGAAGGCAGAGCATTATTTGTATGAAAATTTCCACAAAGAGAAATGTTAAAAACAGTTTTACAGCTGCCTTTACTTCATATAACTCTCCTGGTGAGATAAATATGAGCTTTTGTTCAAACAAACAGGTTAAACAACACCTATTGACAAACCAATAGGCAAGAACAAATTCTAATTTCTTTATCTAAAAGATTCTTTTTATGTTTTTCTTTTGCCCAGATCTTCTCCAAAGAAAGAGAAATATTACCTGGGATCTTTTTCTCCTACTTGAGTATGTTTTGTGATTAATGACAAGGGTCTCTAAAAGTTTGTCCAAGTTCACTAACAAATTAAAGGACCATAATTTTGCTTCAGAATTCAGTAGTTCAGCGCATTCTGAGGTGGTGGTTAGCATAGTTTTCAGTGCATTGTAATCACATGGAGGGGACCACCAACAAGAGTTATTGATTCAGTAGGTCTGAACCCCAAGAATTTGCATTTCTACAAGTTCTCAGGTGTTGCAAAGACTGATGTTTCAGGAAACATAGCTTCCACCTGGAAACTGTGTTGACTCTTTTTATATAAGGGTCAGCAAATGTTTTTGTTCGTTTGTTTTTTGGTTTTTTTTTTTAAATTAAATTTTTATTGTTCAGATTATTACAGTTGTTCCTCTTTTTTCCCCCTATACCTCCCCTCCACCCATTCCCACCCCACCCTCTGCCCTTACCCCCCCCACCCCCCACTGTCCTCATCCATAGGTGTACGATTTTTTTCCAGTCTCTTCCTGCACCCCCATGCCCCTTCCCCCCCGAGAATTGTCAGTCCACTCCCTTTCTATGCCCCTGATTCTATTATATTCACCAGTTTATTCTGTTCGTCAGATTATTTATTCACTTGATTTTTAGATTCACTTTTTGATAGATATGTATTTGTTGTTCATAATTTTTATCTTTACCTTTTTCTTCTTCCTCTGCTTAAAGGATACCTTTCAGCATTTTATATAACACTGGTTTGGTGGTGATGAACTCCTTTAGCTTTTTCTAATCTGTGAAGCTATTTATCTGACCTTCAATTCTGAATGATAGCTTTGCTGGGTAAAGTAATCTTGGTTGTAGGTTCTTGCTATTCATCGATTTGAATATTTCTTGCCACTCCCTTCTGGCCTACATAGTTTCTGTTGAGAAATCAGCTGACAATCGTATGGGTACTCCCTTGTAGGTAACTGACTTTTTTTCTCCTGCTGCTTTTAAGATTTTTTCTTTGTCTTTTGCTCTTGGCATTTTAATTATGATGTGTCTTGGTGTGGTCCTCTTTGGATTCCTTTTGTTTGGGGTTCTCTGCACTTCCAGGACTTGTAAGTCTATTTCTTTCACCAGGCAGGGGAAGTTTTCTGTCATTATTTCTTCAAATAGGTTTTCAATATCTTGCTCTCTCTCTTCTTCTGGCACCCCCATAATTTGTATGTTGGTATGCTTGAAGTTGTCCCAGAGGCTCCTTACACTATCTTCATATTTTTGGATTCTTTTTTCATTTTGTTTTTCCGGTTGGGTGTTTTTTGCTTCTTCGTATTTCAAATCTTTGACTTGATTCTTGCGATCCTCTTGCCTGCTGTTGGATCTCTGTATAATATTCTTTATTTCAGTCAGTGTATGCTTAATTTCTAATTGGTCCTTTTTCATATCCTCGAGGGTCTCACTAGATTTATTGAGGGTCTCACGAAATTTATTGGCAGTTTCTAGAAAATTCTTGAAAAACCTTATATGTGTGGTTTTGAACTCTATATCCAGTAGTTTGCTTTCCTCCATTTCTGTCATTTGTGACCTGTTTCTTTGTCTCTGCATTTTGCTGCTTCCCTGTGTTGATAGAGTGGCTTTGTGTGCTAGGTGTCCTATAGGTCCCAGTGGCTCAGCCTCCCCAATTACCTGAGGTGGACACTCTTGATGCACCCCTTTGTGGGCTTTGTGCATAGTCTTGTTGTAGTTAAGCCTTGATTGTTGTAGATATCACTGGGAGGAATTGACCTCCAGGCCAATTGACTCTGAGAATCAGCTGTGTCTACGGTGGGAGAACTTCTGTGCTGGAGACAATCTTATGGGGCCAGACTTGCTTCATTGGGGCTTTGGTGCTCACTGAGTCTGCCCCCTGAGTGTGTCCCTTATGGATCTGAGGAGTTGTTATCTGTATGGTCCCTCTCTGACCATCTGAGTACACTGGCTCTTGGATCTCCAAGGAGGTGCTAATTTAGTCTCTGTCTGAGGCTACCCAGCAGGAGCTATGGAGAGATTTGGGATTTGAAGGAGCCCAGATGAGGCCCAACTGTGAAGCAATGCAAGCTGCTGTGGGGCCTTGGGCCTTCTTTTGGATGTTCTGGGTCTCTCTGACCCAGATACAGTTTGTTAGGTAATTTTACATTACCTAAATGGTCAGGCCATTCATATGCAAAAGCCTCTGCCCACAGCTTGGGTGGTACAGGGTCTCAGGGCATCAATAGGGCGGAGCAAAGAGCTATGGCTGATCCTCGCCCTGCCCTAAGAGGCCCTGGGTCTCAGTGTCCCAGGGTAATCACTGAAACACCTCTGAGAGAAAGCCGCCCTTGAGGTCTGCCCAATGCCAGACAGTGCAGTTTCTCCCCATATGAGTCTGGGTCCCCAGAGACTCGCCCGGAACTGGAGTTCAGAGCAGTTGGGAGCTTGAGACTCCCTCCCGATTTAAAAAGACAACCTCTCCTCAGTTGCCAACCCTTTCCACATGCGCCTCCATACCTCTGCACTTTACTTCTGCACCTCCTCTGAGTCTCAGTGTGCTTTTCTCTTTCCTTCTATTTGTAGAATTTCCACTCAGTCAGCCTTCCTGTGGTTCTGGATGATGTCCGTTTTGTCTTTTAGTTGTATTTTTGAAGTGGTTGTGCAAGGCAGCAATTTCAGGTGTTTACCTATGCCGCTATCTTGGTTTCTTGCAAATGTTTTTTGTACAAGGCAAATATTTCAGCTTTTACCTGACCAAAAGACAAAATAAAAGATCTTATATACAGACTTAAATAGAAGAGAGGAAACAATTTCCATAAATTTTTAATAGACAAAAATACAATAAATAATAACCATTATTATTATTTATAATGGTTGTGCAAGTTTGTTTGAATAAAGGATTGCATGGATTAAAGTGTTGCAGAAGACCCAAGAAAAACCAAGGGACGCTTTAAAGAAATGGAGGGACACTGTTTAATTACGCCAGTGGACTCAGGGAATAGCTTTCCAAATCTGAGTACTGAAACATGCAGGGGCCTTCTTTTTATATCTCCCTGTGGTCTTTGTCCTGCAAATATGGATTATGCTTCCAGTTCTTTTCTCAGGCCTTGCAAGAAGGCCCTCAGGTGTCGGAGGTCTCCAGGCCATATCTGATGGTTTGGCCTGGCAACAGCATTAATAACTCTCCCTCCAGGGGCAGTGAGCTGTTCAGAGTTTTATGGCCTCTATAACAAGTTCTGTAAGAATAGTTTCTGGGAAGGAGGTAATGACTTAATTAATTATAGGTTATGGGAAATGTACACTGAGCTTACTGGCATGGATTCCAATTGCTAGCCTCCCAAATATCAGGGCTACATGTTGGGGTCCTGCCCCAGCAGGTCCAGGAGTTCCCAAAGGTGTGGACAGAGCCAGCAAAGAAGAAATAACACAGAGACAGCGTTCAGTTGATCAGCAGCCTAGCCAGGTTCTCTAGTCAGGTTCTCCAGCCAGGTTCTGTCTTTAGTCTCCTGTTACATCTGTATTTATACCAGTTGATTTTAATCCTATCTATTCTATTCCAAAGGTTAGGGTGTTTGTTATCTCCATTCCAAGGTCACTACTCTATTGTTCTGTTAAGCTACAAGGAAGTAACTGAAGGAGATTATCCTAAATAAGGATTATGTAGTTTAAGCATGATTGTTCGTAGTTAAAGTGATTAACTACCCACCTGGCACTTAGTTAAGCAGTTTTACTGATTTATTCCCTTGCTTAGTCCTGTTAATCCCTAACTCCAGGGGAAAATTTCCACCTGGGGAAACAACCTTTCTTGGAGAGGTGACCTTGGTTAAAACACATAGCGCTAAGTAGATGAGCAAACATATTAAGAACAGTATGCCATATACGTCAGGTCCCTTGAAATGTATGCTGTGCAGATGTTTCTTCCCTGCAGCGACTGTCTCAAGCAGCAAGGATGAACCAGCTTCCAGCAGCTACATTGGAATTAGCCCTTTTTAGCCTTCTCAAAAGAAGCTCTTTCTCTTAGACCTTGTTATTTATTCCTTTGCTGTGTTTGCCAGGAAGAGCATTAATTGCTCTACTGAGAGCACTATTACACTGTGTCATCTCAAATTGCCATGCATAGGAATTGGTTAAATCCATAACCCCCCAAAAAATCATTAAGCAAGACAAGATCAAAATGCTTCCCCTTTGAAAGGGAGAGAACATGCAGTTTCATTTAAGAAATAATTAGGTTACACATATAGAGGTTTTGATGTGGAACAAAAAGATATATGAAGGAAACCCTTATTATCATATTAAAGTTGGTGATACGGTCACGTGCATACATTTAGAGAGGAAGCTGGGCAACTCAGATAAGTAACATGCATGTCTGGGTGGCAAATGGCCATAATAAGGTGATAAGCACAATTAGGGTATTTTCCCTTCCTTAATTAATATGTTGATCTATCTGAAATACAAAGAAATTGAGCAATAAATAGACAAAATAGAGATGGTAGATAATTTTTATTTATGTAAATAGTGATACTTCAGATTCAAAGGACATTATTTCCATTACACACTGCAAATTTTTTCCTTTTACCTACTTTTAAATTAAGAAAATGCACCTCTGTTCCAAACTTTGATGCTCAGCAGTACTTCTCTTGTCCAGAGTTTATATGCAGCACTGTTTTCTCCATCTAACGCAGTATCCGTAATCATACTCATCATCATCACAAAATGTTTTACAGAATCCTCTCACTCTTTCACATCTCTCAAGTCTATATTTCGGTTTTTCATCAAAGTTACTTCTTGCTGCAAAGAAAGAGAAAGACATCAGTCCAGTTTCTCATTCGGGGCTTTTCTTACTAAGGGGAGAAAAATATTCTGTCGTAAGTCGTGAGATCGTGTTTGTGAGAGATGGAGATTCTGGGATGGTTGTTTTATAGCACAATTTATCACCGTTTCAGAAAGTGACCAAGCCCCAAACATTGCGCTTGCACAAAAGTGTATGTCCTTATCTTATATCTCACATCAATATTGAATTTCAGCTGGCGCCTAGAGGCTCTGCTCTCTCATCTGTTTTTCTTACTTTATTAAGACCAGATTTACTTTCCCGTGTTTCCATTGAGATGAGGTTTATAGTACTTTACACACATGTAATTTCATTTGCATATGCTTTCAGTTTTTTCATTATTATTATTTTTAATCCTCACCTGAGGATTTTTTCCCCCCCATTGATTTTTAGAGAGAGTGGAAGAGAGAGGGAAAGACAGAGAGAAACATCAGTGTGAGAGAAACACATTAATTGCTTGCCTCCTGCAAGACCCCGACCAGGGCCTGGGCCGGGGAGGAGCCTGCAACCAAGGTACGTGCCTTTGACCAGAATTGAACCCAGGACCCTTCGGTCCACAGGCCAATGCTCAATCCACTGAGCCACGCCAGTGAGGGCTGTTCTCAGTTTTTTCAAACCTACTCTTATTGCCTCTTCAGAGAACCATTTGGTCAATGCTTTCTTCTCCATTCCAGATCTCACTCTAAATTGAAATATCCTTTTATTTTGCTGGAACAAATGGATATGTAGCTTTCACCAGTCTACATGTTTTAGTACTAAATTATATGTATTTTTCCTAAACATTAGTTATACTTTTATTCTTGCAGCCAAAATATAATCTCTTAAATTTTAGTTATAATTTATTCTGATTCTTTGCTATCTCCTACCCTGAATAGCCCAATAGGCATATAAAATAGAGATGGTAGATAATTTTTATTGTAACACAGTAGGCATGAAGATAGCAGATCAGAGACTAAAGCACTTTAGCTATAAGCATAGAAACTCAGTTGTGCTATACATTAAGCACTTAATAAAAAGAGGATCCCCAATTTAGTCCAGTTTGTTGTGAATCATCTAAAAAATGCAAAGAAGGATGTTCTGAGATTCCAAACTCACATCTTTGTGTTTATGCATTAAGCCAGGGGTCCTCAAACTTTTTAAAAAGGGGCCAGTTCACTGTCCCTCAGACCATTGGAGGGCCAGACTATAGTTTAAAAAAAAACTATGAGCAAATTCCTATGCACACTGCACATATCTTATTTTGAAGTAAAAAAACAAAACGGGAACAAATACAATATTTGTATTTGCATGTGGCCCGCGGGCTGTAGTTTGAGGACCCCTGCATTAAACTATAGTAAAAGGAAGTAAATATTTTGTTACTTTAAGATTTTATTTCTCTTAATGATTCAATTATGACCAATGCCTTTAAATAAAGATACTTGGAAGTCAGAATTATTTATTTTCCCCCAAATTTTATCATCGTACTTACTTATCTTAAATAAGTCATTCTGTCTATAGGACAGAATATACATAACCAAAATATATTTTGAACAAACATAGCCAAACCAAATATATTTTGAATATTAAATTTTGCATATGTCAGAAAAATAAAGAAAACATTTTCATTAAAATACGGAGAATGAATTACATTGAATTTAGATTAGAAGTATATTATGTCAACTCATAGGACCTAATTGGCAGCCTAGCATCTAATTGAAATTCAGAATGGTTTCATCTTAATTTCATATGTCTGCTATTTATTTGAGTACCTAAATTTCTCCAAGCATTAGGTTGGGATCTGGACAGAAACTTCAAAAGTATAGAATGTAGAGAAGATTTTAAATGTACATACTTTATTATTAACATTAATAAAGTTAGCAGAAAAGAGATGGAAGTTAAGCTTAAAGTGTAAGAAATTGTCAGATGGGTTTTGACATATGAATATATGTATCTCCTTTGGGAATGGGAAACTAATTCATGATGACAGAATCCCTGGCCACTGGTGAATTTTGGTGAAAGCTAAAGTTATGTCAGAGCCATACTTGATATAATTTAAAGTAGGGGAGAGGGTAATATATTATTTAACTAAAAAAAAAAAAAACTTTTGCTGGGATAAGTACTTTTTAAGCTAATTAACATTCCTAAGACCCTGATATCTTGTCAACCCACCAAATCCAGGTTGAGTTTTAAGATATGCTAAATTCAGAAAAGAGAAGTATGGATTTATAATGATTATTGGTAATATTAAAATATAATAATGTTCTTTTTATTTTCTCATTATTTCAAATGATAGAAATGTTTTAAATCATGAGGAAACCTACAGAACTATATAATCTGGAAACAAAAAGCTTGTGTTGCAAAATTGGTTCTATCACTTCTCAGTTATTTGCAAAAAATGTATAAATTTGGAATCATAACTATGTCATGTGAAAACTATGAATGTGAACAACATAACCTCAAAGTGTTTTTGTGAAGTTGGTTATGCAATGTTCTCTGTACAATGCTATACAAATGTCATCCATGAGTGCATAAGCCTTTATGTATTATTTAAAACTAGTTGGCTTATATCACATGAAAACAAAAATAAGCCCTAGCCGCTTTTGCTCAGTGATCACAGGTTCCATTCTGGTCAAGGGCACGTACCTTGGTTGCAGGATGATCCCTGGCCCAGGTCAAGGTACATGCAGGAGACAACCAATTGATGTGCCTCTCTCATATGGATATTTCTCTCTCTGTCTCCTCCCCCTCCCTTCCACTCTTTCCAAACATCATTGGGAAAAATATCTTCTAGTGAGGATTTAAAAAAAAAAAAAAAGTCTGTTTGGAGGAAGGCCATGTAGCATCTCTTTCACCTACTGATATTTCTGTACTTTTTTTAACATCACTGGAGAAATGAGGCCGAGCTTGGGACAGTAGAAGGAATATATGTTCCAGAAAGGTTTCTGGGAGTCTGGGCAAGAATGACGTACTACAAATGCGGCGGAGATGCACGGTGGACAGCAACCCGGAACAAGTTGGAACAAGTCCTGTAAACATATGCTTAGGGACAACTCTGTTAGGAAATAGTGGTTAAAAGCTCAGTGGCCCCCATACAAGTGATTCAATGTTAGTTTTCCCAGGCCTTGTGGGAAGTTCTTTGTCCTCCCAGGAGAAATGTCTGGCATATATCTCCCCATCTGCTAGCAAATTACGTATCTGCAGATTACCTTTTTGCCCACCTCATGGTACTCCCTGCAAATAGAGGGGCGGAGTTGGATGTAGGAGGAGGTAGGATTGGAAGACACCTACTTTTTCTGGGTCCAAGTTGAAGTCAAGGTAGGAGCAAGGCCATGGGTCAGTGAAAGTTTGTATAATTTGTCTGAATCTTACAGACTCAGACGCTAGTAGGTTTCAATCCTGTATACTCTATTTATTAGCTGTGATGTATTGAACCAATTATTTGGTTCACTCTAGTTCACTTTCCTTATGAAATTGAGGTTTTGGGGAAGTTCTAAACACTATAAAGTAAACACTAGAAAGTATGTAAATTTATACAGTGTTAAAAAAGTAATAAGCCTTCAAAATTAGGTGAGGGCACGAGTAGGGGGTGTTTGGGGGGGCAATGAGGAGATAAGGAAACATATGTAATACTTTAGTCAATAAAATAAAATACAATAAAATAAAATAATTAGGTTATTTGCATATCCTTTGTTTTTACTTCCCTTTGGGAATCCTACTTCAAACTGACCCCAGGTGAAGCATTGCTATTCGAAGTTATGACCTGCTCTAGTGGAAGCACAATCCTCAAGTCTTAAAGCACTAGATAAGGCCAGCTGTCTGCCTTGTTCTCTCATCTATTTCAGCATGTAACAAAATACTTGAAACAACATGCTCATCAAATGTGCAAATAACTGACAACGTGACCCAGTGAATGAATATGTTATCACGGATAATAATCTAAGTGCTGTAATATACTAAAAAAATCTCTCTGGGCTTTATTGCAGTCTCTTCATCAGTTATTCCCCATATCAACTGAGTAAATGACTTAACCCCTATACTACCTTCTTCAACTGTAAAACCTGTTTAATAATGAATGCCTATTTCAGAGGGTGGTATGGCATCTAATGAGCTAATAGATATGGAAATAGTCTCCAGCTTACGATTAGTCAAGTAAGGTTACATTGTCATCAGTGTGAGTGATTTATAGATTTGGAGCAGATTTTTACAAATAACCCTTTACTAGCTCACTGATTTTTCTTTATTTTTACTTTGAAATGAAGAGACTGCCTTCTCCCGTGATCTCTACAGCATGCTTTAGTAAGCAGCTGTGTTGTACTTGGCCCTGTGCTGAATACAGATGCAAAATGAATGGAATAGCTAAACGCCTTACCCTCAAAAAGCAGTCAACGTTTGTTAGGCAATGATGACATATAAATGGAAACAATGTAATATCACTTGTGAGGACAATTCTGGGATATAAATAAAATGGCCTTGCAGCATATAATAAAGAGGTATAAACCCTTCCTGGAAAAGGCTATTTTACTATTACTACTACTCCAGCTATTGCTAGCCCTGCCATGTATTAACAGGTATGCTTTATTAAGTGTTCAATAGGCTTCAGGTTCTTTCCTAAGAAGTTTATACTTATTACCTGATTTAATGCTCTAACAATCATATGAGATAGGGATAACTATTCTCATTTCACCCATAAGAACGCCTGAAGTTAAGACTCTGCACAAGGTTTCAGAGGGAATATAAGAGGAGGGAGGATTAACAGTTAGTCATGTTGGACTCTGAACTTCCGAGTGTTCTGTCACTTCATTGAAGATGTGACTTCTGGTGGCATCTCAAAAAGCCGAGAGCATGTTTTCATGAAATTGAGGGGCAGCCTAAACATCGATAGGTAATTTTGAAAGAATTTGTGATTGATGAAGAATGGTGTGACTTTTAGCACGACTGAAGTGACATGGACATGGGTCTCAAAAATAAAGCAAAGTCAAATTAAGCACATATGGCAGAAGACCTATAAAGCTGAGGAGCAAAGGTCTTTCACATTCTTGGTTAAGTTTATTCCTAAATACCTTAATTTTTTATTGTTGTTGTAATGGTAAGTGGGGTGAATTTTTTAGTTTCTCTTTCTGAGAGTTCATTTTTGGTGTATAAAAAAATGCCATTGATTTCTGGGTGTTAATTTTGTATCCTGCTATGTTGCTAAATTCAATTTTTATGGAGTCTTTAGGGATTTCTATAATGACAGTTTTACTTCCTCCTTTCCAAGTTGGATGCCTTCTATTTTTTCTTCTAGTCTGATCGCTGTGGCTAGGACTTCCAGTAGTATGCTGAATAAGAGTGGTGAAAATGGATGTCCCTGTCTTGTTCTTGTTCTTAGAAGAACAGAAAAAAGAATTCAGATATTGACCCGAGCCATTACCCTCAACTAACATTTGACAAAGGAAGCAAGGGCATACAATGGAGTCAAGACAGTCTCTTCAATAAATGGTGTTGAGAAAATTGGACAGGTACATGCAAAAAAAAAAAAAAAATGAAACTAGACCACCATACACAAGAATAAACTCAAAATAGATAAAAAGCTTAAATATAAGTTGTGAAACCCTAAAAACCTTGGAAGAAACCATAGGCAGCAAAATCACAGACATCTCTCATAGCAATATGTTTGCTGATACATCTCCTAGGGCGATGATGACATAGAATGGAAACAATATGGTATCACTTGTGAAAACACTCCTGGGAAATAAATAAAATGTCCTTGCAGCATATAATAAAGAGGTATAAACCTTTCCTGGAGAAGGCTATTTTACTATTATTACTATAACTCATTAGTCAACAGAGCCAAATATCAACAGTACAACGATTGAAACTTCTTTTGAGAGCCAATTTTTTTAAACTTAAACTAGGTAGGTACATTGTTATTAACTTAATTAGGGTACTCCTAAGCTGGCCTTTACTAAAAATGTCCTCAATCTGATTGAGGCATGTTCGCTGAAGTCAACCCCTTCCAACTCTCCCATCCACACGCGTCTTGTATACTTGTTTCAGAGAGACGAGTGTGAATGGGAGAGTTGGAAGGGGTCCACCTCAGCGAACGAACCTCAAAACAATGTACCTCCCCCGCACTGTGTCTCCCGAGGCCCTGCCTGTGCCATGTCTCCCGTCGCCAGACCGACTGACACCCCCCACTTCTTCTAACGCCGCTTCTTCAAAATAGGGATGTGAGGGCGATCTGGCTGCGACATCTGTCACCCCATTGATCACCAGGGTTGATTCAGCTGATCTGGCTGGCTAGGCGGGTGTCCCCCTCCTCCCTCACCGATCCATGATCCATGTGCAGTCCCTCCCAAAGCTGCCCTAGGAGGGTACTGGTCTTCGGTCTAGGGTATACGAGTAGCTGTGCTCCCCTGCTAGAACCTCCAAACAAGCTCTCAAAATAGACTTGCCCAGGCCGAAAACCGACTTCTGCGCATGGGCCACGAAGTTTCAATTGCACTGTACGTGGGCGCCCGCCCGTGGTATTTTGTGGAAGAGCCATACTCAAGGGGCCAAAGAGCCCTATGTGGCTCGCGAGCCGTGGTTTGCCAATCACTGTCCTAGGGCAAGGGAACTGAGGAGAAAATAAACAAATGGGACTACATCAAAATAAAAAGCTCTGCACAGCAAAAGAAACCATCAACAAAATGAAAAGAGAGCCCACTACATGGGAGAACATACTTGCCAATTATACATCTGATAAGGGGATAATTTCCAAGATATATAAGGAACATATACATCTTAATGAAAGGTAGACAATCCAATTAAAAATGGGCAAAGGACCAAGTACCTAAATAGATACTTCTGCAAAGTGGACATACAGAAGGTTAAGAGGCATATGAAAAAATACTCAAAGCCACTAATATCAGAGAGATGCAAATTAAAACAACAATGAGGTATCACCTCACATCTGTCAGAATTTCTACCATCAACAAATCAACAAATGGCAAGTGCTGATGAAGATGTGGAGATAAGATAACTCTAGTGCACTGCTAGTGGGAATGCAGACTGGTGCAGCCACTATGGAAAACAATATGGAGTTTCCTCAAATATTTAAAAATGGAACTGCCATTTGACCCAGTGAGCCCATTTTTAGGAATCTATTCTAAGCCCAAAACACCAGTCAGAAAGAATATATGCAGCCCTATGTTCACAAAGCACAATTTACAATATTTAAGATCTGGAAATAGTCCAAGTGCCCATCAGTTGATGAGTGGATTAAAAAGCTCTGGTACATTTACACCATGAAATACTATGCCACTGTAAAAAAGAAGGATCTCTTATCCTTTGAGACAGCATGGAGAGACCTGGAGAGTATTATGCTAAGTGAAATAAGCCAGTCAGAGAAAGACAAATATCACATGACCTCACTCTTATGTGGCTTCTAATGAACAAAATAAACTGATGAACAAAATAGACCCAGAGACATAGAAGCACAAAACAGACTATAGAATCTCAGTGGGAAAGTGGGGGTGGGGGATTAGTGGGGACAGATAAGCCCAGGAATTTATACGAATATATGCATAGCCCATGGACACAGACAATAGTGTAGTAAAGGCCTGGCAGAGGCAGGTGTGGGATGAAGGGGGTCAGTGGGGGGGAAAAAGAAGGAGTATCTGTAATACTTTCAACAATCAAAATAAAGTTTTTTATATATATATTTTATTGATTTCTTACAGAGAAGAAGGGAGAGGGATAAAGAGTTAGAAACATTGATGAGAGAGAAACATTGATCAGCTGCCTCCTGCACACTCCCTACTGGGGATGTGCCCTCAACCAAGGTACATGCCCTTGATCGAAATCGAACCTGGGACCTTTGAGTCCGCAGGCCGACGCTCTATCCACTGAGCCAAACCAGTTAGGGCTCAAGATAAAGTTTTTAAAAAGTAATTAGAAAGATAATTTAGTTAATGAAATTTCAAATATAGAGGAGAAAGTGAATTTAGGATATAGTTATGAATTAGAAGCAGCCCAGTTAACTTTTGGATTTGGGGGAAGAGTCGTATGAAGAAAGCAGCAGTGAGGTCAAGTGTTTTAGACCTTTATACTGTGTGGTTGAGAGTAATCAGTGAAACAGAATAAAAGGAAGGAGACAGACTTTAGCCTTTGTGAGTAAGAAGAGTTAGAACATATCAGGATTAAAAATTCTTGAGGCCAGACAGACGAGTAAGTTCCATAACTAGTAATAAATGCAGCTTTGTCATTTGGGAAGGAGATTGAAAAAAATATATTCGCTAATAGCAGAAGTTACTGTAGTGAGCAAGGTAATCTCAGGAAAGCATATAAAACAAGAAGAAAATGGATTAGGGGCAAAAGCTAGAGGTCACCGAATTTATGAGACTATAAAAAATGGAGAGGTCAACTAATAATTGTCAAAATAGCAACCAGCCAAAGCAGTGCTCAGAAGTTTAGCAAGATGAAGAATTAAAATGGAGCTTGGGGTTTGATTTTTGGAAAATATTTATAACATTAGGAAGAAGGTTTTCAATTAATTGCTGTGGGTGAGTGTATTGGGGAAAGAATGTATAAGATTTCATAAACTGGAGACTATGAGCCTAGGCTGTTTTTCAAAAATGTTTAGTGAAGAATAGAATAAGGCAGATCAGAAAGTAGCTTGAAGAAAAAAAAAATCACCCATGAAATGTAACTTTACCTATAACATATCCAGAACCCCTCCATTACTCATTGTTTTTACCATTACCACCCTGGACTAAGCTACCATAATGTTTTATCTATATTATTTCAATACCTCCTAACTCATGAAATCATTTCAGAGAAGTCTTTTTAAAACAAAATTCAAATCATGTTTTCCCTTTGGATAAAATCCTTTGGATTTCTCTCAGGATCAAAAGCAAGATCCTTTCTAGTTCCTAAGAAGCTCTGGGTAATCTGTCAACACATTCTCTTTCAAGCCACATGCCCTCCCCAGTCACTCTTGCCTCACAGGCATTCCTCACAGATCTCGTGTGCTCCCATGACCACTTACTGCCCCACTTCATTATTTTGCTCAAATATCACCTTTTCATTAAGGGTGCCCTGAAAAAATCCCATCTAAAATTATTATTACCCACTATTGTTTTGAGACTGTTTGATTTATTATTTTCTGATGTAATTTGTTTATTTATGATGTTTATTGTTTGTGTTTATCTCCACATCTAGAATATGGGCTCCACAAAGATAGAGAATATTGCCTGCTTTGTTTATTGATGTGTCCCAATCTTATATTATGGCAAACACATTTTAGGTTCTCAATGACTACTTTTTGAATTGATGGATAAATGAGAGAAGGGGCGTGGAATGCAGTGTCTAACTCACATCATGTCAGTGTTATGAGTTGACATTGACCTGCTTGGGGGCGGATCCTATGTCTTATTAATTTTTAACTCTATAAAACTTGATAGTACTTAAAGCTCAGTTTGTGGTCAATAACTATCAGTTCTTTAAGATAGGAGCTATAATTTTTTTATTTTCAAATCCAAATCCCATGACATTAAACCTGGGGAGAAGGAAGCCATTAATCAAATGTCTGAATAAATTATTAATTGGAATTAGATATTGTTCTTGCCCCAGGACAAGGAGGGGAAATTACTTTTGAAGTGTGTTGGGTTTGAATATTTGGAGTCAGGTTGAATTGTAATTCTTTTCCTCCTAGGCCTGCGCTGGGTGATAGTGATATACCTCATTCAACATAACATTTTTAACTGATTCAGATGTGTATTGTATAAATAACAACAAAAATACTGTGTCTAATACCTGGAGTCTAGTTCATCGGGGCAATGTTAATCAAGAATTACAGAAAACTAAAAGTGAAGGGAAATACATAATGCCATGGAAAGTTAGGTTCTGGGCCAAAGGAAGGGAAAATGAAAAATTTCAGTTCTTTATAGCTAATGAGTTTAATATTATCTAGCTGTTTTGTCAATCAGTGCCATGAAAATTACAGTGTATGAGCAAGAAAGTTGCCAGACATCTTCCCATCTATAAGTATTTGCCTTTTAAAATTTTCTTTTCTTCCTTTAAAATATTTTTTGGGGGTTAATTAATCTTGAGGGTAATATGAACAATTAGTGACACCACTTTCCCTTTAAGGAACAGACTACAGAATTTTAACAAAGGGGCTTCAAGAATTTTCAATGAATAACATCACACACAATAGTTAAAAGAATTCTGCAGGGACAAGCCATTGTGGCTCAATGGTTGAGAATCAACCTATGAACCAGGAGGTCACAGTTCCATTCCCAGTCAGGGCACATGCCTGGATTGCGGGCTTGATCCCCAATGTAGGGCATGCAGGAGGCAGCTGATCAATGATTCTTTCTCATCATTGATGTTTCTCTCTCTCCCTTTCTCTCTGAAATCAATTAAAAAATACTAAGAAAAAATATTTCTCAGGGAATTTCATAGTTGATGCTCATAGATTTACATCCTCCTTCAAGTTTGTCACATTTGTCCCTTGAACTGAAGGAAGAGGCTTATGGCTTGAATAGACACTGAACTATATTCAAGGAGAGACCAGCTCAGTAATTTATATGGTTTTCGTTTTCTCTGTCAAACACCAAAAGATGAAGGATCTACCAGTACAGACTAGTTCATGTGCAGAGATGCCTCCAGTGTCTTCTAGAACACCTCTCACCATGTGCCACTACTCAGTGGCCACTGGAAAACTCAATTCTTATTTTCCCCATATTATTACTATCATAGGCTTCTCAATTTTACTTTATAGGACATGATGCAATGATAGCCCAGTGTCTATCTAGACAAAATAAGTAATAAACTTTTATATCAAGCATTTGATTTTACTAATCTTCTCAACATGGCTGATATATGTATTGTCCAAAGGTTAGGCTAATATGTTCCTGGATTCACCAATATATCATCTGTGGTCCATATAAAATGACATATGAAAATGTCAAATAGAAATTTTTTCTCAAGGCACAGAAAATGTATTGACTACCTGAAAACATTGTTGATTTTTTGGCAAATGAATGCTTAATTATAACCAGGGGTTCCAACCCAGGCCTCTCAAATAGGATATTTGGCAATGTAGGTAGACAATTTTTATTGTTACAATCAGTGGAAGGAGTGTTATTGGCATCTGATGGGTAAAGGCTAGGGATGCAGCGAAACATCCTTCAGCTAAAGACACAGTGCACAACCCACAGCAAAGGACTGTCTGGACCAAAATATCAATAGTCCCAAGGCTGAGAAACCCTGTTTAAATGAATAATGTAAAATTACTCTTGAAGACACTTATACTACAACGCAACACATTAAGCAGTCAAAGTCTATTTTAAGTTATTCAAATATGTGAAAGATAATGCCTGTAAATATCCAATGTATGCTTAGCAAGTAACTGTTTCATAATGGGAACTCATATGTTTATTAAAATAAAACTCTAAAAATTAAACAGTTTCTTGTGATAGAAATATATCTAGAAACATTATCAAATTAGAAAAATATTCTTTCCTTGTGCATATCACTGCAATAGATAATGGTTAGTATGAACATAGATCCTTAGATCTCATATTTTGCAGTTAGAAAATGGAATGAGTTGTCATAATAAATATATCAACAGAGTAGTTTGGGCCTGGACATTCATTGACTTCTTATCTGAGTCCAAGTCTGATCCATGTGTTTCCAAAAAAGTATTCAATTTTATTTTTTTAGGGGGAGGGGGGCAGGGAGAAAAGTTTCTGTTTCTATTGCTATATTGGGATATCGATGATTTAAAAAAATCTGAATTAATAGAAATTACTAAGTTGCATTCCTAAACTCAAAAAAAGAAGCAAATTTTGCATTTTTGAATAGAAACTGTATGATACAGAGGTATGGTTAAGAGTGTATTTGTGGGGGAAAATACTGTAGACTTCCCAGGAAATAGAAATCAGAGGAACTCAGATAGAGTAGAGCTGAGAGTGAAGATTACACCTGTCTTTCACTGTCTATATCCTCAGTCAGGGTCATTTCCCAGGACTGAGGAGGTGAATTCACCTATTAGTCACGGTTTCTGACTTTCTTTGTCAGAATATTTAATTACATATAGCCTCTTTGCCTTTATCACATTCTTCTCCTCCTCCTTTTTTACTCCCTCTTCTATTTCCTGACACATATTTTTTTTTTCTCTCAAAGAAATAATAAGAACAGAAATTGGAGTTCGTTGTGATTTTCCTCTGCTCTTCTGTTCTCTCATCACTTTCTCACTCAAACTCTGTGAGGCTCATGCAAAAGATCTGCACTCTCAGTGTCTACTTTTTCAATCCCAGTGGATTTACCTTTTTTCCTGGTATTACCCATTGAGCAGTGTTTAACTATAAAATAGCAGCCCAGATCTACTGCTAGCTTGTATCTCAGAAATATGCTCTTCCCATTTCTTTGACTTAGGGTTTCTCAAAACTTTACTTACGTCAACTCACATAAGGCACATAGAACTTTGAATAGTGGTGAAGAACTTCCATAATATAAATTCTGCTTACTCTGGTACCAAGAGATCAAGAGAAAATGCAATGTAAAGGCACCAGATATGTATGTGGCATAGAACCACTTCTGAAGGTTCAATGTTAAATTTTATTTGATTCTTTGTGTATTACAGAGATACACAGGCCTGGAAGGATGTGCTGGGAAGGCTTAGTAATTCTGATCCTCTCTTCTTGGACCATGTGTCTCTTTTCTTCTGTCCTCTTTACCTCTGTAAGCAGCAATGAGTTCCAGGTCTTATGCAGTAAGCAATCCTAATTTCAGTTTCATGGCACTCAACTTTACACCGACCATTACCCTTTTTGCACAGTTTCCTCATATCCACGCTACCATACTGGGGGAATTTCTTTCTGGCTGTAAGAAGGAAAGAATGACTGAGATTAGCAACCTAGCTATGACACACCCATATTTTAAAAGGAGAAAGAAAGTTCAAGAAGCAAAAGGTCATAGAACAGGGCAAAAGAAAAAATGCCTCTTCTAATGTATGACTGAAAATTCTACTGAGGAAAGGTGAGGTGACTATACCATCTCTTTAATGCAAAGTCAATCCTGTAAATCAGACAGTGTCTGGGACCTAAGTGAGGTGTGCCTCTCTTGCTGCCTTACAAGTTACTACATAGTAATTCAAGGATAGTTTCCAAAGCCAACAGGAAAAAAGTGTTCATAATTTATTTTCTGTTGGGTTTAGTTTCTACAATCATCTAATTGTGTCTGGTTTCCCCCTTTACTGATTTCACAAATATTATTTAGACGAAACATTGTGCTGTATGAGTTCTTCAAGAGATTTCTATTGTAGCTTGATTTTACTTTTCTAAAATATTGAGGTGGGGGGAGTGTCATTGTTAGACAATTTGTCTGACTTTCTACAACTCCTCTGGGTATTACCAGTTTTATTTCTTTGAAGAAATGATCTAACTTAGACACATGTCTGATGACAGCATTGATTTTTTTTTTTTTAATTGGGAATGTCTAGAATGTGTGGCCGTTGTTGGCCATGACATGATTTCTAACATTACCAGGCTCCAACATACATGTTTTATTTTGTAGCTTGTAGATTGACACTCATTAGAAGTTTATTATTTAGAATAGTGCAAGATACTTGGGGAATTGGGGGATGTTGGTCTGCCAGGCTGTAAAATCCATTCCAAGCAAAATGTATCTTAATTTTATATTTCACATTATATGTTGGCCCATGTGTTTGCATAAGCCCTTTGTTTTAGAGTCTTTTTTTTTTTGTACACCCATCAGTTTTTATAACTAATGTTCTTACTCATATGGTGAGATTAAGGACAACTGGTATGGGAGAATTCTAAATTTTGCAGATATCTGACCAAAGAGCAGATTCAACTATTTTTGTATATTTCTGGTATGAAATAAAATAAATTTTACCACTACTTTCTGCCATTAATTACAGCTTTGTGTCCCAATCAGTGCCTTTAAAGGCCAGGTCTTTCTTGCTAGACATTCTGTCTGCATTTTCAACAGTTGGTGGTGAGTAATGATACTTATTAGTGAATGCATAGACATTATCCATATTGTTGTTATAAGAAGCTGATATAGAATCTAGCTCTTCCATTAAAATTAGCTCTCACTATGACTGAAGCAGTGCAGAATATGGCTTATAACAGAAAAAAGTAGTTACTCTGTACAGATTAAATATTAACTTCTAAATACCTTATCTAGTCTACTATTTCTGAGGAGTTATTATTGTTAAACCCATATGGTTTGCTAGTGAAAGAAACCTGAATTACACTCACTTTAGACAGAGATCTGTCACATGTCACACTATCGTCCAATAGTCACTATTGTCCAATTGACCTCACCCCTTCCCTCATTAGTTCTTTATCTTAGTTCACCTTTCTAAAATTATTGTTTTCTTTCTTTTCATTCTGACCTCTACATATAGGTAGTCCCCAAAATGTGTCTTTGGATCACTAATATTCATCTTTCCAAGCATCCATCCACTCATTCAACTATTAAGTACAGTTGACCCTTGAAGAAAGCAGGCCTAAGAGGCACCCACCTCCTACAAAATCCGAAAGCCAACTATAACTTTTGACTCCCCCAAAACTTAACTAATAGCCTACTGTTGACCAGAAGCCTTACCAATAACATAAACAGTTGATTAACACATATTTTGGATGTTCTATGTATTATATACTATATTCTTACAACAGAGTAAGCTAGAGTGAAAGAAGTGTTATTAAGAAGACCATAAGGATGAGAAAATAATTTATAGTATTTGTTGAAAAATATGTATTAGTAAGTGAGCCCACACAGTTCAAGCCTGTGCATACGCCTTGTTAAGCTCTATGCCAGTCTCTACAGCAGGGGTTCTCACCTTGGGCACTATTGATCTTTGGTTGAACAATTCTTTGATGTGGGATGCTATCCTGTTCACTGAAGGATGTTTAGCAATATCTCTGGCTTTACCACTAGATGCCAGTGGTACCAGTCGTATCAACCTAAAACGTCTCCAGACATTGCCAGACAATACATAGTTGACTTGTATTGAAAACCACTGTTCTCCTGGTGCTGTGATAAGCCAAACATACATTATCTCTACCCTCAGATACATTGTTCAGATACAATCTTCTCTGATTGTATTTGAAAATGCTGATCATTTTCAAGAAAGTGGTCTCTCTTTTCATTGCTCTCACATGTAATATTCATATCTCATAGTATAGGAATTCTTTAAAATAATATATGAAGTCCTACTTAATCTATAAGCTAGAAATGAGCTAGATGATTCCTAAAATATTTTCAACCCATGATTTCTTATTTTTACTAATCTGCTATTTTATTCCTTAGGTTACCATTCACCTCCTTGGAAATGGGGGAAATCATGACTACACTTTCAGCACAAGACTATACTATCTATCCTATATCAGAGTACATACCAAATTTAAAGAAAAATAATTATTGGCAATGGCACATTTTTCAATTTGGCAGATAAAGCAAAACAATAGGTGAGAATAAAAATAACACGTCATTTGTAGACATTTAGTGCATTGGTAAACTCTAGAAAATGAAGAGGAAAACTAAGTGAGTTCACTGGAAATTTCCTTACATAGAAAATGTAAGGACATTTATCTGGATATTTTTTTATCTGTAACTGTCTTAACTGGGAATAAGGTTTTCTATCTCAATTTTTAGTAAGAATTTTCTCCATTTAAAGATGAGGTATAAAAAAAATCAACTCTGAAAGATTGTCATACAAATGTCATTTAATTTTATTCAGTTTAGTTCAACTACCATATGTTGGTGAACTAACTCTAAGATGAAAGACAAGATTTTTATTGTTTTTATTATTTCCTAAAATGTCTATATTTTATACCATCTCTTCTAATTTTGTGGAGAAAATATATATCTTGACATATTTCTTTCACTTTGATATTTTTTTTTGTCAGTAATAAATAGTGTTCTCTAAAAGTTTTGTATATATATAATTAACAAGGACAATGACCTCATTTTGTAAGTATAATAAAAAATATATAAATAGTTAACATTGATGTTCTAATCTATGTTACTATATTCCCCACGTGGTTTATAATTTCTAAGTCTACAGGACACATACATTTTTTAATTTGTTGAAAAATGCATTAATAACTTTGGTTATTAGTAGGGACACCCGATTTGTCTACTACAAGGAAAAACAAGTTAATAATATACAAAAACACTTGGCATAGTGATTTATTAATATTAGCTACTATTGGAATTAAGAGAAAAATATTTATCACATATGAATAGAATTTTATTTTGGCTCTTTCTAGAGCCAAAAAAAATCCAGAGATCTTTTTCGAACAATTTATTTTCTTACCTAAATTAACAACAGCATTACTTTGTTACTTTATTGATGCTTGCCCAACAGTAAAAATGTTGCAGAAATACAATTATCTGTTATATGTTACACATATAATACTAAATATTTTAATGCTCGTGGTATTAAACTAATGAATGTCTGAATCAATAATATAAGAATTTATACCTCGAAGTATCCATTGAGATCACTTTTGTTAGCAGATGCCCCTATTTAGAATTTTATCCACTTCAACCTTTCAATGATAATTAATCAGTTAATTATGTGTAAATTTTTAGATTGTCATGATGGACTCTTAATATTCACAATGAAAGATAAGTTAACTTAGTCTCCTAGACCTGTTATGATCTCTACTGGACCTAAGAAAATAATATAGGTACTAAAAATAACTATTCTTATAGTTAGTGAATTTGAGCCTGATTTCAGTGGTGGCATCATAAATTGAGTAGACTTGAGTATGTCCTTTCACCTTAAGCTCTTTAAGAAGAAGAGAATAGACTCAGTGATGGTTCTATCTCCAAAACTTATTTTTCTATTTCTGTACAATTAATACTCACACATTAATTCAGAAGAAGAGAATCATGTTACATACCTGATGTGAGGATATAGTCCTTAAGGGGGGAAAAAGTTCTCATGAAAAATAGAGCTCATATGCAAGGTATTACACTCAACATTCATATGATCGGTAACACTCAAAGCCATGAGTATTGACTAAAAATATTGAAAGAAAGGTCAAGAAGGGACATGATTTGCTGATAGTACAAAGAACAGAATATTAAGGAGGGCTTTCTACTAATTGGAAGTACTATGCTACCTTAAGCTTAAAAAAAGACAAAGATAAATAGATTGATGGCTTTCTACTAATTGGAAGTACTATGCTACCTTAGGCTTAAAAGATAGATTGTTCCCTAACAATGAACCATTTACTCTTTACAGTTGATTATGTTAAAGACTATTTTCCCAGCAAGAACAGATTTTAACTGATTGTTGCAGGATGGAAGTGATAAGACTAATGTATTTATCTTATATATTTTTTAATTTTTCATCTTGAGATCATTTTAGACTTATAGAAGAGTTACAAAAATGATAGATGCCAACTTCCCCTATGGTAACATCTCATGTAACCATGCCTCACTTATCAAAACTAAGAAGCTATTGTTGGTATAATACTGTTAAATGAACTATAGACTTTATGTTTCACCTGTTTTCCCATTATTGCCCCCCTTCTTTTCTGTTCTGGGGTCCAATCTAGAGCATCACAATGCTTTTGGTATAAAAATTACTTTAAACCCTTTTTTATTACCACACGTTTAACCAGAAATAGTGGATGTCTTCTCAAATTCATTTGCACAAATATACCCATAAACCTCTCTATGTTACCTGGTAAAATTGTGACCCAAAAGAGAAGAATAAAGAAAAAGAGATGAATCTTCATGGTAGGGAATGGCTTAGGAAAAAAGTGTCAACGGATCTTCTTTTTCAAGTCAGGTTTCTCACATAAGGAAACAGAACCCTTTTTTATTTATAGATGCTCCTGGGAAGTGGTCTAACTACTGAGGCTTATCAATAGCAAGAACATTTGTATGCTTGGTTGAATTGTGCCATGTTCAAAGAACATGGTCACAAAAATTATTATTAAGTTTTGCCATGAAAGTAACAACTGATTATGTTACCTTAATATATCCTCATGAAAACACAGTCTTTAAGGGATTTTTGAAGAATGTGGGTTTGGATTGCTAAAACATCGCGTTAAAAATGTTGCAGAAATACAATCCTCTGGTATATGTTATATATAATGCTAAATATTTTTATGCTCATAGTATTAAATTAATGAACATCTGAATCAGTAATATAGGATTTTGTTTTATAGGAGTTTCCATTGAGATCACTTTTGTTTACAGATGAAAACAATGAGAACCAGGGAGGTTGAATGATTTATTTTAATTCAGATAATATGTAATTATTTAAATGTGATATGATCAGCAAATTCTGGATTCACTAGTGAGCAAATTACTTTATGCAGTAGGTTTTAAGTCTGACATACAGTTCTTATAATAAATTATCTGATTTTAAAATTCTAAATCCAATGTTTTAATTCTGTTTATGGAAAGGGAAGTGATTTCTGATCCAATTTTCATATTGCAATGTCTATTATTTCATATAGATGCAGAAGAGCTGCAAGTCTTGCACACTATCCAGAAACTGATGCTGTAGTCAGAGAACAGTTAATTACCTCCTACCACAGAGTCAAGAGAATTTCTAGGACAGTGGTTCTTAAACATTAGCTACATCACTACCCCCTAGAGGGCTTGTTAAAAACAGATTGCAAGACCCCTCATCCAGCATTTCCTATTTAGTAGTCCTAGAATAGAATCTAAGATTTTGCATTTCCAACAAGACCCTGAAATGCTAATAATGTAAAGGGGCCACATATTACTCTAAGAAACCTGATTCACTCATGCTATAAAACATCAGAAAAATGAATTACAGAGTTAAAGAATCTATGTCATAGTTTAGTAAAGAATGTGAGGTTTCTTTAGAAAGTCTAATCAAATCCATGCATGTTACAAGTGAGGGAAGTGAAATCAAGAGAGATTAACTTACTTGTCTAGCAATTGTTATCCTTTACAAAAAAAAAGTACTTCAAATTATAAAAACAAATGGAAACTTGGGGCTTAAATAGAATGTGAGGACCTTGATTTAGCTATGCTTTCTTTGTGGAAAAGAAAAAGAAACTGAGAATTCAGCATCATCTGATAAGAGGAAGACCACTGCAGTACATCACTCTGTAGCATTTACTCACCAAATATTCATTAAGCACTAAAATTTGTCAAGTAGGAATTTGCTTTAAGTTGATGGCATTTTGGAGGGGGAAAAAACACCTCAAAACCAAAATTCAAATATTAACCTGGATGATCTGGCTGGGTACTCAAATGGTTAGAGCATCATCCCCAAGGTTGTGGGTTCCATCCTTAGACAGGGCACATACAAGAATCAACCAACGAAGGAATAAGTAAGTTGAACAGCAAACCCATGTTTCTCTCTCTCACACACACAAAAAAATAATAATAAATAAGAAAATATTAACCTGGAGGGTTAAATCAACTAAAATGATGGGATAAGGATTTCTGAGAATCTGTCCCTCCAATATAGTAATGAAAAAAAACAGGTGAAATTTGCCAGTTCGTGTTTATATCTTTTATGGAGTAGATTTAGATAACTTTTGACCCAAAAATAGTTTGACTTTTTTCAATTCTGTAATCCCTTTGCACTGAAATTATAATAACTATATCCACTTGAATTAAGATATATTAATGTATGCTACTAATTTGTGTTTATCATCATGAGGACACAGTGAATATTGGCCTCAGAAAGCATTGTTAGCTATGCAATACCTTTCATTTTTATGTATGTAATAAAATGCTTTATTTATTTATTTATTTATTTATTTATTTTTAAAATGCTTAACTGTATATATATATATATATATATATATATATATATATATATATATGCCTAATATGCAAATTGTCCCCGAGAGAGTTTGACCAGACTGATCGCTCACTATGACATGTGCTGACCACTAGGGGGCGGCGTGGAACAAAGAAAGGCCTTAGCCAGCAGCCAGGGAGGCAAGGCCCTGGCCAACAGCTGGAAGGCCCCAATTGGCCATGATCACCCGCCAGGCCCAGGAACCCTACTCATGCATGAATTTTGTGCATCAGGCCTCTAGTATGCAAATAAAGATAGTAAAACTACTCTTGAAGTATTTACTAAACTAGTAAAGCATGTGTAGTTCATGTGTGCAAGAAATATATGCCTACATAGAATTAAATGTGCTGGGAGTTTATTATTGGAAATGCCTGTAGGAGGGAAAAAAAGGGAGAGTGTCAGGAAAGGTAAGGAGAACCATTAGACTGGGAAGCCAGCTGGGGCCCTTAATTAGTTTCAGTCACCATTTCATGGCCCACTAAATCTTCCCTTTGTGTCATGGAGATTTACTTCACCTACGTTGGAAGAGCAACTCCTCCTTGATTCTCATGGGTCCTATTTCCTAAAGGCAAACTCAGTAAAGGATAATAGGCGGATAAATCTCAGCCTCCATCACTGTTACTCATTGCTGAGTCTTGACTTGTACTTATCCTCTCCGTCCTCCACTGTCCATTCTAAATATCCTTCACCCTTACCTATCATATCAGAAGATTTGGTGACTTTTCTGGAGATATGACCCAACCCTTGTACTAATGGGTTTGAACTCTTAACAGTAATACTTTCAATTGAGTGTTCTGCACAAATCCATTCAGAGTTATAAAATGGACAAGAAAAGACCACAAGTGTTCTACACAGTCCACACTCTTCAGTTCTCATGGATTTGTTCTGGGTAACTCATGAGGGGCAACTGCTTTCACCAAGTGAATGGGCCTTAATCACCTGAATCTAGAGTCTTTCATTTCCTTACCTCAAAGTTGTTTCTGAAGAGGCGATGACAGGGTAGAACTACTGAAAACTTGTTTTCAAAAATTATGCTTCCTCAGCATGCAACAGACTGCTGAATCTTAGAGGGAAGGTGGGTGGGTGGGGGGTAGGGAAGAAACCAACCAAAGAATTTGTATGCATATATGCATAACCCACAGATAAATAGGGTGGTGAAGGCCTGGGGCGGGGGATGGAGGATGGCAAGAAGGGGTCAATGGTGGAAAAAGGGGGGCATATGTATTACTTTCAACAATAAATTTTTTTTAAAAAAATTATGCTTCCTCTAAATTTTTGGACTGCCTAAGATCCACTGTGATCTACTTATAACCACTAAATCCATGGTACATGGAACTGGTTCTTGGAAAAATACTGCCATGAATCAACTCTGTGAGAGTGTGTATGAAGTCACTGAAGGAGGACTGAAATGCAAATCCTCCATGTAACTTCATGACAATTATTTCTGAATTGTTCAAGCTTTACTATTAAATTTCCTTTTTTTATTCATTACAAAGACACATGACCATATGTTCTCACCTCTAAATGATGCTATGAAATGATCCTGTCATAGCCTCATGTTTCTCTTTGTTTCATTCTGTTTATAATACTGATAGAATGACCTACAAAAGAGGTCACAGATCCAAAGCAGAAAGAAATCTTTTCTTTTCTTTGCAGATCATTTCACCCTCACTATGAAAAGTTCCATATTCATATTCATGACCATATTGCTGTGACACCTTTTTCTACTTCTGGCTGTTGGAAGGAAAGAATAGATGGAATTGTAATCCAGCTATGATATATGAAATGTCCTAACCCATGTGAATTTAGATCAGGAGTCAGAAATGGCTCTCAGGCCAAATTCGACCATGGACGGTTTTGTAAATAAGGTATTGTTGAACACGACATTCTTATTTGTTTAGATGTTGTCTGTGGCTGCTTCTGCCCACAGCATACTTGTTAATTGCAACAATGATAGTAGTGGACTGTAAAACCCAAAATGTGTACTATCTGTTACTTTATCTTTACAAAAAGTTTCCCAATGCTTGACTTACACTTTTTCATTAATACTAGAGAGTGTTTTCAGGAGAGAAACTGGTAGGAGCATTTAAAGGCTACTTCACTGATTGATGAAGACTGACTGTAGACTGATTTGAGGGAAACACACTCCTGGGATACCAGTTCTATTGAATCCTTCACACTTTTGTGCATTTTTAAAAAATATATTTTTATTGATTTCAGAGAGGAAGGGAGAGGGAGAGAGAGATAGAAACATCAATGATGAGAGAGAATCATTGATTGGCTGCCTCCTGCACACCGCCCACTGGGGATCAAGCCCAAAACCCGGGCATGTACTCTTGAATGGAATTGAACCTGAGACCCTTCAGTTTGCAGTCTGACACTTTATCCACTGAGCCAAATCAGCTAGGGCCTTTTGTGCATTTTTATCTTCAAGAGTCCACCAGGTTATCAGGGTGAAGAGTGGAGAAAAATCCCCTCTCCCCAGCAAGGAGAGGAGGAAAAAGCCCCCTTGAAAAACTCCCAGAATGTTTTACTCTCCTTAACATGAAAAGATATGGATGAAGTTTAAATGCATATTACTAGGTAAAAGAAGCCAGTCTGAAAAGGCTATATATATTGTATATTCCAACTATGTGACATTTTGGAAAAGGCAAAATAATGAAAACTAAAAATATCAGTGGTTGCCATGGGGGAGGGAGGGATAAATAGGCATAACATGGATTTTTAATGCAGTGTAGCTACTCTGTATGATACTATAATGGTGGATACATGTCATTACAAATTTGTCAAAACCCACAGAATGTACAACCCCAAGAGTGAACCATAATGTAAACTATAAATTTTGGGTGGTAATGATGTGTCAATGTAGATTCATCAGTAGTCACAAATGTACCACTCTGGTGGGGGAAGTTGACAATGGGGGAGGCTATGCTTGTGTGGGGCAAGGTTAGAGAAGAAACCTCTGTAACTTCCTCACAATTTTACCTTGAAATTAAAACTGTTCTGAAAAGCAAGTCTATTAAAATAAATTTTAAAAATAAATGCTCTCGTTTAATGGAGAGAAGTCTTTACTTACCCTTCTAAGGATATTTCAAATCTAAATGAATGGGCACAGATTTTTTTAAAAATAAATTAGTAATAGAAAATGAACAGTAACAGCAATTATGATAGAAAGACTTAAAGCTTTAAGTAAACTGAGAAATCTCTATTAAAGACATTTCTTCAAAAAAAAAAAAAAGATAAGTAGCTTTATAAAGATAAGCACAGACTCCAAAGAGAGGGATTTTTCAAAAGATTGACTTTTTCTCTACAGTCTTGCAGTTAGTAATCTCATAAGCAAAAGATTTAACACAAGTGGTATGACAAAGAGTTATAGAAAATTCTGTGTAATATAATAGTATGAACTTGCATCATCACATCAACCTGAAGTGCAAAAATCATTACTGTAGCTTGGTTTGTCTACCCACTTGGCAAAACAAACAAAAAAAATCTTCAAACTATTGGCTTACTCTAATTTTTCATTATTACCATATATAATAATACTATTTACAGCCTATCTATAATTTTTATGTTTGCTTTCTGCCTGAAATATGAGCTTCCCAAACTTAAAGACTGATGGTTGTCTCACCACTCTAGCAAAGCAACAGAATATTGCATGAGATAAGACTCAATTTTTTCCTCATTATCTATACTAATAAAAGGGTAATATGCTAATTAGACTGGACATCTTCCAGACATCCTTCCAGACATACTTCCGAAAAAGCCACGGTGGCAGGGTCCGAGGCAGAGGTGGTTAGGGGCAACTAGGCCAGTAGGGGAGAGCAGTTACGGACGACCAGGCTGGCAGGGGAGGGCAGTTAGGAGCAGCCATGCAGGCAGGCAGAAGTGGTTAGGGGTGATCAGGCAGGTGAGTGGTTAGGAGCCAGTGGTCCCAGACTGTGAGAGGGATGTCAGGTCTAAACTGGCTATTGGACATCCCCCAAAAGGGTCCTGGAATGGACAGGGTGCAGGCTGGTTGAGGCCATGCACAAATTTTGTTCACCGGGCCTCTAGTTTGTTAAATATATAAGTTAAGAAAATGTGACAAACATAAGAGACTAATTTAGTCTCTGACCATACATATATGGAGAGCTGGCACTTTTCCACTCTGTGTAGGGATGTGTGTGTGTGTGTGTGTGTGTTCATGTTAATGCTCCCTTTTAATTGCAATATAGAGTAAAAATGTTAATTTTGTCTTATCTATTCATTACTTAGATTTTTAAAGGTGAAAGTCATGTGTAGAAGGAGAAGGGTATAAACATTACCAAATATCTTTTTCCATATTTATCCCACCTTGACTCATACTATTAAAAATATTATCTCCAAGGATTATAAATTGCCTGTTATTTAGTATTTGCTATTTTACTAATTTAAGTAATTAAGCATTATTCTGCCATTCAACCAAACTGAAAGTATCATATGTATTTGTGACTTTAAATCCAGACCAGCTTTTACTAATATTACCACTACAATCACCACCACCAATAATGATATGTATATTATGCTTTTCTAAGACTTAATTCTTATAAATGTGTGCTATAATTGTTTCCATTTTATAAAAGAGAAAACTAAGGATTTAAAATATAACCAAATAGCTTAGGGTCACCTTGCTAATAAATAGCAGAACCACCATTTGAAAATTGGAAACCTGAGGCATAGTCACCAGTATCCAATATTGCATATTCCTGAAAGCTGGATTCTCTGAACATAGTGTCTTTTTTAAAATTTATTTTCATTGTTGAAAGTATTGCAGATGTCCCCTTCATTCCAAATTAATGTGAAAACTTACAGGGAGAATTCTGGGAGTGTTATTACAACACTTGGGGACATTGAAGAATTGTAAGAAAAGGAAGCATTCCTAAGGCATCATGGGATTACTAAACCAGGGCTGATATTTATCTCCAATCCTTCAATTGATAATCCATAGTATAATGACCTGAATATAAAAGCTACATATAATCACATTTGAATAATTATTAATAGATGAAGAAACATTACATATTTAAAATTATCTGTTCATTGAACTGTTTTCATGGAGTTATGGTCATTATGATAGATCTTTGTAATGCAAAGATCTTTCAAGATTCATTTGCCTGATTTCAAGGACTAAGCAACTTGTAATAAACCAAGGATGCATTACACACGCTTACCTAAATATGTCAGTAAACACAGCTTTGTCTCTGACTGCTCTGGATCTTAAAACTTGAGGTTCACTTTAGCTCTTACATCCCATAAGATAGCAGGATGTAATGAGAACATATTAAGCTATGAATTTGAATATCCTTGACTTATTTTGGGAGTCTGGGTTCTTTAACTCCTCAATCCCCAAGATTCCTCATTTGTAAAAAGAGGATACTGTGAGGAAAGTACATGGCACATGTTTAATTTATTTTCTTTAGAAAAATCATTTCTAATTTGAGGGAAGAACTTTCTATATATAAATTTCCATGAAATATAAACACTAAGAAAAATACCTTGTGTGTGTGGGAATATAGGTATGTCTGTGTATATGTATTAAACTCTAGAGAGCTTTTAAATGTAATTGTATTTATTCAGTTTATCATCAATTTTAATTGTTTCTTTCCTTTTAAAGTTGTTTTTAGTGTAATTTATTTATAATCAAAGGAACAAAAGTAAATAATCCAACTGGAAATTTAAAACACATAATTTTGCTAAACTGGTAAGAGAAAAGTTGAGAAGCCAAACAGAATAGCAATATAATTCAAAAATTAGCAATAGCAGGTGTCTGCTGACTGCTACTGTGCCTGGAGCTGGAGACAAAGACAGGAGTTGTATTTCCAGAATCTAAAAGCTATAGTCGGTTATACAGTGGGATCTAGAACTATGATGGAGGTTACCAAGATGAAGAGAGATGAGACCATGATGGGAGTTATAACCAAAAAGAGAATTAGCCAACAGTGCCAGGAAACACTGCTTTGAAACAGAGAGGAAGAAGTAAAAATATTGAGGTTTTTCTCATCCACCATGCACTCTTCCTTTGGTACCTTCAATTGGCTGGATTCATCAAGAAAACAGAAATCAATGGGGCCTAAAAATTATGGTTTGTATTAAAAAAGAGGAAAAAATGATTATAAGTAAAATAAGTAATCAATACACAGTTTTATGATTATTTTGAGTTTTTAAAATATTATATTTGATATTCCTGGTTATGAAGATGCTCCATGTTTACTGTTTTATCATCCACATTTATATCTGTAATCCATCTGGAACTATTTAAGATGCAATTTCCCCCCACATGATATTCAAGTAAAAAGTATTATTTATTAGAAGTTCATTCTTTCCTCTCTCCTCTGTAGTCTCATGGTATAAATCAAGTGACTCTGAACATGTAGGTTTACTTCTAAACTTGCACTGATACCATACTCTTCTAACTACCATGGCTATATATCAGGTCTTAGTATTGAGTAGAATAAGTTCTCTAACTTCGTTCTTTTCAAAATTATCTTGTCTTTTTCTGGTTCTGCATTTCCATACACATTTCAGAATTAAATTGGCAATTTAAGGAGTGAGGGGAAGCCTGCTGAAGTTTTGACTAATTTATTTGATCTGTAAATCAATGTAGAGAAAATAACCAATATTTGCAGCTCATCCAGTGTTGCTCAGTGGTTGAGTGCTGACCTATGAACCAGGAGGTCATGGTTCCATTCCTGTTTGGGGCACATGCCTAGGTTGCCAGCTTGATCCCCGATAGTGGGTGTGTAGGAGGCAACTGATCCATGATTCCCATCATTGATGTTTCTATCTGTCTCTCCCTCTCTGAAATCAATAAAAAAATATAATGAAAAAATAAAATAGTTTAAAGAGTATCACTTAAAATTTTTAATTTGTTTTTGATGTAAAATAATATAATTTACATTTTAGTATTAAATTTGTTTAGGGATATTACTAAATTGATATATTTATTCTAGTAGATTACAGATTTAAAAATTTCTAGATATGCAATCATATAGTGTGTGAATAATGAAAGCTTTCTTTCTTTTCACTTTTTATACTATTTGTCATTCTTAGATTATAGTGCTTGTGAAGTATAATGTATAGAAATATTGTTAAAGTGACATTTTAAATTTGTTTCTGAACTTGGAGAAAAGTATGTAATATTCTATTGTAAAATATAATGTTTGATGTAGGTTTTGATGTAGAAAAATATCATCAGTTTAAAAATGTTCTCTCAATACCAAAACTAGACAAAGACATTACAAGAAAAGAAAACTACAAACCAATATTGCTCATAAACATAGATGCAAAACTCAACAAAATATTAACATATCAAATCTAACACTGTATAAAATATTATGCATTATGCCCAAGAGATTTATCCCAGGTATGCAAAATGGCTAAACATTCAAAAATCAATTAATGTGATCCATCACATCAACAAGCTCAAAAAGGAAAAATGACTTGATCATATCAATATAAACAAAAAAATATCTTACAAAAATCCAGCATTCATGATTTAAAAAATAAATATCAGTAAACTAGGAATAGAGGAGAACATTCTCAACTTGATTAAAAAATCTATAAAAATTCTACAGCTAACATCATAATGGTGAGAAACTTGAAGCTTGCCCATTAAGATAAACTACAAGGCAAGGATGTCCCTCTTATCACCCCCTTTCAACATCACACTGGAAATTCTAATGCAACAAGACAAGAAAAGGAAATAAAAAGTATACTGGTTGGGAAGGCATACATTAAACTATCACTGTTCACAGATGACATGATCATCTATGTAGAAAATCTGAAAGGATCCCCCTGTAACCCTCCTCCCCCCAAAAAAACCTTCATGGAACTAGTAGGCAACTACAACAAGGTTGTAGGATACAAAGTAAATATACATAAACAACCACTTTCTACATACTAATAATAAACATGTGAAAATTGAAAGTAAAAACATAATACCATTTACCCCAAACATGTACTACTAAGGTATAAATCTAAAAAAAATATGTATATTAGAAAAAGTACAGAACTCTGATGAATGAAATTAAAGAACTAAATAAATTCCATGCTCATGGATAGGAAGATTCAATATTATCAAGATGTCAGTTGTTCCCAACTTATTCTATAGATTTTAATGCAATCCCATCAAAAACCCAGGAAGTTACTTTGTAGATATCCACAAACTGATTCTAAATTTTGTTTGGAGAACAAAGTTAGAGGACTGCCTCAACCTGATGTCAAGACTTACTGTAAGACTACTCTAACCAAGACAGTGGGGATGTTGGCAAAAGAATAGACAGCAGATCAATGGAATAGAATAAAGAACCCATAAATAGATCCACATAAATATAGCCACGCAATCTTTGATAAAGGAGAAAAGGCAATATAATTGAGCAATGATAGTCTTTTTAACAAATGGTGATGGAATAGTTAGACATCCACATGCAAAAACAACCCAAACAAATCTAGACAGTTTCTACTCTTGCCAACAATTAATTCAAAATGGACCACAGATCTAAACGCAAAATACTCCTCTAGGATCACATAAAAGAAAACACAAATGACCTTGGGAATGGTGTTGGCATTTTAGATACTTGAACACCAAAGACATAATCTATTAAAGAAATAATTAATAAATTAAAATTTATTAAAAAAAGACACTGCTCTATGGAAAAAACAATGTGAAGAAAATGAGAAGATAAGCCAGAGACTAGAAGAAGATATTTGCAAAAGAGACATTTAATGAAAGACTGTTATTCAAAATATTCAAAGGACACTTAAAACTCAACAATAGGCAAATAATCTGATTAAATAATGGGCAAAAGACCTTAACAGACCCCTCACCAAAGAAGATATGCAGATGGGAAAAATGAGCATACAAAACTATGTTTTAAATTATATGGCATGAAAATGAAAACAACGAGATTCCATCGCACACTTATTAGAAGGGCCAAAAACTGAACACTGACAAACTAAATGATGAAGAGGACAGGGATCAACAGGAGCTCTCATTCACTGCTGGTGGGAATGCAAAATGGTGTGGCCTCTTTTAAGAGAGTTTGGTAGTTTCTTATAAAACTAAGCATAATGTTATCATACAATTCAGCAATAATGATTCTTGATATTTACCCACAGGAGTTGAAAACTTATGTTCACCCTAAGACCCTGCACACAGACCATTATAGCAGCATACTACACATAGTATTGGCCCCAGAATTACATTCAACACGGTAGTTCCAACACGGACTGTTCTTCACTCTACATCTATTCCTGAATTCAAAGCTCCACTCTGTATTCTGACTCTTTCTTCCAAGCAAGCACAGTGCTCATAGTGAAATATGTTTTATTTAATTCTTTATTCATCAGAGACATGTATGGACAGAAACACTAGGCCATAAGTGAAGTAAGGGAAGGAATGAAGGATTGAGAAGACAGTTGATGTTGGTCTTCTTTTTTGTGAATGAGGCTCTCCAGTTAGTAGTACTCCTCAGGTTCACATTCTCTTATGCAGCAGAAAACTGTAGGTATTACACAATATACCATCCTAAATTCTTTTTCACCACACTTCTTTTTACATTGGCCACTTAGCTTTACACATATCTCTGAACGATTAAAAACAAAATGGTCCTCTTTACTTGAAGCTGAAAGAAAGCAAGAACAGATGGAATTAATAATCCAAGTTAAAAAATGCCAAGATTTCATAGAAGTCACACAAAGAAATAGAGACCACAGAGGAAAGAAAGTTCTTTTTTACTTTTTCTTTTTTTATAAATTTCTGTCCCTATCTAAACCAAAGCAAATCAAGGAAACCAACCAGCATCCAATTCCTAAGCTAAATGTCTCACCCTTACACATTTTAGTTGATTAGGTAGTGAACCAATAAGAGATACCTGGAGAGCTGGCAATTTATTAATGCCCCCCTCTGTCTGTCTTGATCATCCCCTGGGGCCATTGAATAATGAGGGGGCCAAGCGCCATCTTCTCCTTTGTTATTCATAAACTTCGCCCTTTCCTCCTCCATAAGGTTTCATTGTTCATTGTATCCTGACTTCAGTTGCTCTAAAATACTGAAAACTACTGCATTCCTTCATTCACATATCTACAGTCTTCATTCACATATCTACAGTCTTGGATCTGCACCCCACCTTCACCTGAGGAGTTCTGCTTAAAAACAGATATTTTGGGAAATTAGCATAACGAATGGGAAATTAACAGAAGGGATGAACATTTCTGAAAGGCTCTTAATTTGTCTGTGCTACTCTGCCCTCCCCCGCTTTTTCCCTCTCTCACACTTAGGTTTCCAAAACAACAAAAACTTTAAAAAAATGTGTTTTTCTCAGTCTCACTTCGCATTGTAATTCCTTTGGTTTTGTAATGTCAACAATCATAAGGAATGCCTTAGAGATTTAGAAATGAGGTGTTTTTGTCCCTAATGGAAGTTCTGAAATGTAAGAAGTGGTGTTTTTTTGTTTTGTTTGTTTGTTTGTTTCATTTCCTGTATCCCCACAGAACAAAACTAGAAATAAATGGTGCAGATCAATGGAGAGCCAGGTTTTGGTTAAATATAATAAATGACTTTTTAACAGGTAAAGATTTTATTGTAATCATGAAATATCTTGTCTTAGAAAGTATATATCTGCCATCCAGGGCCAATATAATCAGGCCCTACTAGACATATTTTAAAAGGTGAGCCAGAGTGGATGAGCCATTGTCAATGATGCCTATCAGCACGCTTTCATCCCACATACCTTTTCATTTTATTTTGAAATTAAATTTATTTAACTCTGTAATTAATCAACCCCTTTACTAAAAATATTTTAGTACAAAATTTTTACAGAGGGCTTTTATATACATATCACTTAAGATAAAGGAGTAATATTACTGATACATTTTGCAGCAAGCATTTTAGGCAAGGAAGATTTTGAGACAACACTATCCCTTAGTATCCTATCCTATATAATAAAAGGCTAATATGCAAATTGTCCCCTTGACTGGGAGTTCGACTTGGGGGTGGGGCTGGCTGGCCAACTGTTGCAGCCCCTCCTGCCAACCAGCCCTGCCCCTAATAGCCCCCACCCCCATCCCAATCAGGGGTGGGGCTGGCCAGCCAATGGCCCAAAGCCCTTCCCTCTGGCTGGCTTGGCCTGATTGGCTCCGATAGGGGCAGGCCGGCCAGACCCCATCCGTGTATGAATTTATGCACCGGGCCTCTAGTTCTTTAATAATATCCTGGATTTGCAGATCAGTTTTGGAGCTAGCACTCTAAATGGCCCTGTTTGGCTGGCAATTGCACATTATTTGTAACTAAAAATAAAAATAGTATAAACCCAATATTTACTCTCAGATGAGGAAGGCATGTCTCATAATCCAAACAACCTCAGCATAGGCCTAAACACAGCAACATATTACACAGAGCATTCTGAGAAAAGAACAATTTTGCCCAAACTCTTGCATTCTTTTCTTTCTAAAAATATCTTCTTGTATTATAATAAAAACCACAAAATATAAATTCAAAGCTTAATATATC
The DNA here is from genome assembly GCF_964212035.1 of Myotis nattereri. NCBI lineage: Eukaryota > Metazoa > Chordata > Mammalia > Chiroptera > Vespertilionidae > Myotis > Myotis nattereri. Next base: position 20,933,388 of record NC_138081.1, read on the forward strand.
AATATGTATCAAATATCTATGTAATATCTTTGTCTTCATCTTTTTTTTCCTTTTTGCTCTCTAAATGTGTGCAATCCTCAAGACTCTTTCTTTAGTTCTCCTCTTTCCCCCAGCCATGCATCTATCTATTCATTCACTCATTGATTCATTACATAAATCTTTATTGAGTACCTACTGTACAGCAAGCACTGTCATAACCACATTTTAGCATTGATATAGTGGCAAAACAAAGCAAAGCAAAACTAAAGAAAACATGTCCCTATGTATATTAACTTGACCAAAGCCTCATCACTCAGTCTTTTTCTTAACACTATCACAAAGTAACTCTTTCTTTACCCTCCCACAGACATTTACTTATATCACTCACAAGGAGTTTATAAGATGCTAACTTAAGAAGACATTTTGCTAAATGGCATGTCAAGTCATGATTGAGATAAAGACTAAAACAGAGAAGAGTTCCTTTTTAAATCATTCCCCAACACCCCGTCTAGACTTTTGTTGCTCAATTGCCTCTTCAAGTTATCTTAATTGGAATTAATAAGGATACTTTAATTACTTTTTGTATATAACAACTAGAGGCCTGGTGCACGGGATTCGTGCACTGTGGGGGGCATGGCCTGTGGGGATCGGCTCACTGTTGGAGTGCTACTCATCACAGTCAGCCGAGCGGCTGTTTACCCGCCCTCTGAGCGGCTGCTCCCTGGTCCGGCATCTTCCATGGAGCTGGAGCACTTGCCCCCTCAGGGGACCCAGCTGGGACTGGGCCACAGGACAATAGCACTGAGAGGTGGCAGAGTAAGCCTCAATCCTGCTGCAGCCACAAACCCACATCCCAGACTCCATGGTCAGCTCTGCGAACCCGGAAGTGGCACTGCACAGCCTGTGGGCATCCAGAGGAGATGGCAAGGAGCCAGGAGGAGGAGTCTGGGTTGAGGAGGCAATAATTGCAGCCCACCCATGGCCCGGGGTTCACAGTGGAGCAGCTGCTCATCCCAGTCAGCCAAGCGGTGCTCCCACTGTGGTAGTGCACTGACCACCAGGGGGAAGCTTATGCATTGAGCATCTTCCTTATAGTGGTCAGTGAGCATCATAGCAACTGGTTGGCCAGTCGTTCTAGCCGTTCTGCCATTCAGTTGCTGGGCTTTTATTATTTAGAACTAGAGGCCCGGTGCATGAAAATTCATGCACTCGGGGGAATACCTCAGCCTGGCCTGCACCTCCTCACAATCCGGGACCCCTTGTGTAGGGTCCCTAGGCCTGGCCTGATATCAGGGCCTATTGGAGTTTTCCTTCCCCTGGTTGCAGACAGCTGGCTCCATCCCTGCCACTGCCACTGTTTGCCTTCTGTGCAGCGCTGACCCCTTCTCCCCCTCCTCTGCCACTGGTGGCCTCCCTCTGCAGGAGACAGTTGTAGGGTATGATGGCTTGGCTGGCCTGGGCCTCCCTCTGCGGGGCAATCTCTGGCTGGCTGCACACCTGCCACAGAGTCACCACCGGTAGCCTGGGCCTCTCTCTTTCTTTGCTGGGGGGGGCGGGGCCAGCCCTTCGAGGGGCTGTCTGCCTACCTGATCGGTCCCGCCTACCTGATCACCCCTAACCACTCTTCCTACCTACCTGATCACCCCTAATCACTTGCTTGGGGGTGGGGCCAGCCCCGCGAGGGGCCATCTGCCTGCCTGATCGCCCCTAACCACTTGTCTGCCTACCTGATCTCCTCTAACCACTGGTCTGCCTGCCTGATAACCCCTAACCACTCTACCTGCCTGCCTGATCTCCCCTAACCGCTTGCGTGGCGGGAGGTGGGGGGGAAGCCTGGTGAGGGGCCGTGGTGGTTCTGGTCTCTGGCTGTTCTGGCCGTTATGCTTATGGTGGCTGGCCTTTTATTATATAGGACATATTTTTATGTTTTCAAAAATATCAGGATTATGGACAATGGACTGTGGTGATTGACAAAAGAAATTATGAGGACAACTGAGACAGCAGTCTGAATCCTAAGCATAATGGCACTAGCAACATTAAAAATCAAACAAACAAAGAAAAAACAATGCTGAGAGCAATGACTGGAGAATATTTCCTCAGAAATAGGAAGGACATTTGTCTAGACAGCGTTTCATAAAAAATGAGACTCTCTGACTTTAAAATAAAACTTCTTTCTCATTTTGAACATAAAATCCGCATTCATAAAACTGGAAGGTGAAAGAGAAGAGCTAAATACCTAAGGGCTGGGACAAAGAACATATTTAGAATATTTCCTTCATTGCATTTGACAGTTAATAATTAAATGTGCAAGATAGAATTATACTTGTTTTATTTTACCTGTGTTTATTTTACCTGCATGATTTTGTGCCTTTTCAAATATTGTGGGAGGATTACGTATCTCTGAGTATAATTTCTCAAACTTCCTTCTACATGTTACTGCTCCTGGCATAGAATTGCTAACAGGTTGGCCAGAGCCCACTGCAAAAGAAAAAGGTTACTTCAAAAGTATAAGAAAAATGTTTTTGAAATAAGGACACTAATATTTTTGCCTTTATTTCATAATACTATAAACTGTAAAAGGTTTTAGAAAATAATACATATATATCATATATTTCTTTAAAGTGGGGTTGGATATGTAAATGAACATCTTGATTATTAATAAGATGACCTCACACTGCTTTTGTAAAGAAGGAATAATGAATTAATGTGGGCAAAAGGCAGAATCGATGCTAGCTAATAAAGTCACCATTAAGAAAAAAAAGCATCATCCCTTATTGAAATCTAGGTAAATCTACATAATGTATCGGAAAACTTCTAGAAATAGATGAAATTTTAATGAGCATGTTTCAATTAATTTGTATGAAGATGATGAAGAAAAAAATTACTTATTTAACTTAATTCCAACTCCTTGAGTTACAAGAGTTACATTATCAATTGAAGTTCATTCATGTGTCCTCTTTTGGTGAGAAATTGTCAGCTAAAAGCTATTTATGTTTGAATATCATTAGAGCAGAGTAGAAGTGAAAGAATGGGCTACAATACATTTATTTCATGTTAATCTGCTTTGAACTCAGTAATGACAGATATCATGGTGATTCAGGGAAAGCAGCGAGAAAAAGAATTTAACCGAAAGTGAGTAGATGCATGGTTAGTCTTAGTTATGAATGTAATAAAATTACTTTCAGCAAGCCATTTAACCTCACTTAATCTCTGTCATCAAATTTATCTGAGCATAAATTATTCCACTCCCATTTAAAAGATTATTAGTATATTAAATAGGAAGAATTTGAATATTGAATAAACACACATTTCAGAGATTGAGTATACCACTGTAGCACTATTCCAACAACTTACATATATATATAGATATATGTATAATCTTATGTAATCAAAGTTAATTATGGGTTTTATTAGTGCATTGCCCCTGAAAATGTATTCAAGTATTTTTTCCATCTAGGGGCTGTATATAAATATAATGTGGTCTTGCTGATGGTATTAATACAATGTTTGTATAATGTTAATAATAGTCACTTTAACAATTCCAACCTCCCTTTCCCCCTTTCGTGCTGACCCCACGGGCAATAATATTCATGTTACCTGATAGAATGAAGACACCAAAGAAGAACAAAATAAAGGAAAAGAGAAGAATCTTCATTATTAATGATTTCTGAGGAGAAAAAAAGTCCACAGACCTTCTGTTTTCAATCAGTTGTTGTTAAAATAAGGAAGAAAAATAATCATTTCATTTATAGACTTCTTTTTTGCAGCCTTGATTACTGATGTTTAGTAAAAGTATAAACTTTTACTTGCTTGGATGAATAGTGCCCTGTTGGAAGAGATGGTATCTAGAAAAAGCTGGTATATTGTCCTAGAAAAATGTCATCTGCTAACTCCTCTTGAGGTCAGTTAAGAAACTTTAACAGTTACAATATTATGGATATAAATTGCTGAGTGACCACGTTAAAAATAATTTTGTAGCAATTCACATAATATTCAGGAGAAATATGTTTAAATAATCACATTTAATATTTTAATGTCCCTAATGTGAAAAATGAATCTTAATGTAATGAGAAATCCAAAATGGAAATTTAGACAGAAATTGCCATTGAGAATATTTAATTTTACACACAAACTATTGAGATTCAGAGTGGTTAAGTGATTTCATAACACACATCACTTTTATTTAAAATGTATATGAAAAAAATAATGACTGTGTACTGATGTGTTTGAAAATTACCTTATATAACTTATTTATACTTGAAGAAGGATGTAGTCACTCAAGTAGGATTCATAAATGTCAATGTGCAAATATCCTATGTTATGACATCAGATTGCCTTTCTCTTCTTTTCTGTGTAGTTTGGAGTTATTTTTTACCCCATTTGCAAGTTTTCCAAAATCCATTATAGTAGATATTGGAGAAAAGTAACTGAAATTATTCTCCAGACCCCATGAGCAGATGTAGGAGCAAAAATCCATTGATTCTCTCTTACTACACCCAGAGAAGGCACTAAAGTCAGGATGGCCAAGTGGTCTAAGGCCAAAGAAGGCACTAAGCATCTGGATATAAGAGTGCCAGTGAACATTAATTGTCCTTATTCTACAGCAACAGAGGTTGTTGGCCATGACAACGTGTATCAATATTCAGAATCTTGGCAAGGCTTCCTGAATAAAGCAATGAAGGGAAATGTCCAAGAATTATTTCTTTCTACAACCAATTTCTACACTCTATAAAATGTTAATTAAAAATTATAAAACCTTCTATTTAGAGCTTAGAACATGACTGAGAATTTTACCATCATCTGACATATGTCAAACCATTTAGGTCCATCTCCATTTAAGATTAACTCAACAGAAATTAAACAGCTACCATGTGCCTATTGCAGCTCTCGTTGCTGTAGAATAACTGTGAAGAAGATAGGATATCTCACTGTTGTGGGTAAAAATAAGTGCTAAAAAAAAGAGAGGGAAAAAAGTACTAGTTGAGTAACTGTAATTAAATTTCGAGTTCTATTAAAAACAATTTACTGGAATTTAACTGAAAGTGAGTAGGAATTCTGTTATGAGAATTCCTCTTTGATTTTCTATTCTATTCTTTCCCAAAGATATGACAAAGGTGAAATAACGTTATTTTCCTCCAAAGGCTAAAGCTAAATAGAACTGTATTTTGGATATTGTCTTTATTAAATCTGAAGGAAAAAAAACACACCACAGCAATATAAAACATTACTGCCAATTCACTTAGAATATTTTTTGACCCAGGCCTCATGTAGGACAAGGGAACCACTCTCTTTTTAACAGGTAAGCATCATCTCAATCATTGCTCTGGTTGTCCAACATGATAATCACATTCTACAGGATCTATATTACATAGAAGAACTAGACTATTCCTTTAAACATTTATTATTTGTATTATTTAAATTATATTTTTGTTTATAGATATAAAGAATTTTAAATCATAGATAACTGAATAATTTAGGAATGCTTGGATTTGTTGATCACTATTCTATGATTAACTCATAGCCATTTTAGATATAGATAGTAGTATGAAACAGATAAAAATACCTTGTCATGCCGAAACCGGTTTGGCTCAGTGGATAGAGCGTCGGCCTGCGGACTGGGGGTTCCAGGTTCGATTCCGGTCAAGGGCATGTACCTGGGTTGCGGGCACATCCCCAGGAGGCGGCTGATCGATGTTTCTCTTTCATTGATGTTTCTAACTCTCTATCTCTCTCCCTTCCTCTCTGTAAAAAATCAATAAAATATATTAAAAAAAATACCTTGTCAATGTTCTGAGAAACAACTTATTTTTGAAAAGATAAGAAAAGAAATATATGACAATTCAGTAGGATAAATGCCACCTATGTTATATGAAAATAGTTTCTTATGTGTCTTCTGAGTGTAATATTTTCCCTCTTATAGCTCAAAGTTCAACGTTGGAGACTGAATATTACAATGTTTCTGGACAAGGGATTTTTTTTTTTTATCTAATAAGAAAAACATAGACTATGGAAATTAAAGCAGAAATGAATACAACAAGTACATTAAATATTTTATCCTACTTCATTCTCTTCACTTCTTAATTATCCTTATTCAGTTACAGAAAAGCAAATTATTAACACAATTAGTGGCTTGGGACCTACAATATTTAAGTTTATCAATAACCATGTGATCTTAGGTAATGAAAATGCACAACATTTATTTGCCCTCTGCTTGTTAAGAAACAAAGAAAATACTTCCCTTTGGACTGCTGAGACCATCCTCTTCAGAAGCAGAGTCTCTCCAATTAAGTTTGCCCTTATTCCTAAGAAACTACTTTATTATTTTTAATCACCATAAAAAGATTTTTTTATATTTTTTAAACGCTTTATGGAAAAGAAATGAGAGGAAAATAAAAAATGCAGCCTAAGAAATCAACTCTAAAAAAATAACTATGTAAAGAGAGATGAAGAATTACAAAATTAACAAGTTGTTTCTTGTTGAACTGAGGGGCCCAAACTGTTCCATTCTCTCTATTCAACATTAAGGGACACCATCAATGAGAAAATCTGCTGCCACTCCGTATGTATTTATTTGCCAGGAAAAATGAAAAGGGTGAACTATCCCCATCCACCTTTCTGTCACATTTTTCCTTGCAACCATCAACTGTGGTTCTTTCATCCACAGTACCAAGAGTTTGGAATACACTTCTGATTTAGAGTTAATATTTCATATGTTCAAAGGTGCATAAGAAATTAGTACAAGGATTGAGGAACCAGTGTGTACAGGTAATGAAGTGATAATAAAATATTATTTGCTCTATTATTTTTCAATCTTTTTACCTTAAAGAGTGAAAAACATATTTAATTTAATTCTCATTTGTTTCTTTATGTAGTAGCAATTTTTATATGATAAGAACTCTTTATTTAAAAGATTTAAAATTCAGTAAGTCTTCTCTTGATCAAGATGGCATTAATGTTCCTCTCACTATGCCTGAATTTCAGATGAGTTTCTTTCTGACAATAGGCCCCTAACATTACTGAAATATAATAAATGTGTTCTTATACATTTACTTTAGAAAACTTGCAATCATACATTCTTTCTCTGCCCTTTTGAGATATAAATATTCTCCCAATCTCTAGTTAGTTAATAATCCAAGGATGTCTTTCCCTAGACCCTTCTCAAGGATTAAGTGATTGCCATGATTTGCTAGCCTCTTAGCTCTGATCAACGGCAGAAAAAGGTGAAAAAGAACATCAACCTCAATGTTGAGATTTGAATGGAGATGCGTATTTTTTTTCAAAGAATAGACAATAAAGAATGTGATGTGTGTATTTCAAGTGAGAAGATATCCATGACTTCTATATAACCTCACAGAACCTACAGATGGGGAAGAAAGAACTCTCCTTAAATAAAGGCTAGTGCAGATATGGTCATTTGGAGAAGGGAATGGGAGGTTTTGCAGCAGTGAGATATGGAAAGGGAAAGCAATCAAATGAGAAATAAGTTCAAGGTGAAGGAAACTTTGCCCAGAACTGATGTAGCAGGAAGTGGTATAATTTAGGCAACTTTGAAGTGATAATGCTTTCATGTGATCTCCAAGTTGGAAACTATGTTTGGGCTGACCATAAAGTCAAATCATTAAGGTTGAAGACTCAAGAACACTCTGTAATATCAAGCCCAGATAACAGAATTAATAGAATATAGGAAGTTCTTCCTGAACATCTTGTAATATTTCAATCCAACCACATAGCTATTTCAAAATAAACAGTTTCATTAAAATGCTGCATTCCCTTTGATCCTAATCTATGCTCCACTGGCATTCTAAGTAGTGGTAGTCATTAGATTAGTGATAAAAACTTTATAACATAGTGAGAATAATAAAAGTTATGCCTTTGTTTGAGACAAAAAGAAAAAAAATGAAAATCAAAGCAATCAGGTCACAAAGGAATGGAAAATAATACAAAATATGAGAATTGACTGGAAACTCATGGTTATTAAACATTTCTTGACTTACAGATTCCAGATTCCATGAATATTTATGGTAGGAGTGAAAGGAATTTGGCTGTAGAATAAGGCATAGAGCAGTGTTGGAACTTTTGTGTGTGCAGCTAATATTTACCTGAGAATCCTCCTTGTTCCGTAGTTACTGCAAAAACTTCTTTCAGCTCATGGTCACAGAAGCATATGAACTCAGTCAGTGTGGCTCAGTGGTTGAGCGTCAACCCATGAACAAAGAGTTCACCAGTTTGATTCCAGTCAGGGCACATGCTCATATTGTAGGCTTGATCCCCAGAAGTGGTTGTGCAAGAGACAGCTGACCAATGATTCTCATCATTGATGTTTCTATCTCTCTATCCTCTATTTCTTTCTCTCTAAAATCAGTAAAATCAATTCCTTTCTCTCTAAAAAAATTACTTTATAAAAGCATATGGGAGTGGAGCCATGCACCAGTGTAAGGCCCCAGAATGTCCAGGCTAGAAGCAAAAGAGCCATAGGTTGGCCACCTTCTTACTCTTCCCTTTAACTCTGTCAGTTGAGGTTAAGGAAATGGCGTCTTTGTACTTGTAAAAGGAAGATGCTCATCAAAGCCTTTTTTTATTCAGGGAAATAATAACCATTAATTGTGCTTTCAGGGAATTAATAAAAAGCCTTGGTGCAAATTATATTATGACAGAATTTTATGTTTACAATCCTACTGAAACACTACGGTCCCCAGAACTAAAAAATGTTTTCCAAAATCTGTAATAGTCTTTTATGCATCTCAATGACCTCTTTGAGAGTGGAGGAGTCAGCTAGGAAGGAGCGTTTAATGCCTCTTCTATGCTCAAAACTTCCTAAATTAAAAAGGAAATTAACTTACTGCGTATCACTATGCTGAGTGTTATATTAAAACACGTTCCATGTGGTCCATTTCTCATAACAACCTTGCTGGATGGGTATTGCTATCTCCATTTAAAGAGAGGAGAAACAGATTCAGAGAAGATGTATTATTGAGGTTATGCTAAATGCTATTACAAAGTCATCCAGATATGAACAATGCCTTCAACTTGATAGAAATGTATTCTTGTCTCTCTAATGTCAAAATGGGTAACACTGATTTGTAAGGTTGTAAAGCCCTGATTGTTGGCTTGTTTGCTGAGGCATCCACTTCAAAGATGGCTCTTGAATAAACACATTGCCAGCCACACATTAGATGAAGAGTCAGGCCTCCTCACCACAATGAGGCTCTATTTCTTAGAGATTTTGGTTGATTTCAATAACTAACAACCTGATATTTTTCATCTTCCCACATTTTAAATTCCTACCCATATGTTTAAATTTATCAACAAGGAGTGAGCCCATGAAACACTGGGCTCTTATCTTCAACCCCAATAAAAGCAGAACTACAAGCTTCTCTCTCTCTCTCTCTCTCTCTCTCTCTCTCTCTCTCTCTCTCTCTCTCTCTCTCCCCCTTTCCCACTTCTCCCTACCTCCCAATCCCCCAACAATCCCCCAATCTCTCACTGTGTGGCCCCAGAGTGTCCTGTAATTTCCAGGACCTATAAAAGTAATAAATCTCTCCCCCCAACACCACCACCAAAGTTTCCTGATGGTTATTCCTAAATCAATCAATCTATAAATAAAATAATAAAAAATAAAGGGCATTTTGCAATCATAAGAACCAGACATAACAATGGTTATTGATAGGCAAACACCAACACAAAAAACCAGGCGTCTCTTCCAACAAGTTATTCAGGGACCCAGGTCCTTTGCAACCTTAGGATTCTGTGTCCTTTAAAATGTGGGTTTCAAGGTGACTGAGGAAAAGACAAGAGAAGCAGAATCCATATGGGATTATAAACTATTCCTAAAGATGGTACATTCTACTTTCTTTGGCCAGAACTCAGTCATGTAGCTGCTCTTGACTCTAAGCTGGCCTGGAAAATACATCTTAGTATGATCTCAGGAAGAACAGACAATGAGTTTGGGAACAGCTAGCCAGTCTCAAGCACACTCAACTTTTTTAGTCATCAATATGCATTTACATCTTTGTCCCACATGTAGAGCAACTTCTCTTCTTCCCCAAAGGAAATAGCTCTAAATATCGTTCCAACAAAGCATCCAGCTAAGAGCCCAGGATTTTCCTGTGCTGGGTGGCCTTCTCTCTCAGGTCTGGATATGTCATATTCAAATATATGTTATCCTTCAGAAGACAGGCATAAGAATAATCATAACAATATCATTTGTAGTAGCATATCATAGGAAATAATTTCATGGAAGAAAATAAATAAATTGTGGTATATTCAAAATAGTGACTTAACAATGAATATGAATTTTTTTCTTCACCTATATTAAAAATATAGATATTTATACAGACCTCATATAACTCCCATACAAGCCCTTGCACAACCACTCAAGCATTAAGCCCCCAGGACAATGAGGTTTTGATCAGCATCAAATAATAGTGACAAAACCTCTGTGTGGACCACAGAGACAGAGTTTTGGTCAAACTATAGATAACATCTAGACCTCAGTTGTGTTTTAGCTTCAGGCCCAGAGAAACACCAAAACAACAACAAAAAAGCCATAACATGGCTGACATTAGGACCAGATAAAATGGCCAGTGACCACTATGAGGACTTACAAGGCAATATAATTCTTAGCTGCCATTTTATAAGCTTCCACGGACAGGAGAACAAAGGCCAGGAAGACTTGTCAGGCAGGAAATCAAACCGTATAAGGAACTAAAACTGCCAGGAAGCACCTGATTGCACATCCACATTCCTGTTGACCCTACCCCACTGTCAAAACCTACCAGCCAAGTCCATGAAAACCACTGATAACAAAAGCTTCCCACCAGTGGTTGCTTATAAGGATGAAACTCCAGCTCATAGTGGCTGCCATCATTGACCTAATATGCCTTAGCTCGGTGCTGTGCAGCCCTTCCCTTTAGATATCCTCATCCCCCAGCCCCCAGCCCCTTTTCTTTAAATAAATTCAATTTTTCTTTTTCTAAGTATGTTTTTATTGATTTTAGAGGGAAAGGATGGAAGAGGGGTAGAAAGATAGAAACGTCAATGGTGAGAATCATTAATTGGCTGCCTCCTGCACACCCCACGCTGGGGATTGAGCCTGAAACCTAGGCACGTGCCCTGACCGAGAATCTAATGGTGACCTCCTTCCTGGTTCATACATTGAAGCTCAACTACTGAGCCACACCAGCTGGGTGGACTTTAACCTTTCATCCCCCTACCTGAGCATCAACCAATCAATAAAGACGACAACCCTGAAAAGATAACTGGAAAGCAGATGACTATTCTATTTGTTTCTTTCCCTGAGAATTCCCCTAAGACCCCTGCCTTTGGACATATAAAACCTCTTAAGATGAAGGACTCAGCTTTCTCTCTCTTTCTCTCATCCCATGCCTTCTCCCTTCCTTCCCTGAAGCTGCGCACCTTTGCTTTCTTTCTCTGAAGCTCCAAGGGCCCTTCTTTAGCCTCTGTAACTTGCTGGCTCACTTCCTCTAAGATTCACTTCTTCTACCTTTGTGACTTGCTAAGTAAACTTTCACTTGTATTTGAGTTCTTCAATCTGAATTCTTTCTTATCCAAACTCAAGGACAGAGGTCTAACTTCGCCAATAACATCTGGTGTTATTTGCCGTTAACAGGTACAGTGTCTTCCACATAAGGAGGGAGAAGATTATGATATACAGATGGATCCCATCCAGGAAAAAGTGAAAATAGACAATCCAATCCCCTCTGGCTTCAGAAAAATATAAAAAGAAATTATACCAAAAAAAAGGACAATTAGTGGAGAGCTCTCTGTCTCATGAACTTATCTTTAGAGCTTCCAGCATAGGAAGTGAGGACATAGGCAAGATGGATTGATGAGTTAATCAGTAGCAAGGTGTTTTTACTCCCACTTCAACATTTAAGAAGAAATTCCAGTAAGGCAATTTTAGAGGCTAAAATAATATTCATATTTTTCCTCCTATCCTCTGAGTTCTTCTAGCTGGGCTAATAATCAAATTAACAAAGATAAACAGGAGAAAATCAGTTTTAATGCCTGAGCACGGAAATTCACATAGTCATGAAAATTCCAAAGACAATGAGGCAACACTGGGTATATAAGACATTTTGAACAAAGAAGAAAGGGAGGTGATGGGATATTAGATTTCAGAAGTGAGAATGGACAATTTACAAGTAGTTGGGGGACACAGTAGTAAAATTCTTGCTAGGCGACTCAGAAACAATGGGTAACAGGGAGTATCTAGCTAACAGGATTGGAGCCTTCCTGGCCAATGCTTGGGTCAAAATTCTAAAGGTGAATAAGCTAACGCTCCCTTCCTAAAGCAGGTGTCTCTGCATAAATTTCTTGGGCAGGGGAGGGAAGAGGGTCCAGGGTTCTTTCTGAGTATTTTTGCTTAATAAATAGCTTAAAATCATATCCCAAAAGGGCAGCTTCAGGATGGCAAAACTTTGTTTCCCTTTCCCATTCTTGTACCAACCTGGGGGGCAACTATAATCAGAGCAAGAAAATGGCCACATGCACTGGTTAGGCCAGTGATGGCGAACCTATAACACGTGTGTCAGAGGTGACACGCGAACTCATTTTTTGGGTTGATTTTTCTTTGTTAAATGGCACTTAAATATATAAAATAAATATCAAAAATATGTCTTTGTTTTACTATGATTGCAAATATCAAAAAATTTCTATATGTGACATGGCACCAGAGTTAAGTTAGGGTTTTTCAAAATGCTGACACGCCGAGCTCAAAAGGTTCGCCATCACTGGGTTAGGCAAAGGAAGAAGTTGACATAGATTTCTCCACGAATCTTAGCTTCCATGTCAGTCTCAGCAAGCGTGAGACTCAGAATTTTCCATATGCACTTGGGAGTGTAGGGAGGGACACGCTGAAGTTAGCTGAGAGTCTGACTGTGATATTGCCAGAAAAGGTGGTCCTTGTAGGAGTGATATCATTGTAATTCACTAGTTAACAATAATAGAAAAGAAGCAAGGGGAGAAGCCAGACATTATAGGCATGTCCTTTGGGCAGCTTCACCAGGAAGCTGAAATTCCACACTCCCCAGGGAACCACCGCCCATTCTTTGTAGGTCTTTGTGGGTAGGGGGTCCAAGAAATGGGGAGAGAAAAGGATGTACAATGAAGTTGGGGTGACATAGGGAAGATACTTGTCTGTCAGTCAAAGTTGGAAACAGAGATCATTGGCCAGAGTAGGCAGGGCCACCGCAAGCCTGTGAAAATTGGAGGATACATAAAAGAGTTCACTTTCTTGGCTTTTGGCTCTCTTGGATTCACCTGTGTGGCCCATAGCCATGCGGACCCCATGCACAGTGGACTAACAGACTGCAGCTGGGAACACAAACTAATGTGTAAACTGATACTGGATTGGACTATGCCCCAACATGGAACAACAACTGCACACAGGCTCTGATCTTAGCCCTGTTAAGGGAAAAATGGGACTTCTTCCTTAGTGGAGCAAAGGGAAATGGGACTGATACGGGATTTTTGGACTGGAACACGCAGTGTTTCCCTGGGCAGGATGGTTCCCCGGATTCTTTGTCCGTTGGAGTTGAAGAATGAATCCATGGACGGAAGATGGTATAACAAAGGTGGAAATTTAGTGAAGAACAAGTACAGACTCCCACATGGGGAAGGGGAAAGAATCTTACAGCACAGACTCCCACATGGGGAGGGGGAAAGAGTCCCACCAAGTTCCTTTTTTCCTGGTATATAAAGGCTGCAGTTCCTGTGTCCTGATATCCCTTCTGATTGGTCAATATCCCCTTTGATTTGGTCACTATAGCAACTCCTGAGCTCAAAGGTTAAATATCACATGGGACATGTGAGGTCCTCCTCCCTCATTGCTCTCCTAGTCCTTCTGGGCTTTCTTCCTCCTTATTTATTTTGTAAATATAGACCTTGTGTCTACTTCCAGTTCCCTTGTCTTATGGAAGTGTAACTTCTCCCAGTCTCCCTTGTCTTATGGAAATGTAGCTGCACCTGGCTCCCTTGTCTTATGGAAATGTAACCTCTCCCAGGTCTGTAGCCCTGTGTGTTTTCTTCATGGACCCCCAATTCTAAAAATTCCCTACACCTGCCTAGTTCACCCCTAAAAATTTTTATTTCAGGACTTTGGAAACTCAGGGATTTTAATTCTATGCAAATAAAAATTGCTCATTCTCCCCTGCAAGTCTCAGAAAAAAGTTTTCTTGGGATGTTGAAAGAAGCCTGCTCACACTACCAACCAGTGGAGACGAGAACCTCTCCCCACTGATAACAGAAAGAACATTTATTTTGAATTCAAGGATGTCCAGAGCTGAGATAAGTGGGAGTTGCAGTTATACCTCAGAGGATCTACAATGCCAGGGAGACCTGAGGTTGATCCTAGTAAATGGCAAAGGCTACTGGTTCCCAATTTAGCTGAAAAAGAATAAGCCATAATTTCAACAGTAGGAAAATGAAGATGCAAAGTCCAGGAGGGCAAACAGAGAAAGTGGGCATAGGACCTTCCAATTGTGACCACGGGATAAGAGAATAGAACTGTTAATTTCAAGGCCATTCCTTCGCTGACATATGGGCACATAAATCCCCTCCGTTATACATTCATATGTGATCGTGGAGTTGAGCAAAGGAAATGAGTGCCACTCAGAAAGACTAAGCATTTCCTGAAAGGCCACCCTACATTACTGTGTGGGGCTGAGTTAAACAAATGGATTGGTAGGGAATGGAGTTTCCCATGATCTCCCAGAATAGTACAGATTCATTATGTGGAAAATAAAGAAAATGTGTTTGTTATATCTCAGTGCAATGCGAGTAAATGTGTGACTTCGTAAGACAATAAAGGCAAATCAATAAACTGTCAAACCTCAGCAGTTGGAAAACTTTCTGGAAGTGTTTTCTAACCACATGCAGCCCCAAAGTTTGTAACTTTTCACATTTTAGACCCTACTTTGATTATTGTACTAGCAACAAATTTTTAAAAATAAAAATGTTTTCCTGTTCATCAGTATAGATATCATATTATTTATATGATATATTTATATTCAAATTGATTAAAATATATAATAGTTTGCATTTGAAGTGGAAAGCTCTAGCTAAAGAGACTATCATTTTCTACTGAGGTTTTTATAAAACCATTTCACACTGCATTTATTGTGTCATGGGAATCCATGGTGTTTACGTTATTTATTTTTATTTTATATTTAACATTATTGATCATTTAGTATTTTAACCTATGTTCTTTACTACTTTAAATAATTGCCATCAGATTTTGCACAAATCATCTCCTCTCTTTCTTTTATCTTCAATATCAGTTTCTCCTTTAAGTGTGCCACAGTTTCTTCAAAGTAAGAAAAAGAGAAAAGGCTTTATTAGTGACTATTCTATGTAAGGTTCTGTTCTAAGTGAGAACAGATATATATATTCTTGAGCTTTAAATCTTACAAACCTAGGCCAAACTTTAAGTCGCATAAACTGCTGATGTTAAGAAATATTTGTTTAAAAATTGTATAGTAATTCAGAACACTTCATTGATATTCAAGACAAAATAAACCTCTGATCCTAAAACCAAGAGGATTACCTCCCACCGGTGATTGCATGCAACTATTTCTTTTTTCCATGTTTAAGAAACGGGACAGGAAGGCTTTATAACATGTCTAAAACTGGACATTTTAAGTTGTGAGACCTGAAAACGTACTTTCAACAAAGTACATGACTGTCTTATGAAGTGATTAGAAATAAGGGAGCAAGATTTCCTGGATTGTTTGTCCAGACTCAAACATGGTTGCACTAATGCCCCCTCTCTGTTTTTTGTATCAAAGAAATCCATTCAATGACAAATAAGTGATTTCCTCTTTTTAATGGGGGTATTGTGTTAAGAAGGGCTTATGAACTAGAAACAATCTGTTCAAGACAATATTAAATATCTAGAGACATCTAATTGTGACAGAAAATGAGAGCAAAGCTTTGTCTGCCCTTCATTTGTTAGGAAGGTCAAGTGTTTCAGAGCATTTAATTTAGAACAAAAGTGCACAAAATATAACACTATTTCACCAGTTGAAATGGCTCTGGAGTCTTCTATCAACTTCAGGAACTAGTTTCAAAGGGTTGTCTGATTTTATTCAGCCTGCAACCAGCATGGAGCAGACCACCTGCTGTGAAATAAGGGTGTAGCGACCAACAGTTATTATTGCAGTAGCCATAAGTTTATTGCTTATTGGCACTAAACTTAAATCTTAGTAATTTTGAAGCACTGAGTTAGCTGAGATTTATGGAGATGCACAGTCATTTAGAATGGCATTCATTGCAGAAGGGTATATTATCTAAACCAATTTTCTTATAGTGATGCAATTGCAATACTATAGTTACGGTTGTATCAGCATTTCCATTATAAAGTCCTATTTTCAGGGTTCTATAATTTGCCCATAAAAATTCTCTCCTTGTTGATACTTGGCAAACAACGTCTGTGGCATAGAACTCAAGTTTTTGTGTAGTTGTTTTTTTCTTAAATGAAATTAAAAACACCCATGCAATGTTTGATCTATTCAGCCATTTTAGGCTTTAACTCTGCAAACAACAACAAAAACACAGCAACTATATCTACTCAGATAGTAAGAAGTGGAGAAGAGAACAATTACCCCAAAATGCACTGTGCTATCAGTTACACTTTAACTTCCTGTGTGAGTAACGAGAAATAATTTGAAAGAAGGTTTGAAAATGCCAGTTAAATTCTCACCAATTCTAACAGCAAACCAAAGGCTGGGACAACTCACTTAACTTCCAAATGTCAAGTTCCTCATCTGTGAGATGGAGAGAATTCTGCTTCCCACATGAGGGTGTGAGAATCAAGCAAGTTAAAACAAAAAACTTTGCAATTTTTAAAAGCTATAAGCATTCAATATTAATTCTTTGACTCACAATATTTTCTTCTTTTAAACTTAGAAAATGTTATTGTCCATACTACTTATTTGGATATATTATACATGCATAGCTCTCCTCAAATATAAACTTCTTGAGTAGAATACTTCTGTCTTTGTCTCCAAGCTGGCACATAAAAATACTTGTTGAATTCATGGCTAATTAAGTTGGTTTTATATTTTCCTTTCAGAACTGAAAGTGGTTGTCTGACTTTATTTTGATGGAGTCAGCACTTCTAGTTGGAATTAAGCCACCCTGAAAACATGATTGTCGCCCTCTAGTGATCAACAAAGAATATGCATATGATGCCGGAATCGTCTTTATGAGACAGATCCATGGGATTTTACTCTGCATAAAATTTATAGAGCAAATAAAACAAATAGTGGGTCTTTAACAATCTAAATTATTCAATATGAAAGAGGAGGGCATTCCTCAGTGCTGTGTTACAGCAAGTAATGAAAACAGGCTACTTCAGCAGACTGCTTAAATTCAATCCCGGATCTGCTACTTGTTAGCTTTGTAAACTAACAAGAGAGCTAGTTTCCCCAGCGATAAAATTAGGGATAATGGCAGCATTTGCATTTGAAGGTTATTGTAATAATTAAATAGTCTAAGCCATGATAATCTTGGTTCATATTAAGTAATAGAATGCTGGTAGTCATCATATTGTTCTTTCTACTGTCCAATTCTGAGCATAATATTATTTCCAAAATTGTCATTAATGAAGAGTATAGTCTTTAAAGTGTTTTATTTCAAACTAGAGGCTCAGTGCACAAAATTTGTGAAAGGGGCTCAGCCCTCGCAGCCCTGGCCGGCCCTCGCAGCCCCTTGCAGCCTCAGCCAGCCCTCACAGCCCCGGCTTCGTCTTGAAGGTTGTCTGGATGGTCACCTGGACAATCGTTCTGCTGTTTTGTCTAATTAGCATATTAGTTCTTTATTATATAGGATACTTTGTTTCAATAAGCATGAAGAAATCTAAAATTGAAAAAAAAGTTTAGTATTACTTGTTCTATGTAAGGTATAGCATATATAGCAGCTCTTCCTTTCAACATACTTATAATAAACTAGAGGCCTGGTGCACCAAATTTCATGCACTGGGGGAGGTCCCTCAGCCCAGCCTGCACCTTCTTGCAGTCCAGAACCCCTTGCTCCTTACCCCACTCCCACTGCAGGTCTTCACCATTTTGTTGTCTGTGTCCACGGGATATGCATTAAATGTATACCAGTTCTCTGGTATCTCTTCCTGCCCCCCTGCCTTCTCTCTGAGATTCCATAGTCTTTCATGTCTCTGGATCTGTTTTGCTAGTCAGTTTGTTGTGTTCATTAGATTTCACATATAAGTAAGATCACATGACATTTGCCTTTCTCTGGCTTATTTCTCTTAGCATAATCATCTTGACCCTCCATACTGTTTCAAACGGTAAGAGATCTTTCTTTTTTTACAGCTGCATAGTATTCCATGATGTAAAAGTACCACAGCTTTTTTTTTTTATCCATTTATCTACTAATGGGTACTTGGGCTGTTTCCAGATCTTATCTATTATAAATTGTGCTGCTATGAACATAGGGCTGCATATGTTCTTTCTGATTGGTGTTTCAGGTTTTTTAGTATATATTTCTAGAAGTAGGATCACTGGCCAAATGGCAGTTCCATATTTACTTTTTTGAGGAAACTGCATACTGTTTTCCATAGTGGCTGCATCAATCTGCATTCTCACCAGCAGTGTACTAGGGTTCCCTTATCTCCACATCCTCGCCAGCACCTGTCATTTGTTGATTTGTTAATGGTAGCCATTCTGGCAGCTGGGAGGTGATAATTTGGATCTCTCTGATGATCAGTGACTGAACATTTTTTCACCCCTCTCTTGGCCATCTGTATGTCCTTTTTGGAGAAGTGTCAATTTAGGTCCTTTGCCTATTTATAAATTGGATTGTTGGTTGAAACTCAGAATTTAAAAGGTAGATCCTGTTGGAGGGAAACTAGCAAATCAGTCCACACTTGTTAGGGCTACTTTTTGACTGAGTAGTAGAGAGGAAACTTGTTTACTTAACAACTATTCAGGGATCGACTACTCCTGAGACAGTGTGTAGTCCCTGCCTTCATAGAGCTTATAGTGCAATGAAAGAGATACACTAGCAAATTTGATAGTGTGGAAGGGCACATAATAAAAATAAAGCCACAGTAGTTAAATAATTATTCACCTTACTAACTATAGATAAGAAATTTTCATATAGACTCTGGAAAACTGGAGGATGAAACAAGGCTGTAAAAAGATAAGATGCCTGAATGGGTCCACTACTCAGAAAAGAAATACATTTTGAGAACAGACCAAGGACAGGACACGCTTTGATTTGGTTGCTATGGCCAGACCCTGCCCCCCTTTGGGAGTTTATCTCAGGAACACTGACCATTCTCTGGTCCCAGGAACGGGCTGAGCTGTTTGTAACATCATAGAAGATTAGCCACCTTGTTATCGGACTTTGAGCTCCTATAGGCCAGACTGCAGACCCAACCTTCCCCTTTCCATGTTACACTTGTAGCTCACAGCTGCATGTAGTTATCTTCTCCCTCGTGTGTGTATATAATCAACCAACTGATGAGGGGGAAGAGGGCAGAATTTCCAGGGTGACAGACTGTTCTCCCCATACTCCCGGCATTATTGGAAAAAACACTCATATATGATTCAATCTTGTCTCTGCTTAATTTGACTCAAGTAGTGACAGGCAGCCTCAGAACCACTGTGCCCAGTTGCAAATTGACCTTTAAAAAGTGGCCAGATGACCCTGACCTGTGTGGCTCGGTTGGATGGGCATTGTCCTGTGCACCAAAAAGCTGCCATTTTGATTCCCAGCCAGGGCACATACCTGGTTTGTGGGCTTGATCTCCAGTGGGTGGTGTGCAGGAGGCAGCCGATTGATGTTTCTCTCTCACATTGATGTTTTTCTCTCTCTCTCCCCCTCTCCCTTCCTCTCCTTCTCTTTAAAAAATAAAAAAATGTATCAGGATGATCTGCAATATAACAATAGCATAAGCCAGGACACTGGGAGTTTATAACATCAGGCATCTAAATCAAGGAGTCTAGTTTACTGAAAAATCCCATAACAAATGGTAGTGATAGGAAGGATTAGTAAAAGTTAGTAGAAATAAGCTAAAAGCTAGTTAGGCAGAGAGATATTAAATGGGAGTAGAAAGCAATAAAGTGTCAAGTGCCTGCAGTGGGAATGGGTAGCAATAGGTGCAGGCAATTCAGGGGTGCATTGACTGCAGATTGTTTAAACACAGTAATAAACAAAAGCCGATGTGCTTGTTAAGATCACCATGAAGCAGTGATTCTAAACAATGTCAGTGATATACCCTTAATCCAAATGTTCTGTTGCTTTACTTTCTAAATAGTTATTGCATATTCCATTCAGTTAGAAATCCCACTATTTAATCTTATCTCTATATATAAATAGGTAATATGCAAATTAGCTGGGCATCACAACCGGCTCAGGAGGAGGCTGCATCACGACCACTCAGGAGGAGCTACACATGCACATGGGTGGGAGGGGACTGTGTGCCGCCCCCAGCCCCAGCAGACACACAGCAGGGGTTGGGGCGTGCTCCAAGAGGCTGCAGCACGGCTCGGAGCATGCCCCTGGTGGGTGGCAACAGCGGCCGGAGCAAAGCAGCTCTGGTCCCAGATGCCTGGTGGCGGCTGGAGAGAAGCAGCCCAAGTCCTGGGTGCCAGAGGGAAGCCGGTGCCAGCAGCCAGGGGAAGGAAGGCCTACTCTTGCACGAATCTTCGTGCATTGAACCTCTAGTTCTTTAATAAATACTTTGTTCTACATAAAAATTGATTTGGCAAAATCTCAGTTATACCACCAGCCCTCAACTCAGCTACATGTTTTCATTTCAAGAGTAAGTTAATCACATTTCAGAATCATCCATGTACATTTCAAACACAGTCACTGTCTCCAACCGCACTGGCACAACATATTCCTGTGCATAAACAACAGATTTGAAATAAACAATGTTAGTAGAGCCTGGCTGGCATGGCTAGTGGTTGAGTGTTGGTTGACCTGTGAACCAGGGGTCATGGTTCAAGTCCCGGTCAGGGCACATGCTGGGTTGTGGGCTTGATTCCCAATAGTGGGTGTGCAGGAGGCAGCCGATTGATGATTCTCTCTCATCACTGATGCTTCTATCTCTCACTCCCTCTCCCTTCCTCTCTGAAACAAATAAAAATATATTTTAAAAAACAAACAATGTTAGCAGAGTAATTGTAAAGATGAAGAAAGCAACGTGGAGTTACTACAATTCTGTAATTCTATGCAACTGAATTTTTTATTTGAATTTAAGATTAAAAATAGTAAAACAGTGCAAATTATGAGTTGTAATACTCTTGTATATGTGATGTAATATATATGTATGTATATGTATACAAACAATATGTATATATACAGGTAATTCAGGAAAATATTTTGCCTTTTATATAAGATTTGGTTGTATATATGTATGTATATGTGTATATATATTACATCATATATGGGTATATGTGTATATATATATAATATGTATTCATATATATGAAATCAATATATTAAATTAATATATTATATATATTGATCAATTTGATGAAACCTAAGAGAGTCTTTAGGGACAAAGAAACTATAGCACATTTCAAATATTTTATAGCCCTTCCTCCCCCACCCCTGCCTCCATTTGTTTTCATTTCGCTCATTTTATCTTGATTTTGTTGTAACAGATGCTGATAGAGTTTCTGACACTGAGAATGCCAGATTTATCATTAATGTGTTGCCAAACTGGAGAAGATTTACTAACAATATGTTTTGCCTGCATCTATTTGCTTCTTTTAATATAGAAAGTCATTTAAATAACATCTGAATAAAAGTGTTAATAATAGTAGTGAAGCAAAAGCCAGATTGGATTAGTGAGCAGCTGACCCAAGTCTTCACCCTGAATTAAAATTGAATGACAGCTGAATAATTTGGGAGGACAAAAATGTCAATCTAAACTCTCCTTCCATCCTTTCTCCCTTCCACACTGGCTACCATACAGGGATGGGCAAAAGTAGGTTTACTTTGAGTACACAAAACACGGTTTATTTTTGTATTATTTTTCATTAGTTATTGTAGTATGTATTTGTATTACAACTGTAAACCTACTTTTGCCTACCACTGTATTTTTAACATACTAAGTATCTTTGTCTCTCTTAGATTTTCTGGGTGTTAAGAAAGGATATCTTGGATTGTCATTAAAATCTTTTATAGTGTCACAAAAATATATTCTGAAGTTGCTTAGAAATCTTAAGTTATTTAGAAATGATGAGTCAAGTAGTTCATGCTTTTATATCCATATGTATAATAACTAAATATTGGTAAGGGCGTTAACAAATTATTTTCTTCTTTTAAAATTCAAATATAAATATCTAACAATGTTATGATGTTATATCTTGTTTAGGTGTAGTTGAATATGGGAAAGAGTGGGGGGTGGCACAGAAAGAGAGAGAAGGAAGAAGAGAAGAATGAGAGAAAATTATTGGTAGTAAGGCATCTGAGATCCATTTATTTGGAATAGTATCTGTACAAATTTGTTGTAAGAAATAATGATTGCCTTATGTAAAAAAAATCTAAGGTAAGTTTGTATCAGTCTAAATATAATGAGATATAAAAGGTAGAGGGCTCCAGAGAAGATATGTGTGTGGGAGAGGTATTGGGAGAGCTATTCTATTCTATAGCTAATTTATCAAAATTGAATATCTAGGTTTTACTGTTGTTAATCTTTTTTAAGTATTTAGTACAGAAAAGCTTAACAATCTTAAGTATACACCTTGATGAATGCACCCATGTAACTAGCACCCAGATCAAAAATAGAAAATTACTAGCATCTGAGTCATAACCCATCCGTCCCCTGACAAAAAGGTAACAGCTATTTGACTTTCATTTCCAGAAATTTGCTTTGTGGCTTTTGAATTTTATATCAGAAAAATCATACAATTTATGATTTTTGGAGGCTGGTACCTTTCATCCAACATCATCATGTTTGTGAGATTCAACCATGTAGCTGTGTATAGCAATGGGTCTTTCTTTCCCATTCTCATTGTGTGAATATACATACCACCATGTATTTAAGGAAAATTGAGTTGTTTCTAATGTATGACTATTATAAATAACTAGTGGCCTGGTGCACAAAATTCGTGCACTCAGGGGAGGGGGCAGCCTGGCCTGTGCCCTGCATGGGACCCCCAGGCCTTGCTGCACGGAGGCCTCCGCTGGGCCCCGCCCCCATCTCTGATGTTGCAAGTCCCCGCCCACCCACATCTGCTGCGCATGCAGCCTCATGCTGATCAGTTGTTACACATGAGGGCATCCTCACTATTTGCATATTACCTTTTTATTAGTATAGATGATGCTATGAACATTTGTAATGTGATTTTTGGCTAACACATGAAGATTTTGTTAGGTTTTTAATTTTTTTTCTTTTAAACATTCTCATAAACTTAAGCTCGGTCAGCGTGGCTCAGTGGTTAAACATCGACCTATGAACCAGGGAGTCATGATTTGATTCCCCATCAGGATACATTCCTGGGTTGCCAGCTTGATCTCCATTAGGGGGTGTGCAGAGGCAGCTGGTCAATGATTCTCATCATTGATGTTTCTATCTTTCTATCTTTTTCTCTCCCTCTACCTTCCTCTCTGAAATAAATTTAAAAAAAAAAGTTCCCACAAACTTAACACTTTCTTAGACTTGGTCTCAGCAGAGCTATTTGAGGCACTGCTCATAAGCACACACTTTGTGCCTGATAGCCCCTCATTTTTTTTTTTTTTTTTGTCAAGAGTTTGCTTATGTCACAATCTCACTCTCCTGGAAGTACTTCTACTTCTTCCATATATTTACACTGTTTCCCAAATTCTTGTACTTTCCTTGGAAAGTGCCAAAAAAAAAATGGTTTAAAAAAATGGCCATTAGGTGAAATTTCTATTTCTAATGTCAAAATCAATAAATCAGTATGTTCAAGAGTAGTTTAAGAAAAATTAGGAGTGAAAGAACAAATAATAACTTTCTTTAATTGCTATCCTAAAAACCTAAAACAACATTTAACTCCAAGGTAATCTCTCTAAAAGACTTTGTAGTCTTTTGAAATCTACCCTCCTTGCATGTATCTCTCCTTTTCACTTTGCCTGATCTTCTAAGAGCTACTCTTTCTAAAAGGTTTTCTCAAAAAAGTTATAATGTAAAACATTAGAACAAAATATCCTACAAAAATTAAATTAAAACATTTGTTTGGAGAAAAGTTAAGGCTACGATTAAGAAGCTAAACTTCAGGCCCTAGCTGGTGTGGCTCATCAGATAGAGCATTGGCCTGCGGATCAAAGGACCTCAGGTTTGATTTCTGCTCAAGGGCATGCATGTACCTGGGTTGCAGGTTTGATCTCTGGCCTGGTCAGAGTGAGTGCAGGAGGCAACCAATTGATGTGTCTCTCTCACATTGATGTTTTTGTGTTTTGTTTTTTTTCTCTCTTTCTCCCACCCTCCGTTCCTATTTTTCCAGTCAGTCTCTGAAAATCAATGGGAAGATATTCTTGGGTGAGAATTAATAAAACAAAAAATAAGCTAAATTTCAGGAAGATATGGAAAGAAAGAAAGAAAAGAAGAAAGAAAGAAAGAAAGAAAGAAAGAAAGAAAGAAAGAAAGAAAGAAAGAAAGAAAGAAAGAAAGAAAGATAGCTATAGTATTTGGTATTTAGTGAAATACTAAAGATCTGTACCAAGTATCTTAATTAATTGTTATCAATTGGTGGAGAAAAATACTTAAAAGTAATAGAGAAGAAAAGAGAAAACTTAAAATGCGCAACAGTGTAAAAATGTTTAAATAAAAAACAGACAGTATATTACATATGTCAATTTCAGAAACCTTTCTTTAGTGAAAACTGAACACAGTTGCCAATTTTGTATTAAGTTGAGATAAAACAGACTTCAGAAAACACTTAAATAAGATTCTGGAGTAGACTCAACAGCAGCTATAAAGATTCTCTGTTTTTGTATATGAGTTCAGGTTCCTTGAACCAGAAAATAAAATTAAAATGTGAAATTGCTAATACCATACATACTCCATGTGTGGTTAGAGATTTTCAACTAGCCTTAGAAAGTAAATAGGGTAGAAATTAATACAATTTATGACTCTTTAAATGAAACAACCAAAATGGCCTTCGAACTCAACAATTTAGGAGCCTAGAGATAAAATGTATAGATATCGCAAGTAAAAGGGCCATTAAGACAACCAATATCCCATAATGGCAAAATTCAGAAGGATAACTATTAAAAATATATGCAATAATTTTGCCCCAAGGGAAGCATTAGCACCCAAGAATTTTCTGTCCTTCCTCTAATCTCCCTAGAATTGTATGCAATTGTAAATGGATAATAATAGATCTTATTTTACAGATATCACTATATGTACACTTAATCTCACTACGGTAGACATTTAGATTTGAAGTTGAGTCCTTGCTAAAGTCTTTACTAAACTATGATATTATATTCACTTTTTTTTAATTTCAATTTCTTTATCTGACAAACAAGAAAAATGATGTGTGTATCTAAGGATCAGGAAAATATAACCTATTTGGCATAAAATAGGTGTCCAATCATTAGAAATACATAATAACTTGCAATGTTTCTTATTTTATGTGTTCAAATTTTCTTCTGTAAAGATGATTTAAATAAGCCTGTAGATTCTTTCCTCCATCTCATTTTTATGTGACTCCAATCACCAAATTTAACATAGCAGAGAATAGTCTCAGAGCATACTAATCTGCCTTGTCCTGGAGATAGTGCAAAGATGGTAAAATAAAAGCCACATATTTAAATCATTTGGCTTGCTTCTGTTTCAAAAGAGCAGATTAATAGTAGTCTCTGACTTAGGAAACATTGTGAATTAGATAAAGTTTATCTTTAATGCCCTTGCTATCACCCTTACTCTACCAAGTTCCTATTTTCTGTCACTCTCTAATTCCTAACAGATTCCGCAACCTTACTCTCAAATCTTCAGAGCTACATAAGTCACTATTAACTCCCATGTACAGGATCAATGTGTAATGGATATGCACCACCCATCAGTTCACTCCACATGTATTGAGGGTCTTTGGTAATGAAATGATAAGAACTCAAACGGTAAGTAGGTGTTATCATCTGTTAGGGATACCATTAGACTGGTCTACCCCATTTGGAAATGACAATATAAACTAAAATAATGGTTGGATTCCCTAGTTTCAAACACTTCTTGCTAACACTTAAAGGGTAGTATTTTATTTCAGGGCTTTGATACATTTGTTGAATTTTCAGTTGCAAATGATAAAATTCATATTTAAGGCATATGATGTTAAGCATTAATATATGTAAATACATTACAATATATTTGAAGCTATACATAATAGTTATCAACAATCACAATGAGGTACTAGGTTGCACACCCAATCCTTTGGAGTCTTGAATGTCTCCGGGTTTCAATAACACCCTGTGAGAAAGGGCTGGAGGTTAACCTCTGAACACCTTTGTGACGTGCGTGGGTTCATGCCGCGCCCCCAGCTCGGTTGAATTGTGTGAGGTCCGCACACATCAGCTGGAGAGATGAAATGCTGGGGATATGGCATTCTATCCTTTCTCTTTAAATGTGAAAGTATCTGTAAAAGCACTCACTAAAATACCCGCATATCATCTTTTGACTATTTTTTCAGATGTGGCAACAGGAGGATTTAAATTCCCCTAAGATTTAAAAGAAAATTTATCTTTATTAAAATGCTTATCTTATTAACAGGGCAGCAAGGGGTTTTAGACAACCTATATTTATATGTGAAACAAACAAAACAGGGGGGAAAAACACCTTTCTGGATGAGCAATATCCATGAGAAATTTCCATTATTCAGAATATTTGATTTCTTATTTATAGTTAATTCATGTATCCATTATTCATTTATTTATCAAAACTTGGCCGCACATATGCCATTTTTTAGATACCAGAGAGATGACAGTGAACATGGCTTCTGGCCTCTAAGGACCTCTGACTCTCACCACCAGAGAGATGACAGTGAACATGGCTCTGGCCTCTGAGGACCTCTCACTCTCACCACCAGAGAGATGACAGTGAACATGACTCTGGCCTCTGAGGATCTCTGACTCTCACCACCAGAGAGATGACAGTGAACATGGCTCTGGCCTCTAAGGACCTCTGACTCTCACCACCAGAGAGATGACAGTGAACATGGCTTCTGGCCTCTGAGGACCTCTCACTCTCACCACCAGAGAGATGACAGTGAACATGGCTTCTGGCCTCTGAGGACCTCTGACTCTCACCACCAAATCTGTTGAATTAATTGGATTTAAAATGACTGATTTCTGTCCCATTAGGTGTCACTGTTTCCCAGCTTTTACCTAATCCAAATCTCAGAGTTTCTTTGGTGCATATTGTAAAAGACAAAACAAATAGTAAAGTACATATTCATGCCCCAAAAATTATTTAAAATATCTTTAATTTGTCGATGAACAGCTCTGATAAAAAGCCTTACTGAAA
Organism: Myotis nattereri; assembly: GCF_964212035.1. Lineage (NCBI taxonomy): Eukaryota > Metazoa > Chordata > Mammalia > Chiroptera > Vespertilionidae > Myotis > Myotis nattereri. The sequence continues at coordinate 20,960,839 of NC_138081.1, forward strand.
ATCAGATGAAGAAGTTACTACACCTGTACTTTACAGTCACACAAGAAAACACCCTACCACACAGGCTCTCTTTCGCTTTAATTTGCCATTTATTCATCCACTCAGCAAGGATATTAAGCTAAACTGTGGTCTAAGTGATGTGCTATATGTGGGGTTTAGGAATATATGAGAATTTATTTTCTTTCTGCATAACAAGGAATGTAGATAAATATCAAGTAATCATTCTCCATGTTCTTAAAAGTATGGCAATTATCTGAGATTCAAGAGAAAAAAAAATTAGTTCTCTCTGAGATTTCAGGTGAAATTTAATATAGGAAACTCTGAAAGATAAATAGCAGGACCACGGTTAGGGTAAAGTGACCCAGGCAATCTTCTTAAGGGCAAATTTAAGGGGGTGCCAAAGATTCAGAAATCAAGATAATGTTTGTTTGTTTGTTTGTTTGTTTGTTTTTAATCCAGAAAGTTTGTGGCAAAATATTTATTAAAATCAAAATGGCATACTATGGTCCATGAGCTGCTGACCTGTTTTTTGTAAACACTGTTTTATCAACTTTCAGCAAGTAAGAATAAAGGGTAAGGGTATTCTGGAAGAGATAACATGAGAAAAGAATGGAAGATTTGTCAATGGCATGTGAGATGTTTCAGAAAGACAACTAATGATTGCTAAACACTAGACTGTACACCTGAAAATACAAAATAACATTGAATGTAAACTTTAATTGGAAAATAAAGTAGCCCCGCCAGCATGACTCAGTGGTTGAGCATCAACCTATGAACCAGGAGGTCATGATTTGATTCCCAGTCAGGGCACATGCCTGGGTTAGGGGCTTGATCCCCAGTGGGGGGCATGCAGGAGGCAGCTGATCAATGATTCTTTCTCATCATTGATGTTTCTATCTCTCTCTCCCTCTGCCTTCCTCTCTGAAGTCAATAAAAATATATGTTTAAAAAGAAGGAAAGAAAAAAGAAAAAGAAAATAAAATTTAAAAATGGCCACACCAAAAAAAAAAAAAAAAAAGACAACTAGCATTTTAAGGTTAAGAAGACTATGTAAATGGAAGTGGCTGTTTTATTTTGTTTAATAATTAATTCTGGATTTTAGAGTCATTTTACCCTCTTTTAAAGTTACCATTCTATAAGAAGTAATGAATTAGATTAACCTTGAAGTTGTTTGTGATTTACTTGAAAACTTGATGGACATTGATTAATATCAGTTGAATTGAATATTTTTTCTTATTTTAAGAACCTAGATGGAAGGAGAGGGAATAGAGAGGGAAAGGGGTACCAAAAGGGGCATTAAGCACTTAGAAGACACACTTTTCTTACTATGAAATTATCTAATTTGTCATGCATGAAACAAATATGACACATGTGAATATGTGAAAGATTTATAGAAACCAGGTATGTACAGAGTACTAAGTGAACATGTAATAAGACCAAAGATAAGTGAGAAATAATTTTCTTTTAAGAAACAAAATTCCGTATGTATTTATATTTAAAATTTTTCCAGCATTATTAAAAATTTAATAAGAATGATATATATTTAGGTGTACAACATAATTTTTAAGGTAAACATGATGATTTAATACATTATAAAATGATTACCACAGTCAAGTTAATTAACACATCCATCACCTCACATAGTTACCTTTTCTTGTGTGGTGAGAACACTTAGGATTTACTCTCTTTGAAAATTTCAAGTATACAATATAGTATTAACTATAATCACTATGTGTACATTAGATCTCTAGAACTTACTCAACTTATAACTGAAAGATTGTACCATTTAATCAACATCTTCCCATTTCCCCAACCCACTAGCCCTTGGTAACCACCATATACTCTCTAATTCATAAAATCAGACTCAGAAACACAAAAATTATTATCTAATTTTTATATTGAATCTATGTATCTACTTTCAAAGAAAAGAAAATAACTATGATGGTATAAGTTAATTGAAAACATGTGCTGTGGGAATGGTGAAGAGTGTGGAAAGGATAAGTAATTTGAAGCACATATACAACATAAATGCTTTATTCCTTTGAGCATTGCTTCCCCCACAGCAATGCTCAAAGAAATAAAAGTTACCAAAAGTGGTTTGACTAGTACTGTACCATATGAAGAATACATTGATATATATTTTTATTTCATATAAAGGATATCATATATATGTGCATTTGAACTGTGCATATATAATTATATCTGGATTTGATATTTAGCTTATTATTTATTTTTCCATAAAGATCACTGCTAAAATTTAAGGTAAGCAATACATTAATTTAAAATGTGGGTAATTTTTGGACTCAGGAAGAAAAAACCCTTAAGGATGTAGGGGCACCACAGCCTTGACCACCTCTTCATGACTGCATACCAAAAAAGGAATGTAAACTTCCCATTCAACCCGCTGGAATCCAGACACAATATTGAAATTAGAGTGAGTCACACATGTCAACTTAACCTATTGTGCGGCATTCATTAAGTCTGTCTATGGCTGATATGCCTGTTTTAAAAACAGAAATAATACTTACAACAAACTCCATACCATAGTTATCACCAAACTCCTTATGCGTTTCTTCACTCCCAGGAGTCTACAATAAAAAATAAATTGTCATCAAGTACAGCATCAAAATGTAAACTGCAGTCATATTCAGATAGCTTTGTCTTTTTCCAGGTTCATCATTATTTTTAGTCACAGCCTTGACTGAGAAACCACTATAGATGAACCACCAAAATGAGAGAAACAACACAACAAAGTAAAAGATGCCTAGAGCGATAGACAGGTTGTAATTCTCTTAATCTCTCTTGTGTCTGTTTGTGATGGTTGGCTTGAGAGAAGACCCCACAAAACCCAGCACCATAAAAATACAACACTCAGTGCATGAGCACATCACCTATGGCTTGGGCAGGGCCTACCTCGAGAGTCCAGTCGCGTGGCAATGGGTCACTTGATATGAATGTCACTGTGCTGGTGTCTCATCACATGTGTATTTGTCTTCTTCCCTTTCATTTATGCAGAAGCATAAGTTATTTTTAGAGTGTAAATTATTCATGTACACAAATGTTTTTGCCATGGCTATTACAAAATTTTGTTAGTTTATATTTTCCATATTCAATTATATTTATTAACTTCTGCCATGAGTCTTATGATATAATTGACTTATCTACAATGATGATGGCCAAAGAACACATCCAGATTGAGAGAAAAATAAATGAATAAATTCCCTAGTAGGAAATGAAAATCTTTTAGGTTCTAAACAAAGTCCTGAATAAATCATAGTTAGCCAACCATTATTCACTTCTCTGTATGCTGCTGCTTACCCATTCTTTCATTATCTCTGGGCTAATTTATGCCCCCACCCCAAGTCCCCAATCTCCCCCCACTTCCTGCCTTAATGATGTTCCATTAAGACTTACAAATCAAATTACTATTTAGTCAAATTTATTCCTTCTTTGGCCAACTTCTCAAAAAATGCTTGTGCTAGTCTTTCCTACCCTTTCACTTCTTTCAAACTTTTCCTTCAGTTTTGACCAAATCAAACTGATCCAGTCTATTCTTGTGCAAGTTTCTTACTTTAGGAATCTCTTCTTGACCTACTATGTTCCCATATAAATTCTTTATGCAGTTATTATTAGAATTCCTGTCAGGTTGATCGTGCAGTCTCATGTCAACCTAACTATCTGTCAGAGAATTTGAAAAGCTGTGAGCCTGCTGAGACCTGCATTTAAAATGTTATGTAACATAGATGAGATTCCCAGTGCATCTTAGCACCTGAGTCAGGCTATAATGTGGACAAAATGCCCATGTTAAGAGAAGTCCTAAGCACCGGAGAAGAAAGCCATCAGACTTGACTTAATATTATCTATTCTTGAGAACTACTCACTCATTCATTCACTCATTAATAATTTATGTTGATTATTGATTTTTAGATTCTAAGTTTTCATATACAGAGTTATTTCTCTAGTCCTCTTCATCTCTCTGTTAGATCTACTAGAATCTTAGAGTTAATGCTTTATAAAGAATTCCTCCCAAGCTAGAAGAAAATAATTTAGTAAGTCTCTTTGTCCAAAGGGTGAACAAGGACAAAATTCAGTTTATGCTGCACTTTTATCCATGGGAGCTTGAAGTGAATGATATAAAAGGAAATAGTCTGATGAAATCTGATTACAGAGAATCTGACACCAATTAGGTAATAAACTCACTTCCCAAATGTCACTTTTCAGATGACCTCAAGGATACTGAATAAAAATAAGAGCCTGGAAGAAAGCAAATATAAGCAAACAACTACAATCACACACAAGGGATGCCACCAAAGCTATCTATTTGAAAATCAAATTTAATCATAAGGGATTCTTTCAAAGACTCTTAAAATATATATTATTTTATAAAGATATATAATTACAACAAAGCTGGGTCATGTTACATATTAAAATGTAATTTGCTCTGGCTAGTGTTGTTCAGTGGTTAGAGTATCAGACCTCAGACCAGAAGGTTTCCAGTTCAATTCCTGGTCAAGGACATGTACCTGGATTGCAGGTTTGATTCCCAGCCCTGCTTGGGATGCGTTCAAGAGGCAGCCAATCGATGTGTCCCTCTCACGTTGAGTTTCTCTCTCTCTCTTCCTCTCTTTCTCTCTGACTCTCCCCTATCCTCCCTCCCTTCCACTTTCTCTAAAAATCAATGGAAAAAATATCCTCTGGTGAGGATTAAAAAAATAAATAAATAAATGTAATTTTAAAATGTGGGAAAGATTTGGCCTCTAGAGAGATCCATAACCTCACATCAACTTTGCCAAAGACAAAGAAAAAAAATTTTCCAGAACACAGTCACAAGAATTAAAAGTAGTGTAAAGTTCTTACCCCTTTCAATTGAGATAAATGACCAAAATGTCAGAGTAAGCTTACAGAATATCATTGTATTTGAGTTTATCTGTTAGCTTTTGATGCATAAAAAAATCATCTTAAAACGGAAAGGCTTTTAAACACACACACCACTTATTTTGCTCACGATTCTGCTAGGCAGTTCTGATTTGGCCAAACTTAACTGATGTTGACTAGGTTAGTTCATGCATCTGTTGGCAGCGGGTACATTTTCTATGGGTGGCTCGGCCCAGAAAGCCTCATTCACATAAGTGGTGATTGACTGGTCATTAGTTGGGGCAACATGAGTGATTGGGCCACAGGTCTTTCATCATCCAGCAGGATTAAATGGATTTATTAGCATGGTGGCATTTTTCCTCAAAAGTAGCTAGAAAGCAAGCTGCAAGGTATGTTAATGGTCTGGGCTTAGAACTGACACAATATCACTATTGCCAGTTTCTGTCACTTAATACAAATCTTAAAACTCCCACACTCCTCCCCAGATTCAAGGAGTGAGGAAACAGATTCCACCTCTTTCTTGGAAGAGCTATTAAGTATGATGGAGGCCAATTTTGTTGTTGTTGCAATTTACCGCATAGATAACAGTAGATGTTTAAAATGGTATTGTCAAGTAAAAAAAAAAAATGTCTGTAGCTATTTACACATTCAAAAAATATTTACAATAGAAGATAATTTTCACACTTAAAGAATAGCTTAGCTATTCCTATGGTTATTATGAAACTAATGAATGTAACAATTCTTTATAAAGTGATACAGTTTTCACTAACAGTAAGCTGGCATGGTTCCCATCTTAATAAACACCCAGTAATGTGGCACAATTTATTCCATGGCAATACAAAATAAATGAGGTAAGTGATCTGTGCATGTCCAGCACTTATAATATTCTGTGCTTAATATTAAGTTTAAATGGTAAATACAACAGTTCTGGTCTCCATCCTCAGGGAATATACAGTCTCGTCGGTAAGACAGATAATAAGACAAAAAAATAAATGCATATCTACCATCAGCAAAGACTGGTATGATGTATAAAATTCCAAATGGCATCTCTGAGGGAATCATCAGGTAGCCAAGGCCTAGAAAAGAATTAAGATGATTATAATGAACTACTTGACAGTACTATGGTTAGCCGGAGCTGGTGTAGCTCAGTTGGTTGAGCATCATCCCATGCACCAAGAGGTCCCTGGTTGGATTCCCAGTCAGGGAAAATGCCTGGATTTGAGGTTCAACCACCAGTAGAAGACATGCAGGAGGCAGCTGACTGATGCTTCTCTCTCATCAATGTTTCTCTCTCTCCCTCTCCCTTCCTTCTTTCTCTCAAAATCAGTAAAAACAAATTAAAAAATAATACATAAAATACTATATTTATATAAATATTAGAGTTACAGGTGACCACCAAAATAATCTAGACTATCCCTTTTTGTGTTATTGTTAATTCTCACCTGAGGTTATTATTTTTTTTTCATTGCTTTTTCAAAGAGAGTGGAGGGAAGAAGAAGGAGGAGAGAGAGCAACATCGATGTGAGAGAGCCACATGGACTGGTTGTCTTCCGCACTTGCCCCAACCAGGGTCAGGGAGCGAACCTGCAACCCAGGTACATGCCCTTGACTGGAAATCGAACCTGAGACCCTTCAGTGCGTAGGCTAATGCTCTGACCACTGAGCACACCAGCCAGGGTTCAATCTCTTTTCTTTAGAGGTGAAGGACAAATGGATTCCAGATGGTAAATAATTTTCTCGAGTCTCTTCTGTAGCTGGGGATGATATGAGATGAGGCCATGTTCAGTATATGTCATTACACCAATGTGTCCTCTTTCCCTTTACTTTCAAACACAATTCTGCAAAAGTCCTATTTGCCCACTTGTGAGCTCAATAAATCTTGGCACAACAGTAAAGACTATTGATTCCAGGTGCCGGAGATCAATTCCAACATGTCATAATTTCAAGAGTTTCATCAAAAGGTTGATAAGACTTGGGGACTCAACAGGGTTGAGTCATACATGTAGTCACCTGTTGGGAATGGCTGGAGGCATTTCCCTAAACCTGACTAGGATACATTAAATTGATGCTTGGCTGCCAGACAGTTAAAGGGCATCTTAATCTACATATTATTGCCTCCTACTGGCCAAACACCTGCACAGCCATAGGTTAATTCCTCCATTCTGACAATGGACTCTGTATCAAATCCTGGCCCTTTGAAGTGTATATCTCAGCCTTGCCTCAGGACAAGTTGTGTTAATAAAAAGCATGGGCTCCTGGGGACAGAGAGAACCTAAGACCTTAGACTTAAGATCTTAGGTCTTAGCTCTTTTAGCTAAGCTCCTCTGACCTCCAAATGCCTTTCAAAATTATATTTTGTCTCTGGACTCTTTATTAGTCTCTGGATTCCTATTTAATCTATGCACGGCCTTCTCCAGATTCCTGAACTCTTCTTGATGCTGGGACAAGAGCACCAACCAGGGACTTTGCAGCCAGTGTGCTTCTTGGGGCAAGTGCAGGCTGGTAAGGGAGCCGCAGAAAAGCTTGGTAGTGAGTTAGAGGACTTCGTTTGGTCACGTAGCTAATTTGACCTTGTGAAATCCAGCTCAGCAGCTTACATAGCCATGTGGTCTCTGACCTCTTTGTGCTTTGGTCTCCTTATCTCCAAATCGGGATAAAATTATCAATGCTTCATTCATAGGATTGGTGTTAGGATTAAGTGAGTCAGTAACTGCAAAGCATTTAGAAAAGTGCAGGACACTTAATACACCTCCAAGAAATGTCATTGGTTATTAGTCTAATACTCATTCATGAGGCCTGAGGTTGGACCCCAGCAACCTTTTCATAGCAATGTAACTTGAGAAAGGAATGAATGAACTAATGGAGGGATTAGAAATTGTGAAAGTTCTGACATCTCAAATAATAGCACGGAAGCAAATTGCCAAACATGTTCTCCTTGATTTCCTGGGAGAGTGAGTGTAATTAAACAAACAAACAAACAAAAAGCAATGTCTTTGTCTCAGGAGTTCCTAGTTGAAATTTCAGGAGTTGGAGGCAAGACATGCTAATAAAGATGCTGTGTTTACTTTCATTACCCCTTTACTCTTCTGAGCACTGCAGGACATTCAGTGCAGGCAGAATCATTACACAGAAAACTAACACCACTGTTGTCAAAGTTCTGCAAGAAGTGCGTGATTGATGCCTGTCATTGATTCACACTCTGGTAACAATGAGGAGGTTTCAGTAGCCATATGGAGTGTGGGTGGAGTTCAACCACCCTCCTTGCCACCTCTCACACACGCAGGAGATAGCTGCAAATGCCCTCCATGGATGGGAATGTTTGTGAGCTGTCAGAATTACATATTCAGACATGATAATATTTCAGATTTATGTTAATATGTCACAGGGTTAACATGAGAAGTCAGGAAGTGTCATTCACACATGACTTTGGGAACTACTTCTATGGCCCCACCACACGTCTTTCCACATTCCATGCTGTCCTGGAAGTGGCTGATGTCGTAACGCTCCACATTATCATCAGATTCTTCTTTGAGAGACCCTGACATTCCTTAATTTCTGAGTTGTGCAGTCCATGTCTGGTTAATCATAACATATATCCTCAAAAATCTCCAGTCAATTTTCATTACCATCTGCCGCACATTTCAAAGTCATTCCTGTAAAGGGGTGGCCAGACTGGCATGTGTTGTAGCAAACCCTTCATGTCAAAGTGGAGAAGCTTGCTTTGATAAACTTCACTGAAAGGCAATCTGTTAAAGGGACATTACCCTTTGCTACATATATGCATCATTTAAATTCGTTTCTCTCTTTGTTCTTTTTATTAGTTTTTCCTTGTTTTGGGGGATCTTAAATCAACCATGTTTTCTTTTCTTTTAAATTGCTAGACAGAGAAAGAGAAGATCTACAATGGAAAAATAAATGCTGCTCTGACCCCTGGAAAGTTGTTGAAACATTAGAGTGATGTAGAGAGCTGGAAAGAAATGGAATCGGGATGTTTGATGTTAATACTAAGACTTTTTGAATTTACCCAAAGAAAAAAAGCCCATGCTTATTTAGTTAGCAGTTAGATGATATTGCACTGGGTAGGGTTGGGGGACATCCATTTTCCTTCCAAATTATTCTCATCTACACTAATAAAAGACAAAGACGCTAACTGACCATACCTTTGCTATGCCCATCAGCCAATCAGAAGAGTATGCAAATTAACCCAACAAAGATGGCCGTTAAATTTGCATACTGCAGGCGGGGCGGGCGGCAGCGCGATCCGTCACCCGCCCTGCTGCCAGCCGCCATCTGGGCCTGCCATCTGCAAGCCAGGGTGGGATCCAGGCCTGCCATCTGCGACCCAGTGCGGGATCGGGCCTGCCATCTGCCACCTGGGGAGCAGGCCTAAGCCAGCAGGTGGTTATCTCCCGAGGGGTCCCAGACTGTGAGAGGGCACAGGTCAGGCTGAGGGACACCCCCCTGTTCCCTGCCAGTGCACAAATTTTTGTGTACCGGGCCTCTAGTCTTAAATATAACACTACTCACAGCTTAAATGTAAGTATATCTATGGTTTAAAAAAAATGAATTATTGTCACAGTTTTTTATGCAATTTGTTCCAATCTTTATTATCCTTGGTGTTACCATCTTTATCAGCATTACCCTGGCAAACAGAAAGCACTCAAACATTAGCTCTTGTGATCACTGGTTTAGTCCATTCAGGTTGCTATATCAAAATATCACAGACAGGTAGTTTAAACACAACAGAAATCTATTCCTCACAATTTGGAAGGCTTGAAGTCCCAAATCATGGGCATGTGAGGCCTCTCTTCAGGGTTACAGACATTTCTTGTTGTATCATCACATGACTAGAAGAGGCTAGGGAGTTCTTCAAGAGCACTAATTCCATTCATGACCTCCCCAAACTCCCACTTCCTAATAATATCATATTGGCACTAGCATTTCAATATATAACTTTGGGGGGACACAAACACTCAGACCATACCAATAATCCGCCTCTAAGTTTTATTTAGATTCTGCTATTAAAAAATCACTGTTATACATCCAAGGACTCATATAGAAAGTATATACAATAATTTCTGTTCTTAAAGAATTCCTAATTCTAATTTGAAGGAGGAAATCTATTCAAACAAATCAATACCAACAACAAAAGCTGCCTAATGAACATTCAAACAGAAAATATCTTTATGGAACAGGGAACCTCCTGGACTTGGAAGATTTGTTTTTGGGTCCATAATTCCAAGGTACTTAGTTAATCCCTATTATATGCCAGGCTCTGTGCAGAGTTCAAGCTCTTCCCATCTTCTGACTGATACTTTCTTGGGAATGGGGTCATCAGAGTCTTCAAGAGGCTGCGTCCAGCTAATGGAGGGAGGTGAAAACAACTTCACACTCTAATGAAGAGGCTGCTCTTCATTTATACAATGAGCAGGGGTGGAGAAGGAGCATGTAGGGGTTGCCAAGGTCTCTCATTTTCAATGCAATGCTGAGCCCCAAGAACAGTTTACCTCAAACAATAACTTCCTCCTAATCTCAGCAGAAACCCCCAGTCTATGAAACTATAGAATTTAATTGGGTAGAGATTGAATGAAATACATTTTTTTTTTAACAAGGCTTTTCAATTGATAGGATTTCCAGTTTCATTTCTTGTTGTCTCTTCAAATGGGGTTCCTCCAAGTGTTAGAAGCAGGAGTTGTGTTCTCAGAAGCAGAAATTCCATTGTTATGCAAAAACAGTAATGTTGATTTGCTGATTGAACTCTGACTTACAATGAAGGGGAGAAATACTAGTAGATTGTAGGCCTGTGCCTAATCTCTACAGCCTTGTGCATATCGGTAAGATTGTGTTACAAACTTTTCAACTGGCCTTTCCTACTGCCATAGAAAGCTGAGGTCCTTGTTTTCTCTGACTGGCTTATTTCACTTAGCATAATGCTCTCCAGGTCCATCCATGCTGCCACAAGGGGTAAGATTTCCTTCTTTTTTTATGGCCCAGTATATTCCATTTTGTAAATGTACCATAGCTTTTTTATCCACTCATCTACTGTTGGGCATTTGGACTGCTTCCAAATTTTGGCTATTATAAATAACACTGCTATGAACATAGGGGGGATATAGTCTTTGGAATCAGTGATTCAGGTTTCTTTGTATATATTCCAAGAAGTGGAATCTCTGGGTATAAGGAATTCCATTTTTAATTTTTTGAAGTAACTCCATACTGCTTCTCATAGTGGCTGCACCAATCTGCATTCCCATCAGCAGTGCACAAGGGTTCCTTTCTTCACATCATAGCCAATACTTGTTTATTGATTTATTGTTAATAACCATTTTGACAGGTATGAGGAGATATCTGATTGTGGTATTAATTTTTATATTTCTAATGATTAGTGACCTTAAGCATCTCTTCACATATCTATTGGTCATCTATAAGTCCTCTTTATAGAAGTGTCTATTCAAATCCTTTGCCCATTTTTTTCATTTGGATTGTTTGTGGGGGTATTTGTGTTGAGTTTTATAAGTTCTTTATAAATTTTGGATTTTTAACCCCTTATCAGATGTATTATCAAATATATTTTCCTATTCACTGGGTTGTGTTCCCATTTTGTTGATGGTTTTCTTTGCTGTTCAAAAACTTTTTAGTTTGATGTAGTCCCTTTGTTTAATTTTTGTTTCCCTTGCCCAAGGCAATATATCAGAAAAAATATTTCTGTGAGAAAAGTCTGAGATTTTACTTCCTATGTATTCTTCTAGGGTTTTTATGGTTTAGAGACTAACAGTTAAGTATTTAATATACTTTTAGTTTATTCTTGTATATATTGTAAGAAGGTGGTCTAGTTTCATTTGTGTGTGTGTGTGTGTGTGTGTGTGTGTGTGTGTGTGTGTGTTTGTCCAAGTTTCCCAACACCATTTACTGAATAGACTATCTTTACTCTCTTGTATATTTTGGCCTCTTTGGTCAAATACTAATTGACCATAAACATGGGGGTTTATGTCTGGGCTCTCGATTCTGTTCCATTGATCTGTATGTTGTTTTTATGCTAGTACTATGATGTTTTGATTACAATGGCTTTCTAGTATAGTTTGATATCAGGTAGGGTAATTCATTCCACTTTTTTCTTCTTTCTCAAGATTGCTGTGGCTGTTCAGGGTCTTTTATGTTTTTATATAAATTTTTGGAATATTTGTATGGTTCTGTGAAATACACCATTGGTATCTTGATAAGAATTGGGCTGAATCTTAGATTGCTTTGGGTAGTATGGACATTTTAATAATGTTAATTCTTTCCATCCATGAACATGGTATTTGCTTCCACTTACTTATACCTTTTTCAATTTTTTTCTTAAGTGTCTTATAATTTTCTGAGCATAGTTCTATTACATCCTTGGTTAAATTTATTCCTAAGTATTTTATTCTTTTTAATGCAATTGTAAATGGAATTGTTTTCTTAGTTTCCCTTTCTGATAGTTCATTATTGGTGTTTAAAAATGCAACTGGCCCTAGCTGGTTTGGCTTAGTGGATAGAGCATTGGCCTACAGACTGAAGGGTCCCAGGTTTGATTCCAGTTAAAGGCACAAGTCAGGTTGCAGGCTCGATCCCCAGTGTGGGGTGTGCAGGAGGCAGCCGGTCAATGATTCTCTCTCATCATTGATGTTTCTATCTCTCTTTCCTCTCCCTTCCTCTCTGAAATCAATAAAAATATTTTAAAAAGAAAAATTTAAAAAAATGCAACTGGTTTCCAGGTATTTATATTATATCCTGCTACTTTTCTGAATTTTTTTTTATCAGTTCTGGTAGTTTTTTGATGGACTCTTTAGGGTTCTCTTTATACTAGTACAGTATCATGCCATCTGAAAATAATAACAGTTTTACTTCTTTTTCAATTTGTATGCCTTTAATTCATATGTGGAATCTAATAAACAAAATAAACCAACAAACAAAATAGGAACAGACTCACATATAGAGAACAGACACACAGCTGTCAGAGGGGAGGGGGGTTGCAAGGCTAGGTTTAAATAAAAACAAAAAACTAAACAAAGAAACTAACAACTCACAGAAACAACAGAATGGTGATTACCAGAGGGAAAGAGGGATTGTGGGGAGGGAAGGGGAGGGTAGAAGAGGGTATAGGGGGAATAAATAGTGATGGAAGGAGACTTGATGTGGGGTGGTGAACAGATAATACAATATACAGATGATGTACAGTGGGGCCTTGACTTACAAGTGTCCTGACTAACGAGTTTTTCGAGATACGAGCCGTCTCTTGGCCGATTTTTTGCTTTGAGTTGCGAGCTAAAATTCGGGTTACAAGCCAGCTTCAGATACCCCACAGCAAATGTCACAGTGAATGCCACAACATCAGCCCAGCATCACATGTCTCACTCATTCACTTTTTTATTTGACATACGAGTAATGTGAGTTATGAGCTCCGTCACGGAATGAATTAAACTCATAAGTCAAGACCCCACTGTATTATGGAATTGTACACTTGAAACCTATATACTTTCATTAACAGATATCACCCAAATAAATTCAATAAAAAAAGAAATCTGTGGTTCAATTCAGCAAAACATCCCCCCCCCAAAGAAAACCAAAAACAACTTAGCTAATTTAGTTAAAAGTAACAGGATTTATTAGGAAAGATTCAATATGATGTCCTATCTATACTAATAAAAAGGTAATATGCTAATTAGAAGAGATAGACCAGACATCTTCTGGATGTAATTCTGGCCTCCTTCCTGACAAAATTGGGGGTGTGGCCAGCCTGCAAACTGCCTCCGGCCCCTTGCCCAGGCCGGACCTGCCCCCAGCAGGAACCCCCACCCCGATCCAGGGCTCCCCTTAGGGCAGGCCAGCCAGCCCCCACCAGTGCACCAGGCCTCTATCCTATATAATAAAATGGTAATATGCAAATTGACCCTAACAGCAGAATGACCAGAATGACCGCTGGGCCAGTCACTATGAGGAGCATTGACCACCTCTTGGTCCCTTTCCCAGCTGGCAGGCTCTGATCGCCTGATGGCCACCCATGGCGGGGGCAGGGCTGGCAAGCGGGCAGGAACAGCTGACTTCTCAGTCCCTTCCCCCAGCCATCAGGCACTGATCACCCAATGGCAAAAGAGGAACCGGGCGTGGGTGGTAGCAAGGGGCAGGGCCAGCTGCAGGCAGCTGGGGAAGATGGCCCTGATCACATGCCAGGCGTAGGGACTGTACCCACACACGAATTTTGTGCACCAGGCCTCTAGTATTTAATAATTTGTAAATTCTCCTGTCCTATGGGAAGAGAATAACCAAGAGTTTAAACTTTTTTTTATTGATTTCAGGGAGGAAGGGAGAAGGAGAGATAGAAACATCAATGATGAGAGAGAATCATTGACCAGCTGCCTCCTTCCCACCCCACACTGGGGATCGAGCCCACAACCCAGGCATGTTCCCTTGACCGGAATCAAACCCAGGATCCTTCAGTCAACAGGCCTACACTCTAACCACTGATCAAAAACCAGCTAGGGCAAGAGTTGGAACTTTTATAATGCATCTAAATGTGCATGTAGCCATTAGCAAAATATAAAAATAAAGTTCATCCTATCACTATTCTTGGTTAAAGTTATCACAGTAGCATGATAAAGATGCCAAATCAAATTCTTTTTCACACATAGAAGTTTGCATATTTAAACTAATACAAAATAATATTTCATGTAAACTATAATTAAAAATAAAATTTAAAAATAAATCAGTAATCATGTACTTTTTCAGTCAAATAGATATTAGAAGGGCAAAAACGAAGTAGGGCTTTCACAGAAATGTAATGCTTTCCCACAGTCTGTAACCATGGACCACAAATTGGTAAGTTTATTTGAAATAGGTCCTATTAAGTCAGGCTTGGCTTTAAAAGTGTTTTGTCTTGCATTTTTATAATTAATCTCATTTTGTCATTTGCATGACACGTTTTCCTAAAGGGTATGAAGATAGTTAACAAACCTAGGAGTAGAGGCAAAACAGCATGATAATTGGTGTTAAGTGGGTCATCTGTTAAAATGTTCCACTGCAGTAGTTCATCTCTTCCCAGCTTCAGTCTTTTTCTCCTATTCCCAAGTGATGCCAATTATCTAAAAACCTGAATAATAATTTATTAACCTTCACTTGTCACCTTATTAACTCAGCCCTCCCATTCTTTCTGCACACTTTTCATCACACAGTTCTCTTACATCCAGCAATACTTTTAATTAAAAATAATTTTAATCTGTAAAGGTATCTATCAGGGTCCATTAATAAGTGGACTCCAAATCCAGCTTTGAGTTTTGCAGATTCTTTAAACATAATTGTGTTTTCAGTCCTTTTTTTGGCCTCTCAGAGGAAGTAGATTTCTTTTCTCCTCTCTGCTTTGCACTAATATCAGATGACTATGGATTCAAGTGGCTTTTCTACAAGGTTTGGCAAGAAGTTCAGGTCCTACTTTGCTTGGAAACTTCCTGGCCTTATTTCTGCCACTTTCCTTGCCGTTGGACTTTGTCTATAAAAACAATATTCTGCTTTTAAAAGCCTCTTCCTTTCAGAGTCCGTTTTTAAAAGGCGATCAATTCTCCCTTATAGACCTGTTGTAGGCACACACCTCAGGTAGGCATATTAAAATAATGAATAGCTGAGGCACATTTTGAAAATAAGTGATTTCCTATTTAGCACAGTATGTAGTAGCTGAAAAGTGAAAGAGAGATTCAAGTCATTGACCAAAGAAGATATGAATATGTAGCTACTCTGCTATCTCTGCAGTTGGCCTATGGAAACATAACTCATTGATCTGGAATAAAAGCCTGAGTAGCCTACACAAATGAAATGTCAACATTTATAGCCTATACAGAGGAAAGATGTTTTTTCTGACTTTCTTGGTGATCTACTGATGTCCAGGTCCCAGGTCCATCTATGCAGTGCCAAGAACTCTGAAGGAAACTAACAGTTCTGATTCCAGATATTCAGCCACATTGTCACGATAGGTTCACTTATACTTCCTAAGCATGTGTCCTTGCTTGGGATTTAGAAAATAATATACAGTCCCAATGTGAGTGACTCCAAACTTTCACTCTTCAAAGGATCAGGTTCTTAGGTAGAAAAATGTATATCTCATTGTCATGGAAAACCATTAGAAATCGAAAATATGCTTATCTCCACATTTGCTTTGGCCACTGTGTTTTTGGGATACTCATGGACCCACCCTGAAGGAGGTTGGAATTTTTTTTAAATCCCTACAGTAGCTTTGGCTGCCAATCTAGGCTTAGTCAAGATACCAGGCATGTGGGGAGCACATTAGCAGTGGCTGTGTGTTGATACTATTCTCCAGAGCAAGTCTGAGGAAGATTCTGATTCAGAGAAATTTTTATTATGCAGATGAGGAAATAAACATAAGATGTGGTGAAGTTGAGCTTTTAATCCAGATTAATGGGGCTCTAAAATTAGGCCTATTACTCCTTTACCTACATAGCCCCTGTATTAGCTTCCTAGGGCTGCTATAACAAAGTACTAAAACATGTGTAGGTTAATACAAAATAAAATTATCTCACAATTTTGGAAGCCAGAAGTATGAAATCAGGGTGTTAACTGGGTTATACTTCCTCTGAAACCTGCAGGAGGGAATCTTTCCTAGCCTCTACTAGCTTCTGTTTTTTATCAACAATCCTTATATATATGTCCTTGGCTTGCAGATGCATCCCTTCAATCTCTGACTCCATTGTTTCCTGGATGTCTTTATCTTGTGTCTCTTAAAGGCACCAATCATATTGGATTAAGGGTTCACTTTACTCCAAGATGACTTCGTCTTAACTGATTATATCTGCAATGACACTGTCCAAATAGGTCATGCTATGAGGTACTAGAGGTTAGGACTTCAATATATCTTTATGGAACACACAATTCAACCTATAACTCCTCTCTTGTCCTAGTACAACATCTTCAAAGATAATTTTGAGTCTTGTAAAAGCCCTTCTTAGCCCCAGGGAAGTTCAAGTTTGGGAGGCAGAAAGAGATTTGAGAGAGATATTTCACTTCACATAGCTCATGATTATATCTGGAGAATTTGCAGTATTTCATAAACACTAAAAACATGCTTTTCTAATGCTAAACAAAATTTTCCTTGATTTTTAACCATGTTATTATGTTATTCCTTCATTGTTTCAAAATTTTGTTTTATCACAGTCTCTTTGTTGGCAGTGATCAGGATTTATATTTCTTTGAATCCCCTATGACACTTAACCTAAAACAAAATAGATGCTCTGTTCAGACTTATAGATTTAAACTGAGTTACATTGAATTGTCAAAGAGGAACAGGTAGAGCAGCAGAACATTATCTAGGGATGCCCCTTCCACTTCTGTAGATGGATTCTTAGGCTCTAGGTTCTTGATGCAGCACTTCTTACAGAGTCTATTTTCAAAAGGGAGTGCTTCTACACCATCTACACTGATGCAGAGAAGGATGCTGGGCATATATTTCCATGAGATTAAGACAGTTCACATGGCCCAGCCTGGAAGAAATTTTAGTCAAGATTTACTTAGAAAGGAGGTTAAGATAATGGGATATAAGTCAGGTTCTTCAGATAAACAGAACCAATAAATTTTGTTTATGTTGTTATTGTTATTTAATTACTAGTGGCCAGTAGCATGAAGATTCGCACAATAGGCCTTCCTTCCCCTGGCTGCCGGCAATGGTTTTCCTCTGGCACCCGAGACCCAAGCCTTTGGTCTGGCCACAGCAGTGAGGGTTGGCTTCTCCACTCCGGTGACCCAGGTCCCCAGTCACTCCTTGAGCAGGGTTCAGGGCCAGCGGGAAGCTTGGCTTCCTTTGTCGCCGTGAGCAACCCAAGCCTCCTGCTCACTCCAGCCCTGTGAAACATGGTCCATGCATGTTTCTATTTTATTAGTGTAGATTATTGTTATTTATATATAAATTTATTATAATAAATTGGCTCACATGATTATGGAGGCTGAGAAGCACTGTAATCTGTCTGCAAACTAGAGTTTGTGATGTAGTTCCAGTTCCTGTTCAAAGGCTAGAGAACTAAGAAAGCCAATAAGATCTATTCCAAGAGCAAGAGGCCAATAGCTCAACTCAGAAGGAAGAAGGCAGAAAGAGAAAAAATTCTCCTTTTCTCCTTTTTGTCCTATTTAGACCTTTGACAGATTACCTTTGACAGATTAGATGATATCCGCCAGTTTGGCTCAGCAGATAGAGTGTCCGCCGCTGAACTGAAAGGTCCCAGGTTTGATTCCAGTCAAGGGAACATACCCAGGTTACAGGCTCGATCCCCAGTTGTAGAGGGCATTCTGCTTTCCTCCGTCTACTTAAGCAAATGTTAATCTCACCCAGAAACACCCTCACAGATAGAGAAATATTATTTAGGCAGATATTGTGGCATCTCATGGGCTCGTCAAATTGACACATAAAAATGGCCATCATTAAATTTGTGAGAGAACCATTCTTAAATATTTACCCATTATTTAGGAGGCACATTTTCACTCCCCTTTTTTGTACCCTTTTTTGATTTCCCAGGCCAGTTGTAGGAGGTGAACAATATTAGTGGAGATGAATGCAGAGAACCCTTTGTTGTCAACACAGGAAGCAATTCTGATGCAAAGAGCACATTTTCCCTTAAGTCATAGATATGCCCACACCTATGTTTTTTTCTCTCATTGTCCTCTAGGATTCAAAATTTGACCTAGAACTTTATTTCTGAAGTATATGAGAATTATAGACAAAATACATAATTGAGCAAAACAGGAAGCCAAGAATTCAGAAAGACTCATTAGAATTCCGGATTTGTTTCTCATTACCTGGAAGCTCTGGGGGCATGGCTTGACCTCTATGAACTATCAATTCTCTCTCCTAATATCAGGAGAGTAAGACATTTTTAAAGATTATTTTTAGGACTAACTGAGATAACAAAGTGATATATACGGCAAAAAAAAGCTCAGCATCACACAGCTAGTGTACAGTAGAGCTGAAATTTGAAATCAGGATTTGTCTACTTACTTAGCCCATATTCTAAAACAGGAGTCAACAAATGTCAAATCCAGCCTACTTTAGTTATACATAAACTTTTATTGGAACAGAGCTATATGCTCATATTTTAAAATGTATTAGTTAGCCATAGCCAGTTTGGCTCAGCAGATAGAGTGTCTGTCTGTGGACTGAAGGGTCCCAAGTTTGATTCCAGTCAAGGGAACATGCCCGGGTTGCAGGCTTGATCCCCAATTGGGGATGTGCAAGAGGTAGCCGATCAATGATTCTCTCTCATCATTGATGTTTCAATCTCTCTCTCCCTCTCCCTTTCTTGCTGAAATTAATAAAAGTATATATATTTAAAATGTATTACTTATACTGTTTTTTGCAATGGCAGAATTGAATAGTTATGAATGATATAGAAAAAAACTTAAAATATTTAGTATTCATTTCATACAGAACAAGTTTGCCAATTTCTGGTCTAAGACATCACATTGTATTGTTGAAGATACGATGTTTGAATTTAAAAATATAAAAAATAGTATAATAATGTTGTGTTAATGTAGGTTCATCAGTTGTAACAAATGTACTATTCTGTTGTGGAGTATTAATAGTGGGATATTGATTGTGCCTGGGTGGGGATATAGGCTATCTGGGAACACTCTATACTTCTTGCTCAGTTTTGCTATCAACCTAAAACTGCTTTAAAAATTTGTTTTATTCAATTTAATTAATACACATAGCTCTGACAAATGAAAATTGAAACTACAAAGCATATTAAGCCCAACCAGTGTGGCTCAATGGTTGAGCACCAACCTGTGAACCAAAAGGTTACTGTTGGATTCTTGGTCAGGACACACATGCCCAGTAGGGGGTGTACAGGAGGCAACTGATAGATGATTCTCATCATTGATGTTTCTGTCTCTCCATCTCTCTTCTTCTCTCTGAAATCAACAAAAACATATTTAGAAAAAAAAAGCATATTAAGAAGTGTACTTATTTCAGCAAATGAGGCAGTACCTGGTCCATTCTCTGTCTATCAAGTAATTAGAGATTATATTTGGCAGCAATTCAGGTATATATTACCTCTAGACACATTCCATTTTTTGAGGTGATTGCTATTCTAATAATAAGCTATTTTAATATGTCCTTACTGGTGTAAGTATATGCCATATTTGTGTGTTATGACACTATGTAAAGATAATATCTATAATAATAAAAGCATAAATACTTATTATACCAGACAGTCAAGTGACCGGACATCCTTCCAGACGACCTTCCAGACGAAGCCTGGGCTGCGAGGGCCGAGGCAAGCTGCCACAGCTTTAAGGGCCAAGCCCCTTGCATGAATTTCATACATCTGGCCTCTAGTAACTACTAATATTTATGTCATTGTTAACAAGTTGCCACTCTTAGTTTGACAAGGATTGCTCTGTCAGGGACAGATGGACACTACATTCAGATAACCAATTTCTCTTTTCTACACCATGTCTAAAAAATGTAGCATCCTGTGGCTGTCCGGGTATTTCCAGTAAAGGCAAACAGGATTTAACTGCCTTCTATCAATCAGAGTGTTTTGTCTCACCAAAAATATTTTTAAAAATAGGTCACCTGTGGATTTTAAAAGGGATGTTCCTTTAAAATAACACTAATATCTTTCATAGTGCTCACATAAATACTTCCCAACAGATTTATCAGAATTAGAAAAGTCAGTTTCCCTATCATCCAGATTTAACAAAATCAGTTAAAAAAAAAAAAAAGACCTTCCAAACAATTACTTTCTGAGTTCCTACAAATAGTATCCCTACAAAAGATACTATTTAACCTGACAGATTGATTTTAAAAATATCAAAGTTAAAAATAATAAAATAAAAAATTTAATATGAAGTTAAAAAATTAATTGATGCACGCCTGCAGATTTGCAACTGATTTTCATATAGGTTAAAAATCCTCAGGATTTAATTGATGTTCTACATTGTGGACTGAGAAATAGTATTTTGTGCCTCCTGAATGTATAAATGCTTAATTATTCTGTTAGAAAAGGTCAAAAGGACAAGGTAGCCATAAGTTAGCGATGGGTTAGAAGATCTGGATAGAATGTGAACTTAAATTACTATGTTTCATTACCTTGTTGAAATATTATTGCTAAAATTTTGCACTGGTAGGCAGTAAACTAGGAAAAAAAAAGAAATTGAGAAAGTGTTAATTTTTAAGCAAGTTTGACAAAGATTGAGTTTCATATGACAAATATTGTCAGCAAGACAGGATTCTGTCAGTGGAAGAAGTTTAAACATTAACAATTTCTGTCAGGCTGTTGACACAATCATGGCAGACATTTCCCAAGATGCCGAGATGACTGCTGGCATTTGTCAACAATCCTGTCATAGTGACAGCAATAAGACCATGTCTGGAAATGTGACAGTTTTGGCTTTGTGCTCCCCTGAGCAATAGCCCAGGTGTTCAGAGAAAGTGTGGGAAAACCCATATTTCTGCATTGTCATTCGAACACAGAAAACACAGGAGGAAAATGAGCTGTCACTCCAATTCCCATGATGCCTTGCTGCTTAGCATAACTCTACAGTGCGGCCCTGGGTCCACTGGTCCATACTCTGACAGATAATTAAGAAAGCAGCAGCTTTTTCTAGACGGCTCTTCCTCATGATTTGCATTTTAGCCAGAGGCGACCAGTTATAAAAAAAACATGATGGAAAGATGGTAAGAAGCCAATTAGATGGATGGATGGCTGACTGACAGCTCTCTGGTATTACGACTCCAGATTTCAGACTACATAGCCTGGCAGTTTTCTACAAGAACCAACTTTTTTGCAGGTTGGTAAAGCTGTTAAATGTGCGACCATATATAGCGCTATATAATTTTTGCAAAGTTGTACATTTTCCTTAAATAACCATGTATTCTTTTCAATCAGGGTTTGCATTAAACAAGTTTTCACAATTTAATCACGACTTGTGTCACTAAATTTAGCAATATTAAAATTCTAGACAACTTGCAGGCACATTAGCTGTGCCAGGAGAGAAGTGATTAAAAAACTGAGAACCACGTCGAGCCAGCAGAGATAAAGTGAACTAATAATTAGAGTGTCTGTGCAAATATGCCTTTGGAACTTTGAAATGTACATTGTTTGGTTTTAAGCAACTGAAAACATAAACCCTAAATTTCCTTGCCATCTTTAGATTCTACACACATATATTCGCTTATCATCTTTGTTCAAGGTTTAATATATGCTTGTGTCTGCTACTTCCGCTAATTTTGAAATATAAAAAATAAACTGTTAGACTCAAGCTTCCAGTTTGGCTGTGATATTCTATAGCTTGAAGCCAATAGGAGTTAACTGTTGATAATATTATACAATTTGGAACCGTAACCAATGTTTCCTGTGTGCTGTGAGCTGTGTATGTGTACACTATCTATACATACACAGACACACGCTCACACGCACACACATTCTTAGAAGCAAACCATTTGCTATGAGTGATGTTTCATCTGTAGTTTCAAACAAGAGATTTTTTTTTCAAATGATACTTCAGATATACATATTTTTTTATTTTGAAATACTAAGAGAAGGCAATTATTTTATTATAAATTGAAGTTTTAGTAAGAAACATTAACCCAAACTAACATTGTAAAGTGTACTTTCTTACTGTGGGTAATGGATCTCCTAAAAAATGAGAATAGCTATTAAGCCAATAGTGGGTCTCAATAATTTTAGTTGCTTATAATTAAAATGCAAGCAATGTCCATTTCAAAGTTCCGTGTTTATCACTCAATCTAGATTTGGAAACGAAATCCACAGTACACTTAAAGCATGATTGTGGGACTGTCTTATCATATGTACTAATCCTTCCTTTCTCTTTTCTTTTTCAACTGCACTGTTATTTGTCTTTTGCTTTATATCATGTTGTTGGAATAAGATAAGCCTGTTATACTTATGACCATTTTTAAAATATCCTACCTGTACATACTTGGAGTGTTTAAACAGAAGTTCAAGGGAATAATGACAGTTCCATAAACTACATCCCAAGTTAGGGAAGAATAAATGCATGTTAGTTTTCATTAGAAACATTTAGATTTTTCCTATAGACATAGCACAATACACGCATAAATAAAAACTTCTTAAAGAGTTTTTATAATTTTTGAAATGTTTTCTCTCAATAATGGGAACTCTTATGTAATCAAAATACACTTTCATTATTCAACCTTTTAGTTCCCTCCTAATTTGCTATTAAAGAGAGAAATGATAAAGTGACCATAAAAAGTAATTATTTAAGTAATAAAGTGCAAAGCTTTGAAACATTTGCTTATTTGACTGATCTTTTCCCCCCATGTCCTCAGCTTGCACCAGCCACTCATACTTTTTGTTGAAATTTCACTGTTAGATTCTCTTACTTATGGCATAAAGTAATGCACTGTGTATTCTCAAGCTCTAGGAGAAGTTATGTGTATTTTAAAAAGTAATTAGAATTGAAATTTGAGCAATAATATACTATAGACAAATTTAAAACTAATAACTTCCCTTATAATGCAACTGTCTTTTGTTTCTAAACTATTTACTAAGAGAGCTTTTTGTTCAAGAAAAATCTGAAGAATAATATTTAATAAATTAAAGTGAGTTCTGAAAATACTAGTTTTATATGAGACCTACTGTGTAGAGAGATATATTTTTAAATAACAGATAAAGTGTGTTATCATCAAAACAAAACAAAAATGCCTCACCATGACTTCTAGGCTTGTGCCTGGATAATGCAGTAAAACTCAGTGGAGCTTATTGCTACCATCATGTTCATATTAAACTCATTTGCAATTTGAGTGGCTGGAATTTGAACATAAAACAGCAAATACAGACAAGTTTCTTAAAAATTGTTTTTCTTTAGTGTATCTATATTTCTAATTGAATACTTGGTTATAGACGTGCTTTGTCAGATTTAAAACAATATTTTCATAGCATATAATTGTTTTAGGTCTGCCTCTCAGGTAAATACATGCAAATAATGATTTGAGACACATTTTGAAAATAACCAATTTTATTTTCAGTGCATATTATACTAACTGAAAAGAAGAGGATAGAAAAACTTAGGTAAAAACCACATAAGATGTGGATGTTAAAAGTTATTTCCTGTGTGTTTTTTTTCCAGATGGTTTATAGAAATATAGCCTCATTGATCTCTTGATAATACATTTTATAATCCTATATAAAACCAAATTTTTGGTTCAATATTTATAGGATATTTCTAAAAGTAATATAACAATTGACCTTTAACATCTTTAAAACTATGTAATCAATGATTCATATTATGTAGGTAATGTCATTAAAAACCATATTAGTATGTAATAATGTTATTTATATTGAATTGCTCTTCAGTACTTCATATATTTGTATATACATATACATATATATATTTATATATAATTGAGAGAGAAAGAGATACAGATAGAGAGAGAGGAAAATACTGAAGGAGCTGAGATAATGAGAGAGAAATAAGTCAGCAACATTTCTTTGTTATGCCATGTTCATAAATTGTTCAGAAGTCCATTAAAATAAATGGTTTGAATTATATAAGAAAGAACAGATATTAAGACATATGTAGAAAAACAGAGCCTTCTTAAAGACTAGAGAGGTATGTCGATCCCAGAAGTAAAACAAAATTTTCTCTCTTTCTGTTAAATTTCTTTTCAAACACATCACAGCCTATGCTTTGTAACTGTAAGCTCTTAAAAGGCAGGGGCTGCATCTCACTTGTCTTTTTATTCCTGCATCAACAGTACCAGGTCATAGTTGAAGTCCAATTATTTGTGATTGAATTTAAGGCAGAGCCAAATTAAAATATGTACTTGGTTATTAGAAGACTGGATGAGAACTGATGGATAGAGACATGCATGTCCTGGTCATCCTCATCCTCACATCATAATAACCATATTAATGTGTTGATAGCTATCATCATAATATTATCATCATCTTCCTAAGACATGACCATGGAATAATCATCAATTCTGTAGAGAACCATGTATTTGGTCTTCCATAGCAAAACTATTCTCTGTCTGCAGCTAAAATGGTAGGATATTGGTAATTTCTTATCACGCAACCCAATTTTACCTATTCAGGCATTCAAAACATCCATAACAGGTCACTATTTTAGCCCTCATTTTGCATATGTGACGTCCAAGATGTGAAAAAATAAAAAATTGAACTGAAATATTTCTGATTTCAGTCTCTGCTCTCTGTACCAGGCCTGACTTTCTAATCCATCCATCCATCCATCCATCCATCAATGTTAACATAAAATAGGTTCAAATTTTAATGCAAGTGCCTGTGGAGAAAAACCCATGAATAAAGAATTAGTAGTGTTATGTTCCTTTGTATATGGACACCAACATTATTCATCTTGTCTTAGTCCCCATGTCATCAAGGCATAACAGGGTTTTTCTTATAACCTGTAGATGCTCAAATTACTAGATAAAAAAAAAAAGAACACTAATCCTGTTTGTAAGCTAAAGTTAGAGAGATAGAAGGGGAAACATAAGGGAAAACAATACAATCTTTGTCCCCTTGGATCTAAAAATCTGTTGAAAATAGACGCAAATAGCTCTATGCAATACTTGATACACACAGTGTGATGATATGAGGAAATGAAGTTCAGTGATTGCTCTGGGAACTTGGGACGAGGCTTCATTTGTGATAGGCCTTGTTAAGTGATTATACATGTATGCTGACTGAGATACAAAAGTGAGCACTTACGGTGAGAGGAACAGCGTGAGCCTGGATTGTAAGAATGAGAATATCCAACGATCACATCTACTGAGAGCATAGAGAGACTCCTGCAAGAGCAAAACTGCAGGAGGCTTGAGGAGAAATGGAAAAAAATCTTAGGAAATCACTCTAGGACAAAATAAAGAGGACCCTTCCTTGCCAGGCAGGCTAAGAAGCCTGCACTTTCTTCTTTAGATAATAGCAAGTCATCTATGAGCCTCAATATGATGTGATTGGATCTGTGAATGAGGATAATAACTCTAATAGCAAAATGGAGGAGGATAGGAAAGTAACATTTTGGCAACAGAGAGTCTGGTGTGGGAACTGCTTTAGTGACAGGGATGGTGAGTAACTGAGATAAGAATGCGACAGTGGATTATAGAGATAAAGGTGTAGGTACAGCCAGCTCTGGTTGGTAGCATTTCAAAAACACCTCACTTTTTTGCAATTTCCTCTAGTTTCCTAACAATAATAATGGCTTTACTTTTACTAGATTTGAGCTCTAAATTTCCTGGTAATTGCCCACTTTGATTGTTAAGCACAGTTCTCTGTCACCAGGGAAGACTGGAGCATAGAAGAAAATGTTTCAGTATTTTCTTTTCCTTGGGAAAAAAAAATATTGTATTAATTTTTCTATTTTTATTTTTTCAACAGAAGGTCATACATATGCTATTTCAGAGTTCACAGCTAGCCCCTCACTACTCGAATTGTGGGTGTTGTTGCCAGACTGCAGAGATGCACAGAATGACTCGAGTAGCAAGGAGATTATTAATGCACCCACACACACTGTTATCTCGGGGAACTCTTAATCAATGCAGGGTGAGAGCCAGTTAGAGCGACTGAGGTTAGGGCACACGGCTGTTCAGTGGAAAGTGAGGAATTAAAACGTGATTATTATTCAAATTGGGATATAAATTGAAAGGCACATTCCAGGAAAGAAAAGGGGGATGATAGAAATATTTACCTTCTGAATCACTTGCTATATTGTGTCTTATCCTTTGAAGTGCCAAAGACATTATAATAAGCTTTGATAAGAGGGAATGGGTTGGGGGATTTATACTCCATCTCTATTTTGCTTTTGCAGATATGTTAAAATAGAAATTCTTAAATTCTGGGAATGTCTAGTAAGTGTATCTAGACATATAGATTAAGCTCCCTTACAGAAAACTGCACTAAAATAAAAAATCTATGTATGAGCCAAAAAGTAATCTGCAAATGATAGTTAATGGTGCAGTGATTATAAAGAAAATAGGTGATGATCCAAAATTCTAGTTATGAAACTGAGAATTTAGATTGCAATTTTGGACATAATGCAATTTGGGGGCATCATGATATTGTATATACCTAAATTTAAAAAAAATTCTTAATATTTAAAAGCATGATATTTATTTAAAAATTTATTTGATTGCAAACTTGAAGATGTTTTACTTCTAAGTATATGCTTGCTCTGACTTCTTGATGATATTGCTTATGTAAAAACACACACACATTGATTTAAATGTATATACATCCTAGTTATCGGAACCATTTTACTTTATTTCTTGGGTTTCCTCCATTTTGTGTGTGTGTGTTTCCTACCTTGTGTTTTCATTCCATGTTTTTACCATATAGTTTGACTGTTGTCATTGTTTTCTCCTCACAATCCAGTTAGTTTCTGTACAGTTTTGTGTTGTTGTTTTTTTTTTCACTACTGAGAATTCAACTCTCACCAGTGTGTGGTCTTGGTGTTCAATAACTTACTATCAGCAATTACTAGAGAGGATAACATATCATGGAAATTCAAATAAACCTTGGAGAATTTTTTTAAAAGTACATTGGCATTCCCTCCCCAGATTCATGCCTGCTCATACTTTGCTTTAGCTCTTTTCACTTCCAGAATTCTGGGTCAGAGCAGATACAATATGCTGCGCTTCTGGGCAGAACCTCTAACCCACCTTTATTCAGAACAGCATGGTAGCCATTGTTTTGGCTCAACACCCATTGACTATCTTTCTGCTCTTCTCACAAGATGTTCAAGAACTTTCCCAGAGATGGTGGGGGAAGTTAGACCACCACAAAAATACTTCAATTTCAGGAAAACTAAAATCTGGGAAGAACTATTAAACTATTAACATCTTTCTCTTCTGTTCTGTTCTACTTCCTGCTTTTCCCCCCTTCTCTATTGTCATCTGCCTTCAAATTTGAGTCTTAAAGAGGAAAGTTAAGAAATATTTACATTGATAGGATGCTGTTGAATTGTGTTCTATCTTTCATTTTTACTAGTAAGAGACATAATACAATTTTGTACCTTCACATCAAAGTGAAATTATTCGATATGCTTAATTTCAAAGTGAATAAACCACATATTAAAAGCTTGCATTACAGCCAGTACCGGTTTAGCTCAGTGGATAGAGCTTCGGCCTGCGGACTGAAGGGTCCCAGGTTCGATTCCGGTCAAGGGCATGTACCTTGGTTGCGGGCACATCCCCAGTGGGGGGCGTGCAGGAGGCAGCTGATCCATGTTTCTCTCTCATGGATGTTTCTGGCTCTCTATCCCTCTCCCTTCCTCTCTGTAAGAAATCAATAAAATATATTAAAAAAAAAAGCTTGCATTACAAAAGAAACATGGGATACTTTATTCATTTTCTACAGTGCTCTAATTTGAAAGTTTGAGCATTTGCCCAAAATATGTGATGTTTTGGAGTGATTAATTCATTTGACATTTTTAGTGTATGAAATTACAGATGACTATGCAATGTTAACTGCTATTCTATCTAATAAAAGAGAAACAAGGTAATTAGCCGTAACTTCGCTACCCTTCCCATTGGCTAATCAGGGCGATATGCAAATTAACTGCCAACCAAGATGGCGGATGGCAGCCGGGCAACTGATGTGAACAGGAGGCTTGCTTGCTCCAGTGATGGAGGAGCCAGGTTCCCCGCCTGCCGCTGCTGGGCTCTGAGCTGCAACTCTAAGAAACAATGTTACAAATATAGAAGCTAAACAAAACCCCAGAAACCTGCTTTCAGCCGGCCGGGATCTCAGAGCTCGAGTCCCAACAAAGTTTCAAATACAGAAGGTAAACAAAGCCAGAAACCTGCTTTCAGCAGCCGAGGTCTGAGCTAAAGCCGGCTCTCAGCTCCAGTGACAGCCATAGAAGGTAAATAAATCCAAGAATAAAAAAAAAAAGGAAAAAAGGAGAAGCTGGGAGCTTCAGTCACCCGCCAGCCTGAAAACGGCCCTCAGCCCCTCACCCAGACTGGCCAGGCACCCCAGTGGGGACCCCCACCCTGAAGGGGGTGTGACCAGCTGCAAACAGCCATCATCCCCTCACCCAGGCTAGCCAGGCACCCAAGCGGGACCCCCCCACCCTGATCCGAGACACCCTTCAGGGCAAGCCAGCTGGCCCCCACCCGTGCACCAGGCCTCTATCCTATATATTAAAGGGTAATATGCCTCCCAGCACCGGGATCAGCGGAGCCGCGAGGCCTCCCAGCACTGGGATTAGCGGAGCCACAAGGCCTCCCAGCACTGGGATCAGCAGAGCCCCGAGGCCTCCTGGCCCCTGGAGCAGCATGACAGGGAGCAGCGCCCAAACCCCCTGACCGCCCTGCAGCTCTGTGTGTGACAGGAGGCGGGGCCACAATCTCCCTATCTGCCTTGCTCTGTTCGTGACAGGGGAAGGCGCCCCAACTCCCCAATCGGCCCTGCTCTGAGCCCAACCAGGGGCTGCGGGGCAGGCACCTAGGGATTGGGCCTGCCCTCTGCCACCTGGGAGTGGGCCTAAGCCAGCAGGTCATTATCTCCCAAGGGGTCCCAGACTGTGAGAGGGCATAAGTGGGGCTGAGGGACACCAGAGCACACATTTTTGTGCACCAGGCCTCTAGTCTTAATATATAAAAAGCCAGAGGCCATCATGACCGAAACAACTGGACAGATGACTGAATAGCAGGCTGCGTGGGGCAACCAGGCCGGCAGGGGTGTTAGTGAAGGACAACCAAACGACTGAACAGCAGGCTGCATGGGGCGACCAGGCTGGTGGAGGGGTGGCAGTTGGGGGTGACCAGGCTGGCATGGGGAAAGTAAGGGGTGATCAGGCCAGTGGGGAGGGGCAGTTTGGAGCTACCAGGCTGGTAGCCAGAGGCGGTTAGGGGTGAATAGGCTGGCAGGGGGGCAGTTAGGGGAGATCAGGCAGGCAGGCAAGTGAGCAGTTAGGAGCCAGCAGTCCCAAATTGTGAGAGGGATATCCAACTGCCAGTTTAAGCCCTATCCCCAGGCAGTTGGACATCCCTTGAGGGGTCCCGGATTGGAGAGGGTGCAGGCTGGGCTGAGGGGACCCCTCCCATGCATGAATTTCATGCAGTGGGCCTCTAGTCCTATATAATAAAAAGGTAATATGCAAATTAACCCTCATGCTGTAATGCCATCACAAGATGGTGGCACACACAGTGAGGGCAGGGCTGGCAGTCACTCTGTGCTGCTTCTGCTGGGGTTCCTGCAGCCCTGTGGGGGCACGGGGGTCCTGGTGAATGCTTCGTGCAGCTTCTGCCAGGGTTTCTGTGGCCCCGTGTGTGTGCCGCAAGGGCGGGGCATGGCAGCCGCTGCATACGGCCCAGAAGCTGGGCATCAGAGCGGCACTCCAGGACTCAGGGCCGTCCCGTGCCACCCCAGCCAAGTGGGGTGGGGCTCCAGGACTCGGGGTGGTCCCATATTGTGGGGGCGGGGGGTGGGGAGAGGTCCCAAGCTTGTGCAATTTTGTATGATGGGTCACTAGTCCTATCTAATAAAAGAGAAACATGGTAATTAGCCGTACCTCCGCTACCCTTCCCATTGGCTAATCAGAGCGATATGCAAATTTATCTGCCAACCAAGATGGCAGGTGGCAGCCAGGCAGCTTGAAGAGAACATGAGGCTTGCTTGCTTCAGTGACGGAGGACTCCAACGTTCCCCGTCTGCTGCTGCCGGCCTCTGAGCTTGCAGTTTGAAACATTGTTACAAATATAGAATCTAAACAAACTCCAGAAACATGCTTTCAGCCAGATGGGATCTCAGAGCAGGAGTTGAAACACCGTTTCGATTATAGAACCCAAACAGACCAGATACCTGCTTTCAGCAGCTGAGGCCTCAGAGCTGGAGCCAAGCCTCAGAGCTAAAGCTGGCCAAGAATTAAAAAAAAAGAGAAAAAGAAGCAGTTGGGAGCTTCAGTCACCCGCCAGCCTGAAAACAGCCCTCAGCCCCTCACCCAGACTGGTCAGGCACCCCAGTGGGGACCCCACCCTGAAGGGTGTGTGACCAGCTGTAAACAGCCATCATCCCCTCATCCGGCTGGCCATGCACCCCAGTGGGGACCCCCACCATGATCCAGGACACCCTTCAGGGCAAGCCAGACGGGCCCCACCCATGCACCAGGCCTCTATCCTATATAGTAAAAGGGTAATATGCCTCCCAGCACCAGGATCAGTGGAGCCGTGAGACCTCCCGGCACCAGGATAAGCGTGAGAGGGGGCAGCGCCCAAACCCCTGATCGCCCTGCGGCTTTGTGTGTGACAGGGGGCAGGGCCACAACCTCCCTATCTGCCCTGCTCTGTTTGTGACAGGGGAAGGCACCCCAACCTCCTGATCGCCCTGTGGCTCTGTGTGTGACAGGGTGCAGCACCCCAACAACCCCCCCCCCCGCCACGGGCCCTTTCCTGTGTGTGACAGGGAAGAGCCATAACCTCCCCATCGGCCCTGCCCTGAGTGTGGCAGTGGTGGCGCCCCAACCTCCTGATCGGCCCTTCTCTGTGGGTGATAGAGGGCGGCACCCCAAGCACCCCCCACGGACCCTGCTTTGTGTGTGACAGGGTAGAGCCATAACCTCCCAATCGACCCTGCCCTGAGTGTGACGGGATGCGGCGCCCCAACCCCCTGATCCACCCTGCTCTGTGTGTGATGGGGGCGGTGCCCCAACTCCCCTATCGGCCCTACTCTGTGACGGGGGAGAGCTCCTCAACCCCCTGATCGGCCCTGCTCTGTGCATGACTGAGGGTGACATCGCAACCTCCTGATCCGCCCTACTCTGTGCATGACAGGGGGTGGCACCCCAACTCCCCAATCGGTTCTGCTCTGAGCCCGACCAGGGGCTGCACCTAGGGATTGGGCCTGTCCTCTGCCACCCTGGAGCAGGCCTAAGCCAGCAGGTCGTTATCTCCGGAGGGGTCCCAGACTGCAAGAGGGCACAGGCTGGGCTGAGGGACCCCCCCCTCCCCTCCGAGTGCACAAATTTTTTGCACTGGGCCTCTAGAGTATTATTATAAGAGACTGAACTTATTTTTATGATACCTGGAAGTCATTTCTATTCAGGATGGCTGAAATATTTTTTTTCAAAATCACTTAAATTTCTATATGAGTATATTATAATACTGCAATATTTATCAAACCTCAATAAATTATTTTACCCCTTAAAACATAATTGTCACAGATGTCCAATTTTATTATAAATCATTTTATTAATTAGATAAGCATAAAACTGCAATAGATTCTTTATGATCAAAACTTTGTGGTATAACTCTAAAAGCCAAATGTATTATAGGTTAAATGCAAATGAAATTAGAAATCAAAAATAGAAATAAGATTATTTCACATGGTCAGAGAAGTCTATTTTACTGTAAATAAATCACTGCCAGCTCCATGCATATAACACAGCTACCGCAACACATTAGACATCTGACTCAATTTGGTGATGATATTCTTTCACCACTTTTAAAACTTCAATGACTTAAAAAAAGTTTTTATTTGGCATCATTTCATCTTGAACTTATCATAAATATATTATTTCCTTATTAACATGTCCCATCCTGTCCTTTTGTCAATCACACAAGGTCACTGAAAAAGTGCTCTGTGCCCCTTGTGATCATAAATACAAATGCAAGTATTGGTATGAAATTTGCATGGCAGTAAATGATGAAGGGTGCACTTTATGAAATGATCTAAAATATGATTATATAAACATTTTTCAGATTTCACTCAAAAACTCACAAAATATGGAAAATATTTATGAATTACTAACTTTCCTAAGACACATCGATTGAACCACTAAGTTTACTGTTCTTTGAAAATGCTAACGTAGGCTGGGCGGGCTGGAGGCTAGTAATATGTTACCTCTTTAATATTCATATTTTCTTTAAAACACTTATGAGGTAAGATAATAATTTGATGGATAATAAAATACAAAATCCGACACTCAACTGAAGTTTTAATTTAGGAATCAAATTACTAAGTGCCAAAACCCATGATTTTTCCTAAATGTTTGTAATTCTGCAATAGACAAAATGAACTGTATTTTTATTTATGTTTTATTTTTTGTTAATTCTTACCTGAGGCATTTTTTCTATCGATTTTTAGAGAGAGTGGAAGGGAGGGAAAGGAAGGGAATAAAGAGAGAGAGAGAAATATCCATGTAAGAGAGAAACATCGTTTGGTTTTCTCCCACAGGCTCTCCTACTGGGGCCAGGGATCAAACCTGTAACCCAGGTAATGTGCTCTTGACAGAAATCAAACCCATGACCTTTTGGTGCATGGGCCAACGCTCTAACCACTAAGCAACACCAGCGAGGGCCAGAATGGACTCTATTTTTATGTTAGCTTTAATAAGTGAAATACCTCTAAATAATTAATTAAAATATTTTGCATACTACATTATAGCACTCAATAACAAAAGATGAACTTATTGATAAATACAAGTTTTTAGAATGCCCAGGAGAAATATGAGTTCAGTTGTACTTTTAAAACCTATTCTATCAATGTCTCAGGGCAGGACAATAAGAATTCATCTTCCAAATGTACACCAGAGCACATCCACCTCCAGCACAAGGTGAGCTTCCTTTGAGAATGTGATGTGGTTGATAAAAGGACTAACATGAGCTCACAGTGCTTTGTAAATGGAGCATATTCCCATTCTGCCCATACAACGCCTCTTTTACATGTTCTCTTCATTCAGTCTGTTAGGGTTTGGAGCTACAAGAAGAGCATTCTCACAGAGTCTACAGGAAAAAACAGTGTCTTAAATATGTGAAGTCAGTATCATGGCACCATCATACAGGGTGAGGCAAAAAGTAAGTTTACAGGGTTTATTCTTGTATTATTATTATTTATTAATTAGTGTATTATTTTTCCATACAAACAATTGTAAACCTACTTTTTCCCCACCCACATGTTGATAAAACAGAGGTATCTTTTAGAACTCACATCAAGAGTCCAGTTTGAATATTTGAACAGATCTCCTGAGAGAGATGATCTTTGGTCTGGAGCATAAGAAATGGCAAAGAGTTAGTCAAAGGACTAAAGTAAGCTGAGGTTTCGAGTTAGAGTAAATATCATGAGCAAAGGAATGGACTTGTGATACAGCCTAGGAAACGATATAGCACAGGAAAGTACAAAACTGAAGGTAGGAAAAGTTGGGAAATGACACTTGTCGATATGTTTTAAGATATATGTGTAGATATGTTCCCCATCTTTGGTGATTATCCAAATTACCCTTGCAAAAAGGTTATTTTTCAGAAGCCCTTTTTAAAATACCCCACTAGCCTTTACCTCCCCAGAATTACCTAGAAACAGCTAAATAAATCAGGGGACAAATGACACTAGGAAAACCTTTCATTGGAATTTCATTGACCAATTCTCCGGGAGTCTCATGAACATAGCTGAAAATTCTACAGTTGAAAGGTGGTAAATAGTGTTGACTTCTAGTTAATGAATAAAAAGGGCTCAAATGGCAAATAACTGTTGTCCTTCCCAAGGTTGGTTCAGTGTACATCTTCCAGGGCCCAGTGTGGAAACTATGTTGTGGTGTAAGCCTCAGGTATAGGTAGGTGTAAGGTCACTTAAAGAGAGACCCAGCCCAAGAAACCTACCTGAGGTGATGTTGGATCCCCAAAAGAAAGATGATGAAGAGTGAATGCCCAGAGTCTATAGGAGAAAGCATAGCTGGTAGCTGATAGTCTGTACCAGTTGTCAGAAAGTTGTTATGAATGAATCTCTGAGGAGTTAACAAAAGCATCCTATATAAATAATAAAAGCCTAGGTGGTGCAACGTCCTCGTGTGATGTCATCACAAGATGGCCACCACAAGATGGCAGCTACAAGATGGCCAGCAGGGAAGGGCAGTTGTGGACAATAAGGCCAGCAGGGGAGGGCAGTTGGGGGAGACCAGGCCTGCAGGGGAGGGCAGTTGGGGGTGACCAGGCTGGCAGGGGAAGGCAGTTGCAGGCCATCAGGCTGGCAGGGGAGAGAAGTTGGGGGTGAGATCAGGCTGGCAAGGGAGGGCAGTTGGGGATGACCAGGCTGGCAGGGAAGGGCAGTTGGGGGCAACCAGGCTGGCAGAGGAGGACAATTAGGAGTGACCAGTGAGGCAGGGGAGGGCAGTTGGGGGTGACCAGGCCTGCAGGGGTGGGCAGTTGGGGGCGATCAGGGTTGCAGGGGAGCAGTTAGGTGTCAATCCAGCCGCAGGAGAGCAGTTAGGGAATGATCAGGCTGGCAGGCAGAAGCGGTTGGGGCAATCAGGCAGGCAGGCAGGAGAGTGTTTAGGAGCCAGCAGTCCTGGATTGTGAGAGGGATGTCCCCCAAGGGGTCCCAGATTAGAGAGGGTGCCGGCCGGACTGAGGGACACACACCCCTGTGCATGAATTTCGTGCACTGGGCCTCTAGTACAAGAGATAAGTAATCAACTCTAAACATCTATGACAGTCAAAGAGAAGCAATGAGAAATGACATCTATGTCAGCTGAGTAAGACTATCCCTGCCCCTTATCTCTTCCCTCTTCCTGATTTCAGCCCTGGAGGATCAGATAACCTAACTACAGTCAAGGACTACAAGGAAGGGGCTAAGAAAGACAAGCACACTAAGTAAAGAAATAAGGCACACAACTCATGTACTCCCATTATGGTCTCCAGGCCCAAGTTGGATAAAAAGAGAAATTCTAAGTTTTGGCTTTTATTAAGGACTGAACTTTTCAGTTACTGAAATAAAACTAACTATTCTGGGGAAGAAAAGTTAACAGATATTTTTTTCTACCATGAGCAAATGAGCAATAGATTCTATACAAAATTTTTTTGTAGGTCATTTTGGGTCAGGTTCCCTAGATGCAGAGTCCAAGATATTATCTTGTTTAATTAATTCTTGGGGATGAGGGCTCTCAGTAGAAAGTGAATGGAGGAAACAGGATAAGGGAGAGAAGAAAGTTAAACAAGAGAGCAATCTCAGCTGGAGACTAATTTCAATTTTCATTCGGTCTAGCCCAGTGGTTCTCAACCTTGGCTGCACATTAGAATCACCTGGGACTTCCCAGGTGATTCTAATGTGCAGCCAAGGTTGAGAACACTGGTCTAGCCTCACCTTCACTTATAGGCTGTGGCTTATCAAAGGAAGGTGACAGGTTAGGAGATCTGGGTGGGGCACTGAAAGAACTCACCACATATGAATAGGGATGAGGAAGAAATCATCTCACAGATAGATTTGAATAGGGCACAATCAAAGCTGTATCCTAATTGCATCCAACCAGCCCCATTTATGCAACAACCATTTCAGTTATAGAAACTCAGCCTTCTTAATTGAGCTAATAAAGGTAATGTTTTAGGTTTGAATTCTTTAAAACCAAAGAACATTTCCTGGAAAAATATTGGGGAGTTACATAACCATTGTCCTATTTTCAGCAGCTATGACTGGGGAAGGACAGAGATGATATTCTATAAATATTGGTGGAATAAGTAAATAGATGATTATAGCATTTCATTGGTGAAAATCACTTCCTATTATCAATCTCAATGTTTCTGTGGTCATGATACTGAGTTTGATATCTCTGTAAATGGGGCTTACTCAGAATTGAATATCTGTAGGCAGGTAGGTAGAACAGGAACACTGGAGTTTAAATAAAACATGAAAAAAAAAAGTAATTCAAGGAAGAGTTAACCCGAGATTCATTTATTTGCCTTTATGAATTTTAGATTGTAATAAAAAATCTGAAAACAATAGAAGCAGCAAATTATTTAAAAGAGTATGATGCCATATATTTTTGCCTAGAAATCTAGGGCATATTTTATTTTTCTCCTCCATTTTCAAGTTCCTATGAACCTTGAATTAATAGCATTTGGCAACCCATATTCGTTAAAAGACAGTGGATAAGACCAATGTCTCAGAAAAGTCACTCAGACGGTCATACCCTGGCTTAAATTTCAAAACAGGTGGCATTTGCTATTCTCCTTTGTCTCAAAAAGTATTATCCACTAAGGGACTCAAATTAAGCCCTGGTCTCACCTGATAGAAACCGCCATGGTGTCTAGTGACCCAAAGGCAGCCTGTTTTTTTTTTTATTTCACCACGAGGAGGCAGGCTACTCACACTGTCAAGCTACAATAATCTTGTGAAGAGAGAATTGAGAGTGATAAGAGACCCAGTCTTCTTTCCCAGTGGCTAACAGTATTGCAGGTGCTTTGTTGAAACAGAGCTCTGAAGACAAAGCTATGTCAATGGTAGCACAGAACCCGGGAGAACAGAGTGATACTTTGGGGGCAGGAAGGCTGTTGCTAGGGTTTCTTTTCACACTTCAGATGAACTATGTATGGTGAGGGTACCAGACCTCAGTTACACAGTTTGGGTTTGAGATAAAAGTCTTTGTGATGAGAATATATCTGTGCTCCAGCCTGGATCAGAGAGAGTCCTCAGAGTGGCAAAAGAGGATCACACATAAATCCTAATTAGATGACCCAGGCCAACAAGGAGAAATGCAGAGTTCTAAGAGCTCAGGAAAATCAGAAGGAAAAAGACCAAGGAGGCATTGAAATATGAAGATAAAATCGATACAGAATTGCTCAGGAAATCAATAAGCGGGATAAAGGACGTGCCGGGGATGTGAAATACGTGTTCTGCTGCCTGTACAAGTGAGAAACCTGGCAGCGTGTTTTGAACATGCTGCAATGCTGTAATTAAAGCTCCAGGGAGAGTGGCGAGAGGGAATCTTTATAATCAAGTCAAAAGATGCCACGGCAGTGACTGACTTCTTGTCAGCAAAACCGTTTCATAGGCAAATCTTAAGTTAAATGAACGCATGTACATAGCCAGAAGACAGATCCATACTTGTGTCTGTGCAATTGTGGTAGGAGAAACTGGGGCTTCGTTTTAGAACCATAACCCAATAAAAGTGTCATCTTCCAATAGGCCAAAGTAACTTGCTCATGAGATTACCACAAGCCTGAAGATCACAGCATCATCTTAGGGCAGTGATGGAGAACCTTTTGAGCTCGGCGTGTCAGCATTTTGAAAAACCCTAACTTAACTCTGGTGCTGTGTCACATATAGAATTTTTTTGATATTTTCAACCATCGTAAAACAAAGATTTATATTTTTTATATTTATTTTATATATTTAAATGCCATTTAACAAAGAAAAATCAACCCATAAAAATGAGTTCGCGTGTCACCTCTGACATGTGTGTCATAGGCTCGCCATCACTGTCTTAGGGTATACTTGCAACTAAGAGAACATTTCCTCTCAAATGCCCAGGGTATCCACAATGGGACAGAACTCCTGGGGCAGTCTCTCATGGTTAGATGCATTCATAGAAAGCCAAGGAAGGGTGTTTATTCTTACCCTCTTACTTACTTGATACAAATAAAGCGGTTAGAGAAAAGGCCTACAAAAGTACACACACACACACACACACACACACAAGGGACACCTGCTCCGAGCCTCTGCTGCCAGACTGTGGCCATCAGTAGAACATCCACTGAGGGCTCCCAGACTGTGAGAGGGGCAGGCTGGGCTGAGGGAACCCCACCCCCCAGTGCATGAATTTCATGCACCAGGCCTCTAGTATTACCTAATAATAGACAAACATGTAAATTAACCATCCCTCAGCTATGCTCACCAGCCAATCAAGAGAGTATGCAAATTAACCCAACAAAGATGGTGGTTAATTTGCATATTTAGGGGCGAAGTGACGGAGAGAAGACTGTAGGCTCTGCCCAGAGCTGTGAAGACTGAAGGCTCCGGCTGGAGCGAAGGCCTGGGTCCCGGGTGCCAGAGGAAAACTGGTGCCGGCAACCAGGGGAAGGGAAGGCCTATTGTGCGAATCTCTTCGTGCAATGGGCTTCTAGTACATACCATAATCTGTGAAAGTCACTGTTCCTTGAATTGTTTCCCAGATCTCTTTTCATGGACACTACTCTATACATAATAGTCTCATTCCAGGATTTGTTCAAAATGTACTCCCAATTATATCCAAATTGGTCTGAATACAGGAGTATGAAAAATGAAATTAGTCTTCTCATTTTAAAAAGTTAAAGTAAAACTTGCAGATTCAAATGTTATTTGTCTCTTTCATAGTTAACTGATAATTTAAATGCTGCTGCTGTGCCACTTACGTTTTGAATGTCTCTCAATCCCCAATATTTTCCAAAGAGAATATTTTAAAGCTTGATTATAAGCAATGTTACATAAAATAAAGTTTTAAGTGTTGGAGACTCTATAAAATCTCAGGGGTATAATATTTTTTACTCAACAGATCCACATTAAAATAAAGAAAATAGGTAGCAAAGTGTCAGAAACACAAGACAATACTTAAAATAAAACAAAGATGAAAAAGCATCTCTAGGAGCAACAAAATACAAGTTCATTGAGAGAAACCACCAATAGCACAACCTATATGCTCTCAATATCGGTGCTGAAAGAAGCAGTGGGAAGCAACAGGTACCCGGCAATGCTAAGCAGGAGAATCTCCAGGCAGACAACAGATATGTGCTGGATAGTATCGTGGACCACTGTGAGAATAGTATCTGAAACTGAAAGAGGTTTTGTCTTCTCCAACTGTGGGCGAATGCATGGGGCCCCTGGTAGGAAGGTCTGACGGTGGCTGGAGTAGCATGGAATCAAAGCATCCAGAACAAAGTTTTACAGAGAAGAGCAGCAGCTAAGTGTCATCAAAACTGACTGGATCAATAAAGATTAAGGAAAGAGAAGTTCCAGGTAAGATGGGAGGAGAAAAATAGAGACAGAAAATTTGGCCATATTTTCTAACATTATATTAAAACAACAGGACAGAGAAATTTGTGAGGTGAGAAAAAGCTTTCCTATAATCCATATTCTTCTAATTTCAAAAAAGAAAATGATTGAGGTAATGATGACCTATGAATCAGGAGGTCATGGTTTGATTCCTGGTCAGGGCACATGCCCAGGTTAAGGGCTCCATCCTCACTGTGGAGTGTATAGGAGTCAGCCAATCAATGATTCTTTGATCATCGATGTTTCTATTTCTCTGTCCCCCTCTCTTCCTCTCTGAAAGAAATAAAAACATATTTTTTAAAAAGGATTAAGGTAAAATTTCTTATCAGTTTCATGATTAAAAAATAATAAAGAGCAGGCTAGCATTGATATAAAAAATAAGTGTATGTAAGAAGTATCTGTCCATAAATACATGGAAGAACAAAATAAATCAGAGTTAGAAACATTCCATAATGAGGTGACTGAACTTAGGAAAATTAAAAATAAAATAAAATTATTTAAGAAATGAACACTACACCAGAATGATCACAAGAATCACTAAACATACAGATAATACCTTTAGGGAATATAAGATAAAAAGGAGAAAAAATTTAAAATCATAAATAAATAAAGATAAAATATTTTGGAAAAAAAGAACATAGGCAAATATTCTTCAACATTCAGATAATGAAATGCCTTAAGAAGACAATTGAAGCACAGGGTAGAATGAATACTAGAAATATAATCTAAAAAGAGTTTACTGAAAAAAAAAGGAACTACATATTGAAGAAGAACTCTAAATTCCAAAAAGGGTCATGCTAGGATGATCACTACTAAGATTTGTTCTGCTAATATCACTGATTTTTTTCCAAAGGGAAATTCTTTCTTTTGCTAATAATAGAAAAAGAATTAAATAATAATGGATAAAATGCAGATTATCATCAGATTTTTTAAAAAAATATACTTTATTGATTTCCCACATAGAGGAAGGGAGAGGGATAGAGAGTTAGAAACATCGATCAGCTGCCTCCTGCACACCTCCCCACGTGCTCGCAACCAAGGTACATGCCCTTGACCGGAATTGAACCCGGGACCCTTCAGTTCACAGGCTGACACTCTATCCACTGAGCCAAACCCATTAGGGTGGATTTTTTGACAGCAGTGCTTTATGCAAGAAAAAAATGAAGTAATG
The DNA here is from genome assembly GCF_964212035.1 of Myotis nattereri. NCBI lineage: Eukaryota > Metazoa > Chordata > Mammalia > Chiroptera > Vespertilionidae > Myotis > Myotis nattereri. The sequence continues at coordinate 21,001,639 of NC_138081.1, forward strand.
TGTTTGAGTTATTAAAGGAAAGAAAATACATGAATATTTTATTTCCATCAAATCTGGTTTTGAAGTATAAAGGATATGAACCTTTAATACATAAGGATTAAATGAATTGTATGCATATTCCTGAAACTGTAATAAAGAACAAGCATTAGACAACCAATATATCTAAGGAGACATTGATATATAAGGTCTGGGGGTGGTGGTGAACATTCAATATATATCTTACAAAACTAAGACTAAATGAGGGTTTAAAATGAGAAGCAATATTATGTAATGGCCATATTCTCTGATAAACTATGAACATGGCAGAGAAAGAGGAATTCATATGCAAACACATGCACACACACACACACACACACACACTTGCTTCAATTACTGTATTGGGATGACAATAGCACTATTGTTGTGGGTGTGTTTTTGGTTTTTTTTTGTGCTGCTGCACACAAAATACGCAATAAAGAAAAAAGGATAATTATAGGATATTCTACCATGCCTTGTGTCCTGGAAAAGCAGGTTCTTGATATAAAATAAAAGAATAATGACAAATTCTGAACTAGAATTGAAAGTATCAATATGAATATATGACATATTTCACCTTCAAACGTTTCTTAGTTCTTTCTATTGAAAAATTCTAGACATAATGGTCACCCCAATCAATAGCAGAGAGTATTGAGCATTGCTAGCAGCTAGATAGCAGTTTTAAAATACAATTTCCTACAAAATGGAACTAAACTAAACTAAACAAACAAAAAAACAAGGGCTCCAAATTTAAATGGCTGATTCTAGATTTAATAGAGAAAATGTCAACAATGTGCCTGGAAAAACTGTCATACAGGATAGCAAAGAACCTCTCAAAGACTATTAAGTCATGTCAAAATAATTTAAAAGCGAATTTGAAGAGATTTCCACTGGCCAAATATGGGAGAACTTGAACTTCAGTAAAAATAAACATTACAATGGATTGCAACCCATAAAATATGTTTAAGTCCAGGGTTCAAAATGATATAATTTAAAAAATGGTTGCCTTCAGAAATCAATATGATAAGGAGTACAAATAACATTTAATTTAATAAATGCTATTTATTAAATTTGTTTTACCAATTTCTGAAAATTGGTAAAACAAGTAAAGAAATCAAGCATTTCTTCTGTCTTTTCAATAAGAATTGTGCCACTGGGTAAACAAATAATCAATGAAGGGAAGTAATTCTTTATTAAGGAGGTCAAACTCAAAATTTTTAAAATGGAAAAAAATAACAGAATGAAAGTATCACCATTTTACAACCCTTAGTGATTAACTAATGTAGGCAATGAACATGAATAGCTGTGTATTCAGTACAGTATATTCTTCTCAATAAAAAAAATACACTATGGGTATGGTCTTGCCAAAGGGCTCAAACTTGAATCTGATCACAACTCTGATTCCAATCTGCAGGAAAGACAAGGACAGAAATTTAGGCAGATCTGCTCCATAAGCATTAGCATTTGGCAAAATACAGATTATGAGAAATGCTACAGATCAAATGTCCTGGGTTCTACACAGATAAATTGTGAGCAACGTACAGAATAGAGGAAAAACTTGTAACTTCAAGAAGACTAGAAAACCTATCAAACTTCAAATGCGGGTAAGAACAAACACTATAGTGTCTAGGGATAGTATCAAATATAGACATTTTAAATAATAACTATGTGAGGAGACACAGAAAATAAATCTATAAAAGTTAGGAAAGTAGTTTATTTTGGGGAGGAAGGAGTAGGTTGTAATTATAATTGGAGACAGTTGAGGGGCTTTGAGGGTGGCTGGAAATTTTTTATTTGTCAATTTAAGTGTTTGTTTCAAGAATGTTCAGCTTTAAATAGATTTTATATACACATATATGTTATTTTATAATATGTCATAATCATAGCTATGGATTTGTTTGGTGTGGTTTTTCTCTCTATATATTTACCCTATATAATAAAAGACTGATATGCAAATTGTCCCCTTGACCAGTAGTTCAACTAGAAGGTCAACCAGGGGGCAGGGCCAGCTAGCCAACCACTCGCATCCCCTCTACCCAGGTGGCCCGGCTCGATCAGGCCCGATCGGGGCAGCTGGCTGGCTGGCTGGACCCGACCTGTGCACAAATTCATGCGCTGAGCCTCTAGTTTTATAATAAAAGTAGAGGCCCGGTGCACAAAAATTTGTGCACTCAGGGGGGAGGGGGTGTCCCTCAGCCCGGCCTGTGCCCTCTCGCAGTCTGGGACCCCTCGGGAGATAACAACCTGCTGGCTTAGGCCTGCTCCCGGGTGGCAGAGGGCAGGCCCAATCCCTAGGTGCAGCCCCTGGTCGGTTTCAGAGCAGGGCTGATTGGGGAGTTGAGGCACCGCCCCCTGTCATGCACAGAGCAGGGGGGATTGGGAGGTTGCGATGCCACCCTCAGTCACGCTCAGGGTAGGGCCGATTGGGGGGTTGGGCAGCGCCCCCTGTCACACTCAAGGCAGGGTTGATGGGGAGGTTGCGGCACAACCCCTGTCACGCACAGAGCAGGGCCAATCAGGGGGGTTGGGGCTCCATACCCTGTCACGCACAGAGCAGGGCCAATCAGGGGGTTGGGGAGCTCCCCCCTGTCACTCACAGAGTAGGGCCAAGATGGGGGTTGGGGCACTGCCCCCTGTCACACACAGAGCAGGGCGGATCAGGGGGTTGGGGCGCTGCACCCTGTCACACTCAGGGCAGGGCCGAGGGGGAGGTTATGGCTCTACCCCGTCACACACAGAGCAGGGCCCGTGTGGGGCGGTTGGGGCGCCACACCCAGTCATACACAGAGCAGGCCAATCAGGGGGTTGAGGAGCTCCCCCTGTCACTCACAGAGTAGGGCCGATCAGGGGGTTGGGGCACCGCACACTGTCATACACAGAGCTGCAGGGCGATCAGGGGGTTGGGGAACTCCCCCCTATCAGGAACAGAGCAGGGCTGATCAGGGGGTTGGGGTGCCTTCCCCGGTCATGAACAGAACAGGGTGGATAGGGATGTTGTGGCTCTGCCCCCTGTCACACACAGAGCTGCAGGGCAATCAGGGGGTTTGGGCACTGCCCCCTGTCACGCTGATCCCGGTGACGGGAGGCCTCGCGGCTCCGCTGATCCCGGTGCTGGGAGGCATATTACCCTTTTACTATATAGGATTGAGGCCTGGTGCATGGGTGGGGGCTGGCTGGTTTGCCCTGAAGGGTGTCCTGGATCAGGGTGGGGGTCCCGCTTGGATGCCTGGCCAGCCTGGATGAGGGGATGATGGCTGTTTGCAGCTGGTCACACCCCCTTCAGGGTGGGGGTTCCCACTGGGGTGCCTGGCCAGTCTGGGTGAGGGGCTGAGGGCTTTTTTCAGGCTGGCGGGTGACTGAAGCTCCCAACTGCTCCTTTTATTCTTTTTTTCTTTTTTTATTCTGGGCCAGCTTTAGCTCTGAGGTTTGGCTCCTGTTCTTAGGCCTCCGCTGCTGAAAGCAGGTATCTGGTTTGTTTGGGTTCTATAATCGAAACACTGTTTCAACTCCAGCTCTGAGATCCCGGCTGGCTGAAAGCAGGTTTCTGGGGTTTTGTTTAGCTTCTATATTTGTAACAATGTTTCAAACTGCAAGCTCAGAGGCCGACAGCAGCAGGTGGGGAACGTTGGAGTCCTCCGTCACTGAAGCAAGCAAGCCTCATGTTAACTTCAAGCTGCCTGGCTGCCGGCCGCCATCTTGGCTGGCAGTTAATTTGCATAATGCCCTGATTAGCCAATGGGAAGGGTAGCAGAGGTACAGCTAATTACCATGTTTCTCTTTTATTAGATAGGATGACTTTTTAAAAGTGTTATGTATTAAGGAGGATTTAAATAAAACTGTGTTCAATATTTTAAGGTTAAAAACGAGTGTGTAATAAAGTAATAAGCCTGATTTTTTGTACAGTTCACCTCTTAGCCAAAACCTATTTCAAAGTCGTTCTGCAAAGGTTTAAATAATAGTACTATTATTTGAATAAAAATATAATATACCTTGGTAGCTACTTTTAAAAAAAAACCTTTTGTAGAAATCATTGTAATTAAATTACAAATATAATCATTTATTATTGTGGGGATATAAAGCTGGACAAGTATTATAAAATATCACTTATCAATCTCCTTTTCTCAAAACAAAACTACCTGGACATTATCCCAAAACAACATTTGATTTTGTTTTTCTTTCCCTTTCCTCACCTCTTTCTTTGCCTTACTTTTCTCCCACTCATCTCTTCTTCTTTCCTACTCTCGAAAAGTACCAGATTAAGCTGTAGGGAATCCACTTGCACAAGCCCCTCCCAAGGCTCTAGTAGGGTTTCTAGAAATGTGTCTAGAAGGACATATTTTTTAAAGTTTGAAAAAGACATTTGGTCAAGATTTGTCTTATTTCTTTTTGCCAAATGTCCTCTTATACCTGGTGGCACTGTCAGATAAACTAAGGTGAGCTGGGTTATTGGGAATATTGCATATTCTCTTTTCTCTTCAGTTTCTTACCTGGGGAAGGAATGTCTTCCACTATGCTGACGTATCACGGTGAAGTAAAGGGACAGGGTCTAGGGTCAGATAACTATGTGAAGCCATCTTATAGCAACAGGTACTGGAAGTATATGGGTCCTAAAACAGGTGCATATTCTCAGTAGAGACTTCTGATCCCGGTGCCTAATCACCCTAACAAAAGGGCTACTGTATTCCCAGTAATGCAGAACATACAATTACAAACATAATTTTTTCATCTTTTTCTGATGAAAATCTTACAAATTGAATTTTTCCAAATTCTTATATTGATGTTTGTGGCATTAGTCAGCTTTAAACAATATAATTTCTTTTTTAAATTCTAAATGAGTAATTGCTTTTCTAGGTAATGTTGTATTCCTAGTTTTATATTCTTTCTCTTAAATCAGATCCCAAAATTGTTAGAGATTTAGATCTTTCAAAACCTGCATCTGTCCATCTTCTCACTAGAGATCAGAGGTGATGGGAAGGCATATTAATTTCTGGCCCTTATTTCATACTTCATTGTTAAGGGACCAAAGTTAAAAGGATAAATGAATTCAATTTTGGAATGACCTATGTTAATGAATTTCTTATCTCTCACCCAGCATTCTACAGGCAGAGTATATTTATGTGCAGGCCAATATTGGGCTAATTTTTGCAATGTAATATTGATTTCAAGGTTAGAAAGAATGCCATCTTTGAGTTCCAAGAGGTCATTGCCCAGGGTCAGGAGTTTCTGTTCTACAAGAAAAAGAGGCAATATCACATCATACAAACGTGATCAACAGTGAGTAGAGGGACTCTGTTTAATAAGTACCTAGTTAAGTCACTACTTTTAGAGGTGTGGTTTTGTTTTTTTTCAGACTTCTTGCTAATCAATTTTTACGACAGCTCTGGGAGGTAAGTGCTATCATACACATTTTGCTAAGAAGAGAAGACAAGTTTAAGAGTGTTATATCCCTGCTACAAAGTAGTAGCAAAGTCCATATTTGAACCCAGGCCATCCTGAATGCAAAGTTCATGTGTTATTTCAAGCTTATGTAACTAATTAGCCACATTTAAATGATCTAGTCTCAGTTTCCTTATCTGGATAAATATAACATTTGACTAGAGAAACTTGCAACCCCGCCCCCCCACCCCAACCCAGCCTTCAATTCTGTGAAACCAAGTCAAACAAATTTATCATCTCCCTTGTTAGCTCATCCCCATGTCATATAACTTAGGAAATTTGTCTCACTTTCCTTGTGCCTCCTCTAAATTTGGTAATAATTAAAATCCATCTCCTCTGGATCTGTCCTTTGCAGAGGTGTAAAATAGCTAGTTAGTCAAAATCTTGCATAATAACTTTCTGTTATGATGAGAGAAGCAAAAGCAGGTAGGGAGGGATGAAGGAAGCCCTTGAAGTTAATGTCTACTAAGAAACCTGGACATGCTGGGGCTTTATCTCATCCCAAATATTTAAATGAGTCTTGACCCCGGCAAGCAATAGAAGAAGAAAATAATGTTTTGGTTTTTTTTTTTTCGTCTTTTGAGTGTTATAAGAAACATAAATGTATAAACGACATCTAGAGAGATTTAAGTAATATGTAAGTAATAACTTGCCGATTAGTACATTTAAAAGGCATGCAAAAAGAGACTGTGCATTTCCTTCCCCAGCTACCTGTGAAAAATCAGAAAATGTTTTTGTCAATCTGGAAACAGGAGTGTGGGGGGTCGAGGGAGGGACTCTGATTCTGTGATGTCTTAGTGGGCATGACGGGACTTCAGGCTGCAGCTTCACCTCCACTGTTATAGATATGGCATCCATTTCTGACTCTGTCTCTTCCGCCTTGTGGCAGGCTCAGCAATTGCTCTCGCTGCAGTTCCTTTGTCAGAGATTTGCCCCCTTGACACATCCAAATGAAGAAGTTTCAGTGCCAAAAGAAGATTGGTGACAGAGCCCGCAATGTCATTCCCTGTAGTAGGTCCCGAAATCATATCTACATGTCATCTGGCTAATCAGAGGTCCACGGTGAGATCTGTCAGAGATTCTGTTCTAAAAAAGAAATTCAGCCAAGGTTGACAGGAGAATTGGAATGTTTTCCCCTGGTCCTGTGGCAGCTACCAGCACTGCCTATTACTATGCTAGTGCAAGCCTGAGGCCGTGGCAAAAGCATTACCTCAGGGTGGCCTCCTAAGGACTTCAGCACAGGTGAGAAGAGTCCCCTTCCCCTTCCACAACAACAGAAAACAAAGAGGAACCAAACACCAAGAGCAAAAAAACCAGATACTAGGTCAAAACAGAACAGTGTTAGCTGGTTTATGAGACAATATAATGCAATTCAGGAATTACACAATTAGTGAGACCATTAGTGTCACATGGGGTAACACCATCTTTTCAAAAGGTTGGACAGTCATACATGTAACCAAACCAATAAAGTCCCCCAGTAGAAAATGCCTTTTGTGCCTTATGGAATTTGCAAAAATATGGAAATGAAAAGATTTATAGTTACAGGCACACCTTGGAGATTTTGAGGGTTCAGGTCCAGACCACCACAATAAAGCAAGTATCTCAAAAAGGCGAATCATAATCTTTTTGCCTACCTTCAATTTGTAAAAAACGCAACATCTGTGAAGCACAGTAAAGGGAAGCTCAATAAAACGAGGTGTGCCTGTACAATTCTTGGCTCTGAAAAAGTAACTCAGTTCTTTGGAAGCTCTTGTCTTTTCCTCTTAATAAAGTTCAAAGTGCACTGGCCTTGGAGCCATACGTCACTAGTGATGGGATGTAGACATTTATTAAACTTTTTGCAAAGTCAGTCCATGACTCTGAATAAATCCTTTTTTATTTTCTGATGCCAAGAAAAATGTTGTCTACTTAGCATGATAGGAATCAATGTAGTCTACTTTTCAGTGTATTCTATTTTAAGTTCAACAAAAAGGTCATTCATTATCTTGGTTGTCATTCGCAAAGTGAAATTTGAACTTGGGTCCTCAATTATAAAAGGAGCGTAAGGCATATTAAAAATATTAGCCTAGTGTTGCCTGTTCTGTTGGATACCAGCCATCCTCATCTGCCACTCCAGATGGACCTTCTGCTGTAGAGAAGCACATGGCGCTGAGAAATCACTGAGTGGACTGGCAGGACAGTGAATGCAGCAGCGACTCAATCAACACACATTCAGGAGCAGTTATTTTAACACAATCGGTTAAAGGTGAGAAGGTTGGGGAGCATGCCTGTCATTCATTTGGGATGGGGCTAAAAAGACATAGGGAGAAAAACAGTGACAATTCCTCGAACATATGCCCTCCCATGGATATCCCAGGATCTCACCTCACATTGGGGAGCAAATCTTGACACAAGAATTATGATGCTTTATGAAAACAGCCAAAGCCCCACCTGGACTCTGCATTTCAGGGTGGACAACATTTTCAACTAGAAAGCATCCTTTCCCCCCCAAATTAAGTTTAGTCCTAGGAATGTAGCGTGACAACACAGGTGTCTGTGAACTAGAGCTTGCTCTAAACAATGGTCTCTCTAGGAAGTAAGTCATGGAACTCATAGGAGAACAATTGCCTATTCTAGCCTGAAATATATTTTTATTTGATCAACTTGATAAAGAGTTATAAGGGAAAAAAAAGGACAGCGCTTCATGAATGAATGTTGCAATCCTCTGATTTCTAGACCACATTGACTCTTGTCTGCCACATCCAGCCTGTTAGTGCTCACCACTCCAGCCCACACAGAGCTTTTCCCAGTACTAATCTGAAAGCACCTTGGTTGATTACTCACATCTAATAACACAGGCAAACAGTTACATGTGGTATAGGCACTGTTCTAAGTGCTTTACACACAATATTATCCTCACAATAACCCTGTGCAGTAGGTAATATTACCCCCCCCCTATTATACAGATAAGAAAAATGGTATCAAGGCATGGTATGTCACTTGTCCAAAGTCACACAGCTAATAAGTAACAAATTCAAACTGAGGGAGTCTACTTTCAGAGTCCTTCCTCTTAACCTTAAATTGTGCTTTTAAATATAATGTTATCATTATATTTGGAAGATCTTTTTATCCTTCAATGCCTAGCCAAGTTTCATCACCTTGAAAGGCTTTGACCTTGTCTTCTCAGAAAAGTTATCCTTCACCCCTCCTGCCTTCATTACCCTGCCATTCTTTGCTAGGCTACGCATAAGTGCCCCAGACTGCGGAGATTGCCCAGTTAGTTGCTGGTCTGCTGTTTTCATTATGCATGTGCCTCTGGAAAGAGCACAGGTTTCAGAGCCAAAGCTGCCAAAACCTCAGTTAGAATACCAGGAGAATTGTCTTCAGAAAGGCATTTATCCCTTTCTTCCTCCTCTCGTGCTCCTTTTCTTCCTCCTCCCCCTCCTTCAGTAATTGTTAAGCTTTATTTTTTTTAATGTAACATAGGACTCATAACAGGTATCTCATAAAGGTTTTTAAGATGAAAATGGACAATAAAACTATAGATAGTGCCTGGCACAAAGCAGCACACACACGTAGTAACTTATGTAATTGTCACCCACAGTGCATTATCAGTAAAGGGAGAGTAGCCAACGTATTAGGGTATCCTGCTTTTTTCTGTGTTGTAAGAATGTGGCATAGACTATTATTCATGTAGGAACCAGCAAGATGGATCTGAGAGAAAATCAACTTGCAATGCACCAAGCAGGCTATAGGGCATTACCTCAAAGCTTCACACATCTCTAAGGAAAGCCCAGGAAACCCCAAAGTACCCACAATTACAGTAACAGAACATCCCTTCCTACCCTCGGTGAGTATCAAGAGTTTTCATCTATTGCAAGGGAGAACTTCTTCATCTTTACTGGATTTAAAATATTTATACCATGTCCAGTCATGATAGATGCTTTGTGAAATGATAAGCAGTGTGTGGAAGAGGGAAAGAAGATCTCAATGACAAAGAAGGGAAGATGCCATTTGATTTTCATTTTATGCTTCAGTTTCTGAAAAGACCAACAGCTCTACCTAATTTTTTCCCAATTTTTCTCCTTCCCTTTTCCCATATTCCTTTCTAGCATGTTTGAGCTTTAAAAAATAAAGCAGCAACTCGAATGTCAGGAAAGTTTTTGTACAGATTAGGTAATTGAGAAATCTTACCATTTCATAGCATAGGTGGAAGTCATGAGCCTCCTGTGCCTGCTTCTGTTCTGCCCTCCCTTCTCCTTGTGTTGTGGATACTGGTCCTCTCTAAGGTTCTTGTGCCTTGGGTCCCGTGTCCTGAAACCTCTTCAAGATTCATTCACAATCCAGTTTCTCCAATCAGTTGTACTCTTCTGTTGATATAAAACATCATTCAATCACTACCATGTTAGAAGGAAGGAAAAAGAGGAGTAAAGGAGAGAGAGGAAAAAAGTCACCTTGTCCCTAATATCCTTTCATGTGATACATTTTCACTACTTGTTCACCACATTTTCACATTTCTTAAAGCATTCTAAACCTTTTTTTTATAGTTTCTCTTCTTTCACCTTTTCCTCAACCAAGTGTTATTACAATTCCATTTATTCCACAAAATAGATTTCACTAAAGTCACCAACTTCTATGGCTTTAAATTTAATGGGCATTTTTAGTCCTCATCTTATTTGACCTCTCACCTCTCAATCTATCCATAAAATATTGGAGTTCCTTGGGGTTGAGGCTTAACCCCGTTTCCTTCCCAATCTAAGCTCTGTCCTTAGGAAAATTCATCCATGTTTGCAGCCTTAACTACATAACACATGTTAATGAACACAAAATCAAGTCTGCATTTCTCTAATTTCCAGACCCACTAATATATGATTGCCTTCTGTTTGGTAGCTCCATTGAGGTGTCTCTAAAGTCCTTCAACTCAATGCCAAATACAAAGTGCATGTTCTCTTCAACTTACCACCCATTTCTGAAAGGTATCTGATCTTATTTCAGTGAGAGCGTCCCCAGATGTCAAAGTCACTCTAAGAAACTCTCACCTCCCATCCCAGGCCCTGAGAAGTGTGTGTCTTAAATTGTCTTCCGACACATCCCATTCTGTCCCTACACTATCATTACCCGTAATTATCCAAAGCATAATCTTTCTCAATATTTCTACTAGAAAAACAGCATTCTCAACTGCGTGGTTTTGAACACTCTCTATGTGTTTTTCAAGTGCATCTTATTCACACTACTTCTATCTATCCTTTGCATGAATAGACCAAGCATTTCTAGAAAGCTGAAGTTAAATGCACAAACATTCTCATTAATTGACTATTTTGGTAATGATAGCTCATTTTCTGCTTGTTTAAGAATGGATTATTTAATTCATATGAGGTTAAAAAAAATCCCTATTTATTATAGAGAGAAATTTGGAACTATAGATTTTCCTAAAAATGGAAATAGTTTTGAATATCTTATATATATTTTTTGCCCCAAAGCTTGTTTTCAGACTTTTCAAGGTATTATGACAAAATGAGTTTAAAGTATGTACATAGTTATTACTTCACTTTAAAATAAAAAATTACTTTCTCTTTTTTATTAGAAAATACATTTCAACCATTAAATATGAAATCTTTATTTTTGACAAAAAGTATGTAGTCAACCTTCCCCATGCTCACTTTCCCTGAAATTTTTTCCTGAACGATTGAAACAGATTTAAGATCATTTATTTCTTTACTCTTCAATTATGAACTTGTTGAATTTTACAGAATCCTGGTAAAATTGTGTAGGCAGATGTGGAAGACAGAATGGCAGAAAATCGGGTGAGAAAGAACTATTCGTTGGACTCCATACAAGATTTTGTTGGAGGAGAAAAGCATTCCACATAAAATAATGCATGAAATTATAGTAAACAGATAGAAGAAAAGAAAGAGAATCCAGTGTCCCAGTGGATTGTGTTTTTAAAAATAGCATGATATTTCAGTGGACACAGAAAATAAAGAGGGAAACAAAAGCTTCATGAAAGAGTGAAACTTGAACTTGGTTGAGATAAGCATAGAGGATCTCTATGTAAAGGAAAAAGTTCAAGTCATACTCATAGAAAACGTGCCATTCATTTATTGACTCATTTGATTCACTGAACAAAATATGTATTGCTAATTACTGTGTGCAGACATTATTATACATTCCGGGATATATGAATAAGCACAGCAAAAGATAAATAAGTCCCCATTCAATGGGTCTTAGATGCTAGTGCATGGAGACCACAACCTAAAATCAGTCAATAAAAAATAACATCAATGCACAAGAGCAAATAAACAAATAAAATTTAATGTGTGAGCGTTTTAAGCACTCTCAAATAAAAATTAAAAAAAATGGGTTAAGATGTTGCATGTACAATTTAAGGTATTCTGGGAAAGCCTGGATGAGAAGATAAAATTTCTGGAAGACCTTAAAAAACAAACAAAAAAACACCATACAATGTAAAAATCTGAAGGAAGAGCGTTATAGACAGTGGGAACCAGAGTGTCAGCAAAGTCTTTGAGATGGAAGTATGGCTGACATTTCAAAGAGGCCATTAGAGATAGGACAGAATGGGAGAGGAAGATTAAAGGGTAAGAACTCAGATCTGTCAGGGCTTCAAAGGCTAGGATGAGAACTTTACTTTTACTCTGAGTGAAACAGGGAGTCATTAGAGGTTTTGACACAAGAATGGCTTGATCCCACTTACCTTTAAGGCGATCATTCTAGCTGCTGTGTTGTAAATAGGTTCAAGCTATAAATGCAAAAGCAAAGAGACCAACTAGAAAGATATCATAGTAACTTAGGCAAGAACTGATTGTGTTTTGAACCAGAGTGGTAGCGGTAAATGTGACAGCAAGTAGATTCTGGTAGGTGATTATGTGGATAGAATGAAGGTAGAACTGACAAGACTTGCTGATGGATTAGAAGATGAGGTTTAATAGAAAGATAGGAGTGAACATTGACTCCAAAGTATTTGTCTTTCAACAACTGGAAAAACAGAATTGGCATTTGCTGAGGAAAAATCTTACAGGGAAATGATTGGGGATGGAGGAAAGATAGGTAAATCATTCAAACCTTAGCATTTTAGCTAAGTTAATATATGTAGTTTTAAACTTGCTTATTAAGTTTAAGATGCTTATTAGATATAAAGGAAGAAATGTCAAGAAGACAGCTATATGTATGAGACTGTTCTTGAGGAGTGGTCTGGGTTGAATAAATAAATTTGTGAGTCATCAATATGTAGGTAGTATTTAAAGCCATGAAGCTGGATAAAATCACCAACAGTTTAGAACACATAGAGAAAAAAATGAAGGGCCAAAGAATAAGTCAAATATAATTCAATACTTAAAAGTTGGGAAGATAAAATGAAATCAAGGAGAAGGGGTATTCTATACAGCTTTTGCCTGCCATATAGACGATGCAGGGGGAAAAAATCAAGAGAATAAGGTGCCCTGGGAGCCCACTGAAAGAGCATTTCAGGGATAAAGGGGTGATACTCCTTGTTAAATATTGTTGTGGGGTCAAGTAAGATAAACCTTAAGATTTGCCATTGGCTTCAGCTACACAGAGGTCATTAGTGAGCTTGTTAATGCCAATGGAATTTTGGGAAACAAAGGCTGGCTGGTAGGAATTAAAGAGAGAAATCAAAGATAAATATTTGCAGAAGTTTTGCTGTAAAGGGGTGAAGAAAAATGGGGTAGTAGCCAGGTAAGAATGTGAGATCAAAATAGTTATGTTTGTTTAAGAAAGGAGAACTTACTGATTGCAATTGTAAAGAAAATTCATGATTCAAGAAAAAGAGAGGAAGTGACCTCATCTACATCATTGAGCAGGCAAGAACAAGCTAGGTTGAACCATGCCTGTAAACATTCGGGCAATCAGTCCAGGTCAGCATATTTCTTTGGAGATCTGAACGAACTTAAAAGATTGCAAGGAAGCCGAGATCTCTACTCCCTCCATTAAGAGTACATAAAAATAACTTCTACCTTGCAACATTGAGAGGAGTGAATAAAAAGAGCTAACTGGGACTTTGGAGAAAAAGTCCTAATTTGAAACATTTACCCAGGTGTTGCTGAGGTAAAATAAAATAAACATTCTGTTTATTAAATTTATATACTTCTTAAATTTAAAATCTTTATCACTTTCCTTTCCCTCCTAAGTTTACACCCCTTTGGTTCACACAATAAGAATCCAGGATAGAATGAACTCTAAATGTGTTTGCTATTCTAAATGGTGATATGTAATATTTAGCACTCTACACTATCTTCTTTAATCTTCCATGCACCCTTTATATAAAGATATTTTTTATTGATTTTAGAGAGAGAGGGAGGAAGGAGAGGAGGGAGGGAGGGAGGGAGGGAGGGAGGGAGGGAGGGAGGGAGGGAGGGAGGGAGGGAGAGAGAGAGAGAGAGAGAGAGAGAGAGAGAGAGAGAGAGAGAGAGAGAGAGAGAGAGAGAGAGAGAGAAACATCAATGTGAGAGAGAAACATCAGTTGGTTGCCTCCCATATGCACCCTGGCCAGGGATTGAACCTGCAACCTGTGTATGTGCCCTGACTAGGAATCAAACTGGAGACCTTTTGGTGGATGGGGCAATACTTAACCAACTGAGCCACACCGGGCAGGCTTGCCTTTAGACACAGAGTGATTAAATAGCCTCGTCAATCCAATAAAGCTAATAAGCATTGAAACTCTGTTCTGCCTCAGTCTATATCCTGTTGCTTTGACTGTATAATACACCAGGAACCCTCAGTTGAAGATAATAAAATGTAGTCCTCTTTTAAATAAAGAAAAACAACTTTTGATGGACTAAGAATTAAATAGTTCATGAGTGGTGCTGCTTAGACAATCTAAAAGTTACCATATTGAATGGGGGGTGCTTAATAGTAAAGAAATTTGCCCTAATTCACCTTTCTAGAAACAATCCTGGCCATGTTCCTGACCCTGTCCTTTCTTAATTCCTTGCCTATTCCGGTACCCCTGTTCATGATCTCCCCTGATCTTCCAGGTATAGTCTGTACTTCTCCCACCAGGTGCTACACACGCCTAGTCCCTGATTACTAAATCATGACTCCCTGGTCTGCTGTGCCAAGGTTTCTTAGCTCTGCTTTTCTTATGCTTAAACAGCTGTAAGTCTACCCCCTTGACTAATGCATTATACTCCTATGAAACCCACTATGTGTTATTTTATATACGTATATGAAATCTTTATTGTCATCTAGCCAGGTAAACATCACTGTCCTTAAATTATAATGAAAAACTGGGGCCATGAACAGTTGAATAACTTGCCTACAATATAGAACAGTAAGGATACAAAATTAGTTCTGACATCAAAAGTTTAACCACACTAACCTGACGCGCTGCATAATTATTTAGTTTATGTACAACTGAATATACTGAGATTTCTTCTTATTAATTCAAAATCAATTCACACCCACCTGACTTATGTTAGTTGCAGCCCCACTACAGAGACCCCTTGTGGTTGTGAGTCATATCATGATTTCACACCTGCCAGTTCTATTTTATGAGGGCTTAATATTATGGAAAGAGAATAGCCCTCCAAGAACTTCAGGATGAGGGCTTAGCTATTTCTGTGGGGTGAGGGAGAAGGGGATATAGTCTTTCAGATAGAAGAATGTGAGTTTATGAAGCAGTAGCATAGTTTAGAGGTGAAGCATTTTGGCTGAGGAACAAGCACATGGGCCTAAATTCCAGCTCTTGCACCTCCAGGTTCACTGCGCCTCAGTTCCCTCGACTAAAAGATGAGGATAATATTAATAAATGTATGTAAAGATTAGCTAAGTTAATATATGTAGTTTTAAAACAGTACCTGGTACATATACAGGGCTATATTATGATAATAATAATTATTATATTCACACTCCTGGTTGCTAGAGATGGTACTGGGTGTTACCATTCATCTTCTAGAAATTTTAACAGATCTCAGAACTATTAATGGTCTTCTTTCTCACTGCTGGGGCTAGAGTGGGTTTCCTGGTTAGAGGGAACCTTAATTGAATCAAATTCCATATGTTGTTTTATTTCTCTGAAAAGATGATTTTATAACAGCATTGTCATTTAGAAGTAAAATAATTTGATTTTTTAATATTGATCCACTTTTAATGATGAGCTTTCCTCAGCTTTTGTGCTCTTATAGTAGCTATATTCATACAGTGCTCTTGCTTAGTCAGAAATTTACATTCAGGCTTAATTGCTTGACTATTCTAGGATTCCTGTTCATCAGTCGCTTAATCATGGCATCACATTTATTCTGACCACTTCCCAATTTGCTTACATTGGTTTCAAAATGAGACATCTATACGCAATCGGAGCTCTGAGAATGGAATTTCTCTGTTACTAGAGGGGGAGCTACCATCTTCCTGATCCACAACCTGATGGCTCTGTATCTGCATCTCTAAGTAAGGTTGGGCTTTTCTGATTCAGTATCACTCCTCTAACAGCTTATAGTGTCATCTCATAAACTGTCCACCTTCTTGTTACAAAGGTCTTTGGCAATGTCACTTTTGTATTTTCTTCTTCTCACCTGTCTACATGCCAAATATACAAGTTTGCTTTTTCTCTAAGTGGAATCTCATTTTGTCATTTTCAGCTCCTCCTTTAAATGACATCTAATGGAGAAAGCAGCACATTGTTCTTGATACTTTAGTAGGTTACCTCCTTGCATCAGGATCAGCTTTCCAGAGCTTGGAAGAAATAATTTCCAAGCATACATACAGGGTGGGGTACAAGTAGGTTTAACAGTTATGAGTACATGAAACAGCTTATTCTTGTATTATTATTTATTAATTATTGTATTATTTTCTAACTGGCAACCTATTTTTGTCCTACCCTGTATTTTTATTTTTTCTATGTGTGAAAAAATTGGTGCCATGTTTTATAAAATGGCCCAACTTTTTAAAATGCTTGTAGCAATTCTGGTCCAATTGTAGAAGAGGCTCCTGTCATTTACTCACCGGACTGTTTCACCAGGTACACAGTTTGATAAGCATCCATAGAATAACTGATTTATATTTTGTACTAGAGGAAGAACTTGCCTCGGATAACTACGGGCATCTTGTTACATTCCATTCCCAAATCTGTCAACCATTTAATGACAGCTAGAGCACATAACAATATTTTGCTTGTTCATAAGCAACAAGGCCCATGAGTAGAAATAGCTATTTTTCTAAGTGTTTATATGGCCATGGACAAGCTATAGTATCCAGCCCATGTTCCTGGGAAATCATTGTAAAATGGTATATGCTGTGTTCATTTCCCATGTGTCTAATCAGGAGGATTCTGCATGCATGGCTGTTACACTGCTTAAGTAACTCTGAAAAGGAAAACTCAGTGAAAGCAAGTTCTTGATGAATTTGCCCCTCAATATAATTCATTTATTTTAAGAGAACATAGTCAATATACATCAAATGTAATTCCCATGATCTGAAAACCAGAATCCTGTCAATTAAAGTTTTTAAGAATTTTAGGCCACCACCATTTAAAATTAGTGTTTTGGCCAAGTTGCAACAAAAGTTCTATCATTTCTTTCACTGAACTGAACAAAAAACATTTATGGATTAGAAACTTACTATGAAAAACATCCTTACTTATCGCCATAAAATTTGATTACTTTGTCAAATGAGCAACACTGTTTTCCTGCTGCTCCAGCCAGACTGGAAGCATGGAGCAGCTTTGCTCCTTCTAGGAGACATGCATGCCTTTGTTAGTTCTTCCTCATCATCTCGATCTCTCAACTGTGGAGTGTGGCAGCTTTTTGTTCTGGGCCTTGACTCTTTTATATATCCTCACTTACTTCTTTGGTGATTTATTGCAGTCTAGTGACTGGAAATACTATCTATGTATTCTCAAATGTATATGAACACCTCTGAACTCTCCCTATGATATGACCCCTATGTTGACACTCCACATCTCCACTGATATTGATAACAGGCAGCTTAAACTTCATATGCCCCAAATGAGTTCCAGATCTCCTTCCTTAAACTTGTTCTTTGCAGTTTTCCCCTGTATCAAGTTAATGGGAGCATCAACTCCATAGTTCCAGGTGCTCAGACCAAATACTTAGAATCACTTCTTTCATACCTTACATCAACCAACCCATCAGCACATCCTGCTGATTCTGTGTTCTCAATGTATCTAGACTCCTACTATTTGTCACCACCTCCTCCACTGTGACCCTGCTCCATGACACCATCATCTCTCAGGAATATTGCAAGAGCCTTCTTACTGGTCCCCCTGTCCCTTCCTTTGCCTCACTCTAGTCTATTCTCAAATCAACAGCCAACATCTCAGTTTTATTAGGTTTCTCCTCTGCCCCAAGCTCTCCAATGCCTTATATGATTTTGACATCAAATGATCTCTCTTCTTGGGTGACTGTTTTGCAAGATACCCACAAGGTTCAAATCATCTTTTCCAGTTGTTTACTCAAACACAGCTGCTCAATAAGACACACACCCTATTTTACTTAAAAACACTACTCCCACCCTAGCTGGGTTGGTTCAATGGATAGAGTGTCAGCCTGAGGACTGAAGGGTCCTAGGTTCTACTTTGGTCAAGGACACATACCTTGGTTGCAGGCTCCTCCCGGGCCTGGGTCTTGGTTGGGCACATGCAGGATGCAACCAATTGATGTATTTCTCTCACATCAATATTTCTGTCTTTCCCTCTCTCTTCCACTCTCTCTAAAAATCAATGGAAAATATCCTCAGGTGAGAATTAACAAAAACAAGATTAAATAAATAAATAAATAAATAAATAAATAAATAAATAAAAATGCAACTCCCCATACACTCCCTGCCCCTGCTCTGAATTAGTTTTCTCCATAGTATTTATCACTAATAAAATAAAACCTATGTTAGTTATTTTGTTTATATCTCTTATTTAAAAAAGGTTAATAACTCTATTAGGACAGTTTTTCTTGTATTGTGTTCACTTTTATATCTCCAGTAGTTTCGACAATGCTTGGTACACAGAAGGCACTCAAAAGTATTTATTGGAAGAGTTAAAGACACATATGCTGCAACCTCAATTTGTTTTAAAATCACTTAGAAGGCTATGAAATGATGGTTATAGGATCATCATTGTATTGTATTGTAAAAATACTTAAGAATAAAGGCAGGGTAAAATAAAACCGATTTAAAAAATGCTATATAATCTCTTTTCCATACTTCTCTTTACATCATCTGATTTCTTCAATATATGCTCTTAAAGAGTAAGACTTATCTATATGAGAGCAGGTTAATGTAAATGGAAAGGAAAAAGATTTACAATGGTCTAACAACTGTAGCCCACTCCTCAACCCCATTGCTATCGCCATGTTATGACACTAATGTTTATGTTTGCATCCTCACTCTATGGGTGGTACAATCGGCCTAGGAGTGTGGAGGCCTCATATGGGACTGAGAGCTCACCCTGAAATGCCTTCACTATTTATTTCAACCAATGATTCCGTGAAAGCCTAGATGAGACAGCTATTTACAGTCCAAGTTTCTGTGCTAAAACCAAGCACAAACTGGTGAAATGAGAAGCTACTATGGACTCTGTACAGCAAGAGTACCATTCCTCCACATCTCCAGACAAGGGCCGTTATTCTATTGTCTAAGAGGAGGAAACCAGACCAACCCAAATGTAGAACATTTTAGGCTCAGTGAGACAGTTTATATTAAAGCTGCTTTTAAAAAAATCAAGTACATTTCTCAATTTAGAGCCAATTGTAGAGTCTCCTGTTTCTTCCTATGCCTTTCTCCCTGTCTTAAATATAATTTTCTCTTCTACAAAATCCTTCTCTTTCTTTTTTCTAACAACTGATTCTATTTTATGTGTCTGATACCCTAGTCTGTCTGCTCAGTCCTCCTAGATAACCATGTTTATAACCACAGACAAACATGTTTTTAGGATGCAGGAGATTACAACAAGAATTACTTAAAACAAACCTAGGGAAAAAAAGGCTTAAAATAGAAATAAGGTTAATACTAGATAAAAAAAAAAAAGATGCTGATGTACACATACAACATAACTGGGAAGAAGTGAAAAGTAAGACAAGAAAGGGATTTTTAAAAGTTAGACACATGAAGTATTTGAAAATAAAATTTCACACAGATAAGAATTATAATTAATGAAATATTTATGTACATACATGAGAAAAGATGAGGGAAGATAATCTTTCTTCATCTCCTTCTTGGGAAGCTAACTAAACTAAAGCTATTGACTCCAAATTGCTGAAACTATTTCTCTCTGCCTTTTTCCAACACTTAGAACTTTCTCAGTGAAGACTGTGTAATAAATTTTTGATTGTGCCTTGCATTGTAAACATTAGTGTTTCCAGAATTTAATTAAAACCCAGTAGTCCCATATATGTGGATGATCAAAGGGTAAAGGCAGGAAGGAATATAAGCTCCCCGTATCCCCATTGCCCCTACAGTTCCTGGCACAGAATAATCATTTGATAAATATTTTCTGAAATAATAAATGAACGAATAAAAGCAAAAATTCAAATAATAGCAGCTCACAAAACAAACAAAAAAAACCCACACTAAATATCAGGATGTAATCCAGATGCTGCTGAGTCTGAACTGCGTGTTCATCTAAGACAGCGGTTCTCAACCTGTGGGTCGCGACCCCTTTGGCAGTCGAACAACCCTTTCACAGGGGTCGCCTAAAACCATCTTGCGTATCAGATATTTACATTATGAAGTAGCAACGAAAATAATTTTATGGTTGGGTCACAACATGAGGAACTGTATTTAAAGGGCCAGAAGGTTGAGAACCACTGATCTAAGAGAAGGAAAAATAAGGCACTCACCAGATGGACCAGGAGACCACTGTGCCCTCTGCACTCCACCACCTTCCACCACTCAATTCTCCTCATCATGCATGGCCTAGTGACTGGTGTTCGGTCAGAGGCAGAATTTCAGTTATAGTGTGTGAAATGAGTCACTTCATTTTATATTTGCTTTTGTACTGATATTATTTCCTAAAGTTTTTGGTCCTGAATAATTTCTTGTGTTTTGCCCCCTGAGTTTAGATGATCTCTGCTCAACTTACCAATGTCATCTTTCTGAGAACTCATTTTATTGTCTATTGCTCATCATATCCCTAGATAAAAGGATTCAAATTACCTGTCTATAGAACTAAGTCAGTGGTTCTCAACCTGTGGGTTGCGACCCCTTTAGCAGTTGAACGACCCTTTCATAGAGGTCGCCTAAGACCATCCCGCATATCAGATATTTACATTACAATTTATTACAGTAGCAACATTACAGTTATGAAGTAGCAACGAAAATAATTTTATGGTTGGGTCACAACATGAGGAACTGTATTTAAAGGCCCAAAAGGTTGAAAACCACTGAACTAAGTGAACATAACACTAAAAAAAAAAAAAAAAAAAGAGTCTGAAGCATTTACTAGTATATAAATCTAGCTCCTTAATGACAACTTAACAACTGGTACAAACCACACTGTGTAGTGTCAGCCTCTGGACTTTTCTCTCTTCCTGTTCCTCTACCTGGAATGCCTTTTCTCTTTATCTAGTTTCTAAGCTGCTACCAAAGTCTGTATTTATAAACATGCCTTTTATTTAAGTAGATGTTCTCTGTCTGACACATAGCAGATGCTTTGTCATATTAGCCATTTATTTTTTTCATATGGCGAGTTCTTTATTGCAGTTGTCCCTACAGTATCAATCATGGTCCACTATGAAATAGTCACTCAAGTGTTTGTTGGCTAACTAATTCTTGGCGTTCTTGTATCTTCCACGATGCCAGTTCTTTATAACATGAACCAGTAATTGATTTCATTTCTGGCACTTATGCAAGGCACTGCGCCTAGAGGCTCAATTACTGTAATCTGCAATTCTACTTCTAGACCATTTCAGATGGTTTTCAGCGGAAAGTATTGGAGAGCACAGTAAATAAGGATTCAAATATTTTTCTCTCACATAAGAAGTCTGAAATAGGTGGCTGCCAGATTTGATTCACCAATTTAGTGATATCAGAGCCAGCATTTTAAAAACTATTGTGGTATTTCTGTAACAGATATAAAGTGGCTTCTAAAACCATGGGCATCAAGTTCATGTTCATGGGAAGAAGAAAGAAAAGGAAACGGTGAAGTCAGTAATTCAGTTCCTTGTAAGAAGAAGCCAAAGCTTCCCAAGAAACACTTCTGACATCTGGCATATTTCTGCACACTTCTCATTGGCCCCTCTGAGGTGTGCAGAAGAGAGAATTAGATTGTTCATTAATATATTGGGTTACTTATTTAACAGAATCTGTCAAATTTTTCTCATACATATGCTCTGTGTAGCCCAGTTTCTCTGGTTATAAACTAGGCATAAAAAACTAACAACAGGACATAAGACACTGGGGGATAGGGGAGGCTAGGGGACTGTCTAGGGCGGGAGGGGGGGGGAATGGACACATATGTAATACCCTTTGTAATACTTTAAGCAATAAAAAAATAATAATAATAATAATAAAAACTAACAACAGATTATGTCAGAATAGGCTAAGGTTGTGAAATCTATAGGGTCAAATAAGATATCCCATTAAAACACTTGGGGAATAAAATCTTTGATAAATGAAATATACAGTTACACTCAGGTAAGCAGGTAATGTGGATGCAAACATCTGTTGAGCATGTACTATGTACAAAGAAAAGGAAAAGGGCCGAACTGGTGTGGCTCAGTGGTTGAGCATCGACCTATGAATCAAGAGGTCACAGCTGGATTCCCAGTCATGGCACATGCCTGGGTTGGGGCTCGATCCCCAGTGTGTGGCATGCAGAAGGCAGCCAATCAATGATTTTCTCTTCTCATTGATGTTTATATTTCTCTCTCCCTCTCTCTTCCTCTCTGAAACCAATCTACATATATAAAAGCGTAATATGCAAATTGAACTGACAGTGCAGTCACTATGACGTGCATTGACCATGCAGGGGCAGATGCTCAAGTGATCGGGGCCTGCCAGCCAACCTCTCTGTCCCTCCCCCCGGCCGGCAGTCCCCAATCACCCAATGGGCAACAGGGAAGTGGGGGTGGGTGGCAGCAGATGTGGGTGGCACCAGGCCAAGGCCCCCTGCCCCACCATTTGCCCTACACACAGAGGGTGACTGGTGGCAGTGGGGGGTGGGGCCGGCAAGCGGGCGAGAATGGCCAACCTCTTGGTCTCTCCTCCCAGCTGGCAGGCTCTAATCACTACATGGGGAGCCGGGATGAGTGGTGGCGGTGGGTGGGCCCAGTGCCAGCAGCTGGGGAACATGGCCCTGATCGCAAGTCAGGCCTAGAGACCATACCCGTGCATGAATTTTGTGCACCGGGCCTCTAGTAAAAATATATTTAAAAAGGAAAAAGAAAAGGAAAAGGAGCCAAGAGTTTGCTATTAACCTCTTTGCTTTCCATTTCAGGAAAACTCATGTTCAGTAAAGAACTACCAATGAGAAGCAGACAAATGATGGCCTAGTCTTGCTCATGGAAAGATACAAAGCTGGTTCCATATATAATAGGAGAGGCAGAACTGAGTTACCTTAGGAAAGCATTAGAATTAAAATTCTAAATCATGAATGTGAGCTTCAGATCCCTTCCAAAGTAAAGTAGCTACATTTTGGGCATATAACATCTATATTAGCAAACTTTACATTTATTTTATAGATTTCAGAGAGGAAGGAAGAGGGAGAGAAATAGAAACATAAGTGGTGAGACAGAATCATTGATCAACTGTCTCCTGCACACCTTCTACTGGGGATCAATCCCACAACCCAAGCATGTGCCCTTGACCAGAATTGAACCTGGAACCCTTCGGTCTGCAGGTCAACACTCTATCCTCTAAGCCAAATCAGTTAGGGCTTTGTGTATGTATTTATTTGTGACTAAATAAGTTTTATAAAATAGTCTAGAAATACCAAAAACTAAAGGATAGGGTAAAGGATTTATTTATTTATTTTTAATGAAATTTATTGGGGTGACCTTGGTTTTAATAAGATTATATAGGTTTTCAGTGTACATTCTGTGATGCATGATCTATATATTGCATTGTGTGTCCACTACCCAAAGTCAAGTCATCTTCATCACCATATATTTGGCTCCCTTTACTCTTTAATATCCCTTATACCCTTCCCTCTGGTAACCACCACACTGTTGTCTGTCTTTCTGAATTTCAGTTTTATATCCCACATGTGAGTTCATCTTCATCACCATATATTTGGCTCCCTTTACTCTTTAATATCCCCTATACCCTTCCCTCTGGCAACCACCACACTGTTGTCTGTCTTTCTGAATTTCAGTTTTATATCCCACATGTGAGTGAAATGATATGGTACTTAGCTTTTTTTGACTGACTTATTTTGCTTTGCATAATATTCTCAAGGTCTATCCATGTTGTCACATGTGGCAACCTGCACAGCTAGGGTTCAGGATCTGAAGGAGGGGCTGATGCACAAATGAAAATACTATACAAGAAATATGAATTAGAAGGCATGAGGGGCCAGGTGGAGACCTCTCTCTTGGAGAGGCACACTGAAACCTGGCCTTATCTGCTTTTTATTCAGTTTTAGATACACATCTTGCCCTCAGTAAAGCACATCAAACAGGTAGCAGACAGACCATCTCTAAGGTCAATAAAGATCAGTAAAGATCAGTAAGGTCCAGTAAACGTTTACTTTGAGGCTATTAGGTTAGGAAATTGCTTTGAGCCACCACTATCTCAAAATGAATAATGGTGCTTGGTGTTAGCCCTGATAACAGCCAAGGTCCATCGGCTTTCTGCGATCCTTGGTGCACTCTCATGATAGCATCGGCAGTGGGTGGTTTCCCGCAGTCACGAGTGACAGTATTTCACCTTCTCTTATGGTCAAGTAGTATTCCGTTGTATATATGTACCACATCTTGTTTTTTCAATCATCTATCAAAGAAGACTTTGGTTATTTCTATGCCTTGGCTACTGTGCCCTGTGAATAATGCTGCAATGAACACAGGGGCACATATATTTTTGTTAATAAACGTTTTTAAATTTTGGAGATAGACACCCAAAAAAGTGATTGCTGGGTCATATGGTAATGCTATTCTTAATTTTTTGAGGAATCTCCGCACTCTTTTTTGTAAACTGGTATAGAGGCTCTACCAGTTTACATTCCCACTAGCAGTGAATGAGGGTTACTTTTTCTCCGCAGCCTCTCCAACACTTGTTGTTACTCGTCTTGCTGATAATAGCCATTCTAATAGGTGTGAGGTGGTATCTCACTGTAGTTTTCATTTGCATTTTCCCAATAGCTAGTAAAGTTGAGGCTCTTCATATATCTGTTGGCCATTTGTAGTATTCTTGGGAGAAGTGTCTGTTCAGGTCTTCTGACACTTTTAATTAGCAAAGGGTTTATTTAAATCAAGTAACAACATCTATTTTGATCCTGTTACTCTAGACTTGTGAAAATTTGGATAAATGCTAGGCTGATATTTATATTTGCATTAGTTTGACACATTATTAAAATAAAGAATTGGTTGAGTTTAATCCACCTAAAAAATAAATAATTCCTAGTCATCTTAAATGGTTGGATCTGCTTGTGATTAATTACCTGTCATTCTTCATATATATTAAGAGCTCTTTAGTGACAATGTCTTGATAACCATACATAAGAGTCTACATTAAAAAAATACAAAATTGCAATTCATATGTTTCAGTAACTCACAAAGATGTCATCCCCTTAATTTCTGATTTATAATAATAAAAATTTACCATAATAGATTAATTTGAAATGAATCATATATTTAATAAATAATGATAATATAGATGCAGTTTTCTCTGGAATAAATAGTCCTGTGCTTTGTCAGGCTAAGTGAGAAATTAGTATTTTCTATATTGAAATGATTAAAAGAACTAGAGTTACTTTCTTTTCTTTTGTAAACAAAATTTAAAGTATTCATTTTTATTCACTTTTAAATTGTTAATTTTTATCTTATGTATGAATAGAGGTGTAAGATTTGGAACCAAAATGAAAATTGTCTTGAGTCCTAGATAAACATTAGGTGGCACTGTTGTCACAATGAACAATTGCTGCATTCACCCACTTTCCTTCACCATCTAGAATTTTCTTTTAGAACTCTTATTTAAGACCTCACTATGATTTTCACTTTTCCAGTGTGAGTAAAATGTATCTGTAATAAACATAAAAAAGATTAAAATTCATTTTCAACAACTGCTATTCACTAAAAGGTGTGAACTATGATAACTTTTTAAGGAAGTGTTCTTTGAATTCTAGAACTTAAGATATTTGCATAAAAAAGAAATATCTCTTATGAATAAATATTATAGTTTCTTTATTCAAATATGTCTATTGCTTTAATGTTGAAATACTACAGAAATCGTTTTTAAATTTATTTCTGGAAATAATTGTTGAAAGTTTATGGATACCTAATAATCACAGATCAATTTTGTATTTTTAGTGATAGAAAAACAGATCTCTAAAATATTATTTAATATGCAGTAAAAATAAAAATGAGTAAATAATTGGATTTTAAAAACATTTGTTCAAATGTTTGTGTGTACACAGGCAAATGGACATATCAGAAAAGGAGAAAAATAAACTATTAGTCTAAGGACAAGTACTTAATTGGAAAAAAAGAATTTAAAAATTTTGTCCAAAGTTACAATGAAGAGAAATGGAGATAGAACACAGTTATTCTGGCATCATCAGGACCCTGCAGGAAGTTTACCAAATATAAAAGTGAAAGTATTTGACTCCAAATACCAATGTGAAGAGCTTCCCTCTGCTTATTCTGAGTTTAGATTATGTGGGTGAGTTTGCTGAACGCACAGGAAGCTCACCTACCCATAGGAAGAAGATGTTTTTTAGCCCTTTGGTGAAGACTGAAATTTAGTTCAGTGGATACACAGTTCCTGAGCAAACATAATTGTATTTGAATACTAGCACATAGAGGTTTGGGCAACTTATTAAACTTCCAAATGCAGATGTCCTCAGATATAAGTGGGGGGTAATGATATCCTTTTGAGTTGATTTTCAGTGATCCAATCCCCCCTGGGATGGGCAGGGGGCTGCATACGGCCAGCAGGAGAGACACTGGGGCTCCTTACTGTGAGAAGCCAAATAACACTAAGTTGTCCCAAAATATTAGTAGAAGCATTAGGGAGATTTGAATCTTGAATTTTATAGTTTAACTAGAGCCCTGGTGCACAGGTTTGTGCACCAGTGGGGTCCCTTGGCCTGGCCTGTGGGGATCGGGTTGAAACCAGCTCTCTGACATCCCCCTAGGGGTCCCGGGTTGCGAGAGGGAACAGGCTAGGGCCAAGGGACCCCACCGGTGCATGATAGGGGCCAGGGAGGAACTGTGGGAGGGTTCCAGGATATGTCCGGCCCGTCTCACCCAGTCCTGATTGGCCAGACCCCATCAACAAACCTACCAGTTGAAACATCTACCCCCTGGTGGTCAGTGCACATCATAGCGACTGGTCAAACAGTCGAATGGTCTGAGGGACAATTAGCATATTACACTTTTATATATATAGATTCTACTATTAACTTCTGCTTTTCTGATATTATCCTATATTTTAGTTCAGCATGGATTTATTTTCATGCATTTTCAACTTAAATAAATAATAGTTATTATAAATGTTTTAATACTGTGAGGCAGTCAGGGGTTCAAGAGTTTTAGGTCT
Organism: Myotis nattereri; assembly: GCF_964212035.1. NCBI lineage: Eukaryota > Metazoa > Chordata > Mammalia > Chiroptera > Vespertilionidae > Myotis > Myotis nattereri. The sequence continues at coordinate 21,028,747 of NC_138081.1, forward strand.
ATAGTTCATGGCCACTTTCACCAACTGCGGGAAAATTGCAAAATCTCTCTAAATCTCAATTAGCCCACCTACAAAGTAGAAATAAAATTAGCAAGCCCCACCTCACAGGGGTATTATAAGGACATTCATTTACACTTATTGCTTTAATCAGTGTAATAAGAAAAACTCAGAAATATCAGTTATTATTATTACTACCACCACAGATGACCCACTTGTGATTCCTCAGTCTGTGAAAGATTCTATACCTTTTTATTTCCTTCTATTTGAAAGCATTTAAAGGTTCCAAACAATGTAGTTATATGCTGACCTCTCTACTGACCCTTGAAGAAAACAGTTTATCCAAGGAATCTAGAAAAGTCATAACAATCTCAGCAGGACCATAAAAGAGGAGATATTTTTTAATGTAGACATATTGTGAGTTGCAAATCCAAGTCATAATATGTCACTGTAATTTGCTGACCCCACCGTACAAACAGCAAATGCTATATTTTGACCAAATTAAAATCCTCTCCTTTTTAAAATATGCACCAAATCAAAGAGAAGCTAACCTGTGTTTATTAGACTAATGAACCCAAAGTATTTCATTGAACATCCCTGATTATAAGTCTCCCCTCCTCTCATTATACTATTGACTGCATGATGCTCATGGTCAAGTTGGTTTCTTATTCCCAGCATTGATTTCAATCTTCATGGAATAGGCACTGAGAAATCTTTGTTAAGGAAAGCAAATGAGTGAGTAAAAAACAAACAAAAACAACTATCTATCAATCATATCATAACTGAAGCTCTTTTAAAACTTATTCCCAGCATTTGCAATAGAAATTACTTCTCCTCAAGTCTCAACTGGCATCGCTGTAACTTGCAGGCCTTCAACTGCTGACATAGCGAGACTGTGTAAATGGGCCAAGGAGAAGCAAGCCAGGTTCACATTTGTGCTGCTTCACCACTCCCCAGAAGTCCCAAAACTTCCTACTCTATCGACCTTCAGGACTTGCTACATAATACCAAGTTGTCCCAAAATATTAGAGGAAGCATTAGGCAGATTTGAATCTTGAATTTTATAGTTTAATACCACGGTTAACTTCTGCTGTTCTGATTTATATATTTAAACTGAATATTTTATCCTACATTTTAGTCCAGTAGGGATTTATTTTCATAAATTTTCAATTTAAATGAATAATAGTTATTATAAATGTTTTAATACTTTTCCCTTGATAAGTAGGTTGGCAGTACTGTGACCAATGTGAAATTAAGGAATGGTGATAGTTGCCTTTGAGTGAGGCCTCCAGAGCTTCAGGCTCTAGGCTAGCCTCCTAATACTTATGCAATGTAGAAGATATTCTGGAAGCCAGATGTTACTGCAACTGAGGAAACTGAGCCTAAGGTAAGTAAGGTGACTCAGGTAATATATGTTTGGCATGTAAATTTGGGATGGCCTAGCTAATTTAGTAAATAAAGGGCAATTCCTGTAGAAAATAGGATATTTAGCTCACCTGCTTAGGTGAGATAGTAATTTATGTTTATAAAGGTTGTAAATGAGGGGTCACTCTAATAAATAGCATTAGTTCATTTAATATACACTTATCTACTATGTGCCAGGCACTGTCAGGGCCTTGTAGGAAAGAAAGCAAGCGAGACAGGTTCTGGTGAGGTGGAGCTTACAAATGGTCGAGAAACCATGCATCTGTCAACTTGTGAGAAAGAGCCTCACAGGTACTCTGCACTGTAAGAATGAACATATGGGTCTTGGTACTTCAAATCAACAAGAATGGAAAATAACTACCTCCTGTAATAAGTCTTGAACAATGTGGTGAGAATAAAATAATGCCACCAGAGGAAAAAATTAATCAAAGTGAATGAGGTAGGTTATATTATTTTGACTGCAACTCCCACAGCATGTGTCTAAACAGCCTGAATGCTTTCCCCTCATATATTCTCTGTTCTACTCTTTCTGTTATCAGCTTCATCGGTCAGGAAAGCAAGTGGTTGTTGTATCAATATATTTCTTATATTAAGGCCATCTGCCAGCTCAATTACTCGAATACATTCTCACAGTATGAGATTTCTCAGAGGAGTAATTCTATTGTAACACTGCAGAAATTATATAACTGTCTTATGTGACTGAGAGGAAAGAAATATTCAGAATGACAATCACTGATAACCTAAAGAGATCTCAAGTGCATTGTTTTATTGATTTATTTCTAGACTTTTGAACTTTATTTTGATTTTGAGATCTTAAAACTACATATTGAGCTTTTGTTTTGTTTCATTTAATTTAATGAAATATTATATTCACATTGTTAAAATAAAAAGACATGATGCCTAGAGCATTTAAAAGTAGTACTGCTTAAAGAGTAGTGGTATAATTCAGAAATAAACCTCTTATTTCTGTCTCATGGTCAATGTCATGCTTGACCTTTACCTCTATAAGCCTCAGTTTCTTCATCTCTAACATGAAGAGATGAGTCGGAGATTGTGGTTGAGATGCTAGTACCAAGTTTTATTCTGAATTATGGGCATACTTGATACTCTTCTTATAAAAAATGTTTAATTTTAAAAATAGATTGCTAAAAACTACAAACATGATTGATAGTATTTCTGTGATTTGATAAAAAGAAAATATAGAAATTACAGTTTTATAAAATAAAAGGGAACAGTTGGTGGAAGTTCTCATGAAAAAGAATGAGTCATATAGAAAATGACCATCCCATATGAAGGCAAGAAAATGTGTTCAAAACGCATTAGAGTATTTAATTTAAACACAGAATTATTATTCTGTGTATGCAACTATAGTAAGTGATTTTGTTGGAGGCCATGAAATTCTTTTATCTTAAAGACTATTATTGTTCTTGAAACAAATAAATTCTGGATCAACTTAGGCCTCTTTCAGAAAGCATATTCTTATTTTATTCTAAAAGAAAATTTAGATGTAGTCAAGTGGTCCTTTTCTTCTTCCTTTTTTTTTTAATTTTGGGTTTTAGCAAAAGAACAAAAATGAGTTTAATAGGAATCTGAGTTCAGCAATTCTGTCCTGCTCATTCCACATTTTGGCTTGAAATTCAGCATGTACCTGGGCTTTTAGAAATAGGTTTCAGTGCAGTCCTGCTGGGAAGCTGAGATAAAAACAGATGACCTCTGGTGCTCTCTCCCATAGCTGAGAATCTATTGGTTTACATTCATTAAATGGGTGTTCAAATTACTCAGTCTGATTATTTCTTTTTCCTCCTGCGATGGTGTTCCCTCTGTGCCCAGGTTAAAAAAAAAAAAAAATGTCAGTCCAAACCGAGACCTAAAATTCTCCCCCTGCTCCAGTGTACTCTAGACATCTTGAACAAAGACCACTGTGCAGGTGCTCTTTATTACATGGACAAAAATTTTGTTGAGGAAAAAGTCACAATTCTGCTCTTATATTTTTAGAGAGCCCAAAGTTAATTTATTTAATTTCCCCCCAAGGGTCAACTCTGTGACTACAAGTTGATGGGTCATATTTCTTTGCACTGGGAAAAGGTCACTGGTATAATCACATGTCCACAAGCATTTCTTGAGGAAAAGACCACATTCTTCTGAACCATAGAAGCTGCTTTCCCTGCCTTTGCTTTAAATAGGTCTCTGTTTTATTAGAGAACATAGCGCAGGAACAATTTCCTGATGTGGTGTTAGACAAGTCTCCCTGGAAGAACTTGAATGAGTAATGGACAAGAGTATTTCTTTATAAACTGTGATAAAATATATAAATGGAAGGGATCGCTGTCGTTTTTTTAATAGGTAGAATCTAAAAATTATGAGAATTCTGCCATTCGTGCGTCTGGTTTTGGGTACGGAGGACCCACCCTGTGTATGAGTACCTGGAGGTGGAAAGAGTATTCCACAGATGCCTGGAGAAGGCTGGTTCTGCACAGAGCCAATCTTGAATGAGTTTAAGATTCCAAGAATTCATTGATTTATTCACCAAAGACCATGCCTTTGAAATCATCATTATTAGGGTAATTAATGGTTTAGTCCAAGAAAAACTTGCAAACTTTCCTTAAGTAAAAAATAGCGCATGAGAAAGAGAAAATAATATTGTTGATAAATCAACCTTTTCATAAACAGGACAGCTGAAGGTATGGGCAACTGAGCCGGGAACTCTGGCAACTCCAGGCCCCTGAAACTACTCCAAAGATTGAAATAAATATTTGTCCAACTTGCAACCCACTAGGAACACATTAATATTAGCCAACAAAGTAAATATTTGTAGAATAAAGGAAATTAAAAGACAAATTTTAAAATATATAGAAGAAAGTTCTTCATTTCTATCATCAGACCTTTGCTGGCACATTAGGCTCTAAGACTAAGGAAGAGTGAACCAGCGTGGCCAGCATGGCTTGGTGGTTGAACATTGACCTGTCACGGTTCAGTTCCCCGTCAGGGCACAAGCCTGAGGTGCAGGCTCGATCCCCAGTGTGGGACGTGCAAGAGGCAGCTGATCAATGATTCTCTCTCATCATTGATGTTTCTATCTCTCTCTCCCTCTCCCTTCCTCTCTAAAATCAATAAAAATATTTTTTTTAAATAAAGAAGAGTGAGCCAGAAAATACAAAACTTTTGGTGATAGAGGAAAATCACCTTAGATGGTGTTGGTACAGTCAGCCCTCGTATAATGGCTACAAATGGCCACGAGTATGTGTTGGTGTGTATGGTGTATGGATGTATACATCTGCATATATGTCAAAGGTGTATGTGTGTGTGTGAGAGAGAGAGAGAGCGCACCTGCATTGGAGCTTTGAAATAGGGAAGAAGAAGTCTTATAAATAAAATCTCTGTTTCCTTGTTCCTCAGGCATATCCCATTTTCTGTACCTTTCTCTAGATTGACTACATCAAAGGATTTTCAACACCATGTGGTCACGAGATATCCACCTGGAGCCAAATCTGAGCAGAGTTTTGAAGCAGAGGAGTAAAGCATAGACCGTTTTATAAAAAGTTTTAAACAATGGAAAAAGTATTAAAGTGGCAGAAATGACTAGAAATAGAACATTGCAAAGAAAGGCATTGACAAAGTCAGGAGAAGGAAGGTGACAAGTGAGAGTAGGGGGCTCTTCCCTTCTGTGCTTTTCACCACTAACCGAACTTCCACTGAGGAAGCATGCCATGTACCCCTGGCAGATGCCAGTTTCAGTAATCATTAATGAGGGCACTGAGGACATTGCCATACACCTACACTACTCTTGGGGATCCCTCAGAGGAGTAAACACTTATTTGAAAATCCTAAAGTAACAATAGGCCAAATGCAGGATTCTGAAGAAAATAAACAGCATCTCACATATCAAGAGGCCTTTTACAACAGAAGTTTTTAAGATCTTGGTGGAAGACAGATTTTCTTCTCCCCTCCCCCCCATCACCCCCCAGGCCGGCTGTGCTGCAAATTTTCTCAGTCTATTGGAATTTACTGCTCTTTTCACCTAAAATCACTGTAAATGTTGTGACATGTCTAAAAATGTGTCTGCCTCTCCTGGTTTTATCAAGCCCCAAACTATTTTCTTTATAATCTGACCATGCACTTTCAAAAAGTGCATTACTGTATTCCTTACAAAGGCCCTTCTTTATTTTTCATATAGGAAATAGCTTTTTATTTGACTTCAGGGAAATGCCATAGAAGAAGATCAACTGATCTGTAGATCAAATTCTTTTGTACATGATCTGAACACAGGAAAAACATAACTAGCAACAGAAATAAACTTTTATTTGGGTAAAAAATAAAATATGGAAAAGCGAAACTGTATTTTAAATTGCAATGCTAAATTGACAATATAATTTTGTTGAAATTGGTTCAGTTTTGCGAGTGGAAAAGTAAAGTATTAATAATTATTCAAGGACAATACTTTAAATTGAGATTTTTCCCAAACTGGAAGATATGTCACCCTATAGATAGTCTTTATCTTTCTCTGTACCTAGATGTATGATTTGGGTGAACTAATTAACCCTGATGAGAATTAACCAGTGATGAAGAAGGTAAGCTCCAGTGTTAGACTTAAATATTGGCTGTATCACTTACTAGCTATGGGACCAAAGGACCTCACGTAGAGTTGGGTACATGGTGAGTAACATCGGCTAGAGCAGTGGTTCTCAACCTTCCTAATGCCGCTACCCTTTAATACAGTTCCTCATGTTGTGGTGACCCCCAACCATAAAATTATTTTCATTGCTACTTCATAACTGTAATTTTGCTACTATTATGAATCGTAATGTAGATATCTGATATGCAGGATGTATTTAGACGACCTGTGAAAGGATCATTCGATCCCCAAATGGGTCCGCGACCCACAGGTTGAAAACCGCTGGACTAGAGCAAATAGAACTGGTGCTAGTAAGAAAGTACTTATTCTGCCTGGCCACACCACCATGACACACTGAATAAAGAACTATAGGAAATGTCCTTAGAGTTATATTCCAGGAGATACTTGGTCATAGGTTTTTCTCCTAAAATTCCCTCACTCTATGAATTAAAAAAGGGCTAATGATATTGATGAACTGGTAAATTTCATATTATTCTCTTCAACATTATACCTACCATCCCATCCATGTCAGTTTTATTTGAACTTTACCCAGCCCAGCTCAAGAAAAAAAGAAAAAGAGCTATGATATATACACGCAACTCAAAGAATGTCTACAGCATTCCCTTTTAATAGTATAGGAATATTTACAAATTTGTAATATTTAACATAATGTTGAAAACCAGGAAAATTTCCTCTATTACCCTGTCCTGAGATTAGTCTCATTTCTAGAGAACAACAGTGACTCTTTTATTAACTTTTGATGAAATCACCTTATTACTTTAAGTTGTGTTTTGGGGATGAAAAGTGTGACAGTTCTTTCCCTCCAAAATGGAGTCACACCACATGACATTAGAAAAAGAAAATATAAGTGAGTTTTATTCTTAGGCCCAAGTTTTCCAATTAAGAAGTTACCATCCATTTCCTGAGTTTTCTCCACTTTCATTAAAGTGATAGAAAGTCTTAGCCTTTTTTGTACATACCAGAAAAATAAGTTCTTCTTGGATTACATGCAGGCCCAGCTTAAAGCAGTCATTCAATCAAAAGGAAATACTTCCTTTAAGTTTTACTGCTTTTAATGTTCAGTAAGAAGCCGTAATCTACTTCACTAGATGAAAGGAAACTATGTGTGTGTGTGTGTGTGTGTGTGTGTGTGTGTGTTTTCAAATGTGTGTTTTTCCAAAGAAGCCTTCCTTCCCCATCTAGATCATCAGCAGAGACCCAGGAGTTGGTACAAGTTACTTATGCAAAGTTCCTCAGTCATGCCCAACCAGTGGGTTGAATGAGGTCAGTTTATGATGTAAGTATGGGATGCCATTTTTCAAACAACCCCTGTGAGAAAATTATATTAAAAAATGAGAAAATAAAAATACTGAAGATGACTGAATAAGAAAAAAAAATACTTTCTAATACTCCCCCCCCCAAAAAAAAGCCACTTATAGACCAAGTTTAATGGCCTAATTACTTTATTTAAAGTCTATATTTGTGACACAAAATTTAGTGGCTAATGTACAATATTATTAAGCTTCAAAAAAAAAAAAAAAAACCCCAACTGGCCTTTGCAGAGGGTTAGCTAAATAAATCACTCTCCAATATTAGTGGGTTTGTGCCTTAATAAATTATCTAAAGAGCTTTTCAATAATCCATTTCTAAAGCTAGCAACAGAAATATATATACATATATACATATATATGCAAATATATTTAAGTATAGGACATTGAAGCACTAAATTTTTGATTATATATACATATAAAGGGCAATATAACATTTAAGCAACAGTAATCCTATATAATAAAAGTTTAATATGCTAAATGTCTGGTCAACTGGTTGGCTGTTCAACCAATCAAAGCATAATATGCTAATCATATGCTAAGGCCACTCAACTACTCCCTATGACATTCACTGACCACCAGGGGCCAGATACTCCAACCAGCAAGTTAGCTTGCTGCTGGCGTCTGGCAGATTGGGACTGAGTGAGATGGGCTCAACATGCCCTGGATCCCTCCCGCGGTCCCTCTCTGGCTGGCCAACCTCCCGTGTCCTTCCCTGGCCCCAATCGTGCACTGGTAGGGTCTCTCGGCCTGGACTGCACCCTCTCGCAATCCAGGACCCCTCGGGGGATGTGGGAGAACCAGTTTCAGCCTGATCCTGCAGACCAGGCCAAGGGACCCCACTGGTGTACAAATTCGTGCACTGGGCCTCTAGTTTAAAATAGTTTTTGTTGAATTAAAATGCATCATGTATGTTTATCCAAGTGGTTTCTGATAAACAAATATTAAAATAAATTGATAGGAAAAAGAATCCTCTCAGTTTCTCAAGTTAAGTCCACAGAATGTGACTGTATAGCATAAGTGTTACCTGATTTATGTATAGTCATCATATTTTCAGTAAAATATAAAAAACACAAGCTTAAGTTACAAAGTGGGCTACCTATTGTGATCCAAAACCTGGTTTGAATATCAGTTCTGCTATTTTCTAACTGTATATCCTTGGGAAAGTTATCTAACTTCTTGGTACCTTCACTTTTCTCTCTTCAAGTTGCTCTGGATGTCCAAAGAGTAAATGGTAGTTATTAATAGAACTAGAGGCCCAGTGCATGAAATTCGAGTTGGGAGCCCCCTCAGCCTGACCTGCGCCCTCTCCCTGTCTGAGACCCCTTGAGGGATGTCCACCTGCCAGCTTAGGCCCACAGGGATCAGGCCTAAGCCGTCAGTCAGACATCCCTCTCACAGTCCAGGACCCCTCGCTCCTTACCACCTTCCTGCTCGCTGCTCCTTACTGCTCGGTTCGCTGCTCCTTAGCACTGCCGCAGAGGCGGGAGAGTCTCCTACTACCGCTGCTGCACTTGCCAGCCATGAGCTCAGCTTCTGGATGAGCGTGGCTCCCCCTCATGGGAGTGCACTGACCACCAGAGGGCAGCTCCTGCATTGAGCGTCTGGTGCCTGGTGGTCAGTGCACATCATAGCAACCAGTTGTTCTGGTCATTCTGCCATAACGGTTGCTTAGGATTTTATTATATAGATTATTGACCTAGAAAAACATTTTGAGATCAACTAGTCCAATTCTTCATTTTATAGGTGAGAGATTTAAGGTCCAGAGATTTAATTGACTTTACTAAGGTCAAACACAGCATTATCAGCAGAGGTGGTGGACAGCCAGTGTTTCCTTTATCACATTTATTGTGCTTTCTACTCTAGAGTCTGTCTGCAGATAGTTTAGCAACTAGAATTCTTGGTTCAGTTTCTAAAACACTTAGGTTAAGATCTGTCCAGTACTGAATTTTTCTATGTTTTTCTCCAAAACATTTGAAGAAATGGAATCCACAATTTGGGGTGTAAGTCAATCTAAACTGAGGACATCCAATTTCAATAACATTTTAGCTATAATTAGTTGTATTCATTGGATATATCCATCCGATAAAATATCAGAAATAATACCAGTGGTTTCTGTTTTCCTGAACTGTAACTAGTGCTTCTCTGAACTGGAGACTTTAGTAAGTATAATTAGAGAATGTCTTCACATACAAATTAATATAAGTGAATTAAAATACTTTTAAAGTTACTGTAATATAATACTCCATATTATTTTATTTATTTATTTATTTATTTATTTTTAGATACTGGGCTTAAAATCTCAATTTATTGAAGTAAAAGGCCTGTGGTTATTTTGAATTATCCACCATTTCTAATGATTTTTTTTTTCAAATTAACTACTAGCAAAGCTGTGTTAAGGAAAAGAGAATATAAAAAAATCCATGCAAAATTATAAATTATTGTCAGTAGCTTAATCTATTATCCTTTCCAAAGATAACTGAATTTTATTAGGCAATAGCAAGACTTAAGCAAAATGAAGAGAATTAAAAAGGAAGACAATCAAGGTCAGCAGATCTTTCAAGGCATGCTAGAGTGACTCCTCCCTTAATCTAGAATCGAAACAAATGATTCTCTACCATCAGTGTGCATCCGAATCACCTAAAGGGCTAATTACAATAGCAATTTCTGGGTCCCACCCCACGCTTCTGATTCAACTTTCTGCAGAGATGCTAATGCTGATGGCCAGTCAGTGGATCACACTTTGGGAATCTTTGGCTTAGACTGCCACCCATATAAATGACAATATGATAGTTTAGGTAATATTAGCATTACTCTTATAGGCATCTGTGCATCACAGATACAATATAGAAAAGCAAGTCCAGGATGTTTAAGAATCAGATTTGTAAAATCACCATAGCAGAAAGGTTGGCTGCAGAACCTGTAATATATCCCAAATCAAATGGAACATAGGAACAAAGGAGTGGAAAATGGGACAGTTGTTCTGACACCAGTAAAACAGACAAAACTGAGTAAATGGAAATATCAGTAGCCTGAGCTACTAAACCTCGGAATGTGAAGAGGCAGCATGCCCACTGCAACAGAAGTTATTACTCTGGAACCCATAGCTAGAGTCGCTGTTTCCCTTCTTGCTTTCTTAACCTAATAACCCTCTCATTACCATCAAGCTCCAAGTTTGAACTTCCTATACGAACTCTGCTATTTTATCTTGTCACCACCACAAGACATTGGTTATTAACTCTTTCAAACCTCAGCATGTAAAACTCTAAATCAGGCACCCAGAGAGTACAGGTTCTTGACTAGGACATGTACCTTGCTCTCTGCTTGAAAAGGAAACTAAGCATTTATTTTTATTACCAACTCTAAGGCTGCAAACTGTGAGTGATATTGAGGATATCCACTAGCAGTGATGGCGAACCTATGACACATGTGTCAGAGGTGACATGCGAACTCATTTTTTTGGTTGATTTTTCTTTGTTAAATGGCATTTAAATATATAAAATAAATATCAAAAATGTAAGTCTTTTTTTACTATGGTTGCAAATATCAAAAAATTTCTATATGTGACACGGCACCAGAGTTAAGTTAGGGTTTTTCAAAATGCTGACACGCTGAGCTCAAAAGGTTCGCCATCACTGCACTAAGGCGACTAAATGATCTGTGAGAACTGATCACTCTCTCAGACAAAAACTCTCTCTATATCCAGGACACTTTCTGGCAAAGCCAGAAAAGAATATAGAATGAAGTCTTTGAAATGGAGTTGAGAGGTGGAATTAAAATTTTTTTCCAGACCTATGTGCTTTGTAAGTGTTCTGAACTTATTAGAATATTACATATTTTGCATATTTTACTTTTATAATATTCTTTAAAGATTATTTCTTTTATCACTATTTTACCAATGAAGAAACTAAGACTCAGAGGGGACTTGCTCTAAGTCAGTGGTAGGCAAACTGCAGCTCGCGAGCCACATGCGGCTCTTTGGCCCCTTGAGTGTGGCTCTTCCACAAAATACCATGTGCAGGCGTGCATGTACAGTGTGATTGAAACTTCATGGCCCATGCGCAGAAGTCGGTATTTTACTATGCATGTGGCTCGCGAGCCACAGTTTGCCGGCCACAGCTCTAGGTCAACAAGTAATGGCAAAACCAGAATTAAACTGTATCTAATCTTATTTCCTTAAAAACTATCATTAATGTTTGAAGTTGAACTCAAGTATGTAACTGAAATTCATAATTACTATTAATGTTCATATTTTTCCAAAGGTAGAAGAATCAGAATGTCACCAAAAATCACATTTTCTACTGCTTTTCTCAATCGTAATAGGTACTTCACAAGCATTACTTTAAAAATTTTTACACACCCTCACAAAAACCTTTTGAAGGACTGTGTGTTTTTTCTTTCTTCTTTCTTTCTTTCTTTCTTTCTTTCTTTCTTTCTTTCTTTCTTTCTTTCTTTCTTTCTTTCAGGATGAGGAAACCAAGGTATCAAGCACTTACAGAAAGGCATCCATCTAAGTGATAGGTCAAGTATTCAAATCCAGATCTACTAGTTACTAGTACATGATTCCAGAGACTAAGATTTTATCCACTCCACTCTTAGACCTCTGATATAGGTAATTTATCTGTTGGTATCTTACAAGCTAAGATCCAGCGAAAAAAATTTAATCCATGAGCACCAATGAATATATCTTGTGCCAAGACTTGCTTTGTAGTGAGTATTCCTAAAACATAATTATGATATGCTGATATGCTAACAGGTTCAGTATCTTCTTTCTACCAAAGAATTAACAAAAAAGATTGTTTTCATTGTTTGTATGGCTCTTCAGAGTTTTGCATGTGTCTACAAGCCCACACTCCCTTTGAAGGCATCTGCCCACCAATAGACCCCAGCTCTGGCTATAGCTGATTATATAAGGGATATGAATCTGACCCAAGAGCAGCTATTCCATAGGTTTTCCAGGGTCCCCTAATTGGAGTTCCCACAAGCTGTATCAATCAGATCTTTTAAATTTTAAACTCAGAACAAAGGGAAGATGCAAAGTAAAAATGGGGACAAAGAAAAAGTAATTTATGAGTGGTGACATGGCATGTGGCTCAGGTCGGGCCCTAAAGACAAACTCTAGGGCAGTGGTTCTCAACCTTCTGGCCCTTTAAATACAGTTCCTCATGTTATGACCCAACCATAAAATTATTTTTGTTGCTACTTCATAACTGTAATGTTGCTACTGTTATGAATCGTAATGTAAATATCTGATATGCAGGATGGTCTTAGGTGACCCCTGTGAAAGGGTCGTTCGACTGCCAAAGGGGTCGCGACACACAGGTTGAGAACTGCTGCTCTAGGGTAAAACTCTTGCTAGGGACACATGAATAAACACTGGAGGTATGAAATGTTGCACAGTTTATACTCTCCACTGTATACTTTTAAAGCATGCATAATATTCTCCCAATAGTTATTAAGACAATGAGTTTTACTGGATAAACACATGCAGAACAATGAAATTGGACCCCAATCTTACATCACTCACAAAATTTAACTCAAATCAATTTAAAAAACTTAGACATAATTAACAGTAATACTATAAAACTCCTAGAAGAAAATGTAGGAAAGAAGCTCCGTGACATTAGTGTTGGTAATGAGTTTTTGGATATGACACTGAAAGCACAAACAATAACAACAAAAAATCGACAAATGGAACTATGTGAAACTTAAAAGCTTTTGTACAGCAAGGAAACAACAAAATGCAAAGTGACCTATAGAATGGGAGAACATGTTAGTAAACCATATATCAGATAAAGACTTAATATCTAAAATACATATTTAAGAAGAGTTGTGACTGATCAAAAACTCAAAAATTTTAAAAACTCAATTTTAAAAAGGGCAGAAAATCTAGACATTTCCCAAAGAAGACATCCAAAAAATGGTCAAAAGATACATGAAAAGATGCTCAACATCACTGATAATCAGGAGTTATCACCTCGCACCTGTTAAAATGTCTACCATTAAGAAGACAAGCGATAAAAAGTGCTGGCAAGGATGTGGAGAAAAGGAAACCCTTGTACAATATTTGTTGGAATGTAAACTGGTGCAGCCACTATAGAAAACAGTATGAAGGTTCCTCAAAAGAAAAAATTTTTTTTAATCTACCACAGAATCCAGAATTCCACTTCTGGGTATATATCCAAAGGGATTGAAAATAAGATTTCAAAGAGATATTGCAGCACTATTCACAGTAGCCAAGAGATGATAACAACCTAAGTGCCAATCAACAGATGAATGGATAAAGAAACTGTGGTATCTATGTATTACCTATCTATCAATCATCTATCTATCATCTATCATTACCATCAATCATCATCATCATCATTATCATCATCTACCTATCTACCTATCTATGTACACACAATGGAATATTATTCAGCCTTGAGAAAGGAAGATACCCAGCTACTTATAACAACATGGATGGATCCTGACCACATTATGCTGTGAGATAAGTCATGCAGAGAAAGACAGTATGATATCACATATGTGGAATCCAAAAAAGGCCAAATTTCTAAAAACAGAAGGTAAAATGGTGTTTACCAGAGAATAGAGGGTGAAGGAACAGGACAAATGTTGTTTTAAGTGTACAAACTTACAACAAATAGTAAATAAATTCTAGGGATCTAATGTACAGTATAGTGAATATAGATCAAACTTACTAAGAAATCAGAACTTAATTATTCCAACTACTAAAAAAAAGGATAATTATGCAATGTGAAAGAGGTACTAACTATCACTACAATGACAATCATCTATACATATAAAAGGCTAATATGCAAAGTGTCCCCTCGGGAGTTCGACCAGGAGACCAGGAGTTCGATTGCTCGCTATGATGTGCGCTGACCACCAAGGGATGGTGTGGAACACGGCAGGCGACCAGCAGTGGCGGCGGCGAGGCACTGAGGGAGCAAAGGAAGGAGGAGGTGGGGAGGTAGGGAAGCAGGGAGGCAGGTAGGCGGGGAACCTGATTAGCCCTGATCACAGGCCAGGCCTAAGGACCCTACCCATGCATGAATTTCATGCACCAAACCTCTAGTATTACAATATATGAATAAAACAAATTAACATGTTGTATACCTTAGCTTTATACACTGTTACATATAAAATACATTTTAATTTAAAAAGGAGAAGAAAAAGGAAAATGAGTCTTAAAGACCATGTTGGAGCTATTAAACTTAGCATTAGTCTGTTTGTCAGCTAACGTATTTTAAGAATTCTGTCAAATTAAAAAAAAAAAATTAAATGGTTACAAATATATAGAATTAATAACTTATATTTAAGTGACATAAATTCCTTAAGGTAAGAAAAGAGAGGACTTTATGTTCCCAATGCCCTGTAATAAATATGAATAATTTTAAACTATATAACTGTCTGTGTAAATGTGCTTTGTCAGTCTGAGTCTTTCCACGGATTCAAGGTCAAAACCCATTACACTGGTTTCCTCTCCAATGTGATACAGAGGAAAACCAAGAATTCTGAAGTCAGTCCTGGATGCAAATCATCTCCTGATGCTTATTAGGTAAATCACTGCAGATGAGAAGCATTCACTCTGGTCAATATTTTACTTCTCTGTAAAAGATAAGCTACACTAACTCATACTCAACCTCATTATCATCGTGTAGGTTAAAGGAGTGCCACGAATAGTATAATGTTCTTCTTTTAGTTGCCGCATGTTTTATCATATAAAATATTGCTCCAATATATTTAACTTCGGGCTTCAATTTATTTTTATTATATAGAGTGTGGCTTTAATAGTTTATGAAAAAGTAGGTCTGATATATGCTTAGTGTCATACCTCTTCCTACCATATTCAGTGATGTACAAATCCAATGTATAAAGGCCTCTCACAAATCAGTTTTGAAAAATTCAGCATATCTCCAGAAAACTGGTCAAAAACTCACACATTTAAATTTTATACTCATCATGCTGGCTCAGGTTTCATACAATCTGTTGTTTTTTGGTCTCCCTAAGACCTGTATACTTTCATGCCTTCCTCGTGAGTTCCTTGTTCTTATAAAAAGAACATGAGGTAAATGATATTTACACTCCACTTGAAAACTTCAAGCTTGAGCGTCCAGTCTCATGTTCCCCAAATGCAGTCAGGGGAAGCTGCTTTCTCAACACTGTTAATGCATCATTACCAAGCCAGATGTGGGTGACAGCAGCATTTTCTCTGACAGTTCAAATGGCCCATCTCCGAGAGAGTGTTTAATTCGGGACTGCAACTGGACAGCGCTATCCAGACCTCTACAGCACCCTTATTATGGGTTTCAATGTTGTTGCTGGTATCTTCCCCCTTTTTAATAGGTGAGGCAGCTGACAACTGAATTAGTACGCTCTTCTTCGTATGCCAGTGGCTCATGACAATAGCCTCGGGGGGAAGATATAGATAACTGAGAAGTTTTCTCACTGTTGTGATATATTTTTTCATATGGTTAATAAGGCAATTGAAATGACATTCTGTCACAGTGGTGTAATACAGTGAGCTTGTGATTTCCCTTGTGCTACCACTAGGAGGAGATGCATTTTGTTTAATACTTTTTCTTAAAAAAGAGGAAGAAGAAGAAAAGGAATATGCTGAAAGATGTGACAGTCTGCAAACGTGAATGTCCTTAGTCTAATCATATATCAGCAACCAGGGGGCTGTGGGCCAGGCTGGGCTTGTTCTGGTGATGAAAAGGTTGAGTAGAATTAATAAAGAGAACCTAAACACCCAAAGAACATCAAACAGCATTAGAGGTAGAAAAGCTAAACAGATGTGAGCTACTCTTTTTAAACAAAAAAATCTTCCCCCTCAATAAGTGAGCGTTTGTATATAGGACTCATTTAAGATCTTCCTTTGTCCCAAGCCCCCCTCCTAGTAGATGCCCACATCAAATATTAAAATGTATTCACATTCCACATTATATAAACGCATGTGTATGTATGTATGTATAATGGCACCGGTTAAGTTGTAACTAGTTGGTATAATATTACATTTTGAGAACATTCAACTAAACATAAATTGATTATAATTATGCAATGTTCATTTATATTTTGGATCCGACATTTCCCCCCTATGTTTTTTATGTTTTTATTAGCTCCTGAAGTATTTGCAGGTCCTCCTATAGCTTCAAGATAAAATAACGTCTTTGAGAAATGTACTTTTCAGCCTGAGTCTGTCCAAAAGCTGGATAATGAGAATTCCTGACTGTGGTGAGAAAAAGGGTTTCACTTGGTCTCATGTCAAAGTCCCATGATGCAATGTGAATATTTAGACTGTGAAGATTATATATTAGTGTCAAATACGTATGATTTAGTAATATACTTTTCTATATTAAAGGTAAGTATATTATCCAATATTATCAAATTAGCTGTATCAGCTTAAATATGTTTGGAGGAAGGGTAAATAGAAACAGTTATCTAAATGCAGAAGGATTAGAGAGGGTTTATTATCCACCTGAAGGTGTTCACTTTCAGGATTTTCAATCTACTCACCTTTACCAAGTATTTCGCCTGATGACCTTCTTCAGACCTATGAAAATAGACATTTGTCACCTGTTGCTAATATACAGTTCACTTTTGAGATTCATATCCTATGACAGACATTACTCTTCTCCAAAAAGATTGATTTTTGTCTGCACTTTGGTGAGATCCTTAAAGTTTAGCAAACAGCAGAACAGATCAAAAGTATAAACAACCCCACAATTTTCAGCTTGTTTCTAAAATGTAGATTTTGCTATCCTCACTCCAAAAAGAGAAAACCAGGCACCATGAAACTGTGATTTAGCTAGGGTAACAGAACTAATTAAATGGCAGAGTTACAACATACATTGATATTCTAATTCTACTTTCCATTGACTCATGTTCTTATGTAAGTGAAGAAAGGGAGCCTGGCTGCTGTGGCTCAGTTGGTTGAGCGTCATCCCACGCACCAGAGGTTGCTGATTCAATTCCTGGTCAGGGCACATGCCCAGGTTGTGGGCTTGATTCCTAGTAGGGGATGTGCAGGGAGCAGCGGATCATTGTTTCTCTCTCACATCGATGTTCTCTCTCTCTCTCTCTAGATTCAATAAAAACATATTTTTAAAAAGAAAGAAAGAAGGGGAACTGCTTATACTGAAACATATGATTCTTCCTATATTTTAATTTTATTGATTTGTCTCCCAGAAGTAATAGATAATAACCTTCCTTACTCATTAAAATAAGCAAGTTAGAGATTCTTTCTGATTTCTAGGAATTGCATATAAATGTGATCTAAAATAGTCTGACCCTGGATTAAGAGATTAGTAGGCTGAAGTTTGAGGGCTGTTTAGATAATGAAGTTTAAATAGTTTTTTACAGATGTCACCATTTATGGGGACCTCATATAACAATGACTCTAAGAAACTGGTCAGAAATGATGAAATTTTAAAGTAGTGAATCATTCATGGGTTATGTAACCTCACATATCTATTACTGTCTAATAGAAATAACTGCCATGTGCCCTAGTTTCTTAGAATCCCCATGAGTAACACAGAGACTTGCCAGAGTGAGAGGTCAGAAGCCCTTACATTGGCTGGGACCCAGGAATGGGCATCTAGAAAAGGCATAATGCTTTGGAAAAGAAGAGTCCTAAATATCAAAGCAAAGAGTAGCACAAGACAGGTACCAAGGGAAAGGTCAGCTTAAGAACTGCATACAGGGTCCTTTACTACACTTGAATATACTAGTATTTATTTGTAGATGCCTCTGCCTGGGCAAAGCAGACATTAGGACAGCCTTTTTGCTGTTTCTTTTAAGTATTTTAGCTTTTTCCAAGGTAATGCGGATCTGAAATGACAACTTGGTGATGTCAAGATGGGCACACGTGTGAAACTTATGGAAGGAAGGAAGATTGGGTTTCCTAACATCTATTACTCAAATGGGACAGCCTCTTCAGGGGGGAGAGGAGATTTTCTACATATAAGTGTGATTCAAGTGTTGTGGTTGACTACTACCTCACTTCAACTTATTGTTGTGATGTAGTAATACCTGGGAAGAGTTAATACATGGACTGTATTTTATATGAAGCAGTTCAGTAAGCACAGGAACTTAGTATCATTGCTCACAAAGCCAAGGGTGAAATAATTGACATCTGAGGAAATTGTTCAAAAAAGAAGGGGTTGGGAGATCCTGCATATACTCAAATAACATTAACAGATCTACTAGGACATCTATTCCACAAAATATTTAAAAATATACAAAAGTTTAACAAATGGAAATTGAGCAGGAGAAGAACACCTAGGAAAATGCATAGGAGCAAGTTATAAAAATATTAATGAAGTGTGAATGTACATTTAATTTCTATATAATAAATATTAGTAGATTGACTTCAGTTTCTTCTTAAAGTCAGAATGAATCAGACTATCCCATTCAGTCCTTTTTCTCATCTTGCTATAAGTTGAGTGGAAAGAAAGATAACCTTAGTTGCCACTTTTTAATACATTGATAATGCTCACCTGTTCTTCTCACACTCTATTCTGAACCCTCCATCCACCCATCCTACTCTGGCCCCTCTCTGCATTGCACCAATGTCTAGTACAACAGTAGAACAGTTATTATCAATTGATATCTGAATATACTAGTACCTCTCATCTCACTCCATATTTGAAACCCTGTTCTGTTATTCATTGCACCAGTTTGCGAGGTCCAGAGTAGTGCCTCTAATCTATCTGTGCTATAACTAAGCATGAAACAAGCCTGAATATGAAAGCTATGGATCTAAAACTTAAGGAAGGAGACAAGGAAAAGAAGGAGAACTCTCAGGAAATAAAAAACTAGAGGGAAATTGCACTGGACAAGAATTCTTAGCGAGGGGCTTATCTCCTCTCTTCTCAAGAGCACATGGAGAAAGGGCAATCTCTGAGACGTGCCCGTTTTCCATTTGTCTTGAGGAACTCTGAACTGAATGCACCGAACTTTGTAATGGTCCTAAGATCCTACAGACCTGATTTCTGGAAATTGCCAATCTATTTTCTCCTTCTGAGAAGGCTGCCTCAGGAAGTTATTTTCACTCCTAAGTTTGTCTTGGAACAAAAAGAATTAGCTTGCTGTTAAGAGCAAAATCATTAGGTGTCCCACTTTTCTCTCTGTAGCCATAACCTAAGGACAGAACAAGTTCTTGCCCTCAAGGATCTTACAATCTCTCTGGAAACACTGGGTGTACATTAGCATTTTAATAGTGCAATAATTCTGCCATGCTGTTGGAAATGCTTTACTTAGATAGGCACAACAGCTACATTTTATTCTAATGAAGACTCATTGGCAATATGGATTAGCATTTGCCAGTGGGAAGTGGCTATTAACCTTGATATATATGAATGCACCCACATAGAGTGGCCCTGTCTATATACAGAGTACATGTCTAAGGTATAACAGGGAGTGGAGAGAGTGAGTGAGGAGAGACCATCTCCATGCTCTGATTTTTAGAGTTGCTATGTTTGAAACTAGAGGAGAGAGAAGTGGTTCCACCCTCAGGCATAGGTAGAGGACCAAACTTGTCTGATCAGTCACAACTCTTCTTAAGTCTCAGCCTTTCAATATCAGGAAAAAAAAATGATCATGTTCTTTTCATTTTCAACTTATTGAGGGTCAATTACAATCTGGCTATTTTTTTTTTTGAGTCATCTACATGTGTGGCATAAATGCTAATCACCCATGTTGGTTTTTGTTCATGGTAATAATGCTAATACTAAGAATAATAGCTACAATTGATAGAGCTGTTAAAGATGCATGTGGCACTTTTTACATGAGAGTCCATTTCATTCCCACAACTCTAAAGTACTATGATTGCCCAAGATTTCACAACATGTGCCAGTGGGTCCTGGACTCGTGTTTAACTCAACATGTCTGCTCTCTTCACTTTACTGTAAAGTGAATAGACAGTGTCTCTTATACACAAACAGAGCTGCAATCTATGCTTATAATATAAGAAACTCACAAATAAAAATGCCAGTAAATCATATAAAGCTCTCACTGCTACAACCTCTCTAAAAATATTTAAATTACACGAAGACATTTGAAGATCAAGATTACCAATACTGCGAAGATGTATCAAACCAGAATTAATAGACGAGTCCCTTTTCAAAGACAGTGATCCCGAGACTTCCTGCCCCCAAGATTTATCCCAGCTTTAGGAACAATGAAAGCACTCAAGCGCAACTCATCCATTTTGGAATACTATATTGCTAGCCAAACTTGCCAACCCCCTTGACACTACCTTTGGTTTCAGTGATGGCGTTCCTTTTGTTTGTTGTTTCTCTGCTTGTCTTTCTTATTTTTACTTGCTTTGATGTCTCTAATCCTACTGATCCACGCAGGTGACCAAACTTTCATCCGTAATCTGTAGCATTCAAATTAAAGGAATGGTTTATAGATTCTAGGATTTTCTGAGCACCTCAAATAAATCCTTCCTAGGCCCCTCATGAACAGATAAAACCAGGAGCAGAGGATGAAGTTAAATTGATCCCAATCAATGTACCACAAAGCATCACATTGCATTCACTGCCAGTCAACAAGCAAATAAAGATCTATGCCTTCTTATTTTTAAAAATAAATCTTGCTTTTTATTATGTTTTACTTTTTTCCTAGTACTACTTGATCATGTGTTGATTTTTCCTAGTAGGTAAAGAAAGATTCGTGGGAATAATTCATTCTTCATTAGATGATAAACAGCTTTTGGGTTTCCACAGAATCCTGTTTCTTGTTGCTCTCTTCAACGGAACACGTCGGAAATGTTTATGCTCTGTGTTACACTAAGAACAAATATCATCTCTTTTTCATAGCAAAATCCTACATCTCTTTAGAGAAAACAGATAGAATGGAAATCAGTGCACTTTTTCTCAGTCACATTAAACAGAAAGGTTAAGCTCCTACTGACAGGAAAGATGTATTTGCAAGTGATTAGTTATATTTCTATCATAGAATGTGTCTGTGTTCTTCCTTTGATGTTTAAACAAAGCTCTTGAACATGCTGGGTTGTGTGCTCTGATGTTGATTTATAGGTAGAATTGAATTCCAAACACTGAGCCAGTAGGTAGGCTTTCATAACAGGCACAGACTTTCCCCCTGCTGGTTAGTGTGTGACTAAGCGATGTTGTTCTAGGGCCAGATCTGTCAAGATAGGTATACAATGGGGGATTCCTTCAGACACTAAGACCAGAGCTATTCGGAGGGCCACATTTTTGCTCGACAAGACTGCTGAGTTTTAAACCCTTAGGAGAAAAATAAACTGTGTAAAAAAAACACCTTTCTTTTTGTTATTGTTCAACAATTATGTTGACATACTTTCATTTAGAAAGAAAGCGTACCTAGGACAGAGAGGCTGAAGGTAAATCAGGAAGTCGGACAGCAGGCGGGATCGAGGGCAGCCACTGCCAGTCCTAAAGCAAGCACATCAGACGAAATGGTAGAGCATCTGCCACCGGCTTATCCACGCCTCCCTGGCTGACTTCTCTCAGCGTGCTGAAGCTGGGATCCAGGCAGCATCATAAGCAGCTCAATGAAGCCATCTTCTCAAAGCCACAAAAAAGGGAAACATTAATGCAATGCAGATATTTGGTTCAATTATCAGAGGCATTCCCATCTGGCCAAGCCCAGGGAGATGGGCACCACTGTAATCATAAAGTGAGGGCATGTGCAGCACCTCAGGCTTCAGACTCCATGACCTCAACACATGTGAAAAGCGCAGGGCCATGCCACCATCTGAGCAGAGAAAGAGCAGCTCACTATTGCCAGAAATGCTTCATTTTCACCTGGACTTTTTGCCATGCATTTTCCAAATAATGGATTGCACTTTGTATTTGACATCCGTTCTATTTTGGGACATCTTGGTGCAAGCCCAGAAATGTAATAAATGTAAACTCTTTAAGGCCATGAAACAGACCTTACAACAAACAAGCTAACAATTTAATAATGTTATTGGAGAAATGCATGGATTGCCTTTCTCCTTTGCTAATGGAAGTGGGGTTCTTGGAGTACCGCTGGAATAAGCATTTCTGGAGGTACCCATGGGAGGATGAGATGTGGTAGAAAGCTTTATTTGCATAGGATTACATCCCTGGGTTTGCAAAGTCCCATTTCCATTAATTGATACTGGAAGATGGGCAGCTGGGGATTCAGGAGAGCTAGAAGCAAAGCCATGTCCAAAGTTTCCGCTCCATGGTAGAGCTGGGTCCGGTTTAGCATTAGGCTAGTTGCAGTCCATTAGTGAATTTTGTGAGGCCATGAGCCATGTGAACAAATGCAGGAACTCCTGTTTAGGAGATTAAATATCCCAAATCATCCCCTGCTTGCAGTGGCCACACCTACTCTGGCCAATGACCTGTTCCCAGGTTTGACAGACAGAAAGTTCCTTCGCTATTTCACCCAGACTTTACAGGGCATGCCTATAATATTTTTCCTTCCCTTTGCTCCTTTCCAGTTACTCCTAACTAGGTTAAATTATAATGGTATTGCTTTTGTAAAAGGAATAAATACATATGTTGTGTAAAATATGTAAGAAACAGAAAATTTACAAAGACAATGATTTCAATCAAGTAAATTTGAAGATCTAATTGGCCATATTAAGTAATACTGAATTAGACAGCATCTTATCCTATATAATAAAAGCCCAATATGCTAAGTGTCCGACCCTTCATTCGACGGTTTGACCAGTCGCCATGCGGTGCACTGATCACCAGAGGGAAGACACTCCGACCGGTAGGTTAACTTGCTGCTGGGGTCTGACTGATCAGGACTGGGCGAGTTGGCAGGACATGGCTTGGAGCCCCGCCTCGATCCCTCCCTGGCCCCAATGGTGCACTGGTGGGGTCCCTCAGCCTGGCCTGTGCCCTCTCATAATCGGGGACCCCTGGGGGGATGTCAGAGAGCCAGTTTCAGCCTGATTCTCATAGGTTTCAGCCCAATCCCCACAGGCCAGGCTGAGGGAGCCCCAGGTCTCTGGTCTAGCAAATAGGAGGACACACCTAGGGGTTGTACAAAATGGAATGTTTTTATAGCAATAAGGGTGGGGTAAGGGAGTCATTAACAAAAGAAAAGGAAGGATTATTGTTGCAGGGGGGAAGGAAATGGGAAGGGTTTTTAACATGCAGATTTACACTTCTTCCTATGGGGGATTGCTTCACCAGGAAATTCCAGACTGGTTGATAAAGATTTTATTTCTAAGAAAGGTTTGAAACAGCACAGATATTAAATTTAGCTTTGGTTTCATTGACTTTAGCACACTTTGGGCCTGTGGTTTTCTCTTTAACAATATTTATAAACACAACATATATGTTCTGTTTTGTAATTTCCTTTTCTCACTTACTTTTTTTTAAAATATATTTTTATTGATTTCAGAGAGGAAGGGAGAGGGAGAGAGCGATAGAAACATCAATGATGAGAGAGAATCACTGATCGGCTGCCTCCTGCTCAGCCCCTACTGGGAATCGAGCCCGCAACCTGCGTATGTGTCCTTGACCAGAATCGAACCTGGGATCCTTCAATCCTCAGGCCGACACTCTATCCACTGAGCCAAACTGGCTAGGGCTCTCACTTATCTTTTATTGTGAATACATTCGATGTAAAAAAAAAAATGTTTACAACTTTATTTTAGTTGTGAAATATTCTCAATAAGTGCAGGTCTTTATTTTCCTCCAAACTTTATTGTATACAGGTGCAAAAGACCTTAAATATAGATTTGTAGGTGGCGGTGAGAACAGCATCAGCTATTACACTGGTGGGGCCAGACTGAGAGGCTAGTAAGTCAGGGCAAGTGGAATAGGGCTACTGGAACAGGAGCAGGTTAAACACAACTCAAAGCGTCCCCAGGAGGCTTGCAACCAGAGTAGCAATGGCAGCAGCAGTTCAGCCCAGGCAAACTCTCTGCACTTGTCCCCAAAGCTCCCCTTTCTCTGGCTTCTTAGTGAACCATAGCAGCCCAGCCTAGACTCATTTCCCCAGCCTTTTCTTGTTTCACTGTCCTTGGCTTTAACAAACATCCTCTATAATTTCACATGGACTTATGTTGTGAAATTTTTCCTGCGTGAAGTCAAGAACCCACACACGTCTAGCAGGCCCTAGGCCAGTGATGGCGAACCTTTTGAGCTCGGCGTGTCAGCATTTTGAAAAACCCTAATTTAACTCTGGTGCTGTGTCACATATAGAAATTTTTTGATATTTGCAACCGTAGTAAAACAAAGATTTATATTTTTGATATTTTATATATTTAAATGCCATTTAACAAAGAAAAATCAACCAAAAAAATGAGTTCGTGTGTCACCTCTGACATACGTGTCATAGGTTCGCCACCACTGCCCTAGACAGACCCACCAAGGGCCCGTCCCTTTCCTGGTAACAACACCAGACCTTGATTCAGCAGCCTCTATACTTGAGTTCTAGCTAGAAAAGATTTCAGAGCCAAGACTCAAAATATAAGAGGAAATATATTTAGTAAGTTACAGAGGTAGAAGTGAGAAGAAATGAGTTCAGGAGGTAGTGTGCCTGGGGAAGGTAAGTAGGGAGAAGGGGAAGTCATGGGCATGCTTCTAGGAGGGAGAGCACATTGGGTCCTCCAACTTAAAAGCGCTTAAGGATGGAGATGTTAGAGGAGGTCCAGAGGTGGATCTCAATAGAATATTCACCAGCTTTTTCAGGTGTGCCCTTTAAGGGTCCTGGTCTCTACGGATTGGTCAGCACCAGGGCAAGGGGTCATTAGTCCTGGCATCACCGACCCGGTTTTGTTGCTCTGCTGGGCCTGAAGCCGAAATACAACTGAGGCCCAGATGTGATCTCTGGGGAGGAAAGGTCAGGGAGTCTAAACTGCCTGACCAGTGACACGAAAGGTCATTACCAGAGATATACTAGGGCAGGAAATGTTACTCTGGGGTGAGGTCCTTGTTTGCTCAGTTTTGCCTGTTGCTAGGCACCCAGTGCTTCTACCCTGGTGACCTATGATACCTGGCCCATCGTCCTTGCTCTGCTGTCTGCCTAAGTGCCTACCACAGATTTAAATATTTGCTTTTTGAATATATGAATGCATGAAAATTAGCATACTTAAACTAAATACTCATTTTTTTTCAATGCCCAATTTTTCCTTTAAACATACAGGGTGGGAAACAGTAGGTTTACAGTTGTTTGTTTGGAAAATAATGCAATAGTTAATTAATAATAATACAAGAATAAACTCTGTTTCTCGTGCTCACAACTGTAAATCTATTTTGTCCCACCCTGTAATTAATATATTCTTTTCTAGATGTTGTTCCATTAACAATTGGGAATTATTAATTTGGACTAAAAATACATTTTTCTTTGTTCCTAATTTGCGTCAAGGAGTTTTTACCAAATTGCATACTAATTCATAATTTTTTTGAGATGAACTTTAAAAATGGGAAGAACTTGTGTATACTCTCGTCTTCACTCAAAAAGTTAAGGAAATGCTATTAAAAAAATCAAAGGACTACAGGAAACCTTAATAAAGCCTTATTAAAACTTGATATTTGATACTCAGATATATTTAATCAACACATCTTTTCACAATTATTATTTCAATGCATGCCTAAATTTAGTTCTTAATCCCATAATTATAAAATAAAAGCATTTGTTGTTTATGCCTAGTGTTCCATGTGTCAGTATTTATGACCATTTGGTCAAAATTCCACTTGTCACATACCTAAATGTGTTTTGATTCCTTATTAATTGATGCTACTTTCTCCTTCTTAGTCATCTCTTTTAAAAATTTGTATCCTCTAATCCAGTGGGTCAGCAAAATATTGCTCACAGGCCAAATCCAAACATGTGCCCTGCTTTTGTTGAGCCTCAAGCTAAAAAATGTTGGTGTTTTTTTCTAAACATTTTTAAAGTGTTACAAAAAGAAATAAAGAATATGTAAAAATGAATAGACCATATGTGACCTACAAATCCTAAAATAGTTACTACCTGACCTTTTACATAAGAGCCCTGACACCTGCTATAATTCCACAGCAGTCTAGGCTAATGCTAGATTTACCAAAGCAATTCTTAGAAACATCAGGTAACTGGTACTAATCATGATAATGACAATAGTGTTGAGGGAGAAAGGGGATAGGTATGGCATTTTGTAGTCAAATAAGTCTAGTAAACCCAGAATTAAAAAATGTTAATTCATTTTGTTATTGCAGTGTCTTCATATATTAATACTAGAGGCCTGATGCATGAAATTCGTGGTAGGTAGGGTCCCTAGGCCTGGCCGGCGATCAAGGCCGATCTGTGGGGTGACCAGGGGTGCCCCCGCTGGCACCCGCCTTGGCTGGCCTGAGGCCTGTGGGCTGGGGGGCAGCTCTTGCTTTGAGCATCTGCCCCATGGTGGTCAGTGCGCGTCATAGCAACCAGTCGTTCCTCTGGTCGTTCCACTGTTCGGTTGATTTGCATATTAGGCTTTTATTATATAGGATGCTAATATGCATTTTGAATCTCCACAAGTAAGAAGACAATGCAACCAAAAGCATTGTTCTCAATCTTACTAACTGTTAGATGTAACTTTTAATCTGTCTAGTTCCATCTTCTACTAGTAGCTTTGAAGAGAAGGACTACATTCAACAACATAAATTTAACCATGAATAAAAGAAGTTGGCTGAATGAAGTGTAATCTTTTTCAGTTCTCAGGTGACTGCTATGTGGCTGCATCTTACTTGAATGCTTTCTGTTTATCAGCTTTGTTTACAAGTTATTGACCTTTAAATCCTATACCTATGTCTACTGAGACATAAACATTGTTGTGTGCATATTCAAATTTTGTTTCACCAATGACATACACAACATCAGAACATTTTAGTGACTGTAAAAACTTATATAGTATATGCAAAAGCAACATGAAAAAGTAACTTTCCTTACAAATTTTTAAAACAAATTTGTGTCGGCAATTTCTTCAATTGATAACATTTAACATTCAAGTCAGGAAATTGGACTAGATGATCTCTAGAATCTATTCGGGAACTATGACTACAGGGTGCTCTTGGCACCTGTTGTATATAATCAAATACTTCACATTTAACCTAGCTTTCCATATATTTTCCTACTTTTACAAACCTTCACACACTCATTTGAAAGCTTCTCAAACCCAAGTCTTCAAAACAACAACAAAAAAAGCCAATTCCTATTTTACAAGGTAAGGAGATTTGGGGTAAACTTATACCTTTTGTTTCTAACCCCAATTCAGACTCATTCATGCACCATGCTGCTTAATGACATCAATAAAATTGAAAAAAATAATTAAGACCCACCAGTTCTACATAGGTGTTTCAACCAGAGTTCTACTAGACAAACAGAACCCATAGTATTTATCTATACATAAAGTTTTTTTTTTTTGCAATGAATTGACCTACAAAATTGTGGGACAAGTCGGATAAATTCAAAAGTTGTAGAGTATGCTGCTAGTGAGGGTTAGGCTGGAAGCTCTGGGGTATGAGGTAGTGCTTCAGACCATAGGTAGAATCAGTTCTGTTCTTTTTCTTTTCGAATTTTAAAAAATTATTTTTAATTATAGTTGATATATATTAGTTTCAGGTGTCCAACATAGTGATTAGGCAAATCACTATACCTTACAAAGTGGTCACCACAATAAGTCCAATAACCATAGTTATTATGATATTATTGATAATATTCTCTATGTTGTACATTATATCCCCATTACTTATTTTATAACTGGAAGATTGTACTTCTTAGTGCCTGGCCCTTTTCTTCCCATCCCTCTACCCTCTGGCCACCATCAGTTTATTCTCTGTATCTATGAGTTTGCTTCTGTTTCATTTTGTTTGCTCATTTGTTTTGCTTTTAAGTTTCCACCTGTAAGTGAAATCATACAGTGTTTGTCTTTCTCTGTCCAACTTATTTCACTTAATACCCTCTAGGTCAGTGGTTCTCAACCTTCTGGCCCTTTAAATACAGTTCCTCATGTGTGACCCAACCATAAAATTATTTTCGTTGCTACTTCATAACTGTAATGTTGCTACTGTTATGAATCATAATGTAAATATCTGATATGCAGGATGGTTTTAGGCGACCCCTGTGAAAGGGCCGTTCGACTGCCAAAGGGTCGCGACCCACAGGTTGAGAACCGCTGCTCTAGGTCATGTTGTCACAAAGGGCAAGATTTCATTTCTTAATAGCTAACTAATATTCCATTGTGTAGGTGTGTATATATCCATTTATCTTCCCATGGACACCTAAGTTGCTTCCAGGTCTTGGCTATTGTAAACAATGCTGCAATGAACATAGGGCCACACATATCTTTGGTGTGTTTTTTTCCCCAGATAAATACCCAGAAGTGAAATTGCTGGGTCGTATGATAATTCTACTTCTAAGTTTTTGAGGAAGCTGCATACTTTTTCCATGGAGGATGTGCCAATTCACATTCCCATAAATAGTGCATCAGGGTTCCTTTTACTCCACATCCTTGCCAACACTTGCTACTTGTTGTCTTTTTTATTATAGTCATGCCAACAGGTATGAGGTACTATCTTATTTTGGTTTTGATTTGTACTTCCTCGGTGATTAGTAATGTTGAGCATCTTTTTATGTGTTTGTTGTCCATGTGTATGCCACTTTTGCTCTGGCCAGGTAGCTCAGTTGGTTGGAGCATCGTCCTGTATACCAAAAGGTTGCTGGTTCTATTCCCAGTCCGGACACATACACCTAGGTTGTGAGTTGGAGCGCCAGTGGGGACACCAAATAAATGTTACTCTCAAATTGATGTTTATCTCTCCCACTCTCCCTCCCTTTCTCTCTAAAAATCAATAAAAACATATTCTTGGGTGAGGATAAAAGAAAAGAAAGATGACACATTCTCCATACCTATATGTAGTAGTATATATCTAGATCGGCGGTTCTCAACCTGTGGGTCGCGCGACCCTTTCACAGGGTCAATAATATCATAATAACTATGGTTATTGGACTTATTGTGGTGACCACTTTGTAAGGTATAGTGATTTGCCTAATCACTATGTTGGATGGTCGCCTAAGACCATCGGAAAACACATATATAACTAAATACTGTTTTTGTGATTAGTCACTATGCTTTAATTATGTTCAATTTGTAACAATGAAATTGGGGGTCACCACAACATGAGGAACTGCATTAGGAAGGTTTAGAACCACTGATCTAGATAGATATAAATATAAAATCAGGTGTAATAATTTATAAATTAGAATATATACTAGTTCTGTGGTCAGCAAACTGCGGCTCACAAGCCACATGCAGCTCTTTGGCCCCTTGAGTGTGGCTCTTCCTAAGCCTTAGGAGTACCCTAATTAAGTGAATAACACTGTACCTACTTATAAAGTTTAAGTTTAAAAAATTTGGCTCTCAAAAGAAATTTCAATCATTGTACTGTTGATATTTGGCTCTGATGACTAATGAGTTTGCCGACCACTGTACTAGTTCATTTATACCAAATAACCTAATCTAATACTAATGGCAGCCTAATATTAATTAATTTAGAGAGAATATTTTGTTCTGAGATTCTATATTTTGTTTTTTGTTTCTAATTGTCATAAGTACAACCATGGTGATAGCTTCACCTCAGTAATATTATTATTCAAAATTCTTTAGCTCAATGAAAGATGTTGACTTTTTAATTTTTATAAATTTACTGTGTCATTTTTCCAAACCTCGCTTAAATTCATAATAAAGCATACCCACCTGTCTATTATCATACCCAAAGCTTCTCATTTATTTCTAAATACAAAATCAATCTTATTTCATGTTAATTTTTAAATTCCAGATTTTGAATGAGCATTTTCTGACTTTACTCTGACTACCAGGACAGTATTTTTCCCTGTCAGTTCTGAAATATGAAATGAGAAGTCTGCTTTTATTAATCTAGTTAGAGGAATGAACTTCAGACTTCTAAAACGCAGCAAAGAAATTGAGTCAGGCAGGAAAAAAAAATAATGAGAAAGTTAGGATGCCTTAGCGAGCAGACAGAGTCATTTCATGTTGAGGTTTCCCTCAAGCAACTAAATCGAGCCCAAACAAGCCTATTTCTCTGAAACTTGCTTTACCCGCCATTCCGTCACGAAATACATTGTAATAATATCATAAAACAGCTTGAGACGAAGAAAGATTCTGATTGACTGTTCAACATTCCAAAAGGGTAGATTAATATCTGTGAATCTCACAGCTGAAGCATTTTAATGCAAACTTGCAGTTTGTGGGAATTGAATCTGTCCGCCAAAATCATTTATTTATATATAGAAAATAGGGGGGGAAATAGACATTTCATAATAGCAATGAGTCCAGGGGATGCTGTTATCATGAGCTAATCACATCCCATGGGCATGATGGCACTCAGCTGTGTCCCCTGTCTTGTATTGCTCCAGAGGAATGATTATCTCATGATAATAACCCTTATCGTGGCTTAGTGGATAATAAAAAAATAACTTTCTTCCCAAGTTCTGGGGTATTTATCAGCTAACTTTTTCCCTCTTGAGTTCTGGTCATATGTTACTTCCTGCTTAGGAGACACAAAGAAATTCTCTGTTCTGATATTATTTTCTATTGGCAAAGTGCAAAAAAATAAAAAATAAAAATGTGTGACTATTGATCTGCCTTTGCCTGTGAAAGAGCAGCACTGCAGACAAGCTCTAATCTCCCGAGACCTGGGTACGGAAGATCCATACTCGCATTGACATTTTATAGGATGTCTGGACTGGCTAATCCACTTTGGAGAAACAAACGTATTTTGTAGCATGGAAACAATAAGGCAAACAGATGCTTATGAAATGCCATACTTGTTTCTGTGGTGTAATGCACAACTATCTGATATATACATTTAATTGGAACTCACACACCATGCAACTTAAAATGTGGTTGCCCCACTTAGACAAACACCTCCCACCAATGACCCTTACACTGCCAAACTGCCAGGGATGTAGAAAGAGATTTAAAATTATGTCAATCACAACAGGAGGGACACTAGTGCTTCCTGGCATATTTGCAGTTTAGGTGCAAAGGCAATGGGAATGTGGAGGCAAAGGCATGGAGAAATAGAAAATCAGAGAGTATGAATAAGAGCAAAGACAATAAGGGAAGAAAGGAAGTGGAAAAGAGATTTTACCACACATTTCTAATTTTTGCCTACATGATAATCCCCAAATTTTCTAATCTGCCATTTTGCTAATAAAATATCTGTGCTTTTTTTAAAATTTAAAAAATGTACTTTTAACACAATGCTTTCTACAAATAGAACACTGGTTATAAATGCACTTCTTTTTACATAAAAGACCAAAATCTAGCACTATGCAATATTTAATGTTTAAATATTTAAACATTTAATGATCAATGAAAAAATAATTGCCCTGTTAAACATAGTATAAAAAAATCCAAATGATCCATTTGAAAAATACCAATTGTAGTATATTTATGTAGTAAGATAAAACTAAATATGTGGGAACAATATTAAGATGTATTGGTACATGGATATTTATTCTGTAGAAGGTACAAATCTCCAAAACTCCATAGACCATATTGTACATGTTCACATAGAGAAACAGAGATTGTAGTGTACCATGGCTTAAAAGAAAGAATAAGAGATTGCTTCTACTCTCTGCTTGACTATCAACAAGGCAAATGGACTTGAGCAAATACTTCTATCTTTCTTTTCATCTATCTTTTTTATAAAAAAAAAATTATACTTCAGATTAGATTAAGTTCTCATGCTCTGACCAATTCTGACTTTCTAAGAATTTATAATTCTATACAGATCACATTTCAGTTTATCTCATAGTCTACCATAAACTTTAATTGAAATAAAAAACACAGCATAAATATAAGGCCAAGAATAGAAAGAAAAAGAATATGAAAATGGAGAACATTTTTGGTTATGTCAGCAATTTGCAAATTCACCAAGTTTTCAGTTTAGTTAAATTACTAGTCCTTCTGTTGAAAAATGTCATGCTAAAATTATTTACTACACTGAACAAAAACTGAATGTTAGGTAAGGTAAATATCAGTATATTTTATATATAGGGCTACAAATATTTTTATGTAATACAAAAATCAAATGAGCTATTTTCAATGCAAGACGGCAGAATGGTGATTTTTGCACTCATGTTTATTCTCTTTACCTTCCAAACACCTCATAAAATTGAGAAGGAAAATAATATTGAATTGAAAGAAACAAACAATTATGTTAATTTATCTGATCTAAAATGTGTTAGGTCAATGAATTCAGAAAAGACATTAGATTATTTACATTATGACTAAAAGAAGGATGTGACCAGTTTAGTTGGAGTTTTAGAAAATCTATCTGAATCTCATTATACCAATGCCTTCTTGGTCACCCTATTATGCAAATACTAGAGGGCCAGTGCTCCAAAATTCGTGCACACGAAGGGGGGTACCTCAGCCAGACCTGCGCCCTCTTGCAGTCTGGGACCCCTCCGGGGATGTCCACCTGCTGGCTTACGTCCACTCCCTGGGGGATCAAGACTAAGCTGGCAGTCAGACATCCCTCTGGCAGCCTGGGAGCCCTTGGGGGATGTCTGACTGATGGCTTCGGCCCACTCCCCAAGGGGAGCAGTCCTAAGCTGCAGTTGGACATCCTTAGCGCTGCTGAGGTGGGAGAGGCTCCTACCACCACTGCTGCACTTGCAGCCATCAGCCCCACTTGTGGCTGAGCGAAGCTTCTCCTGTGGGGAGCATACTGACCACCAGGGGGCAGCTCCTGCACTGCATCTGCCCCCTAGTGGTCAGTGCGTGTCACAACAACCATTCATTCCCTGTTGTTCTGCCATTAGGGTCAATTTGCATATTACCCTTTTATTATATAGGACTAGAGGCCCGTTGCATGAAGAGATTCATGCAATAGGCCTTCCTTTCCCCTGGCTGCCAGCACCGGTTTTCCTCCAGCACCCGGGGCCCAGGCCTTCACTACAGATGGAGCCTTCAGTCTTTGCTCTGCTGCTTCGCCCCTATGTATGCAAATTAACCGCCATCTTTGTTGGGTTAATTTGCATACTCTCCTGATTGGTTGGTGAGCGTAGCGGAGGGATGATTAATTTACATGTTTGTCTATTATTAGGTAAGATTCTTCATATTGATGACTTTGTGATGAAGTAAGCATGTGCAAAAGCATAATAAATAATTTGGGTTGATGACACACAGTCTAGCTCTATCCTAGAGTATATTAGAGGGAAAATTTAAAGAAGTTGAAAGTACAAAAGGGATAAAATAAGAG
This sequence comes from Myotis nattereri, assembly GCF_964212035.1. Lineage (NCBI taxonomy): Eukaryota > Metazoa > Chordata > Mammalia > Chiroptera > Vespertilionidae > Myotis > Myotis nattereri. Next base: position 21,062,343 of record NC_138081.1, read on the forward strand.
GGGATAGTATTTGTTTACATTATTTTTAAAAAGGGACTATGTAGACATGGTAGTGTGGCAATATAGTCTCTCAGATTCTCCAAATCCCTACCTGCATGAAACTAACCAGTAATTAGATAGCAAAGGCTGAAACAAAATTAGAAGGGTGAGGGGAAAATCACCATTTGCTACATAATATGGCGCCTCTATGTTGTGAAGAGGGAAGTAATGGGGGCAACAATTGATGGACTTGGGAATAGGAGAACCACAAAACAGTCCCTAGGTATCAACTGGCCAATTAGAGAACAGCAACTGGGAGTAGATATGGTTTTGACCTCTCCACAGGAGATGAGTGCAAGTGCCCTTCCTAAAAAGGAAGAAAGGGATTAGTGAGGTCCAGCCCTTATGAACTCTCAAAACTCACTAACCAGGGCTCTCTTCTAGAACAGAGCCCCACAGTGAGGAGAAACTTCTGGAAGTGGAATCAAAACTGAATAAGAGAAGGAAATAAAAGTTCAAGGTCAAATGGTGGATGGGAACAGAGTCAGGAAATAAACAATAGAAGGTGGAGTTCTGTGAAATTGAAAAACTTTTCCTAAACCCTGTGTCATTTTAAAAACCTAGAAAAGTAATTTCATACAAAATTAAGCAGCAGAAACTGATTGATAAAATTTCATGCAAAGTTATTTTAAAATAAAATAAGAGGAAGAAGCAGAACAACACACCCATAGACAATGAAAGTATACCAGAAAGACTTGTTTACAAAACAGAAAAAAAAATACAATTAAAAACTGGTAAAAGAGCTTAAGAAAATGATATTGAATGATAATGAACAACAAATCAAAATTGGAAAAATTTTTAAAATGAGAAGATAGAACTAAAGTAAGAATAAAAAACAAAAGTCATTTCAAAAATAAAGTACAACTACAAAAAACACACATGAGATGTTAATATAACAGATAACACATTAAAGCACACTAAGGGAAATAGAAGATGAAAAAATATATTCAAAGACAAGTGAGAAAAAGAATAAATAATAAACGTAATTTTTTTAAAATGACAAATTTAATATTGAAAGAATGTATATTTAAAGAAAACCAATATTGTTCACATTACTGGTGATATGTAAATAGAATACAAAAAGAACTTCAGACATCTAAGATGATTAGAGAGATATTAACGTAAGTCATGAGAATTAAATATATAGTTACCTATAGAAGTAAGTTACATAAGGGCTAAGAACATGAGAGTATACTGTGCAATGACTATATCATCTGACAATGCAGATATGATACAAGCAAAAAGTATGGGGGGGAGGGGATGCAAAGAATATATACTAAAAAAATAATCTTTTCTGTTACCATATTGGTGGTAGTATTATATTTGTTATTCTGAGATATTTGCTTGTATAATATGAGGTAGAACAAATGAGAAATTACCAAATATTCTAATCTTATCATGCCTCTATCTTAGAGAACCAAGATTTTTAGTGTGGAAGAAAGAAGATAAAGATGTAATAGAGAAGAGATTGAGAAAAAAAGATACATAGTTCTTATTTTGATTGAAGTATCAACATGAACTAAAATGGCTTCTTAAAGATGTAATAGAGAAGAGATTGAGAAAAAAAGATACATAGTTCTTATTTTGATTGAAGTATCAACATGAACTAAAATGGCTTCTTAAAGAAAAGGTAGATTTCCAGGATGGGAAAGAAATATACAAGTTGAGCCTGGCAAATAAGCACATGATGTGATGCTCATCATCATTAGTAACCAGGCATAAGCTAACTCAACCACAAGCGATACCACAACACAACCAACAGAATGGTTAAATTAAAGAAACAGTCATTATCAACATGTTATGAAGATGTGAAGCAACAGGAACTCTCATAAAAATAAGAAATGGTGCAACACATTTTGAAAACTTCAAGTTTCTTAATAAGTTAAACATACACAACATAAAATCCAACAATTTCACTCTTACGTGTTCACCCCAAGGAAATAAATATCTTGACACAAAAATTTGCATACAAATGTTTATTCATAATATCCCTCTATTGGAAACATGTCAAATATTCATCAATAAACAAACTGTTATATCCTTACAATGGAATGCTATTTAGCAAGAAGGTATAATGAACTAACGAAAGACTCAGTTACATGAATCTCAAAAACATTATGCTGAGAAAAAGAAGCCAGATAAACAAGAATAATGCTGCATGACTCAATCTATGTTAAATTTTTTAAAATTTTTTATTTAGAGTGACATTCAATATTACAGTAAATTCTTGAATAGGAAAAATGAATCAGTGGTGACAGAAAGCAGAACTCTGGTTACTTTGGATCAGAAAAGTTTGATGGTGATGGAAATATTCTATTTATTGTACAAGCAATACAATACTTGTTGTGGTGGTAATTACATATTTGTATACATTAATGAGAACTAATAAAAGTATACATTTTAAATGGTTCATTTCATTTTGCATATGCCTATCTCAATAAATTTTAATTTAAAAAAATCAGAAGGCTGATACAGTAACAAGCACAACTGCAACCATTACAGTGCACTTGCACACTTGATACCTCCTTTGGCATATGGGTAGCACCCTCAATATCCTCATGGTCAGCATAAATGCATTAAGCAAAACTATGCCACCTCATCTTTTCTACTGAAATGTCATTACTGAAAACTCCAGGACAGGGAGATCAAACCTATTCTTGTGATGGCTTTGAATTATTTTGAGTTCCTGGATGTGTGAAAATATTCTGATTTTATTTCTTGCTTTGGTTCTTACTGCCATTCCAAGAAAGTTCTACCCAACTCAAAAGGGAACCTTAGTAGAGGAAAAAAATGAGTGAACAATTTAATAAATAATGGAGAATTGTTGAACATTCAAGGAAATTTGTTATTGTCCAAGAAATAAAAAATAGTAAACTGACTCTGACAAATAAAAGTAAGCCCAATTGTAATATTAAAACAAATGTCAATTATTATCCCAAAAGATCATTAGGGACATATTTCATTAACAAATATACAACAGTGTACCATGTAAAATGCACAATCAGAACACAAGGAAAAGCCAAATAAAATTTAAAAAATGAAATTAAAATAAAAATTCAAAGAACAGAGTGGCTAGGATAGGACACAGGAGGGAATGACAGAGGAAGGTAAGGGCCCTTTAAGCTATTGGAAGGGCTTTGTATTTTCTTACTAATGTGATGGGAAAACACTGGAACATTCTGAACATGGAAGAGTTATGGCCAGATTTATGTCAAAAAGATGCCTGTGTATGTAGAATTGACAGTAGCTGAGCAAGAACTGAAGTGTCAAAACCAATTAGGAGGTTATTGAAGTAATCCTGGTGAAAACTGTGGTGAGTAAAACTAGGGTGCAAGCAAGGGGGTTAGTAGAAATAGTTGGATCAATGATATAAGCATTTTAAATGTAGAGATAACTTGGATCAGATATGAAATGTGAGGAAAAGAGAGACAACAGAAATAACCCTTACGTTTGCCAATCAAGCAATGAAGTGAAACTGGTGCCACTGTCAGTAATAGGGAAAGTTTTAAAAGATACCATGCCGGCAGAAATCACGAGTTTTGTTTTGGATATGTCAAGTGAGAGCTAACTGTTAAACTTTCAGGGCACCAAGTAAGAAGTTCATATATAAGTTATAACCCAAACAAACAAATATATAAACAGGGATAAGATGCATCGAGAATCAACCCAAAAGCCCAGCATTCAAGTCATGGAAATAGCAGGAAGAAAATGAGCCAAATTATTGTGATAGCCACTAATGCTGATCAAGAGATAGTTCAGACTTTTTGCTTTCCTAGAACATGTTGAATTTCACTTTTTGACCTCCATTCAGTGGGGTGGGGGATGTAAACAATTTAGGCCAGTTCATTGTTAACAAAGTAAAAGGAATTGCTACCACACACTAAATTTCAAATGAGGACATCCAAAGACTTCCTGTTTCCCCTGTAGGTATAGCCATTGACCAAGGTTATGACATCAACTGCTCCAACAGTCCTGTCTAGGAGTGACAACAACAAACAGAGCCATGATGGACATGTATCATTAGTGAGAATGAATCTATGTTGTTTTAGATCACTGATTGGAGTTGCTTGTTACCACAGAATAAACTAATCTATTCTGATCGGTGCGAGTACTGATCAAAGGAGAGGGAGGGAAAAAAGACATTTGTAGATCCATACTGTCTCAGCTATTTTGTCTCCGATGCATCTGTTCTTAAGACATTACTTGAAAATATACTCCAGCAAAATGAGAGAGTAAATAAAGAAAGAGGATGACATGGGATCTTGGAAAATGTGTCTCCAAGCAAAATAAAGAAGGAAAGTCTCAGGATGGGCAAGAGAAGAGAAGGCAAAAGAAAGACTCTGGGAAAAGAAAATAATATGAAAAACAGATTATATTATTGAGATATTAGAAGAACTTGAAAATATGACAAAGAATGGAAAAAATGAGGGAAGAGTTATATAAGTAGTAACCACTCACCATCACCATCAGAATCCTTCCCTCCCCCTAAAAAAAAAAAATTAAAACTGTGCAAGTCAGAATTCCAAGATGACTCAAGTACTCCGAAGCTTAACGAGAAGTCAGGCAATTTCAGAGACAGTAATTCATAAAATCTACCAACAGGTAGAACATGTAAGTATTTGGAAGATAGTGGCAATAAGACAAATATAAATTTTACAAAAGCTAACATACATTAATCAAAAACTTTCATGCAGTATTGTAAGTTATTTACAATTATTTACTCTGTTTTTACCACACAAAATCTATGAAATATGTTTTACTGTTAATCCAATTATTTAATATATCTTTTTATTGATTTCAGAGAGGAAGGGAGAGGGAGAGAGATAGAAACATCAATGATGAGAGAGAATCATTGATCAGCAGCTTCCTGTACGCCCCCTACTGGGGTTTGAGCCTGCAACCCTAGCATGTGCCCTTGACTGGAATTGAACCTGGGACCTTTCAGTCTGCAGGCTGACACTCTATCCACTGAGCCAAACCAGCTAGGGCTGTTAACCCAATTTAATGATGAGGAAACAGGTATCTTGAGTAACTTGTTCAAAGTCGCACAGCTAGTAAGTGGCAAAGTCATATTTTGAATCTAAAAGTCTAGGTAAATTTTAAATACTCATCACCATGGAGCTACACAACTAGACACTCCAGTAGAGGTATAATTGAGCAAATGGGTAACCTTATATAAAATGTAAGATTTATATGGAAGGGAAATATGATCCTGAAAATGGTGTGTGTGTGGTTATAGTGAATATTTATTATCATGACATCCCTGGATAGTATTTGGGAATTAATACTCTCCAATTCCAATCTGTAGTTCTAGAGGAGCTGTGAACATTATCCCCCATACTCTCCTCCAACACAATGGACATGTGACTTACCCAGGACCAATAATGGAACTGTCGTTTAACCACCAAGCCTAGTCTAGTCTGGAGTGGGCATGTGATACAAGTCCTTGCATAGAAAATTTCAATGTGGAAAGAAAAAGATTCCTTTCTCTCTAGCAATTAAAAAAAAAAAGATAGAATATGGACTCCATAATCTTACTGCAGTTAAATGCAAACTCTGGGCCCTTGAAAGACATAACCATGATCACTTAGTGTGGATAAGAAATCGATTAAAGGGAGGACATAACGCAGAACGCTAAAGTCCATGCCATCTACCAATTCCTGGAGCCACCATTCAAAAGCCTGGGGAGCTCTGAACTAGCCTTCGCTCATTCTCGTCAAGACTCGAGTCAGAGTCTTGCACAAAGGATTTTGCTCACAGGACCAGAAACCACAGTGGAAAGTCACCTGGGACATGAGCCTACTAGGATCTGAGATACAAATCCATAAAGCCCTGGACTATTGTCTTGCTGCTCTCTGAAGGATCCTGCCGTTTGCAGTTTGAGGTCTTAACACTAGAGGTCTCTCCGTACTCATGAGCCTTTCTCCCTGCGCACAGGGCTCTGCCTCACACCCCAGCTTGCTGTGCTTATTACTTCACCCCAGTCTGCAAAATCTAGATACCAAATGTGAATTGTGCTAAGATTAGAAAATGTCTAAGATATAGAATCTTGAAATGCCAAATCCTGGCTCTTCCTAAAGCCATGCCACATTCTATGATAGGCATACAGAAAGTACACTTCGCCAAAACACCCACTATTTTAATAAAATAAAAATTTTAAATTATATTAATATCGTGCTTCCCTCTCCTTCCCTCACCCCCAACCAAAAAAGAGCCAGTGAGGTTGGCTGGCCCCAGGGAGTCTCAGAGGCTCCTTTCACCTGGAGTCCATGTAGCTAGAGTAACAACAGCATGTGAGTGACTGACCACCTTAGGGTCTTATGCCTCACACTTAGATGTTAATAGCATTCCCTTGAGGTGTGCTGTGAAGCATCCTCAGAGCTGGGTGTTTAAGCTGGGCCATTCCAGGTCTTAGCCTTCTGGGTATCATATTCTGATAGAGAACAAGTCAAACCCAAAGAGAATGATGGGGGAAATATAGATTCTACCTAAGGCCTGGACTAGAGCATTAGGCAAGCCTATTTTACAGTGGCACTATATTCATGTGGCAATATAGAGAGGGACATGTACCAATCAAAAAAAAAATGCCAGGGTTTGTGTGTGTGTGTGTGAAAAAGAGAGAGAGAGAGAGAGAGAGAGAGAGAGAGAGAGAGAGAGAGAGAGAGAGGATCAATGCTAGATGATAGATAGATAGATGATAGAGAATTACTGAGTTACATAGTCAAATAGATCCCAGGCAGAGTTAGCATAAACTTTGTACCTTTTAAGTGCCCTTGGACTTGATTCATCCCATCAGATATTCCTCCTCAGAGCTGAAGGCAGGCTGGAAAGGGTGATTGAAGTGGGGCCTCAGCAGGGCTGGGCGGGAGTAGCCTGGGATTTCACCTGGAAACCAACAATCTCATGCAGGTGGACTCAGCTAAATGTCTGCAACTTTATTTATACCTGTTTACGACTTTCCCAAAGATGGAATATGGAACTTGATTAATTAGAAAACACTCGAGTTTAAGCTCAGCCTTCTTTCTTAAAACCTCTGTTACTATTACTACTTTTCTAGCTAGCAAACTGAGACTTGTTGAGCATGGTGCTCCACCATGAAGGGCTGGATGAGTGAAACTGAAGGACAAATGCTTAACTTTGCAAAGAATCTCCAGAATACCTGGTAAGCAAAACTTACATTAAAACCGCACAGATGATTGGCCTTACCAAGGACTCATCTCACAGTATGTGTCATTTAAATGCCAAGACTCCGCATGCTTCAAATGTGACTCAGTGTATGACAACTTCAAATTCACACAACTTTTCAGCACCACACAGAGTGCACCAAATAAACCTGCACTTAACCAAAACCCAGAAGAATAAGAAATGTTATGAACCTCATGCTGTCGTGGTCGTTATTCACAAGGAACATTCATTTTTATCGACTAAAGGGTATCCAATCCTATAACATTAAAATGTTCTGTTCAGGCTGGTTTTGAGTGCTCATTCTTAGTGGGAGTCATCTGTAGCTGCAGTATGAGAAGTATTTGCTAGATGTAACAGTGAGATTCTTGGCTGAGAGGGCCTTTAAACCTGGGGTTATTGGGACGCTGCAGTTTCTTTCTGGAAGCTTTAAAAAGTTAAATTCACTCTCATCAACAAATATGCTGTAAGCGTGGCTCGTTGAGGGTGTACCACGTGAACCCCCCAAATACTTTCTGGACGATTATTCTGACACCTGTTTTGCATGCCCTATATGTGTGAGCAAGAAAGAGATACATGTGCATATACATGTTTTTCCTTTCACTGTAAAGTCAGTGGCACGCTTTGTCGTGCTTTTTAAAGTGCGATCCTTATGTTATTCCTCAACATGCTGCCCAGCGTCCTACTCCCACGACAGCATTGCTTGCCAGGGATGTGCCACATCACCCCTTTGGCCTAGAAGCCAGCCAGACAATGCACCTCTCGCATGCCCGTCCTCATTGTAATTCTGCCCAAGCTCTGCCTGCCCCCTCGCCTCTCCAAAGGTCAGCCTGAGGTCTGCACGCCACCGCTAATGGGTGCCAACAGCCTGCTCAGTGCTCCTGCTGGGGCAAAGCAAATGGTCTCCTCACATCCCTCTCTTTCTGGAGCAACCTCCTTTCCTTCCTCCTTCTGTCTCCTGCGCTAGCTCTCCCTTTCTCTGCCTTGCAAATGACTCTGAGGAGCTAGACTGGTGGATGATTTATATTTTTTAAAAAGCACTCCATTTTTTTTATTTTTTATTTTTTGAACTGGGCTCCCTGAGAGCACTCAGGGCTGCCTCGTACTGCTCAGCGCCTACCTGCTCAACTGCAGGGAAACAAGCTTCTGAAGGCTTTAATGGGATTTTGCCCGAGGCTGTTTTATTAAGATGTCGGCTTTTTCTGCTGCCTCTGCAGCTGACACCATTCACTGTCAGCTGTCCCCTCCCCTCCCCACCCCCACTGCCACCCCCCCAACAATGCACCAAATTATTCGCTTCATTTAGTGCTCATGGCAAATTGGGAGAAGGAGCCCTAGTGGGCCAGACGAACCAGGCAGAGAGGTGAAAAGCCACTGTGCTACTTAACTGGGGGTTTAAAGAGGGTGGAGAGGCAAAAAAAAAAAAAAAAAAAAAAAAAAAAAAAAAAAAAAAAAAAAAAAAGGACTAAGTCAATGCCACTGGGGCACACTTCCACTCTATTAGGGAGAATCATATTCAGGATCAACATACCCATTTTGGAAGTTAATTTACATTACTCATTTACATGAAACCTTCATTTTGGCAAGTCTATACAAAGCTTTGTATAATTACCTACGCATATAATGTGTATTGTATACACTTTGCAAGCCATTTTAGAAATTATGCCATTCAATTAACTACATCAGCGATTTTCAACCTTTTTCATCTCACGGCACAAATAAAGTAATTACTAAAATTCTGCAGCACACCAAAAATATATTTTTTGCCTATCTGACAAAAAAAGTAGGTATAATTTTAATTCATTCAACATTGGATGGCTAGTGTTGTATTAGCTGTTGTCATTTTTTTATTTGACAATCTAAGGGAAAAGAGGTCAGTGCCCCTGACTAAATAGTCAGGTACTGCATGTTTTAAAAATTCTTGCAGCACACCAGTTGAAAATCTCTGAACTATATATTTGTCACAAGAGAAAATCAGCATGAAATTATATATTTTAATGAGTATTCTCTCTATATATATCGTATCTTCTGGAGAAGAGTTGACTACAAAATGGAAACTACATAGGTAGTGGTGGTGTGATAATGACAGTGGGTTTGTATGTGTGTGTGTATATATTCATATTCGTGTGTGTGTGTGTGTGTGTGTGTGTGTTTGAGGTATGTTTGCAAGATGGGGAGAGTGTTTAGAACAAAATAATTTATTCTTAATTACCTTCCATGTTTACAACAAGAATAAATTAAATGCCACACAGCAGCAGTAGTGGTCAGGCTGTGATGACAATGGTGATGTCTAATTAGTAGTAAAAAAATATATATGTTTATGTAGAACAGATCTATTAAGGGCTTAGGATATTTTGAAAATAATTTATAATGTGGGGAAAACTTGCCATGCTCCCATTTTATGGGTGAGACCTCATGACATAATAGGGAGAAACAGCTGACTGGAGGTAATATACACGCTGAGAAAACACTGCGATCTGCTTCTTCTGATTGACTTGCCCAATAACCACATGTAACAGAAATGCTTTCAGTTAGAAGTCATCCACTCACACAACAAATATTTACTGAGTCCTTCACTTTGCACCTTCTACGTACAATCCCATGTGTTAGGCTGACGGTGAAAAATGGGAAGCAAACGTTGCCATTATGGTCTCGCCTGTAGAACTTCCAACTTAGGGGAGGAAACAGACATTGGGGAAGCAATCAAAACATTACCTGCTGGAAGGGGTACCAGCAGATAAAGATAGCCTTTTTCAGGCAAATGTGAAGCAGTTTGGAGAAGCAGATGAGGCTTCCCTGAGGAAGTGGTGGTGGATCTGAGATCTGAAGGGTTAACAGGGGTTAACTAGGTGGAGCTATGTGTGTATGTGGGGGTGAATGTGAGGATATACATGTACTGAGTCCCTCTGGCAGAAAGGGGAGGATGCTTTTAATTTATTTAAATAAATAATATCATGCAAAAACACAAATGTCAAGTAGGTGGGTAATTCAAAGTGCTCCTGGAGAGGTCAGGTTCAGAGCTCAAAGAGTCTAGGAGACCTTTTATCCCTAAAGCATGGAGAAGTCATATACCATTGAAAGATTTTTAAACTGCATGTGTGTGTGTGTGTGTGTGTGTGGTGTGTGCATGTGTGTGTGTAGTACGACCCAATTCTCATTAATTAGAAGTCACTTGCTCAGTAAGGAGAATAAATTGAAAGGATGCAAGAGTGAAAGTACAAATATATCTAAGGGACTTTTGCAGAGATCCAGGGAGAGATAATGGTAGGTTAAACTTGAGTGATGACAAAAAAGTGGGAAAGGGGTGGGCTACACTAAGAGATATGTGGTAGGTAAATTGGCAGGTGCTATGAATAGTGAGAGTGGGAGACTGAGATGTCAAGGGTAATTTTTAGATTTCTGGCCAGCAAAATGATGGCCCCAATTGCTCTGATAAAGGAACACTGGAAGAAGGCCAGTTTTGGAGAAAGCTGAAGTGCCTTTTAAAGTTTAAGTTGCAAAGCATCAAATATGAAGACACTAAATAACTGGTGATATAGTATAGTGTCAGAGGAGGCCTGGATATATGTGTGGATTATCTCTGCATTGGTGGTAGTTGATACTAAGGGAAATTGGTAACATTGATTAAAAAGAATAAAGGAACAAATAGGAATACCAGTGTCTATTGGGCGGCTATAAGAAATTGCATCTCAAAGGAAACTAAAAAACCCTCAGGAATGAGTAATGCCAAGAAGTAAAGTTTTTCAAGCAAAGCGACATCTCTGAAACATCCCTAACAATCATCCACTGAATTGTGCAATACTGGACCCATTGCTTAGTGATCACTGGGAACCATGGAAGACAAACTGGAGTGACCATTCTCAGTTGGCTCACCCTCATCCCAATTTATACCTGCTGTCCCAGTACAGGCATTAATGTTACCTCTGTCACTCTCCAAAGTATCCCTGTGTTTAAATGATAAAATTTATAAGCACAGAAATTTTGAGTCTGAGGTCTTTCACACACTAATTTACACTGTTACCTCTTTGAACTGCCCTTCTCTTACCCATGAAAAATATCTTATCAATTCTGCCTTACAGATTTCAAATGTGACTACTCTCTTCCATTCTTATTACCAATGACCAAGTACAAATCTTAATCATCTCCTGTCTGTACATCAGTTGCCTTTCCTGGTTCTGTTCCAAGTTAGAATTTAAGTAGCATCCTCAGTTTAACATTTTAATCATAAGTCAGATCATGTTACTCCCCACAAAATATGAATGAGAGAATTACTGTTAGTCTTCAAAAGCTTTCCACTGACCTTAAAATAAAAATGAAACTCCATAATAGTGCCTATAATGTTTGCCATAATATTGACTCTGTTAATCAATCTAACATCATATTATCTCATGCATCTTGTCTCTCTATCCTACAGCCAAATTAAACTCACACTCAGTATTTAAAGTGGCAAGCCTTCCTCATGTAGATACTGCATGTATTGTTTCCTTGCCTAGAAATATTTAATTCAGTCTTTACTTGGAGAACTCCCATTCATTTTTTTAGATTTAAGTCCAAAAGCCAAGTTTGCAGCTATATCCTCTATTTTCACATTCTAAATTAATTCTCTCTCTGATTCTCTTATACAACATCCTGTTCTTTTTATAGAAAATTTCATAATTATTTGTGTGTTGACATATTTTAAATATATCTTGTTGGCAGATTCTAATCTCAATGAAGACAGAAATAATGCCTATGTGTTCAATATTATATATCCCGACCCAGAATCTGCGTTCACAGAATATGTTTCAACAAATATTGATTGTGTGCCAATAATGTAGTGTACTAAGCACTATGTTATTGTCTAGGTAAGGATTTCCTGGGCTAATGACCATTCTATCAAGTAAAACTTATCAAGTAAATACAGTTTTATTACAAGTTATTCATTGGTTACCAAATAAAGAGTTAAAGTTTATGTATCGCAGATATAAAGGCAACTGATGCATCCTAATTATGATATTATTATTTGAATTTACATGTCCAGGTTATGTTGGTAAGGAAAGTGTGTGATTGAGTTTTAGGCATACATTTTCAGAGGTTTGATGAATATTTTTTGCATAAGTATTCTTAATTATCTTGGATACCCCAACTCCTAAAAACCTTACCACACAACATAATTATTTGATTGAACCCCACTTTTCTGATCATCTCTAGGCATAAATGACCATCTCTAAAGAGTAATCTGAAGCAACTAAACAAAGCCATGATATTACTATAATAACTCCAGCATCTATGAATAAAAAGGCCACTTCCTCTGGACTGAGAAAGTATGGCTTTCAGGGAAATGTTTATATCATCTTTAATCAATGCCGAGGGACACTCATTGTCCTGATTTTCAACCCTTAACTTACCTCTAGGATCCTGTTCCTCTGTCTTTACTAGGTGAGAAAGATTGAAAGGCTAAATAAAATAAGCTTTATCCATCCTTTTATTCATGCCCCTTGAAAGCTCTACTACCTACAAAGAAAGAAGCTGCTCTAACTTTATCCCTGTAATTAGAATAGTCATTTGTAATCTGTCAAATATAGGTATTATGGGCTAAGTACTGGAAATTTAAAGGTGACAGATGAAAAATGCTCAAGTTCAGGAGAGGAAAATAATCTGTGACTAAACTATTTATGAACCAACTTGTAGGTAAATTGGTTCTTCTGGATAGTCACAAAAACATACAATTAATGTGGGCATGCATACACACACAGACAGACAGACACACACACCGGAAATAATACCGACTCTCATAAATGACAATGGTGACTATGGGTATTTTATCCATTCATTCTTTATTTTATTTTGGCAAGAGTTTACTATACTAAATGTCAGGACTGTACTAGTTTTGTGGCTAAAATGATAAGGATTCAGATCTTGTTCTCCAAGAGCTTATAAAAATGTGTGGGTATTTGTATATCTTTTGGTGTGCATGCTTTCAGGTCATTAAGATACACAGAAAAGTATTTAGATGGTACTGGAAGTCTGACTCCTACATGTGAGATGGAGTTTTTTGGGGGTCTATTATAACACCCAACTTGTAATTCTGAGGGTCTAATATTAAAGACATAAAGTTGCAAGGAAAGACTGTCTCGCCTTAGCCCCTATTTCTAGTACTTCTTTATGTTCCTCCCTCATCCTTTGGAATGTGGACATCTTTGGTTTTGAGGGAGAATTCAACAAGGATAGCTCCTATCCTTAGAGGTAAGGCTACCCTCTAGTATATTCAAATATTTCCAGTAACAGTTATTTTGTTTGAAAAGAAATTAGTGAGTAGAGGGAGCAGTGAACCTATCCCAGTACAAATCAGAATCAGTCCCAATTTGCCTCCATATTTATGGGAAAACTCTGTAGTTATAAGGCGGTAGTCATAGTATTCCACTGTTTGTTCTAGTTATTTATTTTACCACTGTCTCTTATATTCTCTTTTTTTTTAATATATTTTATTGATTTTTTTACAGAGAGGAAGGGAGGGAGATAGACAGCCAGAAACATCGATGAGAGAGAAACATTGATTAGCTGCCTCCTGCACATCTCCTACTGGGGATGTGCCCACAACCCAGGCACATGCCCTTGACTGGAATCGAACCTGGGACCTTTCAGTCTGCAGGCCGACGCTCTATCCACTGAGCCAAACCGGTTTCGGCAATTCTTAATTGCTTATCAAAGAAAAGGCATCATATATTTAAAGAGGAATAAATGTAGAATGGAATAATTTTTTGATTTTTCAATAATTTATATGTTACTTTTTAAAAATCATTACTAGGTTGAAACTTGAGAACAGACAGAATTTTATAAGTTTTTTTAAAATTAAATCTTTATTGTTCAGATTATTACAGTTGTTCCTTTTTTTTCCCCCTAGCTCCCCTCCTCCTGGTTCCCACCCCACCCTCTGCCCTTACCCGCCCACCCACTGTCTTCATCCATAGGTGTACGATTTTTTCCAGTCTCTTCCCACACCCCCCACACCCTTTTCCCCCTGAGAATAGTCAGTCCACTCCCTTTCTATGCCCCTGATTCTATTATAATCACCAGTTTATTCTGTTCATCAGTTTATTTATTCACTTGATTTTTAGATTCACTTGTTGATAGATATGTATTTGTTGTTCAAAATTTGTATCTTTACCTTTTTCTTCTTCTTCCTCTTCTTAAAGGATACCTTTCAACATTTCATATAATACTGGTTTGGTGGTGATGAACTCCTTTAGCTTTTTCTTATCTGTGAAGCTCTTTATTTGATTTTCAATTCTGAATGATAGCTTTGCTGGGTAAAGTAATCTTGGTTGTAGGTTCTTGCTATTCATCACTTTGAATATTTCTTGCCACTCCCTTCTGGCCTGCATACTTTTTGTTGAGAAATCAGCTGACAGTCATATGGATACTCCCTTGTAGGTAACTGACTTTTTTTCTCTTGCTGCTTTTAAGATTTTCTCTTTGTCTTTTGCTCTTGGCATTTTAATTATGATGTGTCTTGGTGTGGTCCTCTTTGGATTCATTTTGTTTGGGGTTCTCTGTGCTTCCGGGACTTGTAAGTCTATTTCTTTCACCAGGTAGGGGGAGTTTTCTGTCATTATTTCTTCAAATAGGTTTTCAATATCTTGCTCTCTCTCTTCTTCTGGCACCCCCATAATTCGAATGTTGATATGCTTGAAGTTGTCCCAGAGGCTCCTTACACTATCTTCATATTTTTGGATTATTTTTTCTTTTTGTTTTTCTGGTTGGGTGTTTTTTGCTTCTTTGTATTTCAAATCGTTGACTTGATTCTTGCGATCTTCTAGTCTGCTGTTGGAACTCTGTATAATATTCTTTATTTCAGTCAGTGTATGCTTAATTTCTAGTTGGTCCTTTTTCATAACCTCGAGGGTCTCACTAGATTTATTGAGGGTCTCACTAAATTTAACGGTGGTTTCTAGAAAATTCTTGAAAAACCTTCTATGTGTGGTTTTGAACTCTATAGCCAGTAGTTTGCTTTCCTCCATTTCTGTCATTTGTGACCTGTTTCTTTGTCTCTGTATTTTTTATGCTTCCCTGTGTTGATAGAGTGGCTTTCTGTGCTAGGTGTCCTATAGGGCCCAGTGGCTCAGCCTCCCCAATTACCTGAGGTGGACACTCTTGGTGCACCCCTCTGTGGGCTTTGTGCACAGTCTTGTTGTAGTTAAGCCTTGATTGTTGTAGGTATCACTGGGAGGAATTGACCTCCAGGCCAATTGGCTGTGAGAATCAGCTGTGTCTGCAGTGGGAGAAGTTCTGTGCTGGAGACACCCTTACGGGGCAAGACTTGCTTCAGTGGGGCTTTGGTGCTTGCTGAGTCTGCCCCCTGAGTGTGTCCCTTATGGATCTGAGGAGTTGTAATCTGGATGGTCCCAATCTGACCACTGGGTACACTGGCTCTTGGATCTCTAAGGAGGTGCTAATTTAGCCTCTGCCTGAGGCTACCCAGCAAGAGCTATGGAGAGATATACAGATTCCTCTTCTTTGTTTGGGGTTTGGAGGTGCCCAGATGAGGCTCAGCTGTGAAGCAATGCAAGCTGCTGTGGGGCCTTGGGCCTTCTTTGGGGAGTTCTGGGTCTCTCTGACCCAGCTGCAGTTTGTTAGATAATTTTCAGATAGCAAAGGGCCAGGCCTTTCATATGCAAAAGCCTCTGCACACAGCTTGGGTGGGGCAGGGTCTCAAGGGATCAACAGGGCAGAGCAAGCAGCTATGGCTGCTCCTCAGTCCTACCCTAAGAGGTCCCGCATCTCAGTGTTCCGGTAATCGCTGCAAGCACCTCTGAGAGAAAGCCACCCTCGAGTTCCGGCTGATGCCAGACAGTCCAGCTTCTCCCCATATGAGTCTGGGTCCCCAGAGACTCCCCCAGAACTGGAGCTCAGAGCAGTCAGGAGCTTGAGACTCCCTCCCAATTGAAAAAGACAACCGTATCCTCAGTTGCCAGCCCTTTCCACGTGCGCCTCCGTATTTCTGCACTTTACTTCCGCACCTCCTCTGAGCCTCAGTGTGCCTCTCTCTTTCCTTCTAGTTGTAGAATTTCCACTCATCCAGCCTTCCTGTGGTTCTGGATGATATCCATTTTGTCTTTTAGTTGTATTTTTGAAGTTGTTGTGCGAGGCAGCAATTTCTGGTGTTTACCTATGCCGCCATCTTGGTTTTCCTATAAGTTTTGTAACAAGCACTTCCATTAGTTCACAAGTGGAAGTAATGTAGACTCTAATAAAGTTGTCAATTTTGGGTTTTAATTTTGAGAATATTTATTGGAGCCTGTTCTATCATGGAGTAACTATGCATTTCTTCCAAATATTGCCAGGGGCATTTCATATGTGAAATTGGGGTACAATTATATAAGAGTAGCTGGCACAATGGGCAGAGATTTTCTGAGATAGGGTGAAAGAATGATAAGCCCATGTGATGAGAACAAAAGATTAAAAAGTAAAGAACATGGTTAAATTTAGGCACATAAGCTTAAGTATATTTCATTTTCTTCTTTTTCTTTCCTTGTATGTGTATATGTGTGAAATAAAATTATAAATTAGCAACTTAGAATCCCTGAGTACTTGTCATTCCTTGGTTAAGAGTTGACTGTTCATGGAGACATGGTCATCTGTTGGCCACTAAGGTCCCATGGACTGTCATAGAACATTCTGCCTTAGGCTTGGAGTGAAAAACTTATAATAGTAACTCATTAAAATGTACTTCAGTTAACTGAAAGAGTTAAGACCCTTCTCGGCCCCTGACACTCTGAGAGAGTGAGGAGTCTAGGAATAATTGGGCCCTCTGAAAATTATCAGTTCAATTCTACTGTGAACGTATTTTAAGTTATTTTGAGAGAAAGAGAACAAATTAGTCCACACAGACATTCATATGAGATTTAAAATATCTGTAGCTGCATCTTGCTCCTAATACCTAACTTTATGACTTTGGATAAGTTAATAAATAAGTTAATGAAGCAATATTATCATTATATTTAACAGCTTAAACCTGTATAGGAGTGGCCATTGGTAAAGCAGTCCTCAGGTAAAACTGTTTGATATTATGTTTTCTTGTTGTGGTGGTGGTTTGTTCCTTATTTGTTTGTTTGTTTTGCCATGTCCCTGTTATTGATCCTGATTACTATGCAAGGAGACAATGAATTGAATTACAAATGTCTCACCTCTATAAATCTTCCATGACAGACGTAAAAGTGAGAAAGAGTTGCGGGGGAGGGGGCGAAAGAAAGCAACTCTAAAAGAATCTGTATCTCAGGTAATAGTGAAAATTAAAATACAGTTGACCCTTAAAAAACATGGGTGTGAACTGTGTGGCTTCACTTATCAATAAATACATACACAGTATCGTAAATGAACTTCCTCTTCTTTATGCTTTTCTTAATAACCTTTACTTTATTGTAAAAATACACTATGCCATACCTGGGCAAAATATGTGTTAATCAACTGTTTATGTTATTAGTAATTAAGTTTTGGGTAATCAAAAGTTTTTAAATGAAAATGATTTGCATTTCCCTGACAGTTATTGATCTTGAGCACCTTTACTGATGTTCATTCTTAACTAGAAAACTGAAAAAGCAAGTAGCTGTGTTTCTCACTCAGAAGGTCAAAGTAGTAATATTGAAATGACCAATGTATTTTGCCTAAGGAAATACCCAACTTTCATGTATATTACATAAATATAAATTAGAATTTTTCTGTGGGTTGCAGAAACCCAAGACTTTTGCATGGGAACATGTGACTTTACATGTATGCACAAAGGAATGATCCCATTTAGACTTCCTAGGGACTATTTTCAGTAAAACACTTCCACTTTTAAAACCGTAAGATGTGAAATTCTCACTAGAAAGAGCCATTATTCCTTCTGAATCTTCTATTTTGCTAGAATATTCAGCAAACAGTTGAGTAAAGCAGTGCCAGAGTAAAGGGATGGGCACATCTGGATGAGCAGGGGGGGTGGGAACAGGAAATGAGGAGTAGAAGGCCTGACCTGGAAGAGTATTGCTCTTGCTTTCTATAAAAAAAAAAGTTAAATAAACTCTTCTGCATATTTGAGTATTTGGGGAACTTGGCTGGAGCAATAATACAGGTGGTAGAAAAGAAAACTTGATAAATGAAAACAACGAAAACATAAAACCTAGGCATAGTAGAGAAACCGTGGACTAGAAGTCAGTCATTCTGGATCTTAATACTAGTATTACTAGTAATGAAATGTCTCTAGGAATAACTTTCTTCCCACTGGGTCTCTATGCATTCATCAGTGAAAAAAAAAAACACCCACAAACTGTGAAATTTGATCTGAGGACCCTTCAAGACCAACCTTCCCAAATTCTATAACCTGATAATTTTCTTTTATTTTTAAAATCCTCACCCCAGGATATGTTTATCGAGGGCGGGGAGGGGAAACATCAATTTGAGATGAGAAACCCTGATAAATTGCCTCCCTTGGAGGATCAAACCCACAACCTGGATATGTCCCTGACCAGGAATCAAACCTGCCGCCTTTGGGCATATGGAATGACACTCCAACCAACTGAGCCACACTGACCAGGGCCATAATCTGATGGTTTTCTAAACTAGTGATGCTTTAGAATTAAGTCTTCATCCATATTGGGTTCTTTCTTCTAACATGACTGGGCTGATTATTTTTTTTTTAATTTTTTTTTTAGCACACTTATGGCCCTGAGAGAAAAGACAGGGGCTGAAGGAAGAAGAAACCTCCTATTTATAGAGTTAGATGTCCACATTCACTGTGACATCCAAAGATTGTGAAGAAAATCCTAGACTGGTTAAGTAAACTATATTCAATCTACAAAATGAAGTAAAAAGATCTGATGAAGAGCCCTACATACTGCTACAGCACACCCTCCAAGACATACTATTAAATCAAAGAAGTAGGGTGCAAGACAATGTGTGGGATGCTATCATTTTTGTTGGCTCAACTTTGAAAATTTAATATATTTTATTAAACACTGCCTTTATAATTATTCAAAGTCTGCATATACATTTGGGATACCCAAATATCATATATACACACACAAATTTGGTTATATTTTCAAAATGAAATGATGGAGCTAAACCACAGGCTTATAAAGTGGAAGCTAGAGTTCTTTGAATGAATCTTGATTTAGTTTTCAATTTGGAACTATACAAATTATTTACATATGTTTTAAATATCTATGTAATCAAACAAAAAATTATGCAATAATTAAAAACAAACTGAAATAAATCTAATTATATTTCAACTTGGAAGTACATCTAGAAAATTATTTCAAATGATTTTGAAAGACAGTAATTTATCTATCCTAAGGACTATACATGTGCACACCCACACATATTTAGTAATCCTAAAATGTAGTCACTGGGTTAAGGTAGTGATCTTGGTTCTATGTTAATAAATTTTGAGAACTAAAGTTTTCAGAGTAAGGAGAAAGACATGCAAATACAAAATCAAAGCAATTAATGGATAAAATTATACTAATTCGAAATATACCTTATGAATCCTAAATGCCACCATCAGGACCATTCCTTCAGTTTTGCTCTCAACTTTATTTTAAACCCTAAGCAGAAATATATTTATTAGATTAGTCAGGATCAATGAAGAATGGTTGAATATATGGCAGAAAAGAAAATAGCGTAATAGAAATAAGTATGGTAGCTATCATTTTTGCACACATACTTTGTACTAGAGACTGTACTAAAAGCTTTCTCAACATTCTCTCATGAAATTCTCTCATGCAATTATAGTCCCCAACTGTGAGCACTAAAGATGTACAGATTTTGGTAAATGTAGATGTGGAAAAGCAAAATAAGTTTCTAAAGTAACTTAGTGTAATTTAAAAACTTTGGGTTAGAATTTAACTGGGTTTGGAACTAAATTTTATTTGCAAACATTAACTTATGTTTTTTAAACACTTCAAAACTTGATTTTCTCGAAGTTAAGAATAAATATTTTAATATCTACTAACAGTTAACCTGGGAATCTAGGCTGACTGATTTGCCTTCATTTGGTCTTGGTAGTATAGTGTTACTGTATAGTGCTATTAGTGAAAAGACATCACAAAAATAAACTAAAAAATAATTTTATCTATTTACTAGAGTTCCAGTGCACGAAACTCATGCACGGGTAGGGTCCCTATGCCTGGCTGGCTGCTGGCTACTCGCCGGGACCTTCCTTCATTCTGCGCCATCCCCTGGTGGTCAGCGCACATCATAGCGAGCGGTCGAACTCCTGAGGGGACAATTTGTATATTAGCCTTTTATTATATAAGGAGGATAGTTTCCTTCAATGAAGACCCTGAAAAAGAATTCCTATAGTGGCTTTAGACTTCTTTCCACTCGGAAATGACCAGAGTACCCAGGAGATCTAGATCCCTGCAAATATATGAGTTGCTAGTATGTCCAAATGGGGAGGAAAAGTAGCTGAAATATGTAAAAAAAAAAAAAAATCTCCTTTTTACAAAGAGAAAGTGACCTTTACCAAGAGTGTTCAAACTATGATATTCCTTACATCCTCATAATTATCTCCTTCCTGTGGATTCTTTCTCACCTTGATCTTCCTAAGGGCTTGGCTCATATAATTCCTTTTCCCTTGCTTCATCTGTGCCCCATCTCTACTATATTATTTCCATCAGTATAAAAAGCATGGCTTATTATTCACTGTTTTTAATTTTCCTTTTTATTTCATATACTTGATGTTAATTTTATCTGCGGGCAGCTACTGGCCCATTTCCTTGTGTTTTTTATGGCAAAATTAATCCAAACATGTATCTATTTTCTCCACCTCCACACATCCTTTTCTCATCTCCTCCAACTGGACTTCTCTGCCCACAGACCTATGAAACTGCTCTTGAAAATAACCAAAAATCAACAATCTGAATTATGAAGTCCAATGGCCAGTTTTCTTCCTCTCTGTATTCCATCGTTCAGCATATTTTGCATATTCACAGTATGCCCTGCTTGCCAAACTTGGGGTTCTTTTGGAGGCAGAGTCCATCTTGGAGGAAGTTTGAATTCATTTGATTAACAGTGAGGTGCCTTGTAGCCGAGTGGTTTTCTGGCTCTTCCCCATTTTGTTCTTCTCCACCACCTCACTTCCATGCCCCAAAACACAGACTTTCCATTAATGTGGGCTCCATTCCTTATTCAAAGATGGCTTTGATCCCCACTTTCCTCTATGTGATTACCTTTGCCCTGGAGTTGAGATATTATTCATATTACTACTTACTTGGCATTTACTATATGCTATTACGAACTCAGTTGTTTTTGAAGCACCTGCTGTCTTTTATCTCTCCATCCATCCATCCTAGATATAAGTTTCTTTGTACATAGTTTTATTTTTAACATCTGGTTCTTTGTTCCACGTAGATATTCATTTGACCCAGAACCATTTACTGGAAAACAATCATTTTTCCGGATTGCACTGCAGTGTCATATTTATAATAATTGACTAAATTTAAATAGGTCTGCTACTATACTGCTGAATTTATTCCACTGTTAATTTGTCTATTCTTGTGTAAGAGTAATTAATTAAGAATGAAGGAATAAACATTTGTTAAAGGTGAGATACCACATGTCTCAGACTTAGTTCAGAGCGACTTCCTAGTTATAATGAGATAATGAGGTCAGTTCTCTCATTTATGAGCATGAAAGGAACGAGAAACACTTCAACTACTTTTCAGATGTACATATCTCTTTCAGACCTTAGAAGTGACCATTTTGTGACTGAGTAAATGGAGGAAAAAGGTTTCCCGCCAAAACCGGTTTGGCTCAGTGTATAGAGCGTTGGCCTGCGGACTGAAAGGTCCCAGGTTCGATTCCGGTCAAGGGCATGTACCTGGGTTGCGGGCACATCCCCAGTAGGAGATGTGCAGGAGGCAACTAATCGATGTTTCTCTCTCATCGATATTTCTAACTCTCTATCTCTCTCCCTTCCTCTCTGTAAAAAAATCAATAAAATATATTTAAAAAAAAAGGTTTCCCTTCTCAAACTGAGGATCCATACTCTTACTCTATGAATTAGAACTTCAGAAAAAAAAAAGTGAAAAGTAATTGTGGACTATAAGATTTCCCCTTCAACAAGGAGAAAGGGTGTAGTTTTGTTCTTATGTCTTTATTCCAAGAACTTTGAAAATATTACAGGGATTTCTACCCATCTTTATATTATGATTAAAAGAGGAGAAGAAAAGGGAAAAGAAAACTAACATGTGTTGGGGCTCTCAACCTGCTAGCTATTTGGTAAGTGCCTCACACATGTTATTTTAAGTTTTGCAACAACTTTGAGTAGGAGGTTATATTATACCCATTTTACACATGAGAGAATAGAGGCACAAAGAAATTAAGAAGGGTTCCAGGGCAAGATGGCACATACCAACTGTTTTCTACTACTTCTTTCTAAATACAAATACATATCCTGGAAATAATTCAACTGAAATCATAAAAGGACTAAAAATGTACAAAGGGAAAGACAGTGGGATAAACAGCTCAAGATTTAAGGAATTAGTAAGGTCCCTATATTTTCTTTTTATCTTTAAATATCTGTCAAAGACGTCTGTAACCCAGAACTATCAACAGGCATAGGCATAACAAAAAGAGAAGGAAATACAGAAGTCTGCTTTTTCTAGCCAATACTAGAAAAGGAGCAATCAAGCAGTGTCCTTGAGAGGATTCTCCAACTAAGGCCCAATACCAGAAACATCTGCAAGATACCTTCAGAGCACCTGGCATCTCAGTCCACTACTCAGTGGCAGAAAGTACTCAGGCCCAGTCTTTACTGAACTTCCCATCCATGCAGTTCAGGTGATGCCTAAGAGATTAAATGGAAGTCTCAGAGGCAACAGAAAAACAAAACAGCATTGCAAGATATTTGAAAACTAAATTGTCACTGAATTACATCTTTAAAAAGTAAATAGGATGACTGTCTACTAAAACAGAATATTTAAATAGGATCACAAATCTCCTGGCATGCAGAATGTCCAGAATACAATGAAAAATAACTTCTCATATTCAGATCCAGAAAATACATAACTTGACAATCAACTGATAATCACCAAAATGAAGAGGTTGGCATTATCTGATGAGAACTGTAAAGCAGCCATTATAAAAATGCTTCAATAAACAGTTAGCAAATTCTCTTAAAAACAGTTGAAAAAAAAAATCTCAGCAAAGATAGAATTTATTTTTTAAAAAGAGCCACAAGGAAACTATAGAAGTGAAAAAATACAATAGCCAAAATAAAACAAAAACTCACTGAATGGACCCTATAGTAGAGTGAAAATAACAGAGGATTGAATCAGTGAACTTAGGACAAGGCAACAGAGTTTATTCATTCTGAAAAATAGATAAAATAGACTGTAAACAAATAAACACCGATTCAGAGGCTTATGAGATAAAGAAACAAAAGATTCAGCATTCATATCTACAGAGTCATAGGAGAACGAATGTAGGGGTGAAAAAAGTTTGAAGAAATAACATCTAAACACATTCCAAGTGTGGTAACAACAACAACAACAACAAATGTGTAGATTTAGAAAATGAGCAAATCCAAATATGATAAACCAAAGAAACCCACTCCTAGTCACTTCTGAAAATCAAAGACAAAAAGAGCCAGAGAGAAATGACGCAGTACTTATAGAGGAATCCCAATTTTCATGATAGTGAATTTCTTATCTGAAACCACAGAAAACAGAAGAAAGGGGCACTACATTTTTTCAAATGATTGAAAGAAAAGAAGTATCAACCATGAATTCTCTATCTAATGAAAATATTCTTTAAGCATAAAGAAGAAATAAGGACATTCTCATATAAAGTAAAATAAAGAGAATTTGTCTTTATCAGGCTATCCTTAAAGAACGACTAAACAAAACTTTCAGAAACAGAAAGACAATTATAACAAAACATGCTTGCAATTTCAAAAAGGAGAGAAAAAAATAGATGAAAACAGTGGCAAACATAGTAGACAAACCTTTACCCCATATGTTATTTAATCATATTTGATGGCTAAAGCAAAATTATAACATAATTTGTTGTGGTGCTCAATATCTGAAGAAGATATACTTAAGAAAATCATATTTTTGAGATGGGGAAAGTAAACAGATCTAAATGGACACAACTTTTCAATATTTCACTTGATGTGTTAAAATGTTAATAGCAGTAGGCTGTGATAAATTACTTATGTATGCTGTAATAACTAGAGCAACTGCTAAGAAAACTGTACAAAAGAGCATTCTCAAAAACATTATAAATAAATCTACATGAAACTCTTAAAAATGTTCAAGTAACTCACATGTAGTCAAGAAAAGAGAAACTTAAAAATGAAAAATAGAGGGGACAGAGAAAACAAAATATAAAATTAAATACTTAAGCTCTACTAGATTAATATTACTTTAAATGTAAATACTCTAAATACAAAAATTAAAATAAGAGATTGGTAGAGTTTCTTTAAAAACAAACTTCATAATTAACTATATGATGTATAAAAAAGGTCATTTAAATATAAACATCTGTAGGTTGAATTTAAAAGGATAAAAATATATTATTCAAATATTAAGTTAAGAGATGCAAAAGTGACTGTATTAATATTGTACAATGTGGACTACAGAGCAAATAAAATGACTAGAAACAAATTTCGTAATGAAAATACCAAGTAATAAAGAAGATACAGCCATCCTGAGTGTGTATGCACCAACAACAGAGTTTCAAAATGCATAGAGCTAAATCTGACAAGCTACAAGCAGTAGGCATATCTACAATTGTAGTTAGGAATATGAATACCCCACTCTTAGCAACTGAGAGACCTACAAGAGAGAAAATAAGTAGTGATACAGGACTAAACAATATTATCAGCCAACATAATCTAATTTAGTAGAGAAAATTATGTGGTAACGATACATTTCTGTATCTTCATTGTAGTGATAGTCATACAAATTACACTTGTGATAAAACTGCATAAAGCTACACACACACACACACACACACACACACACACACGTGAGAGCATGAATAACTGACTAAAGAAATCTGAATAAGCCCCATGAACTGTACCAATGTCAATTTTCAGACATTGATATCCTATATAATAAAGAGCTAATATGCTAATTAGACCAAATAGCAGAACAACCGTCCGGAAAGATAACTATGTCATGGAAATTATCAAAGCCAGCTGAGCTTTTGTCTTTAGATAGAATTGGCAGCAAATTACTTATAAGCTCAATAGAAAATATGTTCATAATCTTAACTTTAAAAAAAGATATCACAACTTTCCATAATCCTCATATCTCTCTAGTCACCTTTCATACATACAATTTGACTTAAAACGATTTTGTGTATACATTTTATCTAATGTCCTTTTTAAACAGCAATTTGGTTACAACATATTCAGCCTTTCTTAGTTAATATTTTAAATTTTATAAAATAAATTATTTAGGAGGCACATAAATTCAAAAAAAAAATTAGGCAAAAGTAATTCTAGCCTCAGACACTCCACAAGAATAAAAGCTGAGCTAAAAATCTCTGTAAATCAATCAACCCAATAATCCAGAAATCTACACAGCAAGATGAATGTTCTTGCATGATCTCTATAAAATTTTTGATTTGCAATTACAAAGTTTTTCTTTTTCAGCAATCTACATTCATTTTTAAAAGTCAAACTAAACAGAATTCCAGCTTTATAAATCATCAAGTCATTTAGAATGCATAATTAATTGGCTTGTACTGTGCCATATTTATGAGGGTTATTCATGCACAGTATGAGATCATCATAAATTATTTTGTTAACAAAATCTCTTGAGAGACTTTTTAAAGAGCTTTCCCTTGAGTAACTACCCTTGGTGTAACTGCTGTCTGATTTTTTTCCCCCTGTTGGTTATATCAGGAATGAGCTATTTATTACTTTATAATTGTAAGTCTAATCTGAAAAGTCCTAAATCAATTGACAGAGGAGATGCAAAGCAATACTGGGGTTCAGAATTTTCAAATGTTTGAAATAATTTGATGAAGACAATGGTATTTGCAAATTTAATGTCTATATTTATATTTAACTTTGTACATGAGTTGCAGTTGTCTCTTGGTCTGTCGGTATTTCTTGGCACAAAATTTATAAAAGCCGTGAGGATCTTAGAATTTTCTGGAGCAATTTCTTAAAAGCATAGGTCCAAGAAGAGTTCATGACCATAAATATGAGAAGAAAAAGGGACATTTTTGCTTAATAAATGGAAAGCCAAAACACATCAAATGCTATTTAATGGGGACTGGAAATACTCCAAGTTTGACTTTCAAAAGAAAGCTTTGATTTACAATAGTTCATGTTGGGCTTATTTTGAGTCTGCCAAAAATCCGAGCTAGATCAGAGCCTTTATTGAAATAAACACAAGCTTAATCTGATGTATGTAGTTCCAAACTCCCACTGCTTTAGTTATAACATCATCTGCTGCTGAATGATTTATAAATCACCCTCTATAGACAAATTTCTGCAAGATGGAAGGTGAGATATTTTGAGGACATAGGACACATCTAACATACATTAAAACCACATTCAGAACAACTCTTCTTGGGAACAAAGATATTTCCTATCCATATTTTTTAAGACTATGATTGTACCTGAACATTTGCAGTGCCTGAGATATCCTTCCCTTGTTCTTCAGGGACCAGTCATTCATGGTATTGCTGTTATTACCAAGTGCCAGCAGAGGACTTGTCATTTAGAACCTGCTGCATGTCAGATACTCAACCTTGTGCTTCCAGAGAACAATTAAGAGTCTGAGCTCTTGAGTTAGAATAGGGGGCTTGAATACCAGCTTTCCCATTCATCTGGTATGGACACTGGCAAGTTACCTAACCATTATTTAGGTGCCATACCTTCCTTTCTGCTAAAGTGGAGAGAATAACAGTGCCTGCCTCTTAGAACTGTCATGAAGAAGAAATGATTTAATACATTTAAATCTCTTAGAGCAGTGCCTGGCATGGAAGCATTTATTAAGTGTTAATTAGTATTGTTATTTTTACTATTATTTTATAGAGGATGAACCTAAAGTTAATCAACTTTCCCAAGGATACATGATATTTGAATACTGGCTTATCTGATACCATGAACTTTGTGCTTAATCACAACCTTGCATAGCCTCTTAGTAATATCACATGAGGATAGGAAATAATTTAAAAAACTTGGACTTTCCACTGTAATATTCTCTGGTGCTCATCATTTAGTTAATTCTGAAATTCACAGATATTAAAAAAATACAATTGTGTCTATGAACACTAGTAGAAGATATAACCTATCCAATAATCTGTATGAATTTTCAGGGAATCATTGAAAATGGACACTAGTTTATAAATTTCCATTGTATTTAAAGGAACAAATAGCCCTCTTGATCTGTAACAAGTTGTTTGTTGATGCATCTAGCTGAAACATGGTCGAATGGGTAATTAAAAGACAATGCCAACTTAAAGTAAACATTTCTTTTCCCCCATATATTGCTTTCTTTATTTCTTTATAATTTATATTATTGAAAGTATTACAGGTGAGACACATATGTAATACCTTAATCAATAAAGAAAAAAATAAAAATAATTTTTAAAAAAGTATTACAGATGACCCCCATTTTCCCCCATTGACACTTCACCACCCCTTCCCCTGCCCCTCCCAGGCCTTCACCAGACTATTGTCTGTGTCCATGGGTTGTGCATATATTCATATAAGTTCTTTGGTTAATCTAAATATTTAAGGTTTCTCTGTTCACAAAAGACACAAAGACTTTATTTGTACAAAGACCACTTTTACAATAATAATACAGGTCTGAGACTAACTAGAAAGGTTCATGTGTTTATTCTTCTTGTGAAATTCTGGATACATATTCAACTGAACCTTTCATTGTACCTGCCAGACAAATTTCTGTAAAAATTAATTAAGTAATGCTTATAATGCTTATAAATCACTTATCACAGAAGCTGGGACCACTCAATAAATGCCAGATGCTACTATCCGTGGTGGATGGTATTGCTAAGCAGTTTTAAATCAGATTGTTCCTCTTCCTAAGCCCACTGTGAAAAGATCCATAAAAAAATAAGGACCTCCATAGATATGCAGAAGGAAAATTGACAAATTATATCAGTACTTGGATAGAGTCCAAGAGAGATTCTTTACGGAAAGCCATCATCTAACGGAAACCACAGCAAATGACTATGTCATAAAGAAAGGCTATTTTGGCCATTTTACAGCTCAACCCAGAAAACTTAGGCAGCTGGGTCTATTGTGGTTTCAGGTCCAGGCTGTGGCATCTATGAAACTGCTGCATGGAGAAGGATCATCAGCAGTTTCTAATCCTCCAGGGATTTTGTGATATCAGTGTGGTTAGAAACAGCACTCTAGAAACAGGCAAGGCAAATGTCCAGGATAAAATATAAAATGTCCTTAAGAAAGGAATGCAGAACAATTAAGTTATTTGCCATCCTGTTGGTGGCAATTGCTATGTGCAATAATGGATTCAAATTTAATTATTATCTTTAGCAAATATGTAGCACTTTATTTTTGCAAAGTGCTTTACAAATTTTTTTATTAGATATTCATCACACTAACCCTGTAAAGGAGGTCAGATATCTCCAAGGAGGAAATGATGAAGTTATTTTTTCTCCTGAAAGATCCTGATATAAAATACTGATGTTCCTAATGCTGAACATAAAGTTTTATGTTGTGACTGATCGGTACTCCCACACATGACCTGGTTTAATGATGTGCCACTTGGAATTGCCCTGCCTCCTAAGTGCCTGATGCAATAGGTAAGAGAGCCCCGCATCTTTGAGGACAATACAAATAATCAGAAAAATGAAATGTGAGGAACACATAATGAAAAGGACAGAAATTCAGAAAAGAAATGGTTAATGGAATCTTTAAAATTTTTTATCAGAAGCAATAAAAACAAAGAATATTGACATTGTTTGACAATTCTCCAAACACTTTTAGTCAATGTATTTATTAAATAATGTCTTATTTAACTATCACAATTACTGATAAGAAGTAATAATTATTTTAATCTTCTTTTATAGATGCAGAAAATGATGTTTTAAGAGGTGAATAACCAGTTCAAGGGTACACAATTAGTAGCTGGTAAACTTGGTAGTTAACAGTCTTCTTAATCAAGATCAAGCTAGCCCTATTTAACCTATTGGTTTCTTGTGAAGGGCAAAACCAATTTAACTAGTAATGCTGACAAGTTACAAAAAAAAATAAAGGAGAATTTCTGCTTTTGCGAAATTGCCAGTGTAAGCTGCTTACTGTATAAATCATTCCTCCCAAAAGTGTGTGTCACTCCAGTGTGTAGGAGTATGATTCATGCTGTCTAGGACGTAGCCCCAAGGAGAATGAGAAGTGATGGCCTTTTGCAGTCCTGACCTTGACACTGGTAGTCCGGGTGGCTGTCTTTGTGCTGTTTATTGACCACTGTTTATTTACCTTGACAGTGGTTAGAATGATAAAGAAATCCTGACCAAGAAGAGTACTGTCTTCTGGTCCTACCTAGCACTATTCTTAGGATGCTGAGATTATAGTAAATTGAAGGACAAGCATCTGTTACCCTCTGAATAGTCAGAGCTCCCAGCTTTCCAGAACATCAGAGAAAAGAAGCTCTTTGTTCCAGTACCTTAGAGCAAAATTGGAGGCTTCTCTCTGAGAATTTGTACTACTGGCTGCAGCAGGTAGGAATTCTCGGCTTTCTTTAATTGCCATGTTTCACTTATGAAGCACTGTGCTCCCACAAGATATACACCAGGGAGGCTTATCTAGACGGTGCTGTGGACAGATGGACTCCAGACAGGAGGAGCAGGTGTGAAGCGAAGAAAGAAATGGGAGTCCTGTCACTACCCACAGGGCCTTCCCCTAGCGGGAGGAAGAAATTCTGTACCCAGCAGCCAAGAGCCCAAGTGAACCCTAAGGGAACAGTGCAATGGAAGTAATTAAAGATCTGAGGCCAGGAGCCAGCTCCAGGTGACATGCTGGCCCCTGCTCTTCCTGTTTGCATTATGGGCTAGACTTCATGTTTTCACTGTCCCGCTGCCTTTAAATCTAAGTGCACTTGCTATTGTCAATCTGCCAGTGTGGGGGTCTGTTGAAAACTTCCAGAGAAAAAGTGTCTTTCTGAGAAAATCCTTTGGAAGTTTAAAAATGAAGAGTTGACTCTATTAGATGCAGAAATCTCTCACACAAGGTTTTAAATGTGAGCTTCTTTGATGTTGAGAAACATGACTCAGACTTTCCCATGCCAGGCATGATTCAGATGCTTAATGCTGGAATGCCTGTGGCCTGAATAGAGACTTCTGGAAATGTTGCCAGAGGTACTGACTTTGCAAGATTTTCTGGCCTTTTTTTTTTTTAAGAGGTAGGTGTTTAAAGCAACGATTCAATAGATATTCTTGAATAAAGAAAGCCTGAGTTCCTTCATTAGTTTCAGCACATTATAGTAATGAAAAACTTTTTTTTTCAGAAATAGTACCATAAAGTACTTTTAATAACCATTCAAAGCATGATACTAAATGTGAAGTTTGTAATGAAAACTCTCCGAGTTAATTTTTGCTATGTGTAGTGTGCTTTATTTTTCTTACAGGAAAACAAGCAAACAAACCCTCATTTCTTCATTAATTATCTGGCTCCCCATCCTAATGTATCAGTTTTCTGGGTTGGTTATAGAATTAAACTTATATTATAATGTGCTGACACTAATGATGATTAAAGAGAAATAATCACATAAAATAATTACCATGACAATGTAAAGTAGCTTTGCCCACGGGCAGACTCAGGTTCCAAGAGGCCCTCTTTTCCCCAAAGACTGTCAGATTTTCCAATTTCTCTATTAAGAGCTTTGTCCATCTTTGTGGGAGAGATTTGACCCAGCCTGGGGAAGCAAAGGGTGTGGGGGGTGGTTCCCCAGCCTTTTATTTTCTTGGTGAGAGGTGGAGCACCTTCGCCTTGTGCATTCTCTTTGTGGGGATGGGCGATTAGACCCTTTGCCCCATGGAGTCTTGGGGCAGCTGTCAGGAGCACAGCCCACTGCCCGTCCTCAGAGCTGCATTTTGACTTTGCAGATGCAGGAAATGGCCTGAGCCTCACAGGAGTGAGGGACAATGGCGTAGGGGCTGGATAATGTGTAGATATTTTCCTATATTCTTTATAATTTGGCCAATCTAAATTCAATATTGTTTACTTCAAGTCTAATATCCAAATGAGGAAAATTCAACTGAATAAGAAAAATGCATCTACTGACTATGTGGTTAATTAGTTGATGAGTTTAGTCAAATGAGTTACTTGCTATTTTATGGATAAGTCATTCAATATATCAATTACATATCCATATATGTATATATGAATAAAAATAAAGAATATAGATATATAATTTTTCTATGTGTGTACCCATAGTTTTTAAACTATAATATCTCCTTTATGATTTCATATATATAAAATATCAGAAAAATCATTTAGCTATATGTGTGTGCCTACATTTGCCAAAAATAATTTTTTATCTTTTATAATAATAATTTTTTGCATTCTCAAACCATGTAAAAACTTACCACACAATTCAGGACAGGACTCAGAGTATTAATCTTGAGTATTCTCAGCTAGCCTTTTAGCCCTTGAAAACCTGGACTCTAGCCTGGCCAGCATGGCTCAGTTATTGAACATCAACCTATGAACCAGGAGGTCACAGTTGATTCCTGGTCAGGGACATGCCCCATTTGGGTTGTGGGTTCAATCCTCAGTAGGGGGTATGCGGTAGGCAGCTGATGGATGATTCTCTCTCATCATTGATGTTTCTCTCTCTCTCTTTCTCTCTCTCTCTCTCTCTCTCTCTCTCTCTCTCTCTCTCTCTCTCCTTTCCTCTCTGAATCAATAAAAATATATATATTTTTTAAAACACAAACACCTGGATTCCATTTTAATTTCTTTTTCTTTCCAGTCAAATTATATTGACAAATATGCACTTCAAATGCTTATTAACTTGGCTTTCTACGAAAATGTGCCTATGTATATATTAGTAAAATTGCCAACTTGAATGAACCAAGTTGCTTCATTTTCAATCTTATGGATGAATGATTTTCCTATAAACCATTCAACTCTGGACCCACAGAACAACCTGCAGAGGTCTGACAAGGACTGGTCCAGGCTATTTTTTCTGTTTTGTATTTTTCTCAATTCTTTAGTCATGTCTTTCATTGGGAGAAGTTGGTAAAATAACTAGGTTGTCTTTAGACAAATTGAGGTTTACAGAACACATTATTTAGCTAAGGACCCTTAGACTATCATGTGAATTTGTCTTTAGGAAAAATGCATTTCAAGCAGGGCTAGCCAAATCACTTAAAGTTTAGAATTTCAGCTGTTCCTTATTGGGAAAAATAAGAAAAGTTGTGCCAAATAACTTAATTCCAGCAAATTACTCTGCTGAGATATTTTTATAATAAGTATGTTTGGTTGAAGAAATAAACATTTCATTGAATCAAAAAGAAAAAGTAAAATCATGTCTTTAAACTGACTTATTAAACTATTTCAGTGACTTTAGTTGGGGGAATTAAACATCATGGAAATATACAGGTGTTGGGGAAAAGTAGGTTTACAGTTGTTTGTATGGAATATAATATAATGATTAATAAATAATAATACAAGAATAAACTCTGTGTCAGGAACTCACAAAAGTAAACCTACTTTTGCTCACCCCTGTATGTAGCAAGCTCTAATTTTCGTTCTCTTTCAGATAGCTATACTAGCTCAGGAGAATTTTTGTCACTGCCCCCAAGCTTTTAAATCACAGAGAACAAGGAGGAAAGGAGCTGAGGAAGAACTCAGGG
Source organism: Myotis nattereri (assembly GCF_964212035.1). Lineage (NCBI taxonomy): Eukaryota > Metazoa > Chordata > Mammalia > Chiroptera > Vespertilionidae > Myotis > Myotis nattereri. Next base: position 21,095,388 of record NC_138081.1, read on the forward strand.
AGGAGGTGGTTGCCAATGGTGATTGTTAAAGCTGCTTCTCTTCTTATACCCTTCATTTTCAAATATTCTCAGAATGAGAGGTGCTACAGGCTCTCCTGATTTTCCTCATGTAACCACAGAACCAGCTCAAAATGATTCTATCCAATTTAATGAGATACTGAGTTGCTTTTCAGAGACAACAGACTAGAACTGCAAGTCATGCAGCTGAAGCAGACACAGAGGAGAGAACTTTGACCTCCAGCTGTGCTCAGAACCAAAGTCTCCTCCCTCCCCCCAACCCAGGGAACCAGAGGACCAGGACAGAACTGGAATTTGAACACTGACACCTTTTGAGAAGCCAAGGACCTGTTGTCTGGGAAGGTCAGATGTTGACGCCCCTTTACTGTAATGGCCAAGTTCCCATGCCCTCCAATTAAAACTTGCCCCCAAGCACTTCCACATACCTAACCCCTTAACATGATCCAGTGAGCAAAATGAATCTGAGGCCTCATTTGGTCTCCTATCTTCTCAGTTGGTGCCTTCCCAATCAATGAAATTTTTTTTCTCCAAATTCTGACATTTTGAGCTTTGGCCTTTAAATATATATATAGTTTTATTAATTTCAGAAAGGAAGGGAAAGGGAGAGAGAGATAGAAACATCAATGATGAGAGACAGTCATTGATTGGCTGCCTCATTCATGCCCCCCACTGGGGATAGAGCCTGCAACCCAGGCATGTGTCCTCGACCAAAATCGAACCCAGGACCCTTTAGTCCATAGGCTGACGCTCTATCCACTTAGCCAAACTGGCTAGGGCGAGTTTTGGCCTTGTGAAGAGTCAGGCTCATGAACTTAGGTTTGGTAATATTATATGATAGCCTTTGTCTTCATATTACCTCATGGGCTCAGAAATTAGCAAGTTAAATATATTTTTTTCCTTAAACCCAGTTTTGTTTTTTTTCATGAAAGGGACACATTATTGACTCACAACTACCCAATGTGTGGATAAGCATGAGCGTGCTGCACTTTCTTGACAAGAGATCCCAAATGGGAGCTCTGATGCAGCTACACATATTTGGGCAGATGCAAAGGTAAACATATAATTGTTAGTTTACATTTTTGCAGCTTCCTAATTTTTTTTGGAACAAAATGTGTTATAAACAAATATTATGGCAATCATGACATTTCACTTACAGAGCATGTCCTGCTTATGGACTGTGGCATAGACCTGACTCCAAGATAGCATTCTCTCCCTCCCTGTGGCCTCTCCATGCCACCTCAACCCTTTTTAATCTGAGGTCAGTATCTCCAGTGCCTTGAAATCACTTACTATCCCAACTTGGACAACAGAGTTGAAAGTCTAAGTTTTGCTCAATATGTCTGGAGAAAATTGTGAAGAAGGTTGTGTGTCCCCAGAGCAATGTTCTCACCTTCCATAGTCCTCCTCACCACTGATGATCACATGATCCCACGGAGCCTGCCACCCTCCTGCCCCCACCCCATACCTTACTATGTGCATCCAGGAACCTGGCCTGCCTTTCTGTCCCAAGGCACTCTTACAGTAATAACCAGGTAGTTGTGAGTCAGTTCCTGTGCTAAGGGCATCACACAGTATGGATTATTTGATCTCTACAACAAACTGGGGAGGCTGGTGTTACTAACCAGACACCTCAGATGAGGAAATGGAAATTCATAGAAGTGCTGTGACTTCCCCACAACCTTAAAAGGTGTAATCAACTAATTTAAGCCAATAATTCTAGGTGGTGACAGTATGATGAGACATTATCCTAAGCACCTTGCAAAGAACTTAAATCACTAAAGATAGGCAGTGTGGTGACAATGCAAGGGGCTATTTTGCCATAGTTTATAGAGTGGAGGAGTGAGAGCATGAGTCCAACTTAGATGCCCCAAAATCCTGCATACTGAAGGAACAGTGGAGAAGTGTTTGGGCAGTAGAAGGAGGCTAAACTTTGGCATTAGACTAACTTGGATTTGAATAGACTCACTTACTTGCTAGCTATGTGCCTCTCAGAAATTTATATAACCTCCTCTTCCTTCATCTGCAAAATTAGGATTACAATATATTGAAGGGAAGGAAGTTCCATTGGTACCATTGTTCTATTTTGTAATCCTTGGTCAGGACTCCAAAAACTTCAATTAATATTTTTTGTACTCCAGGATTAAACTAGTTTGTAGTCCTCTCTCTGACATCTGGCATTTCCTTATATAAAAAAAGAAACCACTTATTAATATTCTGTGCCCACTTGTTTTAGAATATTTTTCTTTTGACTTTTCCTGGTTCATCTATGCAAGTTCAATACTTATCTAATCTTTCTAAGGATGTTGATGTGGGGCAGGGTATCAAGTATAGAGATGCTGAGTTGAAAGTTAAAAGATGTCCATAGTTCACAAAAGGAGAACATGTCCCTTTTCAAATATATTTGAGTTAAACATGAGGCTTCTGGTGACAATTTGGAAGAAGGGATTTTCTGCTTTCATATCTAAGCCTTATTTAAAATGTGTACTCAGAAACAAGGCAGGAGACAATTATAATCTGTTTATAATTTATTCAACTTAGGACCATGGACTCAGTAATATTTCCTATCGTTCTGTAATCTAGATGTACCATGGTCCTTATATAATTTAGTCCAGGCTCCTAAAGCACTTCTTCCATGGGCAAAAAGACTCATTCCTCAAGGTTTTTGTAATGCTGTCAAAGGAATAGTAAGTGTGAGGGCAACTAGTATAGTATAGTATAGTACTAACCTATAGTAATGGTCATATATGTTAATGGGTTTCTTTCCTTCCTAGACTCATCCTTCCATCCTTCCCATTTGCTTCATAAAGATGAATGAAATGTGGGAGCATCCCAGGACATAGATCTTTGAGTACACCCCATTTCTCTCATGGCACAACCCCATCATCTGTACTTTGACTCCCAGGAGGTTCTGAATTCCTAGGCAGTTGGAACCACTTATTCCCAGCTTGCTCCAGTTCTGAGTAAAGTTGTGCAGAGTGAACTTAGAGGGCAGAGCCTGTTTGCTGGAAAGTGATTGAAGTGCCATTCCAGCCAAGATTAATTTATTTAGTATTCAAAAATCAGCAAAGATTCTTCTGTCACATCATCCTCCTAAATAAAAGGGAATAAAAATAAAGTAGAAACCTGTGATGCCTCAGGCATGTTCAGTTTGCTGTTCAGGTCAGTTCATTTCAATACTTAATTTGTGGCACTCCATTTAATGAAATCATTTAACATGCAAAAAGTAATTATAAAAATAAACAAATTTCGTTTCCTGGGGTTGGTATTTGACATTGAAGAACATTGAAATATCTACTGTTGGCTTAAACTATATTTGGCATTCAGTAAGCAATTAAACTAAATTAATTCTGAATATGGGTTATGGATGAGCTCTTACATATCTCAGTCTTGACTTATATTGTAATTGAACTTAGTAATGAATAAAGGAATGATTCCTACAACATCATCACTCAGATAGAAAAATATTACCTTGCAGATTGCCAGAGCTCAAAGTAAAGTTAGCAGATATTAGAACTTAGAGGAAAACTGAAGGCCACCTAGTCTTGTCCATGTCTTAATGTAAGGAAACAGAAGCTCAGAGAAACTAAAGGACTTGCATGAAGTCGCACAGCTCCTTAACGGTGAAGCTCATGGTTCAAATCTTCTGTCTTCCAAACAAATGCTTGTTCTTTGAAATTGTATATAATTATTATTAAGTCCTACAAGACTATAAATTCACTTTTGCAATGTATTTATAGTAAATTTGTCAATCAGTTGCTTGAAGTGTCTTATCATATATTGAGAACAAAATAATTGCCCAGAGCATATATTCTTAGCTCCTATATATAGGGCCAAGAAGGTTGAAGTCAGGAAGAAAGTGAATAGCTATATAAGCGCACATCTCTCTGTATCTGGTAGCTGTGGTTACAACCTTTGGTTAAATATGTAAATGTTTCTGGATGCTAAACTCAGAGAGAAAGATCTTCAGAGAGTGAGTGAGGAATTAAACAGGGAGGAAAGGTATTTGGGAAGGTAGGCAAAGCTTGTTATGAACAGTTATTCAACATGGAAAACTTTGCAAGCCATTCCAATTTTATCCCCAATATAATTTACATCCCCAATGTAATTGATCAATAAATATGGATGGAAGTACAATTCTATAGAAGGCACTATGGTATGAGCTTAAGAAATAAAAAGGACAAGTCACAATTTCTACCCAATGCATAATAAATCATGTTTGAGAGGGCAGCACACGCAAATAATGATAAATAATAATAAAGATCACATAGAAGAATTTCTAAAAGTTTCAAAAGCAAGATGTGCTATATATTAAAAGAGAAAACATAATTAGATGCAATGGCATACAACACCACCAAGAAAGAAGTAGAAGAAATTCACATTGATTATACCCACAGTAGGTGCTTTATATAGATCCGAAGAGACATTATTACATAAATACAGGGAGTTGTATAGAGCTTAGCGCTGTGTTTGGTACTTGAAAGAAACTTAATCTGTGTTGTTTGAGTGACTTAAATTAGATGAATATACGGATAATCAGTAGAGAGAACATTCTCTTTCTACAACATAGTGCTTTTTCTTATTTCATGCTTTTGCATATTTGCTTTACTTTTTCCTCCCTAAAGACCAACTTTCTTCTTTTTGTAGCACATCTATTTTGTAAAATGGGTATTCCACAGTCCAGAATATAAATTATCTCAATTTAAGCAAAGAACTTATCATAATTCATTGACTCAGTCCCAGTCCAGATTCTCAGAAGGAGGAATACAATTAACCCAGTTTGAGCCATGTACATAATTCTGCTCTAATCAGTTGTGACCAGGGCTGGAATAGAACCGTATAGTACAAAGATGGCTGCCCAGGACCACCTCTTGACTGAGAAAATCAACTGTCAGATATAAAAATCCCCTATAAATCAGCTTTTCTCTGCTAATTGCTCTTTTAGCAGACCGTATAATTCAAATTATCTAATACTCCAAGATTATTTTAGTTATTAAGTAACAGGGCAAGGAGTCAAACCTAAGTCTCAATTCCAAAGATTTTACACTTAAACACTATATATATTTCTCTCTCCAACAACAATTTGATGAAATGTTTCCTGTGACATTCTACTTTTAAGAATTAACTTTTCTCAAATATCTATTGCTATAGCTATTAAAAAAACAATATTGTTACTCTAAATTGGGAAAGAAGTTATCAAACATGCATGGGCAATTCATTCTTAGGTTTTCCTTGGGAATAATTTCATATTTTCCTGTTACAGAGTCTTGGATAAGATAAGAATGCTTAAAAGAATTTCTCTAAAAGTCTTTACACTATGGGAATAGCTAAGCTATATTAAGCAGCAGCTTTAAACTTGAGTAACACACAGAATTCTTATAATTTAAAAAATAAGTTTTGAGAACCACCAGTGTTACTTAAATTACTTCTATTATACCATTTATAAAATCATTGCAAATGTAAAAGTAGGTATACACTTATGAGAATAGCACTCAAAGAAAAAAATTCTAAAAATATAAATTAAGTATTATCAAAAGTACTAGAGAAATAGAATGTTTCCTTCTACTATGGCATAGACCATTTATTGACTCCTAACATCTCACATCACTAATACTAACTATAGTACCATGTATCATGAGAAAAGTCAATGGACCCAGAGTTTTCTCTACTTCGATGATTTTGGAATTTTCCTTGTACCTGATGACTGATTGCTATTTTACATGAGTATACATCATTTATGTCTGCAAACTCCCCTCATATCTTTTTTCATTAACTCCAAAACAAAAGCATGCCTGCACATGCATATGAGGTGATAATTTAGCTCAGTCCTTTTTATTGAATTTATTGGGGGGTGAAACCAGTTAAAAAATTATACAGGTTTCCAGTGCACAATTCCACAACACCACCCCAAGTCAAGTTTCCTTCCATCACCATTTAACCCACTCTGTACTCTTTTCTACTTACCCTTATCCCCTACATCACACTGTTATCTGTGTCCATGAGTTTTTTTCTTTTTGCTCAGTACCTCACCCCACCCCCTAACCCAACCCTACCCCCCACAGCTGCCAGGCTGTTCTCTATGAGTCTGTCTCTATTTTGCTTATTAGTTAATTTTTTCATTAGATATTAAAATAAAAACATGGAATTTAAAAATCATTGCTGAATTTACTTCTTTGGAATCACAGATAAATGGAATTTACACACAAATACTAGTAAAAAGTGACTAAGGTCATAAAACAAATAAAAAGTTGCTAAAGACATAGCTGGACTTATTCCTAGATGGTTTGGCTGACGATTACATGCGTAATCATGATTTGAGGTCAATCAAAGCTGTCATTGGCATGCCAGTATATAAAATTCTCAAGTAAGTTTCATAGTTCAAGGATTAAGTTATTAACCTCTACAAATGTAGCTCCCAAAATTGGCCTCCAGAGAATGGTCACCCCATTATTTCCATTCATACAGGGCAGGCAGCACTCCCTGAAAGGCCACATTCTCAGTGCACATCTTCTCCCGCCATCTCAGTGTTTAGGGAAATTTAAAAACAGGCTTTGCTCACAAAAGAAAAAAAAAGAAAATATGTTGGTTTACAGACAAAAAATATTATCATCTATTTATTTTGAAAAGGGATCTATATTATCCAGTAAAGTATAATGTGGCTAACCTGGGTAGCTCAGTTGGTTAGAGGTCAGAGTGTCATCCCTATACACCAAGGTTGCAGGTTCGATCCTCCATCAGGGCACATACAAGAATCAATCAATGAATGCATAATGAAACAACAAATCATGGTTTCTCTTTCGCTTTCTCTCTTTCTCACTGTCAAATCAATAAATATTTCTTTAAAAATAAAGAAGTATGATATGGAGATTAAGTTCCACATTATTGATTACTAGGACTCCAATGAATTAAACACTGGTTAGTTAACTTTGGATGCATCCCCTTAGTCAGGGGTGGGGAACGTCTGGCCTGTGGGCCTTATAAGGCCTGAGAAATCATTTGGTCTGGCCCTGCCAAGGTGTTAGGGGTGAGTTAATTAAATGCTTGACCAAATATAGCAGGCTAATTTTTAAGTTAATAATTTTGTATGGCCTGCGAATGATATTATAAGTATCCAAATGGCCCTTGACAGAAAAAGGGTTCCCCACCCCTGCCTTAGATAAATTATAGTAAGACCACAGTTACAGGGAAAATAATGATGCTGAGACTATTTTGTCTTCCTGCATTTCTTGTCTTAGTGAATAGCACCATTTTAAATGCAGTTTCCCAAGCCAGTAAGCCATCATTTCTTCTCTTTACTTTTTTTCCTACCACACACCACTTATCATTTCTTCTGAGAGTTCTATTTAAATAACTCTGGAGGTCACACACTTTTCTTAATATCCAATTCCCACAACCCAGGTCCACCTGGTTTCCTCAAAATAAATCCTTAAAGGTATCTCAAGCACCAATTTATCCCACTCTACAAACGATCTATTTTCTAAATTGCAACCAGAAAAAAAAATTCCTAAATTCATCATGTTCCTGCTCCAAGGTCTTTAATGAACTCATTGGTCATAGGTTAAAAAGTTAATATACCTTGCGTCTGGCTGGTGTGGCTCAGTGGTTGAGTGTTGCCCTATGAACCAGGAGATCATGGTTCAATTCCTGGTCAGGGCACATGCCTGAGTTGTGGGCTGAATACCCAATGTGGGGCATGCAAGAGGCAGTCGATCAATGATTCACTCTCATCACTAATGTTTCTATTTCTCTTCTCCCCTCCTTAACTCTCTGAAATCAATAAAAATATTTTTTAAAAATTAATATACCTTGCATAGCACTCTATACCTATCTACCTCTTTAACCCACCTCCCACTCTAACTCTACTTTCATGTCTGAAACTTTACACTTATTATTATTCTGCCTGGGAAACCCTTCCTAACTCTGCTTCTCCCCCACTTGTGTTTCTAAATTTTATCTAGCAGGAGAGTTATATGGCTGAGCAGTATAACATCGAGTTCTAAACGAGACTGATCTGGACTCAAGTCTTCCTTGTCACTAACTCCATGTACCAGAGCATTTTTTTTACCCTCCATATATCTGCATTAATGTAAATAGTTATAGTACGTATTCCAAAGAATTGCTCATGGATTAATTGTGCTTGTCATGGAGCTGGACTCATACTTAGTTGTTAGCTAATCAAGGCAACTACATTTCAGGGATTTTCTACTCATCCTTTAGGAGTTAGTTGTTACTTACTTTATAAAGCCATTAATGGTGTATTAGCCTGACTCCAAGTATGCCCTGTAAACTCTTTTAATGCCCTATACTTTGCCTATCAAAATATTTATTACACTCTATTTTAATGACTACCTTAATTATATGTTTCTCCAAACAAAAGAGCACGTTAGTCTGATTCACTGGGTAAAATGTGCCTGGTATAGCATTCCTTCAAAAAGTATTTTTTAAAATTTGAATTAAGGTCTAGTAGCATTCACTCTGACTTCATTTGCTTCTTTTCTATACCAATAGCCTACACAGGGCCTTTTCAGCTTTGACTTCTTCATTTAATAGGTTGTCCTTCTCATTTGAGCCTGAGACTCTCATAGTTGAGATTTTATTTTAAAATATGCAGTAGCAGAAGTTTAGTAAATTTAATTTCAATATTTAAAAAATAACCCAACTATAAGAAACACAGGTGGTAATGATCAGGTATCAATCCTATTATCTTTACTTTGAATAAAAGCATTTTTATTAAAAGCAAACCGTTTTTAAAATTATTTTAAATTTAGTTTATTTGTTTGTGTCTCTCTGAAAACTTTCCTTCTAGACAATTTCCTATCTATACGACTCTTAGACATTAATAGCTATCCTAATTACTACTGTTATTTTCTTACATATATTATCTTTTTATCTAAATGGGAGATCTTGGAGATCAAGTACAGTGTGTCTTATTTTTCTTTCATTTCCTACAAACTTAGTAAAATAAGCGATGCACTATAGTAGATAACCCATAAATATGGAATGACTGGTGGCTATTTTCATTTTTCACAGACTTCTTATATTTTTATGTTTATAAGATATGCTATTACCCCAACATTGTGTCCATTGAAACTCACTTTCCACTGGGTTAGTGAGAGTAATGGAGTGCGAGGATAAGGACGAACCTGTTTCTGGGGTCCTTATTCCACTTACATCCTCTTCAGGGTTGGTCAGTCTCCTATGTAAGCACATGATGGCATTTTAAGTCAGGGTTTCCCACAGGAAGCATTATGCCTTCAAGAGAGGAAAGAAAAAAATCATCCTGGCATGCCAAGCAGGATGTCACTTACACTCGATTGGCCACATCGTCAAGGTTCATTTCCATTAAGCTTTGTGTCAGTTCAGAAACTTTACACATGAGGCTGTGTGTAGCAGTCTACCACTGCTGACTGCCCTGGGGCTAGCCCAGAGTCCCAATCTTGTCACTGGTTTTCCAGAATGCCTCTGTGAGAATTAGTTGCATATGCTGGCCAGCCTCACCATTTGAGACAGTACTGTGGTTTGGTTGTATTTTTATAAATCGCTCTCTAGCAAAACTCTTACCATCTTTGACATATTTAGATAGGGAAAAGATAAGAATAAAAAGAGTGAAATAGTCATAGATAATGATAGATAGGTGGATAGATAGGTGGATATAAATGGAATGGATGGATGACTTCTGACATTAATAATAGAAAACAAATGTGAGAAGGGCATTGCTTTCAATTTCTGTCTAATGCTTCTAAAATGTGTCATGAAATGTGCATAAGAGAGATATTCCAACTCTGTTTTTTAGTAGTGACCATATTCAACTACCTACATCAACTTAAGACAATAGAGAAATAAAATAAAAAACTTTAACCCAGCATCACACTAGATGGAGAAGGGGGCAATGAGGGGATGCAGGTACTATGATGAGTGGGGCTGTATCCTTTTAGTTTTTGTTGGTGTAAATCCAAGAATCCCTATTGATGAACAGTATAAGAAAGCTACTTATTAAGTATCAAGAACTATTTCTATGGGTTAATTTCCAAAATATATAAAGTACTCTTACAACTCAACAAAAGGGAGACAAACAATCCAATTAAAAAAATGGACAGAAGGCCTGAATAGACACTTTTACAAAGAGGACATAAAAATGCTCAATGTCACTAATCATCAAAGAAATGCAAATTAAAACAACAATGAAGTATCACCTCAGACCTGTCAGAATGGCTATCATCAATATATCAATAAACAACAAGTTCTGGTGAGGATGTAGAGGAAAAGGAACCCTTGTACACTATTGGTGGGAATGCAGACTGGTACAACTACTATGGAAAACTGTGAAGTTTTCTCAAAAAAATTAAAAATGGAATTGCCGTTTGACCCAGTGATCCCACTTTTAGGAATATTTCCTAAGCCTGAAACACCAATCAGAAAATACATGCACCCCCTATGTTCATAGCAGCATTATTTGCAATAGCTAAGATCTGGAAACAGCCCTAGTGCCCATCAGCAGATAAGTAGATAAAACAAATGTGGTACAGATTTACCTCATGGAATAATATGCAGCAGTAAAAAAGAAGAATCTCTTACCCTTTGAGACAGCATGGAGGGACCTGGAGAGTATTATGCTAAATGAAATAGGCCACTCAGAAAAAGACAAGTATCACATGATCTCACTTACATGTCAAATCTAATGAACAAAATAAACTGACAAACAAAATAGGACCATAGACATTGAAGTATGCAACAGATTGAAGCATTTTCAGAGGGAAGGGGTGGGGGAGGTGGGAAGAGATAAACCAAAAAAATTTTATGCACACATGCATAACCCATGGACACAAACAAATGAGTGGTGAAGGTCTGGGGGTGGGGGAGGATGGTAATGGGCTAGAAGGGGTTAAGAGGGAGGAAAAAAGAGGGCATATGTAATACTTTCAGCAATAAAGATTTAATTTAAAAAATAAACTGACTAAGAAAATAGACCCAGAACCATTGAAACATGCAACAGATTAATATATTTCAGAGGGAAGGGGTGGGGATGGAGGGTGGGAAGAGATTAACTAAAGAACTTGTATGCATATATGCGTAACCCATGGACACAGGCAATAAGGCAGGGTGGCCTAGGGAGGGGGTGAGAGTGGGGTGGAAGGGGGTCAATGGGGAGAAAAGGAGGATATCTGTAACACTTTCAGCAATAAAGATAAATTAAAAAAATAAAATCAATGAAACATATCCTCAGGTGAGGATTAAAAAATAAAGAAAACATTTTTATGTTATACAAATTTTACCTCAATAAAAAATTATATTTGTAAATGTTAAATATATATATATATATATATACATATATATATATATATGTATGTATATATATATATATATATGTATGGCTAAGGGACCGGCTGATCAGCTGACCGACCAGTAGGTATAATGCGCACTGACCACCAGGAGGCAGGCGCTCAATGCAGGAGCTGCCGAGGAACAGCAACTTTGCAGAGTGCCCTCTTGCACTCTGGGACCCCTCAGGAGATGTCAGACTGCCAGTTTCAGCCCGATTACCGCAGGTCACGCTGAGAACCCCACCTGCCAGAGGGACCACACTTACTCCACAGATGCCCTTTGAGTCCTGGTGCCAGCACAGGTGTAGCCAGCCGGGGAAGGATCCTGGGAGGCTGGCTCCAGGGCATGTCCAGCCTCTCACCCAGTCCCACCCCACCGTCCACCTTCTAATTAATATCCTCTCAATGTACATGAATCTGTGCACCAGGCTTCTAGTGTATATATAATTATTTCTATTAAAAAAGTGTAATGATCTCTTCCAAACTGCTTTAGTCTACTCCAAGTGAAGTCCTATATGTCATTAAATAATCCTAACTAATAATACACAAACATGGTAATTGACCATAACTTCACTATGCTTCCCATTGGCTAATCAGCACGATATGCAAATTAACCACCAACAAAGATGGCGACTAATTTGCATACTGCAGGCAGGCAGGACAGCATGAGCCGCCAGCATGCCAACACCCAGGGCAGACCCGCCCTCGCCTTGCTGCCCGGGACCCGATCGGCGGGTCCCGGGTGGCAAGGCAGCCCCGCCCCAGAAGCCACTTGATAACTCTATCAGTAAGCACACTGAAAGTCAGTGGCATAAATGCACCAATTAAAAGACAGATTATGAGGGTGAATCAAAAACAAAACCCACTTTAAATATAAAGACACATATAGATTAAAAGTAAATGAATTAAGCCGCAGCCTGTTTTGCTCAGTGGAGAGAGCATTAGCCCGTGGACTGAAGGGTCTCAGGTTCGATTCCAGTCAAGGGCATGTACCTCAGCTGCTGGCTTGATCCCCAGTCCCTATCAAAGCATGTGCAGGAGGCAACCAATCAATGTGTCTCTTCCTTTCCCTTCACTCTCTCTAAAATTCAATGGAAAAATATCTTTGGGTGAAGATTAACAAAAATAAAGTAAATGGATTAAGTAACATTAAAGAGATTATAATAAAAATATATTCCATATTTTGTTAGTTATATAATGGTTATGTTTAAATTATTAACACCTAAGAAATTGGGTGAAGGGTACATATAATATGCTGTAGTATTTTATAGTTTTTTTTTTACATGTATGAGATTATTTCAAATTAAAATATTAAAAATTAAAAATTAATAAAATATTAATTGAAATGTATCTGCATTACATGAAACATCTCCTAATTGATTCTAGCATAATTTATTAAATTGTGCTAAAATTTACAAGGGTTCAGTTAAAAAATATCTTAATTCTAAATGATATAATAGAAAATATATAATAGTGCAGTTATAAGCACTTATCTGAAAATAAAAATTTAAAGAAGTGAATTTAAAGAAGAAATTAGCCAAAGAGAATATATGCACAACCCATGGACACAGACAACAGTATGGTGATGGACAGAGAGAAGTGGGGGGCAAGAGCTGGGTAGAGGGAGCAAAAGAGGGGAAATAGGGACATCCTATATAATAATAATAAAAGGCTAATATGCACATTGACTGAACGGCAGAATGACCAGTTGCTATGATGTGCACTGGCCACCAGGGGGCAGATGCTCAATGCATGAGCTGTCCTTTGGTGGTCAGTGCACTTGCATATGGGGAGTGCCACTCAGCCAGAAGCTGTCTCATCGCTGGCCAGCGCAGTGGTGGTGGCAGGAGCCTCTCCCACCTCCGTGGCAGCACTAAGAATGTCCAACTAATGGTTTAGACCCGATCCCTTGGGGGCCTAAGCCTTTAGTCAGACATCCCCCGAGGGCTCCCTGGCTGCCAGAAGGATGTCTGACTGCAAGCTTAGGCCTGATCACCCAGGGATTGGGCCTAAGTCGACAGGTGGACATCCCCCAAGGGGTCCTGGACTATGAATTGGTGCAGGTCGGGCTGAGGGCCGCCCCCCCTCCCCCCGCCCGCCCCGAGTGCACAAATTTTTGTACACCGGGCTTCTAGTATTGTATAAAATAATTTTAATATTTTATCTTCCACTGGAATATTCCACTGGAATATTTTATCTTCCAGTGGTAGTCTCTTGTCTACCACTTCATTCTTACTGATCAATCTTAAAATAGTTTGCCATTTACATGATGTTATATAGGAGTATTCAAACATTCTCCTCAAAAAACTCTTATCCATACTATGTTGTACATTTACTAACTTTACACTATTTGTGATTTATTCATTATCACTAAGACTGCCACAGGTAATTTTCATGGTATTATCCATAATAATAAAAGCATAATATGCTAATTAGACCGGAGAGCCAAACAACCTTCCAATTGTCATTCTGGACATCCTTCCAGATGAAGCCACGGCACTAGGGGCCAAGGCAGAGGCAATTAGGGTGATTAGGCAGGCAGGTGAGTGGTTAAGGGCGATCAGGCAGGCAGGCAAGCATTTGGGGTGATCAGGCAGGCAGGTGAGTGGTTAGGAGTATCAGGCAGGCAGCAAGAGTGGTTAGGGGTGATCAGACAGGCAGGCAGCCAGTGGTTAGGAGCCAGCAGTCCCAGGTTGCAAGAGGGATGTCCGAGGGATCCTGGATTGTGAGAGGATGCAGGTCTGGCTGAGGGACCCCGGCCCCTCTGTGCATGAATTGCATGCATTTGGCCTCTAGTAGATTATAAAATTTATAAAGCATGATGTATTAATTTAGTATGGTGTCAGAGACAGCAATAGCCCTGCACGAACACTGCTGCTCTGAGTCCATATATCCTTCTAAATTCTTCCCGAATACAGAGCAGGTTCCTTCTCAAACCCTGCCTACTGCATTAACTGTTGGGTCTGAGCCCCTCTGTCTGGGACTGGACCTCCTGGGATGCCAGGACTTAGATGGAGAAGCCATGAAAAGTTGTAGGTGTATAAGAATGAGTTTTTATTGCAGAAGCCAGTGGCCATATAGCCATCAGACAAAACAGCTTTTTAAGCAGTCCATAAAACAGGCAGCCATATACCAGCTGATAAATACATATCTTTTCCACACAGTAGTAGCAGTTTCTGTACCCACAGCTATTTTCTGAGCAGCAGCACACTGCCTCTTAGACTCTTTACCTCACATAGCTGCTGAGCTCTCTGCCTCAGCAGCTTCTACTATCTCTCTGGAGCTATATCCTCTGTGCCTACTGCCTCTCTAGCACACTCTTCTTCCCAGCACACTGTTGGTCTCTATATCCTCACACAGTAACTAACTCTGTGTTTCTCTCTCATCACATTGGATGGTTAACATGGTAGCCATATCTGAGCTTTCTATGAGCTCTTAGCCTTGTATCATAGCAGTACCAGCTCTCAGCAAAGTCTGAGCTCTCTAGCCTTAGTAATAGTTTTAATATTACTCACAAAGAAAAGGGTAGTTGCCAACAATGACAGCAATCATTTGGCTATAGAAGGGCACAGTGTAGTGTCAGATCACTGTGGCCTTGCAACTGTGTAGTCATTGGGCATTCTGATTATGGTTCCCATGTTCAGAGTGGCCTTGGCCATCTGGTATACTGTCAACAAGGCCTCCACACTCAATTAGCCTTGACTATCTGGGGACTCTTGGCATGGTTCCCACATATGAGTCAACTTGTGAATTTGTGACAGTTCAGAGAAGAAATTGTGACATAACACAGACAGGTTTTGATAGAGACTGGGAGAGACTAGGAGGACATACACTAGAGGCCTGGTGCACAAAAATTTGTGCACTCGGGAGGGTTCCTCAGCCCAGCCAGTGCCCTCTCGCAGTCTGGGACCCCTCGGGGAATGACCACCTGCTGGCTTAGGCCCACTTCCTGGGGGATTGGGCCTAAGGTGGCAGTCAGACATCCCTCTGGCAGCCCAGGAGCCCTCAGAGGATGTCCACTTGCCAGTGGGGAGCAAGCCTAGCTGCAGTTGTACATCCTTAGCGTAACTGAGGAGGCGGGAGAGGCTCCCACCACCACCACTGTACTGGCAGCCGTCAGCCTGGCTTGTGGCTGAGCAGAGCTCCCCCTGTGGGAGGACACTGACCACCAGGGGACAGCTCCTGCATTTAGCGTCTGCCCCCTGGTGGTCAGTGTGTGTCATAGTGACCAGTCATTCCCAGTCTTTCTGCTGTTAGGGTCAATTTGCATATTACCCTTTTATTATATAGAATAGAGGCCTGGTGCATGAGTGGGGGCAAGCTGGTTTGCCCTGAAGTGTGTCCCGGATCAGGGTAGGGGTCCCGCTGCGGTGCCTGGCCAGCCTGGGTGAGGGACTGATGGCTATTTGCAGGTTGGCCACAGCCCCTTCAGGGTGGGGGTCCCCCCTGGGGTGACTGGCAAGCCTAGGTGAGGGGTTTAGGTCCATTTTCAGGCTGACCACACCCCCTTCAGGGTGAAGAGTCCTGCTGGGGTCCCTGGCCAGTCTGGGTGAGTGGCTGATGGCTGTTTGCATGCTGGCCAAGCCCCCCAGCAGGGACCCTCACCCCATGAGGGTGTGGCCATCCTGGGTGAGGGGCTGATGGCTGTTTGCATGCTGGCCACAGCCCCCAGCCACCCAAGTTCCCAGTGGAGGCTGGCTGGAAGCAGGTATCTGGGATTTATTTGTCTTCTATAATTAAAACTTTGTTGCCTTGAGCGGAGGCCGCAGTGGCCAGGGCAGGCGGGCAGCTTGGCTTCCTCCATCACCGGGACTACCAAGCCTCCTGCTTGCTCCAGCTGCATGGCTGCAGGCCTCCATCTTGGTTTTGGTTAATTTGCATACTTACTCTGATTGGCTGCTGGGCATGGTTGGGCGTAGTGAAGGTATGGTCAATTAGCATCTTTGTCTTTTATTAGTATAGATATTAGTATATTTTAACTAATTTTTATTTTCTTTCTTCTCCAACTCTGTGATTTTATGTACGTTGTACTAGTAGAGTTAACTACAAGTTTGTTCATAGTTTATACAATATCAAGACAGATTTATGATACCAAAAAATAAATGACACCCAAAGCTAAAGGCAATTACTACTGAAATTTTTGACACCTCTTGGGGGGAGGGGGGAATGCACTGTTTATGTGTATACAAGTTTAGAGAGCTATTTACATTACGTTATGTAGGTGCATTGTACTGTGTGTTACTACATAAATTGGATGAAAAACTAAATGAGTATAATGAACTGGATGATGGCAGTGCTAGGGTGCACAAAATACAAACAACCTTACTTTATTATGGAAAACTCAAATAGGTAAGACCCATGCCACACTTCCCATCATGAAAAGCTCAAGGCGGGCAGTGGACAGATATCCCTTTCCCCAACTCCCAGACAACTAATACCGAGGTTTGAGTAGAACCAGTCAAAGGAATGTTTCTACCAAGTCACTGGATCTTAGTAGAGTAATGCAAAGACATTGGGTTTGTCAGAAATTATTGGTAGAGACGTCAGCAGAGCCAATAGTCCAGAGGGTGGCAGTGAGTGCAAGTTAGCACAGTCTTGGCCTTGCTTTCCTTTCCATTAGTTCTTGCTAGTTTTCTGTGGCATGCTCTCTAACTGGTCTGTCAATTCTCAGAGCTATTTAGTGTTGATTCAATAAATTACATTTCTGCTTAAGTTAAGCAGGCATGATACTTATTTGCAACTAGATACATATACATATTTTTTACACTTTTCCCCTGTGGTTCTGTTTAACAATCTTTGAGGAAGAACTTACTAATTAGTGCTTACTTTCTAGGAAAATTTTTCAGGAATCTATCAGTAGTTCTCCCTCTGTTATGATTTTGATTATCTATTTTTCTTTCCCAATTGCTTACTCAGAGCAAGCAATGAATTTTTTGTGTAACTCCAGTAAGATGTCCTATCATACCTCATAAAAGCTGAAGACCAGTCTTTAGTGTAGCAATTTGTGTCACTGCCTACTGGTATGATTTTAGTGGTGCCCAAGCCTGCCTTCAATGCCAACATTTCATATCCAATTCTACAAATCAAGTTACCATGTTTTTTAAAGGACCTCCATAAAATGTAAATCTTCATAGAAATAGTTACATCTGAACGAGTACTAAAAATTCAAGTTGTCCTGATTTAGTTATCTAGAAAAAAGGAACCTGAAAAATCAATATCAAAAAACTAAAGCAAAAAATAAAGGAAGCTTTGGATCATGAGAATACTCAACAATTCATAGTCCTTTTCATAAGTCAATGTATTTTAATGGGAGGATAGAAGAAGAGGTAGATTTATCTAAGTTTTGCTAGATGCTGAGGAAAGTCACTAGAGGGAGTACTGAGTATCCAATGGTGTGAGAAAGCACTTGACAATAGTCAGATTAAAGAGGAATGCAAGGCACTGAGTACAGTATCTTGTAAATAATGCCTTGTCCCAGGTGTAGTAAAATAAGGTTGCTCTGGCCCAGTGGCTCAGTTTATTGGAGCGTCGCCCCATACACTAAAAAAATGTGAATTCAATTCCCACTCTGGGTACATGTCTGGGTTGCAGCTTTAATCCCTGGTTAAGGCATATGTGGGAGGCAACCCATGGATGTTTCACTCTCACATCAGTGTCTCTCCCTATCTCTTCCTTCCCCTCTCTCTAAAATCAATAAACGTATCTTTGTTGAGGATTAAATAACAATAAAATAAGGTTAATATTTCTACACTTCCACACATTGGCCAATTTCTTGAGGAGTCTTTTTATAAGACTGCTTCCTGCAGGGGCTCTTTTTGGCTACCTTCCTAAGCTTTGGAGCTTGGTGCTTAACATAACCTTTATATTGTTGAGGGAATGATTAGGAATTACTGTGACATTCTGATGGACTTATCTATTAAGTATACATGCATGGGGAAAAACAAACAAATTTAAATTTCTTCTTATAACAAAATGTATCGCCCGGCTGGTGTAGCTCAGTGGTTGAGCATCGACCCATGAACCAGAAGGTCACAGTTCAATTCCAACAGGGAACATGCCTGGGTTGCGGGCTTGATCCCCAGGAGAGGGCATGCTCTCTCATCATTGATAGTTCTATCTCTCCTCCCTTTTCTCTTAAATCAGCAATATATATATATATATATATATATATATATATATATATATATGTATCAGCAATTATATATATATATATATGTATATATATATATATATATATATAAAATCACCTTTATCTTCCCCTATGATGATAGCATCATTCATAATTAATTTTATTTCTTTGACCCATGAATGATAAACATAGGGGATGAAGCAAATTGTGTACTTGGTATCAATTTGCCAAGGAGCATGATTGCATTTAGAAAATTATTAGCATTTAGTATGGGTCCTGTGTGCATTGAATTATGTAAAGTACAAACACACACACAGAGTAAGATAACTGGATGAGATTGTTCAAGATATATCAGCTTCTCTATGTTATATACTTGCCCCAGAAACCCAAGGAGATGCAGCTGCACTAGAAAGAGGAGATTGTTTCCAATAGAAATTATAAAATTGGTGAAAATTTCAGGCTGTAAGCTATTTTTTTTCCCAATTACATTGAGTGTTTTAACTCAGTCCAAAACACATTGTTTACATTGGGATTTTGAAGTGTGATAATTTGAGTTTTGCTTGAAAA
Organism: Myotis nattereri; assembly: GCF_964212035.1. Taxonomy (NCBI): domain Eukaryota; kingdom Metazoa; phylum Chordata; class Mammalia; order Chiroptera; family Vespertilionidae; genus Myotis; species Myotis nattereri. Next base: position 21,114,420 of record NC_138081.1, read on the forward strand.
ACAAAACACAAAATACAAGGTATTTATTTTCTTGATTTCAATGAAAACAAATAACTCTAGTGCATGCTTCCCCTGTGGGGTAAATACCTATGTGTGATTGTGTATAATTGAAACAGCAAAAATAAAGAAAACAAACAAAACATTAGTTCAATTCCAACATATGTCAACATTAACAAAACTATTTTTGTTATTGTATTGAAATATTTAATAGTCTGGTAAAAAAACAGTCTTTGTATTTTAATTGCCCTAACATTTTTATGGAACTATTTTCTCTATTAAATTCTCTCTTATTTCCTAGCTGAAATGGGGTCCACAGGTGTTCTAGCGTCATTAGCATATTGCTACTGTTGCACATTTGTCCTTCTGTGACTACCATGCTGAGGACCCAATTTTTATTGTCACCTTCCGAGACCACTGAGACTGCCCCCAAATTCTTTAAACTGTTTCTCACCACCTGGTCTATTACTTTCAAAGTACTATCACAATCTGTAATTTGATGCCCATTTATTTCTTGCTTATCGACTGTCATCCTCACAGGAATGTAAACTCCCTGAGGAAAGATTCTTCTCTGTTCATGGTTGTAATGTCAGTATTTGGCACAGAGTAAGTACTCAGGAAATATCTGTAGGGATTAATATTGCTAGGCTCTGTCTTCCCCAGCCCTACATAAACTGAGGCACTGAACTACTTTTTCTGTAGGCTCAAATTCAACCAGTTCCTGAGTCCATCCAAGGTATACTCTGCAAATGTTTTTCACAACACTGGTTAGTTTCTATAGTCTTCCTATCAGAGGTTCTATGACCAAGAAGTGTACAGTTGGTGAGTTTCCATGGATTCAGAGTTTCACCCCCTCCCCATGTTTCCACCTCCCTCTAGCAGTCTGTATACTCTCAGCCTTACAGTGTCTCAATGTCTACCACAGCTCACTTCCTGGGGGCCTGAAACATATCTAGCCTTTGGAATACCCTTCTTTGGAGTCTGGTCCTTACCTTTATTCAGAAATAGAATTATGAAAATAAAATTTCTCTGTCTTCCTGGGGTTCCATCTACAAGGAAATAAAATGAAGAAATTTAGAGTTTCATATGAATATACTTTCTAGAAAGTAAGATGAATTCAATAGTGAAACAAAATATTAGACAAGAAAAAGATACTATCTTTGGAAATCATTAAGTATTAAATTTACTTTCCATTTTGAACAATTTTAAGTACATACTTCCCAGCTTGTTAGGGATAAAATCAAGTCATTCTATTAGCCTTTCTGTGACTCTATGTATTGAGGCCGTAAGTGATCTAGACATAGTGCTTCCATAACAGTGGTGAAAAGTACTCAATCAGTTAATATTTAGACACTTATATCCCTAGGATCACTAGAGAAATGTTCCAACAAATATGATTTTCTTTATAAGACACATTTCTAGGTAACAGAAAATAGAAGCCTTCTTTATCCATTATCCTGTTTCTTGTATTCCAAGACTTATATTACTTTTTTTTTTCTTCTTCTTCAGGAACCAAGACTTTTTAAAAAAATATTTCAAGAAAAACAATTTTAAATATAATCATGTTACATGCAATAAACATTAATAATTCAGGAAAAACGATTTTAAGTATAATAATGTTACATGCACTAAACATTAATATTTCAAAAAATGATTTTAAAAATATGATAATGTTACATGCAATAATCCAGTCTCAATGTGGTCTCCACTCTCGGTCCTTGGGTATCAGGGTTCTCTTCTGCAAGTTTTCCATTCAATTTATTACTTTTTTTACTCAGAAGCTCTGCTCATAGCTGTGTAATTACTAATTGGATGATACTGATCATTAATATCAACACTCTTAATTCATATCATTCCCATCTGCCTCTGCCTCTGCCTCTTGGTTACCTGTAGGAGCAAGTGTCCAGGAAAGGCAAAGAGGCACTTTACTTATGGCCACTTCCTGTTTACTCAATGCGTCAGGTCTTAATCATGGATGGCCCTTTTCCCGTTGAGTCTCAGAAATATCCTGAGGATAGCCATTAAAGTAGTTGTTTCAAATCAATTGGAACTTTAATATGGAAAACTACCAGTTCATCCATGAGATATTCTATATTGTGCCCCCCCCCCCCGACTCTTGCCAGGTAGACCTCTTTATCTGGGAATGAGGGCAACAGGAAATAAACGCATCAGTTGATAAATGTCTATGCTTTACTATACCTGTATTATATTAAGGCAACAAACCAAACCATAAAAGAAAGGATTGATTTATTTGAAGTTCTATGTACTGTTTAACTACTCAATCTAATTGCTATATAAATCCCTCCCATGGTGTTTTCATTGTAACATAAAGATTAAGATCTGTGAAATGCAGCTTGTGTATCATTTATTTTCCATCCAGAATGAGCATAAATACATTAAGAACTAAAGGTGACACAATACATTGAAACAAAGATCATTAAGATTGACATATAGCTTTTGAAACTGATTCTTTCATGCAATTTGAAGTTCAGTTGCAAAACTCAATTTACCAGAATTGAGTGAACATAGAGCAAAATAATACCAGTGAATACCCATTAATAAGCAGTCAAGCTATGTAAAAATATATATATATATATATATTTTACCTAATATACATTTACTAACCCACTCTTGTGTTGTAGGTATCATGCTAGACCAGGGGTCCTCAAACTTTATAAACAGGGGGCCAGTTCACTGTCCCTCAGACTGTTGGAGGGCCGGACTATAGTTTAAAAAAAAACTATGAACGAATTCCTATGCACACTGCACATATCTTATATTGAAGTAAAAAAACAAAACGGGAACAAATACAATATTTGTATTTGCATGTGACCCGCGGGCCGTAGTTTGAGGACCCCTGAGCTAGACACTAGCAAATGTAACACATGGCAAATGCATAGTATATTTTATTAAAAATTAGATGAGACAAGGGGAATCTGAATTTATGTGCATACACACACACACACACACACACACACACACACACACAAAAGCAGAGATGGAAGGTAACTACAAGTTACTTTCTTGTACTTGTAAAAGTAAAGATCCTGGATGATCTGATCTACAGTACTCATCTCACTTTGGCAGACTAGGGCAATTTCCCATACTGCCACCTTTTTCTTTCTAGATTTCTAAATGTCTGTATCAGAATTTCTCTAATTTAGGTTTATTTCCAAAAAATTTTTTTGATGATGCACTATTTTCCTGGCACTGCTGTGCTAATTAATTTCACATTTAAAACCTATATCCTATATAATAAAAGAATATGCAAATCAACCAAAGGGCGGAATGACCTGAAAGCCCGCGGCCCCTCGCCCCAGCCGGCCAGCCCCTCAGCAAGCACCCCAACCCTGATCAGGGGCGGGCCGACCGGCAAACCTCCCACAGCCCCTCACTCCGGCCAGCCCCGATGGCCCTCATGAGGGTGGCCAGCTGGATCCCACCAGTGCAGGAATTCGTAATATTATTTGTTGAACTAAACTGAGCAGTGCTCTCTGAATGTCAGATTCTGGGCTTGGTATCAGGGATACAAAGACCAATCGAACCTCATCTCTTCCAACAAAGAGCAAAGATGTCATAGGAGGGATAGATGAAAATAATAATACTGAAATATGTGATGTGGTCCATGGACAACAATTTGTTATAATTATGGAAGTTAAATCAACACTCTGGATCGCGAGAACTCTGCCTTTCGGCCCTCAGTGTGTGTCAGGCGGTGTCTCTGCACCGAAGGTCCCCTCGGATCATCCGGAGTCGCGTTTGTAGTCAGAACAGTGAGAATGAGTACCTCACAGGACCAGAATGGCTTCAGTAAGAGAGAACCCCTTCTGAGGTGTCGTGATGCACAGAGGGACTTGGAGTTTGCCATTGGTGGAGTTCTCCGGGCTGAAGAGCAAATTGAAGATAACTTGCGAGAGATCAAAGCCCAGATTCACAGCTGCATAAGCCGTCACTTGGAATGCCTTCGAAGCCGGGAGGTGTGGTTGTATGAACAGGTAGATCTCATTCTATCAGCTTAAAGAGGAGACACTTCAGCAGCAGGCCCAGCAGCTCTACTGGTTACTAGGCCAGTTCAATTATCTTATTCATCAACTGGAGTGCACCCAAAACAAAGATTTAGCCAATCAAGTGTCCGTGTGCCTGGAGAGACTGGGCAATTTGACCCTCATACCTGAAGATTCGACTGTACTACTCTTTGAAGCAGACACAACTGCTCTGCGCCAGGCCATCACCACGTTTGGGTCCCTCAAGACCATCCAACTTCCTGAGCAGCTGATGGCTCATGCTAGCTCATCAAATATTGGGCCCTTCATGGAGAAAAGAGGATCTATCCCATTGCTAGAGCAGAAGTCAGCATCCAGCACCACAGCTGTCCCTCTCAGTGAATGGCTCCTTGGAAGCAAACCGATCAATGTTCATCCAGCTCCTTACACACCCAGCACCAATCTCCAGGTCTGGCTCACACAAAAGCAGACCTTTGAGAATAGTCAGACTTCCTCCAGAACCTGCAGTGTCTTTAGTAATGTCTGGGGCAATCTAAAGGGCTTGGAAAACTGGCTCCACAAGAGCCAACAAGAAGTTGTTCCTGAAAAACCAAATTATGAAAAAGGTAGCAGCTGTTCTACCACCAGTTCATGCTCCATTGATACTGAAAAGGTTGAAGATCCAGAGCTTCTTGATCAAGATGAGATGAGTCTTTCTGATTGGCTGTTGACTGACCAGGACTCTCCAAAGCTGGAGATGCCTGGGAATGGCAGCTGTGAAACCCGTGAGAAGTTTAAGTGCCTGTTCCAGGTGTTCCATGAGTCCTACAATGTGAATGATTGGCTTGTCAAGTCCGATTCCTGTACCAATTGTCAGGGCAACCAGCCCAAAGGTGTGGAGATTGAAAACCTGGGCAATCTGAAGTGCCTGAATGACCCCAGTGAGGCTAAGAAAACCTTGTCCACTCACAGCATGGTTATTGAGGATTGGCTTGTCCGGAACCATTAGGACCCATATAAAGTAGAGGAGGTCTGCAAAGCCAAGAGCCCTGTACAAGCTTTGCAGAGTGTGTGTGTGATGAAAATTGTGAGAAGGAAGCCATGTCTAAGTGGCTGCTGGAGAAAGAAGGAAAGGATAAAAATGGTATGCCTGCGGAACCAAAATTTGAATCAGAGAAGCATCCAGATTCCCTGAATATGTGGCTCTGTCCTTCCAGGAAAGAGGCAGCAGAACAAGCTAAAATATCAAAGGCAATGGCTGCTTCCAAAATTGCTGATTCCTTCAAAATGATAAGGAACAGTTCCTTGTCAGAGCGGCTCATCACACCCTCATGCAAAGAAGCACATCCCAAAGACAGAGCTGGCAAACAAAAGCTTATGAGTCCGGTGGCCACTTCCTGGTGTCCCTTTAATACAGCTGACTGGGTCTTGCCAGGAAAGAAGACAGGAAACCTCAGCCAGTTATCCTCAGGAGAAGACAAGTGGCTACTATGAAAGAAGGCCAAGGAAGTATTACTTAATTCACCCCTGCAGGAGGAACATAGCTTCCCCCAGACCATAACTATGCCCTCCCAGCAGTTTGTGATCTCTTTGCCTGTATGCAGCTTAAAGTTGATAGAGAAAAGTGGCTGTATCGGACTCCTCTACAGATGTGAAGGAATGGAGTACTAGAATCAAGCAACTTTTCTGAAAATCATCACATTTCCATGAGCCGAGTGACTGCAGCTTGCCAAATCACTGTGTTTCTGGGTGTGACCAGCTAGTTTAGTCCCTTTCCCGCCTAATTTTGAACTAGTGAAGAGAAATGTCATCACTTATGAATTACTGTGTAAAAGAAAAAGGCTGTTTGTTGATGCTGAGGTGATTCAGTTTCTTCTTACAATTCACCCCTACACTAGAAAGAAACACAGTATCTTGGTGGATATTTCTTTCACAAGTCTCCATGGCTCCTTAGATTGTGTTGTTGTTAGAATATTAAAACTGTAGTTTTAAAAACGAAAAAAAAAAATCAACACTCTGATTTCATATCATTGCCTTCTGCCTCTGCCTCTTGGTTACGTGGTAGGAGCAAGTGTCCAGGAAAGGTAACATATACACAACATATAGAGGTGGAAACTCAGTTTAGCCTAGAGGCTCAGTGAAGTCTTCAAGAAGAGAATAATTCATGAGTTAATTCTTAAAAAATAATCTGAATTCAGAGTGGTGAATATGGAGACATATCTAGAATGATTAAGTTATTGTACTATTAACTAGTATATAGGACACAGGAAGAAGAGTAGATATTTGGTAAAGGTTAAGTAGGACTTGGGGGGGATAGTTTGAGATAATGATTGGTTAATTTGTGGATTTGTTTGATTTAAGGTGCTTATTAAACATTGAATTGAATATAAGGAGAAGACAGTTAGATAAGTAAGTCTGATTTTAAAGAATAAGTCTGAGAGCCCTAGCTGGTTTAGCTCAGTGGAAAGAGCATCAGCTTGCAGACCAAAGGGTCCCGGGTTTGATTCTGGTCAAGGGCATGAACTTCGGTTGCAGCTCCTCCAAACTCATGCAGGAGGCAACCGATCGGTGTGTTTCTGTCCCATCCTATATTTCTCTCTTTCTTTCTCTCTTCCACTCTCTCTAAAAATCAATGGAAAAATATCCTCAGGTGAGGATTAAAATTTTTTTTAAAAAAAGAATAAGTCTGAGTTGGAGATAGAATATGGGAAATCAAATTAAGTGAAGTAATCTTCCTATGGACATATATCTGGAAAGAGACAACATTAAACCTAAATCATACATATCTGGTTTGGAAGTTCAGGATCTTTCCAAAGAAATTATATAATATTATCATCTATTATTAGCTGCTATCCCATTCTAAATAGAAATTTAAAGTAATCAGAAACCCTATTTTAAGTAGACCTGTGTGACTATTAGGTTAGTGTATAAACGTATTTTTCTAGTTGTCTGCTTTCAAATAGAGTCCTTGCTCAATACTGTACAAGATTTATTACATGAAGGTTTACCTGAGAGAACTTAGACGTACTGTTCCATTTTAGATAGAAGAATGTATTGAGACATAAAGACATCCATATAAGAGAGTTACTGAATCACTAAATTGAATCTCCAGATTCACTTAGTACAAGTTTGATTTGTCAACTTTTCTCCTTAAATTTTTGTCAACAAGATTATTCCTGAACGGTTTCCAGTAATGGGGGAAACATTCTTCCCACTTCATTCTTGAGAAGTTCTTACTTCCCAAAGTTTTCTCATTCATTCATTCATTTATTGCTTCATTTTATTGACATACTTTTTTAATTTTTAACAGGAAAGGTGTTTTTTTAATATGTTTTTATTGATTTGAGAGAGCAGAGAGGCAGAGAGAAACATTGACAAGAGAGAATCATCAATAGACTGCCTCCTGAACACCCCTTCTCCCCCACTGGGTATCGAGCCACAACAAGGGAATGTGCCCTGACTGGGAACCCAATGGCGACCTTTAGATGCATAGGGCAATACCCAACCAACTGAGCCACAACAGCCAGGGCAAACTGACATACTTTTATAGAATATTATGTGGGTGCCAGGAATAAAGTACTGAATAAGTGAGACATGGTTGCTGCCTTTATAACTTTCAGCCTTTTGAAGGGCACATTGATAGATAAATCAATCAATCTGTATTATTACTGCTGTATAATAAATCATCCCCAAATGTGGTGACTCAAAACAACTTAAATATTTATTATTTTATTTTTAAATTATGTATTAGTGTTATTTTTGCTGTACAATTAATAATTTTATACAACTAAATACTTAAATAAATACAATTAAACCAGGGGTAAGCTGACATGTTCCCACTCCCTATAACTACATATTAAAATAATTCTATTTCCCAGAGAAAGCATAGCAGCACTCAAATATGGAGGATACACTTTATTACTGTATAGATTTTCTGTCAGAAAGTAAATAAACAGAAAAAAAATCTACTGGAATGGAACACATTCTGAATAACACACAGGAGAATATTGATTTTGTAAAATAAAATCAGGCTAATACAAGGAGGGAACAGGCTAAGATTAGGAAAGACTATAAAGAATTTTTTAATGGCCAACTAAAAAATTGATAGTGACTTGGCTATTTGATTCACCCAGAATGTGTTACATTGTGAGATGTATATGTAAGATGAGAATATAATCTGGTTTTTATGTTACACATGGACAGGTACTGCCCATACTCTACTTTGAAAAAGGATATGTTGCCCCAGCTACATTTTGGCCAACATTTATCAGACCTTTACAGGAAATGTTCCAAACCTTCTCATGGGGTTGGCACAGCCTTTGTTGGGCTTAGATGGCAATTCGGCTTTTTTTTTTTCCCTAATCTTATTTCCTACTCTCCCTTTTTTTCCTTCACAGATGCTATTTTCTCCCCACAGATACTATTATGTAATAATTATCCTACACGAACACTCCATCCTAGAATCTGCTTTTATAATTTTTAGTACCAGGAATTTCTAAAAAAAGAAAGTTATCTGATATAGTTTTGCAACTAAATAACTCACTATCCATATGTCAGTAGAGATATCATTACTGGTGGTAGGTAAAACACAGAAAGGCCCTGGCTCCAGGTGATCATTAAAGCGATCATTGATGGTAAGTTGGGATGATACACCAGTGGAGGGGTGTACTCTAACTACCACAATCTTATCACATGTTTAAAAAGCATGGGGGATGGAAACTATTGCTAAACACCATTGACACCCTAGAAAAAGATGGTAGAACATTATAGACGATCAGCAAGTAATTGAAAAACAAGTATTTGCAGCCATTGGGCTGTTCTGGTAGCTGACAAAGAAGCCCTCATCACCTGCAGCAGGAGGACATGGCAAACTGAGGACAAGGACCAAGACCTAATAGACTTGGATTAGCTCCAGAAAAAGTTAAAGCCCAACACAGGCAGCTCTTTTATGCCAAAATCCTGGCCCTGGATTGAAAATAAATAGAATTTTGATACTTTGGATAGACACATCTGGGTACATGCCCTTGAAAATGTTGCATATTTAGAATCCTTAAAAATCTCTTGGCCTGCAGAAGTTATCCACCCCTCAATATTAAGAGTTAAAATTCCCCTTTGCTTAAAAAAATACAGAGGCCTCTCTGCCTCAAAATAACATGTCACACACACACACACACACTCACACACACACACACACAACCTAGAATTCACCTCATCTAGTCACTAGCCCTATAACATGACCTAGTAAAGACATCTGGGACTGATAAGATAAGAAAGAGATTCAATCTGAGCAGGGGTACCGAATGGGCATGGGCTTCAGGAGCCAGAGGAGTAGGAGAGGAGTAGATTTCAAAAGTGCTCAATCAAATAGTTTAATGCATAAAATTGGATATGTGTGAGCATAAATTAGAAGCATATAGCAAAAATAAAATACTTAACACCCTGACAAAGACTCCGAAAATGCTGCTAATTGACTACTAGGATGGCTCCTACAAGCATGGAAAAGCAATGGCTCATGTTATTCAAAGTCGAAATGTCAGAATATCACAAACTACCAACTTGTAGCCTCAGCTGCAGCCTCTGTGCCAGATGCATTTTCTATAGAGTAATTAACACAGACCCAGGTTCCTTGCATGCTATCAGGCTATTGATTTGGTAAATGGATACTTCCATTTGCAAAGGACAATTAGATATCTTTTCATTTACATGGAAGGGGCAATAATATACATTTATCATTTTCTTCAAAAGCTACATTAACTATAGTTCTCTGTCATAATATAGTCTAAAGAGATCAGGTGTGTCTTTATAATTCCCATAAAAAACATTGATGCACCACATTGATTATATGGTTATTGAGTTGGATGAACAAAATGTTGTTAGCATTTAGAGAGACAGATGTGCTTAAGAGAACGAAGTTAAACCCTATAAACATTCAGGGGCTTATCACGTCTGTAAAAGTTTTAGGAATCCAGTAATCACAGTCCTTTCAAAATAAAATATGAATGATTGCATTTTTTCTTCTTCCTACCATGCTGAAGAAAACACAACACAACTTAGACTACCATCTTTGAGTTGGATCTAGAGCAAGAATGGGCACTCCACCAAGTTCAGGTTTTAGGGTTAGCAGTGCTACCACATGGACCATATTATCCAGTAGATCATATTATACTAAGATCTAGAAGATCCTATGGTATTGTTGATAGGAAAAGATTCAGAGAAAAAATTACAATGCAAGCTCCTAGAATTCTGAAAATTGTCATCCACAGTGGTGATTAAGACATAGTTTGGAAAACAGCATGTAGCATGTTACTGGGCTCTGGTAGAAATGGAACATCCAACTATGAGAGACCAACTGAACATCTCTCTAAAATATCCCATCTTGTGCTGTTTCTATCAGCCTTTCAAGTCATAAAACTAGGCAGAGGTACTAGCAATTAAATGAAATGACCTAGTTAGATCAAGCATTAGTATGTGTTATGAACTATGTTCCTGTAAAATTCACATTAAAGTCATAATCCCCAGTGCCTCAGAATGTGATTATATTTGGAGATACGGCTTTTAAAGAGGTAATTAAAGTAAATGAGCTTTTATGTGTGGGCCCTAACCCAATATGACTACTATGCTTTCAAGAAAAGAAGATTAGGAGCAAGACACACACAGAGGGAAGACCATGTGAAAATACCCAGAAGCAGATGGCCATCTACAAGTCAAGCCAATGAAAGAGACCTTCTGAGAAAACTAACCCTGATGACACCTTCCTCTTGAGCATCTAGCCTCTTTACCTGGGAAGAAATAAATTTCTGTTGTTAAAGCCACTCTGTGTGTGGTATTTTGTGATGATAGTCCTAATAAGCTAATACGGCAAGAACGGAGGGCATAAGTAAGCTTCAGGAGCACAGTCCACATCCACGTGTTCTCCCTACAGTTTAACAGCAGTCCTCCTCTAAGTTACACCCATGTCCATATGGAGGATCCTGTGTATCATCCTTCCTATTAGATCCTTCATTGTCATTCACATAACCTGTATTTTGGGGGCAGTCATGTAAAATGTCTGACTCATATTTAGCTATACGGAAGCAATAGAATATGAATAAGAGTATGGTCTTTGCAATCAGATGGGCCCAGGACCAGGCTCATGTCTTGATCCTGTCACTTACCACTTTGAGGCTCAATTTCTTCATTTGTAGAATTGAGTTAAATAAGAGTAATTAGACTCTCAAGTGGCCATAAGAATGAAATGGGGTAGTGTATATAGATGGTTTCCCACGTACTTGACAGTTAATAATCATATTATCATTATATTACATATAAATGATCATATTTTCACTACATATGCATGTGCATACATAGATGCATACACATATATACACATATAAACATAGACACACACACATTTCCCTTTCCATAAATCCCAGTAAAATCTTTGCATTTGGCATAAATTTTATCTAGTAAAATGATGAAATTAGATCTGGTATTTCAGCCTGTCAAGATCTTTTTTACTCCATCTATGTCATCTAATAAGCCCACAATTTCTTCCAACTTCATATCAAACCCAAACTTGATAAATGTGTCATCTTAATCCTTGAGAGAATAAATTATTATTTAGTAAGCAGGTTTCTGGTCATTTTTTTCCTTCTATTACATATTTTAATTATTAACTGTTCAATTTTGTTACTAAAAAGTTACTGTTATAAGGAATCAAAGGTTTTAGTCCATAAATACATTTTGGACTCATGTTATTTCTCTTACTGTTTTTTACTTTTCCTCTTCTCAAAAATTCAGAGAATTTTCTATTCTCATAGCCCAAGTTCTAATTTCAGACAGACGAAGATTTCTGTGAACTGTGAAGATATTCTTTAGCCAGGAGACAGACCACTGTTAGTCATTTTCCTATCCAACCTTAGCTTTCAGTCTACCTTTTAAATACTAGGTGGCAAAAACATCCTGTTAAAGACCTGCTAGTAAAATTAACAGTTTTTTCCTATGTTTAAACTACCCAGGGGAATTTCCTGCTAACACATAGTTCTATGACCAAATCATTACGGAAAAATAAATAGTGACATGGGTCAAAAAAATGTCAGACAGCTTGAAAGCGACCTAAACAGCCTTTACATCTCTCGGATTTTTGTGCACTTGGTCCCAGTCCTGTCAATCTGTTAAGTTACTGATGCTTCACGCTATGAGGTCAGTTATAATTTCTCACACAGTTGTGCCAAATAGCCCAGAAAAGCCTGTAGCATTTGCCCCACAAAACACTTCCCAAAAGAGTTGACGATTCGTGTACAGACAAGAGGGAATAAATGGGACCTGCAATGATTAAATACTGAGATATTTTTGAACCACTGTCTACAATTTATCAAACTTTATTTTTAAGTCTAAAAAGTCTTAGGGTACAAGCAGGCAGGCAATAATCATAGTAACAGTGTCTGAAGTCTTAAATAACCTACATTGTATGTTGCTTCTACCTTTTATGAAGCATTTAGTTCACAGTTATATGTGTTAGAAGCAGCAAAGGATTTTATCAATTATAACACAGAAGTCAAGGGGGACATTTTCTCTGTGTCTGAGGATTTTATAATACCAGGTTTTCCTCCAGAACTATGTAAATACAAGAAAATGTTTTCTGTTTCATCAGGCCTTTAACACAAACTGGGGCTACCATTACAAAAACAAAACAAAACAAAACAAAAAAAAAACAACACTAAAGATTTTAAACAATTACTTCTTAATCCAATTAATTATATTCTGTCTATGTCTTTATGGTTTATAAATTACTGTATGTTACTTGATCACTGCCTGTTTTTTAAACATGATTTTTAGAGAAACCTAAGTTACATTAGCTTACACAAGAAATTCCTTCAATGGAAACTAGAATGGTTCAGAGAATTAAGCAATGACTTCAGTAACTAACTGGTGAGAAATAATATCCATTGCTGGCCAAAATTAAGTAACAGGAATTAGATTTAATGGCCTGTATATAAGCAAACAAACAATAAAATTATACTGAATGTATATATAGAAAATAACAGTTTTTAAGGCAATGGGTATCAGACAACTGAAGATAATTATTTCTGAGATCGAAAACTAATGAGGTAAGTCTTATGACTGCTCCAGGTCATTCATTGTCTTGACAAGATTTCTAGTTTCACTGCAGTCAGAGGGACTTAAGGCAGAGCCAACATACTCCCTACATTGAAGAATTGGTAGTCTAGGACTATCTAGGGTGTGCAGAACAGAATACTGGAGAGAAAAAAGTCTAGAGACTGGTGGAACATCTGTCATTCTATTCCGCAAAGTACTGATTGGTACAAGTATGTGAGAAAACTATCCAAGGTTGGGAAAGAAATATGTGAGATAATTAGGTCAGACAGTGCCTGTCCCTCACACAGGGCCAGGAATAGGCACTGTTCCAATCAGCTAAAATGAAACTTCTCATGAGTCATGGGGCACTGAGTAGAGCACCCGGAGATGTGTCACAGTAGTGAGGACTATTTGGGCCTAGACCTAAGTGCTGGTCTGATCCCATCAAACAGATCTTAAAAGCAAGACCCCAACGGATCAACTATGTCCAAGTACCTTAAGAAAGTCCCAAACCAAAGTTCAAAAATACATAAAAAGATACAAAAATATTCATCTGCAATAAGATAACAATCACAATGACTGGCATCCTATCTAAGATTTTTAGACTTGCAAAGAAGTAAGAAAATATGATCTACTATGAAGGCAAAAATTAATCAGAACTGAACTAGAACTGACTCAGATATTAAAATGAGCAGACAAGGCTATTAGAATATTTATTATAACTGTATTCCATTTGTTCAAAAGTTAAATAGTTATATAAAGGATGTAAATCACTATAATGTTGTGATGAAGAATACACTGGTGAGGGTTGATGGTAAGTTAGACATTGGAGGAGAAAAGATTAGTGAAATTGAAGACAGAAAACTCAAACAGAGAGAAAAAAGGAAGTTAAAAAAAATGAAACAAGCCCAATCGGCATGGCTTAGTGGTTGAGCATTGATCTGTGAACCAGAGGTCATGGTTTGATTCCCGGTCAGGGCACATACCCGGGTTTTGGGCTTGATCCCCAGTGCGGGGTGTGCAGGAGGCAGCTGATCAATGATCCTCTCTCATCATTGATATTTCTATCTCTCTCTAAAAAGAAACAAACATACAAAAAAGAAAAGATTATCAGCGAGCTGTAGGGCAATACCAGACAACCAAATAAACTTGTAACAGGATTCTTTGAAGGAGGGGGAGGGAAAAAAAAGCTTTGAAAATTTTCAAATTTGATACAAATTACAAATGCATAAATTTAAGATGTTCAAAAAACCCATGCACAAAAAATATGAAGAAATAATTTCCACCATTTGGTTATTGAGGACATTGCTGCTGTGATCATGCATGCACACGCACTTGTTTGAGTAACTATTTTTTTCTATACACGTGTTCATAGCAGCACTGTTTTCCATAGCCAAAGGTGGAAATATCCCAAATGTCCATCAATGAATCAAGAGCTAAACAAACTTGGTATGTACATGAGTGAATATTATTTACCCATAAAAAGAGAATAAAATATAATGTCTGGGTAAACCTCTAAAATACTATGCTAAGTGAAAGAAGCAAGATGCAAAAGGACAAATATATGATTCTACTCCTATAAAATATCTAGGATAGGCAAGTTCATAGAAACAGAGTGCAGGGTAGAGATTCCCAGAGGCTGCACAGAGTGAGGGGAGGACTGGAGAGTTACTGCTTAATGAATAAGGGTTTTACTTTGGAGTGATAGAAATATTTTTGAACTAGATAGAGATGGTGATTTATGAATATACTAAATGCCACTGAATTATTTACTTTTAATTGATTATTTTCATATAAATTTCACCTCAGTACATTTTTAAAATAAAGAAAAATTTAACATTTAAAAATAAAGATGTACTAAAGCTGCAAGAATGTATCACTAGAAAACATTCACTACAAAAAAATATTAAGGATAGTCTTTTAGGCAGAAAGAAAATGATACCTGTTGGAAATATGCATCTACAAGAAGGAATAAATAGCACCAGATATGGTAAGTGCTATATGGGCAAATATATAGAAGAGTTTTCTTATTATAAATGATAGGAAGTTCAGAAATAAAGTTGGGTCTCAAGGACAACATCAACCAGGCATTCAAATGTTTCCTGATTTGGTGTCTCCCCTCTGCTTCACTCAATATGTTAACTTCACCTTTCATCACTGATGTCATAATAATTTTCATGAGCAAGCAACCATCAATTATATTCTATGTTATGACTAGCACATAATAAAAGTTAGCTAATAATCTCTCACCCAGTTAGTAGCATTAGGAAATCAGGTATTCTACAGAAATGCAGCTTCTAGATAACTGAATTTTACACATTCATCATTTTTAAATTCCACATTCATCATGTTTAAATTCTAATCGTTATACATGGAAATCTCTTAGGGATTTACTTTCATTTTTCCACATTAATATTTTAATATCAAAACAATGTATGCAATAAAAGTAGCTCAGGATGATAATTATGAATATTTAATTGTCTTACCAAAGGGTTATTAAAGTTTAAAGAATTATTTGCCCCCACACTAAATGGTTCTATAATGAGTTGTTTTAGGTTCTTGGATTTGTCTTTATTTTATCTTTTGTTCTGAGCTGTGGTAAAAGGCTCCCATACAATGGAAATGAGAAAGGTCTTCCCTTATCAAGTTCTTCTGTTTGATGGAAGCCCAAGTCATGCCCATAGCTACACACCCTGCAATATCTCAATAAGTATGTACTAAGTGCCTCCTTTACGCAGTTTTTTTTCTAATAAATAGCACATCTATATGCCCCTGAATATGTTCTTATGCTGCTCATGATAAAGGTAAGGCAGTCAAAGCCTACTTTTTCAAAGTGAGGCCTCATAAACAATGATGAAAACACTCGAGGCATGTGTAGTTCAGGAGACCAGACTATTTGGACAACACAGAAGCAAGGTCAGAATAAGAGAATTGAGCACATGAGGATGATATTGATCACTGATTCTGGTTTCTTGTTGAGTTGGCAATTGGAATGAAATACAATGTAGTTCTGCCCGGCCAATGTAGCTCAGTGGTTGAGCATCCACCTATGAACCAAGAAGTCATGGTTCAATTCCCCGTTAAGGCACATGCCCAGATTGTGTGCTCAATCCCTAGTATGGGGCGTGTAGGAGGGAGCTGATCAGTGATTCTCTCTCATTGATGTCAATCCCTTAGGAGGAGACCTGGCATTCTAGCTAAAACATGCCAATGAGATGCTAAAAAGGTACGTGGGGAATAAATGAAATGGTTAATGAAAAGCCTGTGTGACTGTTCCAGAAATCATCCATGAGCCTGGGAAGGCAGGGCCTCCTTAAATGTGGCAGATTTATGGAAATATTTAAATAGGAGTTTAAATAAAATGGATGAATTGAGAACCACAGATGCTAAATTTCCTAAAACCTGTCAGAAAAAAATAAAATATCCTGCCCAGAAAGCCTTAGAGAAAAGTGTCACATCTGAAAAGAAGTCAGGCTAGGCTCACCCTTAATTAAGTACTTCCATTTATTTTTAGACAGCAAAAAAGTAAGTATGGTAGATAGTGTTCCAGTGAGAGAATCTAATGTGAGAGAGGCAGGGGGCAAGCCACTTTTGAGAATAAGAGGGGGAAACAAAATAATAACCAAAGAACTTTAGCAATTGGTGAACAATCAGAATTTTCCAGGGAACTTCAAAGAACATCAACTAGAGAGAGTACCACCCAACTTTGGAAAGAGAGCATGTCTTTTGAAGTTCTTTGAAAATCAGTGATTCCCATCATTCTGTTATTGTTGAATCCACATTTTGGATTGAAAACTTAAATTCGCCTGAAAACTTGATTGGAAATCACATGGAATGATCAACTCTCCCCCTTAGTGAACTCTTGTTTTCAGAGGAGGCCGGACTCTGGAAGGACTATGTATTCTCATCCAGGTGGTAGATGTGAGAGCAGAATCCAAGATGACAGCATAGGGCAGTGGGAGGAGCCATTTACATCAATTTTAAAATCTTCCATTCAACCATCAAAAAATAATGTAATAATTACTGTCCTTGCCCAGGGCCCCAGTGAAGATCAAATTCTTCCCTAAAGAGTGGCTGAGGACCAGCTCTTCTATTCCTGATTTGGGACCCCAATTTAGGGACACAGATTATGACCTACTCATATAAATGAATTGTAACTACTCAAGATTGCTTTTAAGCAAGAGGCATTTGCTAGCCCCTGAGTCACATGAATCCCCAAGAGACTTGTCCCAAAATCAGGAAGAATTCTGTGATAAGAGTATTGAACAGATGAGTGGTAAGGTAGAAGCAACTTTAGAAGCTGAATGGGTACCACATAATTAAAAACATACAAGCCACCTTAAATATAGGTTGTTTATATTGTTTCTCACATTCTTGATTGATACAATTTGTGAAAATAAAGTCTCTGGCTCTGGAAAAGTACTTGGTTTAGTTCCAATTAAAATAATGTCTTTTCCTTCCCTACAACTGCTTAGGATGGTACAGAACTTTGAAAGAAACTATAAAGTTTTACATAGTGTGGATTGAAGAAAGCATTGTCTGGGCTGTAGCTAAGACTTAAAAATGCTGGCATATGGAGCAGGCAACACTCCACCCACAGAGTCATGTGTATGTGTATATGTGTAAGTTCTCACATAAATGAGCCATATACACTTAAATGTTATAGAAAGCTCATAAAAAACCTGAAAGATTCTTAGATATTATAGAAAGTTCAAAGAGTTCCTAAGTGTCCAGAATGCTTGCATGTACTATAGAGGTGTCCAACCACATTCTCTGATTTACATATAAGGCAAGATGTCCATGAAAAAATTACTCTATTTATTCATTCATTCCATAATTCAATAAAGTTTCTGCTGTTGACTGAAGCATTATCCCCACCACCAACTTTACAGTTGAAGACCCAACCCTCAAAATGACTGTGTTTGGAGATAGGAATTAAAGTTAAATTATGCCATAAGGGTATGTTCCTAATCTGATAGAACCAGTGACCTGCTAAGAAGAGGAAGTGAGAAAATTCTCTCTCTCTGTGTCTCTCTCGCTCTCCCTCTCTCTCTCACCCTCCCTCTTTCCTTGCCTTCCTCCCTCTCTTTTTCTCTGTTGATTCCCTAGGCATTCACTGAGGAAAGGTCATGTGAGAACAAGGCAAGAAGGTAGCTATCTGAAAGCCAGGAAAAGGGCCCTCATCCAAACCAATCATGCTGGCACCCTTATCTTCATGTCCTAGCCTCCAGAACTGCCTAATAATAAATTTCTGTTTAAGTCATCTAGACTATAGAATTTTGTCTGGTAGTCTGAGCAGCCTAAGACAGTCATTATTTTTGACAAGTTTGCATTGCAAAAAATAAAGAGCAAGGAAGAGTTCAAAGAGTCACCAAATCATGTGTAATATGCTGTATGGCTATAAGTTCTCAAAGAAAAATTAAGCAGAAAAAAAGGTGAAAAATAATGAGGCATGGTATTTTATAATGTACCAATGAATGCCTTTTTTTATAAGGTAAAAACTAAGTGAAGAGTGAAAGATAGTGAATGGAAGAAAACATGGAACAAGTCATATCAGTATCTGAGACAGAACATTACAGAACGAAGCCATAAGGCTCTGAGGGGGGAGCGTAATGGCAGTTTTGAGGGCAGCAAGGAGGCTACTGTGACTATAGTAGAGCGGGTAAAGGATTATAGTCACTGAAGTAGCTGGGGTCACCAAGATACTTGCAAGCCATAATGAGTAGTTTGAACTTTATTTGAGTGAGATGGGGAGTTTTGGAGAAATCACTTGATCTGACAAAAGTTAAAACCCTCTAGCTGCTGCATAGAAAACTGATAGTAGAGAGGGAAGGATAAAGGCAGAGAGAGCAGTTAGAAGCCTAATACATTTGTCCAGGTGATAAAAGATGCTGACTTGGATCAGTGTGACAGTATTATATTGGGGTGGTAAGAAGTAGTTGAATTCTGAAAATATTTCAAAGGAAAAGTCAAGATGATTTGCTGAAAGATTAAATAAATACAAGGGTATAAAAGAGCCAGACATAAATAAATTTATCTGATTAAGTGATACAGAGGAGGAGATTGTGAAATAAATGGAGGTCAGAGTGTTTCCCAGAGAATCAGTTAAAATGAATAAGGTGTCTATTCCAGGGGGTCATTGTATGAACGAATTTCTGGCATTTGAAGTGAACTATTGTTCCTGTACATTGTGAAGGTGAAGCTTTGTTTGCCCATTTCATTCCATCCCCTTCTGAAATCAAAGAGGAGAACTGGATATTGGGAGACATGAAAAACCAAGCCAATTCAGATCAAAGTAACAGAGAGAACAGATACGCCATTCTCCAAGAAGCATTGGAGGTTGATAACTTGGCAACACCTATGGAAATACCAGAGTGGAATATTTGAAATGTCAATAATTCTAGAAAGTTAAAGGTATTTAAGAGAAGCATATGGGTAGTGGGCTATAGATAATAACACAATTGGCAGTCAAGAGGAGACAACAAGTAGTATGGACAAAATATGAGATAGAGAAAATAGACTGTCTAATATGACAGATACCCCAAGAGTGTTAGAAAACAGAAGAGAACAAGTAAGCAAGATTGGTAAAATGCTAAACAGCCTAGGCAGAGAGATTACTGAACTTCAGATAAAATCCTGATGATATCAAAGAGGCCTCATATACTTATCCTCATTCTTCAGGCTCCTGGTGAAAACAAATAGTTGGCTCAGCTGAGTGCTCAGTTGGTTGGAGCATCATCCCATACACCAAAAAGGTTGCGGGTTCAATCCCTGATCAGGGTGCGTATGGGAAGCAATCAATTGATGCTTCTCTCTCACCTCTCTCTCTCTCTCTCTCTCTCTCTCTCTCTCTCTCTCTCTCTCTCAATCTCTCTCTCTCCCTCTCTCCTCCCCACCTCTCAAGTGAGGATTTGGGGGTGGGAGTGGAGAAAGGATACCATTCTTTAAAAGAAATACAAACAAGTAATTGATAAGAGCTGAGTGTTTAACACTTGGAGGATGAGAGTCACAAAATCTTCAGTAGAGGCCACATTGGAAAGAATTTTACATGGGACTCAAATTCGTGGAAAGATCATTAATTATAGTTAGTATATAGCTTAATGTCATTTAGAGGAAAGACGTAAAAGATATCCATTAAGTGGATGGTTAGATGAGCAGGTGAATAGGTCAATGGAAGGGTTGATAAATACTCAGGCGTTGGTCAGATCAAAATAATAATATGTCTGATACTGATATATATAGATAGATAGATATATGTATATATTATTATAGATAGATAATATATATATTATTATACCACAGATGAAGATAGGAAGATATTAAATTTTTTTCAATTTCACCCATCTTGTACTGTTCAATTTGCACATATAACCATTATTTACAATATTGTTTAGGTAAGATAAAGGAAACTGAAATTATTACAGGTGAGGAGAAAATGTCTAATTTGTAGGGCAAGTTTATGTCATGAGAGGAGACTAAAATAATATAATTGAGTGCAATCTAATAGGTAAATATGTCCATGTTTTAGAAATGGTGAGTGTACATGACTGTGTGTTCATTTGGATGCATAGGTCTTACTGTATTTTGAGTTGTGTTAACCTATTTGTGAAAATATACTACAAAAGACCCGAAGCCATCAAGGACTCCAAATAGTTAAAGCAACATTGTGAAAGAACAAAGCTGGAGGAATCATACTCTGTGATATCAACTATATTACAAAGCCATAGTATTAAAAATAGCACGCTACTGGCATAATAAAAGACACATAGATTAATGGAACAGAGTCAAGTGCCCAGAAATAAACACAGTATATATGTTCAATTAATTAATGACAAATGAGCCAAAAATATAAAATGATAAAAGGATAGTCTTCAATAAATGGTGTTAGAAAAACTGGACAGCACATGCAAAAGAATAAACAGTCTTATACTCTATACTAAAATCAACTCCAAATGGATTCATTACTTGAATGTAAAACCTGAAACCATAAAATTCCTAGAAGAAAATCTAGTAGGTAAGCTTCTTGATATAAGTCATGGCAATGATTTTTTTGGATTTGGTACCAAATCAAAGGCAAAAAAAGCAAAATAAACAATTGGGATTAAATCAAGCTAAAAAACATCTATACAGAAAAGTAAAACATCAACAAAATGAAAAGGCAACCTACTGAATGGGAGAAAATATTGGAAAATCATGTGTCTAATAGGGAGTTAATATCTAAAATACATAAAGAACTAATAAAAATCAATAGCAAATAAATAAACAATCCAAATTTAAAAATGGGTAGAGAGAATAAGTAGATATTTTTCCAATAAAGACATATAAATGGCCAATATGGAAAAGTGCTCAACATCACTAATCATTGTAGAAATGCAAATCAAAACCACAGTGAGATGAGAACTGTTAAAATGTATATTATAAAAAAGACAAGAGATACATGCTAGCAAGGATATGGAGGAAAGGGAACCCTGGCATACTGTTAATGGGAATGCAAATTAGTACAGAAACTATGGAAAACAATATGAAATTTCTTCAAAAAATTAAAAATAATACTAGAATGTAATCCAGCAATCCCATTCTTGGTATATATCCTAAACAAACAAACAAAAACCACAATCACTATCTCAAAGAAATAACTGCACTCTCATATTTATTGCAGCATTATTTACAATAGCCAAAACATGAGAACAACCTAAGTTTCCATTGATGAATGAATGGATAAAGAAATTGTAATGAATATATACAATGAAATATTATTCAGCTATAAAAATAAAGAAATCCTGCCATTGTGGCATCATGGGTGGACCTTGAGGGCATTATACTATGTGAAATGTGAGACAGAGAATGACAAATACAGTATGATCTTACTTATATGTGAAATCTAAAAAAATCAAACTCATAGATACAGAAAACAGTTGATGGTTGTCTAAGGCTGGGGGTGGGTTAAATGGATGAAGAGGGTCAAAGGTACAAACTTTCAGTTATAAGCTAATAAGTCATGGGTTGTAATGTACAGCATCATGACTATAGTTAATCAGTACATTTGAAAGTTGCTAAGAGAGTAGATCTTAAAAGATCTCATCACACACAAAAAACATTGTAACTATGTGAGATGATAAAGGTCGACTAAACTTATTGTGGCCGAAACCGGTTTGGCTCAGTGGATAGAGCGTCGGCCTGCGGACTGAAAGGTCCCAGGTTCGATTCCGGTCAAGGGCACGTACCTGGGTTGCGGGCACATCCCCAGTGGGAGATGTGCAGGAGGCAGCTGATCGATGTTTCTCTCTCATCGATGTTTCTAACTCTCTATCTCTCTCCCTTCCTCTCTGTGAAAAATCAATAAAATATATTAAAAAAAAAAACTTATTGTGGTAGTCATTTTGCAATATGTGCACATATTAAAACACTATGTTGTATGTCTGGCTGGTGTTGCTCAATGGTTAAGCATTGGCCTATGAACCAGGAGGTCACTGTTTGATTCCAGGTTAGGGCACATGACCAGGTTGTGGGCTCAATTCCCAGTAGGGGGCATGCAAAAAGCAGCTGATTAATGATTCTCTCTTATAATTGATGTTTCTATCTCTTTCTCTCCCTTCCTCTCTGAAATCAATACATATTTTAAAAAAACACTATGTTGTATACTTAAAACAAATATTATGTTATATGTTAATTATATCTCAACAAAACTGGAAAAAGTTTAAAACAAATTACATTTTTCTTTGTTACATTAGGTCTCAACCTTAAAGATTTGCCTTTGTATCTGAGTTTCTAGATTCTAGGTCAGACAATATAGAAAAGGACTTTCCTTACTAAATTATTAAAATAAGGGAGAGGATCATGTTTGCTTTCATTGGTGCATTTGTAAATCTTTTTTCCCCTGCTACCTACCATCTATAGGTGCATCAGATCTAAATTAAAAAAAAAAAAAAAAATCCTGAGTAAATTACTCTCATCCTCATTACACACACTGTTAATAGCTCTTATTTAGCAATTCTTTCACTTCTTCTAAGGAAGTAAAATAACTCCTAAAAAAAGTCTCTCTTACGAATTTGGGAATGTGTAAAATTTTGCAAACAGAAAAAAAAAAGATTAAAAATAACTTGCAAATGTATTTTTTGTCAAAAGGGGCATATAAAATGGAATACATGGGTTAGTCATTAAAATAATTACTCTTAGGCTTAAGAGGGCATCTGCCATGGCTCTGACTGCAGGAGAATAAGGCAGTCCTGGCCCGCTCTCATTCAAGAGTGTGGGCTCATTAGCCCAAATTCACTGAATGGGACTTTGAGAACCCTTCTCAAAAGAATGAGATACTGTCTTCAAGTTGAGGCTAATGAGGGACAATATACATTTACAGAATCTTGAGTTTCTTACACAGCTCCTGTTGACAGTGAAGAATTAAAGCAAGAAGATATACTGTTCCCAAAATCTTAACAAAAAGAAGTAGAGAATTAGACACCTCTCCTGGATACTGAATTTATAATGCATTCCAGTGCTGACATCTTGCTGAAAAGTAGAAGGCAAGAGAGGTGGATGTTCATTTTATATGGCAAGAGAAAAAAAGGCAATAAATCATAATGTTTGCATTTGCCAAGAGTTCACTTCAGTGGTTTCTCTGTGAGTTATACATGCTTTTACATAACACTAGGTGGCAAGCATTCAAATGCTCATAACTTTCATATTTTGAGGAGATGCATTACAAGGTCACTTGAGTTTATTCGATGAGGTATTTAGCATTTTGAATTTGTGAACCATTAACTTGTTTAAGGCCTGAGCTAACTGACAAATTTAGTAGTAAAGAAATAATGGTTTTATCCTATCTAATAATAGAGAAACATGGTAATTAACCATAACTTTGCTACCCTTCCCATTGGCTAATCAGCAAGATATGCAAATTAACTACCAGCCAAGATGGCGGCCGGCATCCAGGCAGCTGAAGCGAACAGGAGGCTTGCTTGCTCCAGGGATGGAGGAAGCCAACGTTCTCCACCTGCTGCAGACCAGCTCTGAGCTCCAGATGCAACAATGTTGCAATTATAGAACCTAAACAAACCCCAGGTACCTGCTTTCAGCCAGTGCGGCCTCAGAGCTTAGAGCGGCCAGTGATGGCAACAGAGTTTCAATTATAGAATCTAAACAACCCCAGATATCTGCTTTCAGCCAGCAACAGCCTCAGAGCTGGAGCCGGCTCTCAGCTCCAGTGACAGCTATAGAAGGTAAATAAATCCCAGAATAAAAAAAAAAAAGAAAAAAGGAGAGGCTGGGAGCTTCAGTCGCCCACCAGCCTGAAAACAGCCCTCAGCCCCTCACCCAGACTGGCCAGGAACCCCAGTGGGGACCCCCACCCTGAAGGGGGTGTGACCAGCTGCAAACAGCCATCATCCCCTCATCCAGGCTGGCCAGTTACCCAAGCGGGACCCCCACCCTGATCCAGGACACCCTTCAGGGCAAACCAGCCAGCCCCCACCCATGCACCAGGCCTCTATCCTATATAGTAAACGGGTAATATGCAAACTGACCCTAACAGCAGAAGGACTGGGAATGACTGATCACTATGACACACACTGACCACCAGGGGGCAGACGCTCAATGCAGAAGCTGCCCTCTGGTGGTCAGGGCGCTCTCACATGGGAGGAGCTCTGCTCAGCCACAAGCCAGGCTGATGGCTGCCAGTACAGCAGTGGTGGTGGGAGCCTCTCCTGCCTCCTCAGCAGCGCTAAGGATGTCCGACTGCAGCTTAGGCCTGCTCCCCACTGCCAAGTGGACATCCCCTGAGGGCTGCCGGGCTGCCAGAGGGGTGTCTGATTTCCATCTTAGGCCCAATACCCCAAGGTGCGGGCCTAAGCCAGCAGGTGGTGATCCCCTGAGCGGTCCCAGACTGCGAGAGGGCACAGGCCGGGCTGAGGGACCCCACCTCCCCCCACCAAGTGCACAAATTTTTGTGCACCAGGCCTCTAGTCTATACTAATAAAAGGGTAATATGCTAATTAGACCAGACATCCTTCTGGACAAAGCTACAGTGGCAGGGGCCAAGGCAGAGGCAGTTAGGGGTGATCAGGCCGGCAGGGGAGAGAAGTTAGGGGAGAGCAGTTAGGTGCAATCAGGCCGGCAGGGGAGGGCAGTTAGGGGCAATCAGGCCAGCAGGGGAGGGCAGTTAGGGGCAATCAGGCTGGCAGGCAAGCAGTTAGGGGTGATCAGGCTGGCAGGCGAGCATTTGGGGCGATTAGGCAGGCAGGTGAGTGGTGAGGAATATCAGGCAGGCAGGCAGAGGGGTTAGGGGCGATCAGGCAGGCAGAGTGGTTGGGGCAATCAGGCAGGTGAGCGGTTAGCAGCCAACGGTCCCGGATTGCAAGAGGGATGTCTAACTGCTGGTTTAGGCCCAATCCCCAGGACATCCCCCAAGGGGTCCCAGATTGAAGAGGGTGCAGGCCAGGCTGAGGAACCCCCACCCCCAAGCATGAATTTCATGCACTGGGCCTCTAATTTTACATAATGCTAGATTTCCAGTTGGCAAAAGAAATGTTTGTCTCCATGATGTCAAAGATGTATTAAGTACTTTTTTTCCCAAAAAAATTTCCTGAAAGTTATGGAACCAGGTAAACACAATTTTAAAATTAGCTTGATTAGCTTCAATTTATTAAATAATTGAAGGTTTCAAGACCAACTTTACACTATTGTAGAAAATGTCTACAGTTGCTATTATTTCATTTTTGGCCATTTAAGTAAATAACATGGATAATTCATAAGACAATTTGAAAAAAATTAAAAAGTTGAGTGGATATCAATTAAATGATTAATAAAACTATTATAGATTGTGATAGGTCTAATTAGGAAATAGTCTGATGTGACAATCGAAAGTGAGGATAAGGAAGAAAGGTAAATATCAACTGAGTAGTCTCACAAGCAATTTTGGAAAGTGTTTTGAATTAAGCACTTTCTGACTTTGCCATAGGTGCTCCATGCCGTCTTCCGCATATTGGACCAAAATCCCTGGCACCATAACACCACTGAAGTAAATGCCCTTCCTTCATCACAGTCTCCATGCTGTGTGCTTTAGTTTTGGTTTGGTTTTGTTTAAAAATAAACCAAGATTAATTTAGTACTTAAGTAAAATTCATGCAAGCATCCCAAAGACTCAAACTTAATTTTGTAATTATAAATGTTATAGTCAAAGAAGCCTTTAGGTTCATATGAGAATAAAAATTAACTGCTTCAAGGGACACTGTTCATATCTGTTCTAAAAGAATTATTTATTGACAAACCTTTGATGCAGTTTCATAGAGTTGCATGTTTGGGCATTAGCTTTTTTGTTTAGTAAACAATACCTTAAATGCTAAAATCATGGATTTAGAATAAGTCATATAAAGATTTATTAGTTTTCTTGAAAGATGTTTTAACCATCCATTATTTACAGAGCCAGAAAAAAAACAGTGAATTATTAACTAGAAAGTTCAATAGTTTATTGTAACTTCCTATCTATCACCCACTGCTCAACTTCAGCATAAGATTAAAGTGAAGGGTTTGGAGGTTCAATCATCTTAAAGATCAAAACATTTTTTTTTTCAAAATATAACATACAGATGTTAAAAACTGTAAGTACTTTCCTTAATGTTAAAGGAAAAGGTAATATTTGACCAATGAAGTTCAAGGGGCAAACTCACGTTAAAATGACTGGCTGATAGAAGTTAACTTCACTCCTTTTCATGTCTAATGGCTCTTAAACATTCGGAGATTTAAGTGCTGGGTTTAGAAAAAAAAAAAAAAAGAACTTTAAAAGGTGTTAACTTCATCTTGTGCCATAAAAGAAAAGATGTTTAATTAAGCCACTGGTAGTTCTTGGGTGGTTTTCAGTTTAGTTTTATACTTTTGAGATGAAAAGGTACATTCAAAATTATGTACAAAGTACCTTTTAGAAACTTTGGAAAGGTCAAGGAGAAAATAGCTGGATTTCAAAAGCTGAACTTTTCAAGGTTTTTCTCTGATTTTTCTAAAACAAGATAGCCTCCTCCTCCTCTTAATAGTTCTTCAAGGCCCTTTTGGTAGCCAAAATCTTTGTTCTTTTTTTAAAGCAGCTTTGTAACAGAAGAACTAAAAATTAATTATGGCTATGGAACTTTTACACAGAAGAGTTTAAAAAGCACAGACGGAAAGAAGGGAAAAAGATGAGGGCCCATTTATCTTATATTGACAGGACTAGCTTCAAACGATGACCTTGAATCATAATCATCCTAATGAGCTCAAAATATTTCACTTTAACAAGTGAAACTATAATCAAATCAGTTTCTGAAAGCTCTACTAATGAGCATTTCCTTTGATGAAAACACAGTGAACCGTCTTAGTCTGCAGGAGGTGCACTACAGTAAGGGGCCAGCTCCTGACAACTCATTAGCTGACCTGGGGAGAGAGTAATTTGAATGCGTTTGATAAAAATTTCAAGGCTTTTTTTTAACTTAAATTACAATTTATGCACTTTATAAATAGTATAATTTTTCTAAGTTGGGGGAAACTAGCAAGAAGACTTCAAAGCTGTGGAACAAAGTTTGTTTATCACATTCAGTCTGTTGTGACCCCAGAACCAGGAAGGGGCAACATGTTTAATTAGTGACTGTTAACTTGGGGCCCATCTCTCCCTATATTGCATTTTTATAGGCTGCGTTTTCACAGACTGGTATAATGCTATGTGGACTTTATGGAGCTACAGTCTGTAAGGTTTAGGATTGAAAATTAGAAGTCACTGTTATTTACATACAATGAGTCTAAAGGATGTCTTCTGAAACTACCTTCTCCATCAAAAGAAATTACTCAATTTACATAAAACAGAAAAATAAGCTAAAATGAAAACTGGTTACAGAAATGTGGTTCACTTTTATTTTCACTACCCACCAAGACTTTCCCCATTAGAATTATTCATCATTTTAACTTCTGCATGAAGAAATCTCTCTCTCTCTCTCTCTCTCTCTCTCTCTCTCTCTCTCTCTCTCTCCTCTCTCTCCCCCTCCCTCCCTCCCTCCTTCTTTTCTTCCCTCCCTTCCTCCCTCTCTCACCTGTCCCTTCTCCCTTCTCTCTCCAGGGCAGACTTTTGATAGCAGATTGTCAAGGAAAAGAATGTAACAGAGGAATAATAGTT
Source organism: Myotis nattereri (assembly GCF_964212035.1). Lineage (NCBI taxonomy): Eukaryota > Metazoa > Chordata > Mammalia > Chiroptera > Vespertilionidae > Myotis > Myotis nattereri. The sequence goes on from NC_138081.1 coordinate 21,142,605, forward strand.
CAGCTGTTTTAAGTATCACTGGAAGATAGATTTTAGTTGCTTTAGAAGGCCGATTCCTTGTCTCCTCCCTTTGCTATTGAGGTATTTACTTTCCATTTGTCACATTTGCATCATAGGCACCGGAGACACTGACCAAGGTCTTATACATCGAAAGTGGGGATGAGAAACTTAACCAGATATCAAGGTTGATTAGGTATCCGGGTAGAGGGATTTATCCCCGAACTGACTTAACAGGATTCTTTGCTTAACAGGATTCTTGGCCTGGGCCAACTAAAGACCAGACAAGGCCAAGTTTGAGGCCTTCCTGAAAAGAGAGTTCTGAGGACCCTGATATAGGTTTGTCAAAGAGAGAGAGTCTTCATCAGCCAATAGCACTGTAACTTATGCCTTCCATATAGTTACATATACTTACATAGTAACACCTCCAGACATTACAGAAACTATAAAGAAGAAACTGAACAAAACTTATCTAGGGCACAAGTTTTCTCAGAAAGGCACAACATCCCAATCTTCTTGCACTTAGGAACATTAGTGAGCACTTCAGCAGTACACTTGGGTGCCATAAAAACAGCAAAATCACTAACTAAAAGTACAAAAAATGTGAAGTGTGACATTCAATTGAGCTAGAAAGGGAACCTTGTTTACAGTATGAGAGTTGGAACCAGAAAGCAGAGCTGAGAGTGAGTGCTGTCGAGACATGCACGTCCCCTAACTCAGACAAGGCAGGAAATTCAACTCCGTGGGACAAGAGAGGCATGGGAGATGGCACACAGGCTCCTCTGCGCTCTGTGATCTGTAAGACCCAGAGAAAGCCTTTGGTTTGAAGATTGCGTTTTTTTGAACGCATGGTGATTCTGCTAGTACTCTGTGGAAATTTAACAGAAAGAATTTGTAATTACCCTAGACATTTTAAATGGAACTTTTCTTTTTCTTTTAATTTATAAAAGAAAATTCTCCTGTTGTTAATATAATGATTTTAAAGAATTTAAATAAATAATTGATGCACTCACTAATCCTATCATCAATAAATATGCCTTCTTCTTATATGATAAAAACCTCTTGTCATGAGAAGATATTTAAATTGTTATGCTAAATTAAATTTGATAGCCATTTTAAAATTTGTAATGAAAATTCACTGTGGAGAGAAACTAATATACTTTAGAAAAATTCACTTTTATGGAAAGCTTTTCTGAAGTGTGTAAATAGTTGTTTTATATAAATATTTTTGTATTTAGATATTTTCAACATAAATTATTTCCCAGCACTCATTTATCTTTCAGGTCTGTATTCTGCACAGTCTTCAGTGATCACAAGGGCATCACAGAGGTTTCTTCTATTAATTGTATTGTGTGCATAAGTTTGCTTTGAGTTACTTATTGTCTCCAAATTTATCTGGGGCATTTCTTGGGTATATAAATCATGGAACAATATTACAGCCATTACTTATATTACATTCCCTTTTAAGGGGCAAGAATCTCATCTAATCAATAATCATAAGTCAATTTTATAAAATAATATTAGCCAAGGTTACATATCTTTAGCTTAAAGATACTCAATTCTTATATACAATATCACTTGAATTTCTAATTTATTGTTTTCAGTATTATTGTTTTGATTTTAAAATAACAATTTCTTTATCAGTGTTTATTTTTTAAATTTTTAAATGGAATATAGTGATTCCAGGATAAAGTTACATATACTTCTATAATAACACCTTCAGACATTACAGAAACTATAAAGAAGAAATTTAAAAGCCTCCATACAACAGTCACTGTTATTAAAACTCTTAGTAATTAATATTTGAGATAACTAACCACTATTACTAGCTATACTGCAATCAAGATTCTCACACATCTTCATACAGTTAAAGTGTTTCTATGAAATTTATTATCATTATTACTATTATTATTTATTGGTGGTGGTGGTCCAAGAATGTAGATATAATTTAAATTTTAATAATTTTGCTAGTTGTATCCATTTACAGTTTTACTAAAATTGGAAAGAGTGTAGCTTATCTATATCTTCGTTAGCACTGGAGGTTAATTGATATTTTAATACTCTCAAAGCTGATAACTAACAATGTTGCTTTCTTGCTCTTTTAATTTTTATTTAAATACTGTAAGTGAAGGTAGAAAATAATTTCTCACTGTCTGAAAAGTAAGTCAAGATGACATTTTTTTGAGAAAATGAGTGTTTGTTCGTGTCCGAATTTTAGGTTCTGAATAAATAGTTCAAGAGATTCAAAATTTGTTTCCATGAAAAGAGATTTAGTACCCTCTATCCAAACTCCAATCCCAAATCCAGGATCCAGTTTCAGTGTTTGTCAGCCTTGTCTATCTAGTGTTTATAGTTTGATGACTTTACAGGCATTTCCTTTTGTTCTAAAGCCATGCAAAAAGAAAAATTAAATGGTCATTGTCCTCCATATTTTTACGTTTTATGTACTTTTTAATGATAGTTATATTATTTTTATACTAATAATTCAATTCCTAAAATATAAGCTGACAGTAAGATAGCCAAATAGTGAAAATTCAGTGAAATCTTACTTATAAAAGAAATTTCATAAAGAAACATTATTCAGTGAGAAGCTTGGTTTCTTTCTTTATTATAGCATTAGTATGAAAAACATAGAACAGAGTGCTCCCATTGGCACTGTCCTATTCCTTAGCAATTTAATAAAAATCTTTCAGTTTACACATCATTTCTTGGACACAATCCACTAGAAACCTCAGGTACATAAATTAACCATCACACATAAATGAGGCCGCACACACAGACTGACATTTATGGTTGTGCCTTGATGTTCTAACACCCAACAGGTATCAACCCAGAGGCACATAAGACAGTGAAAATAAATTAAAACCCAAAACACGCATACATCTGCACACATAGCATTAACGTAATATTACTGGCATAAATTTTAAACTAACAAATATGAACTCAAATGTTTTTAGTCTATATGGTTAAACTGATGATTTTAAAATTAATCTCAAGATGACTTAGTGAATGAAGAAATTATAATTGTTTTTTTATTTTAGGAAACAATTTACAGACTTTCTTTTAAATATTAATTGATTAGACTTTATCTTCCTTAATCATGTGAACTGAAAACAGGGGTATGGTGGTTATGGAAAGAAATCTTAGGGGGGTAAAAAAAAAGAGAGAAAATAAAAGATCTTAATATCTAGAACAATGTTCAAGAACTTTATAAAAGGGTGTTAGAATTCTTAATATTTAAAGAAATACTATTCAATGTTTTGAAAATAGATCATCCCATTAAAAAAATAGACAAAGAACATGAATAGGAATTCACAAAAGAACAAACACAAATAATGAACACACTAAACCATGTTTCCTTAACTTCACTATTAACAGAAATCAAAACAAAATGCCCTATTTTATTGATCTGAATGGAAACCATAAAAATAATGATAAAACTCAGTGTTGGTCAGGCAGAGATATATAGAATTATTTATACATTGTTGGTAGAAGTCTAATTGTATAACCTTAGTTGAGTTAAATTTCATAAAATACCTCAAAAGTCATTAACCATTCAGACCTAGCAGTTCTACTTCCAGCAATTAGGACTAAAGAAATAATATTTGTACAAGATTGGATATTATAGACAAGCCTATAATCACAGAAATGTAAAATAAAAACACAAATGTTTATCAACATAATTATGAGTAAGGAAGAAAGCCTAAGCAATTTAAAATAGTAAGATAGGTCTCATTTCACTGATGTGAAAAGGGATTCTGAGAGGAAAAAGAACTCAAAATTTTTAGTTAATACCATTCAAATTGTTTGGCAGTTTGAGTTGAGCACGACTACATTTGTAATAAAAACTCTTTATTTTTTTTTTAAAAAAAAATACAATTTTATTATAATAAAACGGAGAAATCATCTCTTGCTCTGCTTCACCCAGAGTGTTGTCAAGGTGTCTCATTCCACTTTTTCTCAGCCATAACTAAAAATATACCTAATCCTTTAACTTGTAAGCCATTGGAACTATTTCTCTGTAGAATTATAGCAAATTATTGTCTCTATTAAAAAAAAAAAGACAGCGGTTTAAAATAGGAACTTTAGCAATGCTTATCATTTTCTTCTCCTGTTTAGATGAGCCCAGTTTCTTAAATACTATGGGTTCCAAACTCTTCAATATTCTAGTCATTCTCCAGGTGTAATCTACCTTTTCAATAACTCTTAAAACAGAGCCTTCAGAACTAAGTATAATATTCAAGACACAGTCTGAGCAGTTCAGATTATAGTGAAACTACTACCACCTTTGAACTTGACTCTACCATTTTAAGAATGCATTAACTTTTTAAACATCTGTTGACACCATATTTGCTCATATTGCACAGGCGGTCAAATAAAACCATGGGAATTTTGCCATACATTTCCCTATTCTATAAATGTGCAATAAACACGAGTTTACAACAACCCAGTAAAAGTTCATTTTATTAGTTCCAGCCCACAGTTCCAACCTGTAAAAATCTTTTTTCAGGCACACAACTATCATCTAAATCAGCAGCCACCCTTGCTAGCTTGGCATTACCTGAAAAAGTGCTAAGTACTTTTTCTTTCATCATTTTAACTGTTGATCAAACTGCCAGACAGAAGACAGCCAAGTGGAGAATCACAACTCCAGAGATCTCCCTAGAGTTTGGTATCAATCTATTACTAGATGCTCTAGATAGTTTTTTCATTAGTTATGGATTTGTAGACTGCTCACATTTTCTTGTCCTTGAGAATATTAAGACAGCCATTATGGAATGTGTTACACAAACTTTCTGTGGCTTTTCTCAGCAACCATTTTACAATCTGCATGCATGATTTATTGTTAAGCATAAAGGAGTGTATATATATAAAAGCCTAAGTGACTGTTAAGACTGGACAACCGGCCAGTAGCTGTGATGTGCACTATCAGGAGCTGCCCCCTGGTGGTCAGTGCACTCCCACAGCCAACCTCCCATGGCCGGCCAACCTCCTGCATTCCCTCCCACCTCCCTCTTCTGGCCAACCTCCTGTGTTCCCTTCCCATGGCTGACCGGCCCCCATCGGCCTTGATGGAGACTGGGCAAGACAGCCCTGATCAGCCCCAATTGCCGGCCAGGCCAAGGGACCCCACCTGTGCACAAATTCGTACACCGGGCCTTTAGTAGAATATATCACTTAAGTTCTAGAGATATAAATTGTTGACTTTGTAGACCTGAACTTCTACTCTATAGACCTTCTCAATTCTAATTGTTTATATTACAATGATATTCTCAATTCTATCTGAAGAATCATTTTTATTTTATTTTTTAAATTTTATTTTATTGTTTAAAATATTACAGATAGTAGTACATATGTCTCCTTTCCCCCCCCCCCCATTGAATGAATCAATTTTAATTGTATGTCTCTTGCATTTAAATTTTATGAGAAACAATCATTTATATGATGGATAGTGGCATGTAGTAGTTAAAAGCACAAACCCTTTGCTTGGGTTCAAAACTCAGTCCTACCATTTAATATTATGTAACCTTGAGCAAATTTCTCAAACATGCTGTGCCTCTATTTCCTCATCTATGAAGTGGTGATAATAGTACAGAAGACCCTTGAGGTTAGGGAAACTGACACCTGGATTGGTTTCAGGACCCCCATTAATACCAAAATCCAGAGGTGCTCAAGTTCCTTTTTATAAAATGATATAGAAAAATACATATCGCTGGCCTGCCACATCTGCTGATCTCCAATTATGCAAGGAAAATACTGTTTTGATTAATGATTGGTTGAATCCACAGACATGAAACTAAGGAATACACGGGGTGGACTATATACTGAAAAATTTCAAATCTAAGTGGATCTGCCCAGTTTGACACATGTGTTTAAGGATCAATTATGTTTCTTTCAAAGAGACTAAATAAGTTAATATATATAAAGTACTAAGAAAAACACTTGGCAAGCTCTAAATAATTATAACTATAAATATTTTCAAATGAAAAATAGAGTAGTATTATATTAACTATAAAGCAACAATTTTGACTTGGTTTTGTTTTCCTTAAATTATTTGGTTCTATGCCTTACAAAAGATGCATTTATTATTGTCTCCTAAGACATATATATACTTCCACAGTCCAATACTTCTATCCATTCACTGATGCATTAAACACATGTTTACTATGATGATGATGATGATGATGAAATGACTGCTAGACTACTCTTGTAAACCCCTATAAGAAAGTTATTTGGCCACTGTCTGGTTGGTGAGGGGATCTGTCTGGGGCCCTGAACATTCAGGGATCAGGTGGAAACCTACACCTCATCTACATACTTTCTACAGCTGCCATTCAGGATTAAAAAACAAGGCAACTGTCAGATCCCTCCAGCATAGCTGATAGCCTCCCCACTGAACTGCTTTCCCAGAGGACTATCTCTAGACACTATTTCTAACACACCTTCTTACCTGACCCCAGTTTCATTGCCTCTGCTCTTTGCTTTCAGCTACCCCATTCTAGACACTTAGCAATTCCAATAGTTCTTCATTTCTAAGACTGTTCTATCTGAGACACAAGACTTCCTGTTTTCTTTTGTCCCTTTCTCAAAATCCTGATAATCCCTTTACTTCATATCAAAACCAACACTGGCTAGCTCAATTTTGAACATTTCATTCTTTGGGAAGGCTTGCTGAATTTAGACTAGGGTGGCTAAATGAACCTGATAGCAATGTGTTAGGAATGGCTTTTTCTGACTCTTAGGGAGTAAGGAAAAAGACATAAAAGGTAAGAATGGGTGTTACTCTGACAGGTTAACCATTACTACATTTATTCATCCAATATTTATTGAGCAGTAAACACCGTGATAGATGGTAGAAACACAAAGTTAGATATAATTTAGTGTCAATTCTCAAGAAAATTAAATATAGAGAAGACAATGGCAATTAATGATGTTACAGTGTTAAAAGTGCCATAAAAGCAAAGACAATAGATCCATAATTGCAAACATAATGTCTATAGTTCCTGTGAAAATTATCTTTATTTACAGAAGCAAATGCCTTGATTCTGGAATGGACAGACAAACTGAGAAAAATCAGACCTATTCTTTAGTCTAAAACCCTGTTCCTCAAAGTGCTCCCCAGGCCAAAAATATCTCAAACATCTGCGAGTTTATTAGAAATGCAAATTCTCAGGCCCCACCCAGACCTGCTGAATCAGAATTTACTTAGAACTCCCAGTGATTTCTGAACACATTACAATTCAATAAGCACTTGTCTAAGTCAGATCTTGGGTTGAGGAAGCAGTGGCTCCTGCAAGTGCTCAGGACTAGCTCCTATCTACAGATGTCACAGGAGAGTGAGTTGGTAGCTCCTTGGGGATAGGGAACACACTCATTCATCTAATGCCTAGCATGCAGTAGGTACTCAATATAAATGTTTGTTGACTGAATACATGAGTGAATAAATAAAGGGGTAAATAAAAGCACTAATGAGTAGTATTTTAAAACACTTTTGAGTTATAAAGAGAAGAGAGTGAAGTAACAAAAGGAACATAACATAGCATGTCAAATAAGTCATGTTAAATACTTTGAGTACTATCAATTAAATTAAAGAAGAAGAAAAAAATGTAGGCATAAGGCATTCCAATGCAGAGTCAATTTTAATTTTAGTTTAATTCTATTTTTAGTGCTAGAAAACTGAAATTTTGAGTACTATTTTAAGATTTTACTACCTTTATATTTAACTACTTTAAAAATATAAATTTGTTAGAATAAGAGTTGGTTATTGCTAATTTCCTAGTCACATAACTCAGCAGAATGAGATTTAAGGTGTCAATTAAGGAACACTCAATTTGTTCTAACATTACATATCACAAGTATATAAGCATTAGGAAGCCATAAAATCCCAAGGAGCCACATTGAATCATTGATTCATGCTAAAAGGAGGGGCAATTAATCACAGGATGAAACAAAGGGTAAGTTCTCATTATTTCATATGCTAAAAAATATAAGAATTTTGCGAAACAAGGAAAATGCTTCCAGAAGAATGTAGGGAAACATTTAGAATTAATTGCTTGATTCTAATTAAAAGAATATAACCTTTAGAAAGATAGTGGCTATTGAAACTGATTTTATTTGCATATGTTATCATGAATATGACAAACTAAAACTCTAGACAAAGGTTATTCCAGGTTCCTAAGATACAAAATATTTAAAGTTTTCCTCAAATATAAATGTTTAATTGCCTGTATCACAAAATCAGTTAAACCATGTCTCTAGTTTTAGAGAAACATGAAAATGGCCAGGAAACAATATTATCAAACTAAGAATCAACTCAAGGTAGAAATGTGACGAGGCCTATATATTAGTAGTAGATATAAATGTATTTCTAGTTTACCAGCAGCCTAATATTTTCCAAATGATCCCAGGGGCATCTGCATCCTTGAAGGTGCAAGATAAAGAGGGGCTAGATTTGTTTTATGTATCTTTAACCAACAGGCAATGTACAAAAATTACAAAAAGGCAAAAGTTTAGCTCACTAGAAAAAGAAGATTATAACAAAGCCAACTAAAAATGAAAAGTTGTCTAATTTGGTTAGATTTATGTACAGTGGTACATAAATGCATTCTATTGAATTTGTACAAAATAAATTGGGTTTTCTTCCTATTCTTGAATTATTATAAACATACAGAATGTACAACTAAACATTTTGCACATCTATTCTAGGTTAAAAAAAAACAACACCATAGTTTGTCCACATTTTCAGTGCCATATCAAAGCACTGTTCTTATTTATTAAAAATGCACTACTTCTTTATCTTCAGTCCCCATATCTGTTGATTACAGGACTTGACAGCATTTTAGATAATGGCCACTACCTCATTGTGCATTCCTTCTCTTCCCATGTCTCAATTGTGAATTAAGGCCAATACCTCTCAACAAGTGCAATAGATCATTTCTTATGATGATTTAGAAAACTAATGAAAGACATGTGTTCATTTTTTTATTGGCAGGGGTAGAGGTGGATTCTAAAATTTTGCAATTCCTAGATGAATTGTGAAACTATAAATTATGGAGACTAAATATATTCTCCTCCCCTTCTTCTTCCTCCTTTCTTTCTTATTTTTGAAAGGTGATTGCTGAAAAAAAAAGAGAGAGAGAAAGGGAGAAGAGGGAAAATTGAACTCTCTCTGGCTAAAAAAAAAATCTATTTTCAGATAATAAATGTCACTGTTCATCATGAAGTTAATGAGGCAATAGAAGAGAGAGATTTTTAAATTTTTAATTAGGTATAGCCTAATTTGGCCTTTGAGAATCTCAGCTTTCACATGAAACTCATGTCAAGGTTCCAATAAATTTATCTGGTATTAATGCATTTAAGCATATAAATGGTAATGGCAGTAAACCCTTCCAACATTACCATATTACTGATATTATAAGTTGTGTAGCTACTTATATACCAAAGTTAGATTGCTTTATACAACACAAGGTACTATTACAATCTAATAGTGATTGTTCAAATTCTAGAATCACACAGAATTATCTAGCTGCTCTTTCAACAAGAGAAATCAGACAGTGAAGCATTCACACACACACACACACACACACACACACACACACACACACACATACACACACAAAATGATGTTTCATCTAACTGTTCATAGCACAGGTAGGTCAGGGGCCAATCACCTAAGGTATTTTTGTAAGTGTGATGGCAAACTCAAGGTGGAATTTAAGGAATCCTTATGTAATTACTGTTGATTTTCTATGTCTATACAAAAAATCATTTTGAAAAAAGTGTCATTTCAATTTTAATATGCCCTGGGGAATAAGACAATCTACTGTTAGATTTACAAAACGTTTGAAGCTTATAAACATAAGTACACAGGCTAAATTTTATAATATATGGATGGCATATATGGTGATGAACCCTAAAGAAATCCAACTCTAATTTTAAATTTGACAAAAAGATAGGAATCTACAGACAAAATTAATTCATTAATGAGAGTATTGCTTTTAATCTCCAACCTCTTTTTTCTAGCATTAAATAACATTATTCTGTATTTTTAATTTTTAATGTCCTATAGGGGTTGTAAACAAGAACCAAAAAATTGGTATAAAAAAGACAGGAAGTGAATAGTAACACAAATGCATGCATAACAATGTATTCAAATGACAAGGACACTGAACTCTAAGACAATTAAGGAAATGGCTACAGTGAGGAGGTGTCCAGTAGAGAAAGTATTCATACTGGTCTGATAAAATATATTATCTTCTATATTTATAAAATGTATACATTTGCATTTTCCTCCACTACAGTTTGAAAAATACATGTATCTTCATAAATTTTGTGATTATGTGTTATAATGGAAAAATCATGGACACTATTTTTGTGACTGGACCAGATAAATTTTGAATACTCTGTGTTGTCCTGAGAAAATTATTTAGCCTCTCTTTCATTTTATTCATTGGAAAAATAATCTAGTGAAACTTAACTCATATGTTTAAATTGAAAATTAAAACAGTATACATAAATGTTCTTAAACAGTGTATCACACTGTAGATGCTTGAGAAATATGAGTAGGCTGTTATTTCCTCCTCTTCTCCTTATGTTAATTCTTTATTGTCTACTAAGATTTGTAAGACTTTGTGGAAATAAATTCTGTGTGTGTATTGGGATTTCAGCCTGGCAGAACTAGGATTCCTCACTGTGGTATTATCTATTTGCTCAAGGAGTCTTTGAGAATATAAAGATACTATGTTTTGCATCAGCCAAGCTGCCATTAGGGGAGAAGTGATTCAGAAGAAGAAATTAACTATGAAGAGTATCCCTTAAGTAAACGTAAATCACCTTGCCATTGCAACTTCTCATGATCAATGACCAGAGTCAATCTTTAACCTAATTTAAAGAGGTAATCAACACAAATACCTTTTAAAAATATTCTATTCTAGAATCGTCCTTCCCTCAGCAGCTACTATATTTATGCAAGAACAAAATTTATGTAAATATTAATCCCTGTCCTGTGTTTCCCTTGGTGGTTGAATAGTGTAAAAGGGATAGAAGTGTGAGTCAAATAATTTCTTCTAATTAAAACATGATACATTTTTAAAGAATCCATCAACAGCAGTATCAGTCACTAGTTGACAATTCTCTCAATATTGGTAGTGGTTGATTTTCAGTCCAATGATCTCACCACCAAATGGGGCGCTTTGTTCTTACATAACCACACATGTGGTCAACTGACCCTTATTCAGAATGTGCTGTTTCCCAGAAATCACTCAGGAAATGAAGGAAAAACTAATGCAGAAATCTTAACATAGCATAAAGTAACTCACCTCTCTAAATAAACCCAAAAGAATATGCTTATAAGATTTTTTTTCATTCTTGTCAAATTTGAAATTATGCATTTACTAATAAGTGTATGTAGAACATGCATGAGGCGGTGTGAGCTCAGTTCTCCCAAAGCCTATGACAACAAAATTATAATCTCTCCACCAGGCCTTTTGAAGAAATAGATGACATGTAATTTTTTTTCCAAGAAAACTTGAACTAAAAATCATTCTTGACTCAATGCCCAAGTTTTTAAGGAGTATACTCTAATTTCTGCGAGGACATTAGTTTGTTCATAACAAGCTAGATGTGACATGATCAATAAGTCCTCCCAGAAAATGTCCAAATCTCTAAAATTTAGGCAGCTCACTCTCTATCAAGTTGCTGTGCTTTAGAGACACAGCATTTATAATCCAATTTAGTGATCAAGAAAGCCAGAATAAGATTTTAATTGCAACTTCGATGCTACATTATCAACTATAATCAGAAATAAAACTAACATCTTTCATGTGAGATTTTTGATTACAACTAAATGAGGCTTTGGGCTTTAACAAACACCGTTCCTTTCCTTATTAAAAAAAAAAAATCAGAGTCTGTGATTAAGTTTCCTCCTATTAAAAAGCGTCACATTTGCAAACTGTAATATACTACTGAGAAAATGACACAATCTAATAAAAAGGAGATAGTGGTACCAGGCTCTCTCACTATTATTATCACATCTGGTTTTCTGTAATATTTTGTGCAATCATTAAAAACAAAATAACAATAATATTTTAGTCATCTCAATACCTAGAAGATTTTTATTACTTTGGCTAGGAACGTTTTCCTTGGATGATTGGTTGACAATATCCAAAGGATAATTTTAGGTCCTGAAGAATTAAACACAGGTCTATTTTTATGAGGTGGGACAGATTGGAAACCGTACTTTCTGCTTGTTCCAGTGAAATTGGAAATGAAAAGAATGTGTGTCATATGAGGGACAAGTATCATGAAGCCCATCTGAATTATATTTCATGCCCCTCTTTATAGCCTAATGTTCAACTATATCCATTTTCCTGGCAGTATTGCACCCATCAAAAACAAGTTATTGACACTTATATCTCATATATAAATCAAATCAGGCAGACAAAGCAAAGAAGATGGTTTCAGGAAAAGATTGGATGATGGAGTCGAATAATGTATTTGTTTTTCACCTCTAGGATATCACTTTAATACTATCCTGAAACAATGGCACAAAATCATTCCAATTAAATGATCTTAAAATAAGATATAAAGCAAATTCAGGTGATCTCATTCTGTCTAGTGTGTCAAAAGTTGACAGCACAAAATTGAGCAGAAATAGTTTAAATTTAGCAGTCTTCGCATATGTGTACAAGAGCTGAGAGCAGAAATTGGATTTGCTTCAGTGGAGTCAATTAAGAAAGACTCAACAAGGAAGGGTTGAAGTGCACTGACAGGGCACTGGGAATTCTGTGAACACTGACTGGCACTGGCTTGGGTACAAATTAGGCAAAGGCATTCTGCTTTCTAAAATTAATTTATTTGAACTGAGAAACTGCACAAATAGAAAAATGAAGGTGATGATGATGATAATAATAAATACTACTACTAATAATAATGTAAAAGACAAATGTAATGAAGAGATACAATCACCAGTGATGAGCTCCCAAACAGCTATGTCACTTCTACTCTTATTTTTAATGTCCCTGGTCATATAGTTTGTTCCACACAGTTCTGCTGGAACTCCAGTCATCACACCTCATTCCATTTCAGGGTGGTCTTCAGATAATATTTGCCTTACTCTGAAGAATGGAGAGGTGGCAGAGAATACAGCACTTTTTTTTCCTTTATCGTATCTATGGCAAATTATTTAGCTTACTCTGGCTTCTTCGGTATGTCATTCACTTCTCTTCCCTTGCCTATCAGCTCTGAGATTTTCAAATGTTAGACCGGAGTCATTTGTGTCATTAGCAAATGTTTACCATGAAATGAAAAGCAGTAAGAAGTTGTAGTGGGGAAGATGCGTTACTCAAAACAAACCAACACCTAAGTCTGCTGTTTGATGCCTATGTCATTAAAAGCTACTAGATTAGGAGAGATCTCCCCCAAAGAAAAATGTAAAATAAATTTGCATTTATAAAGGATTATGAGAATTTAGAATATCTCCAAATTGTACAAGGAAGCAAATAAAAGTAAAGCAACTTTTATACTCTCTCCCTTCTCCCTATTTTTGTTTTTTTCCCCTTCAAAAAAATATATTGAAAATGAACATATTGGTAAAAAATCTTGAAATACATTATTTTAGGAAATTATTAAATGCAAAAATATGAATAAGCTGGTCTTATAGTAATTAGTATCTCACCTCTGATTGCAAAATAACATTTTCCAGATTTTGTTTTGCTTTTATTTTTACACTATTGAAATCCATGCCATAATTTTATTAAAAAAATATTCCTGCCATTTACTAAGCAAGAAAGAATAGAAAGTACAAGTTGATGAAAAACTAACAGGAAGCACATAGCATGAGAACTAGCTATACAAAGTGCAGCAAGAATCAATTAAGTGTTAGACTTTGAAGTATTACCCTTAATACCCAATCTAGCAAATTTCCAATTCCCAGGGGGAAAAGTTATCACTGAAGGAATGTTTTTAATGCTTATTTTTTAGGTTTTTGTTTGTAAAATTCAAAAATATCTGCCGAAACTGGTTTGGCTCAGTGGATAGAGCGTCGGCCTGCGGACTGAAAGGTCCCAGGTTCGATTCCGGTCAAGGGCATGTACCTGGGTTGCGGGCATATCCCCAGTAGGAGATGTGCAGGAGGCAGCTGATCGATGTTTCTCTCTCATCGATGTTTCTAACTCTCTATCTCTCTCCCTTCCTCTCTGCAAAAAATCAATAAAATATATTTTTTAAAAAATATCATAATTTGCATTCATGACTTTATCCTAAATGCACATTCCCCAAACTCTACACTTTACTAATTAGAAACAAACTTTCCTCTAAACAATACTAGTCCGTTATGGTTCTGCAACATTATGCTTTCCATTGGATTACTCAAGTATCCAATTTTGTACCTGGATGAATTGGAACTGGGAACTAAAAACCCTGAAAGGAAGTTTTTTTTTTCTCCTTCTCTGTGGAAGTTCATAGCCTTGAGCCCATACTCCTCTGGGCCAATTTCACCAACCCCTCATTCTGCTTCCTAATATCAGAAAAGAACAATGGCTGCTCTAGCTGAGCAATACAAGTAGTCAATTCAACTGACAAGAGCAGGGGTGGCTACCTCCAATCTCGAATGACTACTGGTATCAAGCAGGTGACAACGTATGTAGGGGAAAGGGAGAGAACATGGCTTCAAATCAGCCCCCACTGCTGTTCACCTTGGTAACATGAGACTCTATATGGCTAGAATTTCTATTCTTCAGGAGAAGCCAGAAATCTAATTTTTTTGTGTAAAATAATCCAATTTTAAATGTTGGAATTTTTTCCAGTTTTGTTTTTGAGATATAATTGGTACGCAACACTGTACAAGTTAAAGGTATACAGCATAATGGTTTGACTTACACATATTTTGAAAGAATTACTGTAGTAAGTTTAGTTAGCATTCATTATCTCATATATATACAATTTTTTAAAAAGAAACGAATTTTTCCTTGTGACTAGAACTCTTAGGATTCACTCTCTTTAATAACTTCCATATACACCACACAGCAGTGTTAGCTATAGTCATCACGTTACATATTCTATCCCTAGTACTCACTTGTCTTATAACTGGACGTTTATTCCTTTTGACCACCTTTACCCATTTGCCTACTCCTACCCCCTGCCTTTGGATCACCTTCCTCCATTTCTCCCTCCCATCAAAAATGTTCTTTCTTTCTCCATGAGTTTGTTTGTTGTTGTTGTTTTAGATTCCACATGTAAGTAATATTATATAGTCCTTGTATTTCTCTGTCTGACTTATTTCACTTGACATAACATCCTCAAGGTCCTTCCATAATACCACAGATGACAATATTTCCTCGTTTTTTATAGCTGAATAATACTCCATCATATATACAGTACTTCTCTGTCCATTCATCAATCAATTGTTTCCATGACTTGGTTATCTATAATAATAAAATCGACCCGAACAGCAGAACGACGATCCAAACGACCTTCCAGATAACCACGCTATGACACGCACTGGTGCCAGGCCAGCCAAGGCGGGTACAATGCGATTGGTCAGGGGGCCCCGCCATTGCCCCACGATCGCCCCACAGAGGGAGGCCCAGGCCATCCCCTGCGGGGTGATTAATGGGGGGTCTCCGCAATCGATTGCCCAAAAGAGGGAGGCCCAGGCCACCCTCTGCACGGCGATGAATCATGGAACCCTGGCCGGGTGGGCGGGGCCTCCCTCTGCTGGGTGATCCATCGCGGAGCCCCGTATTCAATTGCCCCAAAGAGGGGGCGCAGGCTACCCGACCAGTGGAGCTTCAGCGGGTGGGTGGAGCCTTCCTCTGCAGAGCCCGCAGTTGATTGCCCCAGAGAGGGAGGCGACTGGTGGCCAGGGAGGGGGAGCAGCACCGCACAGATGGCAAGCAGTGGCAGTGGTGGGGGCAGGGCCAGCTGCTGGCAGCCGGGGGAAGGAAAGCCCCGATAGGCCCTGATCGCTGGTCAGGCTAGGGACCCTACCCATATTGCTCAGAGCCCTTAAAAATGTCTCCATTCCACCTCTCCTGACAGGTGGTCATTCTAAGCCATGCTCCTCCTCACAGGGAGGGAGGCTGCAGTCCACCTACCAGAAGTCTAGCTTGCATCTCTCCGTCTCTCTAGCCCCCATCTAGTCTCTCAGTAAGTTCAGATGATTTTTAGAATTTACCAAATACATCCATTCATACCACCTGCCATTGCTCTCTTTTAATTGTTCACCATCCCTTGGCCTTACCCGCTCCATTCAAGATGCTCTTTGCATCCCTGCTGTGGTTGCCCATTCCCCTGGTACACAAATTAGCATCCTTGTCATATCCCATAAGACCCTGCATGTCTGGTTCCTACCCACCCGTCCTCCTCCTGCACCAACCCCTGCTTCCTCTCTGTGGTGGGGAATTCTGGCCTTTTCCCAGTTGCCCATGCACACCAGGCTCTCTTTGCTCACACGGCCCCTCCACTGGGAGTTGGTGTCACTCATTCTTCAGATCTCAGTGCGCGTCCTCATTCTTCAGGAAAGCCTTCTATGAATCTGTCCCCATTTCCAGCAAATGGGATGCTTTCTGGGAAATGCTCTCAGACGACTGTCTCCTCTTTTACAGAGACATTGGCACTCAGATTCTGGCTCTGCCACATTCAACTCTGTCCTCTAGCCAACTCTGTGTTCAGTGTCTTTACTGGCAAAGTGAGAATGATGTTGTCCACCTTGGAGATGTGCTGTCAGGATCACTGGAGATAACAGAGGTAACGGTGGGCATGTGTTGGCTTTGTTTCAGTGGATCTGCATCTTCAGTGCAAAACAAGCATCTTTATACACACACACACACACACACACACACACACATGCACACGCATGCATACCCACACACACTTCTCTTACTTTTCCAGAGACTGTGCCTAGAGACTGTTAGATGGCTTATTTCAAACTCAACCTTACATCTGAATTTAGAGGGAAGGGAAGAGGCATTGAAAAGCTTCACTGATTTCTTTCCATGTTTTTCTTTTCTTTTCTTTACAATAGTGGTTAGCAGTGTAGACACTACAACATTGCTATCTGGGTTCAGGTTCCGACTGCACTGCCTCCTTGATGTGTGACCTTATATAGCTTATTTTTTGTGATTCCTCTTTAAAATGGAATAACAGGACTTAACACATAGTGTTGTAATTAAGGTTAATACATTAGAACCGTGTCCAGATGTAGTAAGTACTATGCGGCTTCTAACGAGCATTACAGATCAGCTTATCTTAAAAACACAGTGAATGTGGTCTTCTTTGCACAAGACAATGGTATTCTTAGTATTCAGAAAAGGTACTGGGGAAATAGTGAAAGAGAAAGCAAGCCAGCCCAGAAGTCACCTTTTTACGTTATTCATGTGTCATGTACATGGAAGTTAGGCAAGAGTGAAGAAATCCATTTGTTTTCTTCTCTATTATAAGTCAGTGTTTAGGGCCATGAATAGAATGAAACGAACACATTACACCAAAACAATGGCTTCCTTTTCTATTCAATATATTTCTTCTGAAAAAGCTTCTGTATATATTTTAATATATAACTGAGGTCCTCAGACTATATTCACTGCAAGAGGATGGTTGGGAGAGGAGTGAGGGGGAGAAGGAACTATATTTGTCAAGTGCTAAGGAGTCCCCAGGCAGGAAAACAAGAAGACGATCTTATTCATTTCTTTGAAAACACTGTGAGTTGTAGAAACTTACTTGCTCTTGTGGTAGAGATAAGAATCATATCTTACTCCCCCGCCCCCTTTCCCAAGGACAGCATCATCTTCATTTCAGTCCATTGATCCTGCCATATCCCTTAACGTTACTATTTTCCTGAGACAATTCCCATCTTGATCCTTAGCCAACCCTGCTGAATCAAAACCAACATTCCTTACAGAGAAAGAGAACTTTGGCCGTGCTTTCTAGACCGAGGAGATATGAATATGCCTCTTTCTGGAATGAACTTCCCTTTTCTCCCTGTCTGGCCAACTGACACTGTTTTTTTAAATATACTTCTATTGATTTTGGAGAGGAAGGGAGAAGGAGAAAGAAAAATAACAATGATGAAAGAGAATCACTGACCGGCTGCCTCCTGCAAGCCCCCTAATAGCCTACAATCCTAGCATGTGCCCTGACTAGACAATCAAATGGTGACCTCCTGGTTTACAGGACCAAGTTCAACCACTTAACCACCCTGGCTGGGCTTGGCCAACTCTTATTGTTCAATGTTTAACTCAGATGTAATCTCCTCCAGGATGCTCCCCCTAACTTCCCCTAGTCCCCTAAGGAAGGAGTTCCATATAATTTGCTCTGCTCTAGTCATCAGGGAGGCTACCATCAGCTTGGCACTTACTGTGCTTATTGGGCGGCTGCCATCATTGCTGCTTGTAGAATAAGGATGGAGTGGCAGTGGAGAGAATAGATTTCTCCTGAGTAGAGACTGGTAGCTGGCTCTTCCAAGGGAATGTCCAGAGAAGGCCTGGCATTTAATAAAAGAAGCCTTCCCAAACCCTATTTTATCTCAAGCTGAGTTTGTCAGCTCTTTCTTTCTTTTTTTTTTTTAAATCCTCACCTGAGGCTATATTTCTATTGATTTTTAGAGAGTGAAATGGAGAGAGGATGGGAAGAGAGAGAGAGAAAGGAGAGAGAGAGTCATCAATGTGAGACTCACATTGATTTATTGCCTCCTACATGCGGCCTGACCTGGGCCAGGGATGGAGCCCGCAACCAAGGTACATACCTTTGACTGGCCATCAAATCCAAGACCCTTGGGTCCTCAGGGACCCACACTCTAATTACTGGTCAAAACCGGCCAGGGCTCAGCCCTTTCCTGAGTTCATATTGCAATTCCCCACCTCCATCAGGCCTCTTAACAATCTTGGTCTCTGATAATCTGTCAATTCCTTGTGGCAGCACCTTCCTCTTCTTCATCTGTAAATCTCTGCTTCTGAGCAAAGGGCCTCACCAATAAGAGGTGCTCAACATAGACACCATGCCAGAACTAAATATGGAGGGACCAAGAATGTAGGGAAGCTGGAACTCCAGAAAAAAACAGAGGTAGACACAGTCCTTGAAGCCCCCATCTTCCCAAGCCCCTTATCTGAAATATCCTGAGACATTTGATTCCCCCAAACCCTTTCAGGAATGCAGGAGGGGGCACTTGCACTTGGATGCTTGGATTGATTTTACCTCCTGCTATCTGTGACCACACCTGTCAGAAAGGGCCCTCAGAAGGAATCCACAAATGGGACTGCTCCCTCACAGACACATCCATTTCAACTAAATTTATAATTGGAAAGATCAGTGCAGAACCAAATCTGCCATGAACAACATGGGGAATGAAAGATGTAGGAAGAGGTTCTGTTTCTTAATGGAAACCCTGGCATTCCAGGGAGGGCTGGCTTTTTCCATTCAGTGATATTGGTGGCATGGCCCCCTCTTCACTGTGAGAGGACAGTCTCAGTATGACTGGGCTCAGAAGACCTCTTTGTCAAATACCCTGTGAGCTCCAAGTGCCATTCCATGTGCAGCTAAGTCTCTGAATGCTACCAAATTTTTAAAAATATTTTTTTATTGATTTCAGAGAGGAAAGGGGAGAGGGAGGGAGAAGGAAGGAAGGAAGGAAGGAAGGAAGGAAGGAAGGAAGGAAGGAAGGAAGGAAGGAAGGGAAAGAAAGAGAAAGAAAGAAAGAAAGAAAGAAAGGAAGGAAGGAAGGAAGGAAGGAAGGAAGGAAGGAAGGAAGGAAGGAAGGAAGGAAGAAAGAAAGAAAGAAAACAGAATTGCAGGTACTGACCAGGTGAGCTGGCTGGGTGTGAGTCCCAAAAAGGATAGACATAAGAGGTACTACCCTTATAATATTCATCTTCACTACTGGTGGCAAAGTTGTGTCACATTGGAGAGGTAATATATTTGCTCATCTTCTTGTAATTCAAGCTCTAAATTGGAGGATTTTTATGAGTAATTAGATAAACTATTATCTCCTGTATTTAGTTAAATTGATATGTATTTGAAAGAACTGAAAATGTGTTCTACATATGAAAAGCAGCAATTTGAATAGCATAAGTTTTTTCAAATTTATTTATGTACCACCATTATGAAAGACAAAATTTTAAAAATAAAACCTAGAAAATAAAAGAGAATAAAAAAGAGCTAACCATATACCAAGAAATTACTTCCTCCTCAAGCTTATGTCCTCAAGATTAAATCCTCCTTATGCATGCAAGAGTGAAGACTAGGGGAATTATTTAAATCTGAGCTAAGGCTAAACTAGTTACTGAAGGTATCACTTGAACCAAAAAGCCTAAAAATAAGATCTTGTCATTAAGGTCAAGCTTCATGCGGCTATCACTGACTAAGATAAAACACAGTATTGCAGGGTATGAGATCTGTCTTTATAGACATTGGAGGTTAAAGAAGAAGTGAAGAAAACTATGCTCAGGTTAGTATAGCATCTCAAACCGAACCCTCTGCAGTTATTGTGTACTTAGGACAGGGTACAAAAGAAGTAAGAGCATCCCACTCAATAGTGTTATTCAAGGCAAGAATGTGCAAAAACTAGAGAAAAAAAGAATGGCAACAGCAGAACTAACAGAAGGCAGGGGTAAGGATCCAACAGTTGTATTTCTACTGTTTAAAAAATTAATACATGATTTACTCATAGTGTCCATTTGGGCCCTCTCAATTTCATTGTGTAGAAAATCTCATTAAAGAATTCTACTCAGGTGTGTTACAATATGGAAAGTAGGCACACACCCACTAATTTAGTTGGCTGGCAAGAATATTCTTTTTTAAGAACCTCAAACCTCCAGGTACACAGATGGAAATCATATAACTTGAGTATGAGAAGATGTTTTTATAAATAGCTATTGACAGTTAAAACAACTCACATTTTATTTCTATCACAGGATCCAATTTAGCATTTGTCAATGCTGACTGGACCCCAGAATTGCCTGGGGAGCTTACAAAGGAAAAGTAATGATGCCAGAATTTCACTCCAGATCAATTAAATGAAACTTTCCTGTGGTAGAATTCAGGAATCTATATTTTCTAAAAATGTCCCTAGATGATTACAATATATAGTCCAGGTGAATACCCTTCTAGACTCTGTCACACACAATTTTTTGAGGCACACAGTTCTGAACCCATTATATGTTAAAGACACAAAATTTAAAAAGCAGCCTCAGTTCTTCTTTGCTTCTAGGTATATTACTGTAGGTAGGTTATTTTTATAGGGTTAATAGAGCAAATTTTTTAAAAAATATATTTTATTTATTTTTTACAGAGGAAAGGAGAGGGATAGAGAGTTAGAAACATCGATCAGCTGCCTCCTGCACACCCCCTATTGGGGATGTGCCCGCAACCAAGGTACATGCCCTTGACCAGATCGAACCTGGGACCCTTCAGTGCACAAGCCAACGCTCTATCCACTGAGCCAAACCGGTTAGGGCAATAGAGAAAATTTTAATGGAAGATAAATGCTTTAGGAATAAGGAAACCTGTGTTAAATAGGAATTGCTTGTTTGAACCACGGAATTTAAGAGCCAAGAGAAATGGAGTGTCTAGTTAGAAATAACAGAGAAAGCATCTTGGATAGAAGGTATTTTAAAGTTCTTTGGTTCACTACACCCCTACTTACATCACCTGTTATAAAAATGAGAAAAACGAGGGCTCAGTGAAGGAAAGTAAGGAAACTAAACTTACGAATTTAACAGAAAAAGATTATATTATAGTCCACATCTCTTGACATTTAAACCAATGTTCTTATGCCTACCTTACATTTTAATGCATAAATTCCAAAATAAACATATGGTTTTATAATTGTGTGGGAAGGTGGTGGTATTGGGTTGTTCTATTGTCATTCTGATTCATTGGGAACTGTGTTTCCCAGAATCACTTTTCCTATGTGGGTCTAACGTTGGCCAAAAGGCAAGTTCTATGAGGTTAGGTAGGCAGGAGTAAAGCCACTGACATTGAGGATTTGAGGGTCAGATGCAATGACAAACAGATGTATAAATACTGTAATATTCCACTGTATTCTCCCTCTCTTTATTTCATATCCAGTTTTCTTTCTAACTTCTGGCCTTGTTGATCAAGGTCCACCCACCATAGATGCATTACCAGACACTGGCTATGAACCCACAGAACCACCAGCGTTTTGTGAGATTTCCCATAGCTTCCCCCTAAGATCTCACACTAGCTCCAAGTTGTGACTTGACTTCGACCAGTGATCCAGGAGTGCTAATTAGCGGCATTTTTTAGATATTTCAACTTTTATTTTCGGAACCTTGTGTCTCTGGTGCTTTCTACAAAAGAATAGCATCCCATAATATTTCTTATTCTCTTATTGGTTCTACTTTTATGAATAAATCCTGACTGATATGAGAGAAGGGTATAATAAAGTAGGATTTTGGACTTCTATGGTGCAGTTATAAATCCAAGGTAATGGTGATGAAATTTGTTCTCAAAATGCTCAAAATTTACTAAGTGACTCTTTGTAGTTTCTAATTAATTTGTTTTATAAAGGGAAAAAAAGGCATGTTCAATTCAGAAATAAAGCAGCCTCAATTCAGAGAAATGAAGGCAACTCTACCAAGTCATTGCTGCCTACGGCTCCCACCCTGGACTCCCAACTTCCCTATAGATAGTCCTCAGATGAATGCTGACACTGTTGTGAAATTCTGCTAATTATACAAGTCAGTTCTGAAATATTCATTTGGATTACTTTATAGAGATGGATATTAATGGCTCGCTAACTTTGAAAAAAAGATTTTCTTTGATCTTAGAGAGTTGGATCCTATACTTTGGTAAAGAAAAGTGGACTGGAGAGAAAGAGGTATGAGCATTTCCTATTCATGCAAATAATTATGGTAAAGTGAGTTTTCTTTTATTTTTGGTACTTAGTTTTAAAGATACAGAACCAGTAGTTAAAATCACCTTTTCAGGAGTCATTCTGAAAACCACATTAAGCTGCAAATGTCTAACTCTGATCAATACTAAATGGTTCCATTCTCAAAAGTTAGATTAAGAAATGCAGAATCATTGTAACAAATAACATTTAAGTAGTTTTTAGGCATTGTACTGGAGAGCATAGAATAAAAACTGGAACAATTGACATGTGAAAGAATCAGGAATATTTAGTAGTAAATCAGTGAATGGAAGTCTCCAGCTATTTAGAGCTTTAAAACACTAATAGGAATATTGTTCTCCAGTTCCAATCTGCAAAAGTGTCATCACCTTGTGGTGCCTGCTAACAGTGAAGTTTCCTGGGTCTACAGTTTGGATATTCTGACTCAGCAGATATATGACGGAACTTGTATTAGTTATCTACTGCCACAAAACAAACTATTCCCAAAATTAGCAGTATAAGTCAAGAAATGTTTATTATCTTGCACAGTTTCTGAGGTCAGAAATCGAGCAGTGACTTGGCAGGTGTTTCTAGTTTAGGGTCTCTCATGAGGCTCCGGTGAAGCTATCCACTGGGGCTCTGTCACTGGAAGAACTGAGTGGAGTTGGAGGAGCTGTTTCTAAGAGATCATGCACATATGGCCACTGGCAGGTGGCCTCCGTTCTCATTAGTTGTTTCTTGAAGCCTTCAGTCCTTGTCACATGGACTTTTACATGGGACTTCCATGAAGAATGTCAGTGCCACTGACATTGCCAGAGTGAGTCATCCCAGAGAGAGAAGCTAAGCTCCCAAGGTGAGAGCCATTGAGTCTTTCACATTCGATTCTCATAAGTGACCTATCATTTTCTGCTATATTCTGTTGGTCATAGAAACCAATTCTAACAGAATGTGGGAGGGAACTGCACAGATGTGAACACAAGGACACAGGGATATTGGGGTCAGCCTTGAGGCTGGCTATACTATAGGGTGCTGTAGAATACTTTTGTATGCACCTATGAAGATTCTGTAGACAAGTTTGAGAAAAGAATAGTCTATAGAGCATGCTAGTTTTTCAAAAGTGTATAATTTACTTATCCATCCATTCAGTCAGCAAATATACATCATTTTCTGAGATAAACTTAGGAAATGTTTTTATCACTGGGCTAAAAAGTCTTTGAAATATGGCTGAGCTGAGTACATGCCTGAAATTCTGACAAAGGTCTGAATAGAATGGGGAAACACTGAAGCTGATATAAATTCCAATCTGATAAATTTGAAGCATCCTTATCAAGGTAAGCAATGATTTGGTAACTGCCTGAAGTACTGAAGATTTTCAAGCAAGTATTTATGAGTACTTCCAATGACAGAGCTGCTGGTCATCAGAAAGTACAGTCACTGATACAGAAGGCCTTATAGAAAAGTTATGAGAGAGAGAGAGAGAGAGAGAGAGAGAGAGAGAGAGAGAGACTGACTGAAGAGTTTTGCTGAAGTATGATTTTCAGATAATGCACAACTCTCAATCTAATCCAATTATTAAAACTTACACTAGAAAGGACAAGGAAAGAGCTTCCAAAGTTGGGGGGTGGGGGGAAAACAAAACAGAGCAATTGGAAAAACACATCCTAGGACTTTGGAAACTGGTAAAGTTGTAAAATTAACCCATCAGATAAAAGCTGGCTTGACAGGTAAGAAAGCTGGAGGCCTCCTACAAAGCTTTAAAGAGTAGAATTTAGGTTCACTTGGCTCAGGTCTGTGTGCTCACATTTGATGATCCCTCAAATCTTTCACATTAAACATTGATGATAACAGGGATTAGAAGATCTTGTCTAACAGAAAGATGCAGGAAAGGAGTCTTTAGATTTTGCCAAAGTTGTCTGCTCAGAAATTTACCTCTTTTCAATGTAAATAGGCCAGAGAAAAATCCCAAGTAGTAGACACTGGAACTGACAAAAAGCCTCTCAACTACCTCCTCATCAGCACCAGATTATAGACAACAAGCAACCAATGGTTAATGGTTGTATAATATTTATTTATTATTGTTGTTTTCAGGCTTATTACACATTCAGATAAGCAAGCACCATGGATGCTGATGATCTTATTCAACACCCTCCAACACAGGAGCTGAAAGAAGTCTTCACTAAGCATTCAGAGACATTTCAAACTTCCAGTGTATGGGACACAAGGCCTTAACATCAGAAACGTGTGGCAATCCCCACAAGACAATGACTACAATGGTTTTAGTTGTTGACAACTTGGGCAAAGCACAGTGGGCAGACAACCAAGGTTATTTAGCAGATTAAAGATCTTGGCACATCTAGGAGACTAAAGCCTCTTCCATAGGAAATGACTAACTGAATTTAAGATTGACCTAAGCCAAGGCTAGTTAACATGGTATTGAAAGATAATGGGCCCTGGCCTGTGTATCTAAGTGGTTAGAGTATCAACTCACACACGAAAGGGTTGGGGATTTAATTCCTGGTCAAGGGCATGTATCTGGGTTGCAGGTTGGATCCTGGCCTGGTTGTTGTGTGGGCTGCAACTCATTGATGTGTCTCTCTCACATCTATGTTTCTCTCTCTCTCCCCATGCTTCCTTCCACTCTCTCTAAAAGTAACAGTGGGAAAATTATCTTAAGTAAGGGTTAACAAAAAGCAAAATAAATAGAAAAAAGCTATCTTTGCTCCATGACTACTAAGATTTCTTTCTGAGAGCCCCAGCTGGTGTCAGTGTCCATTTAAGGAAGGAAGGAAGACAAAAACTGGTATGAATCTGAATTAGAGCAATGTTAACAGAAAATATTAGTTAATCTGAAATGTAAAATGGATGACTGAAAATCAGAGGTTAACACATATTCCCTAAATCATGTACTGTTCAAACTACAAGAACACACTGGGTAAATTTAAAATAATTCTAGTAATGAGGAACAAGGAAATGGTCAGTAAGCATACATTGTTCCTCAGAAATCTAAATCTATGTGTTAAAATGGCTCTTAATCTTGGCCATAGTATATGTGGATAAAATAACATCCAATGACATAACTATCTCTGGCTAAATGAAAATGATAGTTAACATACCATGTGTAAAATTCCACTCATGGTAATGGTTTCCTTGCTATTTTCTCCCTCAACATCCAAGGAGCTCTTGCATTTGGTATCCTAAAGTAGTTGCCTTTTGTTCACATTCTTAACCCCTTTATTTTTCATGCTGATTTCTTAAAATTTTTAAAGTTATGGTGACAAGTTAAGTTTGAAATCCATCAAGGTTGCTCCCAACCACTAAACTTCAGGCAATATTCTTTTTCTTCCATTTTTTTCTAAAAACAGAAATTCAAAAATATAACAACTTAAAACTGAAAGAAAGTTTTGATGTAATAAAGTTTAACCATGCTTCTAATCCTAGAATCCTATCCTTCTCATCTGATCATACATTTGTTGTCTGACCAGCAATCATGTTGGAGAGTCCAGTTCCCCACAGAAGATAACCTCATCTTTAGAATGTTTTATTCAGTGGCAAAATTTGTTTTCCTGAAACTTTTCAACACGGGCTTTTAGTTTTGGAACTTTCACATGGATAATGTTAGTAATAACATTTTCATTGTATCTTTATTTATCCAATCTAGACTTTTGCAATTCCTTCAAATAATATATATGTTAAGTCTTGTCTGAATCTAGTCAATCTGTGCCTCATGTGTTGCTTATTTCTGTTTTATTCTTAACTAGAGGCCTGGTGCACGAGTTCATACCAGTGGGGTCCCTTTGCCTGGCCTGCGGAATCGGGCCGAAACCAGCTCTCCAACATCCCCCAAGGGGTTCCAGATTGTGAGAGGGGGAAGGTCAGGCTGAGGGACAATGATCAGGGCTGGGGAGAGACATGGGAGATTGGCCAGCTGGGGAAGGAGCACGGGAGGGCTCCAGAACGTGTCCAGCCCATCTTGCTCAGTCCCAATCAGTCAGACCCCAGCAGGAAGCTAACCTACTGGTCGAAGCATCTGCCCCCTGGTGGTCAATGCACATCATAGCAAGCGGTTGAGTGGCCTTAGCATATCATTACCATATTATGCTTTGATTAGTTGAATAGCCAACTGGTCGACCTGAGACTTAGCATATTAGGCTTTTATTATATATGATGTTTAGCAGTTAATACCCAAAGCAGATTTTTCAGGTGTGGGCTAGCCACCATTAAATAGAGAGGAGCTCTTGTTTGAAAAAAAAACCTGAATCTTAGTTTAACTTGAGTTTGTATACCTAAAGATAATTGTCTTACAAATCTCCAAGCCTGCCTTCAGAGGAACTCTTCATCAGCTGCTTAAGACTTACATGTTGTATTTTTTAGATGCATGTGTTACCAGAAAATTTCCTATTGTTTTTTATTGTCATTACTCAAATAAAAAAATTTTTTTTAATTCAATCTTCCAGTCTACCAATTTTTCTTCCTAGTTTTTTTGTATTCATAAATGTGATAGATATCACTTTTTTGTCTGAGCATTGCAGAAATGTTGACTAGGAATTTAAATGGGCTTTCAGTATTGATCTTTAATTTTAATCCATTTCTCGGATGATCTAGAAGTGCTAATATTTTTTTCATTTAATCCTTTCAATTATCTGTGAGACACACATTATTACTCCAATTTTACAGAAAAAAAAGAGAGTTAGAACAGTGATCTATAGCTGTCCAAGGCAGTAATGTGAGGAAATCCAGCTTATACCAATATTTATTGTCAAATCTACATTCAGTGACATCATGTTGCTAGCTAGAAATTGGCCACAGTAACATTATATACAACAAGGAAATCATAGAGTTCAAACTTTTATTTTTCTCAAGAGTCAGCTCTTAGACACTGAGCAGCATACCACTGGTTCAAGGATACACAGTAAAAAGCCGACCATGTCTTAAAATAATGTCTTAATTCATATCCTAGTTTCCAGAGTTTTTCTAATATACCATATTTCTGAAATTGAACTTCAGTATCGAGTAAAGGACAGAGACAATGAATTTCTGGGAAGCCAGATTTACTGAGGTACTGCTAAAAGGAAAAACTTGGAAGGACAGGGATACTTTGAGTCACTGGATAAAAACCTCACCTATTCATACTACTTTGCTCTTTTTTTTTTCCTATTAAAACAGTACCATGTTGATAGTCAGTTTCAATTTATTATCAATTACTAAGCTTGAAATATTTTTTATATTTCTTTGTAGCCATACCTTTTATAAACTGTATTTTATTGGCATGCCCTTAAACATATTAACAGGTACATGCACCCATTGAATTTCAACTTACTTTGTAGAACCAATCCCAAATCTATATAATTCTCTGTTTCCATTCAGCTAATTCAGAATCAAATTACATTTGTCATACTCTAAAGAGTAGCAAAGATTTGCCCAGTGGAAAATAAAGCAGAAAGTTCTTAGAATCAATGGCATAGTATGAAAAGCATTGATGCTGACTCTATTGGACAAGGTGCTCTCCATGGTATGTCTTATAGAATGAAAATGCAGGGTGAGGCACACTACAAAGGGGTGTTTTACATGCTGGGAAGAAATTCTGACAAGTAAAACTTTTTTAAGGTAATCATAGCTCTAATTTTGCAACTTGACAACAGAACAGCTACGTTTTGTAAAGTCTAGGGAGAGAGGGACTGAAAAATAAAGCACTTTCTTCTTGTAGTCTTGGAAAAAAAAAATACCTTCCAGGGAAAAAAGCAGTTCTCACCTTTGAATGACTATTTCCTCCTCCTCCTCCGGCTCCTCTCTCCTGTGCTACAGAGCTATTCTCCATTTGACAGATATCAGCCATGTAACAATACTGTTTTTTCATAGCAATGTGCAATCTTTGCTTCCACTGGAGAAGCCCAGTAGGCACAGTTTTGGATTTGTTATTAAAGGCAAACCAATGTCCCCCAAAGATTTCTCAGAACACTTCACACCAGAATGTGGTATTTTATAGCATTCCCATTTTCAACAATTGAATTTACGTGGCATAGCAAGAGCAAGTACATTTCAGCAAATACAAGAGTAAGAATTAATATAATATAGTGTAAAGATTCTCATAGGATATATAGATTTTATGTATAATACTAGAGGCCAAGTGCATGGATTCATGCACCAGTGGGGTCCCTCGGCCTGGCCTGTGGGGATCAGGCTAAAACTGGCTCTCATACATCTCCCGAGGGGACCAGGATTGCAAGAGGGCAAGGCCAGGCTGAAGGACCCCACTGGTGCACAAATCTGTGCAGTGGGCCTCTAGTATGCATATAAGATCCTTGGTTAATCTCTTCCCGCCCTCCCCCCTCTCCTCTTCCCTCTAAGATTCATCAGTCTGTTCCATGTTTCCATGCCTTTGGTTTTCACTCCTGCATTGAGGATCTGCCCCTTGATGGTCAGTGTGAGTCATAGCTACCAGTAAGTCCAATGGTTGGCCAGTCAGCTGGCCACTTAGGCTTTTATATATATAGATAGATAGATAGATTGTAAAAGATAAGGCTGTGAAAACTATTCCGAATTCAGCTTAAAGACCACTGACTCAAGAAGGAGAGTAAAACAGGGAAGACATGTGAAAGAGAAGCAACCTATTAATATTCATTTTGTATCTAATTTGAGTACAGTTTTCATAATTGGGAATATGTGCTCAATTGTTACAGGTTCTTGGGATGTTCAATCAAGTCATTAGTAAAACGCTGTCAGATTTCTGCATAAAATAGAAATAGCCCTTCTCTTCAAAGGAGGCTATCAAATGCTGAATCCGCATTGCAAATATACTATCAATAGTGCACAAGGTCCTCAAGTGATTATGGTTATCTCTTTAAAACTATCAGAAGGCAGGGACCCCCTTACACTATCATATTAATCATATAGAGAGTTATTCTCTCTAATAATTTATTTGGATTTAATTTATCACAGAAAAATATTTTAAAATTAGTTTTTAAAACTGAAAGTCCATAAAAACATCCAACCTTGACATCACAACATTAACATACAGATTTACATGAATCACCTATTTAAATTATATTTAAAAGGAGCTTTCATTATAATGGTCTTTTTGATCAAAACTCTAAATCAAAACTGGTAATTTCTGAGCATGGGTTCTCAAATGTACTAATATAAGTACTAATCTTTATAAAAAAAAGTTTTGTGTTAATGTATGTTTGAATGATAGCTACGTGCAACAAAACTAGGAGTAAAGAAAATAATCCTAGCATTCTAAAGTTGACAAAAATTTTGGTAAATTTATTAAAAAACAATAATATGAACCATATGTTTCTGGGGGTGGAGACAAAGGTTGAAAGATTCTGCTGCTAATAATTCCATTTCTCCTCATTTCATAAACAAGTTTACCTCTCCTTGGTAGCAAAAGGAACAGGAAATCTGTTTACATCAGTAGGTTAATAATGTCACTAGTGGCCCAATTCAACTTACAAGGGCTGTCTTTTGCAAACAATATTTGAAAGTAGAAAAGACAAACTTGAATCTGTTAGCTAAGTTTTCTTTATTATACAAAACAAAACAAAAATATTGACCAGCTAAAATTGATTCAGTAATCAAAAAATACTCCCAACAAACCAAAGTCCTGTACCTGATGGCATCACAGGTGAGTTTTATCAAACATTTAAAAAATAATAACTAACAACTACCCTTCTCAAACTGTTCCAAAAAATTCAAGAGGAGAGAAGGCACCCATGCTCCTTTTATGAGGCCAGCATTATCCTGATTCCTAAACCTGACATAGACATTTTTAAAAAATGACAGACCAATATTTCTGATTAACATAGATACAAAAATTCTCAACAAAGTATCAGCAAACTGAATTCAGCAATCCGTAACAAAGATCATACACCATGATCAAACAGGATTTATGTCTGGGATGTGAGGTTACTTCAATATCTGCAAATCAATTAACATGATACACCACATAAACAAAATAAAGGATAAAATCATATGATTATACCAATAGATTCAGAAAAAGCATTTGACAAAATTCAGCACCCACTTATGATAAAAAACACTCAGCAAAGTGGTAACAGAGGAAACATACTTCAAAATAATAAAGGGTATATATGAATAATCCACAGCTAACATCAGAACTAATTGGGAAAAGCTAAATAAATTTTCCTTAACTTCAGAAATAAGACAGAGATGTCCACTTTCACCAATTTATTTAGCATAGTATTGAAAGTCCTAGCCATAGCAATCAGACAAGAAGAAATAAAAGGCATTTAAATTGGAAAAGAAGAAGTAGAACCATCATTAGTTGCAGATAACATGATACTATATCAAGAGAACCCTAAAATTTTCACCAAAAAACTATGAGAACTGATAAATGAATTCAGATAAGTAGCAGGATACAATATTAATATTCAGAAACTGGTTGCATTTTTAGATTCATTTATGTATGTATGTATGTATTTGTTAATCCTCACCCAAGGATATCTTTTCCATTGATTTTTAGAGAGAGTGGAAGGGAGGAAGAGAGAGTGGAAGAGAGAGAGAGAGAGAGAGAGAGAGAGAGAGAGAGAGATCAATGTGAGAGAGAGACACCGATTGGTTGCTTCCCAAATGCGGACCAGGGCCGGGAATGAATGTGCAACCCAAGTACATACCTTTGACTGGAAATTGAACCCATGACCCTTCGGTATATGGGCAGCACTCTAAATATTGAGCTACACTGGCCAGGCACGGGTTCCATTTTTATACACCAATGATGAACTATGAGAAAGAGAAACTAGGGAAACAATCTCATTTAAAATTGCATCAAAAAGAATACCTAGGAAAAAATTTAAACAAGAAGGTAAAAGATCTGAGCTCAGAAAATTATAAGAAATTGAAGAAAGAAAATAAAGAAGATACAAATAAATGGAAGTGTATACCATGCTCACGGATAGGAACAAATGACATCATTAAAATGTCCATACTACCCAAAGTGGTCTATAGATTCAATGCAATTCCTATCAAAATACCAATGGTGTTTTTCACAATACTAGAATAAATAATTCAAAAATTTATATGGAACAACAAAAAGGCTCTGAATACCACAGCAATCCTGAGAAAGAACAAAGTTGAAGGTATCACACTAGCTATTATCAAACTATACTACAAGGCTATAGTAATCAAAGCAGCATGGCACAGCATGAACCATAGGTCAATAGAATAGAATAGAATACTAGTAGAGAGCCCAAAAATAAACCCACACCTAGATGGTCAATTAATCTATGACAAAAGAAACAAGAACATAAAATGGGGTAATGAGGCCTGGCCAGCATGGCTCAGTGGTTGATCATCAACCTATGAACCAGGAGCTCACAGTTTGATTCCTGGTCAGGGCAAAAGCCCGGTTTGTGGGCTCGATCCCTAGAGTGGGGCATGCAGGAGGCAGCCAATCAATGACTTTTCTCATCATTAATGTTTCTACCTCTCTCTCTCGCTCTCCTTTCCTCTCTAAAATCAACAAAATATATTTTAAAATAATAAAATAAAATAGGGTAATGGTGGTCTATTCAATAAATGGTGCTGGGAAAATTGGATAGATGAATACAGGAATAAACTCAAAATGGAATAAATGTAAGACTCGAAACCATAACATTCTTACAAGAAAACAGAAGCAGTAAAGTTTCTGACATTTCTTTTAGCAATATGTTTTCTGATATATCTCCTTGGGCTTAGGAAAAAAATAAACAAAGGGAACTATATCAAACTAAAAAGGTTTTACACAGCAAAGGAATCCATCAACAAAATAGAAAGACAACCAACTAAATGAGAGAACATATTTGCCAATGATACATTTGATAAGAGGTTGATACCCCAAATTCATAAAGAACTCATACAACTCAACACCAAAAAACAAACAATGCAATTGAAAAATGGGCAGAAGACTGAATAGGCACTTCTCCAAAGAGGACATATAGATGGTTAATAGACATGAAAACATGCCCAATGTCACTAATAATCAGAGAAATTGAAACTACAATGTTATATCACCTCTTATCTGTCAGAATGGCTATCATAAAAAAAAAATCATCAAACAATAAGTGTTGGTAAGGCCGTGAAGAAAAGGGAACCCTCATGCACTGATTGTGGGAAGGTACATTGGATCAGCCACTATGGAAAATAGTATGGAGGTTCTGCAAAAAATTGAAAATGGAAATGCCTTATGATTCAGATATTCCACTTCTGGGTAAATACTAGCATATGAAGAAACCCAAAACACTAATTTGAAAGAATATATGCACTCCTATATTTACTGCAGCATTATTTACAACTAGAGGCTCAGTGCACAAAATTTGTGCATGGGTAGGGTCCCTAGGCCTGGCCAGCCATCAGGGCCTATCAGGGCCTTCCTTCCCCTGGCTGCTGGTCCGGGCCTTCCTTCATTCCACGCCATTCCCTGGTGGTCAGTGCATGTCATAGCGAGTGGTTGAACTCCTGGTGGATCAAACTCCTGAGGAGGCAATTTGCATATTAGCCTTTTATTATATAGGATAGGCAAAATATGGAAGCAACTCAAGTACCCATAATAGAGGAGTAGATAAAAAGGTAGTGGTACATATATACAATGGAATATTACTTGGCCATAAAAAACAAAATCTTACCATTTGTGACAACATGGATAGACCTTGAGAGTGTTATGCTAAGTGAAAAAAAGTCAGACAGAGAAAAACAAATCATATGATTTCATTTATATGTGGAATCTAACAACAAAATAAACAAAACAGAAACAGACTCAGACACAGAGAACATACTGATGTCTGTCATAGGGGAGGGTGATTGGGGGATTGGATAATAAAGCTGAGGGGATTAAGAAGTACAAATGGGTAGTTACAAAATAGTCACAGATGTAAAGTTCAACATAGGGAATACAGTCACTAATATTGTAATAACTGTGTATGGTTCCAGATGGGTACATGAATTATTGGGAGGATCATTTTGTAAATTAAATAATGGTCTAACTGCTATGGTTTACACCTGAAACTAATTCAAAATAATACTAAATGTAAACTTCAATTGAAAAATTAAACTTAAAAAAAGAGCACATTGGCCAGCTATCTGTCAGCAGGAAAAATAAGAGACTTATAGGATCCCACAGGCTGTCAAATACACAAGTTTAAATTCACATATAAAAACACACATAAACCTTCCTTTTATTTTATACCATTGGTCCCTCTTGCATCACCATACCCTCATAGCTCTATAGAGCTGCCTATTTCAGGGACCAAATTCTGCCTGGCTCCTTACACAGCCCAAAATGTATGACATGTGAAATGGTTTGTAGTCCTGGACCACTCCGTTTTAATGCCTGAGCTACTTTATTCTAGTTGCTTTTGTTACACGTGTTTGCAAATCTTCCTTTGCTTCTGTACAAAAATTTTTTAAAATATATTTTTATTGGCTTCAGAGAAAAAAAGGGAGAGGGAGAGAAAGAAATATCCATGTTCAGAATCATTGATTAGCTGCCTCCTGCACGCCCCTTACTAGGGATTGAGCCTGCAACCTGGAATCGACCTCCTGGTTCCTAGATTGACACTCAACCACTGAGCCACACTGGCTGGCTGTACAAAGTTTGAAACAAGCACCCATATATTTTTCATTGTACTTTATAGATCACTTGATATAAAAGTGGCCTATGTGGGCATTTAGGTTTTGATCATTTGTTATTTGTAGTTTCTTGTGTTTTTTTATTTGTTTGGTTCCATGATATTTTCATTTTCTAAGCTTTTTTTAACGTGTCTATATTTTCTCAGATAGTTGTCTGTTTCTGAAATATCATTTGAATTTGAACATGAAATATATTTTAGAATCAATTTCACTACCCATCTTTTTATGCCTAAATATACAGAAGGGCAGGAGAGAAATAGGTGAAAAAAAATGGATAAACATTCTCACTGTTAATCCCAAACCATGTAATTATTTTCTCTAGGGATGCTCACTAGCTACAGGTAGTTTAGATGTAGATGACAATAGAGGCTTCTATTCTCTGAGAGAGAGCAGGATTTTCTTCCACTTTCATATAGAACATAGAGTAGAACATACTAAGAATAATTTTGTAGGATCCCTCACTTTTAATTCTAGTCATCAAAATTAATAGGTTTCTTAAGATGTTTTAAGTTCTTTATCTTTCTCTAATACTGTGTTTAGAGTATAAAATATTGAGTTAGTATAAGCTGGGAAACTTGTCTACTAAATATGGTTGACCTGTTGTCCCTAACTAATTGGGTGTG
The DNA here is from genome assembly GCF_964212035.1 of Myotis nattereri. Lineage (NCBI taxonomy): Eukaryota > Metazoa > Chordata > Mammalia > Chiroptera > Vespertilionidae > Myotis > Myotis nattereri. The sequence goes on from NC_138081.1 coordinate 21,177,690, forward strand.
AGTTAATACTAATAGGTATGAATACTAAACACTGGGGTCCCAGTTTTTATGCATAATTTTATATCCATGGTAGACAGGACAGTGTGGTGTAAGCTCATATGTAGAACTACATACATTTTAATACTAATTATATCATTTACCAAATATGTGAGTTTGCATAAGATATTAACTTTCTCTCAGACCCAATTTCATTTGTAAAATGGAAATACGAATATCCATGCCATACAGTGTTTCTATTGATGAAATGAGATAATTCATATAAGTACTTAATCACACAGCCTAGTACATAGGAAGTCCCCAATTAGTGTGATAGCTGTGCAATGTACCACCCAGATTTCTCCTGCAGGATGTGCAACTGAGAGCCTCGGCTGCTGCCTTCAGGATCCATTGAGTATGCACCAATGTTAGGCTTCCAGACAGCTGCTCCAATGACTGAACACAGCAATGATGCTAATAAAGGTCATTCCCACAGAACATGGGGCTCCTTTAATGGAGAAATTCAGCTCGAACACTTTCCAACATCCCAAATTTCTTGGAACTGTACTGCAGTCTTAGACTCTTCCTAATTGATCTTTCTTCCTGCTCTGCATCCTTCCCAGGTCTGACCTGCATTGTGATCTAAAGGCCCTCCTCTCCTTTTGCACTCCCTCTTCTATATCTTTTAAAGGTATTTCAGTAAATATCTTGCACATTTTATCCTGTCTTAGCAGGTGCTTATTCCAGAATATAACCTAGCACAATTAGCTTATTGTATTACTAAATATATTTATCATATTTTAGTTTGATGTGGTCTCATTCAAAAAAAAAATCATATTTTCTAAACCAAAAAGTCCAACTTCTTTCTTACACAAAAGAACATTAGGAAATCTTGGTTCTAGTGTCAGTTTTTCCATTAACTTTTTTGGTCTTGAGAGAACCACTTATCTGCTATGGGTTTCAGTTTTCTTAAGTAAAGCAAGGAAATCATGTGATTTCTAAAGTCTTTGCAGCCTTAAAATTTGGTTTTTCTATACTCTATTATGTACTATTTGGTAAGATTATGTAAAAAGAGGCAAGTGATGCTCTTATGTCCCAGAAGTTCTCCATTACCAAGGGATATGTGTCAGATATACATAAATAAATGGACTGTTTGGAGTTTTTTTGTGTGATCTCTAAATATGAGTAACCCAGACCAGCCAGTGTGGCTCCGTGGTTGCGCATCAACCCATGCACCAAGAGGTTGCCAATTATATTCCTGATCAGGGCACATGCCTGAGTTGTGGGCTTGATCCCTGTTGAGGGGCATACAGGAAACAGCCAATCACTGTTCTCTCTCATCAGTGTTTCTATCTCTCCCTTCCTCTTTCTGTAAAAAATTAAATTAAATTAAATTAAATTTTAAAAAAACATATCAAATAAATAAATAAATAAATATGAGTCACCAGACATGTTGCTGGATCTATGTTGTTTTTGTTGCTTTTTTTTTTTTTTTTTTTTTTTTTTTTTTTTTTTTTTTTTTTTTTTACCGTATTGAGAAGCACTGAGGATTGTGGAAAATAACAAATGTACTACTTTTGTTAAGGACAAATATGTAAACATTTGCTATCATTATGGTTATTCATTGGCATTTGGTTGGAAAATGATAAGGACAGTTGTCTTGGAGTGCATGAGAAATAGAAAAAAAATCCTTGTCACGTTTTAGAGAAAAGATCGTACAGTAACATAGACAAACTGAATAGATGGTCATTTTCCAGAAGGATAGTCTCTGCTAAGAAAGTTAATGACTCTCAGCTTCTTTCGGCATGAACATAAGCAGGACAGGAAAATTAGTCTCGAGGGCAATGCCATAATCATGTCTTTCATTTGATTTAAAATATTTTGTTTTCATTTTTCAAATAAGCCTCTTGACTTCTATTTTATTAAATAGCATCATTATTATAAAAGTAAAATAGACTAATAAGATATTGGAAAGAAAATATATAAAGAGAAAAATAGAGGTCACCATATTCTACTATTTGGTAAATGCTAAATTGTTTGGTGTATTTTGTCCCATTATTATTCTATGTACATATTTTCCTGAAATTGACACTATTCAGTATATATGGTGTTGAATACTTTTTCACTTTAAATTTCATCATGCACATTTTTCTTAATCACAATCATCAAAACGTGTAACAGTTGATAACATTATAATTTTTTGCATGTAATATATGTGCCAATTCCCCTATTATGGTATAGCTAAGTTGTTTCCCATTTGAGCTTTTGTCAATAATACTATGTTTTGGGTAGGGATATGTTTTCCTCCAAGTACCACGCACACTCACCACCCATTCTATAGAAACCAAACCACATGACCCTCCCAGCTTGGATCAATATTGGGAACCAGACAAGAGAGCAACAAATCTATGAATTGGGCAATAGTCAATAAGGTTTATAGCAGAAGCTCTTTTTTTTTTTTTTTTTTTTGAGAAGCTGTACAAAAGAGGTCCAAGTCTCCTCGTGAAGGTAGAAACCAAAATATAGAGAGAAAGCAATAAGCTGAACCTAGGAGCAGCAGTCGTAAGTTAGCATGAGAATAAAGATTCAGGCAAGAGTCAGAAGCATCAATAAGCAAAGACAGAGAACCTTAACCAAAGTATTAGCTTGTGAAAAGAAAGAGCAAAGGGCACATGTTGCTAAGTATGGGACAGATGATGCTCTTGAAGGAACTTGGACATATCCTGAATAACTCCCTCACCCACCCTTGATTCTCAATTGCATGCCCTGTCTGGGCAAGCACTTCTGTTTTCCTTACTTACCCTTGTAGTTTTACAACAAACTCCTAACATCTGAGCACTTACAATGCTTACTTATAAAGTAAAAGAGCCTAGGGTTATATACACCACCAAAATAAAACCTGAATAAATACCCTTGCCAAATCTGTGGTTATATCCTTAGGATGGTTCTGGAATGAAAATATATTGGTCAAAGTATAAGAACAGGCTTAAGGCTCTCGCACAATGCCAAACTGCTCTCTAAAAATAATTTACTATTGTATACTGCCACCAACAGTGTATGAAGAGATGATTTCAGCCTCCCTCCATCATCATTGTTATATAATAACTTTAAAAACATTTGTCGACTTAAGAGTCTATAATAGTGTCTCATAATATTACTGTAAATGCCTTTGATCATCAGAGAGGCTAAACCTTTTTAATGTGTATTGGCTATTTGCATTTCTTTAGCTGTGAAACATTATTTGCTCCAGACTCAATTATTACTTATTCTTAACTAGTGAAAAGATTCTTTTCCTGTGACAGAATCAACCAGATCATATTTGAAACTTAAAGTGTTTGTTCTTGAGGATTGTCATATATATGACAGATTTATTTTCCCCCTTTGCTTTTATCTGAGTAGGTTAGGGGATAGAGAAAAGCATGAATAAATCTGTTATGGATTTGATCCCCAAGTGAACTAATTAGTGTCTTTATGTTCTATGGCCACTTAACGCACTTATTTTCAGGTCAGTTCATTATAACGGTACCAGGGGAGGGAGTGAGGATAGTTTAATGCAAATCCTCCTTCACAGATAAAAGAGAAGAAGCAAAGCTTTCCTAGCTGGTGTAAAGGTGAGGGTGCTATAGCTCTGCTTGGTCTCCCCTGCCCTTCCTTCCATATTTTCCTCTATGGTGCCTCTGTATAATGTTGTTTTCACAGAGCACAATATGAAAACCAATATGGAGTTGCAATATTTATGAAGGATAGAGATCTTTTATATAGAGAGATATATGAGGCACAGGCATATAGATTAAGGTACTAAATACTGCCTAATTTCCACTATGTTGCTGTTTTGATTAGATAGAATAGTACATAAGAAATTTTTGTGAGTTTTTGTAAATTAAAAGGGAATACAACATAGACAAAGAATGTTTAGATCAGAAGAAATAAGAATAATATTCATAATGGGTTTCTCATTCTGGTGCAGTCTGGATAAGAAGGGAAAAGGCAATGATAATCAACAACCATTATCTAAAAAGCCTAAATTAAAATATGAAATACAGTCACTTTCAGATTTGGCTATGTTCACTAATTCTGTGCTCTCTCACATCCTAGGAAAGAAGGTCAAGGATTCTCAACCAATGCTCTGTGAATGTCCACTTTATTGAGCAAGTAATTTATTTAGACTGATAGAATAGCTATCTACCTGTGTCAAATAAGCAAAATGACTCCCAACCTTAAGAGATTATGGACTTTGAATAGGATATGATAAAGGACTCTTTTTTAGTTAGCAGCCAGCCCTAGGCAAAGTGATAAAGTGTTGTTTATTCAACAACTCCCTAGTCCCTTTTTATAAAACCTCTCCTCTTTTCAAGCCCCTTCCCATTTTCATTCCTCTTGAGTTTTGGAGCCCTTACTACAGTGTACATAGATGCTCATACTCAAGGGCTAAGGCCTCAAAATACAGACCTTTCATAATGTTCCCATACATGCCTAAAACATATTTATTTTTCTGCAACTCCTTCTCTTGGGAATACAGAAAATAGTATTTATCTAGCTAAACACAAAATCTGAAGCTATTTTCTAATAATGACCTTCATAAAAATTATTGTCATCTCAAATTTGTTTCTTTATTCATTTATTCAACAAATATATATTGATGCCTCTCAAGTTATAGATGCTGTTTATGTGGTGATTACCAAGACAAGTCTTTGCCCTTCAAGTACATGCAGCAGGAGATGCAGACAAGTAGACTGGTGTTTTTAATATGTAATGAGAAATTTAATTTGGGGACGTTTAGGTGTTATGGAAACATATTTTAAAAGCAAAATAACACAGAATTTGTGTAACAGCAAAATCATTCCAGAATAACTGATATCTAACAGAGAAAGTACCATATGATGGTTTGGAGTTCAATAGTGAAGCCAGACCCTCTAAGTTCAAATCCAAGCCTGCGATCTATTAGTCGTGTGACCTACAACAAGTGACTTTGTATCTTTGAGGCTTATTTCCTCTCTGAAAAATGAAGATAAGAATAGCAGCACTAAATTCATATGATTATTGTGTGAAGATTAAATGAAATAATACACACAAATGTTTAGAAGAATACCTGCTCAATAAATGTTAGCTACTATTATTAAATTAAGACCATAAAAATGAGTAGGAGTTAGGTGGACCAAGGAAAATGAGGTGAGAGAGACAAAGAGAAGAATATTCCTCAACCTCAGAAACAGGGAACAGAATTTGCTGACAAATTAAAGTAGGTCAGGGTGATGACTTCTGCTTCTAGCCATGATGAAGTAATGAAAACTTATCACCTTAAATAATTAAATACTGAAAAAATATATGAAACAGCACTTTTTAGTCATTAGACTAAAAATAGGCAGCACTGGACAGTGATCTTAAGAGAAGAGAAACACATGAGGTGACCCAACTCACTGCCCAGAAAGACTTTCCAGGTTACACCACGTGGTGGGACAAGCCAAACTGATCATGGCAGTATCCGTAAGTTGAGGAGGCCACCGTGGCTAGAATTTGCTGAGCAGAGGACTGTAGAGCAGGAAGCTGCATGGACAACCAGAACACTGTAGACCTTCATTGGGTCCCCTGAGTGCTTAACTACACATATGTATGAGGACATTACTGAGACTAGAGAAACAATCACCAAACAGAGAAGTGAAACTGTCATTGGAGTTCATACAGAGGAGTGAATAGTGTATGTATTTGCCAGCCAGAGCCGTGAGACCTCCTCACACACAGGGCATCATGCAATCCTTAGAAAGGTATTGCCTCAGTAGAGGGGCTAAAGAAGCTCTAAGTGACAGGCTGTCTTGTCCTTCCTAGCTAAGCTTACAAACAAGCTGAAAAAAGATAAAATATAGGTGCATTCCTAAACAAAGTCCTAAATGTTAAATTAAAAGAAAAATCCAGCACCAAAAAATGTTAAATGTGCCATGTTTTACAACCAATCAGAAGTTAAGAAGCACGCAAATAAGTAGTAAAATGTGACCCATAAATAGGAGGCACATGGTTAATAGAAACATATATAAAACTAGAGGCCAGGTGCATGAAATTCATGCACAGGGGGAGAAGGGGGTGGTGTGTGTCCCTCAGCCCAGCCTGCACCCTCTCCAATCTGGGACTCCTCGAGGGACCCCAGTGGGATGGGGCCTAAACAGGCAGTCAGACATCCCTCTCACAATCCAGGACTGCTGGCTCCCAACCGCTCGCCTGCCTGACTGCCTGATTGCCCCTAACTGCTTCTGCCTGCCAGCCTGATCACCCCCTAACCACTCCCTTGCCAGCCTGATTGACACCTAATTGCACCCGTGCCAGCCCGATTGCCCGTAACCGCCCTCCCCTGCTGGCCTGATCGCCCCTAACTGTCCTCCCCTGCAAGCCTGGTCACCCCTAACTGCCCTCCCCTGCAGGCCTTGTCGCCCCCTACTTCCCTCCCCTGCGGGCCTGGTCCCCCCCCAACTGCCCTCCCCTGCAGGCCTGGGTCCCCTCCAACTGTCCTCCCCTGCAGGCCTGGTCGCCACCAACTGTCCTCCCCTGCAGACCTGGGTCCCCTCCAACTGTCCTCCCCTGCAGGCCTGGTGGCCAAAAACTGTCCTCCCCTGCAGACCTGGGTCCCCTCCAACTGTCCTCCCCTGCAGGCCTGGGTCCCCTCCAACTATCCTCCCCTGCAGGCCTGGTCCCCCCCAACTGCCCTCCCCTGCAGGTCTGGGTCCCCTCCAACTTTCCTCCTCTGCTGGCCTGGTCGCCCCCAACTGCCCTCCCCTGCTGGCCATCTTGTGTCCACATGGGGGCGGCCATCTTGTGTGTTGGAGTGATGGTCAATTTGTATATTACCTCTTCATTAGATAGGATAACACATTATAAAGAGGTATTATAAATGTATTCCATATGTTCTAGGAGGTAAAGGACAATATAAGTATGATGAGGCAAGAATTAAATATGTTTTTTAAAAATGAACTCCTGGAGATAAAAGAAACAATACTAAAATAAGAAATGCAATGGATGATAATAACAGCAGATTAAACACTACAGAAAATAAGAAAATAGCAAACTTGAAGACCTAGCAACAGAAAATACACAAAATAAAACAGAGAGAAAATAGACAAAAGTAGTTCAGCGTAACAGTAAAAAAGAAAGAAGGAAAGAAATTATTGACACATGTTTAAAAAAAGAAAAGAAAGTAGTTCAGCATGACTAGCAGAAGCAGCAAAGGGAAGTAGCATAGCAGAGAGCTGGGGGCAGAGTGCAAGCAGCTCAGACAGGAATGAAGAAGCCCCGTGAATGAGCTTGCAGTTGATGTGTTTAATTACAGGAAATATTTCCATGAGGAATTTCAGTCCGTGTAAAGGGTTAGGAGGAAAGGTATGTTTGGACACCAGGGCTCCTTTGTGGCCCTTCAAAAATCACCATTTCAAAATTCCTAAATGTCCATAAACAGTTGCCAAAAGTAAATTGTTATATATTCACACATGGGAATAAAGCACTAAAAATGAAAAATCTACAACGACATGCTGTAAAATAGATGAATATACCAACATAATGCCCAGCAAAAAAAGCCAGGTACAAAAAAGCACAAACTGCATAATTTCATATTGAACAAAAACAGGCATAATTAGTCTATGGGGCTAAATTGAGAACAGGGTGCCTTTGGTGGTAGGAACATGAAGGGATTCAATGGAGACTTCTAGTGCCCAGGTAATGTGTTGCTTGATCTAAATCAGCGGTTCTCAACCTGTGGGTCGCGAGCCCTTTGGGGATAGAACAACCCTTTCACAGGGGTCGCCTAAGACCATCGGAAAACACATATATAATTACATACTGTTTTTGTGATTAATCACTATGCTTTAATTATGTTCAATTTGTAACAATGAAATTGGAGGTCACCACAACATGAGGAACTGTATTAAAGGGTCGTGGCATTAGGAAGGTTGAGAACCACTGATCTAAATTATGGTTGCATGAAGAGAGTTCAGTTTATGAAAATTCTCTGACCTACACACAACACTTTTATGATCTGACTCCTCTGTGTGTTTATTATTTTCCAGTAACCTGTTTTTAAAGTAAATCATCAAGGAGGCTGACTGTAAGTTGGGCCTAATTAGGAGCAGCTAGGAGTGGAAGAGGAACAAACAGATAATTCAAAGACCAGAAAGTGTTTAGCTTAATATGGCAGTGTTGATAGTGGTGGCAGTGGTATTTTGTTTTGTCTTTTTCTGATCAGAATCTGTAGATTCCAGAAAATAAGCTGCAGATATTGCACTAGGGCCACCTCAGTCATTCCGTAATGCCACAGGTGGACAGTTCCTTGAGGCACATTCTCCAGGGCTCTGGTGGGCTCTGTTTTCACTCACTCTGTTGATGAAATTCTCAGAGCCCAGGACACAAAGAAGCTTCAAGTGAATGATAAGTTCAGTAAATGCTTCATCTCTTATTCCTTCTTTTCCCATTTTGCTTACAGTCAGGCATATCCTAAAGGTATGTGAACTTTCTTTTACAGAGCATTTACTGTGTGTCATGGAGCACAGTCCCTGGATATGAGAAGAGAATAATTTATTTATTAGCATTTGAAGGAAACTTTGACAGTTATTTGAAACTTGATTGTAAATGCTGTGGAATTATGACTATTTCCCTTCTCTTTCTAGCAATGTTTCATTCCAGCAATTTTTTTTTAGTTAAAGAGCAACACAACAATTTAAAATGTCTTCTCTAATAGAAATTATACTTTTTTTTTTTAACATTCTCTCTCTTCAGTATACTATCCTCCTAGGATTCACTAATAATTTTTATAATCATCCACTATAAAGAATAACCAAATACATAAACATGTACATAAATATTAGACATGGGTAAAAAGATAATGACTGGGTAATTAATAAATTATATAGACATACAGAGGATGCTAGAGGTAGATGATGATGATAGATAGATAGGTAGGTAGATAGATGGATAGATAGATAGATGATAGACAGACAGATAGATGACAAATAGGTAGATACTCTCTATTTACCAAATATATGGGCACAGTCAGAAACTTTGGGTATACCCATCAAAAAATGGTTAAATTTATATTTCTTTAGAAAAAAATTTTCCAAAGTGTTTCTTAATCAATATTATAACCAAATGCTTGTTTTCTTTAAAATGTTTAGGCTTTACCCAAACTTGCATAAATATCTCTAAATAAAAATTTGATTCTTCCCTGACCGGTTTGGCTCAGTGGATGGAGCGTCGGCCTGCGGACTGAAGGGTCCCCAGATCGATTCCGGTCAAGGGCATGTACCTTGGATGTGGGCACATCCCCAGTTGGGGGTGTGCAGGAGGCAGCTGGTCGATGTTTCTCTCTCATCGATGTTCTAACTCTCTGTCCTTCTCCCTTCCTCTCTGTAGAAAAAATCAATAAAATATATTTAAAAATAAATAAATAAAAATTTGATTCTGTTCACATAGGCTGATGCCAAATTCCATAAATGGAACAAAGTTGTCAGAACTGTATCCCTGCCTATGTCTTTATATAGTTTGGAGCTTAAAACATTCAAAATAACTTGTTCTAATATATATATATATATATATATATATATATATATATATATATATATTAGAGTGTATGAACTTTAAAAATAATAGTAAGGTGCATAGTGTTGCTTTGTTCTATATTTGACTTCTAAAGGACATGAACATAGATGTCACACAAAACCAGAACCCTCTCCAGGTAGCACAGGCTGTGTGAGCCATTAAAGCTGTGTTAAAAAGCTATACTCCTTTGAGAAGTTCATTTCCTAGATTGTGCATGGGAGGTAGCTTCAAGACTCACAGCCTCTTCTTTTCCTACTATATGTTACACCCACTATTCAAGGCCCAACTTCAATTTCTCTTTTCCTCTTGCTCTAAGAAGCATTCCTTAGCTCCTAGATGCAAGCTCAGAAATATTGCTTTTCCTCTGAATCCAATCCATTTAAAGTTCCTTCACATTTTAGAGCTGGGAAAAACCACTAAAATTAGAACCTAACAAAATGCATGTCATAGAGTAGCCATTCAAAATGAATGTTGAGTGAATATTAATTAAAGTATCTCTTCCAGTCTCCTCATCTCACAACTGAGGACAAGATATGCTAATTGACTTGCTAAAGCTCAGTTAGGTAAAGATGAATATTGAAAATAAGATTTTCTTACTCTTAAACCAGGATTGTTTCATCATGGCCATGAGTCATTTCACTGGTAATGTTTATAATCATTCAATATGAATAACCAAATACATAAACATGTACATAAATATTAGACATGGGTAAGAAGATAATGATTAGGCTAAACAAGTTTTGCCATTCCCATTACTTTGGTCACTTATGATCTTAAATGAATATTGTCAAATTTTATCATCTCGTTTACTACACATAATAGGCTATAATTTTTCAAAGGGTGGACCTATATCTGTGTTATAAGTTGGACATTCATGGTTGGGTGTGTGTAGTCACCATGGGCAAAATTGAATTTATTGTAGAAACATTTGAACATCTCTCTAAACACAGAACTTTGTTTAGTAAGAGCCCAGAAAATTCTTCCTCAGGAGCCAGCATAATGGTCTCCACTCCTTCTCAAGAGGACTAGCAAAAGGCCAAAAGTTACCAAAGCTGATATACAATATAAAATTGAATTTACAAAATTTGCAAAACTCCAAACTGCAAAGTTACCTAATGTGAACAAGGTTATACAGTTAGTAAGGAAAAAGGGAAAAGGGTGCATGTAACTTGATCATAAAAATATATTACATTTTATAATATATTCATGCTACCTCATTATTAGACTTGGTAACACCTAATTGAACATCTGGGATCCTCCTCAATGTCCCTTGTATTTCATCATATAATGCCCCCTTTTTAATAGCAAAGGTACTTTGTTGAGTGTTTCCTTCCCACGTCCCGCGTGGGTCAAGGTTCAGGAACTAGAAGCGGAGCCGCACACAAATGACAGAGAAAATACATGAGATAATTTGGAAATATTGGGGGACCAGGCAAGTAAGTCCAACTCAGGAGGAAGGACTTCCCCGTGCTCAGGCCTCACCAAGCTTTTATTGATTTGGGATACACCCATAGCATAGCCCTTAGGCAGGTGACCCCTGGCAACAGACAGACTAGCCCATCAGCAAGGATTTACATAATAATAAATGGGGAAGTTGCTTCAGCTACCACTGTCTGGACAAACAGAGGTGGTGCCTGGCTCCAACCTTTCTAGGGCTTCAAAGGCACCCAGTCTTTGGGGGTTCTCTGTCTACGCTTATCAGCTAGTGAAGACAATAAATGGTTTCCCACAGTACTTTGGTAAGTTTTTCTATCAGAAGAGCTAAATATTTATATGCTTGGCCGAAAAACTGTCCTACAAAGAAAAATAGCCAATAGCTCCAGAATCCTCAATTTACTGGACTACCAGTATACGACTTCCATAAGAAAAGAGAATAACAAGAACAGCAGGAAGTCTAATCAATTCACTTGCAGTTTAGACTTTCCAGAATTTTATGTAGTAATTATAGTTAACATACAATATTATATTAGCTTCAGGTGTCCAATACAGTAATAGCATTTATATAACTTATGAAGTGATCACCCCAATGACTCTAGTACCCATCTGACACCACACATAGTTCTTACAATATTATTGACTGTACTAGAGGCCAGGTGCACAAATTTGTGCACAGGTGAGGTCCCTCGGGGTAAGGGACTGTGGAAGGTTAGCTGTGAGAGCTCCCTGACCACCAGGGGGCAGCTCCTGTGTCTGCCCCCTGGTGGTCAGTGCATGCCATAGTGACCAGTTGACTGGTTGTTTGGTTGTTCGGTCACTTAGGCTTTTATATATATAGATTCCCTATGCTGTATTTTACATCTCCATGACACTTCTGTAACTACCGATTTGTACTTCTTTTTTTTTCTTTATTTATTAAGGTATTACATATGTGTCCTTATTACCCCACTGCCCCCCCCACCCCCACTCATGCCCTCACCCCCCTGGTGTCTGTGTCCATTGGTTATGCTTATATGCATGCATACAAGTCCTTTGCTTGATCTCTCCCCCTTATCGCCACCCTCCCCTACCTTCCCTCTGAGGTTTTTTATTTCAGAGAGAAAAGGAGAGGGAGAGAGAGATAAAAACATCAATGATGAGAGAGAATAATTGACCAGTTGCCTCCTGCATGCCCCCTACTGGGATCGAGCCCATAACCAGGGTATGTGCCCTTAAACAGAATTGAACCTGGGACCCATCAGTCCACAGGCTGGTGCTCTATACACTGAGCCAAAACGGCTAGGGCAAGACTGGTCTTTTTTGGCTGCTGTTACTGCCAGCAATGCCTCAGCAACAGGTCTCCACTCTAGCAATGGCAGCTTCTTCCAGCTCTTCCAGGATAAGCCTATTATGTCCTTCAACAGGGCACTGTCTCTGCTCTGGCATTATCTCACACCTTCACCGCAGCTTTTCACATAGCAAGCACACTTGTTACCCACACAAGAATTAGCAGAGACCTTGGAATTTTAAACTTGAACTCTCTATTATTGGCAACTCAATTCCATGATCTTAATTAAGTCGGACTGTCTGCTCAGTGCTGAAATGCTCTGCACAGTTATCTTCCTTCAGAGTCTGAAAGTGGAAGAAGGCTACAGCCCTTCATGTCTGTGTTTCATAATACATCTCTTTCCAGGTGGAATCAGTGACATTTTTGACCACCTAAGGTCTGCTTCTGCCCCTTCACTTTATCCTTAAATCCACTGGGTGCAAGGACTGAACTTCTTTCAATTACTTCCTCTTTGCCTTTTTTCTTAAATTCTGCCTCATGTACCACAAGAGAAAAGCTGTTGTCCAGAATCCAAGCTAACTCTTGATGTGCTAAAAGAGATTTTATACCAAATCCTACAGAGTGTCAGAAATGAAGACTAAGTCTTTCTCTTTCCATTCCTGCTATAACACTCTGAATCTTATTCCTGAGGCAGAGGGCTATCTTAATCTGACTATAAATGTGCTATATGAAAAAAAATGCAAAAGAAAAAAAACAATAACGTTTTGTCAAAATATTATACACAGCCCAACACTTATATCTCCTTGTCTGATGACTAGATAATTAAAGGAAGTTCCTATTTGAAAGGGGAGGTGAAAAGCATTTCTTGAATCTCCAAAGTCACCTTTCAAAAATAAACAGCATTTTCAAGCTGTAGAAATATGACAATCATGTTATATTAAATAAGCTTAAATTATGTTCCTGCTTCTACATTGCTTAATAGGTTCCCATCAGAATTGAAATGTGCCTACATTAGGTATAAAAATTGTCCCCTTCTTATTAATCTATAGGTTTAAAAGCCCAAAATGAACATTTCCTAAATTATTTTAAGAAATGAAATTTAAATAAATTAAAAGACAGTCTCTCTGCTCCTAGAGGGTAAGGTTAAGAATTATGATATTGATTGATTAATAACTAATCAAGAAACTTACTTGGCTCTTTGGTGAAAATAGTGGTGTAAATATCTATATATATAAAAGGCTAATATCTCTATATATAAAAGTCTCTCCACCAGCATTCGCTGTGAGGCTGGGAGTTCTATCACTAGCTATGATGTGTGCTGACCACCAGGGGTGGTGCGAAATGAAGAAAGGCCCCAGCCAGCAGCTGAAAGGCCCCAATCAGCCCTGATCTCCAGCCAAGCCTAGGGACCCTACCCATGCACGAATTTCGTGCACTGGACCTCTAGTATATTTATAAAGAGACAGGTTTGTGAAGCTAATTTTCTTTTTATAATTTTGACTGTCTACTCCTATGGCTTCCTTCCTTATTCTGGCTGGTTCTTCTAGTCTTTGTTCCTATACTAGGTATCTTTCACATTCTTTCTCCTGGGAGTTTTTCTCTCAGTTTTATAGAAGCCCAATAAAATTGTGAAAATAAGAGGAAACTGTAACAAGCTTTAGCAATGCTAAAGGATTATACTGAGTAGTTCCAGCAAAGACCTCTAAAATTGCCTGATATGACATTCCATATAATGAAGTCCCAGAAGCAGACAGAATGGTTATATATAAACATAGCCATAACCTCTCCTCTTAGATGTAAGTTATATTTGTGGTGTTAAAGAACTCTGGGGCAAACTGAATGTGGAACACATGGGGTTAGCCTTGAAGACATTAATGAATTCTCGGTGGCACAGAACACCTTCAGCTTGTGTGCACTGAACTGCAGGGCAAAGATGATAGCATTTGTCCATCAGTGGTTTTCTAAGGTGGCCCCTCAAAGTGCTACTGAGGTATCCACTGTCCCTGAGCCTTCAAGGCAGACAACTGACAGTTTCTGAAAGTCGCAGTCCTAACAAGCTCTGGGAAGAGACTTTAAACTAAAGGCAGCCTTGGAGGTGATGCGTGAATGTTTTCTTGGGAAAACACGCAGGGCATCGGTAAGGAAGGTGTGAGAGTTGAAATGTGATGATGTATCGTTTCTAATAAGATTCATTCCTATAGCGCGTGGGTCTGCACTATATAGTACAGGTTCCATAGTTCTACAGCACACAGTCAGTTCAATCAAAACCTGATATTGAGTCGGTAGCAAGTATATAAGTTCTGCCTCTTTCCCTTCAGTCATCTCTTCCACATGCATGTTTCAAAAACGATGCCATAAAATTCACCCATCATCTAACAAGAAAAAGATCATAAACCTCATCAGTTTGTTCAGGCAGACCCTGCTTTGTGTCCCTGGTTTAGAGAGATGCTGCAATAAACTGTGCTGAAGTAGATAGTCCCAGGCAACCTGAGTTTACATTCCTACTCATCAATTTACTAGATCAGGACTTCAAGCTTTAGATTTCTCATCTTGAAAATGGGGAATACATAGTTTATCTACTTTAAAACACCCATTTTTTTTAGTATAAAAATAATATGCACAGTGCCTAGCTCATCATTAGCTCTCAGTAAGAGAGATCTTATCTTTTTAACTGATTTTTTCCTATATGGTTAAAAAATAAACCACTAAATGTATTCTGTGAATTTAAAAATTATTAAGTAATACTATCTCACTCTTGAACATGGGGGCACTCAATGTAAAAACAAAAAATATATTGTTCAAAATACATAAAATAATATAACTGGCTTTAATGCATATAAGACAGATTTCTGTTCTACATTTCAAGAGACTCCCGAAATTCAAATCAAAATTAGGGTCATATCCATTCAGTGATGCTCTGTGGATATTGAGACTATGTGGTTTTGCAGCCAAAGGGCTTTTGAACTGAATTCCCAGCCATACTCTACACATTGAATCCCAGTGGAAAACGCAACTACGAACTTTGTTCAGCTCAACTTAAGTTAAAATGAGATCTGTGTGGGAGGCAGTGCAGCTTGGAACATTCACATACAATACAGGATGCATCTTTAATGCAAGAAAAGGGTTTATTGGGAGATAAGGCACAAAAACCTGAAATAACAAAACTGATGTTGGGAGCAAAGCTTCCCAGTGAAAGTAGAGCTGATTTGCTTTTGCAGAAAGATACCAAGGGAAGAATACATTCCAATTTGCCCTAGAATTGGAAAGCAGGTTGATTGCTTGTACACCACTGCTAGCTCTTAAATTCATCACCAGTTAGATTTTAGATTACCTTTGGAAGAATTGCTGACAGATTGTAACAACTGGATCAATCACTGTTTTATTAAACCAATAATAATTAAACATTTTCACCTTTTAGTGAGACTTTTTAGATCCTGATTATCCATGACAGATCATTATTTTCAGCGGAACATGGTCAAGATCCAGCAATGAGCACCGAGATGCAATCAGGCACCAATGTATGCTGGAATTAATAATTATATTAAATTGGCTGTAATGAATAATTTATGGTATAAATTCTCATGCAATTTGCTATGGTAACACACAAGAAGATATCTGCTGTATTTTAACAAAACACAAGTTTCCAGGAGTGAAATAATAGATAAAATAATAGGATACCCACTTCAGGAGGAAAAGGCTTAAAGAAAGGGCAAGTACAATAAGGTAAAAATATGAAATGCCATTGTCATTGTCATCATTAATTAGCATTCATTATTTATCCAGAGGTGCAAAGACCTCAAATGAACCACTTGCAGTTTGTACAGAATTAACTCCTTGCCCTTCAAAAGTTAACAGTGACAAAATAGGCAGGCAAGAGCTGTCCCTTTTTGCAGAGCATGGCAGAATGTGTCTACTTTGGTTTGTCGGTTATTTTCCAGGCAAGTAAAAACACATTCGAACTTTTATTTATTCTATTTTAACAGAAAAGAAAATTAAAGAGGTGTTGTAAAGGATGAGAGTGTTGCTAAGCAGACTGCTGTCAAGTCTAGTACATTGAAGAAACTGCACATTGCACATTTAAGTGCTCAGTTATAATCAAAATACCCACCAGGTACTGAGCATTTTCCGGTATATAGAACCTGATGAATATGCTTTTTAATTCTAAAATCAATCATATAAAAGTGGTGGATGGGAAAACTTGAGGTCTAAGCAGTCAGGCATGTTCACGCAGCTAAAAAAAAAAATTTAGTATAACCTTGATTCCAGAGCAATATAAAGTCTACAGTTTGCAGAATGTTCCATCACTTCAGTATTTTGAAAAAAATGTTGAGTTTAATTAAAACCGCTATTTCTCATATATTACTATATGCTACACAGTTGTGGGTTTTAAAAATCCAAGAAGTTAATATTTTTAGTTTTTGAATTTTGACCTAACTAGGTTTGATGTGATATGCTATCTAATAAAAATCAAATAGTTGCACATTTGTGAGAATTGCTATTTTAGGTGCACATTCAACTTGATTTTTTGTAGATTATCTCTTATATTAACCTCTACATACATTTTTTACTTGTTGTATTATAGATGTCCCCCATTTTCCCCTCTTGGCCCTCCCTACTCAGCTCCCACCCCATCCCAGGCCTACACCTCACTATAGTCTGTGTCCATGGGCTATGCATATATGTATATAATTTCTTTGGTTAATCTCTTTCTGCACTCTCTCTCCCCTTCTCTTTGAGATCAGTCTGTTCCATGCTTCCTTGTCTATGGTCCTATTTTATTTTCCAGTTTAGTTTGTTCATTAGAGTCCACATATAAATGATATCATATACTTGTCTTCCTCTGGCTTATTTCAATTAGCATAATAATCTCCAGGTCTCTCCATGCTGTCTCAAAAGGTAAGAGATCCTTCGTTTTTATAGCTGCATATTATTCTATCATGTAAATGTGCCACAGCTTTTTTTTAATCCTCTCATCTACTGATGGGCACCTGGGCTGTGTATACATTTATTTTTAATGCTTCCTTTTGTATTTATAATTCAATATCCAAGACTAAACTAGAATGGAGTCTGCAGATTCAGTTTGTGGAATCACTCATTACTACCTTTGCACATGGGCATTCTATCATCTAATATAAATAACAAGTGTTAGCTGTGTGCCAGGAATTGTGGTTAACATTTCACAGGCATTATGTTATCTAATCTATACTATAGCTCTCAGAAGGCATAAAATATTTTTATCCCTATTTTAATGGAAACTGGCTCTTAGAAAGACTGAGAAATTTACCCTATGTTAGCACATTAAGTGATGAGGCCGAATTTAAATTCAGGTCAAACCTGTCTTCAGAATTCATAATGTTAATAATTATACTACCCTTTCCTAACTAGAGTCAAAGCCCTGCCTTATTTTTGCTGACTTTCTTCACACAAACCAAACCTTCTCCTACTGGATGACTAATGGTCTCAGTTTAGACCTGTATTTATTTATCTAATGAAGAGCAATCCTTTTGGAGTTGTTATTGTTCACTTTTACCTTAGTGTGAACAGGAAGGTGATGGCAGCATTTGGTACAGTGAAGGAGTGGAACACAAAGGAAAAAAAATGGGGGGAAGGAGGATTCTGGGATAAAAGATATGATGCATGCCTCAAACTAAAGTTTCCTGTTTGCCTTTGCCCATGCTCCAATCTTCACCTTGGGATCCATCTGGGTGACTGTTGAGTGTGCAAATCCTAGGTACCCTTTGACCAGTAGCTGCCTGGAAGACCCTAACCTTCTTCCCAACTGACCCTTGCAATATCTGAATTTCATTTCCTGTCAACTGATGGCCAACCAATGTCCTTCTGCGGAAGGACATAAATACAAGGTAGGAAGAGGGAAGGAGCTCTCTTCCTAGAAATTCCCTCTTTGAAGGGAAGTCGGGTTTTGTTTGCATTTATTACCTCTGTTTATAAATTTGCCTTTTATCCTTAAATTCTCTGTACACAATGACTGTTCAGTAAGGCTTACTGGTGATGATGAAGGTGACAATGACTATAACACAATTCCTCAGAATACTATTGTCCTAAGAAGATGACAAATCTCATATGAATAATAGAATCCTAAGGAACATGCTGCTCCCTATTGCTTACTCAATTACATAGGTATGTATCCTCTTTCCAAATAAAATGTTTTCTCAAGCAGTCATAGGAAAATCCGTGGAAACAAATGACAGAAAATGAAACTGTTTTTCCCCTCTTCAAACATGTTTGACTTAGCAGCACTATGACTTTCAAAGATTAGTATTACCAATAAATCACTGTACCCACAGATGCAGAGCAAGACAGAACACAGGGCTGCTGAGGCATCTATTACAACAATAGATGCCTTAGCAACAGTTTTAACTGTTCTGCAACAGATTGTGCCCTACAGCGGTAAATACCCTGCACACAGGAGGTTATTTAGCATTTGCTTTCTCTAAGTAAATAAGTAGGTAGACAGACCGATAAACACACAGAGCTTCATCATCATCATTTTATGTTGATTTTAGGCTTGTGAAAAACAGAGTTTGAAAAGAAGAGGAAATTGGAAGCTCTTAAGATTCATACAAATACAAAAGCTGTCATGTTTCTTCTCTCATTTTGAAAGTCCACTGAACAAAAGACATTCTTGCCAAAGCTCAAGGTAGGGCTGGGAGCACAAGCATGAGCACTTGCTCAGTCTGCAGAGACCTGAGAACCATGTGTTTGGTGTGTTTTTTTGTATTCTTCCTCCCCCTCCCCCTCCCCCGTACCCCCTCCCCCTTCTTCTTTTTTTTTTATTGAATCTAATCTTCCATCTGTCTCTTGTTCTGACATTTAGGTGAATTTCATCCACCAGACATGCTTCTAGCATTTCTACCCAGAAGCTAAGAGAAATGTAAGTGAATCAAAATACTACACAGCCCCAGGTGGAGTCATTTCACACTGAAATAAAAAGCCCAAGAAACCATCAAGTTGTGTTAGTAGCTGTCTGTAATAACATCCTAAGAATATGTTTGTGCTACATGGTTTTTGCTACATCCCTAAATGTAGAAGGTGAGAAGGAAGTACACTCTGCCTCCTCCTCCCATGCCCTCCATGAGTGACTTGTCTATGCTATGGAACTCCTCCACAAACTTTTCCTTGACACCCTAAGAACACCCCTGTAATTCTCATTGGTTACCCAAAGACATCATGGATGTTATACATCTGCAAAAATAGCTTGAGAAAAGTGTTTAAGGCTCAGGAGTTAGATTTTAGTGGAACTCCTGCACACCTCAGTGTAAGAAGAATTAATTAATATCTCTATCTCCACCTTGCTCTTTCTCTCTCTCATTATGGTTATAAGACAAGTTAAAAATCTATGTGCCTCACCCAGCCAGTGTGTCTCAGAAGTTGAGCATCAATCTATGAACCAGAAAGTCACAGTTTGATTCCTGGTCAGGACTCATGCCTGGGTTGCAGGCTCCATCCCAGGTATGGGGTGTGCAGGAGGCAGCCAGCCCATAAATGATTCTCTCATCTTTGATGTTTCTATCTCTCTTTCCTTCTCTCTTCCTCTCTGAAATCAATAAAAATAAATATTTTAAAAAAAACGTTCATTAAAAAAATATATATGCCTCAACTTTTCAATGGGAATGATAATGGTAGCTACATTGTAGGTCTGTTGTTAAAATTTAATGATGAAAGAGAGAGCGTGCTCATCCTCTCTCGGGCTATTTTTTCTGAGAAAAGAAGGAGTATTCTTCCTTCTGAAATGCCAAGAAATCCCAGGACAGGCAACAGCAGTCATGCTTCCTTCCACTGCCTCTCCTGCTCTTGCCTTTGCTTCTCCTATGGACTAACTCTTTACATACCATCACCAAGGTAATTTCTGAAATTTGAACATGAGCTTAAGTAAAAAAAGAAAAGAGTCAGCCCTTCCCTGCTATGCTCCAAATCTTAGACCTGTTTCTAACCCAGATACAGGGAATGATCCACATGAACAGGCTGGCTTAGCAGGTGGTACTTCAAGATCCCAGTCCAAGCATTAGGTTTTCTAGCCTTTTCTTCTGCATATAGTTCCCTTGAGAACCTCAAAAAGTGATATGTGGTTAGCCTAGGGAAAATCCCATGTTCAGGGCTAACCCTGCATCTTAGCCATTGATCTATATATTCCTTTTCCCAGCCTTAATATCTGCCATTATTTTGGCAGACTAAAGTGGTATGCAGGAGGGCTAACTGCAGGGTAGGGCATTGGAGAATAAAATCTATACTAATAAAAGGGTAATATGCTAATTAGACTGGGTCGACCGGACATCTTCCAGTCATCCGGTCCTCCTTCTGGACAAAGCCACGGTGGTGGGGGCCAAGGCAGAGGCAATTAGGGGCAATCAGGTAGGCAGGAGAGGTGATCAGGCCAGCAAGAGAGGGCGGTTAGGGGCGATCAGGCCGGCAGGCAGAGGGGATAGGGGCAATCAGGCAGGCAGGCAGAGTGGTTAGGGGCGATCAAGCAGGCAGGCAGATGAGCAGTTAGGAGCCAGCAGTCCCAGATTGTGAGAGGGATGTCTGACTGCCAGTTTAGGCCCAATCCCGATCCCGCAGGGATCGGGCCTAAACTGGCAGTCAGACATCCCCCAAGGGGTCCCAGATTGGAGAGGGTGCAGGCCAGTCTGAGGGACTCCCACCCCCCCCCCCACATGAATTTCATGCACCGGGCCTCTAGTTCCACATAAGAAATAAAATCTCTGCGGTGGAGAGAATTTGAGAAAGGGCTTCAGTTCCCAGAATTAAGACCCATGGAATCAACAGGAATAAAATTCAATGAGAAAAGCAGACAGGTTTGTGTGGGAGAATGGTCTCTTGGAGACAATGTTAAACTGCATTTGCCTACAGGAAAGAGGACATATCTGTCTCAAATAAATTAGAGGATGACAGAGAGCCTGTGTAGCTGTTAGAAACAAGAAGTAACAAGAATGTGAAAAGGAAAAAAGGAATGTGGTTGGGGGCAGGTGAAGAGGAGGTAGTCTATGTCACATATCAGGGAATTCCCACAGGTTTCAGAGACAGGATCATCCACTCTGGGGTACTCAAAAGATGTTGGGGTCTTTCAGATGCCCTAGGAACGGCTCTCCTTTTAGTTTAAACTAGATCGAGCTCAAATGGTCCCAAGGGTCCTTGGTCTTCCCCCAGAAGGTCAGAGACCCTGATTACAGTCCTTGAATCCCAGGATTTGTTCTAATTAATTTTGATACACAAATATGCATATGTCAGCTTAGTGGTTATTTGCTATTAACACAGGTGATTCAAGGTCTTTCAAGAATAAGAAAAGCTGGATATTATCCTGAGTTTAGATTATTAAAACTGGAAGAACAGCAAGCGTGGAGAACTTGCAAAGTGTTCATTGTAAAAATCACTGCTTTCAGTTGCAGTGAATTTTAATAATTGAGACTGTCATTATGTTTGACCCATAAAGAGTAACCTTGATAGTTATTTGTTATGTATTCAGTTTTGTCTGCCTTAGCTTAAGCTTAAATATTAATGGAAAAAAAGAAAGCCTAGAAAATCCCTCAAGCTGCTCTGTAGTAGTCCACTGCTTTTAGCTGGTAGTAATGAATATAATCATCATTTCTGTGCTAATTTTTAAACACAGCAACAAACATTGAAGCAAAAATTTAAAGAATGCTGGACAGAGTATTTGATAATCTGCATATGCAAAACATATAACTTAGATTCTTAAAGTCTCCTCCTAGGATAACCATATTTAAGAATGAGGGAGATGATCATTGTAAAATATGGGTAAGGATTTCTTGGTTGTGTTGGGAAAGAAAAAGTCTGGTGTTAAAAGGCTGGCTAGAGAGCTGTTGAGAGCCCTTCTTATTCAAGTTACTTGGCCTCAGTAGCAGGATAACAAAATGATTAGAGTGCAGTCTTCATAGACAGATTTCTACGTTTACATTTTAGCTCCACTAATCCAGTGATTTTGAGCAAATTATAATTTATGTGCCTCCACTATTCAATGGGAATGAAAATGGTAGTTACATTTTAAGTTTGCTTTGAGAATTAAATAATATAAAACATTGACAAGGTGCTTGGAACATGATAGATGTTCAATCTATGTTAGCTATAATGGATGACTGAAGAGATCCCATTAGACATTCTTGGCTCTATAAAAATCGGTTTATACTTCTGGCAAAATTAAGTTTAAAATAGAAAATCCATTCAGAAAAGTCAAAAGTCACTCCAAACATATAACAAGTGGTTATTAAGCAACAAATCTAATGTTATAAGAGAAAATCTGTACTATTGGTAATAACGAAGAGCTTTTAAAGCATTTGAGAATATATAATTAATTCATCAAATATTTACTGAATGGCATGCAGATATAAATTAATTGTGAACACTCCATTTAACTCTCTTCTTAATGTGCAACGACCTAAAGTAAACACATCATGTGTAGCACTATGCCTGGACTATAGAATATATAGAAGCAGTTGAGGGAGAGGAGGAAAAAAAAAAAACATCAAAAACACAAAAGTTTAGAAGATCTTTTAAACTCACTGTAGACCAGAGATTCTGCTCAGATTATTGGGCAATAGATAATCTTGTCAGAAATGAATTTTAAAAAGAGTGCAAAAAGTATTCTATTTATTGGCTATTTATTATGAGTGACCACAAATCTAATTAATTTTTTGCATGCCTCATTTAATACCCATAACAAACCTTATGGTACCTTTATCTTGATTTTATATACTGAAGCTTATAAAGGGCTAAGTGATTTACCCAAGCCAAGTAGTTAATGAGTGACATAATGAGAACTCAAGTCTTTCTGATGGCATGGCACAGTTAGTGAACTCCATGCTATACACTTTCATTAGGTTAAGACTTTTAACCTTGGAAAATTCATGTAGCCTCTGTAGAGAAAGAATCCTCCCTAATGGTAGATTAATGTCTCCCTAATCAAATTGGCTACATGAAAAATCTAATTGAACAAAGGACAAACAGAATTTATGGGCAACCTCTCACTTGGTATACATGTGTCTCATAGCCTCTAAGTTATGTTAACTGACCCAGGATTCCTTATGTTCAGAGAAGCCTAGATAAGAATTGGAAAGAGTACAAAGAGGATATTCATGATGAGAAATTAGAGCCAGTGGAAGGAGATGTTGAAATTATGGTGGCACCATGGTCTAAATGTTTTGCCGCATTGTTAGGTTTGATTTGTTTTTTCTTATTCTCAATAACTCTTTTAGCAAGCTAAGTAAAGATTTACTCATTTTTTTTTATAAACACAAGACTTCCATTACCTTAAAATAAGAACTTGCATGAATATAATCAACTTTAGAAATACTATAAAATAAATACAATTTCAGAGAAAACATGCATTTTTTTTTCTAATTCATTTCATATTTTTTCCTGTTTTAACCTGTCTTGGGGAAATTATACTCCAGAGCTGAAAACAGAGTAAAATGTCAGCTAGCCCAATACATTATAGAGATGCACTTTCAATTTTTCACATAGAAGGAAGAATTCCTCTTCCTTTCCTTTGGATGTATTGAGCACCTGACTTCTTTTTTATCTACTACTATTAGTTATTAAGATAACAAAATAGATAAATAGTGAATTAAGTTGAACATATTTGGACATTCAGAACTAATTTTTCAAATTCTGTTTCTACTCTATGCACAATCAGTAACAGGTAACATCTACCTGAACACTCTATGAGGGTCTTATAGTCACATCATAGTAAAAACAGTAGTCATTAAAGGCTCCTTTACAAGTTCTTTCTTCTCCTGACTTGGGACTTGGTTATACCTGTTAATGATATCATCATTCTTCCAGTCATCCAAGCTCATAAACTTTAGAATCTTTTCGTACAATGTTTCCCCTGTATGTGGCTATCTCATTTCCTCTATAGACCTTGTTTATTATCCATCTCTACTTCAAACAAAAGACCTGGATCATCCATAAACCTATTTTGGAAGAAGAGAGGATAGAAGAAATAAGAAAAAATGCATAATGCCTAGTTAATTGCCTGATACACTACAGCATTCAAAAATAATAAGTGATTAATCAAATTTTTATTTACATTTACTATTGTATGTTCCTTGCCTTTGCCTGTCTACCTAAGAGTTAGTTTTATATTTGCTGGCAATATTCCAGACACACCTGAAATATCTCACTGATAGAAACGAAACCATTTCTGTCTTTAAATTATATAAACAATTGCCTCTTTTATCCCTGTTGGTATATATAGTGTAATTTTGGATCCAAGACTCTTCCTGTCCACATAGGATCAAATTATGCATTCAGTCCATATTCTTAATACCCAACTGATATTTCATGCAGGAAAAAATGGAATTTGAGCCTGGCTCCTGTGGCTCAGTGGTTGAGTTGACTATGAATCAGGAGGTCATGGTTCGATTCCCAGTCAGGGCACATGCCAGGGTTGTGGGCTTGATACCCAGTAGGGGGAAAACAGTAAACTTCGGATTGATGATTCTGTCTCATCATTGATGTTTCTATCTCTCCCTGTCCCTTCCTCTCTCTGAAATCAATACAAAACATATTTTTTAAAAATGGAATTTGAAGCTAATTGTATTTTATTATGACTGCAAAATGCTTCGACCCCTAGAAAAACCCTGTCTGTCTGTGAAGAGCTCTCATTTCTAGGGAATTCTACCCGGGACTTCACTACTGCTTCTCTGGTGGATCTGGTTTAAGCCACTCAAATTCTCCACATGTTACTTTTGTTATCCAAAAAGAAAAACTGATAACTCTTCCTTAGTCCCCTCAGAGGATGTGTTGGAGTATGAATTACATGATTTCTTTAAGTAGCTTCCTGCTTCTACAGAAAATCACCCACAATTGAAATGTTAAATATAAATACCATATAAGACATTTGCTGCAGCATTTGAAACCACCCTATCATTAATAAAAATAAAAAGCAAGGCCATCTACATAATGGGTCAATAGCATTTGAGAAGCAGTCCAAAAAAAGTGAGAGTAGTGTTGGGTGAGAATGCTTTTTAATTCAATTATGTTGAAAGGTTGACTCATTTTTTCCTGTCTGTCACAGGACAAAAATGTGAAAGGCTGAGAAATACATGCAAAACTGAGGAGAACTGAATCTGAGATGTCTGATTTTGATTTGGCTAGCCCATGCTGCTGTACAAAAATAGCCCTGGGCATTAATCTGTCAGGTCCATTATTATGCCTATTTCTGAGATTTATACATTGGTTTATGGTAGCAATAGACATTTATTGAGTGCTGATCACCTGCCAAGCTCAGTGCCGCACACCTTAGTAGCAATGGCTCCAACCCAGTGGGTTTTCAATCTAATAAGACAGGCAAGGCAATTAAGATAGACTCAGAGGAAGAAAATGACTAATGCATGTAGAGGAGACAGAACAGCTTTCCATTCCTTTGCTACACCTTGTGGAGCCCACCATGGTGTCTTTGTTCAAAGAAGCTAAAGAAGTATTTTATAGACCAAGAGGGTATGAAGACGAATGACAGCAGCATGCTTAGATCATCTGTTCACTTCTGATTTTTTGACATTGATGGGAGTAGTAGATTTTTAGATGTTTTACTAGTCCAATTCAATTCCTCGTGTGAGTTATTTTCTTATCCTCTTTGTTTCCTCAAATCTCATTTTATCCTCCTGCATATATACCATCATTACCATCTTTCTCTACCATGATTATTTAATATTTCTCTTCAAAATGCCTTAATGGCCCCCTTCCCTCATTCTGGGTCATGTAGCATCTTCTTCCTCAAAAGCATTTATTGAGACTCTCTATGCACTTGATAATAAACTTAGTGAATTAAACAGGTATTATCCCTGCCATAAAATTAAAAATAAAAAAAATACTAAACCATTCATAGAATGTTTGTATAGCCTTAACAATTATCACAGAACAAATTGTTCATTAACTACCATATGTTAATAAAGGTGTAAGTGCAATCAAAGGAGATGTGAGTGAAAAGAAAGGTATAGAACTTACATATTTTGAAAGGGTGTAAGTGACAATCATTAGGTTCTCTTTTCCTTAATTTTTAGGACACACCATAACATTCAACTTCATGGGTGGATGAGCATATCATTTAGGATTCTTTGTATTAGAGTGTGAACTTCAGTCCGAACACTTTCTTCACTAGCTGAAAATGTAACTAATTATTTCCAGCCAGGTTGACATCTCTTTTAGTTCAATAACAAAAATAATTTTATACAAATGCATTTCAGTAGTTTTACTTTTAAAGAGATTATAACCACTGGACTATATAAAGAGGACATATTAAGACAATTTCATTCAGCAGGCAGAGCAGGAAAACATTGACTCTAAGGAAAGCAACTACACAATCCATAAAGTTAGAGACTAATGATTGAGTCTCCAGGGATTACAGGATACTCAAATTCTCTGCAATATCTCAAACATAAGGTAATGCATTGGGCATACTACAAAACTCTAAAGAAAGAGTCCCTGCCCTTAAAGGAATTATAGTCAAGTTGGGAAAGAAACTAAACTCATTTAAAAATAACCTGATATATAAATAAACTAGGGGCTCGGTGCATAAAAATTCATGCACTGAAAGGGGGTCCCTCAGCCCAGCCTGCCCCCCTCTCACAGTCTGGGAGCCCTCAGGGGCGGGAGGCGACCTGGCAATCAGGGGAAGGCAACGCCCCCATCACACCTCTGCTGCTGCCACTGCCCTCAGCCGACCCTGGTTACCTGACTGAGGGGACTGAGGGAATCCGGAGGCAGGCACGCAGCAAGGCGGGGCTGAGGGGCCTGGGTGCTGCCATCTTGTGGCTGTGGGCGCCGCCATCTTTGAGGGTGAGGCAGTCAATTAGCATATTCCCTCCTTATTGGCTGTGGGCATCGCCATCTTTGAGGGTGTGGCAGTCAATTAGCATATTTCCTCCTTATTGGCTGTGGGCACCGCCATCTTTGTGACAGAGTGAGGGTCAATTAGCATATTCCCTCTTTATTAAATAGGATAATAAATCAATGAGACCAATGTGTAAGTATAATAGCAGTATATGAGAAATTATGGTTTTGGTGGCCTTCAAAGAAATCCAAACCTTGATTAATCTTTTCTGTTTTATATTATTTAATTTTTAACCTCAGATGCACAGACTAGGATTGGTCTTGAAATATATTCATCATTGGTCCATACACAGTCTGTTTTTATTTAATGATTGAGAAATTAATATTGAATGGAAAAATATCAAATATCTATTGGTAGTCAGTCAGGGAAGTTAGGGTATAAGAGGGATCTAGGGCCTATTAAAACGTACTTTATTGCATTTTTGCTTAAACTATGTCCCTGCTTTCTACTATTAGATCACATTACTCCCAAATACTCATGGCAAGTATACACAGAGATCCAAGATGAAAAAACATGTTTGCAAGACAGGCACGCGGGCGCGCACACACACATGCACACACACAGGATTTTGGGGTATCAGATGTACTTAATTACAGAATTACATGTATATTTGATGCCAGATCTCTCTTATGTTGCCCTTGTCTCTAACTATGTAACTCAGGGCTTTAATTTTATTCTTCCTCAACTAGAAGTTGTCCTCCTTTAACTTACTACACAAACAAAAATGGAGTGGTTTTTAATTTGTAAGAATTCACTTAAGAAAAAAGCATTCTATTGTGAGAAGTAAGCAACTCAGGGGCTAATGTGAGATACACATTTTACTGATACTGGTTCAAGGCTGTTCTAGTCTCCAGAGGCCTGTCCCATGTGATGATAATTAACTTTTAATGTAAGCCTGGAAGGCAAAACACTTAAGAATCATCCAGTTTTCTCCAACAGAATGAACAGGTAAATGTTAACATATGTTTATCAATAGCTTATGTACTTAGCTATTATTATAAAAGAAAAGCCTTGCTTTTCCATCATGTTTGTTGCATTATTTCTCTCAATACAGTATCATAGAGTATTGGGTGGCTAATCTTTAGAAAGGTGTAGTGAGGTCATAGACTCTTAGAGATTAAATGGGTAACGGTAAGTAATCGGCATGCCTGCTGCCACACCCGTTTCTATGCTCATTTTTGGCTGGCATTGCTAATTCATCACATAGTCTTTTTCCTGACTCTGGACTCTATTATAGAAGACTTCATAATTCAATATTTGGAGTAGAAACTTGTACTCCATGTGACATATTTGCCATGTCTGCATTAGACCATAAATTCCCTGAATACAGGGACTATGGCTTTCTCGCCTCACTTATTAGTTTATGCACAAACCACATTCATCTCATTGAAGGTTCTCAGTAACACCTGTTAAGCAAATGAGATACAATAGATCTAAAGAAGCATTTGCCTAACCTAGATGATAGGTGATAGATAGATCGATAGATAGATAAATAGATAGATGATAGATAGGTAGGTAGGTAGGCAGATAGATAGATAGATACTAGACAGAGAGATGATAAATAGGTAGATAGATAAGAGAGACAAAAAGAAAGGGAAAATAAAAGAGAAAATATAGGTAGATATATATTACAATTCAGGAAACCTTCATATATTAAATAATTTCCCCAACAAGGTAAAGTTATTAGGAATTCGGTCTCCTACTCAATTTGCAACAGTTCTTCTTTCCAGGACACTTCTTTTCTCAAACTAAATGTCACTGTAAATTTTGCAAAATTAAATGAGAACATTTCTACTTCATTTACTAGTAAAAATTAGAACTATTTGAAAATTGACTATTGTCCATGTTTTTATTTTCTACATCATACATTATTGATATAATTCAGTTTTATTTAGCTTTTTATATTTCCATGAGGGTAAAATACACATTACATAGTCCTTGAACTTTCCAGTATTCATGATCAAACAACTTATTAGCAAATGCTGGACATTTAATATATGGCCCACCCTGAGAAATTTAGCCAAATAGTATTTTTTTAAATATATTTTATTGATTTCTCACAGAGCGGAAGGGAGAGGAATAGAGAGTTAGAAACATCGACCAGCTGCCTCCTGCACACTCCCCACCGGGGATGTGCCCACAACCAAGGCACATGCCCTTGACCGGAATCGAACCTGGGACCCCTGAGTCTGCAGGCCGACGCTCTATCCATTGAGCCAAACCAGTCAGGGCTAGCCAAATAGTATTTTACATAAATGTCTAGTATGCATGAAACAACCAATTAAAATGGAACCTACTGTTTAACAAATTTTATTAAAAAATAAATAAATAATGAGTGGCTGAACTCCATGTCTAATACAACTCTCTAAATGTGCCAAACCAGTGCTATATAAATGGGAAGTCTAGAAATATAAGTGACTACCCAAGGATACTCCCTCTTTGATTGGACCTTCCAGAGTGACCAACTGTAGTAGCTTTTGTCACACTCAATGTCACTTATCACCAGTTTACTCCAAGAGAGTTAGAAATTTACCTTCTGCCAAATCCAACCACCTTTACCTTGGGCAAGAACTGCTTCCTTTTGTTGAAAGGGCACAGATATCAGGTTACTCCTCTTACCTTGGGAGAAAATAAACCCTGAGGAATAATCACCTAAAATGTTAAAATCTGTACAGGGAAAAGTATTATGTCTGAGTTTATACCTAATAATTTGGTAAATGGTTTCCTAAAAATATTGATTTTTTTCAATATGCTTAGATCAGAAATACTAGCTGAGTAGTAACATACATAATTTGCAACCATAGGTCTCAATCAAAATGTTGATCTTTCCGTTGAGAAACTTAAAAGTCCAGTAGATATTTTTGGGGGAAAAATTATTGTTTTGAAGTAAAACTGACAATAAAATATAATAGTATAAACTATACTATTTCAAATTATACTTTATAAATAAGTACACCTAAAACTCATAGAAAAAACAGATTTGCACCAAAAACTAAAAATAAAAAGACAGAGGAAAACAAACCATAGATCAGTGATGGCGAACCTATGACACGCATGTCAGAGGTGACACGCAAACTCATTTTTTTTTGGTTGATTTTTCTTTGTTAAATGGCACTTAAATATATAAAATAAATATCAAAAATATAAATCTTTGTTTTACTATGGTTGCAAATATCAAAAAATTTCTATATGTGACACAGCACCAGAGTTAAGTTAGGGCTTTTCAAAATGCTGACACGCCGAGCTCAAAAGGTTCGCCATCACTGCCACAGATCAATTGAAATTCCACTGGTGTCTATAAGATATAATGAAAAATAAATCAGTTACAATAATTTTGATCTCAGAAGTTTACATGGTTTGCACTTTTGGGAAAAGAACAAGTAGTATAATGTTAGCATCAAGAAAGCATTAGTAGGTGTTCAACAAGATAGTCAAAGACACCAGACCACTCACAGTATAACCTAACTGCTGTGGCAGTAAAAGGTCAGAGACTGCATGGCTGCATTCTGACAAGGAATAGCTAGCCTCTCCTGTACACTGCTCTGCAGGAGAAGAAGCAAAACAAGA
The DNA here is from genome assembly GCF_964212035.1 of Myotis nattereri. NCBI lineage: Eukaryota > Metazoa > Chordata > Mammalia > Chiroptera > Vespertilionidae > Myotis > Myotis nattereri. The sequence goes on from NC_138081.1 coordinate 21,208,373, forward strand.
GGGCATCTGGGTTTTGTGTAACTAAATTCACCCATGTTTGTCTCTGAGTTTCTGTGCAGCCAGATCTGCTTAGCTCAGAGAACCTCCCTCCTACTGATTAGTTAACACTGCTGCCTGGGAAACAGTGGGCGGGGAAGGCACAGTCTCACTCTCCTGGTTGTCTAGTTGAGTGTCTTTGGATTGGTGTCTTTCATGAATTCTTTTCCTTAGGTTATTTTCATAATCATTAAGAATCTCCAAGAGACTGGAACCTACCCAGAGGAGGAGCAGAACAGAGATTTTTTTTTTTAAATGGTGGTTAATGATTCTTTTTTTAAAAATATATTTTATTGATTTTTTACAAAGAGGAAGGGAGAGAGATAGAGAGTTAGAAACATCAATGAGAGAGAAACATCGATCAGCTGCCTCCTGCACATCTCCTACTGGGGATGTGCCCGCAACCCAGGTATATGCCCTTGACCGGAATCGAACCCGGGACCCTTCAGTCCACAGGCCGACGCTCTATCCACTGAGCCAAACCGGTTTCGGCCAGAGATATTTTTATGTAACATTTATGAGTTTCCTTTCCTTAGATATTCATAACCCAATCACAATTCCTTTTAAAACAAAATACCAAGTTACATAAACAGGTATCTTTCTGATAACATCTACATTCATTTAATTATTTATTTTTAAATTCATTTTTACAACATGAATGTTTTCAGCATCTACCATAACAGTAGAGACCCCATTAGTTGAGTAGAGTAAGAGAGGTCATCATAATCATTGCTATGATGCAGCGAAATAATAATCATAGCTATGACTTACTAAGTACTTACTATATGTAGGCACTAAGCTAAATGTTTTAAGTACTAGATAGGCAAGATTATTTCTAGTAACACTTTAGAGGAAGGCATTGAATCCTCTAAATCCTTATTGTGCAGATAAGGACACTGAGACATGATAGGTTAATTCATCTGCACAGTGTTACATAACTACTAAATAACAGACCAACCATTTCATCACTGGCATTTTTTTAATTAAGTTTATTAGGGTGACATTGGTTAATGAAATTATATGTTTCAAGTGCACAATTCTATAATACATCCTCTATACATTGAACTGTGTACTCACCACCCAAGATCTAGTCTCCTTCCATCACCATATCCTTGACTCCCTTTACTTCTTCATCCTCCCCTCAACCCTCTTCCCCCTGGTAACCACAATGCTGCTGTCTATGTCTGTAAGCTTGTTTGTCTGTCTTGTTTGTTCCTTTGTGGCTCTCTCTTTTATATCCCATATGAGTGAAATCATATGGGTTTTATATCATGACCACATATTAAAGTGGTAAATTTTGCTGCTTTGCCTAAGACACGAGCTCTGTAAAACAACTATCACAGAAGATTCTTCTAAATTATAGCGTTCTTTATCATTATTCAAGAGACCTGGTGTTCAGCATATTACCTCTTTATATATATAAAATTAGGCTGGGATGACGTAACAGTCACGACCGGTCAGGAGGAGGCTGCACATGCAGGTGAGACCCAGAGCGGAGACAGAGACAGGGGGGCCTGGGGAGCCTGCGGTGGTCCAGACTGCCGTGCTGGCTTGGGCAGCCCCGGAGAAACACAGGCAAAGGAGGCTGCTCCAGCCACAGTGCACCAGCAGTCCCGCCTCTGCATGTGAGCTGCAGAGGAAACACCTTTTCTGACTGCTCATTGGCTACGCTCCCGGTATGCCACTCGCAGTGTTCTTAGTAACTTGGGTAGTAAGAATCCAAGAAGGTGATCTAGGGTTTTCCACCTCACTCCTGGAGGAAATAACAAAGGTCTGTTGCTGGAGGGGCTAAGAAATGTCATATCCTGCCCTAGCTAGTTTGGCTCAGTGGGTAGAGCCTCAGCCTGTGGACTGCAGGGTCCAGGTTTGATTCTGATCAAGGGCATGTACCTAGGTTGCAGGCTCCTCTCTGGCTGGGGCCCAGGTCAGGGCTAATGCAGGAGGCAACCAATCAAAGTGTCCCTCTCACATTGATGTTTCTCTCTGTCTTTCCCTCTCTCTTCCACGCGCTCTAAAAATCAATGGAAAAATATCCTTAGGTGAGGATAAAAAAAAGAAAGAAAGAAAGAAATGTCATATTCTATGAAAGAGACATCTTGAAAATGCCTAAAGAAAGTTGTCATTTTTTCGTGGTGAGGGCACTGGAGTCCATGTTGATGAAAACACCTTGGCGGCAGCAGCGGCCAGCAATGGCAGCAGCAGCAGGGTGATGGGGGTGGCACCTTCCCCTGATCAGCCAGTTGCCTCCTGCAGAGGGAGGCCAGACTGAGCTATCAGTTGGACATCCCCTGAAGGCTCCCAGACTGTGAGAGGGGGCAAGCTGGGCTGAGAGACACCGCCCCCCCCCCAGTGCAAAATTTCATGCACCGGGCCTCTAATAAGATATAAACAAGTAATCGCATATAATAAGAATTTTAAGTAATACAAAATCTAATGAGAAATAAAAGGATGAGCCTATTAATAACATTTATTGAGTTTCTATTGGGTCTATTCTATGCCAGATACATATGCATTACGCCTTTTCTGCAATTTGAAAATCCAAAAAGCTCCAAGGCTTAATTTTACATAATTAATTTAGCAATGAAGTCTGACCTGAAATTATGTAAAACTATTTAAACAGTCTTAATTAATCCCACTTCTATTCCACTGCAGAAATATGATGGTGTTTGCATTTCAGGTGCTGTCCTAGATCCCACTGTAGAACTGTTAAATATTATACAATATATGCACCATGCTGTCCTTCAAAAAGGCAAACTAATCTGAATTCCCAAACACATGACTCCCAGTTTTTCAGATAATGAACCTTAGACCTGTAGCACTTTGACTGATTAAATTGCACGTATCAGTCAATTAATACTGACTGGTCAGACATGGAAGCTGAGTCATTATCAATGCAAAGGAATAAGGGAACCATAAAAATAACTAGGCTGCCGAAACCGGTTTGGCTCAGTGGATAGAGCGTCGGCCTGCGGACTGAGAGGTCCCAGGTTCGATTCCGGTCAAGGGCATGTACCTGGGTTGTGGGCACATCCCCAGTAGGAGATGTGCAGGAGGCAGCTGATCGATGTTTCTCTCTCATCGATGTTTCTAACTCTCTATCTCTCTCCCTTTCTCTCTGTAAAAAATCAATAAAATATATTTTAAAAAAATAAATAAATAACTAGGCTGTCCACAATCATGGGTATTTCTGGGAAATAAAATCTGGAAGGAGGATTTAGAGTTTCAGAAAATAAGACACTTAACCATCCCTCCTAAAACTCTGTTCATTTTGAGAAAGGAGAGCTCACTGAAGGGTCTTTAGGATGTGGTTGCCTCTGGGTAGCTCTGCTTCTGTGGGTGTGAAGGCAAGTGCCTGGTGTCAAGCCTGAGGCTGCAGATGGAAAAGAGAGCTGCTTGCAGATCTTACAAATCCAGTGTAAGATCTGCTTAAGTAAAATCAAAGTGCTGCCCTTTCCTGGTGGAAGCAGTCCAAAGTCATCAGCCTGCCGCATAGAGAGACACGCTACAAACCACCAGGGACTTCTTCATCTGTCCATCTGAGAGCAAAGCCTTCTCGGAATAATGCCCCATGCTTCCCTTCTGCCTCCCATATCTTGAGCAGGTCCTTCGCTGGTCAACTCTAACCTGAAATCCTCTGGAGAAGTGGATTTAGGAAACCTAATCCCCAGTTAACCAAGTTGGCAATAATACAACCCAGCACAATTTGGCATGAGACAGGAACTGGCAGTATGGGGCTTGGGGCGATGAAGTGAGGTGAGTTATGCAAGTGCAGGGCCAGAGCCCGTTTTCATTTAAAATTTTAATATTTTTTCATCATAGATTTTTTGCATTAATTTTGATTTTTTAAAAATATTGCATTTAAATATGGTTTATGGGGTTTCATTAATTTCTTTTTTAGTTTATTTTTAATATTTGTAATTGATTTCAGCGAGGGGAGGGAATGGAGATAGAAACACCAATGGTGAGAGAGAATCATTGATCTGCACACCCCCACTAGAGTTTGAGCCCATAACCTGGGCATGTGCCCTGACCAGGAATCCAACCAGGACCTCCTGGTTCATATGTTGACTCAGCCAACTGAGCCATGCTAGCTGGGCCTGAATTTCTTTTTTGATGTGCCCTTAAATTTTGCACCTAAGGTGGATGTCTCACTTATTCACTTATTTTAACCTGTTTCTGACCATGTGTGATCAGAAAACAGGTATTTTGAGTTGCTGCCTAGATATGTAATGATATGACAACCCTGCTCACCTGAATCTAGACATTTAGATAAGGACCCCAGTTTAGGATTCTTACCCCAGACTCTCGCTTTGCTTTTCTCAGGGCACCTTTTAAAATTATCACTTAAAGTTGAGCATATGGAAAGTTAGTGACATCCACCCCAACCACCTTATAAGTTATAGATGCCTGCTCCCCTGATCTCTGTCTCCTGTTCCTCATGACCTGGAATGGAGAGCTAACCTTCTCCTGGCTCACTGTGCCCCCTCAACCCCTCCTTTATGGGATCTGTAAGAAATAACTCTTGTGACTTTACTTCCTTTATGAGTGTACCCAAGCTGCGCCTTCAATCAAAACGTCCTTGGGGTTTTCATTTTCCCAAAGTGGGAGCTCGGAAGCTGAGGAAACTACCTGCCAACACTATGTAGGTGGCTTCTGCCTCCTCATTCAGCAGATTATACTCTGCATGTTCTTGATTTAATACACCAGCTACTGGTCCCTTAATACACCATGTCAGCTGGTCATGCATAGTTTCTTGACAGGTTAGGTGACCCCAAACTTCATTCCTGTGCCATTAACACTCCAGTCTGTATTGTGGTATTATATTTATGCATTACCTTTTGTCACAGAACATGCGGGTATTAAGAAGTGCCCCGGGTGGGAAGGCGGTGGGGGAAGCTGGGGTAGAGATGGTCAAGGGGAAGGAGAAAGGGGGACATCTGTAACACTTCCAACAATAAAGATAATTTTTTTAAAAAAGTGCCCTAGGGGAACATCTGCATTGATACATACTCCTATATGCCTTCATGTGTACTTGTGTATTAGCAATCTAATTTCTTGTTGATGGATCAACCAATCATCCCATGAGTTTAGGCAGTGTTCTCAGCTTCCAATTTAATGGAACTATTGCCATGTTCTCTCTTGGAATTTAAAATCACTAAACAAAAGCCCAACATTATAGGGACAGGAAGCTAAAGTTTTGCTAGTGCAAAATTAAAGATAACAATGAGAGGGGTCATTCCCATTTCCACTCCCATGTCTTGGAGCCATAATTCCTGGCCATGAAAGAAACAGTACAATATATTGGTTGCTGATTCAGCGTATATATACATTTTGAAGAACATTTCCCCAGTCCTCCAGCTGATGCCTTAGCCAAACCTTAATAAAAGTTATTCCACTATTTTATAAAGCCAGCTTCTTCACGGTATTGGGGAACATGTCACTATGGCCAGTGAATTTCATGAGCATGAACCCAGTGCCATACGTAATTGATTGTAAAATCAGTTCTTGACCAGAGGCAATGTTGTATGGAATTCTATGCTAATGAATAAATCATTCTGTCTGCCCATGGATGGTGCTTTTGGCAAAAGCCTTGTGGTCAAGGATGACAAATCTAAACCCAGTGAAAGATCTGCTTAAGTAAGAGCAAAGTGCTGCCCCTTCCTAATGGAAGCAGTCCAAAGTAGTCAACCTGCTATGAAGTAGCTGGCTATTCCCTTCACCCAGGAAATTCTGCATCTGTCCATTATGTTTTTCTGACACAAAGACTTCCAAAGGATAATGGCTGCTGCCTCACTTCCACCTCTCAAAACTCACCAATTCCTTTGCCCAGCTCTAGCCTAGAGCTCCTTAGGAAAGGGGATGCTGGAAAACAGACCCAGTTTGACCAACTCAACATTAAAGCAATCTTTCACATTAGCAAAGGTTCTCTGGACAATATTAATTTAGAAGGACATTCAAAATTAGCAAGTGAGGGTAAAAATACATCATTTTATGAAAGAATCTTTATATTAGCAAACACACAGATACTGAAAAACATGTTTAGTAAATGGCAAGGGGTCAAGATTAGTTAAAACTTAAGCTATTTGAAGGCAGTAAGAGTGATATGATAGCTAAAGCAGTGATTGTAGTTTGGCCAAATCATGGAGAATCCTGAATTTCAGGTAAGGTGACTAGATTTTATTTAGCAGCTAAAAGGGTGGCACAGAATTTTTGAGCAGACTGATAAAATAGTGAGGGTAGTGTTTTATGAAGAATTCCAATGTGACATTTTTGGATATACAGCATAAATTGAAAATAAAGCAAATCTTCACAGGAAGACATATTAGGAAAATTGTTAAGGTCTAATCATTAAGTGTCTAAAATAGAAAGTGTCATTCTATTTTCTCCTCCTCCATTCATTGGCACAATTATAAAACTAAAGCTTCAATCTTTTCTTCCTAATGCATTTTCTTTGTTATTTTCTTCATGAAGTAGAATTCTAATACTGTCTTCTCGTCAAAAATTATCAAGAAATTATCTTAATAGATGGATAATAGAAGTAGAAGCAGTGCTAATTCTTTTTTTTTTAATATATTTTATTGATTTTTTACAGAGAGGAAGGGAGAGGGATAGAGAGTTAGAAACATCGATGAGAGAGAAACATCGATCAGCTGCCTCCCGCACATCTTCCACTGGGGATGTGCCCGCAACCCAGGTACATGCCCTTGACCGGAATCGAACCTGGGACCTTTCAGTCCGCAGGCCGATGCTCTATCCACTGAGCCAAACCGGTTTCGGCAGTGCTAATTCTTAAAAGGTTTTGAACCACAGATACCTTTAAACTTAGTGAAAGGTAAGGGTTTTCTCTTTAGAGAAATTTTCACACTGAAATATAAAATATTTCAAATAATTTTACTGAATTCACACATAGACTGAATCCTATATATGAATCCTTAGAAATACTATAATCTTAAGGTCAAGCACCCTTATCCAGAAAAAGAAAGTCATTGCTTTGGCATTTAAACATCCTGAGAAAATGGGACACTTTTTTCAGAGAAGTTTTTATGTGCCCCTAAAATTCTACTACTTAGACACCAACATCCCTTTTGCCTCTGAGAAACTCCAGAGAACACAGCTGTAACTGGGTATACAGAAAATATGAGCTCCCTGCTTCCATCCTTCTTTGTCTGCAGATTGAAAACACACTGGCAAGTTTTTAAGAAGTCTATTGCAGTTATCATAAAAAAGAACACACACATGAAAATAAAAAATAAATTTACTCTTTACTCCACTCAAGACTGAATCCCAGCTGAGCCAATGGCAGGGATAGGAGGGATGCATGAGGAAGAGCAAAGAAATGTTTCCTCTTTGAAAGGGCCACCGCCCCCCCTTCTCAGGTAAGACCTCCTGCTTTCTCACTTATGATCATAATGCCAGGGACCCAAAACTAGCGAAGAGCACAGTGCAAGCTGTTTTCAGGGTTTGGGGGAGCAATGATGGTCTGCCAGCCTTCTTTTGAACTCAAGCACACAAATGAGCTCTGGCTGAGCAGGGTCTGAGTACACTGTTACCATGAAGCAGAGGGATTACTATACAATATAGGGCTATTTGGCTTCACTAGCATGAACACTAACTAGTTATATGAATTCAGGGCATAGCAACACATACCATTCTTGGTATAGGATAATATTCCTTTATAATATGAGGGCCACTTGGTGACATTTACTGTAAAATAGCTACTTACTTGATAAGGGCTTAGAACGAAGAGTGTTATGGACTGAATGTTTGTCCCCCAAAAATTCTTATGCTGAAATATAATCCCTAATATAATAGTATTTGGAGATGAAGCCTTTGGAAGGTAATTAGGTCATAAGGGTTGAACCCTCATGATTAAGATTAGTGCCCATGCCCTGACCGATTTGGCTCAGTGGATGGAGAGTTGGCCTGCAGATTGAAAGGTCCCAGGTTCGATTCTGGTCAAGGGCATATACGTTGGTTGCAGGCACATCCCCATTGGGGGGTGTGCAGTAGTCAGCTGATCGATGTTTCTCTCTCATGGATGTTCCTAGCTCTCTATCCATCTCCCTTCCTCTCTTTAAAAAAATCAATAAAATATATTAAAAAAAAAAAAAAGATTAGTGCCCTTATAAGAAAAGGCCAGATGGGGGTAAAGGGTGGTAAATGGGAGACATCCATAATACTATCAACAATAAAAAATATGTTAAAAATAAAGAAAAAGGCCAAAGGGCTTGCTCTCACTTTCCTTTATCATGTGAAAAAGCAGTCTGCAATCAAGAAAAAGATTCTTACCAGAAAGCAACCTTGTTGAAACCTTGATCTGAGACTTCTAGCCTCCATGAGTCTGAGAACTACATTTCTGGTGTTTAAAGGCCACCCTCTCCTCTCTAAGACACTTTATTTTAGAAGTCTGAATTAAGATGGAGAGAAAGAAAAAGTCGACTAACTTTTATTAAATGCCAACTGCATTACTTAGGATCATGCTGCTCAAAGTGTAGTATGTGGGCCAGCAGCAGCAGCAGCAGCAGCACATATGGATTTATCAGTAATGCATAGTTTGGGTGTCATCTAAAACAGCAACATCTAAAACATATGACATGCTAAACTGCAACCAACATATTAACAAGTTCCCCAGATGATGCAGAATCAGGATCCAGCCTAAACTGTTGCACCAAGATTTAAAATACAGTGGCCTAAACAACACAGGAATGCATGCTTGTCTCACTCAACAGTCCAAGGAAAGGAGCTGATTAGGAGGTTCTGCATCACATAAAACCTAGTTTCCATCTCGGTTTTTGTAAACTTTTAGTCAGGGGAGGATAAAGGACAAGAGAAATGCAGGGTCGTGTTTTTCCTTTAGTGGTATGGCCAGAAGTGGCACAAATTTATGTCCAGAACTTACTAACATGGTTACATCTCCCACAAGAGAGAACACACAATGCAGTCTTAAGTGAGGTGACCCTAACCTCAGGAGTCCTTTTCTTTTTCTCTTTTTTAAGAAGGGAAAATTAGTATCGGTAGGTAGGCAGCAGTGTCTACCACACCTTTATAAGCCAGGCCATTTGCTATCTGGCTTTGACAACCCTATGAAGGAGATGGTGTCACTTTTCACATATACTGAGTGGCCAGATTATTATGACCACCCCATCAGTACAATGAAGTGAATTAGTTATGCAAATAATAATAATAATAAAACCTTGAGAGTATTTGCTTAGGAAGTTTTCAATATTCAGTATTTTTGGAAGTGTCAATGAAGTATTGATGGGGTGGTCATAATAATCTGGCCACTCAGTGTATATTAAGTATGTGAAACAAGACAAATGGAACCAAGACAAATCGTAAATCATCCTGGCCTTGTATGATTCTGGAGTGACCTAAGAGGAAATCAAGATTCATCTGGATTATATATCTGGAGAGATTTTACTAATATTGTGATACCTCAGATCTCTTAAGTTCTCAGATGAAGGAAGATACCTGGATATCTCCTTCTTAGCTTATAAGTGTACTTTTTAATATTTTTATTTTTTAAATTTATCTTTATTGTTGAAGGTATTACTGATGTCCTCTTCAGGTTTTTTTCCCATTGACCCTTCCACCTCCCACCCATCCCTCACAGGCCTTTACCACATTATTGTCTGTGTCCATGGGTTATGCATATATGTATATAAGTTCCCCAGTTAATCACTCCCCACCCCTACCTTCCCTCTGAAATTTGTCAGTCTGTTCCCTGCTTCTATGTCTCTGGAAAAAATAAGTGTCCTTTCTTAAACATGACATACAAATGAAAAAGACTGCATTCTCCTTTCATCCCAGTAGCTATCAGAGTTACCAGGAAGCTGTATAATTGCCAATGCGAACTTTGCCCTTAACATTTATTGAGGATTGTTTCTTGAACCAATGTTTCTTAAAGCATTCAGTTTAAATTTATCACACCAAAGCTCTTGCTTGAATTTCCCCTTATATCGAGCAGCAATCAACTGATCAGATGAACATCAGAATCACTCTTCCCAAATTACTATATACCTGGCATCTCGTAGATGCTTTAAGTACTTGCTTAATGAATGAAAGGTGGGAATCTCAGTTATTCCATGACAGTGGTTCTCAGTCATTAGCTTGCAGTACAATCATTTGGAGGGCATATTAAAAAACAGTTTCTGATTCAGTAGGTCCAGGTCAGGGCCTGAAATTTTTTATTTCTAACAAGTTACTATTTGATGCTGATGTTGCTGGCCCAGAGACCACACTTTGAGAACCATTATTGCAAAATTAAATAGAATTTATCTTATCACAAGAAGGGTGAGACATACACATATGCATTTTAACAAGCATACTAAAGGATCTGATACATATTGTATATACACTATATATATGTGTGTGTGTATATATACACAAATATATATATACTAGAGGCCCGGTGCACAAAAATTTGTGCACTGGCGGGGGAGGGGGGGTGTCCCTCAGCCCCACTTGTGCCCTCTCACAGTCTGGGACCCTTCAGGAGATAACGACCTGCTGGCTTAGGCCCACTCCCGGGTGGCAGAGGGCAGGCCCAATCCCTAGATGCCTGCCCCGTAGCCCCTGGTCAGGCTCAGAGCAGGGCCGATTGGGGAGATTGTGGCGCCACCCCCTGTCACGCACAGAGCAGGGCCGATGGGGAGGTTAGGGAGCTCCCCCCATCAGGTACAGAGCAGGGCCGATCAGGGGGTTGGGGCGCCTTCCCCTTTCACAAACAGAGCAGGGCGGATAGGGAGGTTGTGGCCCTGCCCACTGTCACACACAGAGCTGCAGGGCGATCAGGGGGTCACGCTGCTCCAGGGGCCAGGAGGCCTTGTGGCTCCGCTGATCCCAGTGCTGGGAGGCCTCACGGCTCTGCTGATCCCAGTGCTGGGAGGCCTCGCTGTTCCGCTGATCCCGGTGCTGAGAGGCATATTACCCTTTTACTATATAGGATAGAGACCTGGTGCAAGGGTGGGGGCTGGCTGGTTTGCCGTGAAGGGTGTCCCGGATCAGGGTGGGGGGCCCCACTGGGGTGCCTGGCCAGCCTGGGTGAGGGGATGATGGCTGTTTGCAGCTGGTCGCCCCCCTTCAGGGTGGGGGTCCCCACTGGGGTGCCTGGCCAGCCTGGGTGAGGGGCTGAGGGCCGTTTTCAGACTGGCGGGTGACTGAAGCTCCTCCCAACCTCTCCTTTTTTCCTTTTTTTTATTCTGGAATTTATTTACCTTCTATGGCTGTCACTGGAGCTGAGAGCCGGCTTTAGCTCAGACCTCGGCTGCTGAAAGCAGGTTTCTGTGCTCTGTTTACCTTCTGTATTTGAAACTTTGTTGCGACTCCAGCTCTGAGATCCCCGCTGGCTGAAAGCAGGTTTCTGGGGTTTTGTTTAGCTTCTATATTTGTAACAATGTTTCTTAGAGTTGCAGCTCAGAGCCCAGCAGCGGCAGGAAGGGAACCTGGCTTCCTCCGTCACTGGAGCAAGCAAGCCTCCTGTTCGCAGTCAGTAGCCTGGCTGCCAGCCACCATCTTGGCTGGCAGTTAATTTGCATATCGCCCTGATTAGCCAATGGGAAGGGTAGCGAAGTTATGGCTAATTACCATGTTTCTCTTTTATTAGATAGGATATTTTTATTGATTTATTTATTAGAGAAAAAAGAGACAGGGAGAGGGAGAAAGACAGAAAGATTGATGTGAGAGAGTAACATCAATCAATTGCTTCCCATACCCACCCTGACCTGGGAACAAAACCATAACCTGGGCAGTGCCCTGACCGGGAATTGAACCAACAGCCTTTGGTGCATGGGACAATACTCAACCAACTGAGCCTCACTGGCCAGGGCCAGAGGGGTCTGTTAACAGATAAAAGACAGAGATTAACAAAAGATGGTAACATTGCCTTATCTTAGAAACCAAAGTCTACACTCTAACAAAGGAAGCCCATATTCATATATCACCTGAGTATTTTTCTATATGCCTTGGATACCTCATCATTCAAATCGGGATGATAATATCTCCCTCTTAAGCCTGCTCTGATGATTGAATACTAGTATAAGTAAGTTGCCTGGTACCTGAGTTCTCACTAAATTATAGCTTTCCTTATTATCACAATTGTTTATACAAAACTATTAGCAGTGTAGCTCATTTGAATTGTAGAGAGTAAGCATAAAACCTATTTCAAGACATAATTTGCTTATTAACCACTCTCACTAAAAGTTTCAGTAAGAAAATATATTCTTTTCCAGAATTATGTTGTTTCTATAAGACATAACAATTTCTTTCACCCTGCTACATAAATATTAGTCACTATGAAGTATGGCCCCGTTATTTTATTATAAATTATATGAAATATCTGATCACATAGGCTATGTAAGATCTTTATTACTGAATTAATTTTAGAGCCACCACCAAGACAACTGAAAAGGTGAAAATGTAGGTCAAAAGATCAGTCCAAAGCTCCTCTTAATTGCAATAATCAATTCTCAAAGTTTTTGAGTTTAAACTTTATAATTAAATAGTTCTACCTATTGTAATGAATGAGTAAAATTCAAGAACTATGCAAGAATGGTTTTATGTACAATACCACTTACAAGGTGCTTCATAATCACTTTTTATCAGTGTCTCTTAATAAAAGTTCTTAATAAAAATAGGTCACTGATACATTTGTAATTTTGCAAATGTAAATGACAAGGGACCTGTCTAAGATTATACTGCGCAGTGTTAGCGGCTTATAGATTTAAGTATTCAGACCCTGACATTCTGTTCTCCCACACCAGCCCACATTGCCTCACTACATTGTAAATTATTGATTTGAAACTGCACTGTTACCTTAATGAGCAAGGCGGGTGTTGTAAAACTTTATGGATTTACTTATTCTGACCTAGTTTATATTAATAATGCCTTACACTTTTATAGCACTTTATTGTGTTCAAAGCCATTTTAAATAATTTGCTTATTTGAGCTTACCACCCACACAAGGGAGGAACCAGATTCCCTGAAGAGAAGCTCGGCCCGAGTTAACCAGTTGCAGAGCTGAGTTTAGTTCTCATGATTCACTCTATTGTTGTCTCTGGTTTATACAAAAACACTCAGTATGTGTTGAGTTACCTATAGAAAAGTAATCCAATGTCAACTCAAAGAAAAAATAGTCCAATCTTTCATCACTTACCAATTGGGTGAGTTCCTTAAACTCTCTAAGCTTCAGTTGAAATTGAGATTATAATACTTATCTCATAAGGTCATTGGGAGTACCAACTAGGTGATGGCCTTAGAATAGTGCCCAATGCATAGTAAATAATCAGTAAATTGAAGCAATTATTTAGAAACATGAGGAGATTGCTTTCATTGGGGAAGAAGTATCAAATTAAAATACATTCAGAAAAGTTCAATAACCTGCTACATTAATAGTTGAGTTTTATTCCCAACTCTGACCCTATCATCCTATAACTTTGGGCAAATTATTTAACACATCTATGTTGGTTATTAAATGGAACAATTAATGTATAGTCTTAACTGTTCTTTGTTATTTGACTCAGTACGTTTTCTGAATAACATTAGCTTCCTTTTTATTCATAGACAGCCACTGTAATCATTCCTATCTTGCTGACTACTGGCTTTTCAGGACATATTATATTTAAAATCTATGGATTCTTATTAAAGCTGTGTTTGCTGGCATAATTTCTCTGACATTGAGATACTAAGGCTATTATCCCAGAAACATTACTTTAATTATTTTCATGTGGTGCTCCAGATAACTAAGTTTAAAATACAGATAACAGACAAAATTATTTGGAAAGATTTCAACAGAATTCAGGTCATTTGAAAACACCATTTCCATTCTGAATTATTTTAGTGGCTTTCTGTGAGAGTTAAATTTGAATTTAGGGTGTTTTAAGGCTCCTAACAATATGGGGCCAAAATACCTTTTTTTCTTCTTCTTATCTTTCCTTGGACCCTTTGCCTTTGCATGCTCTTTGCTGGTGTTCTCATCACTCCTATGGCTTCGGGTTGAAATAAGTTATCCTTGATTCGCTCGTCCTTTAATTCTATATAGCATCAGTGGACAAATGTCTTTGAGTCTGCCTCTCCAACACCTGTCATATGTAATTATTCATCATCTTCTTTCAAATCTGTTAACAATGTGCTGAACTGTCTCCTGCTTTAGGTCTTCACCACCATCCTACACAATATTACAAGAATATCTTCCTAAATACTTCCTAAAGGACAGTTGGATTATGACATTCCTCGCACTCCCTTACTCCCTACCCTAAAACCTATGGAAAGAAAGAAGAAAGGGAGAGAGAAAGAGAATAGAAGGGAGTGGAAGAAGAAAGGAGGGAGGGGAGAGGGATAGAAAGGATGAAAAGAAGGGGAGAGAAAGGGACGAGAGGGCTGGGGAGGGGAGAAGGAAGGTGTAAAAGTCCAGACTTTCAAACTCACCTTCTGGTCCAAAGCAGCCTTTTCTTTATCAGTACTCCATCATGTATCAAATGATGAGTTCCATCTACATGTCTTTGTTTACACTGTCCTCTCCAAGTAATATACTTGCTCCTCATCTCTTGCCTAATGAGATTCTATCATTCAAGGACAACTCAAATTGATAGAGCTATTCTTCATTCTATAAACTGGAAGTGATTTCTTTCACTGAACCCCATACTACTTGTTTGGATCATTTTGCATATCATAAGTAAATAAGGCAGCATACAAATGTTAGTGCATATTTCAGTTGTTCTACTGAATTATTAGCTCCTTGAAGGTGGAGATTATTTTATTGATACCATGATGCCTAACCAAGCACATTTAACATTCTTATATTTATAAAGGTGAATTTATTTGAGATCATCTCAGATAATGAACTGAGAACTTATAAATCTGATGAATTTTAACCTCTATACAGTAGCCAGGTTTGGAAGTTCTACATTTAATATAGCAATTTTATCACTATTCTAATGTTTGTAAATAATCTGAAGTCAATATTTTTTGGTAGGTACATATCTTATATAATGCAGTGCCTGGAATACAGTAGGTCTATAAATAATTGTTAAATGATTAAATGAACAAAGGAACATTTTGTGCTTATCTCTCTTGAATTGTGTCTCTAACAAGTCTGTTTAATAATGGCAAATGTTCATTTTTTTATGGCGCCTTTCCCTTTTTGAAAATAGCCATCAATTGTGAGGCAAACTTGGTGCATAATATTAGCAATCGAGCCAATACATTTTGACCAAAGGAATGAGAAATTATAGAGTGAAAAGATTGATTTTTATGCCAACTCCAAAATCTGTTTTAACTATCATGTCAAACACAGTATTTATTTAGTCATAACTTACATTGATTCTACCAGAAACATATTTAGAAATAGACTGTCTCTTTTGTTGGCAATTTTGTATTTTGCTGATTGCTATTTCAACAATGCCATATAAAAACTTATTCCTTTGCCTACTCCTTCAATGTTACCTGTCAACACCTGAACTAAATTAAATAATAAGCTGTATTATGTATTTAAATCACAGTACATATGAAGTCAGGATTGAGCACCATAGCTTATCAGGCTCTGTGAACGCAAGGAATCTTCAAGTGGGAGCAGTGATTCCACTGAAATTGAGATAAACACTTTTCTTCATATAGTTTTATGTATAATCAGAGAAATCATGACAAACTGAACCATTCACATGATTCATAATAGCAATTTTGAAAAGATGTCTTTCTTCTTTACCAAACAAAATATGGGACAAATTACTAAAGATCTATCTGTGGAGAAGTTGAATTCTAGATTATCTTAGGAAAAAAACCAAGTCTAGTGAATTTCAGAAGCATCAGATAGTTAAGATGGTTTATATATAGCCTTGTCTGCAAGGAGGGTGATATAGTAAGTTCCCTGTCCAATTTATAAATAGATAAGATTTTTCCCTTTCAATTTGTTATGGTTGTGGTATTCTAAAATGGTAACGAGAAGCAGAAAAACTTGTGCATAACCTGGAGGATTATTTGTTTTGCCCCAAAGTACTCAGTGTTTTACAATAGCATCAGATCATTCGCTCCACATGGCAAAATGTACGCTTTGTTATTTTCTTCAATCTATGCCACAATTTCTGACACAGCTTCTTACAGGTAGTTGGTATCAAATTCTACTTGCTGAAATGAACATGTTAACTTTAAAATATTGGAGCGAGAGGTATATTTTAATTTGGCAACACTAAAATAATAGACGATATAATTTCAATGCTGCTCCTCTTCACAGTCCAGCCTCCCTAAAGAGTGTTCCATAGAACACTTTATACCAATTCCTTTAAAAAAGGATCTGCATTCAAATAAACTATGGAATTTGTGTATCTCTTAGCGATCCATAGTATTGACCCCAAAATATCACTTAACTATCCAAAAATGAAGAACTCTCTCATTTTTTAATCCAAGCCCTTCCAAAAAAATATAATGATGGAAACTTTTGGAAAAAATTCTTATTAGCATTTCACATACATTCTGTAGCACTAGTTCAGAAGAGGCTATCTTAACTAACCATCCATTTCTGAAATACTAGGGAGGCTATTTAATCTAGCCTTATACAGTTTAGCAGAATCTGGAGCAGGGGTCCTCAAACTTTTTAAACAGGGGGCCAGTTCACTGTCCCTCAGACCGTTAGAGGGCCGGACTACAGTTTAAAAAAAAACCTATGAACAAATACCTATGCACACTGCACATATCTTATTTTGAAGTGAAAAAACAAAACGGGAACAAATACAATATTTGTATTTGCATGTGGCCCGCGGGCCGTAGTTTGAGGACCCCTGATCTGGAGAGATATAAAGAATTTCTGGCTCATGATTTGCAAAGCACAAGCTTGTGGTGTCAAAGCATTCTCCTTCAAGGATTCCAAATGATCAAATCCTTCTGGCTTGGCTGCTCTATGGTGGAAATCGCCTCACAGATTGCTGAGCAGCATTGAGGCAATTCTGTCTCTCTTCTCCTGCTACGGTTAGGATGACGTGTTGGCTCCTTTCCACATTCTGCTCCCATTCACAGATGAGCATTAGAGAGATTTTGGAAATAGAGGCCTTTATGTCTGCCATGAACAAGGTCAATTCAGTGTGGCAGCTGCGAGCTGGTGACATAGACTTATATTGACACAACCCACTTTTTTGCTGCAGAATCACAAAGTGAAAGCACCCGGGGCTCTGCTGCCGTTTTCAATAAGATACGAATTTTCCCTTCCTTGTATTAAGCAGAGATCTGTCATCTTGACTTGTACACTAAATGGTCCATTCTGACTGCCTTGTTTGTGTCCAATACCAGCCAGAATCCAGAAACATGTGTTAACACTCGGCCTGTTTGGGGGCTGGTTGGAAGGGCCTGAGGCAAGACTCCCTGATGCCTGCTGGAGGCTAGTCAATAATCATTAGCCCTTCAAGTGGTGGATGCCCAACCTAAACTGTATTTATTTATTAAAAAAAAAATCTTTACTTTAAGCCACAGGGAAAGGCATTTTAGAGAACGCAGTTTCCTAGCAGTTACTAGATTGGAATAAAGATACTGTTACAACTGAGTGGGAGGCTGACAGAGGGGGCGCTCTTCTCAATAGAAATAACAGGAAGTTATTAAAGTAAATTAATTAGGCTGTGTCCCACAATACTACTTAGAATCCTGCAGTTATTTTTTATAGCCAACATTTCAAAGTTCATCATTCAGGCAAAAAAAAAAAAAAAAAAAGAAGAAGAAGAAGAAGAAGAAAGAGAGATTTCTTTGCAAACCAGAATCTCCAGCATGGTGGCAAAATAATGCATCAAGCTCTTATACAAAGCACTGCATCAGTCAACTCAGCACATCCTATATAATAAAAGGCTAATATGCAAATTGTCCCCTCAACCGGGAGATCGACCAGGAGTTCAACTGGAAGTTTGATCAGGGGGCGGGGCCCACCGGCCAATGGCCCACAGCCTCTCCTTCTGGCCAGCCCCTCTCCTGATCAGCCCCTTACCCTGATCTGGGGCAGGGCCAGCTGGCCAACCACCCATGGCCTCTCCCCCTGGCCAGCCCGGTCCAATTGGCCCCAATCAGGGTGGGCCAGCTGGACCCTACCCGTGCACAAATTCATGCACTGGACCTCTAGTTAAATATAATCAGTGAATTCTTAGTGCTTTCACTCTGAAAGAAACAAACTGAGGACACTGAAATTAATACAAGGACACAGAAACACAAACAACTTTTTAAACACTGGCTATATCTAGGTTAAATAAGATTTCTTTTATATGGCACAAATGTTTCTTTATTTCAGTAGTAGAAGGTAAAAAATGCCTATTGTATACAGAGTTATTAGATAAGAAATTTGTGTTTATATTTGTGTTTTTTTCTCCTTTTAAAATCAATATCTCTCTCTAGCTTCTAACGTCACAACCTACATTGCACCATCTATGAGTCAGAGAAGCCATCAAGTGAGTTTTGGAGCACATGCACATGCATTCATCCTTTAATTAAACAAAAACCTTGTAGCTCTGTACCTTAAACCCAGCTCTTTGCCAGGAACATATTTCCTAATTTAAAGACCATCACTTCCAGCCAAGAAACACAATTGGCCATGCAGCTACTGGAGTAAATTTCCCAACGAGTCAACAATAATAGGAATCTCAAATCTATACCCATTAATCTGTTGACTTTTATTTAGATAATTTATGCATAGTATCAGCATCAATTTTAAACCCGAGTACAAATGATCATGCATTTCTTCTGATCTGTCTTTTAGGTCCTTACTCATATGACATTTCCACTTCAAGCTTTGCCTAAGAAGCACTGAGTCTCTCATTGGACATGGGTTGAGCGAAGACAACTAGATGGAAATAAGGCTAAGAAGATGAATTAAAAAGATCCAGGGGTGAGGCTACAAATAGTCAGGATGGGGAAGAAAGAGTCAGGACTACCATTGGGCTGAAGCAGGGTAGAGCCAAGCATCATCCAAAATACAGAACCTTGGAGAAGAGCCACAATACACCCAATCAGAGTCCACCTGAGCTCCCATCAAAAATGTAAGAAGTGGAAGAGAGCTGCAATACAAGACAGAAACAAGGGCTTTCTGAATGAGGGGGTGGGACCTGAAAGATAAGGAAATGAGCAGACCACAAATGGACTCACTATTACTTTGGTGAGAAGTTCTAACTTCCTGCTGGTAGTGACACTAGATTACTAAGAATGCTGAATTGGGAAAACTAAGGAAGGCTATGTCAGAAATGGAGGTAGCATTAAAGGCATGGGAAGCACAAACTTGGATTTGAATATTACTTCCAATTGCCACCAATTACTACTTATGCTACTTTAGGGAAATTGCCTAATTTTTCTCACGGTCTTATCTGGAAAATAATGATAATATACCTTTCATCACTGCCTATGACAGGATTAAATAAAATAATTCATGTAATGTGCAAAACCCAGTAATTAGGATATAGAAGCATGCAGTAAATGGTTACCTGATATTTTCAATATTATTAATTTTATACTAACAATATTGTCCAAGAGTTTTTATTTCCTACAGAGAGCTGTGGCAAAGTGAGAAAAAAGTTATTTTTAAGTCCACAGTCTATATCCTCCAAATCCTGAAACTCCAATCAGAAAGAATATATGCATCCTTATGTTCATAGCAGTGTTACTTATAACAGCTAAGATCTGGAAAGAGCCCAAATACACATTGGTAGATAAATGGATAAAAACGCTGTGGTACATTTACACAATGGAATACTTGAAACTGTAAAAAAGAAGGCTACCTTACTTCTAGGAATATATCCCAAGAAAATAGAAACACCAGTCAGAAAGGCTATATGCACCCCTATGTTCACAGCAGCACAATTTACAATAGCTAAGATTTGGAAACAGCCTAAGTGCCCATCAGCAGATGAGTGGATTAGAAAACTGTGTTGCATCTGCACAATGGAATACTACACTGCTGTAAAAAAAGGAATGCTTACCATTTGCAACAGCATGGATGGAATTGGAGAGCATTATGCTAAGCAAAATAAGCCAGTCAGAGAAAGATAAATATCACATGATCTCACTCATTTGTGGAATATAATGAACAACATAAACTGATGAACAAAAATAGAACCAGAGTCATAGAAGCCTTGAACAAACTGTCCAACTTATGAGGGAAGGCAGGGGGTGATGGGTAAGAGATCAACCAAAGGACTTATATGCATGCATATGAGCATAACCAATGGACACAGACAGTGAGGGGGTGAGGGCATGTGCTGGGGTGTGGGGGAAGCTGGGGAGAGGACAATGGGGGGAAAAGGAGACTCATGTAATACTTTAAACAATAAAGAATTTAAATTTTTTAAAAAAGAGGCTATATTACCCTTTGAGACAGCATGGAGGGACCTGGAGAATATTATCCTAAGTGAAATAAGCCAGTTAGAGAAAGACAAATATCACACGATCTCACTTATATGTGGAATCTAATGAACAAAATAGGTCCAGAGACATGGAATCATGGAACAGACTGATGAATCATAGAGGGAAGGAAGGGGGGCAGGAAGAGATTGACCAAAAAACTAATATGCATATATGCATAATCCATGGACACAGACAACAGTGAAGTAAAGTCCTGGGGTTGAGTGGGAGCTAGATGGAGGAGTGTAATGAGGAAAAACAGGGGACATCTGTAATACTATCCAATATAATAAAAGAGAAACATGTAAATTAACCATCCCTCCACTATGCTCACCAGCCAATCAGGAGTATGCAAATTAACCTGACAAAGATGGTGAGTTAATTTGCATACACAAGTGCCAGGCGGAGAGCAGAGTGGGAGAGCTGGCAGCTTGGGGGGCTCCCTCAGTAGCTGGGCAGAGAGTAGAGCAGGAGAGTTGGAAGCTTGGGGGGCTGTGGCTCCCTCAGTCACTCCCAGTGCGGGGAGCAGCAGGAATTCTGGGAATAACAGTTCTGATGGCAGCCCCAGGATCAGAAGTGGAAACCCAGACCCCTGGGAGCACCAGGAATGCTGGGAATCATAGTTCTGGTGGCAGACGGATCTCCTAGACACCAGAGCAAAGTGAGCCTGGAGCAAGTTACTGTGTGGTGGGGGATGAAGGGAAAGCAAAGGTGAGAGACATAAGTAAAATCAGAGTGTCTAGAAAAAATTAAAGGAAAGATATTCTAACTTCCAGGAAATCTCCACCAATGAAGCAAAGAAAAAAAATGCCTCTATTATTCTGTGAGCAACAAACCAAACTGGGTTGGGGGGGGTCTCAGACAATTGGCTCATATGATTGCAAAGACAGAAAGAAACTCCGGATTGGAGAAGGATCCCCTGAGGGTTCCCAGTTGGAGGGGGTGCAGGTCGGGCTGAGGGATCAACTCCCACCCCCCCCCCCCACGCCACCTCTCTCCCGTGCACGAATCATCGTGTACTGGGACCCTTGTCAACAATAAAGATCATTTTTTAAAGTCCATAATCAAGTCAGAGTGGTATAGCTTAGAATCTCATTTACTTACATTTTCTTTCCTGTCATAAGTTGTGAAAATATAACTAGAGGACCGGTGCACGAAATTCATTTCTGGGTTTTCTATATCTATGAATAAAACGAAAAAGGTCTTCAACTTTTCATAGCCCCGAGCTAGGTTCAATGCCTGACCTTTTCCCCAGTATTCCATTGTCTTTGCTTGTTCCTGACGTGGATTCTTTTTCCTGCTCTGCCATTTCTTGCCTCGTCACTTCTGCACCCAAGCAGTTTTTCTCACTATGACCCAGACATTCTGTACCAGATAGACTCCTGCTGAGAATCTCACAGTTCAATTCTCTACTCCTCTCTTTCTATAAAGCACCTGGTTGCTGGGTAAAAAGAGTTAAATAATAGAGCAGAAAATAACTGTTCATTGGAATGTTCACCATCCAGCTGCTGAGATCCAATTTTTACTTTTCAGTTTTCTCATCTTAAAGTCATTTGTGGAAACCCCTTTTATGTAGACTGTTTCCTAACCTCCTTTGCTGTGGGTCAGAACCCCAAATTAAATAGCCAAATCTTCCAAATACCCCTCCTCTTCTAACATGTCTACAGAATCAAAAACAGGTAATTGTACAAATTAGAATGAACAAAGATAAATATGTTAATGCCTTTAATCTTATCTGAAGTTTCCCAATCAATACATAATCATTTATTACCACTTGGTTGTGTTGTCCTGGTTTCTTCATAGCATCCTAAAAGGAATTTTGTTCCTGACCCTAAGCAGAAAACCAGAATATCAACATTGCAACTCACACTTGTAAACAACCTTAGTATTTCCAAGAAGCTTCATATAAACTACTATCTAATTAAAGATTAGTATTCAAGCCCTGGCTGGTGTGGCTCAGTTGGTTGGAGCGTAATCCCATGCACAGAAAGTTCATGGGTTTGATTCCCAGTCAGGGCACAGACTCAGGTTGTGGGTCCAGTCCCCAGTCTGGGTGCATATGGGAGGCAACTGATAGGTGTTTCTCTCTCACATCAATGTTTCTCTCTCTCTCTCTCTCTCTCTCTCTCTCTCTCTCTCTCTCTCTCTCTCTCTCTCTCTCCCTCCCTCCCTCCCTCCCTCCCTCCCTCTCTAGAAATCAATAAAAACATATTCTCCAGTGAGGATTAAGAAAAAAAAAGATTAGGATTCAATGAGTTACAGGGACTATCTGCTCCAACCTGTATTTCAGGTCATTTTATATAAAGTAGAGCCTGGCAATCATTTTCTGTAAAAGGTCAAATAAATATTTTAGGTTTTGCATGCCATGCAGTCTCTGTTGTAGGGTGCAAGTAGTAACAGACAAGATGTGAACAAATATGCATTACTGTGTTCCAACAAAAATTTACAAAAACAAATGCTGGCTGAATTTGGTCTGTTATCTGTTGTTTGCTAAAAAGGTGTATTTACTAATCTCTATACGTATTTTGTCCCTTCTCATTGCTTTGTTCTTGCATATGGCTGTCACTCAACCTATATATCCCAACTTTGTACAAACTAGAAAAAAGAAAAAATGTGCTCCTCTAAGACAACAATTTAGATATAAAGCAGCCCTTCAGGAGACTGAATTAGAAAAAGATGTTAAGCTTCTTCAGAGTCAGGGTTATATCTAGGTACTAACACTATGAGGTCCTCTGTAGACAGTTCATATTTCTAATTTTGATAAAGATAAAATATATAGCTTCAGAAATACCTCATGTCATTTGACCTTAGAACATTAGCCTTATACATCTAAATTATTTTTCAGCTTTATGTTTTCAATGAAATAAAAAGGGAGTTGTAGTGCCCTAGCCCAGTGGTCAGCAAACTGCGGCTTGGCAAACTGCGACTCGCGAGCCACATGTGGCTCTTTGGCCCCTGGTGTGTGGCTCTTCCACAAAATACTGACTTCTGCGCATGGGCCACGAAGTTTCAATCGCACTGTACATTTGCACCCGCACATGGTATTTTGTGGTATTTTGTGGAAGAGCTACACTCAAGGGGCCAAAGAGCCACATGTGGCTCGCGAGCCGCAGTTTGCTGACCACGGCCCTAGCCAATTTGATTCAGTGAATAGAGTGTCAGCCTATGGACTGAAGGGTTTGATTCTGGTCAAGGACATGTACCTAGGTTGCAGGCCCGATCCCTGGCCCTGGTCAGGGTGTGCGTATGGAAGGCAACCAATCACATCGATGTTTCTCTTTCTCTGTCTCTCCCACTCCTTTCTACTCTCTAAAAATCAATGGAAAAATATCTTCAGGTGAGGATTAACCAAAATAAAAGGAAGTTGTAGCAATTCAAAGTTCCCAAATGCAATGTATGAGAAGCCAATGTAGTAATTTTTTTTTAATTTGCAGGATCTAAACCCTTTCATTTGTTTAAGATTTCTTCCCCAGATGGATCCAGATGCGAGACAGAGATCATCCCCACTGTAATAGGTCAACAATCAGAACTCTCTTTTCAAGTCTTCCCTGAAACTAGCATAGAGATACAGGACTAGACAATCAATAAGATGGACCCACCTTGGACTTTGATCTGGAGCCTAGTGACTCAAGAGGAGAAGCATTGGAGAATTACACTTGAGGCCACAACAACTATACCTAGGGAGCAAGGGTGGTCGCTGAGCCATTGGGGTGGGTAGTAGCTTCATCGGAGAGGTCTTCTGCTCTGATTTAATTTGTGATTGTGTATGCTACTTAGTTTCTCTTGTTTTGCTCATTATCTGAGCTTTGTTTTCCAGCCTTCTTGGCTACTTTAGAAGCTACATGATAATCTTCCAATAATTTTTTTTTTGTTTAAATCATGCAGAATAAGTTTTTCCTGCATGTAGCTAAGAATGTTAATTCGATACAGTCTTTTTCTCCACATTATCACCAATAGGTGTAATACCACTTAAAATTTTCTCAATATGCTAGACCAAAATATGTATGTCATTACTGGGATAATTTTTAGTTACCAGAATCTTGGAGTAATTAAATGTATTCTTTTAAATTGTTAGTTTTTATTTTTTAGTATTTTTATTGATTTCAGAGAGGAAGGGAGAGATAGAAACATCAATGATGAGAGAGAATCATTGATCAGCTGCCTCCTGCACTCTCCACATTGGGGTTCGAGCCCACAACCCAGGCATGTGCCCTGACCTGTAATTGAATCATGTCCTCCTGGTTCATAGGTCAATGTTCAACCACTGAGCCATGCTGGCTAGGCTAAATTGTTAGTTTCTAAAATTTCTTAAAACTGTACTTATCTTTACCCAATAAACCATAGCACAATCTTCATTACCAGATTTTTTTTTTATTTTTCTTACCTATTTAATATTACATGCAGTGTTTTAATTCTGAATTTATTTTTTATGCGTTGTATGAAGAGATGTTCCAAATTGATTTTTTATTATGAAAATAGTTAACTAATTATTTCAACAATATTCTTTTTTTCCCCATTCTCTACTTCTTTGTAAGGCTGGGTAAGATTATTTGTTTGTTTTCAACAATTCTAGGCTCCCAAATGTTTATCAGAATGCTTATTTACCATACAATTCTAAAATTCTACAATTATGATAGTCCTCTCTATTCAGTGCAATTATCATATACAATTCATGACTATTGAGAAATTAAGAATAAATGACTTAGTAATATTTTATAGTAGTAAGAGTGTATTTGGGAACTGACTACATCTTGTTTATTATTTCAGCTGACAAAACACAAAGTCCTGATGACAAAAAGTTGATTATGCTAGAATTTGGTCAATGAAATAATCTGGAAACATAATAAAACAATGAGAGTCTGAAAATGTACACTAAGTGCATAAGAAGATGAATATCTTCCGGGTCACTGAGTTCCTTGTCCAGAAGCTGAAGAGTTTCTCACATGAAGTAAGTGGGCAAAATTTACTCTATGAATAGGTGAAGTTTTAAGTATTACCAAATAGTAACTGTAAAATCATCAAAGATTAAGGAAAAATGATATACACAAGCCACTGGTTAAGAGATTATGGGGCTCAATCCAAATAGCATAAAACAATGTTGGTTCAGTTAAAATTCTGGAAACATCTAACTCCAATGGGACTGATCCCAGGGTAAGGACTGATGTAGGTGTCAGTTATGCCAGCAGACTATACAGACACTGCCAGGAAGTTAGAAGTAATTGAGGTAACTTTTCACATTTTTTGCACTGTTGATAAAATTTATCTTATGATTCACTGTACCTTCAACATATTGGGTCTTCAAAATCGTACCCTTCTCAAAAGTCTTATATGTGAAGGAGCAACTCAGTAAACTTCCACCCAACTTCCCATGACCAATACTGTGACTGGTTTGAAACTGTAATTTTGAAGGTCAACCATTCATTTTTCTATCTCTTGAGATGTTAAGCTAAATACACTGAAAATGTGACTCTAACCAACATGGAAAATTTCTTTTTTATATACTGTGTTCTTTAATATTGTAACATATTTCAGGGATGTATTTCTCAGGTCCAAGGGAAAATGTTCCCTCTCTAGTTTTATTTCATAATGGGCTGGGATAGGAGTTAAAGAGAAATGCAAAATGAGTGTGATTTAGTATGGACAAATTTTATTCTTGAACTAAGATCATTCCAATGTTAATAATGGTGTACTGAGCAAAAGGAAACCATAATCCAAACATAATACACTGAAGCAATGCCGGGGTCCAACCCCAGCGGGTCCAGGGGTCCCCAAAGGTGTGGACGGAGTCGGCGAAGAAGGAATGACATGGAGACGGAGTTCAGTAGATCAGCAGCCTAGCCAGGATCTCCAGCCAGGATCTCCAGCCAAGTTCTGGTCTGGATCTCCAGAGAGGTTCTGGTTAGGATCTCCAGCCAGGTTCTGTGTCCATGTTCTCTTGCTAGGTTCTCCAGCCAGGTTCTGTAGCCATGTTCCCTCGCTAGGTTCTCCAGCCAGGTTCTGTGTCCAGGTTCTCCAGCCAGGTTCAGTCATCAGGTTCTAGTCAGGTCCTCTTGCCAATTTCTGTAGTCAGGTTCAGTCCAGGATCTTTTGCCATGGTCTCTCGCTAGGTTCTGTCTCTAGGTTCTGAGGCCAGTTTCTGTCCAGGATCTTTTGCCATGTTCTCTCCAGCGAAGTTCTTCTGTCTCTAGAGAACGTTCTGTGTAGGTTCTGTGCCTAGGTTCTGTCTCTCTCTCTGTGTCTTGCTGTCTTGTTACATCTGTATTTATACCAGTTGATTCAATCCTATCAATCTCTATTCCAAAGGTTAGGGCATTTCTTATCTCCATTCCAGGGAGTAAAGATTATGTAGCTTAAGCATGATTGTTCATAGTTAAAGTGATTAATTACCCACCTGGCACTTAGTTAAGAGGTTTTATTCCCTCCCTAACTTCAGGGGGAAATCCATACCTGGGGAAACAACCTTTCTCAGAGACCTTGGTTAAAACACATAGTGCCAAGAAGGTGAGAAAACATATTAAGAACAGTATGCCATATATGCCAGGTCCCTTGAAACAGCAAGCATGGACCGGCTCCCGGCAAATTCCCCCTTTTTTATTTTTTAAAAGCAGGCATTAAAAAGAAAAACCTGAAATGCTCTCTTGTATCCATTTTAAGAATAGGATTGGCGCTTTCCGCTATAACCTGAGTCCTGATCTATCACCCCAGGGAGAGCTTGCCAATCCTGCACTTTCCCGGGGTGGAAAGGCTGCAGTGGGGTTAAGGATAAGGCTCCTTGGGCCTACCTTCTCCCATGCCATTACATTTACCTTTCCTTCCTCAGAAAAGCATGGACATATTTCTTGTATAAAACGTTCTGTCTGACTAGGAGTAACCTTAATTCCTCTGCTAGCAAGCATATGTGTTAAAAGATCAATACAGAGTCTTATTTCTTTAGACTCGGTATGGCACATCTTCTTAATCTAAAGATCAATACAGAGTCTTCTTTCTTTGGACTCAGTATGGCACATCTTCTCAATCTAAGTTCTGTTCTATCCACCTTCTTACCCTACTTATCCTCTATAGGGGGGTCTGTAGCACCCTGGTGGAGTCCTATCCGTCCCGAGTGTGGGGGTTCTCAATGGGGTGGGGGGCTTACCTAGGGGAATCCTGTTTCAAGAGTTCCCAAAGGTGTGGACAGAGTCGGCGAAGACTATCCACCCTCTTCCTACGGTGGAGTCCTATCCATCCCGAGAGTGGGGCTTACTTAGGGGTCCCTGTTCGGGCGCCATATGCCGGGGTCCAACCCCAGCAGGTCCAGGGGTCCCCAAAGGTGTGGACGGAGTCGGCAAAGAAGGAATGACATGGAGACAGCGTTCAGTTGATCAGCAGCCTAGCCAGGATCTCTAGCCAGGATCTCCAGCCAAGTTCTGGTCTGGATCTCCAGCGAAGTTCTGGTTCAGGATCTCCAGCCAGGTTCTGTGTCCATGGTCTCTTGCTAGGTTCTCCAGCCAGGTTCTCCAGGTTCTCCAGCCAGGTTCTGTGGCCATGTTCCCTCGCTAGGCTCTCCAGTCAGGTTCTGTAGCCATGTTCCCTCGCTAGGTTCTCCAGCTAGGTTCTGTGTCCAGGTTCTCCAGCCAGGTTCAGTCATCAGGTTCTAGTCAGGTCCTCTTGCCAATTTCTGTAGTCAGGTTCAGTCCAGGATCTTTTGCCATGGTCTCTCGCTAGGTTCTGTCTCTAGGTTCTGAGGCCAGTTTCTGTCCAGGATCTTTTGCCATGTTCTCTCCAGCGAAGTTCTTCTGTCCCTAGAGAATGTTCTGTGTAGGTTCTGTGCCTAGGTTCTGTCTCTCTCTCTGTGTCTTGCTGTCTTGTTACATCTGTATTTATACCAGTTGATTCAATCCTATCAATCTCTATTCCAAAGGTTAGGGCGTTTCTTATCTCCATTCCAGGGAGTAAAGATTATGTAGCTTAAGCATGATTGTTGTAGTTAAAGTGATTAACTACCCGCCTGGCACTTAGTTAAGGAGTTTCATCCCCTCCCTAACTTCAGGGAAAAATCCCTGCCTGGGGAAACAATCTTTCTCAGAGAGGAGACCTTGGTTAAAACACATAGTGCCAAGAAGGTGAGCAAACATTTTAAGAACAGTATGCCATATATACCAGGTCCTTTGAAACAGCAAGGATGGACCAGCTCCCAGCAAAGCAAAAAATTACCCCCAACATTCAGTGAAGATAAACTCTTTTCTTAATATGGTGGGGGAAAGATAAATAAAATATATGGAATTATAGTTCTAAATTGTTGGTGGAAGTGTGGTGTTAATATTCCAATATTAAGAATAAGCTTACTACATGATGAATAGTGACTGTCTTAAGAAATAAATAGTGCTTCCAACGGTAATTCAAGAATCTGCCTAAGTAAATAAAATTCAAAATATATTCAAGAGGAAAAGAATAAATGTAAAAAATACCACCTCTTCACAAATTTTAATTAGAGCAGAGTGAAATTTGGCAGCTTCACCTGGGATGGTTCAGAAGAGGAGGTCAATGACCTACAATGAACCCAGTTCCCGACTGACAGGTCAGAGAGTGTTTCTACTTAATTAAACCCACGGAGGGAAGTCCTCCTTAGCATTATGTGAAGGATATTGAGAAGAGAAGAGAAAAAGTGTGAGAATGTTTTTCCTCGCTGAGCTTGTGTGAAAGACTGCTTTAGATCTATTGCATGCAAGACATCTCACTTCCACACCCCCAGGCACAGACTCCTACTGGGGCCAGATATGGAGAAAAATCTAGCAGAAGGCATTGCTAGAGTCTGTTTCTGTTACCTTGATAATTTGCTTTTTTTTTAAATCCTTATAAAGCATCAGTTGTAACTTAGGAAGCACACAGCCCACCCACTGCGGCAAAGTGTTCTTTTCTTGACTAAGCATATGCCTGATTCTTGGAGAGAATGTGGGAAGAGGTGAAAAAGCCTCCGCACTTGAGAAATAAAGGACTATTTAATGTTGAATGACAAAATTCAGGCTTTTCAATACTAAAAGTTAAAACCTTCCTCTATATGACACCCAAAGATGGATGCTACATGGTTATTTCACTTTTTCACTGATTCCATCCATTCATTCATTTGTACACACATGCAATTAATTTTATTGTTCACCTACTAAACTCCAGGCATGCATTAATCTTTGGTGATTAAGTGGTGAAGAGAGATAAAAAGATAAATTCTTATTCCCCTGGATCTTATAATTATGAAAAGCCTGCCATTGAAAAATCATGCTTCATGTAAACCTTAGGTTAGACTATCTTAGCTCCTGTAAATAGACATTCAATCTTTGGAATCCAGGCATTTGGCCCATCTGATGGGAGAATTCGGTTGCAAATTTTAGATTCAATTGATGATGATGAGGCCACCTGGGTTGTTAGAGATAAAGGCTAGAATGAGGAGACTCAGTCCTTATCTGACCTGGTGAAGCTGGATGCAGAAAGGATAAACCCAGCACTGGGTAGCCAAGCCTCCTTTACCATTATCCTTTGCCCTGTATTGATATATTGAATCCATTACTCATTATTACTAAATACACATTACTGTTCCACCTGTCCTTTCAAACTTCACAATCCTATTGAGTCTCGCGTGTCTTGGAGCTTTTGAATGCCGTATTTTCTAAGCTAGGAGATGGATGTATAGAAAATAAGCAGACAACTAAAATGAGAAAATTATCACTGACCCTGAAAAATATTAAAAGAAAAAGACAAATAGGTAATGGTAGGGAGAGCAAAGAAAGATAATTAATTGAGATAGAATAAGATGAATGTTCTCTCAGAAAAGGTGACATTTAAACCACCAAGGATGATAATAAACCTGACATTTAAAAAGCTAATGAGAAGATTATTCCATACAGAGGAAACTGCTAGTGAAAAGCACCTAAAGCAGTGAAGAGTTTATTGGTCCTAGGAATAGAAATTAGGCTAGGGTAGCAGGGAGTAAGGAGCAAAAAAAAAAAGGCAGTGTAAGATATTGAAACATTAGGCAGGGACCAGATTAGCAAAGCTGTGATAACATAAATCATCTGATCACTGAGTTTATCTGCCAGGTTCTTGTTTATAGCTATTCAGATAGAGAACAATAGTTGAAGCTCTAAAGGATAAAATGAATAATGCCAAACCATGTGAATTATACTTAACAAAAATTAAGATGTGTACTAAATATTTAAATGGCAGCCAGACCACGTCATTAGTCTCCTGAAAACTGCCCTCATTATGACACAGATATGAGGGTTAGTGAATCCTGTGAAGCTTCTTATTAAGAAGAAAAAAAATTACAGGTTTACGTTAACTAGCAATTCAATTAAAAATGAGTATAATTAAAACTTGGTTTTTCAATCAAAATTATTAACATTTGGCTGAAACATGATAAAGACTTTAAGATAAAATTAAAATAATGGTGTTTCCAACTCCAATAACAATGTATCACAATATACTACACCTGGCTTCTGGACATTTTTTATTCTCCATGGAATTATCTTCAAAATGGAGTCCATGCCCTAGCTGGTTTGGCTCAGTGATAGAGCATCAGCCTGCAGACTGAAGGGTCCCAGGTTCAATTCCAGCAAGGGCACATGCCTAGGTTGCAGGCTTGATCCCCAGTAGGGGGGTATGCAGGAGGCGGCCGATCAATGATTCTTTCTCATCATTGATGTTTCTATCTCTCTATCTCTCTCTCCCTTCCTCTCTGAAATAAATAAAAATAAAAATAAATAAATAAATAATAAATAAATAAATAAAAATAAAATAGAGTCCACAAGTGGAAGATGGTGCTTCCTCTAAATACCAGCTATCGAATTTGAACATTTTTCTGTTAGACTATTAAAACCAACAAAAAGCTGGAGTAAAATACAGGAGTCAGCATTCGTTGGGACATAAACAATTAAAATATGCCTATAAGCTAAACGCTGTCACAGAAAGTTTGTGAGACAAGTGGAAGATGGTTTAATACAAAATTTTGGTGCAACACTTGGGCCTGAATTTAAAGCAAAGAAGATTCTCAACTAGTAAAAATATGGTTATGTTTTTAGCTTGAGGTCTTCATGGGAAAATAGGCAGACAAAAATACACTGAATTATATTTGTGAATCCTTATTGTTATTATGGAAGAAGAATCCTAGTTTATAGGATGTCAGAAGGCATTCTATATGGAATCCAACTCATTGAATTCATATTT
The DNA here is from genome assembly GCF_964212035.1 of Myotis nattereri. Classification (NCBI taxonomy): domain Eukaryota; kingdom Metazoa; phylum Chordata; class Mammalia; order Chiroptera; family Vespertilionidae; genus Myotis; species Myotis nattereri. The sequence continues at coordinate 21,239,957 of NC_138081.1, forward strand.
GTGAGTTAACCATATTCAGGATCAGCGGTTCTCAACCTGTGGGTCATGACCCCTTTGGGGGTTGAACGACCCTTTCACAGGGATCACCTAAGACCATCGGAAAACACATATATAATTACAGATTGTGTACAGTAGAAAAATTACAGTTATGAAGTAGCAACGAAAATAATTTTATCGTTGGGGGTCACCACAACATGAGGAACTGTATTAAAGGGTCGCAGCATTAGGAAGGTTGAGAACCACTGTACTGGATTATCTGTAATCCATCCTTTAGTAGTTATATATGCTCTTCCAGCTTACTCTACTTGCAATCAGTTAGCTGAAGGTCATGGAATAAAGATTAATTTTAATATTTGCCTGAGGCAAACAATTCAGAAGGCATAGCTCCTATTAAAATACTAAGTATCCATAAGCCAATATGAAATGTAAATGATTTCTGGGTTATCTCAAACCAAAAACTTGCTACTGCAGGATCTTCTCATCTAAAAATAACTTTTCAAAAGGAAGTTTTTGCTTTTTAAAATATTTTATTGGACCACTGTATCTTTGAGATACAACTGAAGCATTTATAATTAGAACATGTATAGTTTTATCTGAGTTTCCCAGGTAGGTACTGAGTAAATACACTCTTACTGATTTGTTTTCTACCTCTAGGTTCCAAGTTTGTTTGTTTATTTGTTTGTCTGGTTGGTTGGTTGGTTGATTCTCTGTGCATATGTACATTAAGACAGATTAGACTGACTAAAGATTTATTGGGTACAATTACCTATAGACTTCAGTATCAAAGAACTTAGAAGTTGCTGTACCCAGAAAAAAAAATCCCATTGGTTTAATTGCACAAAGAGAGTATACTAAAGGCAAGAAATCAAAAGGTAACAGTTTCTCAAAACCCCAAAAGAAGTATATTTCCCAAACTAAAATCTATTAAATCCAGCTCAATTTATAGAGTTAAAGTTACCTTTCAGCCATGCAGGAACTGTCTAATATTATATTTGCTGCTATAATCCCAAAATGAGATTCTACTCCTCCAACTCACTCTAAAAATGTCTTCAAATAGTTTCAGTGTAAAAATTTGAAACAAATGCCTGCTGATGATACATTATTGGTTTCTTTAGTATTTTTAAAAACTGACCTTATCATCATTCTTTTGCCTGAAACATTCAGTTTTTGTTTAGATTTTAGATTAAATTTAACATATTTTAAAGCCAGTGTAATCATCCTAAGGAAACAAAATCTATAAAACTCTAATCACTCAATTTACCAGATTATTATATGGCTTAGTGGAGAAAAACGTGGCTTATTTTTAGGAAGTTGTAGGCAAAGGACCAACATTACTAAAGTGATATGGACCCTTTACTGGGTATGGAGAATGCTCACATACCATTTTTTTTTTTAGGAATGAATATTCTTCAAGAGGAGAATAGAGACATCTAAAGCAAATAAGAGCTTCAAATAAAGAAGCCTTAGGTTTCTTTTTTTAATGAAGAATACAATAACATGTAACATAAGAAGGGGGAGATGTGGGTTGGGGAGAGGCAAGAGATCTTATAAAGGTTAAGATCTTAAGATCTGATATAACATCGCCCCATTGTTTATAAAAGTATTTGGGACTAGATCAGGATGAGAGGAGGTACATACACGGCAAAAATCAGCCATCTAACCCCCTAACACAGGCCAAGACTAGGCACCTCATTTCAGCCACTGGAGAGAAGCATGGCTTTCTAGTTACTTCCTTTTTTAAACAAAATAAAGCATTTCAGCCTGAAATTACAGAGTGAAATGTCCTGCTATCCTATCTAATAAAAGAGAAACATGGTAATTAGCCATACGGCCGCTACCCTTCCCATTGGCTAATCAGGGCAATATACAAATAAACTGCCAGCCAAGATGGCGGCTGGCAGCCAGGCAGCTTAAAGCGAACATGAGGCTTGCTTGCTTCAGTGACGGAGGACTCCAACGTTCCCCACCTCTGAGCTGCAACTATAAGCAACTATGTTTCAAATATAGAAGCTAAACAAAACCCCAGAAACCTGCTTTAGTACACCGGGCTTCAGCCAGCAGGATCGCAACATTGTTTCAACACAGAAGGTAAACAAAGGCCAAAAACCTGCTTTCAGCAGTAAAGGCCTAAGAGCTGGAGCCAAGCCTCAAAGCTAAAGCTGGCCCAGAATAAAAAAAAAAAGAAAAAAAGAAGCGGTTGGGAGCTTCAGTCACCCACCAGCCTGAAAACAGCCCTCAGCCCCTCACCAAGACTGACCAGGCACGCCAATGGGGACCCCCACCCTGAAGGGGGTGTGACCAGCTGCAAACAGACATCATCCCCTCACCCAGACTGGCCAGGCACCCCAGTGGTGACCCCCACCCTGATCCAGGACACCCTTCAGGGCAAATCAGCCAGCCCCACCCGTGCACCAGGCCTCTATCCTATATATTAAAAGGGTAATATGCCTCCCAGCACCAGGATCAGCGGAGCCGCGAGGCCTCCCGGCACCAGGATCAGCGTGACAGGGGGCAGCGCCCAAACCCCCTGATCGCCCTGCGGTTCTGTGTGTGACAGGGGTCCCGGAGTACGAGAGGGTATTCTGCAAAGTTGCTATTGCTTGGCTGCTCCTGTATTGAGCATCTGCTCCCTGGTGGTCAGTGTGCCTCATACCTACTGGCCAGTCAGCCGGTTGGCTTATCGGCCAGTCACTTAGCCTTTTATATATATAGACTAAAAGCCCAGTGCACAAAAACTTGTGCACTCAGGGGGGTCCCTCAGCCCGGCCTGTGCCCTCTCACAGTCTAGGACCCCTCAGGAGATGACGACCTGCTGGCTTAGGCCCGCTCCCCGGGGGATTGGGCCTAAGCTGGCAGTCAGACATCCCTCTGGCAGCCTGGGAGCCCTTGGGGGATGTCCACTTGCCAGCGGGGAGCAGGCCTAAGCTGTAGTTGGAAATCCTTAGCGCTGCTGAGGAGGCAGGAGAGGCTCCCACCACCACTGCTGTACTGGCAGCCATCAGCCTGGCTTGTGGCTGAGCAGAGCTCCCCCATGTGGGAGCGCACTGACCACCAGGGGCAGCTCCTGCATTGAGCGTCTGCCTCCTGGTGGTCAGTGTGTGTCATAGTGATCAGTCATTCCCAGTTGTTCTTCTGTTAGGGTCAATTTGCATATTACCCTTTTATTATATAGGATCGAGGCCTGGTGCATGAGTGGGGGCAGGCTGGTTTGCCCTGAAGGGTGTTCTGGATCAGGGTGGGGGGCCCGCTGGAGTGCCTGACCAGCCTGGGTGAGGGGCTGAGGGCCGTTTTCAGGCTGGCCACACTCCCTTCAGGGAGGGGGGTCCTGCTGGGGTGCCTGGCCAACCTGAGTGAGGGGCTGATGGCTGTTTGCAGGTTGACCAAGCCCCCCCGCGGGGCCCCTCACCCAATGAGGGTGTGGCCAGCCTGGGTGAGGGGCTGATGGCTGTTTGCAGGCTGGCCACAGCCCCTTCAGTGTGGGGGTCCCTGCCGGGGTGCCTGGCCAGCCTGGGTGAGGGGCTGATGGCTGTTTGCAGGTTGGCCAAGCCCCCCAGTGGGGACCCTCACCCAGTGAGGGTGTGGCCAGCCTGGGTGAGGGGCTGATGGCTGTTTGCAGGCTGGCCACACCCCCTTCAGTGTGGGGGTCCCTGCTGGGGTGCCTGGCCAGCCTGGGTGAGTGGCTGATGGCTTTTTGCAAGCTGGCCAATCCTGAGGGGCTGATGGCTGTTTGCAGGCTGGCCATGGCCCCCAGCCACCCAAGCTCCCAGTGATGGCTGGCTGGAAGCAGGTATCTGGGATTTATTTATCTTCTATAATTGAAACTTTGTTGCCTTCAGTGGAGGCCACAGGCGGCCAGGCATGGTGGGAAGCTTGGCTTCCTCCATCGTGGGGGCAACCAAGCCTCCTGCTTGCTCCAGCTCTGTGGCTGCCTGCCGCCATCTTGGTTGGGTTAATTTGCATATAGTCGCTCTGATTGGCTGGTGGGAGTGGCTTTGGGACATAGCAGAGGTGCAGTCAATTTGCATGTTTCTCTTTTATTGGATTAGAATATCTCCTCGAGAACAGAATAATTTCAAGTACCAAAAAAAAGAAGTTTCTATTTTGACACATCGTATGCGGGAAACGAATTTATATGTTTTACGTTGACTGGAGGTAGTAGAGCGCGGGACACATATTAATACGTTTTTTATAGACTAGTGGTAGAATGCGGGTAATGTATAAATACGTAAACTAAAGTTATCGTAATTTTACTGAACGTTGCCATTTGCGCAAAAAATTAGCAAAAATGGCCCGCGCCACCTGTTAGCGCACAATAAAAAACTACCCGCAAACAATGTGTTAATAATTTCAGTGGACTGCAAAGCAGTATGAACTTTGCTCTAACATTTATTGAATGTCTACTAGAATTCTTCCCTTAAGGGCAATTTCTCTGGCTGTCTTGTTCCCTGATGTATCTGGAAAAAGGTCTACCTCATATTAGGTGCTCAATATATTTGGTTATTTATGAAAAGAGAGGAGATAATAGAGATGTAAAGTTTAATTCTTTCAATATGCAGTGTGAATCCTCTTCCTGGATTTTGACTTTGCTACTACCTCTCACAATGAAGACAGTGCAGTGGTGGTTAACAGTTCAAACTCTAAAATCTGAGAAAATCTGTGAGTCATTTCTTGCTTAATTATTTACTAGTTTTATAATATAGGCAAAATGCTTGACCTTACCAAGGCAGCTTATCCTTAAAAAATATAATAAATAATAGAAACTATCTTACACAGTAATCATGAAGATCCAACAGAAAAGGCACATGACTTTAGTAATGTACCTCACTAACATTAAGTGCTCAATGAATGATTATCCAATACAACAAACAATCAAAAAATGAACCAATAAGCATTACTCAACAACAACAACAACAAAAGTCTAGTCTGCTTTCTAGGTCATTTGTGTTAGTCTGTAGTTTTCAAATCCAAAGAGAGTTTTGGGTTTTTTAAAGGTCTTAAATAACACAACAGAGGTTTATTTTCATATACATGTGGCAATTAGCAAATAGTACATAATCAACATATAATGAGTTGAATATCTTCTAGAAAACTAAATGTTTTATTTATTAATGTTTTTAAAAAGTAATCAATATTACCAATAATTAAGATACAAAGTCTATCCATTTGACTATGGCTTTTTTCCCATATAAGCTTATGATGTAGTGTACTGCCCAGGCAGACTACAAGATTTCCAATTTCTTTTATAAGACCTTTCAGTTTTTTCCTTAATCTGCCATCAGTACAAATTATTCATCTCTTATTAGGTGATGCCTACAACAGATAACACCAAGTGGCTCTAAACAATATATATTTCTAATCATGTTACAAGTCAATAGATGGGGAATCACAGCTGCGGTTCTGCTCCAGGATGAAAATTCAGTTGACCACTGTTCCAGGGTCTCCTTTATTCTGGTCTTCTAGGCTAAAGTCGCAACCCTTTGTGACTTGCACATTTTTGTGTTAGTGGGAAAGGACCAAAAGAATTGGGAAAAAAACTGCAGATGGCTCTTAAATCTTCTTCCCATATATGCCCATTGAGTGAAACACATATCTACATATCATGTGGCTAAGCACAAGTCAGTGAGGCAGGGACCTATCTTCTTCCCACACATGTTACATGATAATGTGCAGGGATCTATAACCACCTTTTATCAGAGGGGAGAGTGATGGGACAGTGCTAAATAGCTTCATAGAAGTTGAGATTCAAAGTGTCACTACTTATCAGCATAATCTCAGTGAAATACAAATCAAGTGCGTATTTCCAGAAGAAGGCAGGGAAAATATTTGAAAACATTTTTTGAATGAAGGTAAATAGTAAAAACTTAATCTCTTTATCCATGTTACTTGAAAGTATATTTGACTGAAGAATAAATTTGTAAATCTGCATGATTTCTTAATGGGAACATATGAAGAAAGCACCAAGCACACATAAAAATAAAGCTATAGGGCATCACCGATTAATTTACTCTTCCTGATAAAATATTTCTTTATAAAGGGAAATGGTTTTAGATAAGAAGATAAAAACCAATAAAATTATAAAGCTATATTAAAAACCAATCAAAGAGGCTAATCTCTCAGGAAGGACAGTGAATTGATATGCTGGGAAGATGAATCAAACAACATCCAAAGCTGAGAACCAACCCTGAGAGTTGACAATCAATGAATCACCCGACACCTAATCAGTCTGTCTCCTTAGTACATCATGATCTAAAGGCAAATCGATAGCAGTCAATCACAATATGATCTTGCTAAAATGGTGAATAATGAGTGAAGACCAGACATTCAGAAACTTTCTGCAATATTGCTGTGGGCAATAAAATGTAAGGAATCCAAAGAGGCAATCATTAAGTTAAAAATGCAGGAAATATGGCCAATCTACAAAAGTTAACATGTCTAATATAGAAGGGATCCCTGACCTGGAGGATAGTGCTATGAACTATAGGCCCCTTTGGTGACTGGATTATATAGCAGAGATGCCCTCCAAAAAGAAAATCCCAGAGTTTCCCATGAAGGGGACAGAGATACTAGAGAAAAAAGAAGGGTGAGGCAAAGCCACACATGCCCAATTATTACTCCCAATCTTACTAGGCAAGTAATTCTCTTCATCTCCCCACAACGAAATAAACAAAATTGGAGACATATTTAAAGTTACACTATTGAAGCTCCCTTCACAGAAAGGAAATACATCAGGAATGAAGAAGTGTTTCCAAATAACATTATATGGCTTTCATTAGTATCTCGCAGTTGAGTGTTAACTTGTAAGTTAAATGAAGAATTGCAGGATCTTACATTGTTTATTAATGTCAATAGGAGAGCCCCAAAGAGAAAGTTGAGCACAGCTAAGTAGCAATACTTAATAGAAAAGACACCATGAAAGATCAGGAAGGTCATGTCCCAGTTTGCATTTAAGGACACACACACACACACACACACACACACACACACACACACACACCTGGAACCAAAATTGGTTGTGTGTGGGAGATGGAAAAAAATCAAAATGATGAAGCCCTTCTTACCATCTCCCTTGGAGTGACTGTAGGAGTTCCCTGGAGAAATTTCCAAAACTGACTTAGTCTCAGAAACTTGTGTCAAAATCAGTTTGGCAGAATTGTGAGAGCTAATCCAGGAGCTTCGCAGCCAAACATAAAATCAGGACACAGCATTCTGTGTAAACAGAAAAACTTGGAGCTGACATTTCTTTTACACAGATATTTGGAGTGCCTCATTAGGGAAAGACATATTTTAAAGCTAACATGCAGTTACTCTTGGATTTTAAATGAGCACTTTGAAATTTATATAAGTTATTTATTTCAGTGGCTGTTTCCTAACTGTAGGGATTAATAAAGTCTCCATCAGAACTTCTCTACAATAACAACTAGTATTTATTTATTATAACTGTTAACCTAATGCTGAACCTTTAAGTTAGTTTCCCAAGGACCTGGATGAATTTATAAAACAAAGAGACAGCATGTTATGAAAAGAAAACAACACCACCAAGGTATCGGTAGCGAGCCAGAGATTCTAGTAGTGATTACCTGATCAAACACCTGTGTAACCCTGCAGATTTCCACTTATTTACATACCAGTGTAAGGAACTAAAGTAGAAAGGACTCTTGGAGATAAACTATTCACAGATTCCCATTTTACAGAAGCTGCCCCTGGAACGGAAGGGAAAAGTGTTTTCCCAAAGATGCATAGTGAGTCAATGGCAGAGCTAGGATTAGAGTCTAGAAAGTCTCACTCCTAGTTTGGTTCTTTTCCTCTAAATAATCTTTGTGGTTCCTTTTAGTTCTAAAATCTGTGAGTATAATGACTTCCTTTTTAGCACTTTTCATCTCTAAAATATGGTTAGAGCATATCTTCTTATTCCTCCCAGCACTCCACTTTATAGATGTGGAAGCAGAAGCTCTGGGTGTAGAAATCATTTACTATCTATAAAAAGTACAACTTGGTCATTCTGAGAACACAGATGTTTAGTTCACAACTCTCTGCTTTGCATATGCTCCCATATTCCTCTTAGAATAATTTACAGAGACAGATAACCTTAAACTAGAGTTTATATTCATGTACCTACTCTCCTATCTGTATGATTCTAATCAACATAGACCAAAAAAGAGAATCAGGTGGCCTTCTCTGAGAGGTGTGTGCATGGTCCTCTTTGAATTAAAAAAGAAAAGACTCAAAGAGAGAAAGTTTTATAAATGTTTGGGTTCTCAAAGTCTGACCTAGTGCCTGACAAATAAATATTAGTGAATGCATAGAATACCTTCAGTATAATCCTAGAGAGCACCTTGAATTTGTTATCTGTATTTTATAATTCCTTTTCAAAGCTTGGACAATTCCAATGTGGGTCACCCACATTGTGAAGAACTTTCAAATTGTGCTACTACAATCTCATTTAGGAATTAGATTGAGCTCCACCCCTCCACCTCCAGGAGAGTTTATGATAACAGGCCATTTTCTGCCCTGGAGGAGAGCAAAGCTATCCCTAGACCTTACATATCCCTGTAAGTTCATGAGTTCCGATGAACGTACCTCAGTACTTAGAAGTGCCTATTTCAATAACAATGGCTAAGTTCTGGGAAGATCATTTTATCCTGGCTCTTGAGTGTATCATCTGAAGTCTGGGTTAAGAACTACCGGGGATCAATATGTGCCATTTCACAATTCCACATATTATGGGGAGAAGCAGCAGATGCTAGGAATGGCCCCTACACTAGTCACCTGTGTAAGGTTGCCCTGACTCTTGTAATCTTAGACACAGGCTCCCAAGTTTTCACCTGGCGAATAGCTCTTGAAGACAGGAGGCTGAATAATCCAGTGTGCCTTCCTGAGTCCCCTGTGGGGTCAAGGTTCCCCTTGCCCCTTTCAGTTCGGCTCTCCTTGTTATCTTTGTAACACTTAGCAAAAGATAACAGATTAAGCCAAGTGCACAGATGATGAAATATAAATTAGTAGGCTTTCTAGCCTTTATCCACAGCCCTGTCAGAGTGTATTATCTGATAGATTGAGTTCAGAGCAAGTCAGTTAAATTTCCCCTTATCTGAAACTGAGTGTGAAGTGTGGTAATGTTGCTAAGTGCAGAACAAAAATCTCTCTCTTTTGCATCCCATGACTGCTCCAGGCAACATTCTTGGAAACCTCTGACGAGGAAGGAAGAGAAGACCCTGAGATATATACAGTGTGACAAGCCAAGAGGCTATGCTTCTCGGGTACCCGTCCAATGAACGGCAGTCGCCTGTGGCTGTGACATTACCACACTTTGCTCAGCTTCAGAAAGGGAAATTTAACTGACGACTGCTATGTACTGAAGCCACAGCCTCAACCAGATAATACACCCTGACAACACTGTCAGGCAAAAAAGGCTGTGTTCCCATTGATTTCATCGCATGAGAGACATATTACCCTGAGCAGTGTGTGTTTGAGGGTATATTGTGCACACTGTGGGGATATCAAAGGGAATGCACACTGACTGAGGCAGAAGCAGGCCTCCAGGAAGAGAGTCTCTGAGTGGCCTGCCGGAAACATGCAGCGTTGGGCAACGTAGTGAAGGCGATGCTATTGGAGGTAATTATAATGTGCTTCTCCCTTAGTATCAACTTCTACCTGCTGGGTTTATTTGAGAGAGGAAACCAGTTCAAATATACCAAGAGCAACATTGAACCTCCCCTTCTGGTTCTTTCTTTTTACAGAAAGGTAGCAGATATACCATGTGCAGGGAACAGAGTGTGAAAACTGAATATTCAAATCATCCCCAAGTTGACAAAGTTCTGTACTTGAATTTGTAGATATAAAGATCTTCAGAAGTTTCTTACTGTTTTAACTATCATGTAGCAGCAGCTTTTAAAAAATAATGTTGGTACATGTCTACCAACATGAATATAAATCAGTATTCATAGTTCCATTGACAAATTTGGCAAAATCTAAAAAATTCACATAGTAATGCAAAGACAACAGGAATTAGAGAGAAGAATTTCCTAATTTTATTTTTTAAAGTGGTAGAGATATCTCGTAATTTTTTAAAAAATAAGGTGTGTTTTATATTTTTTGTGAGTGCTCTGTATGGATCAGAAGGGCAAATAAAGAAATGTGACCAAAAGAAATATATCTTTACTTCTCATAAACTCAAAAAATTCAATTCTAAAATTATCTTGGGACTCAGGCTCAAAAATTATTTTATTAACACTGTCATTAAGAAAGTGTTAAATATTCTCCTAGTCCGGTTTCTTTTAACTTTAAAATCTTCCAAAACACTGTTCTCAGGATCATTTGTCTCTCCCACCATTCTAATCATAATTCTTTCCCCTTCTGAAATCTGTCATTTATTGGTATAGTCAGAGTGTTGGACTTCTGTGACGCACTTTTTTGAAACTATAGTAAATTGACATATAGGTAATAATTAAAACCTAAGTTATGGTCAACCTTATCTTAATTGGGTTTAGTCCTATCCACCTACAGGCTCTTTCAAACAAAATGATCAATAAAGGAAGTCAATGATTTGCAGTCATCATTGGTTGTAAGTAAAGATCCAGAGAAAAAGCACCATAAAACCTGCCCAGGCCTTTCCAAAGGAAGGCCTAAATCATAATCAGGGAGGGTGGCTTGTTTTTCAAAAGCCTGTTTTGATGGCATCAACATTTCTTTGCTTAGAATAATAGGCAACTAATGTGGGAAAGGAGAACAAGTGGTGAAGCCAGAGATTCAGGTGTGCTTAAGTCAGTTCATCACTTGCTCCCCCATTATTAAAGAACTAAAGGCCCAGCACACGAAATTCGTGCACAGGTACAGTCCCTAGGCCTGGCCTGCCATCTTCCCTTGCTGCCCACAGCCAGCCCTACCCGCTGCCACCATCCACCCCTGGTTCCCAGTTCACCATTGGGCGATCGGAGCCTGCCGGCCGGGGGAAAGGACCAAGAGGTGGTCAGTGTGCCTCATAGTGACTGGTCGAGCGGTCATTCTGGTTGTTCTGCCATTAAGGTCAATTTGCATATTACCTTTTTAATATATATAGGATGACATCAATACTGGAAAGCAAGGTGACCACCCGCTCCTCTAGTCCATTGAGTAGGGAGGAAGGTTTGAGCTCAGATTGTTCCATGGAGCCCCACTGTGGGGCCCTCCAGGCACATTTCTACCATCCATGCACACTTTTACCAAGTTTACTTTTTTATATGAATAACGTGTAAATAAGCAAATAAAGCACACTTTGAAGTTTATATTATTATAAAGATTATTGATTAAATTATTAATATAAAGATTATGTTAATATAAAATTCAATTATCAACATAAAGAATCAAGATTCACATCATGGTGAATTATATCACCCTTCACTTGACAAGATTTCAGCTTTTTCTATTAGTTGCTAAGTTCCATATTAAAGGTGATACATGGGCTTTCTTTTCTTACCATTGCCTGATACATTCCCTTATGTCCCGTTATTTGTAAAGTTTATTTTCATTTTTTTAAAATTATCCTTATTGCTGAAAATACTCCAGATTTCCCCTCTCCACCCCATTTACCTTCCCCAACCCACTCCCTGCCCCTCCCCAGGCCTTCACACATTATCTGTGTCCATAAGTTTTGCATATCTATATATATAAAAGCCTAATATGCAAATTGTCCCCATGGAAGTTTGTCCAGGAACTCAATCTCTCACTATGAAACAGAATGAAGGAAGGCCCTGGCCAGCAGCTGGGGAAGGGAGGCCCCAGCCAGCAGCTGGAGGAAGGCCCTGGCTGGCAGCTGGAAGGCCCCGATCGGCCCTGATCGCCAGCCGGGCCAAGGGACCCTACCCATGCATGATTTTCATGCACTGGGCCTCTAGTATACATATAAGTTTTTTGGTTAATCTCTTCTCGCACCATGCCCTCTGAGATTTGTCAGTCTGATGTGTGCTTCCATGTCTCTGGATCTATTTTGCCAATTTATTTTGTTCGTTAGATTCCATATATAAGTGAGATCATGTAATATTTGTCTTTTATTTCACTTAGCGTTATTCTCTCCAGGTCCCTCCCTACTGTCTCAAAGGGTAAAAGATTCTTCTTTTTTATAGCTGCATAGTATTCCATTGTGTAAATGTATCACATCTATTTTATCCACTCACCCCACTGATGGGAGCCTATGGTATGTCTCTTCTTAACATCATATAGCTGTGTCTTCTTTAACACATTCTGTCTTCCCCTTTAAATTTTTAATTAGCACTATACTTGACTTATCTTGCCACCTTTTATCCTATCCTTTCTATTGCTTCCCCCTTTCTAGTTTTCTCTATGCTGGGGCTGACCAGCAGACCCTGACTGACAGGTGAATGGATTACTCCAACACAATGTTTGCTGTGAAAGAGAGGGCTAAGGGACAGCCTAGCTAAAGGAACCAGGCAGCTTTAATTGTCTGCCTCGTTAAGCTTTTATTGTAGCAGCAGTCTGAGATAAACTTTATCTTTTAGATACAATCAGAAGGGTAAGTAATCTTGGGCGGACACATGTGTTTATAGTGTCCTTTAAGCAAGGACACCCAAAAGATTAAGCATAAGGATACCAGTAAACACCCAGGGGTCTGCTCCTGCACAGACTTGTTTGGAAAGGTCAAGGAATAATTAGGGGAACCACCTTCAGAACTCCCCTAAGTCGGAATTCTAATAAACAGGGCAGGCTGCCTTCTGCACACTATCCCTTTTCTTTTTTTTTTCTTTTTTTAATTTTTAAATTCTTTATTAGTTAAGGTATTACAAATGTTTCCTCATTCCCTTTTCTCAGAATATCCTTCTTACAACTTCCCAACCAAGTCTTGTGTGCTCCCATCTCTAGAGTTAAATGGACAGATTTTTCTTTTTTTAAAGTGGTATAGAAATTTCCCTCCTATACAAGTTATGATGGTTACCACTAAATTTTGAGAAAACTCATTAAAATATTATCAACATCTAGGTAATATCTGTAACCTTCCTCTTCTCTCATCCCCACATATGCTGATAACTGTCTATGTCTGCCTCAAACAACTTCGAGGTGTTGGACTTTATTTGCTAGATCTTAGCTTTTATTCTCCAGTTATACTTTTGATTTTTGGATGAGTGTGTTGGCATGGGGAAAAGCATACTATGTATGTTTGTGTGTGTATACATAGTTACTTTAGATTAATAAACTATATCCTCCAGTAATCTTTATATAAAAGTATACAAATGATAAGCTTTCTGATTTTATCAATATCCAAAGTGTATTTTTTACCCTCAAAGTGAATGAAATTTTATCTGGGTATAAGATTTTAAGTTTAAAATATTCCTACAGAACTTTAAAAATATTGTAGCATTTAATTCTAGTATCTTGCATATCCATTAATAAATCTGTTGTCAATCTCACCCTTGTTTTTTGTTCCTTTGTAGATTACTTTTTCTTCTCTAAGAGAGCATTTGTGATTTTCCTTCTAAATTTCTTGAATTAAGTGAAAGACTTTCTTGTTACAAACTCTGCTTAAAGCATTGAGTCAAATGAGTATAACTTTGGAAATAATTTTTAGATTCAACAAGTATTTACATGTACATATTGTTTGCCCAACATTAAGGCATATAATATTGAGCAAGATACACACCCTAGTTAGGCCCACAGTTTCCTGGAGTGACAGATATTAACCAGTAAATTTGCAAGTCAGTATATCGTTACACTTTGATGAGGGCTACAAAGGAAAATACAATATGCAATGAGTGTAAAATGCTATAGGCAGGACAGGGTGGGGATCAGGGGATAAATCAGAGAAAACTTCCCCCCAAAAATAATATATACTGATGCACTTAAAACATGAGAAGTTATGGAGGTAGTTAGGTAAGAGGAAGAGAAAGTGAGGAAATATATAGAATTTAATATTTTTCTAATAGCAGTGAAAATGACACAATTGAGAAACTGAACAAAATTATGATTCTTAAGTAAAAATAACCATTTTCTTAAGCTATCTATAATAATAAAAGCGTAATATGCAAATCGACTGAACAGCAGAACGACCATCCAGACAACAGCGATATGACACACATTGGCACCAGGCCAGCCAAGGCATGTGCGATGCCATTGGTCAGGGAGGAGCCACCATCGCTCCATGATCGTCCTTGCAGAGGGAGGCCTAGGCCATCAGCCAGTGGACGATCAATCAGTGGGCTCCGCGATCACCCCAAAGAGAGAGGCCCAGGCCACCCTCTGTGGGGCGACCGATTGGGGGGGCTCTGTGGAACCAGGGAACTGGGAAGGAGTGGCGACAGATGTGGGCAGCACCAGGCCAAGGCAGGTGCGGTGGCAGGCAGGGCTGGGGCTGCAAAAGCTGGGGCTGCGAAGCTGGCAGCTGGTGGAAGGAAGGCCTACCCTTGCAAGAATTTCATGCATCGGGCCTCTAGTCTTATATAATAAATGGGTAATATGCAAATCGACCAAATGGCAGAATGACTGGTCACTATGACACACACTGACCACCAGGAGGCAGACGCTCAACATAGGAGCTGCCCCCTGGTGGTCAGTGTGCTCCCACAGTGGAGAGCACTGCTCAGCCACAAGTTGGGCTGACCGGGCTGACAGCTGGCAAGTGCTGTGGTGGTGGCGGGAGTGGGCCTAAGCTGCAGTCAGACATCCCCCACGGGCTTCCAGACTTCTAAAGGGTGGAGGCCAGGCTGAGGGACCCCTCCCTCCACTCCCCAGTGCACAAATGTTGTGCACCAGGCCTCTAGTTATTTATAATATGCTTTATATGCTAAAATACCACAAATGATATATACTGAAGCCTTTCTATATGATGATGCCAACTAGGTTGAAAATGGATGATCTGGAGTTTAAACCAACAGAACTGCTAAATCACAACACAGCACAGTGGACTCAGGGGATTGTGCTCTATAAAGCAATTTCTCAACACTCAAAGGACCTTTCACTAACTGCCTTATGTAAGAGCCTGGGAGACATAATAGTATTCAGGTTCATTTCCCACTTGTAAGGCTATGACTCATTTCTCAACAGAAAAACACTTAACAAAAAAAAAAAAAAAAAAGATTAATGAAGAAAGAGCCCAAGCAAGAATCTGAGTTACTCTCCAGTCTAAAAATGGGAGACTATGCTAGATAATCTTGCTAGAACTTCTTTGATTTTGTAAGTCAAACTTTTGGGTCTTGGGAGTTAGAATCCATTCTAAAATGACGTTTACCTGTGTTCTTCCTTCCCTGTACTATGAAGGCACATTCGTAGAGGAATAACTGTACAGTGTTGAAACCAGGACAGTGGGGAATATAATGAGGTGACTTTATAGGAGTGCAATTCCAGAATGTCCAAGGCATACCTGTATTCAAATCAAGTTGCGTGGTTTAAAAATAACCCAGTGGCAACACAGTACACAGAACAAGGCCAGAGAGTCAATTATTTCCTATACTTCATTTCCCTGTCTTTCTCTATGTGGTAGAATCAAATAGGTCACAAATAGGAGAAGAGGTGAATTTGGCTTTCTGCTCCCTCACAAGGCAAAGCCAATGGCAAGTCCTATAACTGTGGAATAATCTGCTATTATTCAGCCTATATCAGCAACACTTCGTTTTAGAATGTCACATAATTTTCAAATATTAAATAATCATAATAATTTGTACCCCACTGGAAAACAACTTTACCTTTTTATTTTAATAAGGAGAAAAATAGTAGGAGCAAACCCTCAATTTGTTCCATCTGTTATATTCAAGTGACTGTTTTTCTTCTTTTTTTTTTCCTTTCTTCCCACAGATCAACAAGATAAATCTAAGTGCCTAGCTGCAAAAAAAGATGAAAGGGGCTCCACTGTGAACTGAAGTTTCAGTTGAGATGCCTTACACTGGCTGATGTTTTGAAATTAGCATGAAACAGCACCAGAGGAAACAGAGGGATTCTTCAGTGTTGCACAAAGGACCCTGTGAACTCTCCAAATGCCTGAGATCTCATTACTGACAACATTTTTTGCCCTCCAAGTTTTCACGTGGTGACCTTATGGCTGCCACAGGGGCGGATGCAGGTTTCCTCTCCAGTGAAATGGCACAAACAGGGAGAAGAACTGAGTCTTTAAGAAGGTAAGCTGTGCACCACCGACATAATTAGGAAAGCTGCTTGGGAGGAAAGCGGTGGACATCTAATGAGCGGGCGAGGATAAGATGAAAAATTAGAGCACGGCTATGTAGTGGAAGCACTGTTTGAGTTTTCCTTTAGGTAGACTGAAAAACAGCATGCTAAGCCTGCTGAAGCCCTTCTAGAGTTTGGGGATTAACAGCTCTAAGGAAGCTTATGCCACTGCTAAAAGGAAGAGAGAGGAGAGTGTTATGCCTCCAGTAGTTGTTTCTGATTATTACTCTTGTAACCCAAATTCATTTCGAAAGGCAGAATCAATGTCAGCAGGAAAGAGTCACAAAAAGATGTTTTTAATGATTTCAATACAAAACACGGCATTTTAGGCAGGCTATGTGACATATTTTGATGAAATTTCAAGGAAGAATTTAAAAACAAATACCTGTTTTTAAGAGTAACCATTTTAAGAGTAATAAGGTCAAAGATTCTAAAGTCATTAGATTTTAGAGCCCTTAAATATGTATACTAGTATATATGAACCCTGTAGTAGCTGTGGGAGTTTAGGTATGTTGTCAAAGATCTCTGACCCTCCAATTTGTCATCTATACAAAGACAACAGTGGAAGGTCCTCTCTCAAAGAAATTTTCTGTGAGAATTACCAAGATAATGCAGTAAAACACTGAAAACAGTACTGTTCTATAATAATGAATGTTAACTATTTTTGTTGTTGGTATCAAAGATGAGGAGGATCTAAACTAAGGCAATGAGTAGTAGTATCAATAGAGGGAATTATGATGACATTTGAGAAATATTTTGGTAGTAAAAATGGGGAAATCTGGAGAATCATCAGATATGTGTATAACAGAGAAATTAAGAATAAATCCCAGAATTTAACATGGACAGCTGAGCAGATGAAATATCATCAATTAAAATACAAAATACAAAAGAGGATAAAGATTGAATGATGAAAATCTTGAAGACCTCCAGTTGGGAAATCCTGAAGTCCCCATTGATTATTTCAGGGCAGGACAACAAAGTTCTTCATCTTCAAAGATAAAGAGCCCTTGATGGAAACAATAATTAATTGGTACCAGAAGCATGTGGAAAATCTGGTGAGTTTTGTGAATTGGAAATAAAGGATTAGAGAGGGCCAAAGACATAATGATTAATGGTGTCAAATACAGCAAAAAAGAGGGAGGAAAAAATATTCAGAAAGAGGGAACAACATACATGAAAATCTGGAGGACAAAAAGGGATTTGATGGCTAAAACCAGGGCAAGATAGAGGAAGCAATGTATAATGAGACTAAAGATAAAAGTAGAAAGAACATAAGAAAGAGCATGTAATATTTTCGACTTTGCTCAAGGGAATAGTAGCCATTGAATAACCTCAGGAAGGGCTATTGTCTAATCAAATTTT
Source organism: Myotis nattereri (assembly GCF_964212035.1). Lineage (NCBI taxonomy): Eukaryota > Metazoa > Chordata > Mammalia > Chiroptera > Vespertilionidae > Myotis > Myotis nattereri. The sequence continues at coordinate 21,257,459 of NC_138081.1, forward strand.
GTCATAAGGAAGACAATATTTTAAAAACTGTGGATAACAGATACAGAGGAAAAAGCATGGATGCAGAATGACTGTTTAAGAGGCAATTACAGAAACCCAAAGTGGGAACTGAGGTTAGTCAGGACAAGGTAGTGGAGTAACTAAGTAGAGAGACTCAAGACATTTAAAAGGTTAGAGGAAGGGAGAATGAAAACTCAATTTGGGGTTAGGTCTCTAGGTAGATGATAACGGACACAAGAAGATAGGTATATTTGTTGGGAAGATAAATAGTTTTATGTTAGATGTTGAAACTTTTTTTAGTTTTTTAAAAATTAAATTTATTGGGGTGACATTGGTTAATAAAATTATATGGGTTTCAAGTGTACATTCTATAACACATGATCTGTATATTGCATTGTGTGCCCACCACCCAAAAGCAAATCTCTTCTTTCACCATATATTCCACTCTCTTTACTCTTTACTACTCCCCCTTCCCTCTGGTAACCACCATACTGCTGTCTATATCTATGAATTGTTCTTTGCGTGTGTGTTTTTTATTTGTTCATTTGTTGCTTTCAGTTTTATATCCCACATATGAGTGGAATCATATTGTTCTTGACTTTTTCTGTCTGACTTATTTCACTTAGCATGATAGTCTCAAGATCCATCTATGTTGTCACAAATGGCAGTGTCATTGTAAATATGTACCATATCTTCTTCATTGACTACTTTGGTTGTCTCCATGTCTTGGCCACCATGAATAATACTGCAGTGAATATAGGAGTGCACACGTCTTTGTGAATAAATGTTTTAAAAATTTTAGGGTAGATGCCCAGAAGAGGAATTGCTGGGTCATATGGTAACTCTATTCTTCCTTTTTCAAGGAGCCTCCATACTGTTTTTCATAGTGGCCGTACCAGCTGACATTCCCACCATCATGAGCAAAGTTTCCTTTTTCTCCACAGCCTCTCCAACACTTGTTATTACTTGCCTTATTGATAATAGTCATTCCATCTAACAGGTATGAGGTGGTTATCTCATTGGAGTATTGATTTTTATTTCCCTTGTAACTAGTGAAGTTGAGCATCTTTTCATATATATTTGTTGGCTATTTGTATGTCTTCTTGGGAGAAGTGTCTGTTCAGGTCCTCTGCTCATTTTTAATTGGTTTGTTTGTTTGTTTGGTGTTAAGTTGTATGAGTTCTTTATATATTTTGAATATTAAGCTGCTGTTTGCAAGTATCTTCTCCCATTTGGCTGGTTGCCTTTTTGATTGTTGGCAGTTTCTTTTGCTGTGCAGACGCTTTTTAGTCCTATTCATTTTTTTTCTTTACTTCCCTGGTCTTTGGGATCAAGTTTATAAAATCCTCTTTAAGACCAAGGTTCATAAGTTGAGTATCTATATTTTAGTCTAAGTAATTTATTGTTTCAGGTCTTATATTAACTCAAAATGGGTCAAAAGCCTAAATATAAGACCAGTCTGCTGAAACTTTTCATTTCCTTTAGACATTTGATTTGAAATGTTGTCAGACGTGTACGCAGATTTTTGTCTCAGGAGAGAAAATTGTATTGGAAAAACAGATCTGGAAGCCCTTAATTAGCCCTTATATTATATCTGGGGTCACAGGAGATGGTGAGAAACTATGTAAAGCAGAGAAGAAAGTGGAAACAGTTTAAAGAGCAAAAGCAGAGGAGCCTAAAAAGTAGACTGTGGTGGAATGACCATTAATAGATGAGGAAAGCCTTGAAGAGTAAAATAATTCAAAGATGTAAAACAAGTTCAGTACTCAGGAATATTGATTGGATCTAAAAACAAAGTCATCAGGGCCCTTGGGTAGAGAGAACAAATGAAGTGGTAAAAGGACTCTAACTTGACCTGTATTGATTTACATATTCAATTCAAAAGTTGAGTAAGTAGGTTAGCAACAACTTTAGATAGTGACCTCTCTTCAGTAAGACATCCATACCTAGGGAAGAGGTAAAATAAAGGCTGGGTCTTAAAAAACAAGGAAGTGGTCTAAAGAAAAGGAAGTATAAAATGAAAAGATACCACAGAACGGGAACAGTATGAGAGCCAACTAGTCACTTTACAAAGGTCTCAGGAGGTGAATTTTTATGTTTTTATATTGTAATCTCTATGGATATTTATTCTTTTAAAATGAAAGTTCCTTTCATCATACCTTAGTCACATTGTTCCTTTTACTTGGAAACATCTTCCCACTTCTCTTAGCTTATGTGAGTCTTAGTCTTCCTCAAATTAAAGAAGAGGTCCCACCAAATTTCTTCAATAAGAGTAGCTAACACATATTTGCTTATTATATGTCAGCACTTTACATGCATTAACTTATGTAAATTCTTAAAAATCCATGTAAGATAAGTAGTATTATAGAAAGAACGTGAAAACGGTGTTATAGAGAATTTTAGTATTTAAGCTTGTTGAGTTGTGGATCTGGTATCAAATCCAGGGTCTCTGGCTCTAGATTGTGTTCTTAACCACTATAGATACTGCCTCTCTATGAAATCATCATTAAAATAAATTATTTAAAAGTTACCAATTCTACCTGAGATTCTTTTTATTTAGCTATATACATATATATTATGTATTTTGTTTCTTTAACTGCATAAAAGAAAAAAAATGTACTAGATGTTCGTTGAGTTTTGATTGGACAACTTACAATCCTTTTATTTTCTTGTAGAAGTACCCAAATTTCTCAAAATTCTATTTTCTTTTCATCCATTTCCACTCCTGCAGTAGATGACCCAGCTCATATTAGTCAGTAAACACCAAATTTCTTAGAAACACTGATTGATTGAGGAGAAGACACCAATAGAGCACAACCAGTGTGAAACCTTGAACTTGTGGGAGGAATTTCCACAGAGATACATTCTTGTCTCCTGGCCTTAAATCTTGAAAAATATGAACTTGAAGCTCTCAAATGAACTACATGGAGCTGAAGACCAAAAAGGTTAATCTGAAAGAAGCAAGAAATGATAATGATAAGGAAAGGGGATAAAGAAGAGAAAGGAGAGGAGAAGAGAGGAAGGAGAAGAAAAAAGGGAAAAGAAAACAGAACACGGAAAAGGGAAAAAATTATTTTGAGCATTTAGGTTTTCTGTCACTGAGCTAGTCACTTTCATATAGATTATCTATTTAATATTGAGGCAGCAAACAAATGAAATGAGTAAGCTCAACCTCAGATTTAACTTCAAATTTTAGTTTTATTCACAACTTTATACAGTTTCTTATAAAGTATAAATGCTAGTATAATGTCTAGAATTTTTATACTCAGTATGCTAGATAAATTTGCTTCATATTGATGATAATGGTAATATACTGATATAAGGTATACTTTTATGAAGTGTTGTTGTGAAATTTTATTCAGAAAATAAAATGTGTAGTTTACATATTAGAAATATAATAATAGCATCTTCAATTCCTAATGATTGTTACCATATTCCATTGTTATTTAAACTATCCCTCAAAACCTAGGGGATAGATTTGTTTTTAATATCAGACAAATAGCAATAAATACTGTTTATTTTTTTTTTCACCAGTTGTTTAGCTTCAGGGAGACAATAAGGACAGTATCAATAAAGCAGTATAGGAGAAAGGGTTCAACAGAAAACATATCATTTTAAATTACTCACATCATTGTAGGTTGATATTATAAAACTTATTTTATAGAGCTAAGCCCAACAAATTCATGCTGGTATTTATTATCATGTTTATGTTACCAGAAGGCTAGTCAGGTTATAAATTGTATTTTCTAATAATATAATATTGTTAGAAATTCTAATAAAGTTCATAGAAAATCTTTATGTTTCACTGGATTATTTTTTCAGTCATTCAGAAAATGTTTAAAGGTGGACTACTAAAAGATACTTTGTTCACTTTCAGAAAACTCTATATTTCAAAAGCATGTTTAATGTCGATTTTCTGAGAATATGTGTCGAGGTCAGGTCTTAGAGTACTCCTGGATGTGTAATTTGCAACTATGCAAATAAAGGACTAACTGTGGTAAATACAAAAGCAAATATTAAAGTTTATGTTCAGCTCCATACCCCAAAACTCCACATTCCTACGTATTAAAAAGTAAGGCCCACCCTGGCCGGTGTTGCCAAGTGGTTAGAGTGAGTGCCAGCCCACGCACTGAAGGGTCGTGGGTTCCAGTCCTGGTCATGGGCAGGTTTCATCCCAGGCCCCGGTCGGGGTATGTGTGGGAAGCAACCAATCAATGTGTCTCTCTCACATTGATGTTTCTCTCTTCCCTCCTTCCTTTCCACTCTCTCTAAAAATCAATGGAAAAAAATATCCTCAGGTGAGGATTAACAAACAAACAAACAAAAAGTAAGGCCATTCCAATGGTAGGATATGTGACATTATAATTCCCAGTATTTCACTTGCCAGAAAAAAAAATGGCATTAATTTTATACTTCAGTTTCCTACAGTGGCAAAAAATGGTTGTAGTGAACATCTGTTGATTTGGCTTCTCCAAAACTACTTCCCTATGTTGTCTGGTACCAGAGAATTTTTCTCCATACAATGTGTCTCAAGCAAGCCTAACCCTTCTACCACTACAGAGAGGGTTACTCAGTTTGACCAATCAGAATAACCCAAGCACAGTCAGCCAAACCAAGCCAAACAAAATCTTTTATATTTTGGCCAAAGAGAGCGGCCATTTAGCTCACTTGTGAAGGAGAAGACACAGAGAGTGAACTATGAAGACATCATCTGAATAGGCTGATCCAGACAAAGCTGAATACAGCCACACACCCCAATTTTCTGTTATGACAGCCAGAAATTTGCCTATTGTAACTTGCAATCAAAAAGTGTTCTGACTAAAACAGATAGAACTAGTTGAAGTACAGTTGAAATTCTTTTCTAAGGATTTTTCTAAGGACCAAAGAGTTACAAATCAAGACTCTGAGTAAGATACCATCTCAAGTATTTGTGAGTCTCTAATTAGAAATTATGGAATAAAAGTATCACTAGAGAGTTGCAGAACTCTCTTAAAAGGCACTGGCTATGATAATAACTTAAGAAACATTTTTACTTTTATAGTAATTCCTGGCTTGGGAATTGGTATTGAAAAATTACATATGTTTTTAAAAGAAACTAAATATGAAAAGCATCAAGAGGTTTATAAAATCTCTAAGTTTGCATCTCATCTTACTTTAGATTTTAATAACATCTATAAAATAAAAATGGTGTTCTATATCAAAACAACTCAGGCAAACACTGTGGAAAAGAATAAGGTTTCTGGAGGAGCAGGTAATTCTATAGCCCCCAGGGTTTTTTCTAAATTCCTCACTCTTTAAACCATGTTTAGCCATCTGAGCTACTAAACTATTGGACATGTCTCAATGTCAATTGAGTTAAATAATCATAAATTAGCCTTAATTATGTACTAAAACAGTGCTAGAACTTAGCATTAAGAAACTAATTAAAATGCAGTTCCTAAATGCAAGAATCTAGTCCTAAAGCTTGGAATGCAGAAATGCAAAGTGGAATTTACAATCAAGTGATAGTAATTGTTTCATGAATATGCACAACATAAATCAGAAGATAGCCAACTCTCTTTAGGGGAAATAAGGAAAGATAGCTTTGAGCTGATCTTTAGACTGAGTTAACTAGTATGAGGATATTCCTGGCAGAAAGAAAAGTATGTCAAAGGCTTAATGTCATGAAGATATAGCATAGTTTATTTTGAGTTATAAAGACATTGGTATTGCCACAAAGTGATACACACCGAGAACTAGACAAGACTGGTGAGAAAGTCAGAGTCCACATCATAAAGAATCCTTATGTTGTGTAGTATTTTGGGACTTTATTCTCAGAGAATGGGAAATGAAACTAACAAAGAAGTTTACAAGTAAATATGAGGCTGTTCTTTTCAGCACTGATTGTTCTATTGAACAATGGACACAACCAGACTTTTTCTCAAGATGACACTGGTTAAAGTTTACAGTTCATTTGTGTAATGATATGCTACATAAAAATTTTACATTCTTTCTATAAATTAAGCATAGAACGATATACATGATAATATATTTTAAATGAGACGAGTTTCAACACATTATGAATTGAACCTAGTTCTATTCCCATTACCCCTTTACAGTGATATGTGTGTGTGTGTGTGTGTGTTTCCTTTTTCCTCCACTTTCTTAACTTTTAAAATGAGCAGGCACTATTTCTTTAAAAGATAAAAATATTAAAGCCATTGTCATTTTTATTTCTGCAAAATATTTAAAAGTTGGATTTTGCTGTCCAGTACTTTGATCCAGTGTAGTAAGGAGATAAATATTATATTCATTAAAATGTGCTCTAAAAGTATTCAGTGATTCATGAGTGGTACCCAAAATATGCTCATTTGATGTCACCACTAATATATCCAATTACCAAAGCCATACATATGAGAATTATTCTTGACTCTTTTAATCACTCTCCCTCCCATATTAAACATCTACTACTAGTAAATGTATTCAATGTTATATCTATAAAATATTTATTATAGTCATTCATTTCTCTTTATCACCATTACTACAGCTATAACTTAAGCATTCACTATCTCATTACTGAAGTAATTCCTAACTAGTCTCCCGTTCAACATTCTTGTCATTATCAAAAGTACCCCTCACACAGTTGCTAAATGGATGGCAAAAACATAATACTGAACATTTCATTCCCCTATTTAAAGCCCTTTGGGTCACACTATCATGGCATAGAGTCTGGATCTGTTAGCATGACAAACAAGATCGTTCATGCCTAAGTCTCTGAATTCTCTAGCTTCATTGTGCACCAATCTCTACCTGATACTTCATGTGTCAATAGATCATTTCTGCTAGTAACTTCCCATCACACGAGGCTTTCTTACATCTATGCCTTTGCTTAGGAGCCTGACCTCCATTTCTAGAACTTCCTGCCCCCAACCTCATCTAGCCTAGTCATCATTTAAAACTCCATTCAATGACCACCTCTTTCTAATCATACACCCACACCATCCTAATTCAAGTTGAAGCTTTGTGCCTTGGCTTGTTGTTTTAATTAAAATACCTGTCCACACTTTGTTACTGTAGCAACATATATTATTTGTAACTGTCCTTATGTCCAACATTTGGGTTGGATAAATATACATAATTTTTTAAAATCTGAGAAAATATCTTTTATTAAACCTTATAGCTCCCCCTTTATTATATCATCTCAACAGTAGAAGATCACATTTTGTAAGGATCCTAATTCCTGGTAAAAGAGTCTTTAAAATTCAAAAATCAGCACCAAGTCCTGTCATAAAGTTGGCCCTAAATAAATAGAAACTGCCATTATTTTTATTATAGTTTCTGCATAGAGTAATAATCAAGATCAAACAATTTTAGTCTGAAAAAGTGATATTCAAATACTATCTCCACCACTTAGTTGGTCTGTTCACTTTGTTCAAGTTAGGAACACTGATTTTTCTTACATGTAAAGAAAGAGCTTTGTGCCCAGCTGGCATGATTCAGTGGTTGAGCATCGACCTATGAACCAAGAGATCATGGTTGGATTCCTGGTCAGGGCACATGCCCTGGTTTCAAGCTAGTTCCCAGTAAGAGGCCTACCAGAGGGAGCTGATCAATGATTCTCTCTCATCATTGTTATTTCTATCCCTCTCCCACTCCCTTCCTCTCTCTGAAATCAATGAAAACATAATTTTTAAAAAAGAAGGGCTTTGTCTTGTCAAGTACTGTAATAGCAATTAAATTAAATCATGGACAAGAACTCAAATAAAAATTCTTGAATCATAATTATTAGAGTAAAAGGGGTTGTAGAAAAATCCCCAAGTGCTTCTAATACATATGAAAAATGTTATACAAGGGCTTTCTTTTATTATCTGCAATAGTAAAAATAGTAAAATAGTAAACAGTAAAATCTATTTTAGGTAAGTATAGTCAGTACCCATGTTTAGAAAGATTATAGAAAAGCAAACAAGCGAAACACAAGATTCACAGAAGGGGACCAAAAGAATTAATGGAATGAAGTACTAGTACAGAACCTACAATAAAGATTAAAACAATAATGGCTGTTGAATTATTTGAAAACAAAAGGCTGGTCTGTAACATCATCAGTGACTTCAAGTACATAAAGTTTTTGTTTCTTTTTTTTTGTTCCAAGTGATGGAGGAATATTTTATGCTTTTAGAGAGTTCCAAATGAGTAGCAGTTAAAATTAATGAAAGATGGATTTGAGTTTGCCTCAGAAAAATTTCTTGACAATGCTTGATATAACACAATAATGAATTACTAAAGGAAGTTAAAGAAACTTATCTCAAGCCACATTTAAAAAAAACACATTTGTGTTGAATTTTGCTATTAGCTGGCTTTATTTGGGGGGAGATGAAAGTAAGTAAAATAGGTTTTGTTTTATAAAGAACTTATTTTATTAAGAAAGATTGGAAAGTCCAACTCTAGCATTTGCCAGCTTTGTAACTATATACAAATTACTGAATTTCTATGAGGTGCAGTTTCTTTAAATGCAAAATTAGAGTAATGATTAGACACATTGCTCATAAACACACATATTATATGGTGCCTTGCTCATAGCAGGCTTTCAAGAAATGATATTAAATCATGTTTTGCACCTTCTAAATTTCTTTAGTTACTATGCAAATATTGTTACCCCTGCTTGGTTATTTAGAATAAAGCAGAAACATAAAGTACACTTAGACTTCACAATAGAAGGGTTCCTTTAAAGCTTATTTTTAAAACTAGAGGCCTGGTGCATGAAATTCTTGCACTTGGGAAGGGTCCCTCAGCCCAGCCTGTGCTGAGGAGGGGAGGACACTTCATTTCATAGCCATAAGCTAGAATTAACTGGGTTTTGGCAGCCACATCACACTGCTGGCTTATCTTGAAGTCAATGGAACAGGAACCCCATGTCTTTTCACACTTTGCTGCTGTTAAGCCCCTCACTCCCATCCTTTATTTGGGCTAGAATTAATAGTGTAGACCACTATAATAATCAACATCCCATTTTACATTTTTGTATCTTATCCATTAGTCCAGGATTTTTGTACCTTTGCGGCAGGGGGAATCCTCCCAGCTTTTTATTATCTTCACATGTAATAAGCTTGCTTTTCATAAGTCCATCTGAGTAAATAGCTAAAATAGCAAATGTAAAGGGAAGAGGAGAGAAATCTAGGGCCTACCCATGGAACTTTCCTTACTGTTATATAAACCCATCATCAATACCCTTTGGGTTCTGTCATTCGATAAGTCCACCAAGCTATAATCATGTATATTTTGTATTTTATCTTATCCATAGGAATATTGTCAGGTATCTTATAAAATGCCTTCAAAATTCAAAGCATGTCTATGCCTTTTTTTACCCTTTATTTCAGTAACCCTGGAAAAAGTTTCAAATGAGATAGACTAATACATTTTACTTTTAGTAAATTAATGCTAACCTTTTGTTAAATATTCTTCTCTCTAACTCTAGGGATCTATCCTAATCTAACTCTAGTCTGCAATGGCATTTAGTTTAATTCAAACATTTATACTTCAGTGAAGGATTCTATGATAGAAATGTTGCTCATATTTTTCTATGTCTAGATTTAATTTATGTAGTTCATATCTATAAAATAATTTTGCAGGTACTTTCTACGTGGCTTGAAACTGGACTGAACACTGAAGAAGCTCTTCAAAAGTGATTACTTTTTTCAATGTCCAGTAGTTTTCCAAGTACAAGTCTTTTACCTTCTTGGTTAAATTTATTCCTAAGTATCTTAATTTTTTTTGTTGTTGCAATGGTAAATGGATTGTTTTTAGTTTCTCTTCCTGTGAATTCATTATTGGTGTATAAAAGTCGATTTCTGGGTGTTAATTTTGTATCCTGTTACATTGCCGAATTCATTTATTAAATCTAGCAGGTTTTTGGTGGAGTCTTTAGGTTTTTCTATGTACAATATCAAGTCATCTGCGAATAATAACAGTTTTACTTCTTCCCTCCAATTTGGATGCCTTTTATGTTTTATTCTTGTCTCTTCGCATTCTCATTCTTTTAGCCACAAAAAAAGCATCCAATGGAGCAGCTGTGAGAGGTTAGCTTTTAGTTATGGAAGAAAGCAAGTGATGTAGAAATTTTGAATAAGGGTTATAAGCATTCAGGAGGCAGAGCAGAGAATGGGGTACATAGTATAGACAATTAAAGAACATATAGGAGGAAATAAGGGGGAGATTCAGAAAAGAATCAGGGAAGACCGATAGTGTTGGTTCAGTTACAACTTGGGAATCATTAAAGGTTGTGTGAAAAGCACAAATTAAATTGGATAAAGAAAATCTGTTAAGAGAAAGACAAACAAGTGGTGAAATAATTTTTAAACATTCCACATTTCAAATACCCAATAGATATAAAATTGTGGTTAACTTGTCAAATGTTGTCTCATGAGTTTATTATTCTGAGTAAGTTGAAAGCTATAGGATGGTGAGGTGAACTTGAAGAAGATGAGGACACAACTGATATTATCGATTGTTATTTCCTCTGAGTTTTCAGGACTGTGCTGATGTAATTTCACTCATAACTTGACCAGCTACCCCGACTTTAGCTATACTATTTCTATTCTCTTATCATCTTTAGCTTATTTTTCCCAATTAAGACTTTGTGAGAAAAACTGACTGTGCAATGGAAATGTTTGTAAACCACTGATTCTCTACCAGGTAGCCTCCAACTCACTATTCCAGTTAATTTCTTGTGTAGTGCAGCTCAGCTCTCCAGCCCCTACCCCAAATAATGCCTAGGTTCATGTCTGCATACACAGAAATTCACTAAGATGATTTGCTAATAAAGGACCATCGACTTGAAATTGCCACCTTTTAACAGGAAAGCACCCAAGGGCTCTTTGAAATGAGTTTTCAAATTTTCAGAAAGGTTCTCCCCAGGTATCTACAACAAAACCCTAAGTATCCTGAGTTTTATTTTATCATTCCAAAATATCAATTTATAACAACCACAGACACAACTAAAACAAAAACTGGTATGATAGAGTTCTTCCCCAATTATCAGAAGCCAATTTTATTGACAAACTCTATATATTGCTCAGCCCTACTCTCAATCTTATGAGAATACATAAGCACAAATTTAAAATGTTACTCTTCTATTACCTTGTATCAGTGATTTTGAACTGATGTGCTGCAAGAGGCACAGGGGTGTGCCGCACTGACCTCTTTTCCCTTAGACCAGTGGTCGGCAAACTGCGGCTCACGAGCCACATGTGGCTCTTTGGCCCCTTGAGTGTGGCTCTTCCACAAAATACCACGTGCGGGTGTGCATGTACAGTGCGAAGTTGACTAAAACTTTAAGTAAAGTTTATTAAGTTAATTTTAGGGAACGTTGTAGAGTGAAAGAAAATGTAGTGTTGAGGATTGAGAAAGGTATGATGAGATGGTTTGGACATATAGAGAGGATGAACGAAAGGAGATAGACGAAACAAGTATACAAGACGAGTGTGGATGGGAGAGTTGGAAGGGGTCGACCTCAGCGAACGTGCCTCAATCAGATTGAGGACGTTTTTAGAAAAGGCCAGCTTAGGAGTACCCTAATTAAGTCAATAACAATGTACCTACCTATATAGTTTAAGTTTAAAAAATCTGGCTCTCAAAAGAAATTTCAATCGTTGTACTGTTGATATTTGGCTCTGTTGACTAATGAGTTTGCCAACTACTGCCTTAGATTGTCAAATAAAAAGTTGACAATAGCTAACACAACAAGAGCCATCCGGTGTGAGAGAGTCAAAATTATGCCTATTTTTTTTGTCAGATCAAAAATTTACCTATTTTTTGTTGGAGGCTGTCTGGTAGAGAATTGTACTCCAGAACTGTAGTAATTAGTTTACATGTGCCATTGAGATTAAAAAAAAAAAAAAAAAAGGTTGAAAATTGTTGCCTTATATAAAACACTTTTGCTCAACTTTGAAGATAGGGGCTTGTGGAACCTAGAGTTAGAAAAAAAAAACAGAAGGAGAGTAAAGAGTCTTTCCTCCCTGAAGGGGCGAAAAACCCACTGGCTTAATCTCTAGTTACCAAAGGAACATGATTCTCTCCTCTCTCTGTGGACCTGCCACTTAGATTTATGGGGACAATATTTCCTGGGTCTCTAGATTTATGCCTGATACTGAAGTTGCACAGACAGCCATTTACATTTCTTTAGAAGACTTTTTAACTCTGTAGCTCTTCTAACAACTGCTTTTGAGCAAAGGCGAATTAGGTAACTTTGAAGATCAAAGTGTTGCATTTTGTGCTTCTTCCTTACCAGTGCTATACCGTGTGTAGCTGACACAGCCTGAAGTTACAACATGATATACCATATGTGTGTAAGGGTGGAGAACAAAATCAACCTGGAGGAACTGACAGTCACCTTCAACATACAAATTTGTGACAACTGTTGACTTTCCCCTTTCCTTCAAAGCCGGAAGGTGGCACCTGACTTCTAATTTTAATATTTGAGTTTATGTCATTAAAATATATTATACTTAGATTGAGGATTTAAACTTTTTATTATTAAATATAAGACTAGCTACAGCAAACGAACCCTCTGGAGAATAAAAAATGATCCGAAGCAAGAAATATGGGAAGGCAATAAGGCCATCATCTTCATATTCACAGAGTAGATCAGGACTGTCTTCCAGTGATTATGAGGTAAATATTTTTATAAAGACTTTTACAGGGATTTGAACTGATTAAACAGCAGTAAGACTGTTAAAATGGGAAGTTAATAAAATATAATTATCTTTTAAATGACTATGACTTGAGCTTAAATTGTAGAGATCTAACTGAATGGGAAGACATGCAAGGAAATGATCCCTTAACCTAGAAGGCCCATAATCTTTTCTTTTCAGCTGAGAGAGCCTACAGTTTTGTTCACTGTGACTTACTGATCACAACATTAGTAAAATTGTGGAAGAATAAATAGGAAAACATAGATAAAATGTTTTAAAGATGTTCTTTTCTTATAATGTCATTGAACTTCTAAATATTCATTTTTTCATTGAAAAAATACTTTTGTTGCCATTCTGTACAAGCTCTCTGTTGTCAGCATGCTGGCTATAAAGAACAAGCCATGATCTTTGTCCTTAAGTTACCCATACGTAGACTAGAAGGCTGTCACAGAGATCATCAAAATGTAATGCAGGTGGCCCTGCCAGCATGACTCAGTGGTTGAACATCAACCTATGAACCAGGAGGTCACAGTTTGATTCCCAGTCAGAGTGTATACCCGGATTGTTCCATCCCCAGTGTGGGGCCTGCAGGAGGCAGCCAATTAATGATTCTCTCTCATCATTGATGCTTCTCTCTCTCTCTCTCTCCCTTCTTCTCAGAAATCAATAAAAATATTTATTTAATGTAATGCAGTGATGACAATGACAGGCAAATGCAAAACTATGAGGAAAGCTCAGAGCTAGGCTTCCCCTGAGGAATACAGTGAGAGCAAGTAGGGGGGAGTCAGGGAAAGCTTTCTAAAAATCGGGGCCTGAACTGAATCTCAAAACATTAGCAGGTATTCTGCAAAAGCAAGTAGGTTAAGAAGATAGAAATGGCATTGTAGGTAAAGGTACTTCAGCAGTGTTGGGGGGGGGGGGGGCGGGAGGGGGAGTTTCCTTATGTGCTACATTAAAGAGTTTGATATTCACGCTGTAAGAGTTAGGACTCCTTTGGGGGGGGGTACACACCAATAGGTGACATGATTAAATTTGAGTTATAAAACATCGCTCTGGTGGCAAAACAGAGAGCTCATCACAGCAGGAGAAGGCTGAAGGCAGGCAGACGAGTCGGGAATCTATTGCATGACATGAGAACAGTTAAACCAGAGCAGTATTATAAGGACAAAGAGAAGGGAACCTCTCCCAGAACAATTTAGGGCAGGAAATTGGCAAGATTTCATAATGTATGTAGTACAGTATATAAGAAAGTTAAGGTCTATAGCAATTTATTCTAGAGCTGTTGGATGGAAAGCAATACCATTCAATTTGAGGAAATATAAGAGGAAGAAAAGTTATAAAAGGAAACAAATGTGCTCACATTCAGAAATATTGAGAGTGAAGTTCTTATAAGGCAGCCAGGTAGGGCTTTCTGGTTAGCAGATGAACAGGAGACTAAACTGGAGATTAGAGACATTGATTTGGAAGTCTTTAGTGAAAGGTTAGAGCCGACATGAGAACGGTCAGGTTCTCTCAGACAGACTATGATCAGGAAATTAGGGGCTCAAGAAAAAACCCTGGAAACTTCCATCCTTCAAGAAGTGGGCAGAAGTTCAAGGACAGAAACTGAGAAGCTAAGGTCCATTTTTCAAAATCATTCACAAGATTTAAAGAGTGTGCTTACTGATAAGCCTAATGGCCTGCATTTTTCTTTTTTAAAAAATGGCAATGAGGACTGCAGATATTTAAATGTGTAAGCTCCACAAACTGAATGTTTCTCTGCCTAAATTTTTATTTCTAAACATAAATTCTAATGAAGTTATTAAGATTTGACTTGGGGTGATGAACACACAATACAATATACAGATGATGTAGTATAGAATTGTACACCTGAAAAAATAAAAATTTAAAAAAACACTCCTCTTACAAATAAGTCTCCTCTATAAACACTTATACATTTTTTTGTTGTTTTTGGGAAACACTAAAAAGAAGTTTTTAAAGAGTAGCAGTGAAGAATTGGAAAGAGAAGAACTGCCAATGGAATAAAATACAACAACAGGTTTATTACCAGATGACGAAAAATAATAAACCAGTTGCTCCCTGCTTTATTAGTCAGGGGTTCGTTTTCTATAAAAGACCATATTGCAAAATTCTATGCATAAAGACAGGTTGAAGTTTTCCTTTGGAAAATCAGTTATTTGTTGCTAATACTTATTTTTACACAGTTAAATCTCTGTTCCTGTCCTTGTCATTTCACATCTGGTACTCCAAAACCCATTCCTCACCACCTGTCTTAGCCTTGTCTTCAATCTGTCCAAATCTTATAGCTAAAACTATCATTAAAATACCTTTTTTTAAATCATAGTTAGGGTTACTTTTCAATTTAATCATTAAGTCTTAAATCAACATTTTCTCTGAGCCCCCAGAGACATTCTGGTAACATCTTCTTAGTCTACCATGAGACTAATAACAAATTTATATATTTTTAATTGTAACAAATGATAATTTATTCTGCTATGCACAATTAAAACAGAAGCAAAAACAGTAACATCTTTTATGCGTAGAGTTAGTAAACTTTTTCAAAAGCCTTTCACCTTATTCATTTTGTTACCTTCTATCTTCGATAGATGTTATTCTTACTTTAAGATGGAAGAAACTGAGACCCAGAGAGTTTAAGGGCCTTATTCAAACTCTCTTAAGATCAAAATAAATAACAGAGTAGTTTTCTCAACTATTTGTCCAACGCTTTCTCTATTCTAGGAAAATGATATGCTTACCACTCCCTGGTCTTAATGCCAGGAAGGACAGGGGCCAACATTACTGTGTGTCACTGAGCTAAATAAATGTTTAGACCATAATTTCTCTTAATCTTCTCAACAACCTTTTTTTTGAAGGACTAGGACACAGAGAGTATAAGGGCCAGTAATATTAGTCATTGTAGAAGTAATAAAGTAAGTGTTATAATGTATTTCATAAGTAATAGAGGAATAATTTGAAACTTTGTTTCTTAACCCAAAGTCTGAGCTCTTCCCACCTAAGTGCACTATCTCAGACAGTACAAACCTTCAAATCCACCTCCGTCTGTTACATTTGCACAATAGACTTTTTATTGA
This sequence comes from Myotis nattereri, assembly GCF_964212035.1. NCBI lineage: Eukaryota > Metazoa > Chordata > Mammalia > Chiroptera > Vespertilionidae > Myotis > Myotis nattereri. The sequence continues at coordinate 21,273,216 of NC_138081.1, forward strand.
GTGGCTACTGTGTCGCGTATTTCAGATAGGGTGACAGTATCACAGAAAGAAAAATGCCATGAGCCCTGACCTTGAGAGGCTCCTAGTCTGGCAGGAACAGAGACAAGTAAACACAGCAGAAAACACAGCTTTTCCTTTGGTAGCAATGGGGGAGGGTTAGAAGTGAAAGAAGTTCTGTTAAAAAGAATGATAAGAAATGTAAATGTCGGTGATTGCCCAGTAACTCTCAAACCAGTGACTCACAAATCTTTCTCTATACCTTAGGACATGTATAATAATAAAAGCGTAATATGCTAATTAGACCGGACGTCCTTCTGGACGACCTTCCAGATGAAGCCAGTGCTGTGAGGGAAGCCCGGGTCCCGGGTGCCAGAGGGAAGCCAGTGCTGGCAGCCAGGGCAAGGAAGCCTACTCTTGCATGAATTTCGTGCACTGGGCCTCTAGTGTGATTATAAGCATAGGTAACCTATATCTCTCAAAGACACTAAGGACAAATTTTAAGCCATACAACAAACTATTAGTGGAGACTAATCATGAAATTAAACAAATAATAACATTTCATTTGTAGCACAGTCAGGAAGCATGTCCTTCAAGGGGTGAAATATACTGGGTTTGGTGCAAATTTTGAATGCACACCTGATAAAGTAATTTGCATGTATGCCTGTTTAGTCAGTGCTCATTAGTTATGGCAGTGAAAGGGAGGTGTTGTGCTCTTGAAAATGAATACTGAAATCTTCAGGAAGCAGAATCCTGCTTTGTCTAAAACATTTACTAGCCATCATTTAATCAGTATAATAAAATTATACAGTTCAAATGTCATTTTCTACTGCTGTTGACCCTCCTGCTACTAAATTATTACCATCTTTCTAAAGTACACAAATTTTACAGAATCAAAAAATAGTCATCCTATTATTCTCATAGAATTAAGTTTTCAATAGATGTTTTAGGGACCTAGTATGAGCCACATACTTAATGGAAGTTTCCTTGACAAAATGGACAAAATTTTGGAAAGATTGGCCTCACTGAATACAGAAACTAGGTCCTATTCATTCTGCATTACTTTCATACACATTAAATAAAGTCACATTTGTAACAGATTTAGATGGATATTTAGTAAGTGTGGATTTCAGGAGTCTTATTCTTGATAAATTCAAAACCTATCAGAAACATATGGGTTCATTATTTCAATCCAAATTCATCTTTTCAAGTCTAAATGAATTGGTTTTGAAACATGAATTTAGAAAGGCAAAAAGACTAATCAAAGAGGCTCCTAAGACTTCTCGCCCCTGGAGAAGTATATGGATGTTATTTAAAATCAATTCAGAAAAAAAGACAGTTTGAAATTTCTTATTTAAATCAAAGCTTGTCTTTGCAGAATTACACACTGCATGATGATTAGAGGATGTGCATCAGATGGAGTTCACTTGAGCAATCGACACAAACCGACTCTGGCTTATGTAAGCAAATAAAAAGAGTTTTTAAAATATGGTGGTGGCTCCCAGATTTGAATAATTAGGAAAAGTGGAGAGGAGAAAGAATCAAGTAGCAGCAACGTAGCCAGAACTAGAGGCAAAATCCAATCATAGACCTTCTGTAAAGAGAAACCCTATTGCTGCCACCACTAATTTCTCAATCTCGCACCTCAGCTTCCCAAATCATTGGCACTGGACACTGGGTGACACCACTTTCCACTTGCACATCCAATGAGTTTCTACTGTGCTCTCTACTTGACATCATTTATGCTATATAGGAAGTTTTAAGAATAAGTATTAAAAACAAGATGATATGAATGTTTGACACTGTGATAGAATTGCCGTACATTCTTTGCCTCTTATTTTCTGGTTTTGCCCAATTCTTCCTTTTCTATTTTATTTCAAAAGTCTATAAAGGTCATCCTCTCACAGAACTTAAAGTCACATCTCTCACCCTGGCCAGTGTAGCTCAATTTGTTAGAACATCATCCATGCACGGAAGAGTAACGAGTTCGATTCCCAGTTAGGGCACATACCCAGGTTACAAATTCAATCCCAGTCAGGGCACATACGGGAGGCAATCAATCGATGTTTTTCTCACATAAATGTTCCTCTCTCTCTAGAATCAATAAAAAACATATCCTTAGGTGGGGATTTTAAAAATTAAATTAGCCCCGGTTTAGCTTGGTGGATAGAGCGTCGGCCTGCGGACTGAAGGGTCCCAGGTTTGATTCCGGTCAACGGCATGTACCTTGGTTGCGGACACATTCCCAGTAGGGGGTGTGCAGGTGGCAGCTGATAGATGTTTCTCTCTCATCCATGTTTCTAACTCTCTATCATCCCTCTCCCTTCCTCTCTGTAAAAAAATCAATAAAATGTGTTTGGGGGGGTTTTTTGTTTGTTTTTTGTTTTTATTTTTTACAGAGAGGAAGGGAGAGAGATAGAGAGTCAGAAACATCGATGAGAGAGAAACATCAATCAGCTGCCTCCTGCACACCTCCTACTGGGGATGTGCCTGCAACCCAGGCACACGCCCTCGACCGGAATCGAACCTGGGACCCTTCAGTCCGCAGGCTGACGCTCCATCCACTGAGCCAAACCGGTTTTGGCCAATAAAATGTGTTTTAAAAAATTAAATTAAATTAAAAAATAAAGTCACATCTCTATCCCTTAGGACTTGACTATATCTACATTAGATATGATTGAGTTCCTTTGTATTGAACAGAAAACCTCCAAAACAGAACTGGTTTGAACAAGAAAGTTTTCCTACCCCTCACAAAAGAATTTTGGAAATCAACTGCCCAGAATTGGTATGGTGGTTCCATAATTATAAGATCAAGACTTTTCTCTTCCATTATACCATCAACAGCACAAAATGGTCCAGAATGGCTGCCCAGGCTCCACCAATCACATCTGTGTTGCAGGCCAGCAAGTGAAAAAGTGGAAGGCCCAAAATGCTGTTTACCTCTTCCTGCGTAAGGAGCTCTCTGGGAAGTCACACACAAAAATGTCTGCTTACATCTCATTGGCCTTAACTTAGTCACCTGTTTGTACCTACCTGCTAAAGAGTTAGGAAATATATCTTTAACTTGGGCAGCGACATGTCCAGGCTGAAAATTGAGAGTCTGATAATAATGATGATAGAGGTGAGTGACTATTGGGAGGAGAGGGGGTGTAAACAGTATTGTCTCAGTTCCTTTTTACTGTTCTCTCAGTATTCCATAAGCGGTCTTTCTGTCTCACAAGCAGAACTGGCTGAATAAATGAGCATCATCTTCTGGAATGCCCACAATTCTTTAAAAGCAAGCCTCTCCACTATCTGTTCATGGTTTGCCTCCCCAGGTACTGCTTCCTGCTCTCCAAAAGCAACACCTGTTTCAGGGAATTTTTCTTCCTTCAGTCTCAGCCACATGGTTTCCTTTTCTCTTGCCCTTAATTTCAGGGCCCATTGCCTGGTTCTAATATTTGAGTCAGTGACTGGGATCATATTGAGATTAATTTTATTCAATAAAACATTGAAAATTTGGGGGTAGAGGTTTCTGGGGTGGGGGAGAGAAATCAGCCAACTAACAAATAATTTTTGTATATGTACAATATACCAACTATTGTTCTAAGGACTTAGAATATACCAGGGCACTGATTCAAGTGCAGACAACAGAAACTCTTCTAGATCGTTCAAGCAGAAAAGCATTTAGTAGGGGGGCACTTACAAAATCATCGGAGCAGCTAAAGCAGTGGTTCTCAACCTTCCTAATACCACAACCCTTTAAAACAGTTCCTCGTGTTGTGGTGACCCCCAACCATAAAATTATTTTCGTTGGTACTTCGTAACTGTAATTTTGCTACTGTTATGAATCATAATGTAAATATCTGATATGCAGGATGTATTTTCACTCTTACAAATTGAACATAATTAAAGCATAGTGATTAATCACAAAAACAATATGTAATTATGTATGTGTTTTCCAATGGTCTTAGGCGACCCCTTTGAAAGGGTCGTTCGGCCCTCAAAGGGGTCGCTACCCACAGGTTGAGAACCGCTGCTAAAGGATCCAGACCAAGTTCTCTGCCTTTAACTACGAGTCAAAGAACAGCATGAAACAACCAATCTGATAAGGGCAGCTGCTTTCTTTCCCTGTTACCCGAAATCTGGGTGATCAGGAAGCTGCGGGACCAACTGCTGGCTCCTCTATCACACCGTTTCCCCCAAGATCCAGGCATCAGGGGGCCCGCTTTTGGCCTCCAAGTAACATCGCCTCAATCGAAGCCCCATGCCCTGCCTCTTGACACCCGTGAGATCAAGACTGGACACTGAGAACTGTAATGACATTGATGCAGAAAAATGAGCGCGCAAAACCTCCGAAGCTGCGCTTACCTGCAGAACGAGCTGAAGTGACGGAGTGGAGACTGACTGCTCCCCGCTTTGCCATGCTGGTGGCTTTGTGGCGGAACTTTATCTTCTGAAAGGGAGTCTAGCAGCTGTTCTAACTGGCCTGGTCTCAAAAGCGAAGTACAGTACATTACACGAGAAGAGAAATGAAGCTTTTGCATCCCGTCTGCAATATCTGTCGCCAGCAGTCCACAGGATAGATGGACTCGCTCTCTTCATTGATATTTAAGTGAAGAGCTGTAGTCCTCACAAGCAGCTTTCTCTCTTCCTGGGGAATGTTAAACTACAGTCTATGCGCTGCAAAATGATGCTTTCATCAAGGACAGTCCGCGTATACGACAGTGGTTCCCGAAGATTATAAAGGAGCTGGAAACTCGCTAATCGCAGCTGTGATAAAGTCATGGCTGCCGTAAAGGTCAAACTGTCGTAAGGGTCATAACTGTCGTAAAGACAGCACACGCATTACTCACGTGTTTGCGGTCATTCTGGTGTGAACGAACCTACTGTATTAGGAGTGGATAAAAGCAGAGCACATACAATTATGTACAGTACATAGGACTTGATAATAATAAGTGACTGCTACTGGTGTATGTGTTTATTATACTATACTTTAATCATTATTTTATTTTAATTTTTAAAAAATGATATTATTTTAGAGTATACTCTTTCTTTTCATAAAGAAAAGTTTGCTATAATACAGTATGCCGTGATACACTGGCAGCACCTCATACATCTTGTGTTTACCACATTCCTTGATTGCATCATTTTCTCTTGTGCTTGATTTAATCTGGTGTTGTTTTGTGCAGTGACATGTTGTGCAGGTTTATAGCCTAAGAGCAACAGGCTGTACCATCTGGCCTAGGTAAGTAGTAAGCTATGCCATCTAGGTGTGTGCAAGTGCACTCTACAATGTTCACACAATGACAAATCGCCTAATAGCACATTTCTCAGAAAACAGCCCCATCATTAAGTGCATGACTAAATAAACGGGAGGTGGATTTAATGCTCTGGTGGCCTTTGTAAGTAAACAATAAAAATATAAGCCTGAAAATGCCTCCAAGTTACTCAATCAAAACTCTAATGACAGCCAATCACTAACAGCCAAGTAGGCTGTAAGCTATAGCCAATCAATAATTTCCTTGCTTTGATTAGCCTTTTCTCTATGAAAGTCACTCCCTGAGCTCCTATCAGTGAAGTGTCCCTAGCAATTTCTGGTTTGGCACTGCCCAATTCAAATTAATCTGTGCTTAAATAAAGTCATAAACTTTTTAATATGCCTCAGTTTATAATTTAAACAGGAGCAACCAGATGGCTCTACAATCTGGATAGAGTCTTGAGTATAGGTGAGGCCCTAACTACTTTTAGCCATCTTATCTAATAAAAGACAAATAGGGTAATTAACTGGACCTCCAATATGCTTCCCATTGGCTAATCAGGACAATATGCAAATTAACTGCCAACCAAGATGGTGATTAACCTCCAACAAAGATGGCAGCTAACTTGCATACTGCAGGCTGGGCGGGACAGCGCCATCCCGCCTGCCCCACTGCCATCCGAGCCTGCTATCTGCGACCTGGGTGGCAGGCGGCCTGTATGGGACCCGACCCAGGGCTGGTGGTGGGGATCACAGTGATCCGCCACCGGCCACACCCACAAATGGCCTTCCCGTGGGGATCCTGGCTGGCGGGTGCTAATGCACAGATCTGCTACCTACCACACCCACAAACGGCCATCTTGTGGGGATCCCGGGTTGGCGGGTGCTAATATACCGATCTGCCAACACCCACACCTGGGCCGCCTTTGCCCTGCGCATACTATGCAGCTGGGAGAGGGTAGTGGGGCCACTGGGAACAGGGCGGGAACTGCCCAGGGTTTGCGTCAGGCAGCCGAGAGCGGAGTGCAAACTATGCAGCCAGGAGAGGGGCCAGGGGCCGCTGAGAGCAGGGCGGGAACTTCCCGGGGTTTGCATCAGGCAGCCCAGAGCAGAGTGCAAACTATCCCCACCGGTAGCTGCTTGCTCATTCACTTATTCACTCATTCATTCACTCACTCAGCAAACCCTCTCAGGTCCCTGGCACCAGGCCAGGCCCTGAAGTTGAAGGAGGATAAGACAGAGCTATGTCCTCAAAATGTTGATAATTCAGTATGCAGCCAGGAGAGGGGCGCCCGGCTGCTGGGAGCAGGGCAGGAACTTTCCTGGGGTGGACTTCAGGCAGCCTGGAGTGGGGCTGGAACTTCTGCCATGTTGCCATGGCAATGCGGCAGAAGTTCCCACCCTGTAGCTGCTTGCTCATTCACTTACTTGCTCATTCATTCACTCATTCACTCATTCACTCACTCAGCAACCCCTCTCAGGTCCCTGGCACCAGGCCAGGCACTGAAGGTGAAGCAGGATAAGACAGAGCCATGTCCTCAAGATGTTAGTAATTCAGTAGGGCGAAGCAGGCACATGAACGAGGCGGTTGTATGCACAGATGGACTGTACTGGGTTCAGTGAGGGCTGTAACTAACGCCGACTTTGTTGTCTTGATAAAATGGGGCCTCGGGAGCCAGGCCACCCCAAGCCTGTAGGCCTGTGCCTAGGCCAGGAGTGGCCAGGGTCCCGGAACATGACAGAGGGTGCAGGTCGGGCTGAGGGGTTCTGGCCCCACCCCTCATCCTCACCCCCGAGTGCACAAATTTTTGTGCACCAGGCTACTAATTTAATTATAATGAAGGAAAAGAGTCTAAAGATGAGATTAATCAATGGGAAAGAGTAGAGCCAAGGAATTCAGAGAGAAATATGCAGCTGGAGCTCTGAGAATATCATGAACCTCTAGAGATCAAGCAGTTGAACTTCTCTGTTAGTTCAGCCAAAATATCTTCTTTGGGGGTAAGCCACTTTGATTTGGATTTTTCATCTTTTCAACTAAATGATTCTTATTCATATAGAGTTTAGAACCAGAAAAGGGATATTGAAAAAGATTTAAGTTAACATACAGAATTGGCTAAATTGAAGCAGGGAGAAAGGTAATGAAGACTTAGTTATCTGGAGCTGAGAAATTTGGTTATGTGGTATGAAAACTCTATGATCAACTGGTAGTAGTTGTAGTGTTAAGCTCAGAGTTTGTATTTATTGAAGTTGAAGTGCTAAAGAATTTAGTAGAAAATGTTCAAGATATTAACCTTTGTTTGCTAATACATTAAATATTTACCATATGCCAGGCATTATTATAATAGTTCACTTATATTAGCTTAATTCTCAAAATAACTGACACAGGCATAATTATCTCCTTTTTACTGATGAGGAAACTGAAACACTATTCTATAAGGAAGGACCTATGGAAAAAGAGGATAATCTGGGCCAAAGAAGGAAGAATATTCACTTTTCTCAGAGTGAGAAAATATTCACTTTTCTCAAGTGATCTTTTTAGTTTGCTCTAAACAACGAGAATTGACTGGAAGTTGACTTTGTACAGTTGGGGGTTGGGGGGGGGGGATAAAACTGAATTACTCCATGTTAAAATTATTTGCAAGCAAAAACATGGGGAAGAGATATAGTTCTCCCTTGGTATCTGAGAGGGATTGATTCTAGGATGCCCCTTAGACATCAAAACCAGTGGATGTTCATGTCCCTTATATAAAAAGCCATAGGGAATTTATACAGTTAGCCAGCCCTTCTTAACCATGGAGATTGGTTGAGTCCAGGTGAAAGTTTCTTGGGTACAGAAAGCTGACTATATTAGCAAGTAATAAAAATGGGACCTGAGACAAGTCTTATTACCGAGGCACCTCCCAAGTAAACTCTTGTGCATTCGCTACATGAAAAGAGGATCATTCCCCTCTAATTACAAAGATATAGATGAGTTACTCTGCCATCCCCTTCCCATCATCCCAGAAGAGAGCAAACGGGTCATGAAACAAACACCTATTTCTGGGAAACAAATCTTTCAGGCCAGATTATTAACTCAAAGACCATGACCTAGTAACAGCTCTGGTTTTGTTTACTATCCCTTGAAGTTTTATAAAAAGAGTTTGAGGTCTGCTTAAAATTCAATTACAGTATTAAGGAAATAGTTTCAGAGCAAAACCCTTCAAATAATTAGTGAGGAATTAAGAATACTGATAGCTCTACCCCAAGGCATTTCTCAGGCCCCACACCAAGAGAAAGAGTATATGTAGAGCCCAAAGGTAAATTCCATACAAATTCCTACCCAAGATGTGATTACATTGATAATGGATAAAAGAAATACCTAGGGAAATGCAGGTAGAAGCACCAGATAGGCTGCTTAAAAATTTATTGTACTCCCAGGTTAAAAAAACTGTGTTATTCTAGTCCAACAGGAAACAAATGTGTTACAGACCATTGATTGAAATAGGAGTCCCCCATTATCTGTGGGGAGTATGTTCCAACCAACACCCCCAAGTGGATTACTGAAACTGTGAGTAGTACAGAATCATATATATATATATGTCTTTTCCTATACATACATGCCTATGATAACATTTAATTTATAAATTAGGCACACTAAGAGATTAACAACTAATAATAAAATGGCACAGTAATAGCAACATTCTGTAATAGAGAAAACATAAAAATATATCTTACCTAATAGTAGACAAACATGTAAATTAACTGTCCCTCTGCTATGCTCACCAGCCAATCAGGAGAGTATGCGAATTAACCCAATAAAGATGGCGGTTAATTTGCATACATAGGGGTGAAACAGCGGAACAAAGACTGCAGGCTCCGTCTGGAGCAGTGAAGACTGAACGCTCTGTCCGTCCGGAGCCTCGAAGATTGAAGGCTCCGTCCGGAGCGAAGGCCTGGGTCCTGGGTGCCCGAGGAAAACAAGTGCCGGTGGAAAACCGGTGCCGGCAGCCAAGGGAAGGGAAGGCCTATTGCACGAATCTCTTCATGCATCAGGCCTCTAGTACTGTAATAAAAGTTATATGAATATTCTCTCTCTCAAAATATCTTATTGTTCTGTACTCACCTTCTGATGATGTGAGATGATAAAATGCCTTATTAAATCGAGAACTTTCACTTAAAAGAAGCACATTATGGCTTTTCTTTGGCATATCCATATCGTCAGCATCAGTAACTCTTATGATTTGGGGCCATTAGTAAGTAAAATAGGGTTACTTGAACATAAGCACTGGGACACTGGGACAATCTATCTGATAACCAAGATGCTACTAAATGGCTGATGGGCAGGTAGTGTGGACACACTGGACAAAGGATGATGCAATTCCTGGGTGGGATGGAGCAGGACAGTGTGAAATTTAAAACCTGAATTGTTTAGTTCTGGAATTTTCCATTTGATATATTTGGACCAAGATTGACCACGGGTACCTGAAACCGTCAAAAGTGAAAATGCAGATAAGGGAGGACTGCTGTATATATTTCTACTTGTTAGTATTTGTCAGATTATCACCTAATAGGAAGCTAGATCTGGACAGAGTCAGAATGGGCCTCACTACCCAGAGCAAAGGTCAACGAACTACAATGTGTCAACCCAACCTCTTCCCTCCGCCCACCTGCATTTGTAAATAACATTGTATGGAAGCACAGCCACCCCCGTTTATCTAGGTCTACGAACTGCCCGTGGGCTGTCTTCACACTGCACCACAGCAGCTAGCAGATAGGTAACTGCCCCAGACACAGTAGAACTCACAAAGCATAAAGTATTTACCATCTGGCACTTAAAAATTTTGTCTACCCCTAAACTAAAGAATCCTCATTTTGGATCTGGACGCAGCAGCATGATTGTTTCAGGGAGTAGCACAACCACACACACTGTTGATGATTCCCTAGAAAAACCCAGAAACAGTTATACTCAGGCTACTGTTTATCACAGAAAAAGGATACAGAATAGGATCAGCAAGGAAAAACGACGCAACGAGTGGAGTTTGCCAGGAACTAGGAACAGGTTTTCTCAGTCCTCCTCCATGGGAGTCACACGGGGTGTACTGTTCCTCCAACAATGATCTGTATTAGCCCACTTGAGTCTCAGAGTGGAGGACTTTTATTGGAGGCTGGTTATATAGTGACAGGCACCTGCATGGCCAGCCATGATTTCCAAAACTCCAGACCCCCAGAAGGAAACCAGTGTCCACCAGAAACCCACTGTCTGCACAAGCTATCTTAACCCAGGTGTACAAATATCCTTATCAATTAGTAACAGAGGAAACATTCCAAGAGTATGTGCCCAGGAGTTGGCCATGGGTCAGTCACAGAACAGGCTCTCCTGAAGATATGCTAGAGTTGAACCATCAGGCCTGATGTGTTGATTTTTTCCTACTTACAGTTGCAGGTTTAAGTAGTCTCCTTGCAGGGGAGATGGGGTAAGTACATTTGAAATAGGCCTCAGCATACCTTTATGAGAAGAAGGTGTAATCAATTGGAAACTAACAGATGCTTGCCTCCCTAATGTTTTTCCCCCAAAACAATACCTGGATTTCTTTGGAAGAACCACCTCGCAGACAGAAATAATTTGAGGGATTGACTGACCCTCTGTTTCTGGGTTGGATCTTAACAGCTTATCCCATTTATCTGGCCACAGTGATTGTTTCAGAGACTACCATGTGATCAAAGAAGAGCCTTTTAGGGGAGATTTCTAGGTAAGAAAGTTTGCTAATTTTCTGTTGTAGATATATACATAGATGTATATATTTAAATATGCTGTTTTCTCTCTGTTCTGTTTAGTGTGTCATGTGGCCTGGGTGTTTGCCAGTCACTTTTGTTGCCATTAATACAACTTGTATTATATCCAAGCTCAGAAGTAAATAACAGAAAAACTGTGAGAAATGCAGAGAAAGAAAGCTGGAGCCTTGAAGGCACATCGCCCTGACACAGACAGCTCTTCTGATGCTGGTACGCCTCTGGGTTTTCTATTATGTGGGCCAACAAAAATTTCCACTTCTGTTTAATCTAATCTGAGCTGAGATCACAGTCACTGGCAATAAATATTCCTGACTGATAAAGTATCAATCGTTACTCTTTTACAAGTGAGAAAAAACTAGGTAAGTTGCCTATAGTCACAATTAGAATGAATAACAGCACCAGGAGTCAGAAGCAGTTCTCTTTGTGTCCAAAAATGGTACCTTTTTTTTTTTCCTAATTCATGCAGCCACTAAATTAGAAGTTTCTTGTTGATTTCAGTCTACCTCCCCAAGCAGGGTCAGCTGTGTATTTGAGACCTGCCATACATTCAGATACTACAGGGGAATTTGTTGTTGCGTCATCAATTTTGTAGCTATTTCATCATTCCAAATTGGGAATATATAAGCCTTGAAGTGAAAACAGAGTGGAGACCAAACTGAACGTTTCTTTGGTTTTGTATCCTCCTCCTCTTAACCATTTCATATATTACATTCCATTTTCCCTGAACCAGATATGGAGTGAAATAGATTTTTTATTATTCTGAGATTCCTAAAGAACTCTGGATTTTAGGTTCAAAAGTTAGATCCGAATACAAACAGCTAGTTGCATTTAACTTCTAGTAAAAAATCATCTGAAATTATTTTACTAGGTTAGTCTATAATTGTATTTATCAAATATTCAAGCCTATGTATAATCATATTCATACGGTGTGGGGGGGGGGGGTGGGGGGGACTACTACAAATGTCCCCAGAAAGAAAAAGGTGAAGTATAACTGTGGGGGAAAAAATCTTTTCAAATATTCTCCTACTGTGAGCCTATTATAAGTGAAAAAAGATTAAAGGTGTGGTATAAAGGTGTATATTTAAATGACTACAAATAGCTGTTTAACTGGAGCTGCCTAGGGTACATCAGTAGCCCCTAAGTGATCAAAGGCTATTGCTGGAGGCAAGGTCCAAAACCACCTGCTTATATAAAGAACTTTAGATGGCAGGACTGATATTGTGCATGTATATTGATACTTCTTGAAACAACAATTTAAAAAAAAATTTTTTAAGTATTTACCCAATACTGACAGAAGGCAAACAGATTGAGAGTTGAGTGTGTAGTTCTGCTGCCAACTCATCCCTTGCCTTGTGCAGAAACATGATCATTTCTTAGGATTTGTCACAAATTTCCTATCCTATTATCATTATCTACAGGAGGGGGGAAAAGTCAGGTTATATTGGAAATTAAATGAGCATCCTCTCACTCACCCCATAAATCCCAAGAGAAATTGTAAATTAAGATAGGTTTATTCTCTAAGTCCACCTTAAGTCCCACCTTTGTATAAAAGGTATATAGTGAACTAGTTACACTATTGTTATACATTTTTAGGCAGCCATAGGAAGAAATACATATTACAGCAGACTTAATAACCCACATATATGTACAAATAGGTAGGTAACATGTAACTTTTATATATATAAAATATATATAAGGTATGTAATTATTTATACATATGTAGTATAATGTAAATATGATATATTTAACATGCTATATGATTGAACCAAAAGTTATATAAAAGAATTCTTACTTGTACATTATGTAATGCACTGTGACATTTTTTATTCTGTTCTGTCCTTTTTCATCTTTGACTTTTCAAATTGATTTCAAACCTGCTAATGGGTTTATGGCTCACAAGTTAAAAAGCAAAAACTTACAGTAAGATATAAATATCTAAGAATGTCCCAAATTTTTACTTCTAGAATTTATATGGCATCAAGGATAAGAACCATTGAAATAGGCTTAATAGTAGGATATCAGACATCAGTGAGGACATAGGAATACTTACTTGAAAGTTTTCCTTGCATTTAGGAGATTTTTCCACCAAGACACTTTTTTCTTCTTGCAAAGCTCACAGTAAGACCATCGTATCCCAGCCTCCCTTGCAGTTATGTATGGCCAGGATGGAACAGGATGGAAGTGATGTTTGCCACTTCCCTGCTAGTTATGAGTCTTCTCCTGCATGGTCCTCATCCTTCACCCCCTGACATGAGGCAGATCAGCAGAGTGGTCTTGAAAGCCAGAACTGAAAATGGCAAAACCACAAGATGGAATAAGCCTGGGTACCTCAATCACTGTTCTCTGTTTTTAAATGTGTGTTTTATCTCTTTCTTATGATATTTTATTCATTTGGATATATATCTCCAGCTAGCTTTCTCTTTTCTATAATTTTTCTTTGTTTATTTTTCCTCCTTCCTGCCTTGGATTAATCTAATTTTCTTTATCCCTCCTCTATTGATTTGGAAATTATATTTAGTATTTCTATTCTTAAGTGGGTTGTGCTGAAAATTTAACAGGCATTACTGACTTGAAGTTAGCCAGCATCACTGCCAAGGTCCTGTCTTCTCTATTTGTTTTGTTCTTGTGGGAGTACATTATTTTTAATGCTTATTTCACTGAAATTCAAGATGCAGTGGGTTAGCTTTGTGTTTGTTTGGTATATCTTTATTTCATTTCTCTCTTACATGACAGCTTTTCAGGGTAAACACTTTCATAAGAACAGTGATTTGCTTTCTATACTTTAAATAAACTATTGCTGTATGTTTTCATAGTAATTTGTGTTCTCATGGAAATTTTCATATTCAATCTAAGGTTATTTTTATAGGTAAGTCATCTGTTCTTTCTATTGGCCTTTATAATTTTCTGTTGTCTTTGGTGTTTTTCAAATTTCCAATAATACATGCGATGGTCTTTAAATACATTGCTTTAGATTTGATGTGCTTATTTATCCTGGAACTCTTGCTTTTTAATAATTCATGGAAATTTTCAGGTATTATCTCAGAGTATTGGTTCTCCCCATTTTCTATACTCTTTTGGAAAACCTGTAAGACATATGTTGAAATTTATTATTCTACCCACTATGGCTTAATCTCTTTCTCATCTTTTCTATCCCTTAATCACATTTTTGCTATGATCCTAAGAATTTATTCTGTCTTTCAGCTCACAAATAGAGTAATCTAGTAATCTACTGAAACTGCATATTTTATTTCTAGATTTTTTTTTAATTCTTTCAGTTCTTTGGTGATAGTGTTCTATTATTTCATTATGATGTGTGTGGGGGGGTTATATGTTTTTATATCATTTAAACACACAATGTATACTTATCTTTTTACATTTTTCTTTTGTTTCAAGTTCTTAGTCTTGAGAAAATTTTAACTCCTGTTTAGTATGCCTGCTTACTCTTTCTCCTGTGGAGCATTTCTGAATGTACTTTATAAACTTTATAAACAACGAGGCTTTTTGTTTTCCTTCAGTTCTGCTGTTGTGGTTTCGTTGGGGTGGGAAGTACTGTTCACTCTGATTTGGGAAAGCCTCCCATATGGAGGCATTCTGCATTTACTTTTGCCAAAGGGGCAGGAGTCTCACAAACAGAGAGCCAGTTTTTATGTTAATTTCTCATCTTGTATTTCAATATCATTGTTCAAGCTTTTGGTTTTTTTACTGTTTTCTTTTAGTTTGTGGGAGGTTATTTTTTTCCCCCTATCAGACTCCCCAACAGGAACAAGCTTCAACAAGGCAGAATTTTCTAGTCCCCACTTCACATTTTCAAATTTGTACAGTTTGGGTTCATCTCATAACCTTGCATGGTCCCTGGGCCATGACACCTACTCCTTCACTGGCTTCAGTGGCCCTTTAGCTGTTAAAGCCAATATCTCTGTCTACTACATATGCAGCCCTAACCTTTTGCTCAGCTGTTACAGCATCAATTTGCATTCTTACTACTCTGCTTTGAGATTTTTGGTTGTTATCTTTTCCCCTCAGTAGGTAGGAATTTCCCTTCTGTTCTTTTAAATTTGAATGAAGACTAATATTTGGATTATGTTTTATACAGCATTGCTATTTGTAGGCTTTCTATGAATTTATGATGCTAAAAAATAAGTTTATTGTCTTCCTTTTCTAATTAGTGAAGTATCATAAAATGTTTTTGCTAATAAAGAAATGTTTCTGGCTAGGTAAATTATACATAATTTGGAACTTTATTCTTTTTAAATATATTTTTATTGATTTCAGATAGGAAGGGAGAGGGGAGAGGGAGAGAGAGAGAAACATCAGTGGTAAAAGAGAATCATTGATTGGCTGCCTCCTGCACACCCCACACTGGGAATGGAGCCCACAACCCGGGCATGTGCCCTGACCAGGAATCAAACAGTGACCTTTTGGTTCATAGATTGAGGTTCAACCACTGAGCCATGCTGGCTGGGCAGGAATTTTATTCCTATAAATCCATAAAAAACAACAGAAACAGTAACTTGAAATATTGAATTCTATGGGTTAATTACTCACAGGAGAAAAAAACTAGATAAATTGAACTTACAATTTAAAACTTCCATTCATCAAGAGACACTTTAAGTAAATTAAAAGCAAACTTTAAGCTTGGAGATAATATTTAATATATTATCTGACAACTTGGATTCAGCATATATAAAAATCTTACAAAATATTAACTTTTATAATAAAAACTGGAGGCCCTTTTCATGCACTGAAAGGGGGGTCCCTCAGCCCGACCTGCCCCCTCTCACAGTCCGGGAACCCTCAGGGGCGGCAGGCAACCCAGCGATCAGGGGAAGGCGACACTCCCATCACACCTCTGCTGCTGCCACTGCTGGCAGCGCAAGCCTCAGTGGGCCCTGGGCAGCTGGGGAGCTGAGGGGACTGAGGGACTCTGGAAGCAGGCACGCAGCAAGGCTGCCCGGCAGGGCTGAGGTTACTGGGTGGCACCATCTTGTGGCTGTGGGTGCCACCATATTTGAAGGTGTGGCAGTCAATTAGCATATTTCCTCCTTATTGGCTGTGGGCACCACCATCTTAGAGGGTGGGGCAGTCAATTAGCATATTCCCTCCTTATTGGCTCTGGGCGCCACCATCTTTGTGTCAGCATGAGGGTCAATTAGCATATTCCCTCTTTATTAGATAGGATTACCAAAAGATAGAAATAGATACTTTACAAAAGATATAGGAATGGTTATTAAGCACATCAAAATGAATCAACATAATTATTCCTCAGAGAAATAAAAATTAAATTCACAGCTAGACACCACTTCATACTTACTAGATTAGTGAAATTCAAAAAACTGCCGCCGCCACCAAATGTTGGTGCCCATTCAGAGCAATAGAAACCCTCCAAACATTCGACTGAAGGTATAAATGTTACAACCACTTGGAAATGGTTTTTTAGTTCCTTATAAATTGATTGCATAACTACGTCATGACCCAGTAATGCCACTCTTAAGTATTTACCCAAGAGAAATGAAAGCATATCCTCCAAAAATGTTATAGCTTGATTTCCAATAGTAAAAATATGTAAACAACACAAATGTTCACAAAGATAAGGAAAAAAAATGGATGCTACTTATACAAGGAATCACCACTCAGCTCATAAAAATGAGTAAACTACTCACATGCAATAACTGCATGACACAAAAATATTATGTTGAATAAAAGGAAACAAACATGAAAGAATATATATGAATCATATGAAGTTCAAAAACAGGAAAAACTAATTTATAGTGATAGAAAACACAAAAGTTGTCTCTGCATGTAGAAATGGGCTAAGGGCTGGAAGGGAGCATTTGGAGACTTACTGGAGTGATGAAAATATTCTATTCCTTGACTGGAAAGTTGGGGTTAAGAACATTCCTTTGACAAAACACATTAAATTGTTCACTTAAGATACTGCGTGTAAATTTTAGCTAAGTTTTTTTAAAAAAAACAAAAACAAAACATTAATCCATGGGTAATAAAAATTCAGGACAGATACTTGATAATCTTATTGATAAGGATATGCAATAATGCATTTTTCTGCTATAGGTTTCCTGAAGTTTAGCTTGGCCAGAGGACCAGTCTGAATGCTTTCTTGAAGCTTTATCTAGCTTTGAAGTTCTGAATTATTTCTATGCCTTCTAAAAGACAGCACAAAACTTTCTAGTCTTACAAAGAGTAAAGAAGTAACCCTAAAAGAATTCCATAAACACGCAGCTATTCCACTCTTCCAAGTAAATGCCATTAAGTAAAATGCTTACATTGGTAATGCTTCAGGCTTCCCCTTGGTAGCTAAAGCCAAGAATTTTTCACCATCAACTATAAAGATTATGAAGGTGAACTAAGGGGCAATTCTGTTGCTGATGTGCAAGGCAGAACCCAACACAGCTTGTCCATCTGTAGCTCTTCAGTTTCTGCACTGCCGTCAGGGAGAACAGTGCGGGTTTTGTCAATAAATTTAGCACATTTGACACAGATATTTAAGACATGCAGGGAGCAGAGATTTACAACATGCTGCCATTTTTACACAGACAGTTCTCCTATTCCTATAAAGTCAATGGGGAAGTAGTAAGAGTGTGCTCCCTGCGGAACTGTTTTTCACACATTCTGTCATAGCAGATGCAGCTGGTGTTTCAACTACTTCACTCTGGACCCCACCGAGTGATGAGTCTTAGAAAGGCTTTGTGAACGTGCACATGCCAGGGAGAGCAATGGGCGAGAAAAATCATCGAGGAAAGACACGGGAGCAAACAAGTCCTAACACTTGGTGATAAGTCCTGGGCTTCAGCTAAATCAAAGATGTTTTTAAATTTTCTGAAAAATTTCAAATCTGTCTCTGATGCAAAGAAAAAGCAACAGTCTTCTTTCTATTTGATTTGATTTGCTTTTACAGCATCTCATTGAAAAAAATAAAAGGAAAATAACGAAAGTGAGAACCATAGGCCATCCCTCTCTTCTCTTCCCTAATAATAGAGTTTGGCAGTCTCTGTCCATCTCTAGTTCAAAGGCGGATGCAAAATGAACAGACCTCTATTCTTGCTCTGTCTTCCTGGGATTCTACTACCTCTTTTCTAATTTCTCCTATTACTTTAGTGCAGGTCACCTTACATTCTCACCTGAACTTCTGAAAATGCCTCCTATCTTATTTACCACTTTTGTGCCTTCCAAATATTCATCATCTAGTACTCAGAGGCATCTCATTAAAACACACATAAGATTATGTCACTTCCCTTGGGAACGAATAACTCTTAGAGGCTCTGATTGCTCCAGACTCCTTTCTAAGGCCATGAGAATTTAACAGGCACTATTCTGCTTATCTCCCCTGTAAAAATAATGGTAAATCTTGGAGATATTAGGTTTAAGTAGGTATCTCTTGATATCAGAGGAGATGATCACTGTCTGGGGTGTATAGAGGTGACTAGTTCTGGCCAATAAACATAAGATGAAGTCTGCTGGAGGACATCTGGGAAATCTTGTCCTGGAATTGAACAAGGAGGATAAGGAAGAGGAGGAGGAGGAAGGGGGGAAGAGTAGAAGGTGGGAGAGGGGGAGGGGAGCAAGGAAAAGGAGTCAAACAATAAGGAAAAATTTTTCTCTGTTTGCTATTTCTTGCTTCTGCTATAAGTTGTATAAAAATGTTGTATATGAAGATATTGCAGCCATCATGCAACCATGTGGGTAAGGTAGGAGGAACTGCAAAAGTATATTCTCTGTCTGACATTGACTTGCTGGGGGAAGCGGGGAGGGGATAGGGAATCCTGCATGACTATGATTCCTATCTATCTGTCCATCATGTTGAATTGACTCCAGGATCATGAGGCATTGTTTACTTCCATGCATATTCAGACTTGTTTCCCTCCTCACAGCCTTTGTCAAACTGCAGTATCGAAGTGTATAGGGCATATCTAGGACATTGTCTTCTTCAGATATGTATTTATTACAGTAATTGTCCAGCAATGTCTTCAGAAACGGATCTCATTTTCTACATCATACAAAGCACCATTTGGCCTCTAGCTGCCTTTGCACTTGCTCTTCCCTCTGATGCAAATATTTTCCCTGATGCATATCTGACTAGTTTTTATTTTTTTCTTATCCTTCAGCTTTCAATGGATATACCATTTTCTCAGAGAGGTTGTCCCTGGGAATCCCAAGTAAAATGAAACTCCATTATCTTCTCACACAACTTAGTGATAAGTTTCCTCATAACCCTTGCCAACGTTTGAATTGACTTTATTTGTTTGATGGCACTCTTTTCACTACCCGTAGGACTATAAGCAAAGGGCTGTATCTGTCTTTTTCACTCTTGAACCACCTGTACCTTACCCAATGTCAGGCATATAGAGGACACTCACTATTTCTTTAATGAATAGATGGAATACAGAAGGAAAGCAGCAGGCTGGAAGGTAGGAGGGGAGGGAAGGAAAGAAGGGATTTCTTGAACTGAGGCACACCAGTATTTTGTAATAACCAAATCTGAATTAATTTGAAATCAGAGAATGAGAAACTTTGGTGGTTATAAATAGTATAAACTATTGTGTGTGTGTGTGTGTGTGTGTGTGTGTGTGTGTACACATATTTATATAAATACAGTGGGGCCTTGACTTACGAGTGTCCCGACTAATGAGTTTTTTGAGATACGAGCCGTGTCTCTCGGCCAATTTTTTGCTTTGAGTTGGCAAGCTAAAATTCGGGTTACCAGCCAGCTTCAGATACCCCACCGCTAGTTGGCGCAGCGAACGTCACAGTGAATGCCACAACATCAGCCCAGCATCACATGTCTCACTCGTTCACTTTTTGATTTGACATACGAGTAATGTTCCGTCACGGAACAAATTAAACTCGTAAGTCAAGGCCCCACTGTATATAATTTTTTATGTTGTGTACAGGTAACCATAAGAATGCACCTTCTAAGTATGCCATGCAGAGAAACATGAGTAGGAAGTCTGATTATTCAGGGAAGAAATCATTCAGCCCTGACTAGGAAAATGCCCTCTGGCAGTGTCTCATTGGGAAGAAACCATTCAGGAAGGACTCCGAGCACTGACCCAATACCAGGAGTAAGTTAGAGTAAGCCATGTTGTTAAATTTAACAAGAAGCTAAAAGAGGAAAGTCATGCAGGATAACAAATTCTTAGAGTTACCTTCACAGAGTAAACAGTTTGGTTGCAATAGGTGAATTCCAGCATGAGAATTTATTGTCCAGTGGTATTAACAGGCATCCCTATCTTTCTCACCATATTTCATTCCAGCCTATAAACCTAAATATTTTCTTCTTGTCTCCATAATTTTGACCCCCAGGATTCCGGATCCTGGTTGAATAATACTGCAGTCCTCTTTACTTTGACCTCTGACAAGTTTTGTCACTGTCATTTTGAGTGTTGATGATGATGGGAAAAGATTTGATGAAGTCTGGATTTCTGAGCTCTAGTTTCAATTTGACAACCAATAAGCTGTGTAAGTGCAATTGGTCTTGGTCCCATTTTTCTTATTTGCAAAAGATGCACACAAAAACATTCTCTCTAAGTTATATTTCTAATTTCTCTAAAGCTAAGGATGTCATGTTTGGTAGGCAATTCCAGCAATTGAAAGATTCATTTCCCCTAAAGACATTTATTTATACACCACCAGGGGTGGATAGCAGGGCCTGACTTGTATATGCATTTTTGGAATGCCAAGGCAAATTTCCTTTAAAATTCCTCTTTTAATTATCTAATAAATGAACATCAAATACATTTATCTGAATTGATGTTGGTGATTGATTGAACCTAAATATGCTATTTGTTCAAACCACCCAAAAGATTCAGTATGATTGTCTACTCTTCTAAATTAAATTTTAAAAAATGTATTTTTTCCTCACCTTCACATCTACTCTATAAACTCATTCTGGTGATTCTTTGCACAAAATATATATTGAGCCCATCATCGCAGCTGTCACTTGGAGAGTGACGTCTGAGAGCTGATCCACAGCCACCACTTCCCAACTGATCACCCTGCTCCCACTTTTGGTTGCACTCTCTACAGAGTAGCAAAAGGGAACTTGTAAATATGTGATCCTGCTGTGGAAAGTAGTTCACAACTTCCCACTATCCTTAGGAAAGAAATGGAATGTCAGCGTGAACGGGCCCCAACCCTTCTCTCCAGCCACCTCTTCTCCTCATTCCCCAATCCTTTTTCTCTGACCCTTTGAGACTCACAGCTCTTTCCAAGAATATCATCCTCAAAACCATCTTTTCCCATTTCCAATGACCCAATCCCTTTTATAACTTCCATATTTCTGACAGATTTAAGATTCACCAAGGATTTGAGACCACCTACAACACATCACTTTATTGTCTAAACCAAAGCTTCTACTTTAGCATTTTATTTCTTTATTAAACCTCTATATACATCAACTTTTTCATTTGTCAAAAGGGAATGCTAGTATATGCCCTTTAGGATTATCATAAGGTTTAAGTGTGTGTGTGTGTGTGTGTGTGTGTGTGTGTGTGTGTGTGTGTGTGTATACATCAAACATGGGGTGCAGAGCAAAGTAAGCTCTCACTGATTGAATATGTGGTCCTGGGCTGAGGAAGAGATAATAATGAATAAAGATGTTTTCAAAGCAGATATTTAGATGACTTTATCTTTCTTCTTTCTATTTTTCTATTTTTTGAAATGTATGTTTAAAAATATTCTTACCTATTGCTGTGTACTTTACCTTCTTTCCTTAGTCTGCTAATCTGCTTCAGCTGTTAGTTTAGTTTTGTTTTTCTTTCAACAGAGTATTGAGAAAAGCCTGAAACATTGTTGTTTGAAAAAAATTAGCTCTCTTTTACCTGTTCATTAGCCAATTCTCAAGATAATTATGAATTCTCTTAAATTTATCCCATGATCATCCTTAGTATAACATTGAAAATGTATTCAGTGCTGAATTAATTTCTTCAGTCAATATTTATTGTTTATGTATCAATAGACTTTTTGGTCTTTAAGGAACCAGAACTGCCTGCCTGTGCTTTTCTTAGCCTCACACCATTCCTGATATCACCAAGTACAACATGGAGGTTGACTGAACAAATACTCAATATAGTCTTGATTTAATACTGTAAACAGAGCTCTGAAAAATAAATCCAATAAAATCAGCATCTTTTTTCTACTTGCCTTGTAATATTTTATGAAAATAGTTTGGATTTTGTAGAATATTTTAATGTTTTTTTAATTCACATAAATCAGCAAATTAGTTATTCTTAAAAAAATTTATATACTTTAGATTTGCTACATTATAAAATCACTTTTTAAATGAGGCAGAAGCAAAAAGTAATAAATACAATCTTGTGAGTGCATAAATGATTCCTATTCTCAGAGCTTTCTTATATAAATAATAGATGCTAGTACTCATATCATAACTACTTACAAAAGTATCTGCCACTCCATTTTTCTTTTGTATTTAATTTAATTTCTTAGACTTAAATACACAGTATGTAATTATTATAACACTTCTCTAAATAAAAAAGAAACAAAAATATTTCAGGCTAATAGTATCATCAATAACTGTTCATCTTACAGATGAATCTGAGTTAATAAAGGTAAATTTTTCCAGGTATTAATTTTTCAAGAATTAGTAAAGGTAATTTTTTTTCTAGTTGTCTGGGCCTAACACACAGGTGTTTTTGTCTTAAGGGGGAGTTCACTTTCACGGTCCTGAAAAAGAATATTATATTAATTATCATCCTTATCCTGACTATTCCCTTACCCTATAACCAGATGTCAATTAAGACCACCTATAATATTTTCTTCCTTTACTCTGTTGCTTTATTTCCTTGAAATATAATTATTAAATTACCTTGCTAACTTCTTCCCTACCTTTTACCCATGTAAAGGCAGGGAATCTTTTTACATTAGCCCTTCTCATTGACTTAAATTATGCCCTTAAATTAGTAGATTCTCAGTAACTTTTTTATTGACTTGAAAGCTATGCACTTTTTTACTGAGCTGAAAAGCTACACTTTTTTTATAAAGTTAGTCACGAAAATGATCTTGTGCTCAAATAAAGGAAAATTTTTTTGTTAAACCTATTGTCCATTTGATAAGTTGGGAAATGATAGGTAGTACTGGCTATCATCTAAAATTTTTCATCCATCATTTGTGTCCCTTTTCTTTCAAGAGGCATCTGTATCTACCACATACCTTTGAGATGGGATTATGTGAGACAAAAGCAAACACCTATTGTCAATACCTCAAATTCCAAACACCACCTATGGTGTTTGACTACATGACATATACCTTTAACAAGAGCTATCTTACAAAGAAAGCAGGAAAGAGACAGGCAGGCAGACTTCAGACAGTGACTTAAAGTGACTGGCATTCTTCTTTTGACAGTTTCATTTTACTATAGCTCAAGTCACCTTATCTTTCTACTCCTCATAGATTTCTAATTTACAGGTAACTCACATCTTAGAAAAAGAGGGGAAAGAAAAGGAAACATTAGTAGGGCTTAGGAACACAGAGTGGTGAAGTTTAAATGGCTCAGTTTTCTCTAGAAACAACACCTAACACTTGTAATTTTCCTTTCAGTCCACTTAAGAAAACTAAAAAATAGAAACAGAGACATAGATACATGGAACAGACTGACAGCTGTCAGAGGGAATGGGGTTTGGAGGACTGGATGAGAGAAGGTGAAGGAATTAACCAAAAAACGCATATACTGGCACATAGGCAATGCTGGCGTGGTGACAAAGACAGACACAGACAATGGTAGCCTGGTGACAGCTAGAGGTAACAGAGGGTGGAGAATAGGTGGAAGGGGGCAATGAAGGGTAAAATGAGGACTGCTTGGGGCACTGGGCACATTATGTGACCATTATGTTTCATGGAGTTGTACACTGGAAACCTGTATGGTTTTGTGAACCAATATCACCCCCAATAAATTCAATAAAAAATAAATAGAAGAAAATAATAAATCCCTATGCATATTTTAAAAAATTAAAAAAAATATTTTATAAAAGAAGAGTGTTTTGATAGCCATATGAGATTGACTTCTGTTATTTTGGTCTAAGATACATTTTCCATTTTCTTTTAATAACAGCTTCTTTGTTCTATTTGGGTAAACAACCCTCTCCCCATCCTCAGTTTATGACTCTTCAACCAATAAATACTCTGTCTCTGGAAGCAAGTACTAGCACCCATCTAGTCTATCAGTTTATTCCATTCTCCATCAGTAAGGAAGCATTCATCTACAAGTAAGAGGTAACCAACTAAAAGGGACAAGTCAATTAAATAACTAATTCCAAGTTATTTCAGCAGCTTCATAATTTCAAGCTGTTGTATAGATGTCCGTAAGACTCTCTTGGCTTTTCCATCATGGTTACATGACTGCATCTACAAGCAAGAAGGAAGAGTGCATAATAGGGTGGAATGAAAAAACATTCTTCACATACTCATCTCACCTTTTATCCTGGAGAAAAACAGTTCCCAGAAATCCTTCAGAAGATTTTATTTGTATCTCAATAGTCACATCTGCATCACGTGGCTATCCTTAGTTATAACGAATAGAAAATCAACTATCTGGCTTATTGTGCTTATATCATGGGAAGCATGTGAAGAAGTCAAAGGGAATAGAGGTTGCTGAAAATCACTGATGAGGAATCATGCAATGTCATCTACAATATATTCCTTTGGCCACTGGGTTTGTCAAGAATGAGCATGTAAGCCAATCCAGGCCAATGGGACTATATAAATTCTCTTAACCGATATGTATTTAACCAATTTTATGCTTTAACTAATACTCTTTATTAGTTAAAGCATAGTGATTGGCAACCATACACACTAACTGTGGTCTGTCTGACTGAACAATTTTATTATCAAGGGTCATCAATGTTTTTCTCAAATTTATTGTACTTATAACATTATATTAAATATTAACTATCCTAATGAAATCTGAGTAAAAAAGGAAGGTGTTATTTTTATGAAAAGTTGAATGCTTTGGATAGAGTAGGTAAAAGAAAATAATATAGAATTAGATATGAATGACACATCAATAAATAAGGAGGGAATTTTTAAAAATCCATAAAGTTTATACACAGGTTTATGTTTCACTTTAAATATACCTACATTGAAATCATAGATGATTCATTATAAGATTTTTTTTTAAATATATTTTATTGATTTTTTACAGAGAGGAAGGGAGAGAGATAGAGAGTTAGAAACATCGATGAGAGAGAAACATCGATCAGCCGCCTCCTGCACACCCCCTACTGGGGATGTGCCCGCAACCCAGGTACATGCCCTTGACCGGAATCGAACCTGGGACCTTTCAGTCCACAGGCCGACGCTCTATCCACTGAGCCAAACCGGTTTCGGCGATTCATTATAAGATTTATGCAAGAATGAAAACCTGGGTCCTTAATCAGGAAGACACACACACACACACACACACACACACACCGGATCCAGTCCCACCTGAATAAGATATAAGCAAATACATACACTATACTAGTTTCTTACTATTTATGCAAGTACTTATCACAATTTAGGTGGCTTAACACAACACAAATTTATTTATTTTTTTAGTGATAGAGATCAGAAGTCTAAAATCAAGATGCGTTCCTCAATTGACAAGATTATATTTCTTTTAAAACCTCCAGGGGAGAATCTGTTTCCTTGCACTTTTCAGTTCTCGAGGTCATCCTTGGTGTGTGTCCCCTTCCTCACGTCACTCAACTACTTGCTTTCATCGTCGCATTTCCTATTTCTGATTCTGAGCTTCCTTTCTCCCCTCTCATGATGACCATTGTGATTACATTGGGCCCACTATAATAACCCAGGGTAAGCTCCCCATCTCAAGGTCCATAACTTAATCACATTGCAAAATCCCTTCTACCATGGAAGGTAACATGTTCTGGGGATTGAGATATGGACATTTCTAGGGGGTCGTAATTCAGTCTATGACATTCTCCTCTCTGTTTAGGCCATTTTGCATTAATTTTCCATATATTTCAACTAAAGTATTTCTGAATAATATAGCACATAAGCCTTAAGTGGATGAGTCAGGAGGTGTCAAGAAAAAGATTAATGATAGCAAGGGCAAGAAAAAAAGAACAAAATAACACACAATTATTAATAGCAAAGTAAAATCTATTTTAAAATTATATGAGCATAGAATAAAATACAGTAGGACTAATATCTGTCACTAAGATAAGATCTCCATCAGGAGTTGGAAACAACAGGTAAAAGGACAGACAACAGGGGAGATAAAAATTCTAGCATATTATAAAGAAAAAATTAATAAACAAAAATAAATTAATTGTATTAAAGTTAATAAGGGTCCTGTTTTAAGAAATAAAAATTCATTTGAAGTGGCATTCTAAAGCTAAAGTCATAAGTGCAATATTATAAAAATGAACCCTATCAAAGTCAAACTTGCTCTTTCCACACCTTATATCTTTCTCTTTTTTTCTTCTGCAAGAAGAAAAATTATTTGGGTTAAGTCAAAAAAGTTTCAAATTTAGGGAAGAGTCCTTAGTTAGCAAGAAGTTCCTCATCAAGTAATTAAATACTACACAATGAGGTAAGTCCCAATGTAGTTGATGAATATAAATTTTATTTAACAATCACTCAGTAACTATTTAGTGTCTGTAATATGAGACCATTGGAAGAGAAACATTACCTTCTATGTTCCATTCAGGAGTTATAGAGAATCTGAGAGATACAATAGAATATAGAGTTTTACCCCCCATGCCCAGAGCATGTGATGCATACATATATGCTAGTTAAATGCATAGATATAAAAATTCTTCCATATCTTACACTTCTATTGTATTGTGTCCAAAGACATTTTTCAGAAAAAAAAAGAGAAAAAATAGAGGATAGGAGGAGGAATCATCCCAATATAAGGAAACAATTTCATATACTAGGAATTGAGACACACTAAAGAAACTCACATATTGACCATTTAACTTAAAAAAAAATTAATACAATCCAGGATTTAACTCTTGCTCATATCATAGAAGAGACAGAAGTCTGATCCACGCAATCATCCATCTATGTCCCTGGCATCTTGAGGGATCCTAGCTTTTTCACTGGATCATCCACATCTAGCCAACAGTCAAGGAAGAAAGAGCATGAAGGGGGGTACCAGAAGTTTTCAGGCTCTGAACTGGTCTGGTAGTGGCAGGTATCAGTTCTTCCCACATCCCACTCACCAGAACTCAATCTCATGGCCCCACTTAGATACCAAGGGGCTAAGAATTAGGCTGGCAATTTGATCAGGAATGGGAGAGCCCGAGTTTCCATTCCTTCAACTCTCCAAAATGACCATTCAATTTCAACAATTGTTATGAATCAGTTCTTGGCCACTTACTACTCTGCAAAATGAAAAACAGCAATCTCCTCTCACAGTACTTTCTGGTTTGGAGAGACTCCTGTTGAGGTTATACTAACCTCACAAGGAAGCCAAATATTTTCTTCTAAGTTGCTGTTATCTATACAACCATTTGTGGGGCACAGACCCTTCACAAAGTGAGAAGTGTCTTGATGGCAGTCAATCTTCATCCAGCCTGAAAGAGAGAGATGTTTCATTTTCTCCTCCTGACCCATATACCACTCACAAATCCACAAATAAAAATATAAGCACTTACCTGAGAGGAGAGGGAAAATTACCTTTAAATCCTTTTCTTGATTAGATTGCTCCACTTAAAAATCAATGACAACAACAAAAGTTCATTTCTGTACTAACTTATGAGTAAGCTCTGCTACTGTGTATTCATTCAATGACGCCATTCATTCAGTGATGCCAAGGCACTAGAGTACAATGGTGAACTAGACTATGGAAGACTTTACTTTCACAGAGCTTAAGATCTAGTGTGAATGACAGACAATTAAATAAATCAATAACCACTGTGACAAGTTTGACAATTTCATATGCTTGCTCCTTGACCTTGTTCATCTCACCCACTCATTCCCAACTAAAATGAGTAATCAAGTTCATATCTATTTGAACCATGTGTTTCTTTTCTGAACATGGTATTGTCAATTTCAATTGATTGCTGAATGCCTACATAGGTACATGCATCTTCTGCTGATATCACAGCTATCCAAAACTGATCCAGTCATTTCCCTAGACAAACTGTGTTTTCTCGTGCCATTTCTTTAAACTCAGTTAACCATATTAACTCCCTTCTAAGTCTGTATAAGGTCATGCTAACAGGTAAGTTAATAGCTATTGACTCTAAATGGTTTCTTGATCTAAGACCACTGAGCAGTTACTTCTCAAATGTGTTATTCCCTATGAAGACTAAAGAAACTAAACAAAGGTAGTTAATCCCAAATTCATTCATAGTCCTTAGGAAATAATTTGAAAATATTTTTCTTGCTAATCAGATGATTTGTGATATCATCTTTTCACATGATGGATAGCAAATTAATATTAGTTTGCACATGTATTCCATGTTGGGGCCACTTTGTCTTTTTTGAGGGATTGTTTAATGCACACACACACACACACACACACACACACACTTGCTCACCCCACATCTTACTCAAGTATTTATTATCATCTTCTGTTCAGGCATCATATCTGAGAAGTCTGACCTTATTTCTTAATATTGAAGAACTGAAAAGTAAGAATAAAGGAAAGTCAATCAAGTGGTTGGTATGTGTTTCTTAGTAATTTTATTATTGCTTTCTTAAAGTTGTCAGTGTACAATCTTGAACTTAGCAGGCATAGTAGTTATCAGGCAAAGGAGTTGGCATATCTTCCAGTCTTATTCAGATGCTAGTTTGCAATAATTTTCTGAAATCCACAGGGGATGTTTTGGAGAGAAGCTGTGAGACAGTAATCAGAAAAAGATATTCTAATGTTTAGTTATATGACAGTGTAGCAGAGGCTCCTGGGGGATATGGCAGAAGCCCCAATGGTTGATTCATTTTAACAGGGTTGAATAAAGCAGAGAAAACAACTCTCAGAGGAAATCTCACACTGATAATTCTTGAAATGAGCTCAAACATGTGTTTTCTAATTTCTGTACTCATTTTTTCAAGAATTTACTTTTATTTTACTTTCTCTTCCTTTTATTCTCTTTAGTTTTATAATCCATATTTATCAGCTTCTAAGATTTATTTAATTTTTACAGTGAGTACTGAAATCTTGACAAAGGATACAGAGACATTCAAAAAACACAAGTTTAAAAGAAAACAATTCCAGATGAATTCTTTAATTATCCCTATTTGCTTTCTAGATGTAAATAAATGACATGTATATAGTAGGCATTGTTTTTGGAACATTACAAACCAGAATGTTGCCATAGCAACTTCAGCCACCTCCATGAGAAATGAACTCCCAAGGGGTATGGAGTCCTTGGCAGTTTACACAGCACTTTCTAGCCATAAGTGCACTCATTATTTATTATAATCATGTAATTAAGTAAGGCTGTTAAATCATCCTTATTTTCAAATGACAAACTTCAGCATAAAGAGGTTAAAAGACTTGTCCAGGGTCGTGTTAACAGGTAAATGGCAGGTTCAAAACTGAAAGTCATGTCTTCTGAACCTAAGAATCATGCATTTACTAGAGTCAGCCTAATTACTAAAAATAAGAATATATCTCTAGTTGGACTAAATATTTTTAAACCGTGGGAGTTATAAAATGATCTGGCTGAGCATTCTCTTGTTCTTTGTTTTGTTAAGGTAAACTTAAGGTCTAAAACCTATAGGTATGGGGCTTCAGGTCCTTCCTTGAGAGCTGTGATTTGAGCAATTAGCTGTGGTGACTTCATTAACAGATAGTCCTTTCAGAGTCAGTGATCTAAACCAGTCACAACTTGTCAGCTACTCTAGTCCAATCTCTGAATTGGGGCTTTCTCTGAGGAAAGGAAAATACAGCATATCCTCCAAGATGGAGACATGAAAAAACAAAATTTTACAGGAAGGGTGAACATGTGAGAGAAGATAAGTGGTCTACCTATGAATTAAGAATGGTATCATTAGAAGCCACATATAAGTGAGATCATGTAATGCTTGTCTGGGAGGGGGCGGGAGCAGGATGGAGGGAGTCAACAGGGGGGAAAATGGGACATCTGTAATACTTTCAACAATAACAATAAAAAGAAAGCGTGGCCTCAATGAATCAAGCAATATGTATAAATCAATTGCAGCTTTGTTTTGCCATCCAGGGGGCATTGGGCAAAGTCTGGAGATAGATTTGGTTGTCACCACTGGGGGATGTTACTTGCATCAGGTGGGCAGAGGCCAGGGATGTTATTAAATATCTCACAATGCACAGCACAGCCCCACAACAAAGAATTATTTTGCCCAAAATGTCAATCGTGAAACTGTTGAGAAATCCTGCTATAAGAAGTACAAATAATTTAATTGTTGCCGAAACCGGTTTGGCTCAGTGGATAGAGCGTCGGCCTGCGGACTCAAGGGTCCCGGGTTCGATTCCGGTCAAGGGCATGTACCTGGGTTGCGGGCACATCCCCAGTGGGAGATGTGCAGGAGGCAGCTGATCGATGTTTCTCTCTCATCGATGTTTCTAGCTCTCTATCTCTCTCCCTTCCTCTCTGTAAAAAATCAATAAAATATATTTTAAAAAAAATTTAAAAAAAAATAGTAATTTAATTGTTATACATTTGACTATCTTATAAACATAGTTCTTGCAATTGGTTTGTTTAGAGTTTACAATTAATAACATTTTTAAAAGAAATTATTAAACATTCCATGGCCATTATAGAAAAATTCGAAAATACAAAGTGGCATAAAGAGAAAAAAATCAAATCATCTTAAATCTCACTATCTATATATATAAAAGGCTAATATGCTAAGTGTCCTTCCCACTGTCTGACCAGTTGCTATGATGCACACTGACCACCAGGGGGCAGACGCTCAACGCAGGAGCTGCCAAGCTGCAGTGACTTTGCAGTGGCGGTTCTTGGGTGATGCATCCTGAAACCAGAGAGGGGGAGTGCCTGATTCCTCCTGGGGCCGCAAGATTCCACCTTCTGCTGTGGGTTATGTTGTTGCTGGGGCACTGTCGGCCTGAATCTGGTTTACTACACACTTGCATTTGCAGTCTACACCCTGTATGACAGAAACTTTGCAGAGTGCCCTCTCTCACTCCGGGAGCCCTCGGGGGATGTTGGAGACCTGGTTTCAGCCTGATCCTCACAGGCCAGGCCGAGGGACCCCACCTGCCAGAGGGACCCTGCTCACTCCACAGATACCTTTCAAGCCACTGTGCCACCCCAGGTGCGGCTGGCCTGGGAAGGACCATGGGAGGTTGGCTCCAGGGCGTGTCTGGCCCATCTTGCCCAGTCCCTCCCCTCCTGCCACCTTCTAATTAATTTCCTTTCAATGTGCACAAATTCATGCACCAGGCCACTAGCCTAGTAATAAATACTTTCTAGGGTTTCTTCTTATAGATTCTACATTACACAAATATTCACATATATACTGGTATTCTGAGACAAAAATCAATCATATTATATTTTCCTATAATTTACAATATATTGTCAATAATCCACTATGTCTAATAAATCAAGATTTACCTAACTTTTTAAATACGTTTTTATGGATTTGAGAGAGAGAGATAGAGACATTGATTAGCTGCCTCCTGCATACCCCCTACTGGGGATCGAGCCCAAAACTCAGGCATGTACCCTGATCTGGAATCGAACTGTGGCCTACTGGTTCATAGGTTGATGCTCAACCACCTTGCCATGCCAACTCAGGCTACTTAATTGTTTTTAAAGACTGACTAGTATTCAATGTATGGATGCAACCAATTATATTACCTCTTTTTAATAGCTATTTAGATTAACTTCATTATTTCTTGCTGTTATAGGCAATATTGTCATGAATATTCTTATGCATAAATTTTGGTATACATGTCTGATTGTTTTTAGCATTTCTCAAAAACAATATTTTTGGGTCAAGAGAGATGTGTAGTTTTATTTGGTACACTTTGCTAATTTCGCCATATAAAGGTTACATTAACTAAGAAACTCATAATTAGTGTCCATTGTAAATACATTTAATGGCATATTGAAAATCATTCCTTAAACTTCTATGCTAACATACAAAAAGAAAAACTCTCATGATGCATGTATGCAAATATGGGTGAATGGTCTGAGTCTATGACCTTCATCAGGATCATAATCCTCAATTTGTGGAGCTAAATAAGAGGTTTTTAAATTGCTCTAATTCCCAATTTGTGTTATTCCAAGTCAATAAAGTTTTTAAAATGTCTGAATTCAATGTATATGTCTATTTGGGTACTTTTATAAAAGGAGAGACATGACTGACATCAGGATTCAGTACAAGCAGAATTCATGGCAGAAATGAAGAGAAAAAAAATGTAATACCTCAAATATCCCTCCAAAATATTGGGAATTGTGATGATTTTTCTATTGTTTGTAGAATAGGTTATGAGAACTTTTTTTTAAAATTTATAAAAGGGAAGCCTGTCTCTGTTGTGCTGGAAAATTTGGGCACACCCAGACCACTGGCATTTGGGTTACTCATAAAAAAATATTCAAGGAGAGAATAAATTTAAGGAAAATGTCAAGGCTTGTGCATTACTGTTTGTTTTCCAAAGCCAGAGGGGAAATGCCACTGTGGTGGCAAGAAAAATGTTTTGCTATTCCCCTCTCCCATTTGATATAAAAAAAAGATATTTATTTTTAAAATTTAGTACATTTGCTAAAAATTAACACAGAGGTGGGTTTTCAGCTAATTAACCTACTCTCAAAAAAAGGCAGTAGGGAAATACTTATTAATGCCTAAGCCGTAAAATATACAAAAATGCAGGCAATATTTCATTGTGACACCCAGGAGACCCGTGTGTGACACAATATAGAGTCTATGTGTATCTCACTCTCCACAGGAATTAATTTTGAAGCAGCAGAATGCTGTGAATTGGCTGTAAAACAATGTTGAAGAAACTCAACATAGAACAGAAGGCACACTTTCCTTAGGAAGAATGCTGATAAAATTTTAATGAACTAACATGTTGTCATGGGGATTTGTTGCTATTCATTAATTCATTGTGCAGTTCCTCTATAGTTTTGCTGAAGTTGAGTGACAAATTGTCAAGTAGCTGTTCAGGTGGTTTACATTGCCTCATTGATACCCTAAATTTAGGGGGTAAATTCTTTTTGAGATTTACCCCATTGCATGTGGGGTAACATTTTTCAGCACCATGTGCATTCAATTGTATTTCAAATGAAGCTCCATCTCTAGGGTAGGCCTTTGACTCTGCAAAACAGTGGAAATAATCACAAAATGATTGACAGCTCTGGTCACAGATGGGGACTACCATAGGAGCCAGGGCTGGGGAAGTCTCTACCATACAAAATAGTCAACTGGCTGCCTATGTGTTAGGGTAAAATTCTCAGTATGAAAGAATAAGTCAATCATAAAATTGAAGAATGCCAGAGCTTGGAGGGATCTCAAAATTTGTCTAATGAACCAGTTGGGTTCATTATTCATATGAGAAAAATGAGAAGGCCCAGAGAGATAAAAAGTTACAGAAGATGTGATAGGCAGAGAAAGGATTAGAAACTAAGTATTTTGATTTACATCTTTTTTTTTTTTACGAAAGGGCCTCCCTAGGTTTCTTGTCTTATTCTTTTCACTTCCAATAGCCTTCATGTTTTCCCCCTTGAAATTAGCCTTAATGGCAAAATAATGTGAAACAATATCCCTGGGGTCTAGGGACACAGCCAGGGGTGGCTTATCATCAACCCTCATATTGTTTTTTTAAATGCATATTAATGTTATGCTATAAAGAACCAAGTTTGTAGAATTCCCCAAGTCTTTGAGCAAAATGGATGCTTTATGAAGATTTGGAAAACTTATCTAATACTTTATATTCCCCTTGGCTGCATAGCCAGTCTATGATAACCAGGTGAGGATGATAGACAAAAAGCAGTCAGAGCACAGATTTTTTAAAAATTTCTTTATTGTTGAAAGTATTACAGATGTCCCCTTTTTCCCCCTCATTGACCCCCTCTGCCCTGCTCCCACCCACTCCCCAGGACTTCACCGCACTACTGTCTCTGTCTATGGGTTATGCATATATGCATATAAATTCTTTCGTTAATCTCTGAGATTCATCAGTTTGTTGCATGCTTCCATGTCTCTGGATCTATTTTGTTTGTCAGTTTATTTTGTTCATTAGATTCCACATATAAATGAGATCAAGCGATACTTATCTTTCTCTGACTTAGCATAACACTCTCCAGGTCCTTACCACATGTGTCCTTATCCTAGTTACCATTAAACAACATTGAAGGGACTCGATTCCTGCCTCTGTGCCCCGGTGGAGGCCAGCCGAAGGGACAAGCACACACCATTCCGTGGTGATGGTGGCACTGGGAAACAGCCCGTTGGGAAAAAAAACCACCACCTGCCTCCAAACAATCATATTTGCAGAGACAGCAAAAGTGAGGATGGAGAGGTTTTTGTTTTTGTTTTTATCCTATCTTCCTCCCACCTGTGAATTGTTTGAGGATATCAGTTTTACATAAATGTGTTGACTTCCCACTTCTGCAGAACACCGAGGAGACTCAAATTCATAATATGCAAATACACTAAATGCCCAAAGCAAAATGCTAGAGAAGAATTTAAAAAAAAAATAATTAAGAATTCAGAATTAAACTCCAATAGCTTCATTTTTTATTCTACATGCTTACTACTCAGTGTAGCCATTGGACCGTCAGCATCACCTGGGATCTGCTAGAAATACAGCATCTCAGGGCCCACCCCAGACTTAACGAAATCAGAATGTGCCTTTTAATAAGATCCCCAGATGATTCATATGCACATTAAAGTTTGAGAAGCTCTGGGCTACATAATACCAACGGAGCGTCCTTACATGTAGAGCTAATAACACACATAACATATAACCCAAAAAGTGACACTTACTAGCATCTTACCTCTCTGTTGTTCCCAGCAGGCAAGCATAATTACTACTCTATTGCATTCTACTTTTTAAAAAGAAGTTTCTATTGCTACATTTAAAAGCTTGTTTAACCGGTATTGTGTATATAACAAAAATATTTGCTATTTTTGACTTCCTCACAAGAAATGCAATGCTTGTAAAATACCAATACAACTTTCTTTGCTAATGGCTATATTCAATTAATAGCAGCTGCTAACATTCACTGGGGGCTCTTTATGTGCCAGGCACTGCACAACATAGATTATGTACATTACCCCAATTCATCTTCTCCACAGCCCAAAGATGTGGGCAAAAATATCATCTTCATTTTATAGGAGGAGAATTTAAAGTGCAGAGGTTAAGTAATCTGAGAACACAGTTAGCAAGTAAAAGTGAAATATGAACCCACAAAAGTGGGATCTGCCATACATCATACTAGTTTTTGGTTAAACCATTAGAATTGGAAAACAATGCCTAGACAAAAACATAAGTATTTCTTCAACCTAACATCAGTCTTCAACCATGACATGTTTTTATTTTTTAGAAACCCTAATGACTAATAATTACATGTCTGCTATACCTGTAAAAGCTTTTTTAAAAAGAGTGATTAGTGCCAGGCCAAAATGGCTCAGTAGTTGAGCATCAATCTATGAACCAGGAGGGCATGGTTCAATTCCTCGGTCAGTGCACATGCCCAGGTTGCAGGCTCCATCCTTCGTGTGAGGCATGCAGGAAACAGTTGATCAATTATTCTCTCTTATCACTGATGTTTCTATTTCCTTCTCCCTTCTCTCTAAAATTAATTAAAAATATTTTTAAAAAACTATATTAAGCAGTTAAGATTTATAATGCTCATCATTAACTTTAAATAAGATTTGAAGTCTTAGAAGATGATAAAAATTATTGGTACCCCTTGACTTAGTAATTTTACCTGAAGCAAATACATTCTAGAATAAAAAGCAGAAATAAATCAGAAGTAAGAGTTATGCCTCACAGTCATTTATGTCTTTTCAAATTTAACTAATATGAACTCCAACATTAGAGTATTACATAAGTGAATCATGGTGTATTCATATATTAAAATATAAAATTGTGCCCTAAACGGTTTGGCTCATTGGATAGAGCATCGGCCTGCAGACTCAAGGGTCCCAGGTTCGATTCCAGTCAAGGGCATGTACCTTGGTTGTGGGCACATCCCCAGTGGGGAGTGTGCAGGAGGCAGCTGATCAATGTTTCTCTCTCATCGATGTTTCTAACTCTCTATCCTTTTCCCTTCCTCTCTGTAAAAAATCAATAAAATATACTTAAAAAATAAATAAATAAAATAAATAGATAAATAAAATAAAATATAAAATTGTATTTGCAAAGAATTTGCTATGATGTGGAAATTTAGTTCATTAAATAAAAAAGGTTGGGTACTATTTACATAAAATGTCATACATTTTTCTCTGATATATATTCTAAAAGTAATTACCTATGAAAGTTGATGTTAAGTTTATATTGTTCTTTATTCTTTATATTTTTGTGTATTGCCCAAAATACATAGGCACCTACACTAATAAAAGAGAAAGATGCAAATTGACTGTACCTTCGCAATGCCCATCAGCCAATCAGGAGTGAGTATGCAAATTAACACAACAAAGCTAGCGGTTAATTTGCACACACAGGTGCTGAGCGGCCAGGGGTGGAGCTGGATGCTTGCGTCACCATGGTGACAACGCAGGTGTTCTGCACTGCCCCAGCCACTCGGGGCCTCTGGGCAGCGTGGGAAGGCGGAAAGGCGGCTTCAGCTGGAGCAAAGGCAGTGCTGGCAGCCAGGGGAAGGAAGGCCCATTCTTGCACGAATCTTGGTGCATCAGGCCTCTAGTTATTCTATAAGTAACTTTATAATTTTCAAACCAAGAAAATTACATTCTCTATTAATTAAGTGCCAAGAGTCAGTTTGACTATTTCTTAAAATTTTACAAAATATATTTAAGTTTCAAACATTTTGCACTGTACACAGCAGAAACTTTGGCTCATTCAACATTTTCCTGAGTGAACACATGCAAGTAAAAAGCCTCGTTTGGATAAAGCCAGCAAGCACTTATTCGAAGATTTCAGGCTTGCATATTGTTAATTATGGGCTGCCCTTTAGTTTATGTACATAGTAGATATTTGTCTTGATACATAAAACACAGAGAGACTATGAAGTATAGCAGAATAAAGCCTGCATAGATTTTAGCTGATGTCACTGGAGAGTTCTATTGGGCCCTATTTGCAAGCAGTTAGAGATTTAAAGCCTCATTATCATTTTCTCATTTTAAGACAGAAACCATTGCCACTTAAATATCCTCTTTATTTCTTCTCTTAAACTATTAATGATCATGAATGGTTCAAAACAAATTTCCCTTTGAAATTCTCAGTTCTGAGTGCATGTTTTGTCATACACAAGGCACAATTTCACTCCCCATATTTAGGTCCATTTCCCTGTCAGTGGGGCTCCTAGTAACTTCCCAAATAATTTCTGTGAGCACATACATAGTTCCCAGGTGCATTTTTTCCCCCTAAAGAGATTACTATAAACATCAGGCAGGTGGGGGGCGGGGGGATCACTAACAATCAGGTTAAATTCGGGTGATCTAGCTATTTTCAGCATAGAGAGCTATGTTCCAGAACCCTATGTTAGCAAAACTTACATGAACAGTCAAATCCTTGCTTTTTAAATGTAGACACAAAAGAATGTCCAAAGCAATGGATGACATGTCATCATGTGATTCCCCAGTAATTAATTTGTTACAAGCCCCACAAATAAAATAAGTGTTGAATAATACACCGTCTTCTGTTGTCAGAAGCATCCCTCATCTCATTCTGCTTCTCTGGCTCCTGACATTATTTTTTGGTTACTGGTTGACAGTTCAGTGCCTTGAATGTTGCTCTCGCTGTAGGGTTAGCAGGATAATTGACAAACCACAGGGATTGGATCCCTGGATTAGGATGACCGGACTGTCAAAACAACCATGACATACTCTCACATCTGCTGCAGCTGCAAGTCAAGGCTGTGAGGAAAGCATTTACCTTGGCAGGGCCAGATGGAAAGTATTTCATTTAAAATACTTCCCACTGAAAAGTATATTTCAGCAAGGAACAGGAACAATGTAATATCATTTTTAAATATAATTCATGAAAAGATATAATGCATTGAAAAACATAATTCACAGAAAAAATTCACCACCGTCAAAATGAACTCAAGAATGTATTATAAATAAACATCCTAGAGTCTTATTTTACTTACCAAAACATGTCATTTGAATTTCATAAGATGTCTTTAACTTTTATCAGGAGAATGACATGTATTGGGGAGAACTCTATCTGTACTGAAAAGGATATGTTTATGAGATAGTATGTATGTATGTGTATATTATGTATGCACACAATCAAGGAGGAGTGTGTTAACAATCCCTCTTTATGCTGCAAGTATAATTTTGTTTAAAAACAATCTTGTAAACTTTAAATAAAATTGATGCATATATGCAATTCATGTTAATGAGCAGCACGCCCTAAGTTGTGATGATCCATTAGGGGGCTGTAAACAGTTCCATCTTAAGGAACATAGTTAAAAATGGTTAAAAAAAACTCTAAATTTGCCACTTTAAATGTTGTCTCTAGATTTTCAGATTCCTATCATAGATCTTTGAAATGACAGCTCAAGTGACATCTATTTATAATGCAGGCAAATTCTCTGTATGAAAACATAGATTGCAAAACCGTTAAAGGGAAATTAAAATGCAAATACAAAAAAGGGTTATTTACTTAGTTCTGTGCCAGCTAACACATGGGATGTGGACACCTAGGATTAGAAGGATCCAATTATTTTTAAAATATGAAACTTAAAGAACTTATTCATGCACCACTTGGGTCTTGGAATATGATCAAAATAGTTTTGGAATAGTTAATCAGTATTTTTTCCATTAGAGTCAAATTTTTCAAAACATTAAAAAGAAAGAGCAAGAAAGCCTGAGTGAATATTATTTACTGACAGACACTTCAGTTTAACAAATACTCAAATGTTCAAAAACACAGATTGGAATAAGATGGCTTTAAATTATCCATTTTTATCTTGATAAAGTGACATTTTTTGGAAAGTTTCAATAACATTTGTGAAGAAAAAAAAATCACAAAATTTGTTAGTCCCAAACAAGTCAGTCTTATTTTTCTAGTACTATGCCTCAAAATATCATTCTGGAACAAACATTAAATATCCTCATATTTTAATAGATATTTTGTCTTTTTTTAAAAAAAAGAACTTGGGTCTAGAGTTGGAAGTAATATCTAAGTAGAGTGGTCTAAAAGATAGAGTACATTTTCAGAAACTTGTAATTGGTAAATACCAATCTTTAAAAGAAAATACTACAAGCATTCAGAAGCATTGCTTCATATGGTAGGGCAACACATAGACCCTTATACCTCAAAGTGATTTTGTCCAGTGTTAGTTAGAAGAAAAGATACTGCCGGCTGCATGGCCAGCGTGGCTCAGTGGTTGAGCGGAGACCTATGAACCAGGAGGTCAAAGTTTGATTCCTGATCAGGGCATATGCCTGGGTTGCTGCTTGATCCCCAGTAGGGGGCATGCAGGATGCAGCTGATCAATGATTCTCTCTCATCATTGATGTTTCTATCTCTCCCTCTCCCTTCCTCTCTGAAATCAATAAAAATATTTTTTAAAAAAATAAAATATATCAAATGTAATTTAATCTTAATTATGTCACCATGATTAGGCAGGGCAGGTATTAACACTGTTTTTTTGAGGCCAGAAAAATGAAAGGTTAAATGACATCTATATGTTGCAAAGCCAGGACTTGAACCCGGTCTGAGTAACAGAGTTTGCTCCTTTTCCTAGAACATAATTAAGGCGTGTTCCCCCACACATGAAAGCAACGTTCTCTCATATTGCATTTTTTCTTTATGCAGTTCATGCACCATATGAGGACATTTCCAGTAAATGATCAGAGAGCCAACAGAAACAGACTTATAGAAACAATGACTAAAGGTGTCACTCATTGGCAGAGCAGAGGGGAATGGGGTAATGGGTGAAAAGTGTGAAGGGGTATATAGTCAATGATATTGTGATAATTACACACAGTGAGAAATTATTACTAGAATTAGTAGGGTGATTGTATTATAAAGTGTAAAAATGTTGTATCTCTATATTGTATACCTGAAACTAATATAATTAATATTTCATACCAACTATACTTAAATTTAAGAAGAAGAAGAGAGAGAGAGAGAGAGAGAGAGAGAGAGAGAGAGAGAGAGAGAGGGAAAGAGAGAGAGAGAGAGAGAGAGAGAGAGAGAGAGAGAGAGAGAGAGAGAGAAAGGAAGGAAGGAAGGAAGGAAGGAAGGAAGGAAGGAAGGAAGGAAGGAAGGAAGGAAGGGAGGAAGGAAGGAAGGAAGAAAATAGACAGGCATAGACCAGATTATTTGGCGACAATAACAGTACATTTTTAAGAATATCCCAACACACCCTGGCTGGTGTGGCTCAGTTGGTTGAGTGTCATCCTATGAACCAAGAGGTTGCCAGTTCAATTCCCAGTCAGGGCTATGCCTGGGATTGCATTCCAATTTTACAGATGAGCAATACCAACTTTAAATTTATTCAAAATGATCCCAAAGTCATATTATTATAATGGGGGGAGGGGACAGGAAGAGTCTTCTTTCCATTCAATTACCCTGCTTGTCTATTCTCAACATTATCACATTACCCCCACATTACTATTATCATACTACTGTCTATGATGCAGTTCTAAATATTTAGGTGTTGGACCAATAGAAGTTCTAAAACTTGATGAAGGACTCTACCCCCAGGCTGGACTATATTTTAACTGTAGAAGAACAATTAAGCAATTATT
Source organism: Myotis nattereri (assembly GCF_964212035.1). NCBI lineage: Eukaryota > Metazoa > Chordata > Mammalia > Chiroptera > Vespertilionidae > Myotis > Myotis nattereri. The sequence goes on from NC_138081.1 coordinate 21,314,044, forward strand.
CAGCTTTTCAAATTCTTCAGTATCAACCTATGCTTAGAGTTCATATTTGTGGTACTCCTAGAAAGTGTCTGACACACAGTAGGTGTTCTTTTCTTTTCTCAAGCACGTGGCTAAATATTTTTTTTATTACACTATGAAAATTTTCTTAATTAGTAGAATTTTCCAAATTAAAAATTCAGTAACAACCAAAAAGTATATGAAATTGAAGTCAAGTTATAACAGGTATAAAATTCATGATCACAGCTGTTTTTGCTCTGGTTGGAAAATAATTAATTCTGTTAGAAGTGGGGGTTTTGGTATTTGTGGATATGTTTAATGAAATTACTGTCTACCTCAACTGAAATAACTTTTTTAATAAAGACAAGTTAAAAGAAAATATACAAAACCAATAATTCAAATTAACACATCATGAATATGTCAATAATAAGGAAAACAAAGATTTCTGAATACTTTAGGCAACTAATTTTTTTACTAAAAATACAAACAAACTCATTTAGCTACTTATATGGTACTGATCTTGATCTCTACCACAATATTTTCAGCAGGAAAAAAAGAACAGAGAAAGGAACAACCCTGATGAAAAAAAAAAAGGATAGAGCAGTTAGGGTACAAAGATGTTGATAAAAAAATAAAAATAAAGAGAGAGAAAATGAAATATAAATTACAGAATGAAATCTAGAAAATGATGCTGAAGAGCAAGACCAATCCCTTGATTGAAAGAGGTTGTTAAATACCCTAACAAAAAAATTCAAAGAGATTGAATGACTTCTATATGACCCAAATTTGTAACAATTAATTTCTTACTGGCAGGAACTAGGTGTCTGGATTTACTGTTCAGTGACTCCCAGAGAAGTGTGTAAAGGGCAGTGGAGAGCCCTAACCAATTTGGCTCAGTGGATAGAGCATAGGACCACAGACTCAAGGGTCCCAGGTTCAATTCCAGTCAAGGGTATGTACCTTGGTTGGGGCTCAATCCCCAATGGAGGTATGCAGGAGGCAGCTGATTGGCATTTCTCTCACTGATGTTTCTGACTCTCTATCCCTCTCCCTTCCTCTCTGTAAAAAAATCAATAAAAATATATTTTTAAAAAAAAACACAAGAAAAAACTAGTTATTTAAAAAAGTTTTTAAAAGAGCAGTGGAGAAATACAACTCCAGATAGTGAACAGTACAGAAAGGTTGTGAGAATGGCCACATCTCTCTAGTTTTTATTTTTATTAAATTTATTGGGGTGACATTGGTAATAGCATCACATAGGTTTCAAGTGTACATTTCTATGATACATGATCTGTATATTGCATTGTGTGCCCACCACCCACAGTCAAATCGTGTTCCATCACCATATATTTGGCCCCCTTTTCCCTTCACTACTCCCCCTACCTCCTTCCCTCTGGTAACTACCACACTCTATCCTATGTCTATGAGTTTCAGTTTTATATCTCACATATGAGTGAAATCATATGATTCTTGGCTTTTTCTGACTCATTACACTTTAGTATAATATTCTCAAGGTCCATCCACGTTGTTGCAAATGACAGTATTTCATCCTTTCTTATGGCTGAGTCGTATTCCAATATATACATTCCACATCTTCTTCATCCAATCAATCCTCTATCAAGTAACACTTTGGTTGTCTCTATGTCTTGGCTACCTTGAACAATGCTGCAATAAACATAGGGATACATATATATTTGTGAATAAATGTTTACAAGTTTCTTGGGTAGATACCCAGAAGAGGAATTTCTGGGTCATATGGTAACTCTATTCTTAATATTTTGAGGAATCACCATACTATTTTCTATAGTAGCTATACCAATTTGCATTCCCACCAAAAATAAATAAGGTTTCTTTTTTCTTCACAACCTCTCCAACACCTGTTATTACTGTCTTGTTGATAATAACCATTTTAACAGGTATTTCAGTGTGGTTTTAATTTGCATTTCTCTAATAGCTAGTGAAGTTGATAATCTTTTCATTTATGCCTGTTGGCCATTTGTTGGTCTTCTTGGGAGAGGTGTCTGTTCATGTCCTCTGCCCATTTTTAAATTGGATTTTTTGGTGTTGAGTTGTATGAGTTCTTTACATATTTTGGATATTAACCCCTGTTGGAGCTGTTGTTTGCAAATATCATCTCCCATTTGGCTGGGTGTGTTTTTATTTTGTTGTCAGGTTTTTTTGCTGTGCAGAAGCTTTTTAGTTTGATATAGGTCCATTTATTTTTTCCTTTACTTCCCTTGTCTTTGGGGTCAAATCCACAAAATCTTAACTAAGACTAAGGTCCATAGTTTAGTACCCATGTTTTCTTCTATGTAATTTATTGTTTCAGATCTTATATTTAGGCCTTTGATCCATTTTCAATTACTTTTTGTACATGGGACACACTATAATCTAGTTTCATTCTTTTTGCATGTTGCTTTCCAATTATCCCAGCACCATTTATTGAAGAGGCTTTCTGCTTTCTTGTCTCCATTGTGTGTTTTTGGTTCCTTTGTCAAAAATCATATATATATATATATATATATATATATATATATATATATAATGATTTTATTTCTAAGCTATTAATTCTGTTCCATTATTCTGTGTGTCTATTTTTCTGCCAATACCATGCTGTTTTAATTATTGTATAGTTGTAGTATAATTTGAAGTCAGTTAGTGTGACACCTCCAACTTTGTTCTCTTTACTCAGGATTGCTTTGTCTATTCAGGGTCTTTTTGTGGTTCCATACAAATCTGATGATTCTAGTTCTTCAGTCCTATTCCTTCTAGTTCCTTGAGTGAAATAATGCCAAAAAGGAAGAGGAATGAAAAGAAGGGCTAGAGGAAGGGTGGGGGAGAGGAATTAAGAATAGAGTTTAAACACCACAGGGACCCATTGGTTTCATGCAGACCTAGCCAGAACATAACACATATGCCTTTTGGGAATTTTAATATATATATATATATATATATATATATATATATATATATATATCACATATTTGTATGTAAACACATATTTCTTTTAAAGAAAATAATATCTTGTGGGTATTATCCCTGGGTATGAATCAAATGTTATGTTACCAAAGTAGGTGTACATACCAAACATTTCAAATTTCTTAGGTTGATTTTTGTGTGTATTTTTAAAAGCGTCATAAGCAAAAAATTCAAATAAGCTTTAACTTTTACAGCCTGAGAAGCAATATAGTCAGAAAGTTAGCTCTAAGATGCCTGAGGGGGCAAACAGTTATTTAATGAGGACAAATGGAATAAAATTAAAATGCAGCCTAATAAAATAACTTCTAAATATAATGTTAGCTAAGTCATGTGCCTCAAATAATATTTTTGCTCAAAGGTGCATACATGTAATCTGAGCAAAATAAAAATATAAATGAAAGAGAAGAAAGAAAATGATAGAGAATTCTTAGCCATTATATTATAGTAATAAGGAAGAGGTAGAAAAATGTAAATAAATTATAAGATTTTTTATTATGATATATCTCCATCCCTCCCCAATAAAATTTTCTCATGCGAAATCAGGATGCTTAAGATATCAAAAAGATCTGGGAATACGCCTCAGACATAAAAAATTCAACTCTCATTGTGAAGAGAACTTGAACACAGAATTTTTACAAATAGTTCATTAGCTTCAAGTCTGATTAGAATTCTATAGACCAAAGCCCTATAATTATTGTTTGATTTTAATTTGTTGTGATATATACAAGCCAGGCCTCAGCAGTCTTTAAATGTCACTGTATTTCCTAAGATCAGGAGTATCTCAACACCTTATAGTTCAGTCCCAACTGGCCTCCAGGAAATCCAGAAAGAGCCCAATAAAATAAAAGAATTCACAATAATTGGCATTTAGGCTAGTTAAATATATTTGTAACTCCTACTTCCCAAACACTCTTAAGGAAGCTCATGTCAATAGTTTGATAAAGGAGTCATTACAGGTTGGGGCATTTGGACTGGGGCCTAAGCATTGCCTCCCTGCAACAGTTGATTGGTGAGACCACCTAGCAAGGAAACCCTGTGCCTTCCTCCAACCTTCAGTACATACATTTTCAGGGACTTTAATTTTTTAGATATTTTAAAAATACATTTTTATTTTAGAGTGGAAGGGAGAGGGAGAGAGAGAAACATCAATGATGAGAGAGAATCATTGATAGGCTATCTCCTGCATGCCCCCTACTGGGGACCAAGCCCTCAACCCAGTCATGTGCCCTGACTGGGAATCAAACTGTAACCTCCTGGCTTATAAATTGACCCTCAAACACTGGGCAACACTGGCTGGGCTTGCAGGGGCTTTTAACCCACACATAGAAGACTTCATGAGGCCAGGGAAGATGTGCTGATTTTCTACCTGCCCATGCCATAACCCAGTGGTGGTGCCACTGTGGGACTGCTTGACAATGCAGTCCTGGGAACTGAGTAGGCCTCACTCCAAGATCTACCAGGCAAAGCTTCTCCTTCTCTCAGCTCTGCCTGCTCATTAACATCAAAGCTATTTCCTGACCACAAAAGATGGCCCCACTTCGCTGGTGTGCCTGCGTCAAATCCACATTGAACAATTTCCTATTCCGTCACCCAAACACCAAGTAGCCACCAATCTGAATGAACTTAGACTCTGTGTGTTAACAGATAGATTTCAAGAAATATTTTTGAGCAAATAAATCAAGTTACAAAAATCGCCACAGTATAAGTACATGTACAAAAATACATAGATAAATAAAAAGTGAAAACCAGAGAGAGGGGAAGGAGGGAGGATTCATAGAAAGATTCCAAATGTCAATGTTTTCTATCTTGAAAAACAAAAAAGGAAGATCAAACTTCTCCTTCTGGGAAGGTGGAGTAGATATACTGTTCCCCATACCTCCTACTCAATAACAACTAAAAACCCTGAACATTCCATTTAACATAAGACTCTGAAAGGTAGAAAGGAGAAGAGAAGGCAAACAAGCTAGGAATCTCAGCACTCCGCCCCCTCAAAAAAAAAAAAAGAAAAGGAAAGACAAGGTAGAGAGATCTCTGTGTTTTCTTTATACCTTATACAGATATTAACTTTCATTAGCTGTTAGGGAAATGCAAATTTAAAACATATGAAACATCACTATACACCTATCAAATTGGCTAAAATAAAAAATAGTGACAACATCAAATGCTGATGAGAATACAAATAAACTAGATCTACCATAAATTGCTGGTGAGAATTAAAATGATATAGCTTCTCTGGAAAACAGTTTGACAGTTTCTTTGGGAAAACATAGAATTAAATGGGTAGCTACCACACAACCTAGCAATTGCACTTCTGGGCATTTACTCTGGGGCTAAAAAGCTGTGGTATATCCATATCATGGAATATTATTCTGCAATGAAGAACAAATTAGTGAAATGTGAAACAACTTAGATGACTATCTAGAGAATTATGCTGAGGAAAACAAAACAGTCCCAACGGGTTGCATATTGTATGATTCCATTTCTATAAGATTTATGAAATTACAAAATTATGGACAAGTTGACAGATTAGTGTTTGCCAGGGGTTAAGGACAAGGGGTGGGGTGGTTGGGGAATACTAGGTCCGACCATAAAAAGACAATATGGTAGATTATTGTGGTGATGGAAATGTTCTGCATCATGACTGTATTAAAGTCAATACACTATTTATGATATTGTTCTATAGTTTTACAAGATGTGACCATAGGGGTAAATTGGACAAAGGCATATGGAATGTTTCTTTATTATTTTTTACAACTGCATGTGAGCCTACAATTACCTCAAATCAAAAAGTTTATTTAAAATATACGTATACTGAAGCAAATTATGAGATATTTTGGCATAATTTTAATGTTAGATTTTGGCATTTCAAAGGATATTCATGCTGCAGAACTCATAAAGATAAAAATACATATACACTTTTCAATTGTGGATTGTTCTTTTACTTTAATTAAAATAAACTCTCAAAAGCTTTTTGAGCCATAAAACCCCATTTAAAGATGAGAGTTTTTTCCAAGTGGTTTATATTTCAGATACACCATCTATTGCACACTCACAAACTCAGATGACTAGTTCTCTTCACATCCATTAGGTAAATGAGGACAACTGGAGTTGGGAAAGGTGGATTTATTGAAGAAATACCTTATAACTAGTTACTGAGCAACTGAGAGCAGAACCCCATTTTTATAAAATTATCCAGAGTTGCCACCATCAGAGTAGGATCACAGTAGAATACTTTCCTAGTGGGAATGTAAAATGATCCATTCCAATTGTGGAAGTTTCTGGAAGCTAGTTTGGCAGTTTCTTTAAAAAAAATACACATGAAAGTATCATAGAATAAATCGTAGGATAAATGTTAAGGAGTAGAGTCAGAGGATGATAAGAGCCATTCTATTCTAGTGGAGATATGAAAAGGAGACAGAAGAAAGCTAAGGTAAGCAATCAGTCATGAGCACCCACAAGGGGAGTGGACCTTAGGGATATGAAAACATCCAAGTACATCTGGGGGAAACCAGAGACCATGAGTGACAGCACCCTACTTCCTTGGGCATTTCATAGGAAAGACAGCAAACATCTTTGAGAAGGCAGGCATTGGGCATGATGCCATAGTCAACGTGGCAGCAGGTGGTGAGTTACAAAGAAATGAGGTATGATGCTAAGCAAAATAAGCCAGTCAGATAAAGACAAGTGTCACATGATCTCACTCATATGTGGAATCTAATGAGCAAAAAAACTGATGAACAAAATAGATCCAGAGACATAGAAGTATAGGACAGATGGACAAATCTCAGAGGGAAAGTGGAGGTGGGGAAGAGGGGTTCATGATTAACCAAAGAACTTACGTGCATATGTGCATAACCCATGGACACAGACAATAGTGTGGTGAAGGCCTGGAAGGGGGAGGGGTGAAGAGGATATAGAGTGGAGGGGTTAATGAAGGGGGGCATAAGAAACCATCTGTAATACTTTCAGCATTAAAGATAAATTTAAAAAAAACAACAACACACAAATAAATGAGGGAGCTGCTTAGGAGGGTAAGCCTGGAAGGACCTTGAAACTCCATAGTGATGCAGAAGTAATAGCTTTGAATGGGGCAGGGAGACTCAAGGAAATGAGAGTCCTAGAAAAGGTCAAAGATCAAGAAGCCAGAAAAAAAAGTTTCCCTTTGAAAGAAACAACCCTCAATATGTGTGAACTTTAACTTTATCCAAGTGACACTAATTATTTACAAGGAAGGCACTGTTTTAACCAAAAAAAAGATTAGGTTATTTTTATTTGTAAAAATATTTTCATTCCCCATAAGGTACATGAAGCTCCAGAGCAAGTTATGCCAATTGCATACTCAAACTAATCTTAACTCCACCCAGTTCTCTTCACTTCCACTACCACCATCCTCGTCTACTTCACCATTAATCTGGACTCATACTAGCCTCATAACAGGTCTACATAGTACTGTTTTTGTCCACTTCCAATCTATTCTCCATAACTATTACAGTCATCTTTAAATATACTATCCCCCTCCTACTCTAACTCCTAAATACATTCTCATTGATCTTGGATCACATCTAAGCTCCTTGACATTGCCTTTGAGACATTTAGTGATCAAGCCACACCTGCCTCTTCACCTTGTCTTGTTCCACTCTTGCCCTCACCTAATTTGCTTAGCCATACTGGCCTCCTTTACGTCCTCCAGTGGTCCAAAAGCTGTCCCTCTTAAGCTTCTGTGTAGGGCTGCTCTTTACCTACCTAAGTCTTCATCAACCTCCATGTTCCAGTCGTAACTCCCCTTTATAAAGAGAACTTTCCTTGGCCCTCAATTCTAAGTTAAGTTGCTCATTATACTCTCCTAACACTCTAATATATTTTCTTTTATAGCAAGCACTAGAGGCCCAGTGCACAAATCCCCTTGGCCTGGCCTGCAGGGATCAGCCAAAACAGGCCCAGTGCACGGATTTATCCAGGGCGTCTCTGGCCTGTCTCATCCAGTCCCGATCAGCCGGACCCCAGCAGCAAGCTAACCTACCAGTCAGAGCGTCTGCTCCCCTGGTGGTCAGTGTGCATCACAGCAACTGGTCGAACGGTCGAACAAATGGTCAGACACTTAGCATATTAGGCTTTTAGTACATAGGATTCCTCAACATGTAATTACTTGCTTATTTGTCTGCTTATTTAAGTTGCACTAGCTGTAAGTTCTCTAAGAGTATAAGAGGAGGAACACTATTTTGTACATTATTGCAATTCCAGAATCTGACACAAAAAAATGTTTCTCAATAAGTGTCTAATGAATAAATGAATGAATGAATAATGAATTAATGCAGTTTGTCACTTGATAGATGAATAGCAGCATTAGATTAAAAGAATAAATTAAATAAATAGACAATGAAAGTTTCTTACCTGTTGAAGGAGGTCATCAAGAGGACATGATCACCAGTTGACCTGAGTGCAGGACCCCAGCAATCTGGGGCTCCCACACCCTTCTTTTCTTGTCTTGGAATGTGAATTTCACTTGTTTCCCTGCCTTAGAAGCTACCCCAGGGACACAGATTTGAGATCATAATATGTTGCTGAGATCATCTGGACCAGCCATGGGCAAACTACTGCCGCGGACCGGATCCGGCCCATTTGAAATGAATAAAACTAAAAAAAAAAAAAGACCGTACCCTTTTATGTAATGATGTTTACTTTGAATTTATATTAGTTCACACAAACACTCCATCCATGCTTTTGTTCCAGCCCTCTGGTCCAGTTTAAGAATCCATTGTGGCCCTCGAGTCAAAAAGTTTGCCTACCCCTGATCTGGACAGTCAATATATCTGACTCTATAAACTTTAAGATTTGGGGGGTGGGGTGGAGATCTATGCCTCATGCAGCTGTCAAAGATAAGCTTCCTGCCACCTACCATTCTGGAGCAATATGACTCTCCCTTGTTTCTCTCCTGGTCTTCTGGACAGTGCCAGTTTTCAAACCAACATTACCCTGCAAATAGGAACACCAACACACACCCAGCTTCTCTAAAACCTAATCAAACCCAGTTAGGGAATATTTGATTAGTGAATAAATTATTACTGATACATTTACAAGATGTCTAGATATATGCATATATCTGGAGACTGTAATTTCCACAATCTGCACAAAATTATTTAATTTGGTGATTCATACTAACATATCGGTAGTCAAATATTTTATCCTAGAGGCCCGGTGCATGAAGTTTATGCACTCAGGAGAGTCCCTCAGCCTGCCCTGTGCCCTCTCACAATCCAGGAGTGGGAAGCAGGCCTAAACCATCAGTCAGACATCCTTAGTGCTGCCAAGGAGGTGGGAGAGGCTTCTGGCTAAGTGGCACTCGCCCTGTGGGAGCACACTGACCATCAGGGGGCAGCTCCTTCGTTGAGCCATCTGCCCCCTGGTGGTCAGTGCACGTCATAGCGACCAGTCATTCCACCATTTGGTTGATTTGCATATTAACCTTTTATTATATAGGATGACAATGTTGAATGTACATACTGTTGTTATTTTTTACAATTTTTTAAATATATGTAAAAAATAAATTTCAAATCAATCTTTCATGAAGTCCCCTGGAAGGAGTTCCAAAAATAAAAGGTGAAATCCATCCTCAGGTATGAAGATGTTTCTCTACAGGAAAAAAACAGTTGATAAATACTTCCTCAGATAAATGACAGACAGTACTTTATGGGAGGGAAGAGTTAAAACACAGGTGAGTATAATAAAATCTTAGGGCAGCATTTATATTTCACAGTTGTTGATACTGATATTAAAGCTGTGCTAAGAGGATAAAATAACTTACAAAATAACCCAGTCACAAAGCAAGAGAACATTTAATTAAAAAAGAAAAGTGAATTCTTAGAGAATTATTTCCATTAGTAGAAAAAGAATTAACATTTTAGTGCACAAAATGATGATAATTTTGCCTTAATCCCACTATTTAGCCCATTTAAATCTCCTCTGATTAAAGATAATTCCAGCATTTTAAAGATCAAAGCTTCTCTGCTGGTTGATGAGTTTCTAGGCCCTAATTTTACAATCTTAGTCAAACCATACAGTCTTAAAAAAAATTTCAATTTGAGAAAGCAGGAGTATTACCTCTCCCAACAGAGAGAAAATAACAATTGTCCGTGCATAAAATCACTTTTCCAGTAAATGATACATGCTAGTCAAATTGCTCATTAATTATCCCACCCATGCCCTGGGCTGGAACTCCCTGTTTTTTCTTAACTTGCCAGGAGCGGTTTCATTGGACACTAACTTATAAATGTGCCACTATTTCTCCAAACTCAGAACATGTAACAAATATCTCCCCTTCTGTCACCCTCCCTTTAAAAATATATAATCATCATCCAGGAGGGATTATTTCAAAATCCTTAATTCTACAAATGAGAAACTAAGTTCTTCATATAACTCACACAGTTTATTTATCTTATTCTGAACAAAGATACAGAAATTGAGGGTACATATCAGCAAACTGTGTGGGGCCACTGCAGCCAGAGTTGTATTTGGCTCCAATATGCAGGCTTTATTTTTCTCACCTTTTCCCAGGCCCAAGGACCCAGCTTCTTCTAATTGTCCACAGAGAACCCACAGACCTCCTTTAACTGGTTCAACTTCTTGGCTAGACTCTCTCCAACTCTTTCATAGAACGAGTACATTATGTAGCTAACACTTAGGTACGCATAGTTTGCTGAGGTCAGTGGCATCTGTTCACTATGGGCAAATCCATGTCTTTAACCTTGTACAGTATTCAGGACAAAGAGGTTGGCACTTATCAGACACTTTTTGATGTGATTGAGGATTCTAACACTTCCTAGAAGATTTAAGAAAGACTCAGCATTTGTTGTTTCCACAAATTCTGACACGTGAGGGGATTCACAGGCTCCCAACCAATTCTAAAACTACAAGGTACCGATTCAATTTCTTTCGATGTGAATATTCTCAAGTTTCCTTCTTTTTTCTTTACGGTGAAAGTTTTAGGAAGTTTATATGAATTAATAAAAATCCTGAGCTCTATGAAGCCAATCTAGCTTTGAACATGTTTTTATTGATCTTTCAGGTAAATCTACTGTGAATGTGATGAGCCAAGCCCAGATCACCAACATCAAACAGAATTAGAGGTACCTGTAGAGACTTATGCTGGCAGACGGGCTTTTACTAAAGCCAGCAGAGCAGAGGTGAGGATTAAAAAAAAAAAAAAAAAGTTGCTTAATTAACATTTTAGCTGTGTTGTAGGTTGAGTGATTTAAGGCAGCTTATTAAATTCTCCCTGCTGCATCCTGGAGGGTGCAGTTTTCTTTCTTTTCTGTTTTACAGATGTGATCAATGTGTTTCTAATATCCAAGCACATTAGCATAGGGAAGATTTTTAACATGCTGGGGTTCTTTTTATATTCATTCTTATGAGTCAGTTACGTGGCTTGAAGATACCAAACAATTTTTACTACCGATTCAATTTCTTTCGATGTGAATATTCTCAAGTTTCCTTCTTTTTTCTTTACGGTGTTGAGATATTTTCTCAGTCCTCACTTCTTAGAAACAGAGCACTTCTCAACCACTAAAGGAAGTATTTTCATTCCTTATTTTGCATATGGATGAAGGGAACAATAACATGATTATCCATCCCTTTCATCTCCAAAATTTAGTCTTATATCCACTTGGAAGAGCAGTGACTATTCCTAAATGTTTCCATTTGCCCCAACAGTTTCAGTTCACACGTAGTGGGAATCTAGAGGCATAAGCAGTTGGTGTTACTGTCATTTGGTCTTTTTTCTTTGCTGAGACCTAATTTGAATCTGCATGCATCAAATAAGCCATGAAGTTTCTTGTAAATTCCGTATGAATAAAACTTTGCTGATCATACTAGATCACAACACCCCAGCGGAAATCTCAGCCCAGGGATACCATATATGTCATGGTGCTAAGCACAAGGGCCTTGAATCCAGAGCACCTGGCTATGGAACCTCATCTTGACCTCAAGCCATAGTGTGTGACCTTGGGCTACTCACTTTATCCTCCCTCTGTCTGAATTTCCTTATGTGTAAAATGCAGATAATGATAGTAACAACTTCTTTTATTTTTTCCCTACAGAGTAATTCCTACAGCATATCCTTGGGAAAAAAATTGCCTCTAGTTAACATTGCAGCTAGCTTAATCTGTGCCTGTTATCTTGGCCAAGCCAATGGCAGGAAGATTTTTACATTCTCATTCCAAGGTAAATCTTAATTTCTCAATATAAAAATAGACAGGATATCAATAAAAATTATATTTTAAAAAGAAAAGTTGTGCATCACCTAGATTCAAATATTATTTACTTATGGTGAGTCTTGTTTCATCTACTTCTACTCCCTCTCCCTATTAGCATGGACACTACATTATTGAATCTGTAGTTATTTTAATATGTCCTTCTAAAAGATAAAAACTCTGCTCAAAAATTAAAATAACCACAAAATATTGTAATACCTAAAAATAATAATGTCTTAATATTTTCAAATATCCAGTTAATGCTCAGTGTCCCATCATGTTATATTTTTTTGAATCAGGATTCAAATAAGGCCCACAAATAGCAATTAAGTAACATAAATCTCCTTTAATGTATAGCTTTCTTTCTTCATCTCATTTACATTTCACCAGAGGCCTGGTGCACAAAATTCATTTCATGCACTGTGTGGGGAGGGGTCCCTCAGCCCGGCCTGTGCCTTCTCAAAGTCCGGGAACCCTCGGAGGATATCTGACTGACTCGCTGGGAGCGGGCCTAAACCAGCAGTCAGACATTCTTAGTGCTGCCACGGAGGCAGGAGAGTCTCCCGCCACCGCCACTGCACTCACCAGCCACGAGCCCAGCTTCTGGCTGAGTGGCACTCCCCCTATGGGAATGCACTGACCACCAGAGGGCAGGCCCTGTGTTGAGCGGGATCTGGCCAAAACCGGCTCTCCAACATCCCCTGAGGGGTCCTGGATTGCGGGAGAGTGCAGGCCAGGTGGAGGGACCCCACCGGTGCAATATTGAGGTGGAGGAGGGATGTGGGAGGTTGTCCAGACAGGGAGGGACCACAAGAAGCCTCCAGGGCATGTCCAGCCCATCTTGCTCAGTCCCAATCTGCCAGACCCAGCAGCAAGCTAACCTACTGGTTGGAGCGTCTGCCCCCTGGTGGTCAGTGCACATCATAGTAACTGATTGACCAGTAGACTGTCTGCCCTCTGGTGGTCAGTGCACATCATAGCAACTGGTTGACCGGTCGACTGTCTGCCCTCTGGTGGTCAGTGCACATCATAGCGAGTGGTTGAGTGGCCTTAGCATATCATTAGCATATTACACTTTGATTGGTTGAACAGATGACCGGACAAGTGGACACTTAGCATATTAAGCTTTTATTATATAGGATTATACTTATTGACAAAATTAGGTACTTATTCTATAGATTTTCTAAGTCTGGATTTTTCTGATTGCATCCTGTGAAACTTTTAATTTATTTTTTAAATGTGTTCCCCTGATTTCTACATTTCTTATAAATCTGTAGTTAGACCTAAAGGTTTGATGATATTTAAGAATGATATCTTCGGTAAGGATATTCCCCGCACTAGGGGGCTTGTAATATCTAATTTTCTGTTTTTTATGATGTTAGCAACTATTGTACAATACTCAGACCCATTAATTCATTAGGGGTTACAAAATGTTGATATTTAAATTTTATCATTTATTCCTCATTTATTAGGTAATATACTTCTATAAAGAAAAATGGTCCCCATTTACCATGTACCATTTACTTATATAGAAAAGGCAAAATAAATGCTCAATTCTATCATCTGTTTATCAACTTTCAAAACTCTCCACCCTCTAATGATGACTAATTATTTTTTTTAATATATACTAAGAACTCATGGATTTAAACATACTTGATGTGTTTAAATCTACTAAAGATTTTACCTTTATTGATGCTCAAACTGCCCCATGTTTGGCTAGTGGAAGCCTTTGATGGCTTCTCCTGAGTCTTTTTACTGAAACCTAGAAGTCTTTGATAGTTTTCTTGGTATCTGCCACAATAAAATATTGAGGATTATCTTGTAAAATTTTATCCCAGATTTAGAATCACCCATATCTCTAAAGAATTTTTTTCCTTTCAGTAAGAAGCAGTATCATTGACAGAATACTTCACTATAATTTCTCTCTCTCTTTTTAAACTGTACCATCTGAACGTTGCAACATCATTGCACTTTATCATTAAATATTTTAGTACACATCTCCTACAAACAAGAACAAAAAGCATAAAAGCACTATGACCTAAGAATCAGTAATTGTTATATAATAACACTTAATATTTAGTCCATATTTAAATTTCTCCAATTCTCCAAATTTTATTTTTGTACAACTGCTTTCTTCTGACCAGAACCAGGATCCAACCTACATTAGAATAATGCAATTCATTCTATCTGTTTAGTCTCTCATAATCTACAATAGTCTCACTCTTTTTTTGCTTATTTTTATGTAATAACTCTCTCAATAGCCCAGTGTTCCACCTTTTGGGATTTTGGATTGCTTAATGATGACATTCTGTTTCAAATTTTGACCTTTCAAGAAAATTCTTACCCTGAGCTATTGTGGTTAGCCATACATCTAAAACCTGGAGCAATACTGATTTTTATTTCTGTGTAGGAAATACATTTGAATTACAGGAATATTTTAAGTTATTGACATAGGATTATTTGCTTTTTTATGAGGCACAGAATATTTTAAAATCCATAATCCCTGATTTTTATATAATGACTTATTTTACAGAATATCATGGAGGGAAAAAGAATATTTTACTTGACGATTTAGACAAGAGCTTAACCCCGTGAAGATCCATATATAAAACACCACTGCCCTAATTATGATCAGTGTCAAAGCTCTTGGTAGATATTAAATCATAGTTACAGAAGACGTTACAATGCCAACAACCAGGGTCCCCTTTATTTCCAAACTATCTCTAATATTTTAATTACATAATGATTATTTTAGTTATATATGCTTTTCTTCCTTCCAAAATCTCAGAAAACTTTTCCTAGTAGATCTCCTGAGCTTCCTTCCCTCCTTCTATTATGAAAAACAAAAAGATCTTGATTTTAGTTTATTCTAACCTACATAGTAAGACCATATACTTGCATTTTTTTCCAATACCTCTTAAAGCAGGGGTAGTGAAACTTTTTTCTGCCAAGGGCCATTTGGATATTTATAACATCTTTCACGGGCCATATAAAATTATCAACTTAAAAATTAGCCTGCTATATTTGGTCAAACATTTAGTTAACTCACCCTTAATGCCTTGGCAGGGCCAGACCAAATGATTCTGTGGGCCTTATATGGCCTGAGGACTGGACGTTCCCCACCCCTGTCTTAAATCAATTTTTTCCCAATTATTCCTGGTAAGAATTACCCAAGAAGCTTTGTAATTTTACAGATGACTGGAATCCACCCCAAGGGAGGCACCTGAGAACAGACATTTTGAATAAGTCCCCTAGGTCATGCCTATAGGCAAGTCTGGGGAATACTGACCTTGTGTGTAACCCCCCACCCCCCCAAAAAAAGCTCTCTGGTATGGCACAGGGATTCCAATCCAGACTTCTGAAATTACACTGCCTAGATACATATTTCATCCATACTCCTCTCCAACAGAGAGACATGAGTTAGTCTCTGACCTCTGCATTCTATTCTGTATAATGAAAAAAATAGTACCTACCTCACAGGTGAGAATCAAGCATGATACCCATAATAAGTACTTAATGTAACCTCAGTAAATGGAGTCATTCATTATTATTCATACTATTGCACTGTAGGCCAGTGGGATCCTAAAGTTAAAAATCTTAATGCATGAATTTTTCACAGGTCTTCATAATATATGCTTGAAATAGATTTGAATTTAAAGAAAGTGCTTTTTCTCCTATTTAAGATTTTGAAACATTTCCCCTCTTTTTTTTCTTTTAAAGAAAAACATTGGAAGGACTCGGTCACCAAGTTTCCTTCCCATGAGAAGACTCAACTATATTTTTGTCTTGCTGTGGCACTTATAACATTCTTAGCTATAATTTACCTTAAGAATTGCATCCCTTTCTAAAAGGACACACTGCTTGCCCAGGTGACTAGTCATATATTAATGGTATTTTATCCCTTTATAAATATATATCCCATAGTAGAGATAATCATCTCTAAATATACGAAGAACAAGAATACGATATGAAGCCACTGAGGGAAAAAGGATTTGCTCCCCTGGGCCACTCCTCTGGAGGTAAGGAACCTTCAAAGACAACATAGAAGTCCATAGTAAATAGAGTATTATTAAATGAAACATGGCAATACCAAAAGGTTATTTTATTCTTGGAGTCAGAACTAGGTTAGAGTTCATCCTCCCCATCTTTATTTGTAGAAAAGAAAGTGCATTGTTATTCTTGCCTTCACCATAACTGTACTGTTGGAGAGCCAGTTTTTATTTATAAGAGAAGAAGAAATTTAAAATTTTTATTTTTCATGGGTCTCTTAGAATTTAGCCTACAAAGTGATATAGGTTACCAGGGGATCTTGCTAAAGGCAGGTTCTTATCCAGTTGGTATGGAGTGGGGTCTTCCTATACTGCCCCAGGAATGGCACTTTGAAAACCAAGACCTTAAATAAGTAGTTTTCTTTCCATTATAGGAAGATTGTGGGTCAACAAAACTGATTCTGATCCTTGACAATTGCTTCAATTCTACCATGAATATGGACCCATGTGCAGGGTATCAAATGTAGCCTGTCTTGTTTGGCTTTGCTTTTTTTTTTTTTTTTTTTTTTTAGAGGTAATTGTCTACTGAGAAAACACAATCTAAAAATACACACCAGGAAATCATTCCTTGTCATAAGAGCATCTCACTGCTTATCCCAAATCATTAGCAGAGATATAAGAGATGAGAATCCAGAGTTTGTCCACAAATGGGCATAGGTTCCACATTTGTACTCATACATTGTAGAACTTGAAACCCTGAGCCAAGACTCTGACATAAAACCAATTCAATATTGGGTAATACAACAGGGCGTGGGCAGCAAAAGGGAACTTGATAACCACCTAAATGATCCTGCATAACCAAAGCAATCTAACAGGGGCTTTAAAAGAAGGGTCTTTAAGTATTTCAAAGGCTAAAGGAAGAAATAAAACCCAGGGAACAGGTGATTAAGAAAAAAGACTGATGTTTAAAAGAATTAAATAAAATCCCAAGAGAGTTAAAAAAGGAAGTATAAATGAAAAAGGTAGTATTTTTGTTTTTGTAAAATGGAAATTACTAGAGTAGCTTTATCAGTTGATGGGAATGATCCAAGAAAGTGGAAGATGGTAGTTTCCCAGGAGAGAAGAAAAGCTGACCATGCAGAATTCCTGAGTAGGACAAAGCAGGTGGGCTGCAGAACACAAGAAGAGAGACCTGCTTTTGAAAGGAAGAGGAACACTTTCTTAATGTAACAGGAGAGAAGAATGAGGAAATGCCTGTGGAAGCAGTGAGGTTGGTGGATTTTGTGGTAGAAAATAAAGGAGTTCTTATCTAATGGCTTCTTTTTCTTTCCTGAAGTATGGCAAAGAGGTAGTCTCCAATGAGCATGAGCAGAAGGGATGTGTGTGATGATGAAGGAGATGAGAGAAGAGATGAAATAGTGTTTTCAACAAATGAGAAATATAGCTTTCTAGTAAACACATGATTACAAGAAATTATTGAATACCCATGTGAGGTTGTGTTTTTTTTTTAATATAAATTGATTTTATGGATTGCATAGTATTTTATTGTATGGAATAAACCATAATTTAAAAGCCTCTCCATGTTAAATATTTAGTGTGGTTCTAAATTTTTGTTAGTACACCTAGCACTATAACAAATGTCTTCACATAAAATAAATCTTTGTGCTTGTCTCGGGTCATTTTCTTAGGTAAATTTATCTAAAAATTGAATTACTGGGTTAAAAGGATTGACAGTTAAGGCCTTTGATGTTGCCAGATAGTTTTTCAGTCAAGGGATCAGCATTGCCCCTTTTCTGAGAGGTTCTGACAATATGTGGCCAACACCATGTTGCTGCACTACCACCAGCATCAAATACAGTGATTGCAACAAGAATTTGTCAACTTGACATCAAGAGGTGTATGTGTTGTTTCTTTGGTTATTAATTGAGCTTCCATTTTTTTTGCATATATTTGCTGATTGAAAATAATTTATAAGTCCTCTTTACACATTTAGGAAATTATCACCTATTGATATTTGTGAGAAGCAGTTTTCTAGACTATCATTTGTTCATGGTGTCTTTTGACACATAGGAATTCTAAAATCATAGGTATTATACACCCATTGATTTTTTTCATTGTGATTTCTTCCATTGCTTTTATACTTTACTAGAGGCCCAGTGCACAGATTCATGCACCGATGGGGTCCCTCGGCCTGTACTGTGGGGATTGGGCTGAAACTACCTCTCTGACATCCCCCAAGTGGTCCCAGATTGCGAGAGGGTGCAGGCCAGGCCGAGGAACCCCCATCAGTGCACGAATCCTTCCTCCCACCTTCCCTCTGAGGTTCATCAGTCTGTTCCATGTTTCCATGACTGTGATTTCCTCTTCCGCATTGAGTGTCTGCCCCCTGGTGGTCACTGCATGTCATAGCTACCAGTTGGATGGTTGGACAGTTGGATGGTTGAAGGGTCGGCCAGTAGCTTAGGCTTTTATATATATAGATAATCTTTATCCCTAGAAGCAGGACTGCTGGACTATAGAGAATGTAAACAGCATATGAAATCAGTCACCCTTGGTGTACATGGTACATTCTTGATCTTAAAATGCAATAATGAGCATGTTTAAAAACCTTGAATGGATTCCCATTGTTATAAATTTAAGACATAAAATTCTTCCTCTCGTTCTCTACAGCCTAATAGTAATAGATTTCCATTTCTCCATGGATGACAAATGTTCTGTTTGGAGTCTACCTAGTATTTCCCTAACAGTGGGCAAAATGTCCCTTCCAAGAACAAAGGAATAGAGAGGAGCCTTAGAGTGCTCAGGTCCAGCTCCTGGGTCAACCACAGACACAATGTCTCAGTGACCTTCTCCAAATGAATCCCATGTGCTTTTTTAATGCCTAATAAGTTTTATCAACTCTGAGCTAGAAAGAATAGCTTCTCTTCTCTGTTGTATATCTCACTTAGGACCCAAGAGAGATCCTGACCACCAAACCCTCTCCTCTCACAAAAGTCCACTTTATTCACATTGGTGAACAGCATATAGTAAAAAGAAAGCAGAAGCTCTGAATAAGGGTTGACCTAATGGTCCACCTCCCATTCTTTTGACATCTGATTAAGTATATGGACTCACCTTTTTCTTTGTGTCAGAGGAAATTCTGAAGAGCACCTATACTCCCTGATGCAGAGAGACATTTTTGGTATAAAATACTTTTTAACATTTCTATGGACTTTTCTGAAATATCTAGAAATGTTAATTTCTGGTCAGCCCCCATTGGAATCATATAGTCAGGAATGAGGAGCCAGTGCCTCCTTAAGCTCTCCTTGAACGCCTTTCAGGGCACATGTTCCTTTAAGTTCTGCAAGAGACACAGCTTTAAGTAAAAGTGATTCTCCCTTGTCATAACTTTGGATTTAGTTTCATCAGCTACTTCTAATTATAGACTTTTTGTTAAAATAGATTTGGCTTTAAATAATGCAGTATTCTAAGTATGCCATAAGACTGTGATTTACCTACACATTCTTACATCTATTTTATAAGGACACTCAACCAGCAGACGCTTACCCTGGTAGAGTAGTGAACCTTCTTAAACATGTTTAATTACCGATTAAATTGAACTAAATCCAAACTATTGACAAATTTCCAAAAATAACAGGACATTAAGGACTAATAGTAACTGAGCCAGAGATTTACTATTAGCTAGAAAGATCAATTCTAACAGTAAAAAACAAACAAACAAAAACAGCCCAACTCTTCAGACCTCAGTGCTTAGAAGCAGGTTCCTCCTGAGCTAGAGTGTATATAGTCCAAGTGACCATGCTGAAAGTACAGACCAGGATCGGGCCCACAACCTGAGTATGTGCCTTGACCAGGAATGGAACCAGTGACCTTTCTGTGCAGGAAATGATGCTCAACCAATTAAGCCATATGGGCCAAGGCTACACTGATTCTTTTTATGATGACTTTCACTTCCCATGGCTCAGCAAGAATACTTTTTTAAGCCACAATTTCATTGTCATTTGTTTCCAGTCAAAACAAGGTTATTAAGTAGTTAATTTAAATTTATTTTTATTAGCAACTTTCAGTAAAACAACTTTAAAACTGGGATAAGTGTTTTATTTTCCATTAATAAAAGTGAATTTTGACAAAAAAAAAAAAGAAGTAAATGTGCCATATATTAACTATATTGATCACTGGATGATATATTTTTTCTTCTTCTTTCTATTTTTTGTATTCTCAAATTTTCTGTTACACACATGAATTACCATAAAATCAGGGGAAAATACATTATTAAAGGAAAGAGAAGATAATTGTCATTGTGCCTCTCTACAGGCTTGTTTACTTCTGCCTTTAAGCCCACACGCAGAGATTCAATCTAACTCTGCTTTTTTTTCAGCGCCTAGTACACCTTGGAATCTAATTAAATGTTACCTCATTTAAAAAACAAAAACTTTGTTCTTTCATGCCCTCTTTTCTTTGCTTTGCACCAAGTAACTAGTCTTCTACAGTTATGTACAAACATACCTAAGATAAATAAATTCAAATATCTCTTCAAATGTTCTATGAAATGAAATCATCACAACAGAAATCTGAATTAGTATAATTTTAAAGCCTACTATTATGTGCCAAAAATATAAATTATTGATCTTTCCTTTTTCTGCATTGCTAAGTAAAATCCTATTAAAATCTTCTGATTTATTTTACATTAAACCATGGTCTTTGTTGGTAGCATATGTGTGTGTGTTGGCAGGGAGGGGGGGGGGGGTGGCGGGGCACAGTATTTTGGTCACATATTTTATCCTCATAAATCCACTAGTGGCTTATAATTTTTAAGACCTCCTCAGTGGATAGAGGGCATGATTATTATTTTATGGCATGAGCGAAAAGTTCTTAGAGGACTATGTTTTTAAGAGAATACTTTTGACAAAATATTAACACAGAGGATCATTTTAAAGCAAATTGTGTTTTAAATAACTTTTTTTTAAAATATATTTTATTGATTTTTTACAGAGAGGAAGGGAGAGAGATAGAGAGTTAGAAACATTGATGAGAGAGAAACATCAATCAGCTGCCTCCTGCACATCTCCTACTGGGGATGTGCCTGCAACCAAGGTACATGCCCTTGACCGGAATCGAACCTGGGACCTTTCAGTCTGCAGGCTGACGCTCTATCCACTGAGCCAAACCGGTTTCGGCTAAATAATTTTTTAAATAATATTTTAAATAAAACAAAGGTGTTTTTACTTTTAGCTGGTTAATTAATGCATTTGTGCTTCAGTTTCTTCAGCAATAAATGAGAATAACAGAAATAGTCCTACCTACTATTTTGGTATCTGTGAAGGTAAATTAGAACCATAAAAAATAGATATAAAAACTTTTGGAAAAAAAAATAGTACATATTACCATCACCATTTATAAAACTAGAAGGACAATTAGAGGTTTTTCCAGTTCCCAATTTTAGGTAAGAAAATTGAAGAACTAAGAGGTGAAGTGACTTGCTTAATTTCTGATGACTCCCAGGAAAATCAAGGCCAACTTTAGAAAGCTCACGGAAATAAAGTTTTATCTTTTTTTCAATAAAATCATTTGTGAAATGTACTAAGGGGATGTGCTACATACTATTAACAAAGCAAACCAGAAATTGGCCTTAGACTTAATCAATATCAAATTTAAAAACTACGTGACAATGTCTTCATAATTCTAAAAAGAGTTTTAATTATTTGAATTCTATTGAAGACAACTGATCAATTAAATGTGAGAAATCAATACAGAGTTTTAGATACACATAGACCCAGAAAATGTACTTTTCAATCAACAGTTCTTCAGAAAGCATACTTAGAAGAAATTGAAATGCAGAAATTAAACTGAAATGCGTGGTTTTCCTCTGAGTAGGATGCAAAGGTGGCTTCCTTCCCAGGTCCTTGTCCAGGTGGATTTAAAGAATGAAGCCACGGACAAAAGGTGGTATAGGAAAAGGTGGAAGTTTACTGAGAAATAAGCACAGACTCCCATGTTGGAAAGGGGAGACACCCACAATAAACTTCTTTCTAAAGTTTATAAAACTCTTTCTAAGGTTTATAAGGGTTGTGGTTCTTTGTGTCCTGATATCCCCTCTGATTGGTCACTTATAGCAGCTTCAAGACTCAAACCCCATGTGGGGGCCTCCCCTTTTCCTCCCCGTCTTGTGGTAGAATTGTCTATTTCCTGTGAAAATCTGCTTTCCTCTCTATCCCTTTTGTTTTTCTACTCCCTGTGGCTTTCCCCTTGTCTTGCGTGAATGAGTGTCTTCCTCTCCCCTTATTTTGTGAATGTAAGCCTTTTGGTAGCTCCCCAACCCCCAGCTTTGCAGTTCTCCCTTATGAGCCCTCTAATTCCTAAACACTCCCTAAACCTGCCTATTTTACCCCTAAAAACTCCTTTCAAAATGAGGTAAGATGAAAATATGATATTTTAAAATATAATATAATAATATATTTTAAAAGCAGGCAAATGGAAACTTTAAGGGGAAAAGGCTCAATGAAAAGGAAAATTTATTCACAGAACACTTTTTGCTTTAGCAATGATCAACAAAAAATAGATGAGAATCATTAGATTGTCAAATCAAACTCTTAAGGAATAGAAATCATACCTAATATCAAACTTTCATATTAACTGAAAGAATATCAATAACTGAGAAACAGAGATCCATGGAGAAGTCTGAGACCACCCAAAATGCTCCCCAGTTCCTTCCCTACAATGTTAGAACATATCCTGCCCAAAGGGAAACAAAGGAAAAAAGTAAACAAATGGGATTACATCAAACTAAAAAGTTTTTGCACAACAAGGGAAATAATTAATAAAATGAAGAGACAACCCACTGAATGGGAGGACATATTTGCCAATGATACATCTGATAAGGTGTTAATATCCAAAATTTATAAAGAACTCAAATAACACTAAAAAAATCAAACAATTCTATTTAAAAAATATGGGCAGAGAACCTGAATAAACACTTCTCCAAAGAGGACATACAGATGGCCAATAGACATATGAAAAAATACTCAGCATCACTAATCATCAGGGAAATGTAAATTAAAACAATAATGCAATATCACCTCACACCTATCAGAATGGCTGTCATCAATAAATCCACAAATGACAGGTGCTGCCTAGGAGGTGGAGAGAAGGGAACCTTTGTGCACTGTTGGGAATGCAGACTGGTGCAGCCACTTTGAAAAACAGTATGGAGTTTCCTTAAAACATTAAAAAAGGAACTGCCTCATGACCCAGTGATTCCACTTCTGGGAATAGGCCAAATAAACCCGAAACACTGATTGGAAAGAATATATGTGCCCCTCTGTTCACTGCAGCATTATTTACAATAGAAAAGATTTGGAAGCAGCCTAAGTGTCCATCAGTGCATGCGTGGATAAAAAAAGCTGTGGTATATTCACACAATGTCATACTATTCAACCATAAAAAAAAGAGCGAAATCTTACCTTTCACAACAGCATGGATGGACTTAGAGGGTATTACGCTAAGTGAAATAAGCCAGTCAGAGGAAGACAAATACCATATTTAACTTACATGTGGAATATAATGAGCAAAATAAACAAAATAGAAACAGACTCATAGATCAGAGACTGACAGCTATCAGAGGAGAGGGGGCTGGAGGGCTGGATAAAATAGGTGAAGGGATTAAGAAAAAAAAACCCTCATAGACACAGATAACAGTATGGTGATTACCAGAGGGAAAGGCAGTGGGGCAGGTAGAAGAGGGTAAGTGGGGGCTAAACGGTGAAGGAAGGAGCCTAGACTTAGGATGATGACCACACAATACAGTATACAGATGATGTATTATAGAGTTGTACGCCTGGAACCTATATAATTTTATTAACCGCTGTAACCCCAATAAATTTAAAAAAAGCATACCCTGGCCCAGATTTAACATATGACTAATAAATTATTTAATCAAAGGGAGCCCTTTCATTCATGAAATGTCTCTCTTTTATATTCCGATCATGATATAGCTGACACTGACATTTTCCAACAGGAAATTTCAAGTTTTTCATAAAAAATTTTAAGTTCCCAAAATTTTCAGTTTTAAATCAAAATTTCCAGTTTTCCATCTATAAATTTCAAGTTCTCCATCAAAAGGGGATACTTCTCTCCAACCCCCCAATTTTTATTTCTCTACCACAGTAGAGTAGAAAGGCTAGCATATAAACAGTTGCTAACCTATTTCCTCTGTACTAGTCATAATAATATAAATAATATTTGTTGATCTTCTGATTTCTAGAAACAACATATAACAAATTATAGATTTTTAATTATGGTTAACAATTACAATGTAATCAATCTTGACATATAAGACTAGGGAGGACAAAAATTAGGGTTGGAATGGAAGATGAAAGCTGAAAGAAATGTCAGAAGTGCTAACATCTTCACCTTCAAAGTAGATAATCAAGGAATACTGCCTATAATTGACCAAATACGAAATGCCGGGCCTCTAGACCTATCTAATAAAGATGAAATATGCTAATTGACCCTCATGCTATGACAAAGATGGAGGTACCCACAGCCAATAAGGAGGGAATATGCTAATTGACTGCCACGCTCTCAAAGACGGCAGCACCCACAGACACAATATGGTGGCGCCCAGTCCCCTCAGCCACCCAGCCACCCAGGGCCGGCCTGAGGCACAGGTAACCAGGGTTGGCCGAGGCTTTCCCTGCTTGCCAGGTCAACTCCCGCCCCTGAGGGCTCCCAGACTGTGAGAGGGGGCAGGCCGGGCTGAGGGACGCTCTAGTATAGACAAAATAGTGGTTGAGATATATCGATGTTAGAATATATAGCTAAAAAAAATTTAAAAGGTGTCTCCTTTTTCAAATGGCACTGTGGGGCAGGAGGCATGCTTTTCCTTATAGGTCCACCTGTACTCTGTGATCTTTTTAAACCATGTATAAGAATCATTTTTGAACTATTATGGTAATTTTTTACTTACTTAAAAAAGATGAAAATGTTCCATTCTGGTATCATCAGGGTCCACATTGGTGCCAGATCATTGAAGTATCATTGACTAATGCCAGTTCCAAAACCACAGATGTAATCAGGAAGATTTCCCCAAAGAAGAGGTAAACATCAGGATTAAAAGCTAAGGCTCGACAGCCCCACTGCAGCTTCCAACACTGTGGCTCCTCCTGAATCAGAGCTGACTATGGTACCTTTCCCAGCACCCCTTGCAAATAGGTGTGGCTGTGCGATTTTAGTTCTGTTGGAGAAATACGAACAAAACTGATGTTTGTCATTTCCAGGCTGTGTCCTTAAAAGGAATAAACTTCCTTTGTCCTCTCTATCTTCCCTTTGCAAGAATTGGTTCCAGGGATGGAAGCCATCTTTTGAGGATGACAAAGACTTTACTGGGCTTAGACTATCTAAGTCTATTCTGTTATGTGATAGAGAAATTCACTCCTGAATTGTTTAAGCCACTGTATATTTGTATTTCCCTTATAGCAGTTTAGACTACATCCTAATTAATGTCCCTTGTTTTCCCTGCCAGGCTTATATTTCATTCAGTTTGTGTAGGTGTTTTTTTTTTTTTTCTTCTGAATTAACTGAATTAATTACTCTGTCTAGTGTCAAGTTCTGCTTGTCTATTGACAGATCCACATATAATTTTATCAGTATCCACAGATTTATTTGCAGTTTCATACAAGTACTGTTATGTAGGTTCTTAGTTCAGTTTTAGTCAATTGCTTTTCCTGATTGCTTTATTCATGTTAAAAGCATCACGCCTTTGATAAAAACACATTTTTAATTGGAAATTGAATGTACTATAAACTTGTTCTGATAAAAAAAAAAAAAACCAACATTTTAAAACATTTCCAAACTGAATTGCATTGCACACCAAGGTAATATATGAAGTTTCCCTTGTCTTTACCTGGTTTTCTTCTTTCATTCGAAAACCTTAGAAGAAAATTATTGGAGACTGAAATAGTTTCCTAGTGGGGTACACAGGCCTCAATTCAGATTTTCCATTAAGGGACTCACTTGCCAGTTCCCATTCATCTTTAATATTGTGAGATTCCGGCTTTTGTGATTGTAAGTATTGATTTACACAATGGCAAACAGCCACTTGATGTAATATTTATTCTTATTTTAATTTTATTGTTATAGATTTCTTCCTTATTTTTCAATTGTTGCCCTTGGTTGCAAAATTGCCACTTATCAACTGAGTTTTCCTTCTTTGATCTCTAGTTTTATTACTAATAAATCAAACTAGAGGATTTCCAAATTGTGAGTCTTCTCAAATATACCTCCATTATAATTATTGTAGCATTTGCCAAGTTATCAGTTAAGATACTTTTGATTGAAAGGCATAGAATTCCTAACTGAAAATCACTCAGGTATTTGGCATTCATAACTATCTCACATAACAAAAGTATTGAGTTACAGTTCCAGGGTGGATTTTGTAGATCCACGATGTCATCAAACACCAGGATCTCCCTGTCCTTCTGCTCTGCCATCCTCAAGAAGCTGGTGCTATCTCTTCATTGCTGCAGAATGGATGCAGCAGTTCCAACTATTATATCTTCACACAAAGCAGGTGCAAACTCAATAAGGGAAGGCAGGAGCTTCCATTTGTCCACCTTACCTTTCTCCGTTTATCCAGAAGGAATATTTCTCCAGAAGCCCCAGCGTGACTCCCTTCATGTGTCACTGACCGGTTCTAGTTCACATGGTCTCCCTTAGTTGGAAAGAAATCACAAAAGTACATATTTGGTATTTTCATCTTCTCTCCTAGTTGTTGTATTTTGCCGATGGAAGGAGTCAGAGAATGATGGCTTTTGGGTATGTATCAGTACCAGCTAGAGGTAAGGGATAAATGTTGAAGGAGATTCAGGAGGGTTGCGAATAGCAGGTACTTTTTTACAAGCCTCTTTCCAACTTGTCTCAGGACCTTAGCTATATAAATGGAAGGAATGGATTTTTTCCCTCACTAATAAAAATGCCAAGCAGAACATACAGTTTCATTGTATGGTTTTCTGTAACTATTGTTCGATTCTCATTTTGTTATGTAACTAGTTAGAGAAAATTTCTAAAGCAACCGAATGCATGATTTCAATTTTTGATAATACTTTGTTATAATTTCACATAGGTTAAGAAAATGATTATTTGGGGGAATGTTAAATATAGGACTATTTTTTTTCAATTTTTGCTATATGCCCAACTCCTCTGGTACTCAAAATTATACTAAATTACAATTTTTTCTACAGAGTTTTTAGAATTATATGAGCCTGTGTTAACAAATGTAATCAACATATCACCAATTCCATTCAAATTCAAAAGAAATAAATCTTATATTACATAAGCTGCTCTTTTTTTCCTTCCTCCTATCTCGTTCTAAGACGAAGCAAATTGTACATAGCTTTTTCATCCATTAGCATACTAATCCAAGAAGAAAACAGACAGTTACTAGAGAAAATATATTAGTCAATCCATATGCAAAGGCCAGCTTAGAGCAGTGCCTAATTACAAAAGTTCTGTTCCATTTACTTGCCATCGTATCTATTTTGTAGTAGAAAGAGGTGTAAAATAAAGGGGAAAGACAGGGACACATAAAACAAGAATTATGAAAAGAAGCTGCAGCTTATAAACTGTTATACTGTCATCTGGAACTCAATGCTCTGCGGTAAAGCTGTTGTCAGACTCAGGTCTCACCAGACTACAGAATGAGGTAAAGTTTCAGGCCAGAGACAAAAGGGAATGCCACCCTTTCCCTAATTGCAGTCACAGGCGCTGGAATGGCTGCTCTTGAGAACAACCTGTCCACGAGGAAACAGCCCTAGCAAACCTCCCTCCCCACAGCAGCTGGCAGGCAGCAGGGCTTCACTCCTGGTAGACCACAAAACGCTCTGATCCTTGTGGAAAATGCCGAGAAGCATTCTAATTCAACTCGTGGAGCTTAAATTTTAAGCATTCCCCCCCCCTCTGAGCAGCAAGAACAGATGAACTCTCAAGAAATAAAGATCTCATTTTCATGGAAATCATCTCCCAAGAACAAGAGAGAGATAAAAAATAAAGAAAATGTATGAGGTAGACTTGAGATTGCTGTAAAAGACAACAGGTGTCAGGCTTTTTCCAGGAGGGCTTAACTACTCCTTGAGGTATATTTCAATGACTTTCTAACAGTTGACACAGTTTATCTTCCCTTTGGAGTAAATGGGATTTTAGTAACCAAGTGCAATATAATCAGCTCTGGGAAACAAAGCTTGGTTATAAAACTGTCGTAAATGCAAGATTGCTCCAAACCTAAGGCTGACACATGACGACATGCAGGACACTGAGTTAGGACAAAGGTGCGTGGTTCCCAGTAACCAGGCTGGCGTTCTACATACTAATATGACAGACCCATATTTCTGACCAAATAATAAACACTTAATAAAACTTCACAGGGTCTCAATCTATAGCACATCAGAAGCACCGTGGAACTCTCCACAATAAACTCACTAGGACCCCAACCCCAGGATTATATTGATTCACTACGTCTGAATGCAGCCCCAGGCAACTGTGTATTGAAAATGCTGCAAGGTGGCCTGGTGGGCACTAATGTTTGCAAATCACTGAAATACCCACTGGTTGAACAGAGGTGTCAGAAGTGTTTATGTCCCTATCTCAAACATGGGGTTGGTATGAAATAAAACTGTAGACACTCATGAGGTCTTTTAATGTATTTGCTTATTTCTCTGTCTCTTCCAACCCCTGACCCCATGAATCCATGAGCTCCACAAAGACAAAGATCGTGTCCTTTCATTTTTGTATGTCCAACAACAAAGTCAGTTGCTGGTGCATGCTAAGCATTCTGCCAATGCTTTAAAAATATATATATATATCAATTATTATTCCCGGCCTGGCCAGTGTGGCTCAGTGGTTGAGCATCAACCTATGAACCAGGAGGTCCTTGTTCGATTCAGGGCACATGCCCAGGCTGCAGGCTTGATCCCCAGTGAGGGCATGCAGAAGGCAGCCAATCAATGATTTTCTCTCATCATTGATGTTTCTATCTCTCCCTTCCTCTCTGAAACCAATAAAAATATATTTTTTAAAAATGAATTTAGAAAATGAATGATTCCCAAACACATTGAATCCCCATATATTCTTCTTAGGATTTTCAAGGAAATAATTGAAATGTGAATTTGAGGTACCAAATATTCAATCCTAGCTTTTATTGACAAGAGTCAGAAAGGAAACAAAAATGGAAGGTTTAACGTGCAAACAACAACGTTTTAGCTTTTTAAGTTCACAGACTTGGTGGTAGATTAATGAAGGATTTCTATAGAAGATGTTTCTAGAACAGCAAGCCCTGGATGACTGTCCACAAGGGTAAATATGTTAAATATATTCAAGTCTACTCTGTTAATGTGGTGCATTTGTAGCTTAGAAAAGTGGGTGGATTCACCTGCATCTTGGACAGCAATGAGCAACGGCTTTGCTTTATGTCAGTGGTTCTCAACCTTCCTAACGCAGCAACCCTTTAATACAGTTCTTCATATTGTGGTGACCCCCAACCATAAAATTATTTTCATTGCTACTTCATAACTGTAATTTTGCTATTGTTATGAATCATAATGTAGATATCTGATATGCAGGATGTATTTTCATTGTTACAAATTGAACATAATGAAAGCATAGTGATTAATCACAAAAACAATATGTAATTATATATGTGTTTTCCGATGATCTTAGGCGACCCCTGTGAAAGGGTCGTTCGACCCCCAAAGGGGTCGTGAGCCACAGGTTGAGAACCACTGCTTTATATGATCCGAAAGTGCTATAAGCCTAGCTTTGGAGGCTTCCTAAAGGCTTTGGGGCCTGTTTCTTCCAACACCTCCCACAACTGTGCACTCTGAAGGCTTCTTAAACTCTTCCAAAGAGTTTGCCAGGATATATGGTAACTTGAATATCTGTGCAGCGATGAACAAATTACACCGATATATACCTGCTACATTTACCGTTTTGAGAATCTAGCGAATGCTGTGAGTTCTGTGATGGGAGCCAATGAACTTACAAGCAGAACCTGCGATTCAACTCCAGAAGGTTCACAGTCATCCTAAAGTCCACCCACGTATCTTCTAAGGATCCTTAAAACCTAGGTTGAGAAACCATGAGGAAGTGTAATTGAGTAAAATTTTGCAGCCTATCTATACCAAATGCTACACTAAACACGGGTATTTTAAATACATATACATAGCTCACTGCCACCGTTATTTCTAAATCATCTTCTCCACTTACCCATTACAAAATGCTTGATGAATCTCCATGATTAGAACTTCAAGTTGTAGCCTCATCCATTTCTTCTAACTTTTTCCTTCCCACATGACCTAAACCAGCGGTTCTCAACCTGTGGGTCGCGACCCCTTTGGGGGTTGAACGACCCTTTCACAGGGGTCGCCTAAGACCACTGGAAAACACATATATAATTACATATTGTTTTTGTGATTAATCACTATGCTTTAATTATGTTCAATTAGTAACAATGAAACTGGGGGTCACCACAACAGGAGGAACTGTATTAAAGGGTCGCGGCATTAGGAAGGTTGAGAACCACTGACCTAAACCAAGGGGAAGCTTGGCACTTGATTCACCAAGTTGCCAAATCCACATGCATTTAATACTAACGTCTCCAACATGATTGTCAAAGACTCAATCACAGTGTTAATTCATCACAGCGACCACTCTTAGGGATGAATTACAGCCAGCAACATGCACATTTGCTCAGCATTTGCAGACAGCTCTAGGTTGGTTGTTCATTGCATAATTGAGGGGGGACAATCCTTCAGGTTTAAATTTTCTTCCATCTGCAGTTCATTTTCAATAATTGTGTTTATGTGATTGAAAATATATTACATTAGCAACACAGTCATTAAGGCATTCCGTGGTGCCTCAGCTTTTCCACATTTCCCCTCCTTCAGCCAGTGATCTTAGTGCCCACACGGTGAGTGGGGTGCACTGTTGTGGGGAGTCACATGAGAACTGCACCTCCAATGTGGCAGATACCAGGAACTGAGGCAGCAGCGACCACCATTTAATCTCAGTGTGAGCCCATTAAACTCATTCAGTATGAGGTTCATTCCTGCAGTGACTACAAAATGAAATATTCTCTTTTTTGAAGGATAATAAACTTTTTCAAGTTCCCAGGGCAACATTTATCGCACAAAAACAGTCATTTTATAAAATAGCACTTTAATGGTCCCAAAAGTTCCACACATGGGAAAACTTTTACACATTTTCTCCTTATGGTCTAAGATGAAACCCCATATTGGTGAAAACCTCTAGATGAGTTCCACATTGTCCTTGAGACAGGATACAACAATAATGTGGGAGAGTGTCTATTTCTTCACTTTTATACTCTGTGTATTATCAAACTGATTTTGGTCTGAGTTAGTATGTCAGGTGAATAAATACATTTTTGACAAAACTTTAATTAACCTTCCTCTCATTAAATATAAGCTAGAGCACTTTAGCTTTACATATACTGTACACATGTTTTTATTGATTTAGGGGCTTTTATATATTAAAGAAACTTGCCCTTACCTCTCAAATATGATGTAAAGGTGACTAAAAGTTAGGGCTGGCTGACAGATGGCTTTATGAGACAGTGAAGCAAAGTTTAATTAGCCATCGCTAACTTCACCATGATATACATTAACATCACACAAACACACAGAGATTCTCAAATATTTCTAAATACTATATTTAAAAGTATATTTTAAATACACAGAGCTAACAAAGAATAGGAAGAGGCATTTAATTGTGAGTGATATTTATTGATTCATTTTATTTTAAAATGAGTTAGTTCATTTTAGGACTTACGCAAGAGCTTCATTTCTTAATGGCTTCATAGCATCCCATAAATGGGTGTTTCAGAATATATTCAACTAGTCTTCTCCAACTGATGAACCATTCTATTAGTTTCAGTGTTTGGCTACCACAAACAACACTACATAAACTTTTCTTGATTACTCTTGAACATGTATGTTCACACACAGGGGCAGGCATATCTATTAGATAAATTCCTAGATATGAAATTGTTAGCTCAAAGGGCATGTGATTTTAATTTTGATTTTAAGATTTATTTCAAAATTGTCCTTGAGACAGGATATAACAATAATGTGGGAGAGTGTCTATTTCTTCACTTTTATACTCAGTGTATTATCAAACTGATTTTGGTCTGAGTTAGTATGTCAGGTGAATAAATACATTTTTGACAAAACTTTAATTAGCCTTCCTCTCATTAAATATAAGCTAGAGCACTTTAGCTTTACATATACTATACACATGTTTTTATTGATTTAGGGGTTTTTATATATTAAAGAAACTGGCCCTTACCTCTCAAATATGATGTAACTTTTTTCTACTTTGCAATTTGTATTTTGACTTAGTTTATGTTTTGTTGTTTTTCTTTTTTAACCCAGAAGAGGTTACTGTTTCTGTATTTCAATATAAATTATTTTCTTACCAGGTATGGTCTCTGCGTTTTTGGTCTTGCTTAGGAAGGTATTTAAATGGAATGAATATTAAAACCAAAACCAAAACTTAAAATAAAAATCCTCTCCTGTGTGTTCTTCTGAAAGGTGAAGATGTCTTTATATCTAGATAAATAGTGGTGTTATAACAAAGTATTTCATTTACTGCAATCATTAGTATTCCGTGAGTTCTCTTCATAGAGGTGGTGAAGTTTTATAAAAACAAATGATAACTTCTTAATATATTTCTTTATAAGACTAAGTGAGTTCAATTTTAAATTTTACAATAGAACAATAGATTCATTGCCCCAGACCCCACTGACAAACCTTGCATTCCTTTCCCATTATTGATGGGAAATTTTTGGAGAGGTTTTAAGAACTACAAGTAAGAACTACATCTAAATCCACAAAAAATGAATCTTTCTACATTTTTCATAACAGACTCTTCCTCTAATCACCAAATAATGATAAAAGTACATTCAGGTATCTGAATTAACTTAGTCAACAATATTTTACTGAGCAGCTACTATGGACTAGGCTTCTTGTAGGCACTTGGGATACAGAAATTAATTAAATACCAAGATTCCTAACCTCAGAGGTACTGATGAAAATTTCTACAAAGCTAAGAAGATCTCTTCTATGAAGAAAAATGAAGATAAGACAATTGTATTTTCAAGTAATTAAGAAAGAATTTTTCCTCCCAAAGGAGACTCATATTCCTAAAATTCTAAATTCTGCATAGATTTCTTTCGTGGCCATATCTCTGATGAATCTTAGAAAGTATCATATATTTAAAGTATATCACAGATGTTGAGACGGGTGAGTATTTTTAGATCTTTCCTAACTCAAGATTTTGAGAACTGTTCAAAACAATTGAAGCTCGGTAATCGGCATTGTACTCCTGTTTTTTAAATATTAAATCAACTTGCATGTGAAATAGCAATAAGAAATAAATCTGTGGTACTGCACTCAGCACAGTGCTAGACACACAGAGAGATGCTCTATCTACACATAAAGATCACGTAGCTGAGCACGGGAAATAAAGCCATATTTCCCATTCCATCTAAAGACAGATTTCTTTGATCCAGTGGCCCACATCTCTAGAGAACAGATCCTTGCAGCCCTATTTGGGCCATGGCGTGGATTTGCAAATTAACTGAAAAGACCATTAGAAAACATTTTGTTTAAAGTGCTAAATGGGCTGCAACTTTCAAAACTAACTGGCCTGCCAAATTGTGATTTAAAGTGAAATTGGCATGAGCAGACATTTCCACATCAGCCTGTAGCACATCTGGTCCAGACCAAACAAACAGAAGATTTATTCTGTCAGGCAGATCATTTAGCATTCCTTTTCATGCTTCAGAAGGAGGCTGTACCTGTCACTCACCAAAGCGCTCGGCTTTTGGTGGCGAGGCTCTGTTGCTCTCCCTGACTAGCCTTGATCTAACACTTCTAAGGAGGCTCATGTGCACCGCTCCACCTGGGAGCCCAGTGCCCATGCCAAGTTCATTTCCATAGTCTTATAGAAACCTCCTGGAGGATTTCAAACATCTGCTCATAAGTAAAGAAACATTGTCTTGAGCTCTAACAATAATATAAAGGGCAACTGAACCTTCTTTTGCAAATAAAGCAGAGCTGATAAATGATCTTATTTCACAGGACTGGGGGCAAGTTTCTTTGTGTCTTTCTGAATTCAAATCCTTAAAATGAATATCGTCAATCTTGGGGAAAACTGAATTGTACCCTGGGTTTTACCATTAACTTAAGTGGTATAAGAGTCAGGACTAAAAAATAGGTTAAAAAAATAAAACAGTGTCATTTTGCTGAAACTAAATGAACGTTTTTACAAAGCTGGGTCATTATTCCTCTCTCTCTGCGTGTTTCTCTCTGTTTCTCTCACTGGCCGTAGCCTCCGAGCCAAGTGTAACACGGAGCACTGTTGCTGTGGGAGCCCCACAGCAGCCTTCTGCTGGAGAATGTTAATCTGCTGCCGGTGGAGTCAGACACCCCCGGAGAATCACTTCCTGGCTCGTCTCTTCGGACAGACTATTCTTTCTCTCCCACCTCTGGAGAACTGTGAACTCTCTGAAGGCATCGATGTACCACCCCTGAGATTCCCCACGTTTCCTTAGGACGCTCCTCTATGTGACTATAAAAGACTCGGTTTCAGTGGAAAGGACAACCGGAAAGGGAATAGACCGCTATCTCTGTGTATTGATGTACACGTTCTTTCTCATTTCTAGCTAAAATGTACCTCTGCTTCTTCTTTTGAGAAATAAGTGGCTTAGATAAAGTGTCCTAGTTGTGACCTAATTAATATAAATTCCTGTGGTTCTTTTTTCCCTGAGGAACTCATTTAATTCATAAACACCATTACTTGGCTTTTCTACTGACATCTAGGTCTAGGCAAACATAGGGAAAGTTTATCACATAAACATAGAAAAGTGTTGCCTTACCTAAAAATATAACAAAATCTGTTATTTTTAAAAATCTGGAGAAGGTCTATCCTTTGTGCAAATATTTTCATCCTGTTGATTTGTGGCAGTAGCAAGATAGTGTGAACAGGGAATTACATCTCTACTGGTTTCATCTACACTGTCCCTCCCATTGAGTTATTAATAAACATGATGCCACCAGTGATGCATTGTTAATAGCCTGGTCTGTGGAACACAGAAAACACTCTTCTCAAATTCACAGAGAACATTCTTAAATACGTTACAGTCTACATATAGCATATGCCAATAAAAAATGTATATCTGTATCAAAATCCAGCCTTTTCTGAAAAAAGAAACAAAATCAGTCTTCCACAACAAGAGAACTAGTTTCAAGCTTGAAATATATCCTGATGTGAAATATTGGTAACTTCTTAGTATATCTGAACACTTTGTCTACCTGGTAAATTTCAAATGAGAAAAAATGTATGTAATAAATATGATATTCAGGACCTAAATGGTTCACTTATGGTTAGATTTATTTGTGTTCTTATTTTTGTGTTCTTATTTGAAGATATGAAAATAACATTAAAAGTAGCATGTTTGTATACTTTCACCACAATAAATTAGAGGAATATCATATAGAGAACAAAGGGTTTGTCTTCTACAGAAATCTGGAGAACTTCAAAATAAGAGATAACAATTTTGATTAAGAAAAGCCATTATCATAAGTAATAAGCATTTAAAGGAACCCCACTTATGAATAAAAAAATTCTAATTCTAGTTTTTATTCTTTGAAAAGAGGAATTTAGATGTTTGTTGTTTTTTTTTTTTTTAAAAAAAAAAGAAGCTCAAAGCAAACAAGAAGTAACTTTGTTTTTAATAGGACATTGCACTGGTTAATGAATTAAAGAGGAATAAAAAGTAAATCTACTTATAAAATAAAGATATCCAACTCATGCAAAAATGATGGGTAACTCATAAACTGTATCTCAATGAGATTATTCAATGTCATTGGAATATCGGGTTATCAATCAAGAACATAACCATAAAGAAAGAAAACATAACCAGAGTTGATAATCAAAATAATAAGGGATATATGTAGAAGGAAAAAATAGGAACAAAATATGGTCAGGATATATGAGAAGAAACTATATTTGAAGACAAATTCAATTTTATTGAACAGGAATTCTCAGAATGGGGTATATGGAAACTTTTAAGAGCATACTTACAGATTTATTGTGTTATTTTGGGTTTAGGTTTCCAAATATTCACCATATTTTTGTGCATCAAATTATCTATAAAGCTACTATTTTTTCATCAAAGTAATTCACTGTATAACAATGTAAATAATTTTGTCATAATTTTTAAAAATATTCAGTGAAATGCAACTGAATCATTGATTTATGATGTTCTCAGTCTTCTAAAAAAGTCTGCTCCTGCAAGTCAAAATCATAATCTTTATCAAAGTGACTAAGAACTTGTTTAGGATAAGGTTTAATAAATTACAGGGAATTCAATTGTCTGACAAGACCATACCAAACTTCATTCAATGTGTAGGAGTTTGGAGATAGAGAGCTAGCATATATGTATAACCAATGGACACAGACAGTAGGGGGGCGAGGGCCTGTGCTGCGGGGTGGGAGCAGCTGAGGAGAGCTCAATGGGGGGAAAAGGAGACATATGTAATCCTATCTAATAAAAGACAAAAAGGGTAATTGACTGTACCTTCCCATTGGCTAATCAGAGTGATATGCAAATTAACCGCCAACCAAGATGGCGGCCAGCAGCCGGGCTGCTGAAGCGAGCAGGCGGCTTGCTTGCTCCAGTGATGGAGGAAGCCAAGGTTCCCCGCCTGCCGCGGCCCGGCTCTAAGCTCCGAAAGCAACAAAGTTTCAATTATAGAAGCTAAACAAACCCCAGATACCTGCTTTCAGCAAGCGGTGGCCTCAGAGCTGGAGCCGGCTCTCAGCTCCAGCAACAGCAATGAAGTTTCAATTATAGAAGGTAAATAAATCCCAGAATTAAAAAAAAGAAAAAAAGTAGAGGCTGGGAGCTTCAGTCACTGGCCAGCCTGAAAATGGCCCTCAGCCCCTCATCCAGGCTGGCCAGGCACCCCAGTGGGGACCCCCACCCTGAAGGGGATGTGACCAGCTGCAAACAGCTATCAGCCTCTCACCCAGGCTGGCCAAGCACCCAAGCGGGACCCCCACCCTGATCTGGGACACCCTTCAGGGCAAACCAGCCGGCCACCACCCGTGCACCAGGCCTCTATCCTATATAGTAAAAGGGTAATATGCAAATTGACTCTAACAGCAGAATGACTGGGAATGAGTGGTCACTATGACACACACTGACCACCAGGGGGCAGACGCTCAATGCAGAAGCTGCCCCTGGTGGTCAGTGCACTCCCACATGGAGGAGCTCTGCTCAGCCACAAGCCAGGCTGATGGCTGCCAGTACAGCGGTGGTGGTGGGAGCCTCTCCTGCCTCCTCAGCAGCGCTAAGGTTGTCTGACTGCAGCTTAGGTCTGCTCCCCGCTGACAAGTGGATATCCCCTGAGGGCTGCCGGGCTGCCAGAGGGATGTCTGATTGCCATCTTAGGCCCAATCCCTCGGGGAGCAGGCCTAAGCCAGCAGGTGGTCATGCCCCCAAGGGTTCCCAGACTGTGAGAGGGCACAGGCCGGGCTGAGAGACCCCTCCAAGTGCACAAATTTTTGTGCACCAGGCTTCTAGTACTTTCAATAATAAAGAATTTTTTTTAAAGGCTATAGAGAGCTACTTTGTATTGAGGAATAAAATGTTCTATCAATAACTCTGCATGCAGTTTTCTTTTTCTTTCCTTTTTTTTAAAATTTTTTTTAGAATATTCTGCTAATACAGTCATGGAGTAGATGCTTTGGCATATCCAAAAGTCTGGAAGAAGTATGTATTAATGGTGCAATTACAAGTACTTGACCAAATGCTACTTATGCCACATAAAAGATACTAAAAAATTTAAAACAAATTAAAATTCAATAAAATATAATGCTATTACAGTAGTCCTTGTTTATTAAAACCTAAATATATGAGAAAGTCAGTGCATGCAGATAAATTATATTTCATTGACTATGAATTCTCAGAAGGGGTACTTTGAAATTTTTAAGTTCATCCTTGTAGACTTATTGTATTATTTTGGGTTTAGGTTTCTAAATTTTTTTTTAAATATATTTTATTGATTTTTTACAGAGAGGAAGGGAGAAATATAGAGAGCCAGAAACATCGATGGGAGAGAAACATCGATCAGTCGCCTCCTGCACATCTCCCACTGGGGATGTGCCCGCAACCCAGGCACATGCCCTTGACCGGAATCGAACCTGGGACCCTTCAGTCCGCAGGCCGACGCTCTATCCACTGAGCCAAACCGGTTTTGGCATAGGTTTCTAAATTTTTAACACATTCTATTTCCATCTAATTATTACATGGCTGAT
Organism: Myotis nattereri; assembly: GCF_964212035.1. Lineage (NCBI taxonomy): Eukaryota > Metazoa > Chordata > Mammalia > Chiroptera > Vespertilionidae > Myotis > Myotis nattereri. The sequence continues at coordinate 21,352,643 of NC_138081.1, forward strand.
CACAATTTTTTGCATATCACATATTTACAAATTTGCCTACTTGCTAAAATTTATTTGGAACCCCCAAATCTGTCAAACTTGCAGCCACTATCATGGTCATTTATGAACATGTGCACAATGGCAAAAATTTGGAATCTTCCAACTCACACAATCCCAGCCTATTTTCTTGTTTTAGCTCTCATATGGCAAAGTAGTATCCTGTTTATTGTGTATTTACTGCCATGTTTTTTGCACTTTTGTGCTTCTTGCTAGAGATTTTACTGTTCAGAATGGTCCTCAGTCATAGGACTGAATAGCTTTTCAGTTAGTGTTCCTAAGAACAAGAAAGCTGTGCTGAATGTGCCTTATGAAGAAAATATGTGCATTAGATCAGCTTCATTCAACATGAGTTGCAGTGCTAATGGCCATATTCCCTGTTAATGAATCAATAATATATGCTTAAATGTACTGTCTTTAAACAAAAACATAATGTATTGCTCAGTTAACAAAAATGTAACCAGAGGCTCACAGGAACCTAACCCTGTATTTCTCATAGGAACAGTGGTTCAGTATTTGCTAATTCTGTGCTTGTGGTGACTTCATAGAACATAAATACTGCGAATAGTGAGAATTGACTGTGTATGTATATATGTATGCGTGTCTTTGTGTGTGTGTGTGTGTGTGTGTGTGTGTGTGTGTGTAGGTCCTTCTTTTAAATAAAATAAAATCCAGAAGTTATCAAAATTGAAAATCTTTAAAATGTCTACTAACTGAGAAATTATTGTAGGGGAAAAACAAAAATAACATTGGGTTTTGAACGTGCATAATATTTTTAGCCATTAAAATTTCCATAAGGAGTTTTAGCACATGCAGTTAATTTGCATGAGAGGCAGCTGGAGCATACTGGCTTTTTCAAAACCACTATGATTTATCAGCTCAATAATGCATGAGCTTATGAGACAAAGTTATACAACTATTCATATTTTTAACAAAGTGATGGAGTAAGAAATTTGCTAAAGCAGCCATTCCAGACCCAGGTGATCAAAAGGAGGTTAGATCATTTAGATCATTTACACAAACTGGAACAAAATTCCACAGTCTTTTTTAAAAAATATATTTTTATTGATTTCAGAGAGGAGGGGAGAGGGCTAGAGAGATAGAAACATCAATGATGAGAGAGAATCATTGATTGGTTGCCTCCTGCACACCCCACACTGGGGAGTGAGTCTGCAACGTGGGCATATGCCTTGATCAGGAATTGAACTGTGACCTCCTGGTTCATATGTGAATGCTCAACCACTGACCCATGCCAGCCGAGCCAATTCTACAGTCTTGTTTTATTTTTGGCCTTCAATTCTTTTCCTGAAAATAATATTTCATTTGGATAAAGTGCCAGACTGACAGTCTGAGACACTGAAGACACATTCCTATACGTTATTAGCACAGTATGGAGAGAGTCGATTAAAATCTCCACTAAAGTGACCTCTGGAATTAGAGTTATCTTACATAGACAGCGTTTGAGGAAGAATAAACTATTTCTTTGCCTCTTCAATAAATCATAATGACATTTATTTATTAAACTCTAAATTTTACTTGGTAAAAAAAAAATGCCTTATAAGAAATGTCTCTTTTTTGGAGTAAATTTTATGTGTCTTGCTGAAGTTTGGGGAGAACATAGCAGACAACATCAACAAATTGTTATAGTCAAGTTATAGCTTACAAAAAAATCATATATGGACTCTGAGGTAAAGGGCTGCATTATGAAGAATGTAGGGGAAATAGTAGATTCAAAGCAGTCAAATTAAAATTTTTTTGCATACCACATATTTACAAATTTGCCTACTTGCTAAAATTTATTTGAAACATTGGGATAAAAGATAAATTATTTGAAGATTCCAAGATTTTGTAGCTAAGTGACTAGAAAAATAACTGAATTTGTTTTAGAGCTAATACAAAAGTTTGAATTTAACCATTAGAACTCATTCTAGGCATTCACATCTGCAGGCTATAAACTTTAATATCTAATATGGTAACTATACAAGATACCTAGTGTCTGTCTTAATCTATTCACTTCCACCCTCTTTTCTCTGATAATTTATAGAAAAAAAGAAAAATTATATATGTATCTCATGAGAAACATTTGTACCCAGTCACCATATCTGCCAGAATGTCTCAGATTGGCAGAGTGAAGCCAGGAATTGCCCCATAGCCTCACAGAACAGGTGTACGCATATAGTGTGCTGCGCCTGCACAGCCAAGGGTGAACCTGAGTGGGGGCAGCTGAAAGGCTTAGAAAAGACAGACAAGAGAATGAAAGCTGGGTCTCGGTGGGACACTGCTTCTCTGATGGAGAGACAACGCCAACGCCCACAAGCCGTGTCTTTATTTTATAGCAGATGCCACGAGGCAAAGTAAGGGCGTGATCAAGATGTTTACAACATTCTTGTGGGTTTCAATCCTACTCAACTACATGCACCTGAACTCTACCACTCAGGCACGTGGGCCACGTGTTCAGACCTTAGGTTCAAGCTTACAGCTATAGCTGTTGGCTATAATTGTGCTGGTAGGGCCCTGTCCTCCAAGCTGGGACTTGCATGTGGCAATGAGAGGACTGTGCCCTCTCATCAGTCCAAGGCTTGAACCTGTTCAAAACACTGTAGCCGTGCCCCACAATGTGGGGTCAAGAGCTATGGTAGTAAGCCTCTCACTCTACAAAGCCACTGACTGTAAGAACAAATTAAGCATCAAGTTATAAAGGTGCTTTGTTTCATTTTGATTAATCTTACATTGAATGCCAAGTCAGGTGATTGGCAGGTAAACCAGCAATTATTTACTACTCAACAGCCACAAGACTGGAGGAAACTTCCTCCTCTACAGTTGGATTTGAGCGTAGCCGCATTGTCAGAGTATAGAGCTGTAGGGGATATTAACTATTACCTTATATGAACCCCTCATTTTGTAGATGCGAAAGTTGAGACCCTAAGTTGTACATTTGATTAGTGCAGGGATGAAATTAGGAACCAAGTCCTCCAAGTCAAATATTCCTAAAGCTGGTTGATCTGTTTAAGATATCAACCACTCTCAGACCTCTCTGTGCATCAGAACACCTGGGGGGCTTATTAAAACACAGGCTGCTGGCTCCACCCCCAACACTCTCTCATTCCATAGGTCTGAGGTGGCACCAGGGAATTTACATTTTGACAAGGTCCCTGGTGATGCTGATGCTGCTAGTCTGGGGAGCAGACTCGGAGAACCGCTGCTGTAGATTTTCGTCTAATATTCATTCTACTCCAACAAATTTCCTCTCAGGGAAAAAATGGACCCTGCCCTGACATGCCCATGTACCATGTTAAAAAAAACACACACAAAAAATCCAAACAAACAAATGAAAAAAACCACACACACAAAAATACAACCCATTTGATCTGAGATATTTTGATAGTCAGAGCCTACAATCACATGGCTAGAGTAATTTTATCTACTCAAAAACCAAAGTGTGCTTCACCAGACATATACAATATGGCTGTTGTAAAATGATTTTTAAGAGCTGTATATTATCTGCTTCCCATTTCAAAGTGAAAACTTCTTGGACTTCGAGCAAACTATATTATTGTCTGGATGCAAATAAAGTTGATATCATGTGGCTGCCTTTTTTCATATGTTGAAATAATAGTATAAAAATCACATAGTCTAAGTGTGAAATTTTTGCAGAGATATATACGCAGAAATGTTATCAAGAGGAAATAGAGATGAGGGAGTAAGTAGGTGCAACTGAGCTCCATTGAAACAGAACACCTCAATACAAAAAGCAACTACTGTATGACAACTATGCACGAAGCTCCACCTGGTGTGAAGAGGGAGATGCTGAGAAAGACCTAGCCCTACCCTCCAGGAGCTTGCCATGACTGACATTTTAGGAGTATGAAGTGATGCTAAATGTAATATTATATATATTACTAGAGGCCTGGTACATGAAATTTGTGCACAGGGGTGGGGGAGGGTCCCCTCAGCCCAGCCTGCACCCTCTCTAATCTCGGACCCCTCTGGGGATGTCCGACTGCCTCTCTTAAACCAGGACCACTGGCTCCAAATCGCTCAACTGCCTGCCTGCCTGCCTGCCTGATTGCCCCCAACCCCTCTGCCTTCCTGTCTGATTGCCCCTAACCACCTCTGCCTGCCTGCCTGATCACCCCTAACCGCTTCTGCCTCGCTCCACACCCAAGACGCAGGATTCCCTTCCCTGGCCAGTCTCAGGCACCCGGGACCCCGGCTGGATTTACCCAGGCTGGCTGCAGCCTCAGGGAACCATGGGCAGGGGGCTTCACCTAGGCTACAGCCACAGGCACCCGGGACTGCTGGGCAGGCGGCTTGTCCCTCTCCCGGGTCACAGGCGCAGGGGCAGACACTGGCACACGGGACTGTGGGGTGTACGACTTGTCCCTCTCCCAGGCCACAGCCTGGCTGGTCCCCATTCCTCTCTCTCCCCAGAGTTGAGTGTCTGAGCCATTAAGGCATGACGACATGAGGGAGTAATGACTATTTGCATATTAGCTCTTTATTATATAGTATATGTATATAGGAGTATGTATCTATATGTACACACACATTACATTGGGCATATTTTAACAACTTTCTCAGAATGAACATTGAAAGACTAACAAATGCATCATTCCTACAAAGAAACAACAGTGGCAAATTGGGCATTCTGTAGAGTAATCATGATGAATTTTAATTGATGATGTCAAAAATACCAATGGAGGACCAGTATCTCTGAGTAAAAGGTAGCAAAAGTATATTAGAAACTATTGCAGACGTTACGTACTGTTTCAAACATTCTAGAAGTTTTTATCTACTTGCATATCTACATAATCAGAAACTTGACATTTGGTCACTTATACTTTGAACTATACAATTATCTATTTATATATCCCAAATTTCACAAGTTCAAATCCAAACATCAGTCCTTACATTTTATTTCAAAACATATCTATGGGATCATAAAAAGCATACAGAAATGAATTTTATTCAGCTCTTTAACAATTAATTTCAAATACAATGATCCAATAGAGTAAAATGACATCAAATAATATCACATCGTATGTCTTTTGTTTAGTGGAAATGTACTATGAACGCAATGGTGTCTCCTGATATACATACATGAATTTTGTGATATTAATATAGAAACAGATGTAATTTCTTCCTGTGGTTGGAATCATCCAGGGCCTTCTCTGTGTCATGTAGAAGAACTGCAATGTTGAATATATTTGCAAAAGCAAGAAAGCAATTCTTCATATACAAAAATGAATTGCAAGCCAACTGTCAAAAGGAAAAATATGCCTTACCCACTAGTCACCACAGGAACTATCAGTGTAACAAAACAGTATCAGGTACGAATGACAACAGTTTTAAATGTAAGATAAAATGTAACTTTGTAAAAGTGTACTGCAAGGGATTCTCTGAGTGCTAAAAGAGAGGGTGGAGGGTGACGAAAGGCACATTGAAATGAGAAAGGGGCTATCTTGACGATAGTTGCTTGTCCCAACTGAGCTCATGATGAAAACTTCAAGATTCACTACTCCAGAAATGAATCACTTGTCTGCATACCTGTGCTATCCTCTCTCCAGGGCTAGTCCTGAACCTTTAAATGCCTTCCTGGATTTCCACTGGAATTCTCAGCCAGCCTCAAGCTTAAAACAAAATTATCCTTCCCTGAGCTAAACTGCCCATGACTTTCATTGTTGCTGATGCTATAAGTCTAGGAAAGCCTGAGTCACCTAGTTGAAACAGAGTGGCAAATGTTTAATAACTATATTATTAACTACCCCCTACATTATTCTCTTCAAATAGTATCAGTGTGCCCTGATCACTGTGGAATACTATCTGAATTCCTTAAACATGGCATTCGGAGGTCCTTCCAACAATCTAACACCCTCATACTTCTATTTTTATTTTCTCCTCCTATTATTTTATAGAAAGCTTGTGTCCTGGCCCCCCCAAAAAATATTTTTACTGTCTCAAACTCCTTGACACCCTCCCTTATTTATGGCATAATTCCTTACTTAGAGTATTTATCTGCACTCTTCTCTGAGACATTTTTTTTCCAATAACATAAAATACTGCAGATAAATAAAATAAAGGTGAAAAAATGCCTAATGGATTTAGTCATGAAAAGCTCATTGATGGCCAACCCCATTTCCGTAGAATTTCAACAGGAAGAGCTAGATGGCAGGGTTGAGGAGTGAGTGGAAGACTGGAAATTAAAGCTAGCCAGCATGGGTCAAGAACATTGTGAGAAACAGAAGGGAGGAAAGTGGGGGGTGGCAGGGAGGGGTGAGCTAGAATAGAGCATAGATTAAGAAAGTACTTTCCTTTTTTAAAGAAAACAGTTGAAAAACTGATTCCAAGGAGCCAATAGGAAATAAATTAAAGGTTCAGGAATGAGGTTATGAATGGACCAAATGCCTGAAAAGGTGGGAATGGATTGGAGCTGGAAAATTGGTGAGGGGGTCAGTCTCAGCATGATATGCCTTTTTCCATTATTTCAGAAGATGCTGAAAAGATGGCTACAGATCAATATAAATTACCAGGGACTGAGGTGGAGAAGATGGGGAAGATGTTGTATAAGGTTACTTACTTGCAGCTAGTATATAAATAAGTTCTGGAGACTTAATACACAGTACAATGATTATAGACAACAAAACTGTGTTATATACATCACACAAGATCTTAATTGCTTCCATCACCACAAGAAATCACAATTATGTGATGTGATAGAGGTGTTAGCTAAGGCTACAATGGCAATCATATTGCTGTGTACATGTATCAAATATATTGTATACCTTAAACTTACACAGTGTTGCTTGTAAAATACAGCTCAATTAAAATGAATAAACAAAGAATATACTGGAGTTAGAAAAAGTTAAGAAATTCCCTCACCTGGCTGCTTCTGGGTGTCTTTTTATTATTGTTGTTAGTGGTGATGGTTTTGTTTGTTTGCTTAGTAATGTTGGGAGTGAGCGGTAATCAGAAGGGTAGGTACTTTTTGGAGAAAAGGAGAGATTTCAAAATTTAGCTATGGGAGTTAGTGAGGCAGGGTTTACAAGAACCTACAGAATAAACTTCTCAGGTAGTGTCAAGGGCCCAATTGGTATTGGAGACCAGTAGTCAGAAAATTAGCTTCAGATACGGAAGCTTCAGATATGGAAGCTGGAAGGGTACCCAGTAGGATCCATTTAGAATTTAATTTTTGGAGTGATAAAGGACAAAAGAAGTTGAGAAATTTGATGAGAGAACTAGAAACAATGGATCCTAGGCCAGCCAAGAATAAGAATAAGAATAAGAATAAGAATAAGAATAAGAATAAGAATAAGAATAAGAATAAGAATAAGAATAAGAATAAATAAAAGACTACAGTGAGCTGATCAAACAAACAAACCAAAATGTTGAGATATCAACCACATAAAATAGCAGATATGATAAGACTAAAGAATTAAGACAGCTGGAAATGTATGGGATGTAGTCAGAGAATGGAAGTGTATATTACATTTTTAGAAATTAATGTTCTGATTTATCACTCTCAAATTCTATTCTCTATTTTTTTCACAAGAACTCAATGTTTGTTTGTTCTTTGCTCCCTGAAACCCTCATTGAATCAGATGAATGTTCATCACATTGGGTCTACTTTTTGGATCTTAGCCAAACCCTGGATGCCTCCTTGAAAATCTAAGAGGGAACTTCATTCTCCCACAAAGCATGGAACTCACAGTCAAGAGAAGAGATTGGTATTGGTTTCTAGTCTTGCCCAGTGGTCGGCAAACTGCGGCTCGCGAGCCACATGCAGCTCTTTGGCCCCTTGAGTGTGGCTCTTCCACAAAATACTGACTTCTGTGCATGGGCCACGAAGTTTCAATCGCACTGTACATGTGCGCCCACATGTGTTATTTTGTGGAAGAGCCACACTCAAGGGGCCAACGAGCCGCATGTGGCTCGTGAGCCGCGGTTTGCCGACCACTGATCTAGACCATTATTTCCCTTCTAATGTCTCAAAATCTATCCTCCTGAGGCTCCTATTATTCCACTAAGTAAGTCCCCACTTAATGTCATTGATAAGGTCTTAGAAACCACTACTCTAAGTGAAACAACATGTAAAAAAGGCCAATTTTACCACGGACTAATTAATATAAACAAGAGTTTGCTTCCTATGGCATATTTCTGGTCTCAGAAACATCACCAAACTTCTAAATAAAGGTCCAAAACCCTTCTAATATTAGACAATGAAATAAATTTTCTCATACATTTAAGAAAGATGAATAACAAGTAAGGTCATTCTTTTCCAACACACTTATACCAGTTATTCCAAAATAACTGGTGGCCAGACCACAGCCTAGCAGCTCAGGACATCAGGGTGGGCAGACCTGGACAGACCTACCTTCCCATTTCAGGATGCAGTCACACATACACACACACACACACACACACACACACACCCATACTCACTCACACTGGGACAATTTAGACACACCAATTCACCTTAATGCACATCTTTTGGGCATGGGGGGAGTACCCAGAGAAAATCCACAAGGACAGTGACCCCAGCTGGGAATTGATATTTTTCCTCATCAATTTTATAATGTTAAATGAAACAATGTTATTTGAGGATCTGTTGTATAGCACCCTCTTTGTCTCCTCACTCTAGTCACTTTCCTCCCCACTATCATTGACAATTCTGATGTCAAATTTTCTCTACATTAAAATCTAAAATCTGAACAACATTGTGAGAGTGTTCAGTATCCATATGGGTGCTTCTACCTGCATATTAGATCCTCACTTATTTGCCTTCTATTCCCCCCTCAAAGGACCACCAAATCTTGTTGGTCAAACAAAGCTGAGTTCATTAAATATATTGGAGCATGGGAAAACACTACCTTAATCTATATCATAGCATAGGAAAACACTACCTTAGTCAAGTCCTAATAGTATGCCAAATGAGAAAAGAAATGGAAGGATCTTTATAAAATTTGGGCGTTTGGATTCAGGTGATTTAAGTGGTCTTTCAAGAGGTCACTAGTTCGGACTGCATATTTCTGTGACATATTAATTTTGTAACGGTGGACACACAACGGGGTAAGTTTTGATGAGCTGATTTTTGTTCTGATGAGTAAGCTCTTAGTTCAGGTAAGAAACCCTCGTGTCCTGATTCTCAGATAGCTATTTTCCCAGGTAAGCATAATCTTTACCTGGATAAATTGGTGCACAAGAATATCCTGGAGCAAAGAGTGAAATTATGTATTGGTTTGCAGTCTGATCTTCCTGGTAAGAATTTCTAAGTGCAAACAGTTGAAGTATGTTTGCACAGATGGTCTCTGTTTTCAGAGTTGACCAGAAGGAGAAAAGATCCTGCTTGTATAATTTTCTCAGGACAAAATCACTCCTCGTGAGGAATAAGAAATTGCAGCATCACATCAAACCTGTTATTTTGTTCTTGACCATAAGGCAAATGGTTTCCATTACTTTGTCATTTGATCTCACAACCAAAGTCAGTTCTCTAGATATAGAAGGAAAACAGACTTGATATAATTTTTCTCTATGGCCCAAGACTCAGCTTTCAGTTATTCTGCAATCAACCTCTCCCCTGTGGAAGAAAAGCATTTCCAAGGTTAGGCTCTCCTAGGAGTTCTTCCTGTCCGTCACAACTCCCTGGCGACTCGCACGCTCCAGCATGAATACAGGAAGACTCCTCAGCAAACCTGCCGTTGCTCCTTCCTTCTTTTGATTCAATTTCTTTGAAAGCTGGCATGAATCAATTCTCCAGCCATCCCCTTCCCTGGAGCCATTTCTTAGTCTTTCTCTTTTCCTTCCTCAATTGTAGGAGTTATTTGCTGCCTCCCTTGCAGTCAGTAGCTACATTTCCAAAAGCATTTCATCTTTTTTGGCTTTCGTAGTGGAAATGTTAAATTTTCCACAGAGGATGTGCTCTGGAGGGGAGTTTTGCTCACACCCTAGAATGGATGTCAGTTAATATTTAGACACAATTAATTAACAGTAAACCCTAAGGCAAACTTTGCTGTTAGGAAATCAGGCCATTTCCCTCATTAAATGAAGGGCTGTTTCCCTGACCAAGTCAGCAGATGTTCTGTTATCAGCAAAGACTGACATCACATGCTTGGTGGATAGGAATGTAGATTAATTAAGAATATTTAAAATGTAGAGCTGAAACAGCATCAGACTCTTACACTAAGTTGCCAAAGTTCCCTGACTTTATCTTCATACAGTTCTTCCCTTCTACTTCACCCCAGATTTCAGTTCATAATGCTATAAAAAGTTTCAAGATTTCTGAAAATCTCTTTGAGTCATGGGAAGGTCTTCTCAGACCCTCACTTCATAAGTGCTTTGACATTTTTATTGCCACCATATTCATTGAGAGCTTGTCAGACTCATGGTTTTACCTCAGTAAGTACAGGAGACAGGATACGGTAGAAACTAATGTGCAAAGGTTTTATCTTGACATTGTAAATATCATGAAAATATGCCCAATATTGAATATACTTTTTACAAGGTAGTAAATCCTGGAATTTACTGAGTCTAAGAATGTTTGTTTCTTCTTCGTTTTGGAATGAATCCCTGATATGAGTTTATCTCCTAATAAATTGATCTAATAAATATTTAGTGGATACCTACTGTATTCTAGCAACACTGCAGGATTAAAAAATAAATTCCAAAGGGACCCACTGGTAGGGAAATAAAGGATGTTGAATTGGGAACACTTCTCTCCCGCTCCAGATGTGAAGGAAGCACACATCTGGCTCCTCATTTTTCTCATGTCCAGCTTGAAAGGATAAACTGGGCGTGCACAGCCACCCCCTTTGTTGATCCTATATCTTAGGACCCAGGTGCTCTCCCTTTTAAGTTTTCGGGTCTCTTAGAAGTTCATTCTCATGCTGTTTGCCTTTTACTGTGTAAGTAAACTGCCTAATTTTGGAGTTCAGTATTAGGAAGCCCAGTGGACCTACTGTCCATTTTTGAGTATTATCCAAATAAATATGACATTTCATATCCCATCCCCCTTACTGTTTGATCTCTGTTGGTTCAGACCTAAGTTGGAAGAAGGTTGCTAGTTAATTGACCAACACCCAAACTTCTATAAAGTAGAAAAATAGCTATGATAAAGGTTTAGGTTTCAAAGCATTTACCAGAAATATAGAAAGGAGAGCAAGTATTTCTAATTGGGGCACAAGCATTTGCGACAAGGGAAGCGCAATAAAAATTTCTTTAGATTGTAAACTCAAGAATGACAGGGGTGTTGACTGTTTGGGTTCATATTCTTTTCATAGAATATAGTCATAGAACATAAATTAATGGAAAAGAGAGACTTCAATTATCAGGATTAAAATGGGGAATAGAAAGAAAGAGAGAGAAGGAAATACTGATAAATTTCCAGGGATAAGAAACACATATTTCTCCTATGAACTGAATAGAGCAAAAATGTTCACTTAATCCAAATTTGCTATCTAAAATAAAAGCATCTATTTAATGCAGAAAATGTAGTTACCTTGTTATACTATTTTTTCCTCATAGTAGCCTGGGACATCTCTATTATTTGCTTATTCAAGTACAACAGTGGTGATTAAGAACAAGTCTTGATGCTTGCTGCAGAATAAGGCACAGATTTATTCTTTCTTTATTTTAGGATACATTCTGAATGTGACAGAAATTCCTAAACAGCATTCCTGGCATTTAACCCATTGTTTTAATAAACAATAATCTTCTAGTCTACAATAATTATCCTATATAATAAAAGGTTAATATGCAAATCAACTAAACGGCAGAACAACCAATTGCTATGATATGCACTGACCACCAGGAGGCAGATGCTCAAAGAAGGAGCTGCCCCCTGGTGGTCAGTGTACTCTCACAGAGAGAGCGCCACTCAGCCAGAAACTGGGATCATGGCTGATGAGCATAGCAGAGATGGCAGGAGCCTCTCCCTCCCTTTGTGGCAGGGCTAAGGATGTCTGACTCCTAGCTTAGGCCAACTCCCCATGCGGAGGAGGCCTAAGCTGTCAGTCAGACATCCCCTGAAGGCTCCCGGACTACAAGAAGGCACAAGCCAGGCTGAGGGATTCCCCCACCCCAGTGCACGAATATCATGCACCAGGCCTCTAGTACTGATATAACCACTAAGAGTTATAAGATTAGAAGCAAATTTGATGCCAAATTGATAGCTGGGTTTATTAAAGAAGATATTGGGAAATATTAAATTAGCATTCTTTACCGATGATTTTATCATCTGTCTTCATTTCAAAGTCATGTGGATGCCTCTGCTGTCCCAGTTCCTCCTAATTTTATAGTCAGCACAACACTGGGCCCAGGAACTTCTGTCTGCTGAGAATCTCAGAGTTAGAGTGTAGTGTGACAGTCTCTGAAACAACAGGCCCCCTTCTGTTCTGCAGACTTGTAAGCAACAAGCCTCTGAAACTATGAAACTATGATCAACAAAACTTTATTTGTTTGTTGCCCTTTAAAAAAAAAAAAGCACAAGAGTGTTGTTGTTTTAGGAATAAGAAATGAACTCTCCAAAGAACAAAGAAACCAGAGGCTCCAGATATATTTCAAGCCTAAGGAAAGTTAGAAGCTAGAAGAAAATATGAGTGGCAGGACACAGGCAGTCGACCTTTAAAGGTTTGATTTCTGTTTTAAGTCCTGCAAATGCCCCTGGCTTTCCCCCACATAAAATAAAGAAACCTGACTTATGTTCAAATGTGGCCTTCACCCTTCACCCTAACACCAAACACCATGAGGAAAAAATTAGCAATGGGAAGGCGACATGTCTATAAAGATATGAATATCCATCCCCCTGCACCAGCTGAATCAAAGGCAAAGCGCTGAGGGTTGAGCTTGGTGGAGAATCACGATGTAGTGGGATGATTCGTGAGCATGGGAGTCCAACTCAGACAGCACTTTTCTGCAGAGCTGATGAAGCCACCACTCTTTTCCCTCCACCTTCCATCCTTCATGAAGTGCCCCCCAAGACCTTACATTCGACCCTGGATGGATATGAGTCCCTAGAAGACAAAATTACTTTCCTCTGTGATATTTGTTTCATCGAAGTTGGAGTCCTCAGATCTGTAATTCTCTGGCTGTGTCCACACTAGCATTACTAAGCAATTCAGAATGGAGACATTACCTGGCAAGTTGGGGGGGTGGGGGAGGGAAAGTCCATGAGATAGACCCAATTTAATCTCAAATATTTGGATAATGAAGAAAAAATGACCTATTAGTAGCTGAAAAGTATAGATGATTGATTCAACTTTCTATTGTACTTTGGGATGGGCTAAGTTTTGTTCTCTGCTTAGGTTCGGTTTAGTTCATCACCCATCAAAGGAAGACCATTAAGAGGGTGATTCAGACCAATTCCTGCCATGTTCAATACCATATTTTTGCTAATGGTCATTACAGTGAAAACAATTTAAGAAATTAGCAATTAGTTTGGATTATCATTCTCCATTCAAAACCCTGATATAGAGGATTTGAAAACCTACTAGAATTGTAGAACTCATACAGTTTCGGTGTTTGTATATTTAATAAATACAGTTATTTCCTCTTTTAAAAAAAATCCTCACCCAAAGATATGTTTATTGACTTTAGAGAGGAAGGGAGAGAAAGAGAAACACCCATGTGAGAGAAAAACATAGGAACATCGATTAGTTGCCTCTCATTACACACCCCAACTAGGCACTGAACCCACAATCTAGGTTAGTGCCCTGACTGGGAATCAAACCCATGACTTTTCAATGTATGGGACGATGCACCAACCAACTGAGCCACACTGGCCAGGGCTACAATTATTTTTGAATCCATGAGAAATAGACAATACTAATAGGAAAAAAAAATAGTAAAAGTCTGAATAGGCAATGCAAATATCAAGTAATACAAAATGGCCAATAAACATATGTTTAAACTCAGTGGTAAAATTTTAAATATCAAATCAAAATGAGATATAGTAGTACATTTTTCAAATTGGCAATGATGGAAAATAAAGAAAAAAGAATAGTACTCAGGCTTCATGGACTTCTACACACAGCACAGCCATTTAGAGTGAAGGTACCTGTGATCTTTCTGGAAGGCCATTCAGCAAACTACAGCTGCTGTTCGTTGTCCCTGCACATTCTTTGTTCCTGCAATAGCACTTGCAGGGTGTAGGAACCCTAATCAAAGTATGCCAGATGTTCAAGGCCAATCTGAGCACGGACACAGTGATTGTACTGTATACACTGTGCAGGGGGGCCTTTCTATAACCCAAATCTTGATGCCACTCTGTGGCAAGAAGCCTCTTTTGTCTAGGTGAGTAAGCAGATGTGTGGGGCTGCTTTTACATAGGGCGCTGCTGCTTGGTATGGCTCCTGTGTTTGCTACTGTATAGCAAGGGCTGCTGTGTATGGCTACTTTGTAAGGTTACTTTGAAGAACTATTTTGTCTGATGGCTCCTTAGTAGCAATGGCTACTTGGGCTACAATAAAGACTCTCTTATATGCCCCACGACTGCTCATATCTTCTCCATCTAATACTCGGCGACCATGAAGGTCCAGTTCCTGGGAGGGGAATGGAGACCACACAAAGGGTTTCTTCCATAGAATATGAAGGATGAATGCAAAGATTTAGCTTCAAGAATATTATGTCTTTTCTTTACATTCTTGCAAAATTTAGAAACAAACATTATATCTAAAAATGAGACTTGGTTGAGCATCTTGTTATACCCATGTAATAGAACTCTATGTAATGGTAAAAAATGATGTAGCTGTACGTTTTATGTAAAAATAAATTTATAGATATGGAAAGAAGATATGTATCACACAACATATTGAGGGTAAAACAAGGTCATTTTACAAGAGTGCATAAAAATATTCACTTTGCTGTTTTTTAAAGGGTATAAATCACTAAAATGTTAACACAGGTTACTTTGGGTTATAGAATTTTGCATATTTTTAGTGTTTGACAATCAAAATGCATGTAATATAATTTATTTTTCATTTACATTGAATCATTCAAAAGAAAGGGAAGGCTAAAGTAAGGAGCAGAGAAGTAAAATTGTGAGCCCCACATCTTGAAGGATGCCAAGATATTTAGTTAAAATTGTGTGAACTTGACTCCAAATAACTTACGAAAATACAAAAAGAAGGCATTCTCTGTTGGTTGCATATTTTGTTTTTTAATGTACAATTTAGACAATGTTGCAGTTTTTATTGGAATGCTTTAGTCAAAATATGACTGTTAGGAAGCTTAGCCCACTTGCTTAGGAATGAGAACTCAAGTGTCCTCGCCTGTGTGCCGGATTTTAATGCTAGCCTACATTGCACAGCATTCTCAGCAATACTTTATAAACATTAATGGAATTCCCTTTACTTCCCTAAGTAAAAGATGTCATATAAATTCATAAAGATGATAATGACATGCTGTTATAAAAGGAAACCATTGTTATTTACAATTCTCTTTCCCGGTGGTATTTTCTATGCCCTAAACAGAAGTGGAGGTTTTGCCTGAATTATCAGGATAGAACCACACTTCCGATCTTCGCTTTGCTAGGAAATACCTGACATATGGGGCTTGCCCAAGGTTGTTTAAAAATGAAGGAAATGCCATGAGGGGAATGCAGACATTCTGACTAATTCAAACGTACCACTCATTATTTATGCATTCATTCATCCATCCATGCCAACCCGGTTGAGTTTATGAGATCTATTTCTCCCCTGCTAGGATCCCCTCCCTTCCTCTGATAGCTGACTGCACTTCACAAGGCCTGTTTCAATGCAGGGACTTGTCCCTCACTCTTCTCCTAACTCAGAACTGATATTTCTTTAATTTCACAATATCTTTAGTCCTGTAATAAATAGACCTCAAATCATACACTAACCACATGTACATGGCAGTGGCCACATGAAATGATTTGTTAAGAGGATACTAAGTGGGGAAGGGGGGAGAAAAAAGATTCTGACTCTATCCCCATTCATTTGGAAAACCTTCCGTGATTGATTAGTAATGTCTGCCATTCATAAAACTGAGGGAAGGGATAGAGAAGCTACACTAAATTTTCATTTTCAGGGTGGACTTTTCTAGTGTGATTCTTCATTATCCTCAGTCCCTTCCCTATCTTTGCGGGAGAAGCTACCAACTGATTTTTCTGCCTTGGGATTGCCCAACCAGTGCCCTGGGCCTGCAACATTCTCTATTTGAAAGCTGGGTGAGAGCTGTTGCTTAGCCCCAGATTCTTCTTCCTTATCAGGAGAAAGCTTTCCTGTGTTCTGGGAACACAGTGAATTTCCTTTTATAGGGTGTCCCCAAAAATGTATACACACTTTGAATGATTTAAAGTCCGTGTTTATTAACATACAGTTCATTTTCACAATTTAAAAGAATCTACATAAATGAATAATTTTGTGTATGTGTGTGTCAATGTCTGTTTTCAAATTGATGACCATTCTGGTCCAAACACTGTTGATAACAAGAAACAATGGAATTGCAAACATCAAGAATCATTTTGTTCAGTATTTGTGTGCCTCAATTTGTCAACTGTTGCCAATTTTGTACCATAAAATTTATCTTTTGTGTATCCCCATAAAAAAAAAGTCTAGTGGCGTTTTAGGATAAATTTTCTTTGTTCAAAACTTAGTCTGGCTTCACCCATTACTTCGCCCTACATGGCACTGTACTTTCAGTGATTCTTTATAGACATTAATGGAATTTCCTTTACTTTCCTAAGTAAAAGTTGTCATATAAATTCATAAAGATGATAATGCTACTGTTATAAAAGAAAAACACATTGTTATTTACAATTAAACATGAAAAGGAGTGCAAATTGAGTTATCAGCTGCTAAAGTGTGTATACATTTTGGGGGACACACTATATTGTGCAAGCCTATGCACCTGACCAGCTTCACCAGTACATTTTCTCTCAGCACGAAAGGAACCAGGTCTTTACCTGAGTATCAGGGAGTTGCCTGCAGTCCACCAAGCCGAGCTGGCTAGCAGGAGGGACCTTTTGGCCAGACTACAGTCTTACATACTGTAAGTCATACACACACCTATCTTACTGCTTCCCTTCTCTCTGTGAGTAAAAGTGTTGTTCTGACCAGTATTTTCAATGCTGAGTTCTCCTTGGAAACTCCAAGCCTGTAGGAGATGCAGTGGGCAAAGGTTTGTGAGCACCCAACTCTAGGGTTTGGCTGACGTGTTCTGATCCTCCACACAGTTGCAGTCCTCACTTGGGGTTGGTAGCTGGATCTGCTTGCTTAATACTTCCCATAAATAATTACCAAATTTTCCTCTTAAAACCTATAATAGAACCCACCCTATCATCTCTCAACAAGAAACATCCTCATTCTCAAAACAACTCCTAGTGCCAAGCACTGTGCTGGGGTTCCAAAAATAGTCATCACATCCTGAACTTAACAGTGAGAAGCTATAGGCAAGGATTCTCAATGCCCAACACTCCAGGCACCTCCATGTTGGATTACACAGAAGTAATGCCTTTAATGGGTAATGAATGACTTGTCCTATATGTGTGTTTATTTCTTTTCCTGTTTCTTTTTTTCCCTATATTTGTATATTTAGCTAGCTAAACTCCTGTCTTAAAGGACTTGAATACAAATGAACACAAAACAGGAGTTAAATGCCACTAAAGACTGTTAACCATCTGAACTGAGTAAGATTTTAAGCAATTGCATAATATTACCTCCAGCAACAAACCTTACCTAATCATGTGAGTCCATATCACTTGAATGCAAATATAAACAGTACAAGAAAAAGCCACATTCAGCCTTGAACCAAAAGCAGTGAGATGCACGAAGAAACATACCCCTCTAATATACAACGAAGGAGCTAAAAGCACTAACTTCTATGATGAAATTATCTTCCCAGAGCTTTCTAGGCAAGTAAAGGAAAACAGAACTAACGTGTTGCAAACTATTAATTTTACTTCCCATGAAAGATAAAAATCTAAATTTTGCATTTACCATTAGGGAAAAATTTTAAATGTTGATTCAGCTTTAAATATTGATTAAAATATTAATTATGTTAATACATGTTAGGCCTTTAGAGCAATTCCTTGTATGTGATTAGCACTATATGATTTAGCTATTGTTATTATTTTTATTTACTATTATTCCTATTATTAATTCAGAAGTGCCTCTGACTACTCCATCTACTGGATCCACATTTACTTAAGTCAGAAAAGTCATACTGGAGAAAGTGCACTAGACCAGGATTCAGGAATCTCAAATTCTATTCTATGTATAAACATCAATTTTTGCTGTGACACTGAGCAGCCCACTTTGCTTTTCCAGGTCTCATTTGTACTCAACACTATCGGGGGATGCCTATGCTACATGATGAAGGCACCTGCATAGACTGTCTATTCCTTCTGTGGAAAGGGACATGCTGGCCTACACTGAAAGGCTGTAGACGCCTGTGCTCCAAAGGAAAAGGCATTTTGAAGCGGAGGGAAAGAAGGTTTCTGCCCACATGGTTAAAAAAACTAAAACCCTCCCTAAAACAAAAGGACCCCCTCTCAAACACCTTAGCTCCAGATTTCCCACATTCCCCATAACCATCCGTTCCTGCATCCAAAAAGGCTACCCTACTAAGATCGTCAAAAACAGACATCTTATAAACTGAGTCATGAGACCAGGGACACCGGCTACATACATTCTCATGGCAAGTCAGTTGAAGTCTGAATCATGGTGAGGAGTCGGCAATCGAGAGCCCTTCAGCAGCCTGGAAAAGGGGGGCACTGAGAGGAGATGGGTGGCAGCAAGAAGGGGAATTTCTGCCCATTGACCGTTGTATCTACTTAACCATTCTACTCAAAGCTGTCCTGCATAGTCATTTTAATTCCAGACGCAAGTCCTCAAGGACACATGGCCCTGTGCCCTAGTTTGCCCGGGTCAGTCCTAGTTTACTCCTTTTTGTCTCAGTATGATGACCAATAGCACCCTTTTCCTCTCTCAAAAGTACCTGGTTGGATGATGTGATATGGTTACTTTGTTTAATAAGCAGAGTAAAAAAAAAAAAAAAATAGTGGATGATGAGGCTATAGTTATCTTTCCTCTTCAAAGAAATAACCAGTAATCCAATCTGTAACTTCCTTCTTCACCTCTCCATTTCTGATGACTTATTTCCTTACAAATACAGGAGAAAAACAGATATAGCTGTACATGCAAGGTAACTTCTTACAGAGGTTAGAAAATAGGAATTCAGGGTTGTTTCATCTTTACCTGGACTATGATGTCATATGCCTGTGAAAATCTAAAGTGAACAAAGTGAATGTGTATGCCACTGAACTTGGATTCAGGGCTTACATGCACACTGTCACTCCACCAGGGAGTCTGAACACCTTCGGAGTAACAATTTCCGTGTGCCTGCAGTCTCCTGTCAACAGATAAAAGATTTGTCATCCACTTTGTCACAGTAATTTTTCTTTTTTATCCTCACCTGAGGATATGTTATTTATTGATTTTAGAGAGAGAAGAAAAGGGAAAGAGAGAGAAAGGGAAGCATTGACTGGTTGCCTTCCATATGCATCCTGACCTGGGATCGAACCCCCACTTTATCAAACCAGAAAACTTTTGGTGTACAGGATGACACTCCGACCAACTGAGACACTTGGCCATTGCTGTCAGTAATTCTTAAATTTAAGTTGTAATGAACTCTTTCAATTACCAAGAGGGAATTTCTACACAGAACCAAGATCAAGAGGCTTCCCATTTGATTTGATTCTGCAAATATTTGTTTTAATGACTTCTATGCATGTAAAAACTTCCCAATCATTGATATTTGCTTTCATGTAAGAATAATGTTAAAATTATTTAAAATTTCCTGTGCCTCTTTTCCCCCCAAATCTTTTTCAGTCTAACTAGATACTGAAATTCCTCCCAATGGACTTTGTAAGAAGGAGGAGATTAGCAAACCCTTAAAATTGCTTAGATAAAAAGGACTATGAAAGGAAATGTACACTTATTGGACTATCTATCTACCAGGTACACTGGGATCAATGCTTTACTTTTGTTTATCTTATTATTCCTCATGGGAGTCTGGCAGGATAATTCTCTAATCTACAAATTAGGAAACTGAGGTCCAGACAGCAAATTGTCCAAGATTCCACAAATATTGTGTGTGACTCTGGGACTCCTACCCGGACCTGTTAACACAGAGCCTGTGCTTTGCCTCTGCTCTCTGATGCCACTCAGATTCCTGGGCTGCATAAAGCATTTCCCCAGGGTGGTCATCCTTCAGGGCAAAACGAGGAGTCCGATGCAGGACTACCTTGTGCCAGTATTTTAAAACCTTTGCCTGAATACTATTTTATCTTATAAAAAGGAGGGGATAAGTATAATAAAGCTTTGAGAATTTTTCAAACTTTTACAAATGCAAAGATTTATTTCATTTATTAAAGTAAGAATGGGGTGATTATGCATCTCTACATTCTAGTTAATCCATGGCCTGCTTCTTGCTTCTAAGGGACTAGGTGGAGGGAGAGGATTCTATTACCAAATTCAATAGTGAGTCCAGCTGATTTGGGGCTTTTTTTAAAAAAATATATATTTTATTGATTTTTTTACAGAGAGGAAGGGAGAGAGATAGAGAGTTAGAAACATCGATGAGAGAGAAACATCGATCAGCTGCCTCCTGCACATCCCCCACTGGAGATGTGCTCGCAACCAAGGTACATGCCCTTGACCGGAATCGAACCCGGGACCTTTCAGTCCGCAGGCCGATGCTCTATCCACTGAGCCAAACTGGTTTCGGCAGATTTGGGGCTTTTTGGTGAGCAGGGTGCAAGGGTGATTTCTTCCCTGGGTTCTTGTCCAGATGGATTTGAAGAATGAAGCCACGGACAAAAGGTGGAGTTAAGAAGTACAGAAACTTTATTTTAAGCAGATACTACTTCTAAAACCCTAAGCCTACATTGCTAATCCTAAGACTCTGTCCCTCCTGGCACAGAGAGACAACAAAGCGGTCCCCTAAGGGGGTGGCCACTGCTCTCTTGTCTGAGGAATTACATATCCTGGAGAACAACCTTTCCCTTACTGTGCCTTCCCCACCATGGGATCTTAGCCTTGTAATCAGTTCCCACAACCCCCACATCCGCACTTCCCCTCTTTTTGGTTATCTCATGTGTTCAGGCTGGAGTTGCTTTTGACCTCCCTTATGGCTTTCTCTCAGTTGTCTTGGCCGGAGCTGTTTTATTACACCTTAGGTCAGGGCTGCTTTAGATCTAATTTATGGCTGCTCATTGCCTAGGCCACAGATGCCTCTATCCTCTCTGGACGCCCCCCCCCCCCCGCCCCTGCCTTCCTGTCTGCCTAATTAAACTAGCTAGCTCACCATTATCACAGCCCTAGCTGGTGTGGCTCACTGGATAGTGTCGGCCCGCAGACCAAAGGGTCCCAGGTTCGATTCCAGCAAGGGCACATACCTCAGTTGCAGATTCCTCCCTGGCCCGGACCCTGGCTGGGGCTTGTGCAGCAGGCAACCATTCAATGTGTTTGTCTCACATCGATATGTCTCTGTCTTTCCCTCTCTCTTCCATTCTCTCTAAAAATCAATGGAAAAATATCCTCAGGTGGGGAATAAAAAAAAAAAGAAGAGTGAGTCCAGTCTACTTTACATATACATCAAACTTCACAGGCTTGTATACAATCTCACTACTAAATGGATCCAAGGAGTCTGGATATTTCATTACACAAATATAACATAGGGAAAGGGGAGCAAAGGGAAAAACCTTTATACAAACTGAAAAAAAAATTGGGGTAGGACCATTTTTTTAATTGATTTTTAGAGAGAGAGGAAGGGAGAGGAAGAGAGAAACATCAATGTGAGAGCAGAACATCAATCGGTTGCCTCCTGCATGCCCCCTACTGGGAATTGAGCCTGAAACCCAGACATGTGCCCTCACCCAGGGATTGAACCAAGACCTCTTGGTGCACAGGACAACACCTAACCAAATGAGCCACACAGGCCAGGGTTGGATAGGATCTTTTAAAAATAAAGTTAAAACAACAAAACAAAGCAAAAACAGTGGTTTGGAGGACAAGCACTTGAACAGTAAGTGCTTCTCTTCCCAAAGCAAACTGAAGAGTCTTCCTCACATATTCTCTTTGCATCTTCCTCACACTGAGAAGGAGACATCACTACTTGGTATCCCTGCCAGTAATTCATGACTGAATCTAAGCATTAGGAAGTACTAACAAGCCCAAATTGGAAGATAGTCTGTTCCTTCCCAAAATATTGAGGAATGGCCTGTACTTCTAAAATATTAATGCTGTGAAAGACTAAAGAGATTTGTCCTTTATTATGAAAGACAAAGAGAAACTATTGATGACCGGAACGGTGAGTCAATGTGTTTTCCCGGGGTTTTTTCTCTCGATGCCTAAGAATGAGCTCCGTGGACCTGAAGATTTCAGCAAAATTGTGGAAAATTTATTACATGCAGGTTCAGACTCCCCAACGGGGAGAGGGCCCAAAGAATGGGTTGCCAGCAAAGCAAGTTGTTCTAGGAGTTTATATGTGCTACAGCCTGCTCCATATCTATGTCACCACCTGATTGATTAGCTCATTGTTTTTGCCCAGCAACAGATCTGAACTTCCTCTGTTTCTCTGTGTACTGTATACCTTGTTACTGCAGACCTCCCTTGGTGTCCCATGCCTCCCGCTCTGTACCCAAAAACATTTTATTTTTTCAGCATAGTTGGTTTCTGTTATTAAGCTTGCTTAACCTGCCGCGTCTGCCCCTGTCTATGTTCTACCTGCCCTTGTTTCCCACTGGACCCCTGCTCTATCTGCCTGGGCTTCAAGTTAACTTCTTTCACCATTCCTCCATCCCACCCCACACCTGTCAAAAGGAGATTAAAGGGGCATGACCACTAAATGCAACATGTAATGCCCTGTTGTATCTTGGACCTGAAATGCTTTTTTTTTCTTTCTTTCTTTCTCTTTCTTTCTTTTTTTTTTTTTTCAATCCCACATTGTTTTAATTTTTTTTTATCTTTATTGTTCAGATTATTACATTTGTTCCTCTTTTTTCCCCCCATAACTCCCCTCCTCCCAGTTCCCACCCCACCCTCCGCCCTCACTCCCCACTCACTGTCCTCATCCATAGGTGTACAATTTTTATCCAGTCTCTTCCCGCATCTTCCACACCCCTTTCCCCCCCAAGAATAGTCAGTCCATTCCCTTTCTATGTCCCTGATTCTATTAGAATCAACAGTTCATTCTGTTCATCATATTATTTATTCACTTGATTCTTAGATTCACTTGTTGATAGATGCATATTTGTTGTTCATAATTTGTATCTTTACCTTTTTCTTCCTCTTCCTCTTCTTAAAGGATCCCTTTCAGCATTTCATATAATCCTGGTTTGGTGGTGATGAACTCCTTTAGCTTTTCCTTATGTGTGAAGCTCTTTATCTGACCTTCAATTCTGAATGATAGCTTTGCTGGATAAAGTAGTCTTGGTTGTAGGTTCTTGGTATTCATCACTTTGAATATTTCTTGCCACTCCCTTCTGGCCTGCAAAGTTTCTGTTGAGAAATCAGCTGACAGTCGTATGGGTATTCCCTTGTAGGTAACTGAGTTTCTTTCTCTTGCTGTTTTTAAGATTCTCTCTTTATCTTTTGCTCTTGGCATTTTAATGATGATGTGTCTTGGTGTGGTCCTCTTTGGATTCCTTTTGTTTGGGGTTCTCCGCGCTTCTTGGACCTGTAAGTCTATTTCTTTCACCAGGTGGGGGAAGTTTTCTGTCATTATTTCTTCAAATAGGTTTTCAATATCTTGCTCTCTCTCATCTTCTGGCACCCCTATAATTCTGATGTTGGTACGCTTGAAGCTGTCCCAGAGGCTCCTTACACTATCCTCGCATTTTTGGATTCTTTTTTCATTCCACCCCTCCAGTTGGGTGTTTTTTGCTTCTTCGCATTTCAAATCATTGACTTGATTCTTGCGCTCCTCTGGTCTGCTGTCGGGAGTCTGTATAATATTCGTTATTTCAGTCCATGTATGCTTAATTTCTAGTTGGTTCCCCATCATTACATCGAGGGTCTCATTAGTTTTCTTGTAGATCTCATTAAGTTTATCGGCGGCTTCTAAACAGTTCTTGAGAGACCTTAAAAGTGTGGTTCTGAACTCTATATCTTCCATTGACAATTTTGTCCTGTTTCTTTGTCTCCGCATTTTGTTATGCTTTCTTGGTGCACCCTCTAGTGGTCTTTGTGCGCAGTCTTGTAGTTAAGCCTTGATTGTTGTAGCTAATACCAGGGAGGGTTTGACCTCCAGGCCAAGTGGCTGTGAGAATCAGCTGTGTCTGCAGTGAGAGAACTTCTGTCCTCTAGGGAGGTGCTAATCTAGCCTTTGCCTGAGGCTATCCGGCAAAGGCCTCTGTGCAGGGCTTGGGCAGGGCGGGTCGCACAGGATCAACAGGGTGGGCCAGAGAGAGCAGTTATGGCAGCTCTCAGTCCTGTCCCCAGGGGCTCTGCCTCTCTGAGTCCCAGCACCCGCTGCAAACCTCGGAGAGAAAGCTGCACTCGCTCTGACCGAAGCCAGACAGTCCCGCTTCTCCCGTTTGAGTCTGGGTCCCTAAAGACTCGCCCGGATCTGGAGCTCAGAGTCTGCGACTCCCTCCCGATTGAAAACGCCAACCGCGCCCTCCGCAGCCAGCCCGCTCCGCGCACTCCGCACCTCAGAATTTGACTTCAGCACTGCGCCTCCTCTGAGTGTCCGTATGCATTTCTCTTTCCTCCTAGTTGTAGGACTTCCACTCAGCCAGCGTTCCTGTGGTTCTGGGTGATGTCCGTTCCGTCTTTTAGTTTCACTTTTGAAGTAGTTGTTCAAGGCAGCAGACTCCGACGTTAACCCTCTTTCTCTTTCTTTCTTTCTTCCTTTCTTTCTCTCTTTTTCTCTTTTTTATTTTTATTTTTTGGTTAATCCTCAACTGAAGATATTTTCCATTGACTTTTAGGGAGAATGGGGAGGAGGAAAGGCAGAGAGAGAGAGAAACAGTGATGTGAGAGAGACACATTGATTGGTTGCCTCCCACACATGCCCTGGCCAGGGTGAGAAATTGAGCCTGAAACCAAGGTACATACCCTTGACAGGAATCAAATCAGTGACCCTTCAGTCCTTGGGCCGATGCTCTAGCCACTGAGCCAAACTGGCCAGGGAGTTTTCTTTTTCTATAAAAAAAATGAAGGTATAAAATGGGAATAATCTTTATAGATCAGATAATATTATATTAATCTTAATTTCCTGACTTGACCATCACACTGTGTAAATAAGAGTATAATCTTGTTTTTAGGAAGTACACTAAAACATTTCAAAGTAAAAGAACACTGGTTCTTCAGCTTATTCTCAAACATTTCAGGAAAAATACACACACACAATATCTACATAAAGAGAAAGAAACAACCCCCCCCCCCCAAATAAATAAATAAATAAATAAATAAACAGGAAAAAAGACAGAGAATGAGGAAACAAATATGGTAAAATATTTACCATATATGGGGAATCTGGGTGAATAGCATCTGGGAAAACTTTGTACTACTATTGAAACTTTTCTATAGATGTGAAATCGTTTCAAAATAACAAGTTAAAGGCAAAAATTGAAAAAGTCTTCCTGCATGAGACTCACATCTACTGAACAAAATTACACAGCTTGTCTCTCTCGCTACAGCACCTGGCCCTCTATTGGACACATGCAAGATTTTTAATAACCTACTGACTGGCACAGAGAGGGATCAACGTGCATGTAACTTAATCCAATTTGGAGCCTCTGAACCAGATTCAACTGCTAACCATGTTTTATTAGTTCCCTCCGTGTTGTGACATCTGAAATTTTCAAGTGATATTTAAAAATCTGGAGATTTCTCCTTAAAAAAAAATCCAGACTTGGGGCTTCTCTTTAAACATCAGAAAAATCTAGCAACAATGGGCTCAGCTGGCAGGAGTTCACCACAGCTCCCCGCTTGAGATAATAGGGAGTCCGTTTTCCAAAGGCCCCACCACTTGTCACCTTCTCCCAAACTGTGCTCTGGTGTGAATGGCAGCTCATCGCTGTGCTTGCACAGGTATTTGCCCACAAGTAGAACACTATACATCTGTAGTCACATCTTTATCTAAAGGGAGGAATAAAAGAGAGGCTGATGGGTGCTTCACTCACTCAGGTTACCTATCTAGCCCCATGGGCATTTGAGTTTGAGACTCTTGACAGAAACCATGGTGAGGGCCTGGACCTAGTTTTAAGGCAGCAACATACTTTGGCTCCAACTAAGCCCCCTCTCATCGCTGAGAATGCCAGTTAATTCCCTGTTTGAACAAGCTTGAGGGAACCTTCAATACATCAATATCAACTAGTGAAGGAGCAGTGCTAACAAGGAAGACACTACAGGAAAGAATCATTAGATAGATTTCCCTTTTCTTATTTTCTCTGACAGTCGCTAGGAGTCAAATAATAAGGTAATGAGAGAAAAGGCCTGGCAGGAAGTGGAAAGATGGAAGAGGTTTCTCACCTTCCTGGAATCATGCAGAATGCTGATCACAACAGTTTCTTCAATTAGCTTCTGTCTTCCGTGAGTAGAGAGAGAAAACAAGTTGCAGAAAGATCTTACTTCCCCAGTAATATTAGCAAACCCTTAACTTAGCAGTTAACTATACGCCAGACTCCATTTTTTTTATAACAGTCTACGTAGTCTTTACAACAACTCTGTGTTAACCTAAAAATAAAAGGCCAAAGTGAGAGGCAACACACATTTATTTGAGGTTTTTTTTTTAAATAGCTATTCAGAAAGCATTGATTCTGGCTGAAGCCCTAACAGTGCTCTGATTAGGAGGCGAAGGCAAGGGCTGTTCTTGAGAAAGGGAAGGGGCACAATCACACCAAGAGAAGGCATTTCTGTGGGCACAGATAAGCGAACAGAGTGATGCTAATTCTAAAGGATGTTTTCAATTTTCAGTTCAGTAAACATCAGTCCAGTAGTCACAGTATCTGGTTTCTTGTTATCTTTGCTAACAGTTGCTTGGAACACAATGCTGCTTTAGGCCAGTGCAAAGGTTACCTTGCCCTGTTTTAACATTCCAGTAGTTTGTGGCAGGAGACTAGCTAGGCAGTTCCTCTGGGCTGGAAGCTCCAACTGCATTTTCAAGTGGATGTAATCACTAGGTTACTATCATTATCCCATTTTATAGATAAGGAAACTGAAGCAGAAAATCAAATTTGCCCATAGTCACACAACAATTAAATCATGAAGTCAGGATTCTATCCCAGAGCTATGCTCTTCATCCCCCTGCATCTCCTCCCATACAAATGGGCGGAGTGGGTGGATGAGTAGGAAGAGAACAACCAAAGAACTTGTATGCATATATGCATAATCCATGGACACAGACAATAGGGTGATGATGGCCTGGGGCGGGGGGGGGGGGGGTACAGAGAAGGGGTCAATGGGTGGAAGGGGAGACAAATGTAATACTTTCAACCATAATTTTTTAAAAATGGCTCTAAGTAACTACAGTACGTTCTGAAGTGATTCTGTTAAGTCTTGAAAAGGAAAATGGTGGTGGTGGGGTTGCAACCTAGTTCAGTATCTGGTTGAAACTGTAGTCTTACTTCCCCACTCTGACTGACCTGGGGGGAGCTGCAGAGCTTAACCCCAGGGCCCTGCCACAGCTGACTTGGGCGGAGTTTCGGGGACCCTCAGGGGCCCGCCACAGGAGGAGATACATAGACTTTGGATCCTGAATTCCCTCAACTAGCAGATCTGCGAAATAAACATTAAACTTTCCTCCCTCAGAGTGTTGGCTGATCGTTCTCCCGTGCATTCTGCCACAACATTTTTAATGAACTTGCGTATTGCCAGCTGAGCTGAAAGAAAACAGTTGCTTTCTGTTAAGAATGGAAACCATGACCTAAACACTTGACAGCTGATTTTAAATAACTCTGAGCTGAGGAGACCTGTGACTGGTCGCCCGAGCTCCTTGGAGTCTGTCTAGGATTGTATGCCCTAACTTTGGCTGGGGGCCCTTCATGAGGTTCTCTGAGGCCCGGTCTTCCAGAGATAGCCGTCTGGCCATATATCTGCAGTTATAGCAGGTATTTCTGTCTGACTCTGCTCTCAGAAGTGAAAAACAGTTGACTCAGAGGCTTTGCAGAATTAGAAGCGATGACCTAGCTAGCAACTTGGACATATGAGTGCCCTTTCAGAAATGTTAACAATCTTCCCTCCGACAGGTACCCAGAGCAGGCTCACCATGTACCGTTTGCTTTGCAGAAAGCAGCTGTTCAGCAGAAAATGCATGTACCCTCACTTCCTCAGGGATCTCTCTCCCTGGGCAGGGCACTGCTCACAGAGCAAAAGGTCAGGAAATTAAAAGACTGCCCAGGGCCTTAGAGCTCAACCTGCTTCGTTCCTCCTTCTTTTCTCTGAAACTCAAGCCTCTGGATTCCCAAGGTCTGTTTTATTTTATGCCTTTTGACTACTTTGCTGATTTCCTTCAGTGTATGGGGCCGACTTCACGGTCACCAGGTGTCCTCCGTGCTGCCATCAACTGGCACTCAGTGGGCAGATGGTGCAGAGGGCCTGGCAGTAACGGGAGGCCTGAGCAGGTGGCTGAGAAAGGGGCGAGAACGCAGCTGCAAGGGAAGGGACGAGCTGGTTTGGTGTTTGTGCCGCTTAGAATCAGTACATGCAGAGAGAGGTTAGGAGCAACAAATTTTTTAATGTGAAAATAAGATCATTTGTTTAAAAAGGAAGAAATGGATATGAGAATACAGTGAGCTCATGCTTCTATGCGGAAACAACCGCCATGACCCAAAAAGGGGTTTCTGAGATTTCAAGGTTCTGTTGGTCAAGGTGACTTGTCTTTGAAGTTTGGCTGGGTGAGAATAACTCTCTCTCTATGTGTTTACTCATCCCATAAAGTACTCTATGTGAAGTACTGTAGTGGGGCTTGTAGGACCAAAATCACCATCTCCGTGCTCAAAATGGTAGTGTTTAAACTGGAAAGAACCACTTAAGAGCTTCAAATCCAGGGTTTCTTGGACTGTGACATTCATAGGAATCTCCTGGGATCTATTTCAAATGCACATTCAGATTTCATAGGTCAAGGTGAGGTAGGAGGGTCTAAAATTCTAACAGCTTCCAAGTGATGCCAGGGCTGCTGGTCTGTGTCCCACACTTGAGTAGAGTGGATCTAATCTACTCTGTTCTACAGCTGAGTAAATGAAGCTCCAAATATCCAGAGATGTGCCCAGGATCACATGGCCAGTTAGTAACAAACCCAAGCTTGTGAACCTAGGCTGGAACTCATTCCACAACAATACGTTGCTTCACCGTAGAGGGCGGGTTCAAAGTTTTGGATCTTCAGTCTCTTTTCTCTCATAAAAATGAGTTGCTAATAATTATATTCACCATCTGTCATCAGGGTTAGTGAGGTAAAATCATTTAGGCCATTCAAACAAAAGATTATCTTTACCAATTATCTTTTGTAGTCTGAATCCAAAACTCACGACCATCTTCCTATTGCCAGATGCTCATCTAGCTGCACATTTTCATTGAAGCACAACTTGTTTGCAAAATGTAAAATTAGAAGTGACAGACAAATCTATTTTTATAAGTATTAGCCTGTCTATTTTGAGTCGCTGCGTTTTAAAAGAAGAATTGAGGGCAGCTGTTGAACTTGACTGAAATATCTAATGATGCTATGCTATTTACTTCTAATTTATAAGACAGCACCGTTTTTCCATGGTGTTAATATGTACTGTGATGTAGGGCACCTTTGGAACCATTTTGGTCCTATAGGGAACATGTTTTAGCATGTAGTTTGTTGGATAGAAGGCCAAGACAGTGGGTGTAGTTGGGTAATTTATGATTTCCTAGAAACAGAGTCCCAGCTTAAATTTACTTACCATGTGACCTTAAATAAAACACTATCGAGGCACACTACATTGACTGCCCTTTGCTTTATTGCATTTCATAGGTGTTGAGTTGCTTTACAGACTGAAGGTAAGACCCTCCCCGAGCAAAAAGATTACAACTCGGTTTACTGCAATAAGCTTTATTTATTTTTTATTTCAACTCTCTTATTGCAATGTTTTATTATAGTGGTCTGGAATGGAACCCACAATATCTCCGAGGTATGTCTGTACTATCTAGATTTGACTCTTTTCATCTGTTAAATAGAGATGAAACAGCTTATTTCCTGGCTCACCCAACTATTAAATTTGAATAGCTTGTAATTGAAAATAATGCCTTGTACTTAAAACAAAAATGAGCATCACAAGGAAATTTAGACTTAAAAGAGCAGTTTTTACCATATATGGGACTTCAAGTTTTGTAGAATTAGTCTCCCAATCAACCGATATTATTTAAGGAGTTCCTGCGCGCAAAGT
This sequence comes from Myotis nattereri, assembly GCF_964212035.1. NCBI lineage: Eukaryota > Metazoa > Chordata > Mammalia > Chiroptera > Vespertilionidae > Myotis > Myotis nattereri. The sequence continues at coordinate 21,383,046 of NC_138081.1, forward strand.
AATGTAACCAAATATGGTACTTAATGTTCCACAGGCCTTGGTCTCCAAATAAACAAGCAAGTTCCAGCAAATCTCTATTTAAAACATAATTAGTCTCTTAAGCAAATGAGGAAAAACTAGGTTAGAAGTCAGAGTCATACCAAGTCATTTATAATTTCAGTAGACATAAAATTTCCAATGGAATTCAACAAGAAAGAGAAGGTGTACAGTAAAAGGGAAAGTTCTAATATCCACCATACAGAGCCTATTAATAGAATTGGAGGGCACTCAAACAAAAATCTTCCCCAACTCCCTGTCTTTTTGTCACAACCAGGAATCTAACATTCCTCCCCTAAAGCTAAATGGCTCTAATTATGGATAATGGCTTTTCTTCTGTTTATTTATTTAAACCCTGCTAATTGATTGCTTCAAAATAGCTCTCCTCTACTGATCATTTTTCCATCCTTTAGCCAATGTAGTCCTCTCTAATAGAACCCACCTCACCTTCTTCTCTCATTACCCCAAAGCTCCCTGACCTGACCTCCACAAACTTATGAAAAACTTAGATAAATTGCAATTTTTGAGTCAAAAACATCTAGTTTCTCTCTGGCCTTTCATGTTAATAACAGGTGGTAGAATTGGAAGGAGACTAACATTAAATATATATGCTGATTTAAAACTGTTAAAGCCCAGCTAGTGTGGCTCAGTGGTTGAGTGTTGACCCATGAACCAAAAAGTCACCAGCTCAATTTCCGGTCAGGGCACATACCCAGGTTTCAGGTTTGATCTCAAGTAGCGGGGGCATGCAGGAGGCAGCCGATCTATGTTTCTATGTCTCTATCCCTCTCCTATCCTCTCTCTCTAAAATAAATAAAAACAAATATTTTTAAAAACTGTTAAAATGTGTCTTAAGGAAAAGCATGGTATATTATTTAATTCTATGGTAACCCATGTTGGAGGCAATAATTCCTCCTCCCATTCTAACATCTGGTGCACAATTGGCCTGAGGTCTCATGGTTTCAACCTTGGCTTTTTCTTTTTTCTTTTTTTTAAATATATTTTACTTATTTTTTACAGAGAGGAAGGGAGAGCGATAGAGAGTTAGAAACATCAATGAGAGAGAAACATCGATCAGCTGCCTCCTGCACATCTCCTACTGGGGATGTGCCCGCAACCAACGTACATGGCCCTGACCAGAATCGAACCCGGGACCCCTCAGTCCGCAGGCTGACGCTCTATCCACTGAGCCAAACCGGTTTCGGCATCCTTGGCTTTTTCAAATGTGCTAACCTTCCTGCTGCATCACACTAGCTGTGGTTCCAAGTTCTGTTTTTCCTCTTCTTCCAACATTCTTCCTTGTTCTCCCTTTCTTTCTTTTTATCTTCTTCATTATCTTCCTAAGAGTAAGAAGAGACTTTTCTCTTCACCTTACCACCTGTCCTGGCAGATCCCAGTTCCAAGGTTTAGATGTGTCTATGGTTCTGTCTAGATTTAGCATCATTGATTCTTGGATCTGTGTGAACAGGTATGTTTATTTGAAGATATTTTAACCTCTGAATAAAGGTGGTCAGAGATGATCCTGGAGGGAAGAGGATAAATAGTTAACTGCATTATTTTCTTTTCAGTATCAAATCCTGCTCAACATTCTGTGCTGTTTTCGGGCATATTTTAAAACTCTTGGATTTTTCTTGTCCACGTAAAGAACTTCAACTCTAAATTGTCTCTATTTTGGATGCAGAATTACAAACCACATCATCTAGTGACTGGTTTTACTCCTCTTCTTAGTATTCCTCCCCCATCCAAGCTAGCAAAGTGCCCAACATATAATAGGTGATCGCTTAATGTCTAAAGAATGGATGATCATTATACAATGCAACAAGATTAAATTATTAGCGTTTATATATACAGTAATATTATTTGTTGTTGTTGTTTTAAATCTTTATTGTTGAAAGTATTGCATATGTCCCCTTTTTATCCCCATTGACCCTTTCTAGCCAGCCCCACCACCCAGACCCCAGGCCTTCACCACCCTATTGTCTATGTCCAGTTATGCATATATGCATACAAGTTTTTTAGTTGACATCTTTTCACCCACCCACCCCTGCCTTCCCTCTGAGATTCAACGGTCTATTCCAGGCTTCTATGTCTCTGGATCTATTTTGTTCATCAGTTTATTTTAGATTCCACATATGAGTGAGATCATGTGATACTTGTCTTCTCTATACATAAAAGGCATCCAAATTGGAAAGAAGGAAGTAAAATTCTCATTATTCACAGATTACAAGATAGTATAGATAGGAAACACTAAAGACTCCACCAAAAAAAAAACTACTAGATTTAATGAATGAATTTGGTAATGTAGGGGGATACAAAATTAACAACCAGAAACCAATGGCATTTTTATACACTAATAATAAATTCTCAGAAAGAGAAACTAAAAAATATCCCATTTACCATTGCAGCAAAAAAATTAAGATACTTAGGAATAAATTTAACCAAGAATGTAAAAGACTTGTACTTGGACAATTACAGGACATTGAAAAAAAGTAATATTATTTTTAATTCTGAAGCAATTTTATCCATTGGATGTAAAGCAGTGGTTCTTAACTGGGGGTGTTTTGTACACACAAAGAATTTATTCAGAGCAAAAAATCAAGAGAGGCAATAGCAAGGAACCCTAACATAACAATATTGAAGGCCTAGCTTGTTTGGCTCAGTAGATAGAGCGTCGGCCTGCAGACTGAAGGGTCCCAGGTTCGAGTTCGGTCAAGGGCATATGCCTGGGTTGCAGCTCGATCCCCAGAAGGGGGCATGCAGGAGGCAGCCAATCAATGATTCTCTCTCATCATTGATGTTTCTATCTTTCTCTCCCTTCCTCTCTGAAATCAATAAAAATATATTTAAAACAAAACCATATTGAAGTAAAGTGACCTTATAAAGACTTGAATCGGCTTCACTTCAAACATGAAATTGTGTGCCTGAGCTCAAAGCAGATTGCATTGAGCCAAGAGTCACTAACTGGTCCTTTCCAGGCAGCACAGGCACCCTCATCTCCCCAATCATCTCAGAATCAGAATGTGACAGGTGCAACAGAATGTGTTAAGAGCCCATGGGATAAGGTGCTGCCAGACCAGCCACATCCTCAGGGGCAGTGTAACGCATTCAGAAGTGTGTGCTGTAAAACAGAGCTGGTTGGAATCCTGGCGCCACCACTTTTTAGCTAAGAGACTTGAGCCAATCACTGAAAGTTTCTAAGCAGCAGTTTTAGTGAAATGGAGATGATAACCCCAAAGTTTCAAAGTTGCTATGAAGGTAAATAATAAAATTATAAAGTGCCTGGCACATAGTGCATATTTGAAAACAAAACCAAGGCTTCTAGTACTATTTCATTTGATTCTGATTTTAAAACATTGACACTCTTTTTGACAAACTGGTACTTGTATTCACGCCACAGTAAGGATTGGCTCTCTAAAAAGGTATATAGATTGAGCCTAAGTCATTGTTGTTGATTGTTATTTTATTCAAAGTCCCTACCTCCCTTCCTCAAGGGAGAATCATAAATCCCACCTCGCTGATGTCATGGGACATTAGTTGTGTGTAAGTGGATGGGATGAAGGCCACTCCCAAGGTCCTGCCATGTCATATTCTCTTTGTCAAAAGACAGGCATTGTCCCAGAGAGAGTTCTTTCAACTTAAGGTTTGTCATGAAGTCGATACGAAGCCATCGTCAATCCATAAGGCATGAACTGTGAGAGAGAAATAAATCTTTGTAAGCACCTGAAGTTACTATTTCCTCTATTTATTCCCTCACAACGTCCACATATGATGAGAAAAAATAAGTTTTGTAGATGCCCTTTTTCTCTACTCTATACCAAAAAAAAAATCATTTTCCTCTCTGCCAACTGATTATGCAGCCACGTTGTTTGAAAGCTTGCATAATTTACATTAGCATGCTTAAGATCTCAGGTGCCTACGCCTTTGAGGCCAGCATGCTAACCCCAGTGGGCCGATTTGATATTCTTCCCAATATCTGACCCTTTTTTGCTGTTAATTACAGGCAGACTTCCCTGGTCTGGCCCTGGATCTGCACCTGTTTCCCATCTTTGAGCAGCTGCTAATTAGGTTGAAAATGGTGGGCTGGGCAGTGCCGGCCACACATGCCTCATCAGGCTATTGATCAGGCTGGCATGCCACCCCGGCAGCAACGGCCTCTGCACAGCCCAATTCCAAAATAAAAGCCACTCCTGGAGTGACATGTCTGAGTCCACACATACTCCAGGCTCTGCATCAAATATTAAACCATGTAAAGAGACACTGCAGTTTTAAAAATATAACTTCTCTTTGAAGTGCTAAGTATGAATCTAAGTTCTATTTACTTCTCATTTGATTATTTTAATTTGGAGTAGGGGAAAAAACAGATATGTATATATAGGGTATCTCTCAAAAGTGTATACACACACTTTGAATAACTTATAAAGGCAGTGTTTATAGAAATACATTTCATTTTTAAAATTGAGCTTGAGCTGTTAAAGTATATATGCTATTGGGGGAGACACCCTGTATTTATATGGAAATAATTGAAAAGGTAGGTGGATATAAATTATATGTATGCAAACTATCCAAGCAAAATCCTCATTCAAATTCCCATTTGTCCTTATGCATAACACAGTTATATGGAGTTTTACACCTTCCACAATTTGTGGATTTAGGTAACTATGAACATCTAGAACATTGATTATCAAAGGGTACATTACAGTGACCTATAGGTGGTTTTGGAAATAGGAAGGGGTTTGGGGAGGTCACAATGATTAAGGGGTGCTACTGGCAGTTAGTGAATAGGTACTATGTGTTCACACAATGATAATTTGTTCAACATGTTACAAATAACAAATAATAGACCAGCTTAGAAATCACTTTATAAATGTCTGTATCTAGAACCTAATTCCATTTCACACATAAATATAAAATATTTTTACAAGTTTAATATACTGAAATTTAGTATCCTGAAATTTCTAAGAATGCAAATCCAGGGAAGATTAGACTTTGTTTGTCTTAAAAAAAATTTCAGTTATTACAATTAGATGATTATATATTTTTAAATTACATGTATAGTGAAGTTATATTATCTAGTATTTTCATTCAAGAATGGTAAAGAAAAGATGACAAAATGTTTATTATGGAAAGGAGAGGTTGGGTTTGATAGAGTGAGAGTCACTATTCTTGGGGAACAGGCCTCGCCAGTTTTCATTTGTACATACTTTTGGCAATGACTTTGTATCTTTGGTGCCTGGCATACAGTAGATAGTCAAAGATTTGTTTCTTAAAATTTTGTTTCTTCTTCCCCTGCTGCCATTGTCACACATTCTACTGTTGTCTATGACCCAAGTGCATTGACCAGCAGAGCTGCCTCAACATAACCACCCTTAGGAGAGAGAGGAGGCTTCTCTTCCAAGAAACCTCATTTAACACTTCTTTGCAGTTTGGATTGGATGCCCAAACCTGAACTGATCATGGCAGTCAGGAAGAGGGGCTCTGCTGATCGCCTTATTCCAATCAGGACACATCCCTAGAGCAAGATGTGATTTATTTGCATCCAATCTTACTGATGAAAGTAGGAAAGAGGGTAGTTTCACCAAGAAAATGCTTACCAAAAAAGGTTGTAAAATGCTGACTGGCAAAACTAACAGATGTTCATTGCAATGGCTTTCCTCTAATTGGATTAATGATTGTTGTTTCATGTCTTAATAAAACTTTGAAAATATCAAAAAACAAGAGCACATTTCTACCTTTCAAATAAAAACATGCTCCAATTCTTTTCGCAACTTATACACATAGCAAATTCAAAACACTTTTCCATGTTTTACTTTTCATTAGCACAAAATAAATAATGGTGATTCATGAGATTATTTTTTCCAAATACACGGGAATGAATTATTTGTGTGTGTACCATACCTCACATTTTTTCCTCTTTTTAAAGTTTCCCTATGAAATCAAGTCATATTGAATATTTCGGAGTCTCTCTTACTTAGAATTTGGATAAAAATTCTTGTTACAAAGCCACATTTGGAAAAGGTAGTTGTTCTTTATAAAATGGAATAATTAAACATTTGTGCATTCTAAATATCAACAAACACTTTGAAAAATTCATTCATGCTTATAAAATTCATAAAGACCTATTGCTTATCTTTTTCTCTAGGGAAGAGTAGGCTTTCATAGTCTGTGGTTGAATCTCTTATCACTATTGCTCTTCTAGTTCACCCTGATTTATAAGAAGTGCAGAGAATGTAGTCATTAATACTTGCCATCTCTTCCAGTGTTCTCAGCTTCATGCCATCTCCTCTATTGTCCTTCGCTTCTTACACAATTTGGAAAGCACTGCTTCAGATCTTGTCCCTCCATCCAGGGAAGTTGCCCTGTGCCAGTCAACTCACACCAAATATGCTTATTGGGAAAAGGTATCCTGTAATTCCATAGCTTTGGAATCCTGATGCAGTCTAGCTAAATCACCCGTTAGACGGCCCAGTGGTCTCTCCAGTCACCTATAAAAGAAATTACATTTTTTTGTAGGTGTTCCACTTCCTCATGCTAGATATATGTTTAGTCTTTAAGCCTGTTGCTAACTTTATGTCTCTTACATCTCCATTTCTGCTACCCTACCTAGGTACAATAGCCTTCATTCTAGTCCTGCAGCCAGGCTTCATCCCTAGCGTTACCACTACAACATAGCCTTCACGTTTTGTCTAGAGTTAAATCTGTAAAATACAAATTTAAATATAATAATCCACCACATTACGTCCTTCCAGAGATGGAGGATAAACCTCAAAAGCCCTTGTCCATTTTTACCTTTTACCTTTACTATTTCCCTTCCCCTTCCAAGGAGAAAAAATAATAATAAAGTGTAGCATTTTAGAACTACACAGTTTCTCCTACAAAGCCATTATCTGTTGTGCCTTTTTGTCTTTGCTGTGCCTTCTGTCTGAAATGCCCTCCACCTACCATATTACCCCTCCTTCACTGTGAAGGTCAATGTGACCAAAGGCATACAACTTTCCTTGACTCCTCCAGGCAAATTCCAGATTTTCTTCCTTGTATATTTTCATGTTACACCATTTATGAGACTGTGTTGTATTTCTTGCTTTGCTTACCTGTTTTTTAATTCATTAAAACATGAAAGTAAGGCCTGTATTTTTCTTCCTTTCTTTCTTTCTTTCTTTCTTTCTTTCTTTCTTTCTTTCTTTCTTTCTTTCTTCTTTTTTAATGTATTCTCAGAACTGTAACTGCATTGTAAACACTTAATAAAAGCTGTTGAGGTGGAGGAATGGATGGATGAGTAGCACACAAAGTACAGACTCTTCTATCTAGCTTTGAAGTCACTGCATAAGTTATCCCATCTTAAACACCATGTCTTGTTTTCTACCTTTTCTTATCACACACGATCTCTGTTTAGTCAAGGAAACCACAATTCACTTTCTTATTAATTTATTAGAGTCCGGGTGCATGAAATTCATTCGGGGGGGGGGGGGTGGTCCCTCAGCCCGGCCTGTACCCTCTCGCAATCTGGGACCCCTCAGGGGATGTCTGACTGCTGGATCGGGCCTACACCGGCAATGGGACATCCCTCTCACAATCCAGGACCACTGGCTTCTAACTGCTGGCCTGCCTGCCTGCCTGATCACCCTAACCCTTCTGCCTGCCTGCCTGATCACCCTAACCCTTCTGCCTGCCTGCCTGATCACCCTAACCCTTCTGCCTGCCTGCCTCATCGCCCCTAAATGTCTCTGCCTTGGCCCCCTGCTGCAACAGCTTCATCCAGAAGGACGTCCTGTCTAATTAGCATATTATTCTTTTATTATTATAGATGTTATGCACCTCATGTTATTTAACTGTATGTTATGGCCACTGTCCTTCACTGTGACCCTGCATTTAAAATAATAACTGTACCAAAGCTTCAAATTAGTGCTAAATCTTGTACAAAGTCATACCTAGCCACTAAATCTTGTGCTGTGTTGTTGTTTTTTAATGTTACCAGGCCAACAGAACAAATCAATACCAATAGTTAAATGACAAGTAAGAGAAATTATAGCTCAATATATTTTTACTTCTCCCTGATTCATGTTAGTTTATTGTAATAATATTGTCCTTCTTCTCTAATACCATATGTCTCTGCAGGGCTCTACTGCATGTATCTACAGTATTGCAATGACCACTTTATTCCTTTCCCTCCTGTACTATCCCTAAATTGGACGCCCCTAGAAATCAGAAACTTTCTTTATATTGTTAGGGTGCTGCACACTGCCTAATAACTAGTAAATGCCTAATACATGTTCTAGAAAAATTAATGAAGGCACTCACCACACTTTATAAGATAATGAGCTCTGTTACAACAGTTCTGTTTGTCCTAGTATCTCATATTTGGCATAGAGTTTGCCATACAGTAAGTTGAGTGAATAATTGTTGAATGAATGGAAAAATTTCAGGGATCAAGAAGTAATTAGCCATACTGCTTCCCATGTTTTTGTGGTCTTAGGACCTACCACATTCCATCAGGAAGATAAAACTAAATTAATACCAATATGAATAACAGCATTCACACATGCATACACAGATACATAGAGATGGTAAGTGAAATGATGAACATGGATAGGATTAACCTAAGAGCGTTACAAACCCTGATCATGCACATACTTTACTACTTCAAATTCAACTTTACATGCTTTGCCGGGGGAGGGGGAATGTCAGACAGGAGAGAGATCACACTTAAAAAATGCGATGACTCTACTTGCCCTTCCAAAGGAAATATATCCTCCTCCAGTCTCAGTTCCCATATTTCTAGCCTATGGTAAATGTGTTGCCTTGTTAATAATGATTCTCTCTTTAAAGCTTTTACTTTTCATGTAACATGGCTCAAGAGCAAGCCACTACTTCAGCTGGGGCTCCGTAGTAATTGGAGTTTCAATGTTGAAGAATAAGACAATTAGGAATGATTAAGATATGCGATGTTACTCGCCTAGCTGATAACTTCTTAGGAGATCTTCATGGGTAATTTTGACTAAGAAACAGTGTTTGTCTGATAGCTGCCAAAGTGAGAAGCACAGGACTCCAAGGACAAAACTATGGGATGCATTGAGAGAGAGAAGACACCAGAGACTAAAGAAAAACAGCCACGGAATTATGAGAAGAATCAGCAAAGGTCAGTAACATAAAGCCAAAAACTGGAGAATTTCTAGAAATAAATATTAATCAGTTTCAAATATAACAAGATTTGGTGAGTATACTAAGGTCACCAAATTATACTCAACTCGAAGTTCTGATTAACCTTGTTCATCATATTGTAAGTAAAACTACAGAGTTGTTGTTTTTTCATTTTTCTTTATTGACAGGAATATGAGACTAATACATATGTGCCAGAAAGAGTATTTCCATAAATACCCTACTTTGACAGTTAATGAAAATATTATAATTTCTGTCTAGGGGAAGAAAAACATTCTGAATTTCTCAAAGAGTCAGATCAGCACAGATATATAAGACAGCTTCAGAGATATATGGGATACACTAGACATGGAGTGAGCTGAGAACTGAGAAGTGGAATTGTAACCAAAAACAGCAACTCCCCCTACACATAACCTGGTCTTGAGAAAAGGTTTGGAGAATTCATGGAGAAAAGGAACCTAGAAATTAAGGAGTTGGAAATGAAAATGTCTTTTCAAAATTCTGCACAGTGTCCTAGCCGGTTTGGCTCTGTGGTTAGAGCATCAGCCTTCAGGCCTGCAGACTGAAGGGTCGCAGGTTCAATTCCGGTCAAGGGCACATACCTTGGCTGCAGACTTGATCCCAGCCCCAGTCAGGGCATGTGAGGGAGGCAACCAATTGATGCAACTCTCTCACATAAATGTTTATCTCTATCTGTCTTTCCCCCTCCCACTCTCTCTAAAAAATATCCTCAGGTGAGGATTAACAACAACAAATTCTGCATAGTCATTCCTGAAACCTAGAAAATGAAGTAAGATTGTGAAAAGTTAGTGCATGGTCAGACCAGAAAAGCAACATCCTTATAATGAAATTCCCAGCCATTAGAATCACTCTTGGATATACTGGATGCTCAGGAACAAAGGAAACAAGAAAAAAATAAAGTGAAGGAAAAAGTTGAACTCAAATAGCATTGTTTTCTCATCCTTAGTCTTAGGAAAAATGATGCCTAAATTGAAAGTGCCCTGAAGGCAGCTTTAACTTCCCTGACCGCCAGACCTACCCAGGGATTGCCCCAGGTCCTGCTGACCTAGGCCACCGTTTGAGGGTCAACCTTCTATGCAACACGTGTGTTCTTGAAGAAGCCCTCCTGTGTACTGAAGGTGGACAACATTGTTTTCCCCTCTCAGGTTGTCTTTCTCTCACAGTCATTTGTTCTTTGATGGCTATGACTCATTTTGTGCTGCTGGCAAAGGTAGCTCCTTGGGAAGGTAAATAGGGCAAGGCTGTGGCGTTCAGTAGGTCCCTCCTGAGACTCTAGCAGGTGTTTCTCTGTTTGTCATTTTCATGGTGGTGCTCTGCCAGAGAAAAGCTTTATAATGTGTCAAATTAACCCCATATGTTCACTGAAATTAGAATGCACAGCAATAGCACATTTAAAAGATAGCACTATTAGAACTATTGGGGGGAGTTTATGTGTGTGTTTGGTTAGTAGGGAACTACAATGGAAAGAAAATGAGAAAAAAGGAGGGGTGGATGAGAAGAGAATTTGGGAGAGTCTGATTTAGAAACCCCAATGCCTAAGTTGCAGGCCGCCTCTTTGCACGTTTCCACAATACTGAGCACTCTGATATGAATTATTTTTGAATATACATATTTCAGGGGATAACATTTAAATGTCTAACACTTTGGCAGGCATTCTTAGGGAGAAAGGTATAATAATGCAAAAAGTGATATGGCATCTATAAAATCTTTAAAATGTAGACATTATATAAAATGTAAAATCCATGTTACAACCCACCTCTGTTTAGGTGGGAAAACAACACAGACTACTAAAGAACCTAGGATTCATTCCCTGCGCACACCAGTTATTCATTCGCTGTGTACACCTGTGCTCTGTCATGAGGGAATTGACCCAACTCCTCACTTCATCCAACATATGTATTCATATCCCCCTGCTTAGAGTTGTGAGATGAATCTATCACTTATGCTAAAAAGGAAAATAAGTAAAATGTATTTCCAAATGACTGTGAGTCTATAGTGAGGTCTGATGTTCCAATGTGCCTCGTACAGCCTTACCTTACTCTTGCTGTCCCAGCATTACTATAGATAGAGCCCCTTTCACTCTCAAATGTGTTGTAGTTTAAACATTAAATTATATTCTCATTTTAAATTACTTATACATCAAATTTTCCAAAATAAAAGCACAATTTTGGCGCCTTTATTATTATGTAGACAAGAATTTCTGTGACTAAGTTAAGGACTAATTACATCCTCTATCAATTTAAGTCCTTGTGAAGTTTTTGTAGACTAAAATAATAATCATTGCACTTTTAAGAAAACAGGAAAGACTCTACCAGTCAATGTGGAGAAATCAAGACCCTGTACACTACTGGTTAAAATCTAAAAAATGGTGAAACAGCTTTAAAAAATAGTCCAGAAATTGCTCAAATGATTAAGCATAGAGTTACCATATAACCCAGAAATTCCACTCTTAGATATCTAGCCAAAAGAAATTAAAACATATATCCAATGGGGGGAAAAGTATTATTTATAATCGTTAAAAAGTGGAAATAATCCATCAATGAAATATTACTCAGCCACAAAAAAATGTAAAGTACTGATACATACTACCTTGAAAACATGGTGCTAAATATAAGGAACCAAAATGATATATGTCAGTACTAAAATAATATGTGGTCTCAAAACACCACATATTATCTTATTCCATTCATATTAAATGTTCAGAAAATACAAATCTGTAGAAACAGAAGATCAGTGGTTGCTTAGGGCAAAGGGGACAGTGGAGTGTTAGATAACGGTACAGGGTTTCTTTTTGAGGTGATAGAAAAGTTTCTAAAAATTGACTGTGCCGATAATTGCACATATGTATGAATATACCAAAAGCCATTGAATTGTACACTTCAAAGAGGTGAGCTGTATGGTATACAAGTGATAATAAGATTCTTTAAAAAGAAAAAGAACAGCCCTGACCGGTTTGGCTCAGTGGATAGAGCGTCGGCTTGCAGACTGAAGGTTCCCAGGTTCGATTCTGGTCAAGGGCATGTACCTTGGCTGCGGGCACATTCCCAGTAGGAGGTGTGCAGGAGGCAGCTGATCGATGTTTCTCTCTCATCGATGTTTCTAACTCTCTATCCCTCTCCCTTTCTCTCTGTAAAAAATCAATAAAATATATATTTAAAAAAAAAGAAAGAAAAAGTACAGAAGATGGCAATTGATCATTCTCTCTCATTACTGATGTTTCTATCTCTTTTTCCATCTCCCTTCTTCTCTGAAATCAATAAAAATATATTTTTAAAAAATAAATATTAAAAAAAGAGAATCATTCAGAATGGCAACCATTCATCACTAATAATATAACCAACATTTATGGAGAATGTCCTTCCTGTTCGCACTGCTTTAGGTGGCTTATTATCAACGAATCCTCAGAAAAGACCTATAGAATTAGTTCTGGAATTACACCCATTTTGAATACAAAATGTTAAGCAAAATATTTTAAGTTAATTTCCCAAGGTCACAAGAGTAGTAAAAGATGATACCAAATTTTCAAACCCTCATGGACTAATTAAGCCTATGCTTTTAGCCATACCCTGACTTCCAACCATTCAATCAATCTAATTTCTATCACAGTGTCAAGAGCCTTTTAGATCCAGGTCCCTGCTGACAGAGAGGCTCTCAAACCTTAGCTAAGAATAGGCCAATTGCAGATGCATAACGCCAAAGGTAAGCCTGCCATCCACCTACTTACCTAGAGCCAACCTTGTGATTACACCCTGTTACACAGTGAACTTTGCCTCAGCTTGGAGCCTGTTCTTCAGCAATGAATAGAGAGAAATCGGACCCTGTCTCCATAGGTCAGAGAGAACTTAAAGCAGCAGAGTTAGAAACCCAAACCGAGCTCTTGGCCTTCCTTCTCTGCAGGCATTATTCTCTGCCAGCAAGCATTCTTTCATTCTCACTTTTATTATCATGCTATTCTTGTTTGAGCTCCCTTTCCTGTTCTCTTCTGCTGGCCACAAATTAGTGTTACATAGAAAGCATTTCAATTTAGTCTCAGCTTTAGACTTGGTCTTCGTATCAGGGATACATACATATATTTGTGGATACAGAGGATGTTTATTTGTAACAAATAAAAAGTGAATTAATATCTTCAGTCAACTTAAATGAAAATTATCAATGGAGCAAAAGATAAAATAAGTAGACTACATACTGGGTGGAATTTTCCCTTAAATGACTTGCAAGAAACTTAAGCCACTTATATTTATAGTATATAGTATTAAATACTGGCTTTTTGTTATTTTAGGAACAGTAATATATGCACAAGCAAAAAATAAAACCAAGTAAGAAAGATGACTTTTAAACAGTTAAAGCATCATGAGAATTCAAGTTTGTAAATAGGAATCTGAGAGAAACAATGTCACCTAACTTTGTCAGACTTTATCCTAACATAGACCTCAATCCCTTTAGGAATTAGTTCCCACACAGAGATTCAATAAGTGGGATGCTCAGGCACAAATAGGGTGTTTAAAAGCTATTCTTCTACAGCCAGAACATTCTGGTTTTCACTATCCATAAAGAGTGAATGTGCGTGTGTGTGTGTGTGTGTGTGTGTGAGAGAGAGAGAGAGAGAGAGAGAAAGAGAGAGAGAGAGAGAGAGAGAAGAGAAACAGAATACATTCTGATTCGTTCCCAAATACTTTTCCACTTAATAGCCATATAAGATCTAACAGTGCTGTTCAACTGAGCAACTGGTATTTCCTTCTCCATGGAAAACTGGTTAGCAATTTCTCTTTTTTTTAAATATATTTTTATTGATTTCAGAGAGGAAGGGAGAGGGAGAGATAGATAGAAACGTCAATGATGAGAGAGAATCATTGATTGGCTGCCTCCTGCACGCCCCCTACTGGGGATCGAGCCCTCAACACAGGTATGTGTCCTTGACCGGAATCGAACCTGGGACCTTTCAGTTCATAGGCTGACGCTCTATCCACTGAACCAAACCAGCTAGGGCTAGTTAGCAGTTTCTTAAAATGTTAAACATAAATTTACCATACCACCAATAATTCCACTCCTGAGTATCTAGCCAAGAGAAATGAATACATTTGTCCTCATAAATATGTATATTCAAAAGGTCAGAGCTACATTGTTTATAATAACCCAAAACTGGAAATCACCCAAATGCCAATCAACTGCTAAAGGGATACACAGCACGAGATCTATCCTTACAATGTAATATTATTCAGCAAAAAAAGGAATGAAGAACTGGTGCACCCTGCAATGTAGATGAAGCTTGAAAACATGATGCCAAATAACAGAAACCAGTCACAGAAATATCACATATTATATGATTCATTAATATAAAGTTTCCAGAAAAGACACATCTTCAAAGACAGAAAATAGATTAGTGGTTTCCCAGGACTAGAGGTGGAAATAGGGAATGATAGCAAATAGGCATTAGATTTTTTTTAGGGGGATGAGAATGTTCTAAAATTAGACTGTGGTGGTGGTGGTTGTACAATTCTATAAATTTATTTTAAAAATCACTGAATTATAAGAGTAAGACAAAAGAATTATATGGTATGTAAATAATACTTCAATTAGCTATTAAAATCAGTCAATGCAGTTTTTAATATTAAGAAAATATAAGAGCCTGGCTGGCATGGCTCAGTGGTTGAGCATTGACCTATGAACCAGGAGATCACGGTTTGATTCCTGGTCAGGGCACATGCCTAAGTTGTGGGCTTGATCCCCAGTGTGGGGTGTGCAGGAGGCAGCCAATCAATGATTCTATCTCATCATTGATGTTTCTATCTCTCTCTCTTCCTCTCCCTTCCTCTCTGAAATCAATAAAAATATTTTTTAAAAAGAGAAAACTTAATACCTTCAGAAAAGGTAAATGACAAAATTCAGTCTCTAATGAATGACTTTAAAAATAACTTTCAAAACTATCTCCCTGCCCTAACCAGTTTGGCTCAGTGGATAGAGCGTCGGCCTGTAGACTGAAAGGTCCCAGGTTGGATTCTGGTCAGGGCATGTGCCTTGGTTGCAGGCAAATCCCCAGTAGAAGGTGTGCAGGAGGCGGCTGATCGATGTTTCTGACTCTCTGCCCCTCTCCCTTCCTCTCTGTAAGAAATCAATAAAATATATATTTAAAAAAAAAAATCTCCCTATGAGTCAGGTTCCAAGTAGCTGGAAACATTGCCTAATAAGTAGGATGGAGTAAATTCTGCTCTAGTAACAGGAAACCCTAAGGTTTCAGTGGATTCACACAACCGAAGTGTGTTTCTCTCTAATACTGTGACCAACAGGTGTCATGAACAAGGACAGCGACATAGAGGGCGCTATCCACCTTAGTGCTCAAAACAGTGTGACAGAAGCTCCATCTTCGTACATGTCTCTGACACTTCCAAAAACGGAAAAGACACAGGGACACCGTGCCCTCCAGCTTCTCCCTGGAAGTGAAACACTTCACCTCTGCTCACCTTTTATTGGCCACAGTCATACACATGACCACGGTTCATTTCAAAATACACTGGGGAAATGCAGAACTCCCGTGCACGCAGAAAGAGAAAGACAATGTCTGTAAACTGTTCTCATCGCTACTACAATGTAATGAACCTGAACACTTCTATTACCTGGGCTGTACCTGGGCAGAGTGCAAGCGAGCCAGACCTGCTAACAAAGAACATGGTAGATTACGAAAGGAAGATATGTTGGGTTTGTATTTATATTTTAACAAGTGGATATTTTAAAAGAAAATCTGGAAACCATAGGTGGGCCCTAGATATTAAAGATTTAAAGGACCATTTTAAGATAGACTTACATCTTAGGACTTAAAAGGTATGCTTCAGTAAGTTGTTAAGACTTTAATGGAATTTTTTTTTAATATTAATGAAAAAGATATTGTTCAAGTGAGTAGTGTGCTTTTGCTCATGTTGAGACCTGGTCAGATAAAGAAAAAATAGAACTATAAAAATAGTACTGGAATCCAGAACTTTGTTGAAACATTAAAATCATTCAATAAATGTTGAATTTAATTACACAATTGTTTCTTTTCTATGTACCTTGAAAATGTCATATGATTTTATATCTTTATTTTCTTAACTATTTGATAATGGTGATCTTTCTTTTCCAAGTACCAGCTGTAAAAAAAAAAATTAAAAAAAATGTATGTTTGTTTATTTTAGCATTCAGGAAAATAAATATGAACTAAAAAGATGAAAGCATTCAATATTAACTAAAAACACACACACACACACACAAAAACAAAAATAGAGGAGCCCATTTCCCTATAACAATGATGAAATGGGGATAGGCTATAAGGGTAAATCTTCTAAAGTAATTGGTAAAATGCAAATGGATATAGTACAAAGTGACATCAAATTGTCATCTTTTTTGGAAATTGATTGCCAATGGTTTATTCTATTCATTCACGTCAAGCAATATTTTAGACATAGGATGATAGTTTAAAAATTATCAGTCAGAATTTCATAGATGTCTCCAGAACCCTCATTACATTTTTGTGACTCGTTAGTGGTTTGACATGTTTTAATTTTGTTTCACACACCCTTTTCCAAAATAACACACTATATATGTTGTTGTATCTTTAAAGTTCTTCAAAGGCACCATATAGATGCTAAAAGTTTCTCTTAGACATTTAAATGAGAGTATATTTAAGGGGGAAAAGGACAAGACAGTGCGATTTTAAAGTCATTTGGCAAACTGATTCTGTCAAGAAAGCTTAGTTTCATTCTATTTGCTGCAACAGCTTTTTTTTTTTCCATAACTCCACTCTTCTTGTTCTTGTAATCCATTTGGGAGGCCTGTCAAGGCCTATCCACTCTCTAAATAGCTTTGCAGATTAAATTTTTAACTTTCCTCTCTTCATGCAGATGTATATTTCTGACAAAGAATTGCCCTGAGATGTCAGCTTCCATTTTTTGTCACTGGAGAGAGGGCATATAGGTGCAAGTGTGCATTCTAAAATCTCAGCTTCCTCAGGAAATGCATGCACACATGTATGTGCTTCTCTCCAGGACCGTGCATCTGTGTTTGCTCTGTTCACCCCTTATAGATCACCTACTCATGCTGTATCAGCTCCATTTCCTTCGGTGGAAAAAGACAAAAAAAAAGAGAAAAGAAATAGAATTTTTATTTTTGTAAGTTGATGATAATAGTAATAATTAGCATAGGCCAAGGTGATGAAATAGTACGAAAGGATAGCATACCAAACCTGGAATACAGCATATCAGGCTGGTATTCTTGAACAAGTGACACCGGAGATGAACTTTAAAGGATGAGTTTGCAGGGGGAAAATAGAGAGAAAAGAGTTACAGTGTCATTACAAGCAAAGGAAACAACAAAAAGAAAATCACAAATTCATAGAAATGGCATGGTCTGTATACAGATCTTAAAAAATAAGGGCATTACTGTTCCAAACATTGAGGTAGAAGTGAGCATTTCCTGTGGTGTCCTCCATAGTTGAGCTGCGTCCAGTCCTAGGAGAAGGAATGACATTCTACTAGCCAATGGCAGGACCCACTTTGGCCACATGCTTTAGCATTTGTCCACACTTCCCTGTTCATGTAGCTTCGTATCCAATTTGTAGAAAGTCCATCTGGCCCTAGGATACTTAAAGAAAGCACCACCATCTACACTAATAAAAGAGAAAAATGGTAATTGGCGTACGGCGATACCATTTTCATTGGCTAATCAGGGCTATATGCAAATTAACTGCCAACTAAGATTGGCAGTTAACTGCCAACAAGATGGCGGCTAATTTGCATATGTAGGCACAATGCAGGGAGGCGAAAGGGAAAGCAGGAAGAAGCCCCCTGCCACTGACAGTGATCAGAAACCCAGGGGGAAGCTAAGAGCTGGGGGGCAGGGCAAAGGCGGCCCCAGGGCCGCCTTTGCCCTGCCCCCCAGCCATGATTGGAGAATCAGGCGCCTTTGCCACCCTGGCCAGTGATAGCAGGAAGTAGGGGTGGAGCCAGCGATGGGAGCTGGGCACGGTCGAAGGTGGCAGTCCCAGGAGCTAGGGGTCCCTTGCCTGGGCCTAAAGCGAAGCCCACGATCGCGGCGCCCCCTGCTGCCACTGCAGGTCCCCACTGCCTGGGCCGGATGCCTAGGCCAGAGGCGTTAGGCCTGGGCAGGGGCGGAGCCTGCAACCGCGGGGAGCTGGGGGTCCCCTGCCCAGGCCTGACACCTCTGCCGGAGGCCTCAGGCCTGGTCAAGGGGCTGATCCGGTGATTGGTGATCGGAGGGTGATGAGGGTCAACTCCTCTGGCCGAGGCATCAGGCCTGGGTGGGGGGCGGAGCCGGGGATTGGGGGGATATGATGGTCCCCTTGCCCAGGCCTGAAGCCTGGGTCAGAGGCGTCAGGCTTGGGTGGGGGGTGGAGCAAGCGATCAGAGGGAGATGGGGGTCCCCTGCCCAGGCATGATTCCTGGGCCAGAGGCCTCAGGCCTGGGCGGGGGCCAGAGCCAGTGATCGGGGGGAGATGGGGGTCCCCTGTCCAAGCCTGACACCTCTGGCGGAGGTGTCAGGCCTGGGCAAGGGGCCGATCAGGCGATCGGAGGGTGATGGGGGTCAGCGCCTGAGGGCGCCCAGTATGTGAGAGGGGGCAGGCTGGGCTGAGGGACACACTCCCCCCCCCCCCACACACACACACCCAGTGCACGAATTTCGTGCACCAGGCCCCTAGTTATCCATAAGCAAAAAAAAGGGCAGTAGCTTTTAATGGTCCCGGTCTGACTTTTACTCCAAAATTAACCTAACAACCATAAAAGGGGCAGACTAGTGCATTAAAAGAAGCACTTCATTTATTATATGACACATGTCCTCCTCTGAGCTTAGTCAACAACTTTTCCATTGCACCCGATACCTGTATAATTTTGTTAACCAGTGTCACCCCAATAAATTCAATAAAAACAAAACAACAACAACTAGTTATAAGACCTTGAGCAAATTATTCTAATTTCATTGCCCCTCAGTTTCTCTCTGTAAAGTAATAAATTACATGATTTCTAAAGTCTTCCCATTCTAAAATCTCATGGTGCCGTGCAGAGTGTGACTACCTCACTGGTAGTCCTAGGAAGGATATCTAAGCAAAAATAAAATGGAATATATAGAGTAGAAAAAGAAATTCCAAATCAACAAATTTATATATATTTCAAAAGCATTGTGCTAATGATTTTGGGTTTATGTGTTTAAAAAGAGTCTTTTCCATTTAGAAATGAATAATGAAGTAGTTATGGATTAAGTTATATGATATCTGAAATTGACTTCATAGGAATCTAACAGTTTGGGGAGATGAGTGGTAGTAGATAGAAAGATAAATTAAGCAAGAGATCCATTAATTGATAATTGCTGTGGTTGTGTGATGAGCACTTAGGAGTTCATAGCCCTGATTTTGAGCACATTTAAAGTTCTGCATAATAATGTTCTTTAATTATTGCTTCTATATTGTTCAAGAAAAAACACGAAGGTATAGAATGACATATTTGTATTTATTTATATTTTAAATATATTTTTTATTGATTTCAGAGAGGAAGGGAGAGGGAGAAACATGTATTATCAATTCAAAAAAGCAAAAATTATGGCACTAAAATGAAATGGAGACAAACTGATCTTTTTTTAAATTATTGAGATATTTTATATTATCTTTTTAATAATATTTTTATTGATTTCAGAGAGGAAGAGAGAGATAGAAACATCAGTGATGAGAGGGAATCATTGATTGGCTGCTTTCTGCACGCCCCCCCTACTGAGGACCGAACCCACAACCCAGGCATGTGCCTTTGATGGGAATCAAACCCAGGACCCTTCAGTCCGCAGGCCGACACTCTATCCACTGAGCCAAACTGGCTAAGGCCAAAATGATCTTTTTAACAAATAGTGTGTTGTTGTTTTGTTTGTTTGCTTTTAAAAAATATGTTTGTATTGATTTTTGGAGAGAGAGGCAGAGAGGGATAGAAACATCAATGATGAGAGAGCGAATCACTGATTGGCTGCCTCCTACATGCCCTCTTCTGGAAATCAAGCACACAACCTGAGCATGTGCCCTGACCAGCAATTGAACTAGTGACCTCTTGGGTTGAAGCTCAACCACTGTGCCACACCTACCAGGTCAGATAGTGCATTGCTAATTAGGTATCCATATGAGAGAACAAATGAACCTTAATCCTTACCTAACACTGCATGTAAAATTCAACAACAGATGGATTGTCGATCTAAATTTGAAGGGTAAAACAATAAAGCTTTTTGAGAGAGGAAGAGGAAGAGAGAGAGAGAAACATCAATGATGAAAGAGAATCATTGATCAGCTGCCTCCCACATGCCCTACACTAGGGATCGAGCCCACAACCTGGGCATGCTCCCTGACCCAGAATCGAGCTGAGACTTCCTGGTTCATAAGTAAATGCTCAACCACGGAGCCATACCGTGAGGGTAGCAATGATTTCTTAAATAGGATGCAAATATTTTATGGTAATAAATTGGAGTTCATTAAAATTATGAGCTTCTTAATTCAAAAACATTATTTTACAAATGAAAAGACCCAATCTAGCAGAAAATATTTGCAATACTTATCATGCATGCATTGAACCCAGAAATTATATCTACCATATATTTTTTTTAAGTATCACAATAGCAATAAAAATGACTGGCACGCTAATTTAAAATATGTTTTAACTTTCTAGTTCTTAAGGGTAGATGCACACAGTGACTTCCTTTAAATGAGTGGAAGGGGAGGAGAAAAGAAGAGTAACTTTCTATAGAAAAACTTGACAAGTGCTACCTAAGCCAGGTGATCAAGGCCAACATCAACAGCGATAACTCATGTGGATCACATGTACCCTTCATATGTGGTAAATGTGGCTCTTAACTTCTGTGATCTTTCTCTCGAAAACCCATAACCGCGATCTAAAAACATCAGACGAATCCCAATTGAAGGACATGTACAAAATACCTCACCAGTAGGTGTCAAAACTGTCAAGATCATCAAAAACAAAGAAAGACTAAGAAATTTTTACAACCAAGAGGAGCCTAAGAAAACATGATAAATAAATGTAATCCAGCATCTTGGATGAGATTCTGGAACAGAAAAAAAGACATTAGGTAAAGCAAGACAATCTGAATGGACTTTAGTTAATAATCCATTACTATTGGTGGTTCATTATCTGTAAAAAAATGTACTACATTAACATAACACGTTAATAATGGGGGTATCTGGCAGAGGCAGAGCTGCCTCAAACAGATTGTCAAACTGCAGCGGGAAGGCCGGGGAGGGTTGGGGGGCAGGAGGTAGGGGGGTAAGAGATCAACCAAAGGACTTGTATGCATGCATATAAGCATAACCAATGGACATAAGACACTGGGGGATAGGGGAGGCTAGGGGACTGTCTAGGGCGGGGGGATAAAATGGACACATATGTAATACCCTTTGTAATACTTTAAGCAAAAATAAATAAATAAATAAATAAAAATAAATAATGGGGGTATCTGGGTGAGACCTTATGTGGAGACCACACTGAGAAGGAGAGGCCCATGGAGTCCCAGCTGGTTCCACCCCCTAGCTGTTCAGGGTTCCAGCCTGGGCTCTAGAATGTGAATAAAGAAACCATGAAGCCCACGTATCCTAGCCTCAGCAACCCCATGACCATAGTAACCATCAGAAATAACTGTTGTTTCAAGACACTAGGTTTTGGGGGGATTTATAATACAGCAATGATAATTTTTTTAAAATATATTTTATTGATTTTTTTTTATAGAGAAGAAGGGAGAGGGATAGAGAGTTAGAAACATCGATGAGAGAGAAACATCGACCAGCTGCCTCCTGCACACTCCCTACTGTGGATGTGTCCTTGACTGGAATCGAACCTGGGACCCTTGAGTCCGCAGAGGCTGACACTCTATCCACTGAGCCAAACTGGTTAGGGCTACAGCAATGATAATTCTGAACACATCCCCAGAGAAGAAAGGAGCCAGTTGCAGAAGAAAGGAAGTTAGGAAGAGACATTTGCAAGAGCGAGGTGAGGCTGTGCTCTCGCAACCTCTGGGCCATCCCCACACCCTGTGGATGCTTACACATTCCAGTAAGGAGGGCTATCATACAAAAAACAAACAAACGAAAAACATTGGATCCCCATAAAGCTAATCAAAAGAAGCAGATGCTGCTTTCCTTCTATCCAGATAGAAGATGTGCTCCAAGTGAGCAGATCAGAGATAGTTGACAACAGCTCAGGCAGGGCAAGAGGAGGCAGGACTTGGTTAGGATGGTGAAGTCCTGTTGGAGCAGGTGAAGCCCAGCTTAACAAGTGCAGATCTGCAGTCAGCAGCTCTATACAACTGGGTGAACCTTCCTCCTTCCCCTATAGCCTGTGGCAGTGGTCAGCAAACTCATTAGTCAACAGAGCCAAATATCAACAGTACAACGATTGAAATTTCTTTTGAGAGCCAAGTTTTTTAAACTTAAACTATATAGGTAGGTACATTGTTATTAACTTAATTAGGGTACTCCTAAGCTGGCCTTTGCTAAAAACGTTCTCAATCTGATGGAGGTACGTTCGCTAAGGTCGACCCCTTCCAACTCTCCCATCCACACTCAACTCGTGCATGAATTGCTCGCGCAGCCCCGCCTGCACTGCAACCAACTGACAACCCCCCACTTCTTCTAACACCACTTCTTCAAAATAGACTGGCCCAGGTCGAAAACCGACTTCTGCACATGGGCCACGAATCACACTGTACGTGCACGCCCCCACGTGGTATTTTGTGGGAGTGCCACACTCAAGGGGCCAAAGAGCCGCGGTTTGCCGACAACTGGCCTGGGGTCACACTGCAGCTCCACCTCCTTGCTAACAGAAACTAAGGCCAGTAACTTATCTCCTCTGTGACTCAGTTTCTCCATACAAAACAATTAAGTCACTAATAATACCTAACTCATAAATTAGAGGATTATGACGGTTAAATGAACGCTTACATGTGAAGTGCCTTGATAAGTGACTGGTACATGGTAATGACTCAATAGGTTTAAACTCATTACTATTGTCACCAGGGCTTTGGGAGATACAATTAGGAGCTAAATCCAGAGAAACAATTAAAGTTTCTGCTAGCCAAGTGAGTATTGATATTTGGGGTACTTCTGTAATTCTGACCCTTTCATAACATGTGAAATCTGGGATCTATTGGTTAAAGTAGAGGAATGCATATTTGTAGACCAATAGGACATCATTTATTTCCTGTCAAGTTGGCCAAGATTTTTTTAAAATATATTTTATTGATTTTTTACAGAGAGGAAGGGAGAGGGATAGAAAGTGAGAAACATCGATGAGAGAGAAACATAGACCAGCTGCCTCCTGCACACCTCCTACTGGAGATGTGCCCGCAACCAAGGTACATGCCCTTGACCGGAATTGAACCCGGGACCCTTCAGTCCAAGGGCCGACCGCTCTATCCACTGAGCTGAACTGGTTAGGGCTACTTGACCAAAATTTGTTAAAATATAACCCTCAATGCTGGTGAAGGTGAAATGAATGAAATGAGTACCCAAACATGATTAGTTGATAATCTAAAGCATAATATTCATTGTAGAGCCAACTTAACGATATGTATAGAATGCCATAATATTTCAATCCTCTGTTAAACACACAGCAATATAGCTATCCTATGTAAATAAATAAGAATTTAGGAAAATATTTATTTATTAATACATCCTTTGTAATAGAAAAAAGAAAAAAGATTAAACAAACAAAAAAGCTGTATTTCTGACAATGGCTGAACCATACCCTACAATATTACACAGGCATTAAAGATGGTGGTTTCCAAGAATAAGTAATGACAAGAGGACATGTTCATTACAGAAAACCTTGGGGACTGTTGAAACCCATCAAACAAAAACTACCACAAAGTTAGGTTTATTTAGCTTGCTGTAGCAAGGAAGAGCGCACTGCAGAAAAAAGTTAGGAGCACCTCTGCAGTGAGGCGTTGAGAGTGGCTGTTTATTAAATTTGAGCTGGTGCTAGATGATTGTAAGGAAGAATGACAGAAGCCAAGGTCAGTTGTGAATTGGATGCTGCCAAGTAGTTGAATAATTTGGTGTTTGGGTATCTTAATTTCTATCCAGGAAGTGGGAAGCTGAAGTACTAGTATAGCTAGATTAGTCACTGGTAAGGAAGTAGTGATCACTCAAGACAGGAATGCTAGTCTTTGTGTGTGTGCCCTTGTCTTTGTCCTGTTATAAACATCTGTATCTTGTGCAAAACATTTAAGTTCCATTGTAAAACTCTCATTTGTTTTTTACCAAGGATTTCACCTTCTTTAGTTGTCAGCAGAATCAATTTTTACTTTTTCACTGCAATGTAAATCCTAGTTACATAAAAAAAGAAAATCCATCCAGAAATAGCAAAAATCATGGAAAGAAATATATCAGCACATTAAAAATAATAAATTATGGATTGTGGAGTTCTAGAAATTTTTGTTTTAATCTTTTTTCTGTAGTGTGTATCTATTTTTTTTTACACTAAGCATATATTACTTTACAATCAAAAAGTAATAAATAGACAGCCAGTCGGCCTGGAGGTCAAATCCACCCCAGTGTTACCTACAACAATCAAGGCTTAACTACAACAAGACGGCACACAAAGACCACTAGGGGGTGCACCAAGAAAGCATAAAAAGTGCGGAGACAAAGAAACAGGACAGAAATGGAGGAAGGCAAAATGCTGGATATAGAACTCAAAACCACACTTTTAAGGTCTCTCAAGAACTGTCTAGAAGCTGCCGATAAATTTAGTAAGGCCCTCGAAAAGACTGGTGAGACCGCCAATAAATTTAGTAAGGCCCTCGAAAAGACTGGTGAGACTGCCGATAAATGTAGTGAGATCCTCAAGAAATCTAATGAGACCCTCGATGTTGTGATAAAGAACCAACTAGAAAT
Source organism: Myotis nattereri (assembly GCF_964212035.1). Taxonomy (NCBI): domain Eukaryota; kingdom Metazoa; phylum Chordata; class Mammalia; order Chiroptera; family Vespertilionidae; genus Myotis; species Myotis nattereri. The sequence goes on from NC_138081.1 coordinate 21,408,172, forward strand.
TAAGCATACACTGACTGAAATAACGAATATTATACAGACTCCCAACAGCAAACCAGAGGAGTGCAAGAATCAAGTTAAAGATTTGAAATGCGAAGAAGCAAAAAACACCCAACCGGAAAAGGCAAAATGAAAAAAGAATCCGAAAATACGAAGATAGTGTAAGGAGCCTCTGAGACAGCTTCAAGCGTACCAACATCAGAATTATAGGGGTGCCAGAAGATGAGAGAGACCAAGATATTGAAAACCTATTTGAAGAAATAATGACAGAAAACTTACCCCACCTAGTGAAAGAAATAGACTTACAGATCCAAGAAGCGCAGAGAACCCCAAACAAAAGGAATCCAAAGAGGACCACACCAAGACACATCATAATTAAAATGCCAAGAGCAAAAGACAAAGAGAGAATCTTAAAAGCAGCAAGAGAAAGAAAGTCAGTTACCTACAAGGGAATACCCATACGACTGTCAGCTGATTTCTCAACAGAAACTTTGCAGGCCAGAAGGGAGTGGCAAGAAATATTCAAAGTGATGAATACCAAGAACCTACAACCAAGACTACTTTATCCAGCAAAGCTATCATTCAGAACTCAAGGTCAGATAAAGAGCTTCACAGATAAGGAAAAGCTAAAGGAGTTCATCACCACCAAACCAGTATTATATGAAATGCTGAAAGGGATCCTTTAAGAAGAGGAAGAAGAAGAAAAAGGTAAAGATACAAATTATGAACAACAAATATGCATCTATCAACAAGTGAATCTAAGAATTAAGTGAATAAATAATCTGATGAACAGAATGAACTGTTGATTATAATAGAATCAGGGACACAGAAAGGGAATGGACTGACTATTCTTGGGGGCGGGAGGGGTGTGGGGGATGCGGGAAGAGACTGGACAAAAATCGTGCACCTATGGATGAGGACAGTGGGTGAGGAGTGAGGGCGGAGGGTGGGGTGGGAACTGGGAGGAGGGGAGTTATGGGGGGAAAAAAGAGGAATAAATGTAATAATCTGAACAATAAATATTTAATAAAAAAGTAATAAATAATAATTTTAGAAAATGTATGTGTTGTCCTACAAGAATAAATTCAGTAAATTATTCCATAAAAAGAGAATTTTATTCCACTACTATCCTGAGTAATGATATCTGATAGCAAAGCTTGAATGAGGCTTTTCCCCTGTCCCTTGTCAATAGTATTCAGGCTACCTTCTCCATACAAAAAGATAATTCCCTAGAGAAGATGACTGATTTACCTTGATCTTTGGTGGCTTATAGGAACTGAAATGGAAGTGGGAGAGGTTTCCCTCCCAGCCAATCCTGAAAACAATTTACATTTTCTGCTAATGGGATTGGCACAGAGAGTACGTAAGTGGCTATATGAAGGCCAACAGCATGAATCTACAAACAATCTCATCCTATCTCTCCACTCAAGCACCTCCCATCCCATCCAGAGGTACATTTTCCTCTAGTCATTAGTGAGTTAAATCAGAGGTTCTCACCCTTAGTTCCACCATGACACACATGGTAGAGTTTATCCATATTTATTACAAGCTCCCATGATTTTAATAGAATTTCACTGACACTATTTGTCTGGTAAAGTCTAACACTAAAATAATGTGTAATTTCCAAAACTCTTAAATTACCACTAACCTTTTCATAATGACCACAACAAATATATAAATGGCTCTAAGCTTTTCTCTTCTATTTAAGACAAATGATCTTGATCATTTACTATGGTTGAAAATCACCAAATTCATTACAAAACTGGAAGTGTTACCTCTCAAGAATGACTTTCAATATTCCCAGAGAAATGGCATTGGATTCTAGTCTTAAAGAATAAACATGAGTTGGCCAGACAGAAAGTGAATGGGAATATGGCATTCCAGAAAGAGGAAACAAAATGTTAAAAATAGAAAGTATGGAAAGCATGATAATTTGAGAGATACAAGAAGTTTAAGGTCGCTAGAGCAGGAGGGGGAAAGAATGACAGGAAATCCAAAATAAATTCATTCTATAAGCATTAGCTAACTAGCACGAGTAGAAATTGATTAAAAAAAAAAAGAATTTACGATCCTTGTAAACTGTTTTTGGGAATGAAAATTATGGAAGACAATATGAAGGTGCCTCAAAACATTAAACATAGAACTACAATATGATCCAGTAATTCCACTTCTGGGTATATCCAAAGGAAATTAACTCTGTATCTCAAAGAGATATCTGCACTCCCATGTTTATTGCAGCCTTACTCATAATAACTAAGTTATGGAAGTAACCAAGTGTCCCTTGATGGATAAGTAGGTAAAGAAGATGTGGTGCATATATACTCAATGGAATATATTTCATGAGAAAGGGGAAATCCTGCCATTTATGACAACTTGGATAAACCTGGGGGACATTATGGTGAGATGAGAAAGACAAATACTGTCTGATCTCACTTATGTGTGGAATCTTAAAAAAGGTTGAACTCACCCTGGCCGGTTTTGCTCATTGGGTAAGGCATCGGCCCTCAAACTGAAAGGTCCTGGGTTCAATTCCAGTCAAGGGCATGTACCTCCATTGCAGGCTCAATCCCCAGTCCTTGGTTGGGGTGTGTGCAGGAGGCAACCAATCAATTTGTCTCTCTCACACTGATGTTTCTCTCTGTGTGTCTCTCCCCTTTCCTTCCATTCTGTCTAAGAATTAATGGAAAAATATCCTTAGATGAGGATTAACAGAAAAATCAATCAATCAGTCACTAAATAAATAAAATCCTCTCATTAAAAAAAGTAAAATAAAGTGAATTCATAAAAGCAGAGTAGAATGGCAATCACTGGTGGCTGAGTGGAGAGAGGGTAGAAAAATGGTCAGATGTTGGTCAAAGAGTACAAGGTTGCGGTTATGTAAAATGACTAAGTCTAGAGATTTATTGTACAACATGGACATGGTGACTATAGTGACTGCTATAATGAATATTGAAAATATGCTAAAGGGAGTAGAGATCAGGGTGCTCTTAACACACACAAAAATGGTTACTATGTGAGGAGATAATGTTAATTATCTTGACTATAGTAATCATTTTACTATGTATGTGTATATCAAATTATCATTTTGAGAATTGTACGATATACGCTTATAGTATTTTAAATATTATTTTAAAGTAAGGGATACATATAAATAGTTCAAAATTCAGAAGTTACAGAAGGATAGACAGTGAAAATTCTTCTCACCCTTGTCCTCAAATCATCCAAACACCTTAGAAACTGTTACCAGTTTTTTATGCATCCTATAAGAGATATTTGTGCATAAACAAATACATATACATATTTTACTTCATATTTTTACACAAATGGCACATACTCTACACATTAAGAGAGTCACACTGCCCTTTTTTTACTTCACCAAGTATCAACATTTAAAGAACTTGCTCATTTTATGGATGGCAATATAGTATTTCATTGTGCCAATATACCAGTCCCCACTAATTGTCATTTACGTTATTTCTTATCTCCTTTTTTGTGAATTTATAATTTATAATCCTGCTTATAAAGAATATACTTGCACAAAAAAGAATCCAGTCAATACAGGGTGGTATAAAGAGGAAAATAAATTCTTCTAAAATCTTAGCACCCAGACTCAACAATTTTTCAGTAAATAATCTTACATACATCATTCAGTACAGATCCAATAGGATATATATTAGGGAAAACTCCTACCTCCTGGCCTAACACTGGGGAAAGCATACACATCGAAGCAGAACAAATTTGGCCTGGTTCTATAATAAGGGATGTTTGACATTTTAACCCAAGGCAGAATGATAATAAGCTTCTTTTACTATCCTAATTCAATTTGCAAAAAATAGAATCAAAGCCATGTGAACAGAGATATATGAATTTTTTATGTAATCCATATTAGGGAGGTTAAAGGGAAAATTTACCTTGTAATTTTGCTTAATTGATGTTATGGGCCAAACCCACATTTTTCTGTTTTCTATATCCTCCTATTCCTTGGTTTATTCCTGGATTTTATTAGAACACACCCAGAAGTAGCTACCTTTACCAATAGTTGAAAGTAAATTTTCTAACTATTGTGGATCAGGAAATATCTTATAAATGGTCCAATATTCCATTTGTCTGATTTTAGATTTTAAGGTTAAAAATGGCTTTCCTTAGAACTTTGAACGTCATTAACTTGTAGCTTCCTATCTTATTTTGGGAAAAATCTGTGCCTATGTAATTCATGTTACTGTACTAATAACACATTTTGATTCTCTTGTGGGTTTTTGTGGGTAACTATCTGCAGCAAATGATTACCTTATTAGACAGCACAGATGCACAGCCTCCTTACCTTCAAGTCAGGAAAATTTTCTTCCATTATTTCTTTGATGACTTTTCCCCCTAGGTTTCTCTCTTCCCTCATTTGAAAGATCCTATATTTCAGGTATTGAACTTTTTTTGTTGTTTTTTTTTTTTTAAATTAAATCTTTATTGTTCAGATTATTACATTTGTTCCTCTTTTTTCCCCCCATAACTCCCCTCCTCCCAGTTCCCGCCCCACCCTCTGCCCTCACTCCCCACCCACTGTCCTCATCCATAGGTGCTCGATTTTTGTCCAGTCTCTTCCCGCAACTCCCACACCCCTTTCCCCCCCAAGAATAGTCAGTCCATTCCCTTTCTGTGTCCCTGATTCTATTATGATCACCAGATTATTTATTCACTTGATTCTTAGATTCACTTGTTGATAGATGCATATTTGTTGTTCATAATTTATATCTTTACCTTTTTCTTCTTCTTCCTCTTCTTAAAGGATCCCTTTCAGCATTTCATATAATACTGGTTTGGTGGTGATGAACTCCTTTAGCTTTTCCTTATCTGTGAAGCTCTTTATCTGACCTTGAGTTCTGAATGATAGCTTTGCTGGATAAAGTAGTCTTGGTTGTAGGTTCTTGGTATTCATCACTTTGAATATTTCTTGCCACTCCCTTCTGGCCTGCAAAGTTTCTGTTGAGAAATCAGCTGACAGTCGTATGGGTATTCCCTTGTAGGTAACTGACTTTCTTTCTCTTGCTGCTTTTAAGATTCTCTCTTTGTCTTTTGCTCTTGGCATTTTAATTATGATGTGTCTTGGTGTGGTCCTCTTTGGATTCCTTTTGTTTGGGGTTCTCTGCGCTTCTTGGATCTGTAAGTCTATTTCTTTCACTAGGTGGGGTAAGTTTTCTGTCATTATTTCTTCAAATAGGTTTTCAATATCTTGGTCTCTCTCATCTTCTGGCACCCCTATAATTCTGATGTTGGTACGCTTGAAGCTGTCTCAGAGGCTCCTGACACTATCTTCGTATTTTCGGATTCTTTTTTCATTTTGCTTTTCCGGTTGGGTGTTTTTTGCTTCTTCGCATTTCGAATCTTTGACTTGATTCTTGCGCTCCTCTGGTCTGCTGTTGGGTGTCCGTATAATATTCTTTATTGCAGTCAGTGTATGCTTAATTTCTAGTTGGTTCTTTATCACAACATTGAGGGTCTCATTAGATTTCTTGAGGATCTCACTACATTTATCCGCGGTTTCTAGACAGTTCTTGAGAGACCTTAAAAGTGTGGTTTTGAGCTCTATATCTTCCATTTCTGACATTTGCGTCCTGTTTCTTTGTCTCCGCATTTTTTTATCTTTTCTTGGTGCACCCCCTAGTGGTCTTTGTGCGCAGTCTTGTTGTAGTTAAGCCTTGATTGTTGTCGGCAATACCGGGGGTGATTTGACCTCCAGGCTAACTGGCTATGAGAGTCCGCTGTGTCTCTAGGTTGCTTTGTTATATGAGAACTAAAAGTACACGTATTGGAAAAGTTAGCACATTCATGGTTTATTATAAAGGACTGTATGCAATAATAAATTTGAAAACTTTATATTATGGATTTTACTTTAAATATAGACATGTGTCAGGTAAGCTTAAAGTGAAGTATTTGCATAGAATAAAATCTAGAGGAATTAAAAATTTCATTCATTCCCGAATATTTTGTCAGGGTATTTCTTCCTTAGTTGTCGTCGAGCGGCTACTGTCGATGCATAGATGACATATCCCCAGGAAAGTAATACGATCGTGAGGAGCAACACGGAATAAATCCGGTCCAGGGTGCGGCGACTCACTGGCCTCATGATAAGGAGACCACGGTGATCCGCGGGAACGGGCAGGCCTGCCGGCCTAGAGTGACCTCCGGGGCAGCGGCTGTCGGGCGGCGGCCATCCTACCTCAGGTATTGAACTTTAAAAAATAATATTTTATGTCTCTTTTGTTTCTTGTTCTGTTTGCTTTCTCACTGTCTTTTTGTTCTACTAACTAATAGGTTTCTTCTAGCTTATCTTACCACTTGTTTCAATTTTTTATTTGGGGAATTGTTCTTTGATTTTTTGTCTTTATCACAACTTTCTACTCTTTGTAAATTTATGAGTCAATACTTTTGCAGATGCCTTTTATTAGAATTTATTATGCCTTGCTTCTCCATATCATTATTCTCCTCCTTTAGTGTCCCTCTTTCATAGTGAAGAATTTTCTCAAATGTTTGATAATCCTTGGTTGAATAGCCAGAATTACAATGCACTAAGCAGCTGATTAGAAGTTTTCTGTTGCAGAATTATTGACTTTTGCACTTGATTTTAGGTTCATCAGAATACCAGCCAATTTGCTAATTGAACAGCACAAAAATAATGTGGAGTTCTTTCCTCTGAGGCCACTCCCTTTCTCCAGAGAATAAACCTCCAATCTCTTGCCTATGGTGTTCAGGGAGTGGAGGGACTAAACTTGTGACTGTGTTATCATCTATGTTGGATGAGGGAGGGACCGTGGGTTGGTTATCCTACATATAAATTTTCAACAGGCCGTCCTTTCTTTATCCACATTTCTCACCTTGCACTCTGGTTTCTCCTAGATCTAAGCCTCTGTAAGTTTCTAAGAGGCAAATTGACTCCCTTGCTGATATTCTCCTTTATGAATATCAAAGTTGTGTCTTTCTTTGTCCTACTACATGAATTATCATGCTTGTGTCTGCTTTTCATCTTTCAGAATTACTGAGACCTCTTAACGCCTCAAGCACACTCTCTTGTTCTTCAACTTTTATCTACTATTATCTATTTTTATCTATTATCTACTTCTATGGGTTTATATGTGTTTATTCCTTTTATAACATTTCAGAGGGCTCTTTAGAGGAGCAGAAATAAACATGTTCTATCTCCCATCTTCAAACAGAAGCTTCTGGTTTTCCTTTTCAAACATACAGTCTAGAGCTAATTATCACTAATTTTGTAGATCACTGTTAGTCAAAAATAACCTAAATAGCTAAACCATATTCTCAGGTACCACCCTAAAAAACTATGGTTTGGAATAGCTACATTAGGTAATACATATATTCAGTTTTTAACTAACATTTGCACTGACTTTTTAGTTTTGTTTAAAATCTAATTGATGTGCCGGCTGGTGTGGCTCAGTGGTTGAGCGTCGACTTATGAACTAGGAAGTCAAGGTTTGACTTGTGGTCAGGGCACATGCCCAGGTTTTGGGCTCAGTCCCCATTAGGAGGTGTGTAGGAGGCAGCTGATCAATGATTCTCTCTCATCATTGATGTTTCTATCTCCCTCTCACTTCCTCTCTGAAATCAATAAAATAATATTTTAAAAATAAATAAGTATAAAATCTAATAGGTGCTCTAAACCCCATTTTGAGAAGAATGCCATAAATGTTTCTCAAAAATGAAAATATTTTATAATAGATACTAATGTTGCCACAAAATTTTAATAGAATTCTTCTAAAGTATCAATATCTGCTGTGTAATTTGAAGCATACAAATTCATTACACTTTATATAATTATTTTCGATCATTATATATCTTATATCACATATAGCATATATTATTCTATATATGTGTTCTTGGTTTTATATTTGTAAATTTTAAAAAACATATTTTTATTTATTTCAGAGAGGAAGTGAGGGGGAGAGAAAGAGAAATATTAATGATGAGAGAGAATCATTGATTGGCTGCCTCTTGCATGCCCCCTACTGGGGATCGAGCCTGCAACCCTGGCATGTGCCCTCAGCCAGAATCAAACCTGGGACCCTTCAGTCCACAGGCTGACACTCTATCCACTGAGCCAAACCAGGTAGGGCTATATTTGTAATTTATTTTTATTGTAAATAGTTCATTTTTCCTACCTTTGGCAGTAGGTCTTCATTCTTTTCTTTCCTTTTTCATAATTCAGAAAATATAGTCTATTGTGGTTCATTTGGGACTTTTTTAAGTAGTTACTTTTTAACTTTCAAAATTTATTTAAGTATTTCTCAATTTAACTAGGAAGTTGAAATAGTGCTTATTAATTTATCAATGTGAAAGTATAAGTGTTAGCTCACATTTTCCATGAGCAATTATATTTTGATTTGCTTGGATATATATTTAAATGATGCATACAAATCTATATATTAAGATTTCTGTTGTGACATGTACTTAAATTGATTTTTTCTGTCCATATAGTTCTTAGGAATCCTTAAGCTTAATTAGCACTATGTATAGCACTATTATAAATAGGGTCCTAGTAATGATATATATAGCCATTAAAAACTTGTTTTAACTTAGTATATATTAATATCCATTTATTCATGTATCACTCTTTTGAAGCAGGGCCAAGATCTTTTCTTTGAATATAGATCTTCTAATTAGAGTTCTTATTTTTACAGCAAAATTCATGCCCATAAAGTATTGTCTACTATTTTTAGTTTGGATTTCTTTAGAATTGAGTTCTTAATTAGATCTGCAAAACAATGTGTACAGAGTTGAGACTGAGTTTTTTCCTCAAGAAGGTTGAAAATCTTTTATTGCAATTTATTTGATCAAGTCTTCTTAAAGTGTTCAACAGTTTTCACAGAGAAAAATATTTGGCATATTTTTTATTGGTTGTTATAACACTTGCACTAGATAATTACAATGAAAAGTACAAATTTGGGGGAGGGGGATAGAACTAACTTTTGGTAACCATACAATTCAGTTGGTGAGAGCAGAAATACATGGCTATTAGCATGAAGGCCATAAACTGCCAGCACCGGGCACTTTTACAGAAGGAAGGAAGAGCTGATTTAAAATAGAGGCTCATAGATTGACTTTTGTGTCACTAGAGTATATCCAAAATCCAGGGGTATAAATACACCACAACATTAGGAAGAGGATAGCTCAAAGCTGAAAGTGTAGAAGAGCAAAATTGAAGACACTAAAGCAGACAAAGAAGATATTAACTTGAAAGTTTCATTTGTTTACTTCAGCCATTAATGCATGGATGCATTTTGTCATTGCTGTTTCTTGTTTTTCCCAACAGTTTGAGTTGCTGTGTATGCAAAATATCACAAAGGATACTTATGAATTATTTATGGCATTTTCCATTTAATATTTTTGGACCATAGTTGACCACAGATAACTGAAACCACAGATGAGAGATACTACTGTAGAAGTATCAGGTGGTCACTATCTTGACCACTACAAGTCCAATGAGGAACAAAAAGGCAAACACTCATGACAACTTAACAAACACTCCAAAATAATATGGGATAAATAGCCAGTATGTAGTCTAGAAATGTGGTCTCAAAGATCTTACCATCTTTACATCCTAATTTATTAAAAATGTAAAATATAATTAGGCCTATAAAACATCAATCCATATTCTGTTAATGATTTGACAACTTATTCAACTTCTTAGTGATCGCAGGGCTTTTATTTTTCTTTTTCAGTGTTTTACACTTTACCTACATGACTGCTGAAATAATTTATGCCACCTCTGTGTTAGGCATAGACCAGTTTATGAAAATAGCTATGTAAAAACATATGTACACGTCATTGTGCCTGGTAGTTTTACAATTTATAGCCTTTGTAAACTAAGCATCCAAATGGTATCTTGATAGCCTTTATAATAATAAGCCAAACACAGTTACAATTGACATTTTTCCTGGATTAATTTGTATATTCCATGATCTATATCTCACTCTTATCTGTTCCATGTCAGAACCCTTTGTTCTACAAGATGTCTTTTCTTGCAGTATTGATCCTTATTGATCTTAACCTAGTACAATAGTGAATAATTAAATATTTTCTCAAAGAAACAAGTCTTTCCCTCTTTTCAATATGACCTTCATCCGATGTTCAAACAGTCCCAGCATTATGGAGGAATCTTTTTAGTGCAAACTTGACCTCTGCTGCCCTACTTTGAACATGCACTTGATTGCTAACGAGAGCTTTTAGAAATGTAACAGTGCTGATTTGTTAGATAATGAAATCCAAATTGTTCTAGAAAAAGGTGCAATTATACAGCATGTAATACACAAATAAATTGACTTAATGTTACATTATAATGAAAACTGTGCAAAATCCTCTACACAAGCACAATAAAATAATAAAAAGTAATAGAACAGGTAATAGATGTAAAATAAATGCTAAAAAAGTAGTTCAAATCATTTTCATACCAGTCAAAAGATACTGAGGAGGGCGCATCCAATCACAATAAAACACCAGAATGAAACACTTCTAAATAGTAATATAAATTTTTGTGGACACTTCATGTCCCATGATGTGGAATTGACATATAGTTTGATTTTCTTTTTCCTAATGTAAGCCCCAGTTTTACAGTCCTAGTGAAAACATTTTATTGCTGGGGATGTATTAGACATGGTTCATTTCCCTTCTCAGTATGGCTTTAATTTTCCACATCCATGGCTTGACACAGACCCAAACACCAGAAGATGGTTGTCTGCTATAAACTGTTTGGTTTTCTTTGATTGCTTTACAATTTAATCTATAGTTCATTCCATTAACCCTTTCCATTTTAATGCTGCCAAGTCCCCCAGCTCCTTAATACAAAGATAAACATTTATGTTGATTCTGGTTTCTCATGCCCAGAGCAATATGCGCTGGGGTGGGGAGGAGGAGAAAGGAAATGTTTCTTTCCTATTTAACTTTTTCGGGGCCCTGGGTAATTGCAGAATAATTGACATTTTGCAATGAGGGGGTTTCGCTTTTGCTTCATAATACATTCATCATTATTCATTCATTGGGTTCAGTGATATTCATACTGATCTGCTGAGCCAAGAAAGTGCCACTGTCATTCTAACTTTCTCCTCAAATCCCTGATCCTGGGGGGAGGTGGGGCTGGGGACTGGGATGGGGGGCGGGGAAATCCTTTCCCTGGCTGCCGTGTTGTCACATCCGATATCCCGTTCCTTCCGGCAGAGAAAGTGTATCTGGGAGGGTCACCGGATCAGCCTGTGCCTCGGGGCGGCTCGCCTCCAGTACAAAAGACTGAGCTCAACTCACGTTAGTCTTCTAGGTGGCCTATCGGCGGTGACGGACTGCCAGCTCGGCTGTGGGCGAGCCGTGATGACTGCCTTGAAATGCTAAGTGCTTAATTAAGGACCTTTCATATCAGTTATTGAGGCCTCCATCTCCCATAGCCCTGGGCATTGTACTTTACCGAGGGCTCCCTGGAGCCAGAGCCAACTTTATTGCAGTGACAAGTAGAGAAAGAGAGAGAAACAAGTGGTTTCAATCCTCACCCAGCCTTCCCCAAATCTAAATACAACCTGACAGCAGACTAGTCATAGTTGGCCGACTCCTAAAAATACACCTTTTTCATGTTCGTGGAAATACAGCAAAGTTGTGTCTCTCCGCAGCGATGAACAGGCTCATTGTCCGCAGCCAGGTAGCAAGCACGGGGCTCACGCCTTGCCTTCCCCTGGCTCACCGAGAGGGCTGCACCCCACGGAGGTATTTTAAAAGGTGGAACGATGTTTGGTCCCCTGTTTTTACTAGTCCTGATGTCACTTTAAAAGTTCGTCTTAAACAGCGTATGATGGTGATCAGTTCTGCCTGTAGCTTATAACTATTTTGCTCTTTTACAGTGGAAGCTCTAAGTTAATCACCTGAAAGCACTCCTATATATCTCCATTGCCAAACGGGTTTAAAGTTGCTAAATAATGTGAGATAAGTTTTAAAAAGCTACAGTTGCTGCTGGTATCTGTTATCTTGATTAATGGTAAGTTGACTGATCACTGACAGTATAATGCAATGAGTTTTAAAGCAAAGCACAGGAAGAATATAGATTGCCTACACCTATCTGGCCAGGTAAACATGCATAGTCCTCATTTGTTGAGGAAAAAAAATAGACTGCCCTTGACCACCACACACGTGAAAGAATACAAAAAGTATATTTTTAAGAACTAAAATAGAAGAATCACTAGCAAATAATTTCGGCTGTGATTTGCAATGAACATACCCTGGCAAAGAGAGCATCTATAAAACAATGTGTTAGACATTGCACTGCAGTGTTGACACATCACAGCTAGGAGAGCTGATTGTGAAAGTTCTCCTCCCGAGGGAAAAAATAAATTGTATCTGTGTGTGCTGATGGGTGTTAACTAAATGGGTGGATGGTAGCCATTTCACAAAATAGACATATATATGAGATCATTATGTCCTACATCTAAGACTAATGCCATGCTCTCAATAATTAAAATAAAAAGTTTAGGGTCCCGGAATGTTTGCAGACCACTTCTTCTATCTGTGTAGAAACTACATGAAAAGACATTTCGCGGTATCAAAACATTCCCAACTCAAATGCTAACCACCACTATCTCTCCTAATACACTTTGGATTCATTTACTAATTAAATTTCGTGTACCCTTTCACTGAGAATTTTTTTTGTATTTATATGTGTAGATATTATTGTTATATTTATATACTTATGTGGATGCATATTAATATCTAAAAGGTAATCACAGATATGCATTTTATTTTTCAGGCAAAGTAAAGTAGGCTGTGAACAGCAACTCATGACATTGAACCTCTGAAGACAGATGGAATTCAATGTGGACACTCTCTATTGGTTCTAAATGATCAGGTTAATAGAAGAATTTTGATGGAGGAGCATAATATGATCTCTTATTTGTTTCCAGGGTGAGTAGGAGAGGGCACCTTGGAGACTTACCATTTATGAATCAGAACTGGGCTTTAATCCTTATGATATCAAACTTCTGCACTGTGCATGCCCATCTGAGAAGAAGCCGTCCACTTTGGAAGTTGCCTTTTTTTCTAAAACTGCACCTCACACTTAAATGTGAATCTCTGCTCCTCTATCCCAATTATAGGGACCTTAAAGGGGATATTTTATGATTTGAAAAGCCACTTTTATTGTCTATCTTACTGTTAGAATTCAGCAGATAATACAGTTTGACTTTCTACACCCTGGTTAAGTTTAGAAACATGGATCTATGGGGCTGAACAGTAAATAGTACCTGATTTAGCCATGACTTAGCTTTACAGCAAAGAACAAAAATATTGGTACTAGTGTTCTAATCAAATGACAATCTGGCTGCATTTGAACCTGGTCATTCAGATATTACCTTAGCCACAGATTTGAAATATTTTTATCAAATACTTAAGAATCCATTCCCACCCCACTACTCTCCCACTCCCACCCCTACTCTCCTACCTCCCCCAAGGAGCTAAGGGGTTGCATTGATACCACAGGAGGTCGATATAAACAATATTTAATTAGAGAAACTAACAATTGCATGGGGTGTGGTAGTGAGGAAACAATAGAACTTTGCAAGAAAAGAGTAAGTTTTACATTGGTTTCAAGAATTCAGCTCTCCTTTTTTTAGCATTAACATCTGACATCTGTATGCTTCAATTAGTCTTAGGAACATCAGCATTTACCTTTCTGTAATATAAAGCTCACACCACAATCCACTATTAGAATTTAATTCTAAGAAAAGATTAATTGCAGCAAATGTTATGTGAGGAATTTTATTTGTATCTTAAAGTCAAGTGGGTGCAAATAAATTAGAGATATGTATATGATTTTAAAACACTAAATAATTAAGTCAAGAATACAAAATTAATAAAACAAAATAATTTACAAAAACCAAATCATTCTGATTTTTTTTCCATCTTCAATTCACTTGTACCTCAAGTTACTGAATGACACAGCTTGCTTTTTTATAGGTAAATGTCCAAATACTAAATACATAGCTACATGTTTATTTTATTGCATATTACTTTATTTGCATATAACATGCTTACCCTGAAATTATTTGCACAGACTTTAACCTGGCCCCCTAAAATAATCTGTGTCTATCTAGTTGGAAGAAAGCATATAAAATACTTTGAATCATTATTCATTAGCATACATGAGCTTTCGTAATCACATACAGAAATCCAGAAATGTCAACTACTTTTAACTCTACTAATAAGACTGAATACAGCAGATAATCTTGTGAGATGTAATACACAGAAGAAGTAGGAGCATTTTTCGGGTGTTTTTTTTTCTGTTGTTTGGTATGTAGAGAAATGCCAAATCCAGCAAATGAAACAAAGTAAAAAAAAAAAAAGCAGATGGAGTAGAACTTTTAAATCAAGTCCAGTTCTGGCGAGTAAACAATTCTGGGGTACAATTTCATTCCAGAGGAAAGGGAGCAAGAGAGAAAGAGAGAGAAAGCGCGACCACTAAAAAGATTATTGATAATTCAAAGGCCCGGTGTCTGCACTCACTCAGCGGTGTGATACTGACAATTGTTAACTACAAAACTGTGGTCGCCGCGCGAGGGTAAATAAGCTATCACCGCGGCGCTGAGTGGTGGGACGGGACGCGCTCCGCTGGAATGTACTTCCCGGCAGCAGGCGCTACCTGATGACAGCTACAATCAAGAGTGGCTGCAGGCAGCTGCTTTGCTCCAGGCCACATTCAATTATGTCGGACTGCATTAGTCCCTGGCGAAGCTGTCACCTTGCAGCCTGTGAAGTGATCGCGGGAAGAGGCTCCTGAAGCCTCTCCAGTCCCCTGCTTCAGGTTTCATGCGGGAGGAAGCGAAACAATGTGGGGGAGAACGGAGCATTAGTCCTCTGACGGCAGCGTTCATTGTGCTCTCAGAGTAGGAGGGGAAAAAAATAGCTTAGGTGAGCTGGATTCCAGAAATCTGGTGGTGGATAATTGCAGGATTTTTTCTTCTCCAACAAGTAGCTATTTTTTCAGGAGGGAGTGCCAGGAGAGTGTCCTATTTTCAGGATTTGAGACTCTGTGTGGTTCACCCTCCTCCGGAGACAGCATTGCATTGGAATATATTTTTTCATATGTGATCTCCCCAAGGATTCTCTAGCAGTCAAGATATTTTGCAGTCTGATCTGCGAGTGTGGAATGTTTGACTTCTTTTCTAAGCTTTCCAGAACTTTTGGTAACATGGATTTTGAGATTTCTTTCCTAAGGGATCCCTTGGCTTTTCAGAGCGAAAGAGAAATAAACCCAAGTTATTCTGAGAAGTTACTGGGCACATGATGTATTGTGGGTGATGGGCCTGCCCGGAACAGTTTGTAACCTTTCCACACTACAGCCAATGATCGTTGAAGGGCAGTTAAGATTGGAGAGTCAAGGATAAGTCAGTATTTTCACTTCTACAAATGAGGTTGAGTGGGGTTACAGCAACTCATGTTATTTCATTAAAATAGCTAATCAAGTGCCACTACCTGGTGAAATTCGCAGAGAGATGGGAGTTATTTCCCGAAGGCACTAAATAAATTCCAAGTGCCATGGTATTAAGAAGTGCTGTCTGTTCTCAAGATGTTATTTGGTTGCAGGAAAAGCATGTAAAATATTGAAGATGAATTCTAGAACATATAGGAACCTGCCCTCTGACTCACTGTGTAATACTGGACAAGTCACTTACCCTCTCTCTAAGTTTTCATGTTGGAAAAACAGATACAAGGATGCCTCACCAAAGAGAATGTGAGAGAGTAGAGAGTACATGTTTTATAGCACATTCAAAAAAAATTTACCCAAAGTACAGAAAGTCTGAAATTTCCAAAATATTTTGTTAGTTTAAAATTATTTTGTTCCTCTGAAAGTTTTAAAGATGTCCACTTCATATCGGTAACTTTGAGCATTTTGTGGCATCATCAGTACAGCAAATAATTATTCAGTGAATGCCCAGGATCACCATGATCCCAAGTGGACAAACTCCTTCACATTGATATTTACAAAGTGTATTCTTTAAACTAGTGATCTGCTGTGGTGCTCAGATTAAACTGAGCACAGGAGCTGCTTTAGCTTTGTGCAGCTGCAGCAACCTGGCTTCTGAGTCCCTCAAAATAATCTATACAATAAAAAGGTAATATGCAAACTGACCCTAACAGCAGAATGACTGGGAATGAGTGGTCACTATGACACACACTGACCACCAGGGGGCAGATGCTCAATGCAGGAGCTGCCCCTTGGTGGTCAGTGAGCTCCCATAGGGGGAGCTCTGCTCAGCCACAAGCCAAGCTGATGGCTGCTAGTACAGCGGTGGTGGTGGGAGCCTCTCCCACCTCCTCAGCAGCGCTAAGGATGTCCGACTGCAGCTTAGGCCTGCTCCCAGCTGGCAAGTGGACATCCCCTGAGGGCTGTCGGGCTGCCGGAGGGATGTCTGACTGCCAGCTTGGGCCCGATCCCCCAGGGAGCAGGCCTAAGCCAACAGGTGGACATCCTCCGAGGGGTCCCAGACTGCAAGAGGGCATAGACCAGGCTGAGGGGACCCCCCTCCCGAGTGCACAAATTTTTGTGTACCTGGCCTCTAGTAATAAATAAACAGCTGAAGCAGCAGAAGCTCCTGGGCTGATTAGCAGAAATGGCTGGACCCCTATGATCTTCACTTGCTTCTGGCTTGCTTTGCTCATTTTTTATTTTGTATGTATAGGAGAGTTATCTGGACTTGATCAGAAATGTATCAGAAGACATTTTTTTTTAAAAAAAGAATGAAGTAAAGAAGAATATAATTTACAAAAATTA
This sequence comes from Myotis nattereri, assembly GCF_964212035.1. Taxonomy (NCBI): domain Eukaryota; kingdom Metazoa; phylum Chordata; class Mammalia; order Chiroptera; family Vespertilionidae; genus Myotis; species Myotis nattereri. The sequence continues at coordinate 21,424,973 of NC_138081.1, forward strand.
TTGCACTGGTGGTAATTTCTTAAATAGCATGGTTATATACATACATATAATAGCATACTTATATACTTACATAGTATGTGTATATACTAACTATGGATATATCTACATCTATCTAGATATCACACACAGAAATCATTTTTTATGCTTATTAAGATGTTTGGATAAATAAGTATTCTTGTTAATATTTTGCTTTGGAGTTTTCAAAATAATTGTTACATTTATAAACATTAAATGAATGTTATTAAGAGAATGTAGTATTAAAATACTAAAAAGATACAGACTCTTAAACATGAATAATGTGCAGAACTTTCATGATTAGCAACAATATGCTTTTAAATTTAAAATGTTGCTTTGAAAGTGATACTTCTACTTGCAATGGAATCTCATCTGCATAAATATGTGGTACTAAATATCCAAAAGTTCAGGACAGTGATTTTTAGATCATGAAAACTCTTGTTCCCTAGTTTTCTTCAGATGTATATGAGCAGAAGTATGGATTGAGTATTGATATGTATCTGTAGCAAAGTATTAAGCTCAGCAGAGCACATGGAGATCAAACCCCCCTTGTTTGCCCAGATAAGCAGCAGTCAAAGGTGTTCAGGATTGGATTTTGTGAGGAGAGGCCCTTGATTAATCATGTGAAGGTTCCTATAGTCTTAGCACATGGCTGAAGAAATAAGCCAGGATGATCAGAGCACTGTGCACTTCCCAGGGAATTTCAAAGACATGCTTAATAGAAACTCCTCAAATTAAAAAGAAAATTATATATGTATATATATATTTTTACCTTTGGACAAGAGTAAAAACGTTGCATATATAAATACTAGAGGCCCAGTGCATGAATTCATGCATGGGTAGGGTCCCTCAGCCTGGCCAGTGATTGAGGCCTATGGGGGGCAGGCCAGGGGGAGGAACCAGCCAGGGGGAGGGGCCACGAGAGGTTGCGGGTGGCCCATCGGGGTCCTGATCGGGCCGGTTGGCAATTGCAGTGCACGTCATAGCGACTGGACTTTTACATAGAGATATATAAGTATCTATAATAATAAAAGCATAATATGCTAATTAGACCAGATGACCTTCTGGATGAAGCCAGGGCTGCGAGGGAAGCCCAGGTCCCAGGTGCCTTCCAGCAGCTGGAGGGAAACCCAGATTCTGGGTGCCAGCGGCCGGAGGGAAGCCTGGATTCTGGTGCCAGAGGGAAGCTGGTGCCGGCAGCCAATGGAAGGAAGGCCTACTCTTGCACGAATTTCGTGCATCGGGCCTCTAATATTGTATATATTTACCTTTGCACAGGAGCAAATACAGAGTGTAGCAAAAGTAGGTTTACAGTTGTGAGTACACAAAACAGTTTTTTCATGTATTATCATTTATTCATTATGGTATTATTTTCCATATGAACAACTGTAAACCCACTTTTGTCCCACCCTGTATATATAAAATAGAATTTTTAAAATGAACCAGGCCTCAAAGTTTCTTATAAAGTTTGTTTTGCCTTTTCTTTTTCCTTAAGGTGATTTACAAGGTTATACACTAAAGATAATTCATCTAATTTTCAACTTGGCTACAACAATGCTAGAGTGTACTATCATGTCAAAATGGTTTCTTTCGTGTGTATGTGTGGCAGGAAATGGGACCTAGAGCAGAGATTTACTAGACAAATCACACTAATGAAGCAGGCCAGATGCCAAAGACACAAAGCAAGGTGCACCATGAGGGAATCGCAGGCGGAGACAGCTGGGGTCGCAGGAGAGCCTCAGACCCAGCTTGAGATCTGAAAGCCAGGGTCTCAGGTAAGAACCAGAGGGAACATGAGGCCTGAACACTATCCTCACAGGCTGAATACTGGATCACACATGCTGTTTTCCTGCAGAGAAAGAAATCCAATAGGCCAGGCTCACCGAGACCCAGCCTGGGCAGCAGGTTGCTTTGCCTCCATCCAGTTAAAAGGCCACATGCATAGCCAAACCTGGCAAGAACCCACACTAAGTGCACAGCTGCAGATATGTGGGTGCCTTGCAGGGGTTGACAGCACATGCACAGTCCATCAGGATAATCATAAGTAAATAAGACAACTTGAGATAAGTTACATAATAGTACACCCCACGTATTAATGTGTATCAATACACGTTCAGCAGATAAACATAGCCAGAGAGAACTTCCTCTGATAGGTTCATAAAAATACTGCCAGGAGGTCTCACCCCACCAACCCCCATCTTCACACCCCTGTCTTAGGCCCTGTAATAACTGCAGGTAAGAAAAGAGCGAGAGTGGGATAGAAAAATAAAGGAAATAAAAAAGAAGAAGGGAAAGACGCTCCTTCGAAGACACTGGTCATGCATACAAGCTCTGCCACAGAGGCTGCTCCTAGGAACCCTGTCAATTGCTGTGTTTGCTCTGATTCCATAATTCCCAATGTCTTGAAAAAGCAAAATAATAATAGTAATCACTATAGTCCTAGTTATTCTTGGTCTCGGAGTTAATCAGTTCCTATGGTGCATGAGTATGATGGGCTGTGGATTGAGGACATTTTTCATCGGATATTTTCATTTTTTGCCTTTGGCAAAAATTCCACCAGTAGTGATAAATAATTCCATACCCCTAAGTGGGTATTTTTTTTTTTTTTCAAGTGTAAGCCACAGCTGGCTCCTAGCCTGTCAGCTCGGCCGTAGTCACAGATGCCGCGTGCATACCTGTTGACAATCTTGTGGGTGGAAAAAGCTCATGATTCCCACATCCACACTTCTGCTCTTTCATCCTAATGGTGTCCCTTGAAAACACAGTCAGAGAAGGGAAGAGAGACAGACCGAGGCAAAGGTACAAATACTGTGGATTTTTGCCTTCGGGTTTAGAATATATTCCTACTTCTCAGATGTTTTATTTCACAGCCAACTCACTGGTTATACTTGGGGATTGAATGAAAATACAAACCCACCACTATTTTAAAGGACTAGCATAATATCTTGCACATAGTAGGGACTAGAAATTGCTGAATAAAGGAAAAAGTGAATGAGGTTGGTTGGTTTTGCTTTAAAAAAAAATTTATGGCCTTTTCTTTTCCATTTTACTGTCTTCCTAATCCCTTTTGACACTCATATTTCCCCCATCCCTTGGTACCTACTACCTTCACAGTGCCCCCGGGCTGGTCCCTATGCCATAGTTCACCTGTCCTTAAAAATTATTTTCAACTCTTACCTCTTTCCTGCTATCAAAATGTGCTCTTCCAGCCAATCCAAGCTCTGGTAACAATCAGTCCCAATTATTTAATTGGATAACAAATATTTTTAAATGTGTTACCTACCAATTGGGTTACCCCTTGTCTATATCCACATCCTAAACTCAGCTAAGGAATTATGAAACAATGGCAATTCCCAGCATAAAATGGCTGGGGACTAGTTGGCCAGGACCGTTATTTGGAAATGTTACTGGAATTGTATCAGGTACCATTTGTTATCCACAGTTGTACAGAGCTGGCCACGTTTAAAGGCCCAAAAAATTGAACACACACATTATTTTTGAAATAATAAAATCTTTACTAATTAACAAAAAGTAAAAAACAGTTATAGAGGATTAAAATAAGGGAAAGGGGGAGTAAAATACACCTAAAAAATGATTTTAGAGTAAATTTATAATGTGGAAAAACCAATTACATTATTCTTAGGGGAAGCATAACCCCTAAACTAATAGGATTCCTTTTAACATGTTTTGTGACAGTTAATCAGGTATTTCACCTGAACGTTGAAGAACAGCTCCCAAAGAATGCATGCTCAATCAACATTAAAAACTAAATAAATCAAGTCAAAGACTCAGAAATGAATTATTGGTTGATGTTTATAACAACACGGTCAATAGTATTATGGGAAGCTTCATGGCTATGAGAAAACTCTAGACTTTGACTAAAGAAAACTAGGTTTTTCTAGGATTTTTTCCCCACTTTTGCCACTTACTAGTTTGCAACCCTTTCAGCAGAGAATCTCTTTACAAAAAATAAAAATAAAAAAGCACCAGGTTTAACAAATAAATAAATAAGGGGTGGATAGCCTTGGGCTAGTCATTTTCATCACTGTGAATTTATAAAATCAAGGAGTTGGAGTGTTTCTTTCTCATACTGAAATTCTATAATTCACCAAACTCACCCCAAGGAAGTCTGTAGGTCAGTTCTGAAATAGCAATGGAGAAAACCATATAGAATTAGAGATCAAAGACGTTGCTTTGTACCTTCCTCTTTCCCTCTCTTCTTTCATCTGGAGGAAAGGAGTTAAAGGAGTACGGTACCAAATGCCTTCACCACTCTTGTGGTTATTACAAACCTGAGGTCCCAGAACAGCAAAGCAGAGGGAAAAAGTCCGTCCTTCAGTACCAGTGAGCCAAGCGCCCTAAACAGCTATTTCCAAGCTGTTATAGTCCATCCATGTAAGTTCAATGGTTTGCATAATAGGGGCAGCAGCCCTGATTACTGAGTATTAAAATTCATAAAAGCAGAATGAAAAAGTTGCTAAATGATATAAAAAATGTTTTCTTTCAGTATAAGTGAACATAAAAAGTCTCATCACATAGCAAGGCATCATTAAAAGCAACCATGTTTAGAAATGGATTTCATAAACTCAAAAGTGCTATGCAAATGGACATTCAGTCTGGCGCATTCCATCACCTTCTATCTCCTCACAATTTTTTTTTTAATTTTCTAAATCGAACAAGAAAACGATCAACTCCACAATTCGAGTGTTAAGATAATTCTGAGGTGAATTGGAGAAGGACATGTATGGGTCAGTTCCCAGCTAGCTGTGAGACCTCAGACATCTAACTCCTTCAATCCTCAGGTTCCCTATGTTTGAGGCAATTGGGCTAATTTCTAAGAACATGTCCCAGATCAAATGTTTTAATGACTGATAGCATGTAATGGATATTATCATCACAGCTATTTTTAAGTGACAACAAAAATTACATAGCTAAGGGAACTTAAACATTAATTTTCTAAAACATTCTTCTGACATTTGTAAGAAATACTGGCAATCTACCAAAGCCAAGGCTAAAGAAATACCAGCCCTTAACATTTTAATGTGTTGGAGCAGAAAGCAGATCTTCAAGCAAGGAGTAGCTGGCTTCCTTCAGAAAATCTGTGTTAGGTAAGATCAGAAAAGAAGACTGGATAGAAATACTAAGGATGGTAGCACATCATGAAAACCCAGGCAAACTGTCTATTCCAAGGGATGAGAAATGAATAACTTGAATGAATAATAACAAACAAAAATCTGCTAACCTTTATGAGCACTCATATTGTGCTGGGCGTCGTGATAAAAATTTGGCATAGATTAATTGTATTTAATCCAATAACATGTGGTATTTTACTCACTTTTTGAGAATTAAACTGAAAAAAAAAAGTATTTTTGCCATGCTATAAATTTAGGAAGTGTAGAAATTTTAAAAAGAGGTTGATTTGGGCTCTTTCTGGATAGTCTTTTGCTAGTTGGTATGAACCAAGAGACAGGGGTATGCTCTTAATTCTCAAGAGGTGAAATCTCATAGCAAACAACACCTCTGTCCTGTCAGCATTGTTAATTGTTAGGGAAGTTTTGTAATTGAATATGACTTATTAAGAGTAATAACAGTAATAAAATACAGCATTAAATAGCTCTATTAAAGCATATATATATATATGTATATATATATATATATATATATATAACTACATGAGTAGTTACATTAAAGCTTATAATGCTCAGCAAATTTTATCTCTAGTCTCATTTTCTTGGTAAAGATTAATTATAAACAAATGACACCTTTTTTTATTACCTTTAAAAAAATTTTACCGTGCCAAAACCGGTTTGGCTCAGTGGATAGAGCGTTGGCCTGCGGACTGAAAGGTCCCAGGTTCGATTCCGGTCAAGGGCATGTACTTGGGTTGCGGGCACATCCCCAGTGGGAGATGTGCAGGAGGCAGCTGATCGATGTTTCTCTCTCATCAATGTTTCTAACTCTCTATCTCTCTCCCTTCCTCTCTGTAAAAAATCAATAAAATATATTAAAAAAAAATTTTTACCGTGATGAACTCAAGTTAAGACCAGATGCCTTGGGTAAATTCAATTTGACAACTAAAGAATAATAATTCACATCTCTCAGTTGCTTATGTAATGATACGAGTCACTAAAGAAAAGTCACGCCGAAACCGGTTTGGCTCAGTTGATAGAGCGTCGGCCTGCGGACTGAAAGGTCCCAGGTTCGATTCTGGTCAAGGGCATGTACCTGGGTTGCGGGCACGTCCCCAGTGGGAGATGTGCAGGAGGCAGCTGGTCGATGTTTCTCTCTCATCAATCTTTCTAACTCTCTATCTCTCTCCTTTCCTCTCTGTGGAAAATCAATAAAATATATTTAAAAAAAAAAAAAAGAAAAGTCACATGGAACTAGACATCTCTTCTTGAATACTTCAAATTTCAGCAGCCATAATACGAACAGTTGAAATCCTATCTATATTTAACTAAGAGTTTTTGCTCTTTTGGCTGAAACTTAACTGCAGCACATTAACATTAAAATAGGAAACTGAAGTTAATGGAAGTAATTTTAAAGACCTAAAGATTCTTCCATATGGCATATTCACTGCTTCTCTGTTAACCTCAAAATATTTCTGTCCAGGAATGAGAAAAGGAGGACGATGAGTCTTTTTCACCTCTAAAGAAAAGAATGAAAAAGTTACAATCTGGTTCCAGCTTGCTTCTTGTTTTACTAGTGCCCCCTCTGGTGGAATTTTTTGGGTAATGCAGACCCCCTCAAAAGGAAGTGGGATTTATGACACCAAGCACATATTTTGTTTGGTTTTTTACATTTTCTCTTTAGAAACATTCTAAACAAAATGATGTGAAATAAACAAACATAATAGTGCATAATAGAGGTACAATAGTTTCGCCAGCAATTGTAATTAAAACAAGGGAGTGATAAAAATCTGCTATATGCAGAACACAAAAACGATTTTAGATGCAATGTGACAGGCAGACATAAAAACATGTTTTGCCAGAATTCCCTGTCACTCATTTTGTGACTTGACATTTTTCCCTGCATTAGCCTATTTGGCCATTAGCCCAAAACTTTGCTATCAGTCACTTTTTTCTCATTTACTTCAAAACTTTGTTTTTCCCCTCCGTGTTATTTGCCATCATTCTTCTTGTATAACATCATTAAGCGGATAATAAATACCCGTCATCTCTAACTTTTGCAACTCTTTGTCTGTAAATTGCACTGATGCCTCAGAATCAAGACATATAAGCTAATTTGTTTACAATTCCTGAGCAGTCTTTTTCTAATCATTTTCTTGCACCATTTTTTTCTTTGATAGTAAGTTTATGTTTGTGCCAGTAAGGGGGGTTGGGGGGGGGTGGGGGAATGAAATAAGAGAAAAACTGCCCCCACACCAAATGACCATTCTCCACAGGACTTCATAGGTTCTTCCTGGAGAAGTCTTGAGCTTGGTAGATGCATCTTGTTCTACAGGGATCTCTGTCAGCTTCTCTTTTTATGCATTTAATGTGCTTCCCGGGTGATAGCCTAAGGGGCCTTTCACTAAACAATTAATGTAAGGCACCTCCTGGGAATCTAATGGATATTTAGCAAGTAAGTTCACTTCCAGTGAGTTGTATAATGTGATATTTTGACAATGCATATAGAGAAGGTGCAGGAAGGTGAACTTTTTCCCCAAACATGTAATAATAAACTATCTACCCAAACTTTGTACCCTCTTGCTATTGTCTGGGGACGAAGGAGAACCAAGCTGTATTTTAGGATACTGTATGTGCCCACCTTTGCCATTTGGGCAAAATACCATACCATTGGTTCACTTTTACTAATGTAATGTACAAGTCTCAATCTATTAGTGAAAGTAAAATTTGCTGTGACATTTTGACTCTGAAGCCCCAAGCTATGAAAGGTGTAGCAGTGCACAGGATATTTGTATTATGTTAATAAAAAGTGATACTACCATATGATACTAACACTTAGCACAGAACACTGATTAGTATTTTCCGGGCCAAGGTTACAGTCTAATTTTAAAGTGGTCAAATGCCAGTGTTTTAGATGTAATCACCCCATCATCTTAATAACTATTTTTAAATGTTGCTTGAATTGTCTTTTGTTAACCAGGAAAACTTAAACAATAAGATGGATACCTAGCTTTTTTGTCCTTTTTAAGATGTCCTAAAAGATTATTTATTTTGAAGAAGGTCTTATCAGAATAATACATTTTCCTATCTCAGAATATGTTCTCTATAAAAAGTAAAATAATAAGCAGGAATAAACAGCCTAGAATAATAACATTTCTAAGTAAACAGTGGATTTTGATACAATACATAATAAGTTGAGAATTTCTATAGCATTTTAATTTTGAAACATATTTGAAAAGGCATTTTCTTATAATTTTTATTCTACTTGCCTGAAGTGCTCAGTTAATATACACAATTATGACCAGATGTGTAAGTGTATATATATATATATATATATATATATATATATATATAAACACATACATTCATATAGATATTTCAAATGTTTCTTTTTAATAAATCTGGCTATTTGCAAAGTTAATAGAAAGTCACCATCCCAAACTCTTATCTTTAAATCCATCTAACACATACTTTCTCTTCAATTTTGCTTGCTATTCCAATGAAGTCTTCATTCACACTTTTATTTCATACCAATATCTTCTTTTTCTTGTCATAAAAATACGGGATGAAAAAACTGTGACAATAAAAATCGCGTGCATAACAAATAGCCCCCCCGAGGAAGAGGAAATTATTGTTGCATTATCACTGCTGTTGCTACTCCTGCATTTTCCTGTCCATGATGATCTATGAATATTTTTGTGCCATCTTTAAGGAAATGAACTCCAATTTTGCAAACATCTTCTCCAAATCAGCATTCAAATGATTTCAGTGACTATCCTCAAAAAACTGTTATTTCCCAATGAGACTGAGTCTGGGCAGTAACAATTACAAATCAATTACCATAAAAGCATTTTATCACTTTTGCCCTCCTCTTCCACATCCTTGGAACTCTCAACGGATATTTCCCTACGTACAGCAGGCTTCGTGTTCCTCCCTGCTAAGCTTATTAAGCGGGTGAGCGTATTTGAATTATTATTGAACTTGTGTAGCAAACTCATGTGAAAAGAATTGCATAAACAGCTGCATCAATCTATTAAGCATAGCAACTGCATTATGAGGTCAATAAAAGACTGTAGGCAAAATATCTAGAAAGTAATTACTTCTCTTTAATGAATATATAGCCTAGTAATTTCTGAGTGCTGTAGGCATAACAGTGATATGTTTTATAGTTTATAAATAAATAGTTATTACCTTACACAAAGAGTAGAAATACATTCTTTGAAGAAAAGTTAATTTGTTGTAAAGAGGCACATTTTGCTTAAACTACTTAAATATAATGGATTATCAAGTAATTCTAATATGCTGTAATTGAGAATTACCGCTCTCAACGTGGAATATTCAATTGCATTTTGGACATCTGGGAGAAAACTATATTTTCACCTCAGTTTTTCTCTACCTTAAAAGCATGATTTATATCTTATATTTTGTGTAGGGAGTAATGGCAATGCAAAGTCAACCTTATGCTGTGAATAACTGAGAATTATTTCTTTACTTTAAATATATTTGCATGTAAATTATGTGACATAATTATTCCCACATAGCAGTGTGGCTTGCCATATAATTTTCTTCCTAGAAGCCCATTTCTCAAGCTGTAAGCTCTGCATTTATTGTGAATTGCCAATTTAAGTGCGCATACTTTACACGCACTATCTCTTCCTCTCTCCTAAGCAGTATTCAGACTGGAATGTCATGTTATAACATCACTTATTAGATGATATTATGAGAGATGGTTTCATCAAGGTATTCATTTCTCATGTTGTTGAGTAAAACTATCATAAACCCCTCTTGATAAATTGACAGAGAAATTAAACTTAGAGTTTGAAGGTCATTTTGCAAGTCTATACAGCACCCCCACTGCCTTCGTGATCCTTTAAATGTTGAGTAGGAATCACAGAGGAAGAGATTTTGTTTTCAGTAACGGGAATTGTTACAAAGCAGTAGCAACTGTTAATGCTCTATTGTGATCACCTGTTTATTTCTAAGAAGCGCTAGTCTCTTTAAAGACTCCAAACACCAAGAGAGAATCACTAATATTTAGGAGTTGGAATTAGGACCTTCAGGGATAATGTTGAAACTGCAAAGACTCATTTAGTTCTTCTACTTAACTTTCCGTTTATCTCCGAACTTTTTCATATTGTCTACATGCAATTGAAAAAACAATGACCCTAAGTGACACTAAGTAAAGAATTGTGTATTTCACACAACTGGGCATTTCTTAGGCAATAAAATAGATTTTTTTTTTTAAATCAGCTGACAATGTTGCAAAGGTGACCAGGAACCCTAAAACACCAATGTAAATTACTGGGAGTTGCAAGGCGCCTGCAGAGCAGGGAGGAAGCCAGGCAGAGGAAAGGAAGGAGTCTTGCTCCAGACTTCACCATCCGCCCACTGAAATCCCACCTGGTCTGAAGGGAATTAGCTTCTTATGTCATTTCTGTCTCTAACCATGTGACCTCCTGAAACTTATACAGCAAATCTAGCCTTTAGTTTGTCTATGCCTAAAAGTTCCCCTTCGAAGAATCACAGGCCCTTTCAATGTTGTTAACTTTGCATTATTTTAACTTGTGGAGGGGAGTTACAATGGCAGAGAAATGTGACGGCAGAATATCAAAGTCAGTATTTATTCCTGGTTCTGTTTTAAGGGCTTTATATTATTCGGTCATTTCTTTCTCACAAAAACCCTGTGAGGCAGGCACGATTATCACCCCATTTGATCACTGAGGAAATCGGGGCACAAAGAAGTACAGAGTACAGAGCTAGAAAGTGTCAGAAGCAGGATTTGAAACCTTCCCTGTGAGATCCGGGTGCTTCCTCTCCACCCCTGCGGGGCGGTCATGGGGAGCTGGTGGCGGGAGAGAGTGAGGGATGTGAAACCAGGACGAGAAACCTCAGCCCAGGAGGCAGCTGGCCCTACAATTGACAAGAATAGGCTTCGGAGGGCCATACCCACGATTGTTCATTTGCCTCCATCTTGAATTTCCCAATCTGATACCATTAATAGATATCAACCTTACTTAAAAATACTGAACAATACCCATATAAAATTGACATAACTCATTTTTCATAGAAATGAACCTACTTAGCTAATTAATGAACTACTCATTCCGGCACTTATAAAAAACAACACTAGTTTAACTAGGATTGTGTAAGTATCCTTTCATTAAACATCAAACAAATGAAAGATATCTGAGAAGTTATAGTGAAAGGGGAATAATCTAGGAGTTTGAAGTCATAAATTCTGCTCCTGGGTCTATTTCTTTGGTAGCTTGACTATGTCTCAACAATTGCAGATCTAAGTTTCTTCATCTCTAAAATGAAAGGTTGATTCCAGTTTCTAATCTACCTATGTAATAGAAGGCTAAAATGCAAATTGTCCCCTCATTGGGAGTTCCACCACGAGTTCACCCAGGAGTTCTACCAGGGGTAAGGCCAGTGGGCCAACAGCCCTCGGCCCCTCCCCTTGGCCAGCCCCACCCCTGATTGCCCCACCCCACCCCAACTGGGGGTGGGGCCAGCCAGCCAATCACCTGCGGCCCCTCCCCTTGGCCAGCCTGGCCTGATAGGCCACAATTGGGGCGGGCCAGCCAGAACCCACCCATGCACGAATTCATACACCAGGCCTCTAGTATTTCATAATTATTTTCTTAGCTCCATGATTATTGTAAGACAATAAGACTATTAAGCAGACCGGTCTGCTTTATAACTATTTCGTCTCCCTTTTGACAATGCTGGATCTAAGAGTTGCCTGAGGTATTCCTTGGTAGATTTAGTCTAATATTCATGTCTAAAATATTCATTGAGTACCACCTATGGGCACAAATAAATAAGCTATGTCTGCTGCTCTAGAAGAGCTCACGGTCTTGTATGATTTCATATGTTAATCACATACAAAGTATTGTTGCTGCTTTAGAAGTAAGCATACTACTTTGAAGATTCCAACACTGACAACAATGATTATTGAATTTTAGTTTGCACACAAGGATCACAGGGAGAGCTTGTTAAAAATGCAGATTCTGACTCGAGAGGTCTTAGGGCCTAAATACTCCAACTGATTCTGAAGCAAATGATCTAAGTTTGAGAAATACTAATAGAGAACCCTACCTAAAGTTTGCTTAAGCGGACCTATGCTCAACCAAAGGTCATCGTCTCAATATTAGTCCAAGATTAAAAATTGAATTTGCAGCAACAAGATTACTTGACAGGTCTAAAAATTGACAGTGTGTTAAAACTGTTTCCAAATCACTTGGAGAGACAGTTAAACCAACCCCTTGTCAGTCAATGTAGGCAAGCAAGAAGAAGCAGAAGATTAAGGATAGAAAGCAGCCAGTCTAAAGCAAAACAACACAAGGAGCAAGTGGAGCTGAGTAGAAAGGATGTTAAATCAAAAATGAAAGAAAACTTCATTGAGTTTGGACAAGTTAGAGGTGGAGCAAGAAATCAACTTTCAATTACCTCCCCAAGTTCCAGAATTTGATGAATAGCACAATTTTTATGAAAAAGGTTAAAGTTTGGGAGAAATTTGCATTAACATTTAGTAAATGAATAGACCATATAATGTGAAATAGGGCAGCAAATCTCTCTCCTAATTTAATATTATATTGTTAATATTGAATAAAATATTTTTATATTTTCACAATATAATAATTTTCCTGGCAAATCTTTAGTCAAGTCAAAACATGCCAGAGTTTAAGAACCTGAGAACATTGAATAATATTAGCTGACTATACTAAGGGTTAAAGAAATATGTGGTACTGCAGATGTATGTACAGATATATCATTTTCTATATTGTCCCTCTTTCACACCACTACTAACCCATGTGGTTTAACGATAACTACTGCTTCTATTAATACTATTCCCACAGATATTACTATAACTACTACCATTCGTGTAATGATTACTTTTCTAGTTAAAGGCACTTTTAAATATTTCTCTTTTTGTTACTCACATCTCTCCCTTTGAGATAAGTAAGGCAGATACTATAATCTTTAATTTGCAAACGAAAATTAGAGTCCCTGAGATATTAAACAATACACTATCAGTTACTTTGTAAGCAATAGAAAATTACTAAGCAAAAAGGGAAAAATAAAACATGTTCCTAGAAAAAGAAGAAAGATCTAAAAATGATTAAGGTATACAAGTAAAAGATCTTGGTCAGCAGTGCAACTGGTTCTCCATGCCAAAAACTTAAGATGTGAGTTGAAGTTTTCCTAGCCAAAGTTAGAGATAGGCCTTTTCCCTAGACCTATCCAGCCTTCAAATCTTTTGGTAACTTTAAAGCAAAAACTGGTCTTTAAAATCCAAAGACTGCTGGTTGAATCAGTCACAAGCCCTGTATTATATATCAAATGCATGAAATATCAAAGAACATCTAGATGTTAGGATATTCAGCACTGTTTCTAGCTCTCTACCCAGATATATGACTCCTCTAAATCCCAAACATTCCCAAATTCAGGAGCAGACTTTCCTTAGTGATTGGCGTTGGTGACCTGGGTCGGGCCCTAGCTTCTAGTCTTACCCATAACAAATGGAGGTTCTAACAAATGGAGGAGGCAAACTACTCTTTAAATAACGTCAATATATTTAATATAGGGTGTACCCTACAATTTATACACACATTTTGAATAATTACAAAGGTAGTATTTATTAAAATACATTTCCTTTTCAAAATTGAGCAATCAGCTGTTAAAGTGTCTATACACTGTTTTGGGACACACTGTATATTTTTCAAGAGCAGAAATTGTGGGCTTTGGTTAGAATCAATGACTTCCTTTTGCCTTGTTTGGAATACAAAGGGCTCATTTCCCCCTAACTTACCTATTAATGTAGAATATTAAAAAGAGAAAGAAATCAGGATTCCTAAACAATAGTGTTTAACAAAAAATATTTGAAAATGTTATTCATGTTACCTCCATGTGAATATACATCCAGGCTTTGAGGAAAGAGCAAGGGGCCTATGGTACTCTCTGCTTAAGAACAATGGCCATAATCTATTACCCAAGAGAAGATTGTTATAAGAAGGTACTAGGTTCTCAGACTCCATTTGAGCATTTTCCCAACGATTTCATTACAAAGAATACTGTAATCTATATCTGGTTGAAATATAGAGCAGAACCAGAACAAAATCCTTATGATATGCCATGAATGCAAGTTACCTGGGCATGTTCTTCCTTATGATGAATACTAAGCTTAATGGAAGTGAGCACACACTCAACCCACACAACCCTGTGCCTGAAGGAAAAGAGAGTTGCCAGTCTTCATTTCCTCTATGTCACTCCTAACCTCGAGGTGGTAACTGCTTTTAGCAGTTGAAATTTCAATTTCCACATGAACTGAATACGCCCTGTACTTTAAGCTTATAGAATCAAGCTAACTGCAAATGGGAATAACTGGAGGTAGCGCACGTTTATTCCAGCTTCTTCCGCCTACAGATAAGAAGACCAAGGCCAGGAGAGAAGTATGCCAATCAATAGCATGGCTTCATTCCCTGAGTCTGTTTTCTAGAAGAACAAGATTGGTCTATGTGAAAAATCTTTGAATACCTAATAAAAAGGCAACAAAAAAAGTTAACTTCATAGTTATAAATCATAAACAACATACAAAGTAGCAATTAGAATTCAGCTTGGTCTAGGACAGTGATGGCGAACCTATGAACTCATTTTTTTTTTTTTTGGTTGACTTTTCTTTGTCAAATGGCATTTAAATATATAAAATAAATATCAAAAATATAAGTCTTTGTTTTACTATGGTTGCAAATATCAAAAAATTTCTATATGTGACACGGCACTAGAATTAAGTTAGGGTTTTTCAAAATGCTGACACGCCGAGCTCAAAAGGTTCGCCATCACTGGTCTAGGACATGTTTTCTTATCGCATGTTTTACTTTAATATCACTTTAGTGCTTAGTAAAGGCCTCATCTATCTTTGCACTAAAAATCTACACCCCAGCTGAGTACATCACATATGAGTGAAGGTGCTCAGGCTCTGTGGGCAATTTGGTTCCAAATCCTGGTTCTATCACTTATTGACTAAATGGCCTTTGGGGTAAATATAACAAAATATTCTAATGATGTGTGTTCTAAGACTTAAAAATCATGCAATGTTCTAAAAAATATCTTAAATTTATCTCACCTTTCTCTGACTCATCTAGGAAATTTTGCATCCAGAACATTTTAGAGGTAGTCTAACTTGTCATACTGCCCTCTAGTGAGATAAAATAGTATATTATTAACCAAATCCAATTTTATAAGGGCAGTTTTTATTCTAGATTTAAATATATCAGGCATCAGCCCTGACTGGTTTGGCTCAGTGGATACTGCGTCGGCCTGTGGACTGAAAGGTCCCAGGTTCAATTCCGGTCAAGGGCATGTACCTTGGTTGCGGGCACATCCCCAGTAGGAGGTGTGCAGGAGGCAGCTGATTGATGTTTCTTTCTCATCGATGTTTCTGACTCTCTATCCCTCTCCCTTCCTCTCTGTAAAAAATCAATAAAACATATTTTTAAAAAATAAATATATCAGGCATCAAATCATGATTGAAGATATATAATACGTATAAAGAGTCCTTTTAGCTTGATTAAAACACAGACTAAATGTCTGTAATTTCCCCCAATACAAGCTTAATAAATATTCTGTGTAATATTTTCCAAATATATTGAATCAAGTTTAAAGAACTAAAAGGATATTTCTCTAAGTTGCACCGATACTAGACTAAGAGCCAAGTGCCTTTTCTTTATTTTTCACACAATTTCTGCAACACTACACTATGGCTTTTTAAGCTATCACCTTTAAGTTACATATCCCCAGTGGGGGTCCTTTGGAAGAAGAGAATAAAGCAATGCCAGTTATCAGGCCACTTTTAAATACTGTAATATATACTGTAACTTCCAAGAATAATAAAGATTTCTCTGTCTTTATAATTGCTATACGAGAGCCATTTGAAACACAAAAGTGTATTCCTTTGCTCTATTGGCTTTTGAGTTCATAAGTTTACGAAAGCTTTCTTGATGGAAGAAGCCCTTTCTTTGAATCATCTACTTCTTAAACCAGTCCAAGAAAGGGAGATCTAAACAACTTCTGATACAACTCAACTCTGTATTTAAAAACGAGGCATTCTTTTTAGCATCTAAAAGATGAATGTGGCCTCTGAGATATGTGTGATGTTTGTTTTTTAAGGCTGCCAATATCCATATTGAATAGTAAATTCAATAAGAAATACATACACATATTCTGGTTCTTGTCTTAATTCTTTGTATGTAGAAGTAGATCTGCAAAATGTTGTAATACATGGTCATTGCTTACTAATTCCCATTTGCTCATTTAAAATAAACTTGAGTGTTAGAATATGAATTATGTATAGAGATGTTACAAGCAAATGATAAGATTTCAGTAGTCTCTGACCAGCTGCCCTCACTCTCCTTCCCTAAACTTGAGCATCTAGTGGGTATGGTGGTGGTTGTTACTGTGTCAGTGTCTCATCCCACAAGAAAAGTCTTGTCAAAGACTAAATTTAAAGATAGACTCCATTAATGGGGATATTCGACCAGGAATCAGACTCCCTGCATTATATGATAGGCAAGTCAGGTAGTAGAATCAGCAACAGATGAGCATTCAAGAAAAGACAGAGACACAGTTGAATGTGCCAATCAGAAAGCACAAGTTCAAGGGATAAAGTCAAGACAGAAATCACACAGACCATCAAGGCGATCAATGAAATGGTTCTGATAAACATTTTCTTATAGGTTTGTATTGTTGTAGCCACCTTTTATGGGTCTAACCATGCTATACAACAGGCCTCTACCCACATGCATATTAGAGGAACAGAACTCTGTTGATCAAAAGAATGAAGGAAGAACAATGGGCAATAATGATATTTATGCCCATTGTCCATGAAATGTGCAGATAGGAGACGGGAGAAGAGGAATAGCTATGCCTATGACTAATGATGGCTGCTTATCTCCTATAGGTAGCCAAGGCAGCCTTCACATTCCCCTCAGGCTGACTGAACTGTGAATAGACTTTCTGACGACAGGTCTCTGACCTCCCTTTTCTTAGAACATTTATTTTCAAAAATTGGTAATAATAAATTCTTCCTCTGCTCCTTGAGATAGAAATTTTTTACAAAGTTTCTTGACCGTTTTACAATCCAGGAATGTTTTTCTGAAAGACCTGGGAGCCATCTCTTTGAAATATAACCGTTATCTAGGAAGATAGTACCCCTATCTTTCTGTTTCAGTGGGAGGATAGGATAATAGCTTCAGTGGTTGCCTGGCTCCAAGTTGTAAAATAACCTCCTCTTATAAAGATACAAGAAACTTTTTTTTTTTTTTTTGCTCAGGTAAAGCCAATGAGCAAACACAGACGTCCTAGTATCTACCCCTACCCCAGCTCTTAAACGCTCCCCTTGCCTTTGTTTCAGTGGGATGGAGCCCTCACTAGCTTCTGGCCTCTCTCTCTTATTGCCATAGCCTTGGATAATTTTTTTTTAAAATATATTTTATTGATTTTTTACAGAGAGGAAGGGAGAGAGATAGAGAGTCAGAAACATCGATGAGAGAGAAACCTCGACCAGCTGCCTCCTGCACATCCCCCACCGGGGATGTGCCCGCAACCCAGGCACATGCCCTTGACCGGAATCGAACCTGGGACCTCTCAGTCCGCAGGCCGACGCTCTATCCACTGAGCCAAACCGGTTTCGGCAGCCTTGGATAATTTCTTCCTTTACTGTTTAATTTTTTTCCTGTGCAATTTTTGCTTTGCCATAGGACAACTGGGAAAAATATTTTAAAATCCTTTTTTATGGGAGGATGGAGTTGATGTACTTTTCCTGCTAAGTACAGCTATTCTGCTGAGTACAACTAAACTCCCTAGACACTATATATAAAACAAAACTTTTAAAAAAATTGGGAAGGTGGGGAAAAGAAGGTAGATCAGCTAGGCATCTCAGGTTTCAAGGAACAATACAATAGTGACTTTCCTGGATTTTTTTTTTTTTTTTTTTTTTTTTTGCCTCAAAAACCAAACTTGGAGTGGAAGCAGCCAGCAACCCAGAAATGCCAAAAGCCACAGACAAAATAAACTCTAATAAAATAAGAAAAGTCTCTTTCTCTATCCAAAGAAACAAGAAAAGAGTAGCCTAGGAAGACAGAAAACTCTTAGATAATAAATGCTCAACTAAATGCCACAGGGAAAATAAAAAAGATTAACAAACTGTAGCCCCACCCCACGCAGGTCTGCAGAGGCTAAGCTAGAGCCTTTATTTCCACTCTTCTTAGGCAGTAATAAGAAACTTTAGCACGGCTGGTTTGGCTCAGTGGATAGAGCGTCGGCCTGTGGACTGAAGGGTCCCGGGTTCGATTCCAGTCAAGGGCATGTACCTTGGTTGCGGGCACATCCCCAGTATGTTTCTCTCTCATTGATGTTTCTAACTCTCTATCCCTCTCCCTTCCTCTCTGTAAAAAATCAATAAAATATGTATTTTTTAAAAAGAAACTTTAAATTCCTATGCACCCCTCCTTGGCCACCATCAGGGTGGCATCAGAGAAGACCAAGTAGAGAGGCAGGAAATTTTATCCTCGATAGTCTCCCTCATGCACCCCAACATCTGTAGTATCTGTGGAAACGACATAGGAGGCCAGCAGTAATGAGGTTCGCTTCTCCTTCCTGACTAGAATGATGTCAGAAGAGGCAACTGGAAAGTCAGGACTTTAACCACCACCAATGGTAACATCTTTCACTTATGAATGTCAACAGCAGTCAGGTGAAAAGCAGTAGCAAGATACTCCTAACCCCGTCAACCAGTGAGGTGCTAGTTCAGGTCTATTGTGGAGGCAGAATTCATACCCCTTCCTTGGCAGTAATGAGGTGGTGCAATGTCAATTTACAATCACTCATAAAGTTATAGAAAGAGATAGTAAAAACAGAATAGATATATCAAAATGGAATTCTTAAAACTGCTCATGTAGCCTTATAGGAGGGCAAGAAAGAGAAAACAGAAAAGCAGAAAAGATCCCTGGCTGATGTGGCTCAGCTGGTTGGGAGTCATCCCATGCACTAAAAGGTTGCCGGTTTGATTCCCAGTCAGGGCACATGCCTGGGTTGTGGGCTCAATCCTGGGTGAGGGGCACGCACATGGTAGTCAATCAATGTTCTGCTATCACATCAATTTCTCTCTCTCTCTCCCTTTCTCTCTAAAACTCAGTAAAAATACTTTAAAAAAATAAAAGAGAGATAAAAGAACAGAAAAAAATAATAACAAAATAGTAGACTTAAACCCTAGCATATCAATAACTGCATTAAATATAAATGGTGTAGATTTACCAATTTAATTACAAAGTGAAAGGATGGAAAAATATCTTTCCCTCATGTTCTTGAAACCACTGCTGCACAATATGAGCACCGTGGCATGGCGCATTGTCTTGTTGGAAGAAGCCATCTCCATTGGGATACGCCATCAACATGATAGGATGAACTTGATCAGCAACCATACTTCGGTATGTTGTGCTATTCAGACGTTGTTCCACACGAATTAAAGGGCCCAAATCATGCCAGGAAAACATGCCCCAAGCCATAACACTGCCCCCACCAGCTTGAAGGGTTGTACTCATGCATGTGGGGTGCATGCTTTCATGCTGTTTCTGCCAAATTCTCACTCTGCCATCTGCATGATGCAACTGGAAACGTGATTCATCGGACCACATGACTTTTTTCCAATGCTCGACTGTCCAATCTTTGTGTTCCTGTGCAAATTGGAGATGTTTTATCTTGGTAACTGCAGACAGCAAAGGTGTTCGAACAGGCCTTCGGCTTCCATATCCCATATGATGCAGTGTACGGCTGATTTGCTTACAAACGTCAGGTGGCCATAATAATCTGGCCACTCACGTTCAAATATATCCCACGTTCAAAGGCTGTTAAATAGCGTTGTTTGCCCATATCTTCAGAAAAAAAAAAAATCACTTCTACTGTCATGGTAAACAACCTGCTTCCCTATTTATAATGGTCTGGCCTTCTAGCCGCTTCAGCATGAAATTACAGCTAATTTGCCTACAGACGTCAGGTGGTCATAATAATCAGTGTATATAAATATAGAGAACCTAATTATTTCTATCAACAAACTTGGCCTAATTGTCATTTATAGAACACCCTACCCAACAACAACAGAATACACTTCCTTTTCAAGAACACATGCAACATTCACCAAGATCAAGAATATTATAGGCTGGAAAGAAAAAAACCTTCAACAAATTTAGAAGTATTAAAATCATGTAGAGAATATTTTCTGGCCATGACAGATTTAAAGATCAATCAAAAACAGAAATGTAACTAGAAATTCCCCATATGTTTGAAAATTAAACAACACAATTTTAAATGTCTCCTGGGTTGAAGAGGAAGACATCAGATGTTAGAACATATTTTGAATTAAATAAAAATGATAACATCTTATCAAAATGTGTGGGATGCGTTAAAATAGTGCTTAGAGAGAAATTTACAGCATTAAATGCTTATATTAAAAATAAAACAGGCCTCCTGGTACTTAGCACAGGCTGTTTTCTTACACTGACTGTACAGAAATAGGAGGCAGAGTAAACCCACCTCATATACACCTCAGCTCAGGCTATTTGCCTGGTCTGTATTGTGAATGGGGAAACATTGAAAAAATAAATAAATAAATAAATAAATAAATAAAGATAAAAGAGGTCTCAAATCGATGATCTAAGTTTCTACTTTAATAAACTAGAAAAAAGAGAAAATAAACCCAAAGCAAGCACAAAGGAAGAAAATAATAAAGAGGGGAAAAAATAGAACAGGTAAATAATAAAGGAAATCAATGAAACCAAAAGCTAGATCTTTGAGAAGATCTATAAAATTTTAACCTCTAGTTAGGGAGGTAATCTTGTTATCCTCCAGCCTGGTTTCTAAGGAACAGAACAGGGGAGATGCAAATTACCAAAATCAGATACGAAAGAAGAAATATCCCAACATATGCCCTATGGATAATAAAGGTGTTTTAGTCTTCAATCCCTGCCATAACAAATCATCACAAATTCAGTGACTCAAACAAGACTCATTTATTATCTCACAGTTCCATAGGTCAGGAATTTGGGTGCGCTCAAATGAGTTTTCTCCTTAGCAGCGGTTCTCAACCTGTGGGTCGCGACCCCTTTGGCGGTCGGACGACCCTTTCACAGGGGTCGCCTAAGACCATCCTGCATATCAGATATTTACATTACGATTCATAACAGTAGCAACATTACAGTTATGAAGTAACAACAAAAATAATTTTATGCTTGGGTCACAACATGAGGAACTGTATTTAAAGGGCCAGAAGGTTGAGAACCACTGCCTTAGAGTGTCATAAGACTGAAATCAAGGTATTTACTAGGCTGGCTTTTATTGGGAGGCTCTGGGAAGAACCTGCAGCCAGCTCATTCTAGTTGGCAGAATTTGGTTCCTTGAGATTGTAGGACTGAGGACCTTGTTTCTTTGCTATCACTGGGGTTTCTCACAGCTCCTGGAGACCGCCCACATTTCTTTTCACATGAACCTGTACATCTTCAAGCCAACAATAATGCAGAGTCCTTCTGATGTCTCAAATATCTCCGACTTTGTCTTCCACTACCAGCCAGTGAAAAACCTTCTTTTAAAGGGTGCATCTACTTAGGACTGGTCCACCCAGATAACCTCCTTATCTTAAGATCAACTTTCTAATAACCTTAATTTTATCTGCAAAATCCCTTTGCTGTGTACTGTAACAAAATCATGGAAGCAATGCTTATCATATTCACAGGGGAGGAAATTATGAAAAGGCAAGCGCAATTGAGGGCCAATGGTGGTCTTAGAATTCTGCTTACCACAATATTATGAATAACTATATTCTCATAAATTTGACACTTAGATGAATTGATAAATTCCTTAAAATATATAAAGTGCTATACTTTCAACAATAAAGAATATATATGTACATATATAAAGTGCTAAAGATCAATTAAGAGTACATGTATTTATAATGTAATAAATACAATGAATATTCCTGTATTCATTAAAGAAATAGAATTTATAGTCTAAAACCTTTTGAAAAAGAAAATTTCAGGCCCAAATAACTTTAATGACATATTTTAGTAAATGTTTGCTAAACACATAATACCAAGTCCTCACAAGATCTTTTATCATACAAATGAGGAGGACACACTGCAACTCATTTTATGAAACCAATATTTCCTTTATACCAAACCAGACAAAAACAGTATGGCAAAGAAAACTACAGATCAATATCTTTAATAAGTAACAGACACAAAAACCCTCAATAAATGACTGGCGAACTGTACAACAGCATTAAAAAGATAGGATTACACATCCTGACCAAGCAGGTGTTATCCTGAGAAAAAAGCAGGATTAGTCAAGGCTGGTTCAACACTTTTAAAAAAATCAATCATTGTAAATTACCTACCACCAGACTTAAAGATGAAGAACTACATGATCACCTCAATTGATGCAAAAAAACATTTAACAAAACCCAACATCTATTGCTAATGAAAACTCTTAGCAAACTAGGAACAGAAAGGAACTCCCTCAATCTGATCAAGGTCATCTGTATAACCTATACAATACCTGCAGCTAACATTATATTTAATGGTTAAAGTCTGAATGCTTTCCTCCCTGCCGGGGTCCAACCCCAACGGGTCCAGGGGTCCCCAAAGGTGTGGACGGAGTCGGCGAAGAAGGAATGACACGGAGACAGCGTTCAGTTGATCAGCAGCCTAGCCAGGATCTCTAGTCAAGTTCTGGTCAGGATCTCCAGTGAAGTTCTGGTTAGGATCTCCAGCCAGGTTCTGTGTCCATGTTGTTTGCTAGGTTCTCCAGCCAGGTTCTCCAGGTTCTCCAGCCATGTTCTGTAGCCATGTTCCCTCGCTAGGTTCTCCAGCCAGGTTCTGTCCAGGTTCTCCAGCCAGGTTCAGTCACCAGGTTCTAGTCAGGTTCTCTTGCCAATTTCTGTAGTCAGGTTCAGTCCAGGATCTTTTGCCATGTTCTCTCGCTAGGTTCTGTCTCTAGGTTCTGAGGCCAGTTTCTGTCCAGGATCTTTTGCCATGTTCTCTCCAGCGAAGTTCTTCTGTCTCTAGAGAACGTTCTGTGTAGGTTCTGTGCCAATTTCTGTCTCTCTTCGTTCTGTCTTCTTACATCTGTATTTATACCAGTTGATTCCAATCCTATCAATCTCTATTTCAAAGGTTAGGGCGTTTCTTATCTCCATTCCAGGGAGTAAAGATTATGTAGCTTAAGCATGATTGTTCGTAGTTAAAGGGATTAATTACCCACCTGGCACTTAGTTAAGAGGTTTCATTCCCTCCCTAACTTCAGGGGAAAATCTCTACCTGGGGAAACAACCTTTCTCAGAGACCTTGGTTAAAACACATAGTGCCTAGAAGGTGAGCAAACATATTAAGAACAGTATGCCATATATGCCAGGTCCCTTGAAACAGCAAGCATGGACCAGCTCCCGGCACCTCCCAAGACCAGAAACAAGACCAGGACATTCATATTCATCTTTGTACTGGGTATCTATCCTAAATAAAGCAATGAGACATGAAAAAGAAATAAAGGCTACATTTTAGTAAATAAGAAATAAAATTATCTTTATTCTCAAATGACATGTTCATCTACATAGAGAATCCTAGGGAATTCACAAATCTGTTAAAACTAGTAAGTGGATTTAATAAAGTCACCAAACAAAAATCAACCATATTTCTATCCACCAGCAAAACCATAAATTGGATCTTAGCTATTTTTTAAGTTTCCATTCCATTATAATAAGTCAAAAAATTAAATATTTAAGTATAAATATGACAATATATGTGTAGTTGTTGCTATGCTAAAAATAAAATTGACATTTCTGAAAGAAACCTAAAATGTATTGAAATAATGAAGATATATAGAATATTCATAGAATGGATGAGTCAATGTTCCCCAAATTGTCTCATTAATGAAATAAAATTATAATAAATATCTCAGTGGGATTTTTTTGGTCAAAATCAATAAGCTGATTCTAAAATTTATATGGAAAGGTAAAGAATCTATGAGAGCCATATTTTTTGAAAAAATAAGAACAAAATTGAAAGACTCGTAAGACCTCATTTATTTACTATAAAGCTAGATTAACAAGGACAGTGTGACAGTGGAGAAAGGATAAACATATAGACCCATGTAACAGAACAGGGTCTAAAGATTGATCCACATATAAACAGCCAATAGAGTTTTTGTAAAGTACAAAGGTAATTCAATAGAGAGTTAATAACTTTACCAGTAAATGCTTCTGAAAAAAGTAGATACCTATATGCCAAAAAATAAACTCAACCATGTACAATTATTCACACATTATACAAAATAACTAACTCACAATTGATTACAGGCCTAACTGTAAATATCCTATATAATAAAAGGGTAATATGCAAATTGACCCTAACAGCGGAACGACCAGGAACGACCAGTTGCTATGACGCACACTGACCACCAAAGGGCAGATGCTCGACTAGGAGCTGCCCCCTGGTTGTCAGTGCGCTTCCACAGGGGGAGTGTCGCTCAGCCAGAAGACAGCTCATGGCTGGCCAGTGCAGTGGCAGTGGCGGGAGCCTCTCCTGCCTCCGCAGCAGCGGTAAGCTGTTAGTCTGACATCCCTCAAGGGCTCCCAGGCTGCCAGAGGGATGTCTGACTGACAGCTTAAGCCGGCAGATGGACATCTCCCAAGTGGTCCCAGACTGAGGGAGGACACAGGCCAGGCTGAAGAACTCCCACAAGTGCACGAATTTTCATGCACCGGGCCTCTAATAAAACTATAAAATGTTTAAGACATAGAAAAAAGTTTTTGTGACCTTGGGTTAGGAAAAGTTTTCTTAGATACAAGACTGAAAAAACACAATCTATGTTACAAAATAAATAATTGTACTTTATCAATCTTAAGAGCTTCTCCATGAAAGATTCTGTGAAAAAAAAAAATTGAAAAATGAGCCATGGATTGGGATAAGTTTTTGGAAATCACAGTCCTGGTGAAGGACTTTCATCAGATTTATCAATATCCAATAGTAAGAAAACAACCCCATTTTTTAAATGGGCAAAAAATTTAAACAGATGCTTCATCAAAAAAGTTATATGGAATATAAATAAGTACATGAAAAGAGGTTCAACAAAATTACTCATTAAGGAAATACAAATTTAAACCACAATGGGATATTACCACAATAAACCTATTAGAACGGGGAAAACAAAACAAAACAATACCACATGTTGGAAAGGATACAGAGGACTGCAATATAATACAATCACTTTGGAAAATAATTCTGCATTTTTAAATAAAGTTAAACCAAAACATGCTACACAACCCAACAGTCTTACTCCTTGATGTTAACACAAGTGAAATAAAAGTTGAAGTTGAGCCCTATCCAGTTTTGCTCAGTGGATAGAGCATCAGCTTGTGGACTGAAGGGTCCTGGGTTTGATTCTGGTCAAGGGCACATAATGTACCTTGGTTGCAGGCTCATTCCCAGGTCCTGGCATGTGTGGGAGGCAATCAATGTGTCTCTCTCTCATCGATGCTTTTTTCTTTGTCTCTCTCCCTCTCTTCCACTCTCTCTCAAATTATATATGTATTTCTCATATATACATATGATAAATATCCTTAGGTGAGAATATATATGATAAATGTCCTTAGGTCAGAATTAACAACAAAAGTTGAAATTCACACAAAATTTGGAATGTGAATGTTTAGAGAGTCTTTATTCATAATCACCAGTGATAGCCCACATTTCTCTCAAGTGGAGACTGGATAAAGAAATTATGGCATATTCATTCAAAGATATACCACTCACTATTGAAAAGGAACAAACACACACAAAAAGTAGATGTATTTCAAATGTGTCATGAAAGATCATGATAGATGAAAGAAGCCAGATTAAAGGCTACATACTCTCCATGATTTAATTTATAAATGACATCCTGGAAAAGGGAAAACTACAGTAAGGAAGAACATAGAGTGATGGAGAACAAATGGATGCCAGGAGCTGGGGTGGGTAGTAGGTTTTTATTACAAAGGGGCACAGGGAAATTTAAGGGATGATGGGACTATCTGTATTTTGATTGTAGCAGTGTTTCCAATACTATACACATTTTTCAGAATTCTAACCTAAAATAAGTGAATTATTAATTATATGTCAATAAAACCTGAATTCAAATTAAAAAGGTATCAGTATTTTCATATTTTTGGATTCTTTTTTCTTTTTGCATTTCCAGTTGGGTATATTTTGCTTCTTCATACTTCAAATCTTTGACTTGATGCTTGCAATCCTCTAGTCTGCTGTTGGATCTCTGTATATTATTCTTTATTTCAGTCAGTGTATGCTTAATTTCTAGTTGGTCCTTTTTCATATCCTTGAGGGTCTCACTAAATTTATTGGCGGTTTCTAGAAAATTCTTGAAAAACCTTATAACCGTGATTTTGAACTCTATATCCAGTAGTTTGCTTTCCTCCATTTCTGTCACTTGTGACCTGTTTATTTGTCTCCACATTTTGGCTGCATCCAAATTATGGGGGTATCAGAAGAAGAGAGAGAGCAAGATATTGAAAACTTATTTGAAGAAATAATGACAGAAAACTTCCCCTACCTGATGAAAGAAATAGACTTCCAAGTCCAGGAAGCACAGAGAACCCCAAACAAAAGGAATCCAAAGAGGACCACACCAAGGCACATCTTAATTAAAATTCCAAAAGCAAAAGACAAAGAGAGAATCCTAAAAGCAGCAAGAGAAAAACAGTTAGTTATCTATAAGGGAGTACCCATACAATTGTCAGCTGATTTCTCAATAGAAACTATGCAGGCCAGAAGGGAGTGGCAAGAAATATTCAAAGTGATGAATACCAAGAACCTACAACCAAGATTACTTTACCCAGCAAAGCTATCATTCAGAATTGAAAATCAGATAAAGAGCTTCACAGATAAGACAAAGCTAAAGGAATTCATCACCACCAAACCAGTATTCTTTGAAAGGTATTCTTTAAGAAAAGGAAGAAGAAGAAAAAGGTAAAGATAAAAATTATGAACAGCAAATACATATCTATCAACAAGTGAATCTAAAAATCAAGTGAATAAAAATCTGATGAACAGAATAAACTGGTGAATATAATAGAATCGGGGCATAGAAGGGGAGTGGACTGACAATTCTCAGGAGGAAAGGGGTGTGGGGGGTGCAGGAAGAGAATGGACAAAAATCGTACACCTATGGATGAGGATGGTGGTGGGGGGGGGGGAGTAAGGGCAGAGGATGGGGTGGGAACAGGGTGGAGGGGAGCTATGGGGGGAAAAAAGAGGAACAACTGTAATAATCTGAACAATAAAGTTTTATTTTTTTAAAAAAGGTATCAGTAAACATTGAGAGGTAACTTCTTTGCTAAATTATCAAGTCAATAGTTTATGTTCAACATCTCAGACCTCACTTTTAAATTCATCTTCCCCAGTTCTGAATAATCCATGAGATTCCCCCACCCTTATTTAGCATTTCTCCCAGAATTCCCTCCCAGACAGGCCACATATGGGAACTTTCCTTCCCTTTAGTCATTAGTGGCACTCTCCTTTCCTGGTCAGTAAGGGGTTAATTAACCCTGGACACACACACACCCCACCCCACCCCCAATTAGATCATTCAAATAGAAGACTCTCAAATCACTCTCAGGCCCAGAATGAGTTTTTCTACAGACAGGGCATCTTTTCTTGAACTCCTCCAATAATATCTATCATGCAAGCAGTCAGCTCCTCATGAGAGTGGTTCTGTATCAACTTCAATGTTGGGGAGCACATGAGACTTCATTGGAAAGTTGTAAGGAGGACATTCTGAGAAAAGGGAAGTGTGTGGAAGGCCGCCTACCTGTTTATTAGAATTCTGACTTAGGGGAGACTTAGGTGAGTGTCGAAGGTGGTGCCCATAATTATTCCTTGACCTTTCCAAACAAGTCTGTGCAAGTGCAGACCCCTGGGTGTTTAATGGAATCCTTATGCTTAATCTTTGGGTGTCCTTGCTTAAAAGACACTGCAAACAAATGTGTCCTCCCAAGATTACTACCCCTACTGACTGTATCTTAAAGATAAACCTTATCTCAAACTGCTGTTACAATAAAAGGGCTAATGAGGCAGGCAATCGAGGCTGCCTGGTCCCTTTGGCCAGGCCGTCCCTTAGCCCTCTCTTTCACAGCAAACTCTGTGTCAGAGTAATCCATTCATCCGTCGCTCAGGGTCTGCTGGTCAGCCCCGGCACTTCAGAATGCTGCAACTCAGATTTCTCTTTTCTATAATTTGTTAATCAAAAAAAAATCACATTTGCCTAAGACCTCTGGGCTCAGACAGATCTGGATTAAAATTCCCAGCTTTGCTTTTCTTCGATGTCTTTAGGTAAAATGTTTTTCTTCTTCTTGTTTTGTTTCCACATATTTAAAAGAGGAAAGTGAATCACATCTACCTCACATAGACCTTGTGAAAATTAAATGAGATAGTATGAGGAAAGCACAGGATCTGTGCTTAGTAAACAACTGATAAAGGGTAACTACTGCAGCTGTTATTACCATTAGCAACCATCACTCCATTAAGTACCACTAGTTTCTACACACATTTATAGGCCTTACTAAATGAAGATGAATCTACTAGCCATGTAGAAACAATTGAAAAATACCAAATTCTGGTTCCTAAAAGGGTTTCTTTCTAATATAGATAAAATAGCATTAATGATTGCTAATGTGACCCACTTTGAGGGACACTTCATTGGTAATTAAATGCCGCACTTGCAAATGTTATATAATACAGAATATTTTACTCACTTCAAATATTGAAGCTAGTATTGCCTTACTATTCACAAACAGTTGAGTGGTATAAAATTCTTCATACTCATCAGAAATTTGTTTAGTTCAAAAATCGATGATGGCCAGAATAGCCTATTTCATTAATAATTTCAGTAATTAACTTAGAAACTCAGAACTATGCTCTCGGCCCAGCAACCAGAGGCCACAGCGAAGAGTGGCTATGGCAACCATGTCAGTGTCCCTGACAACTTACCAGGAGACATCCTGACAGGAGGTATCAGGAGGTACCTTTGCCCCAGACACTCTTAGAGACAGCTAGAGGTTGCTGGGTAACCTGCTCTAAGGCATGGGGTTAGCACATGAGAAAGTGAAGAACTAATAAGGGCGGACAAGAGTTCATACTTCCTCCAGAGAGGGAGAGAGGGTATGATGCAGCCAAAAATGTCCAAGAATGAAAAGAGCTCAAATCCCATTATGTCCTCAGAGA
Organism: Myotis nattereri; assembly: GCF_964212035.1. Lineage (NCBI taxonomy): Eukaryota > Metazoa > Chordata > Mammalia > Chiroptera > Vespertilionidae > Myotis > Myotis nattereri. The sequence continues at coordinate 21,454,434 of NC_138081.1, forward strand.
TTACATTATAATTTTGGTCAGCATCACTTGTAAAACATACCTGACATTTTGCTAGTGAAAGGAGTAACTTACAAAATAAATTTATATCGGGAGTCTTATATTAGTTAACTATTCTCTACAAATTCTCTATGAGCATATCTATGATTGCAACAATTCAGTTAGTGGATCTCAATCTTACTTATTGATTGACTCTCCAAGAAAGATAACTTACTGCTTGCAATTTTAAAAATGAGAGTCTGTGAAAACTGTTTTTTAATGAAGAGAAATTAACAAATCCTTTCAAGAATATTACCGGTCGTTAGTAACATAAAACAGACCAAAATCACCTACAATTCTTTATAACTTAAAATGCAAGTCTGCTCAAGAAGAAAAAAAGTATTTTTTTTTCCTTTCCTGGAAATATGTTTTTGCCATATTGATTTTTTTCTCATTGCTAATTTTATTGTGAATCTATAAAATTCATACTATATAATATTTTGCTCAGTCCTAACTTTTTCCAGGGCTTGGGAGATCCTTGTTTGGTCTTAGTAATCCTCGGAAGTAATTGAAAAATATCAAGTTAGAGAAATTGGAAAAGAGAGAACAATGGGCTATTTCTATGTATTTCAATTTGGACTCAGACTATCTGGAAAAGATTATATTGGTAACAAAGCTAATAGTATTTCTGAAAGCAGAAAAGGATAAATGAAAACTCAGGCCACCACTGCCCAAACTGGAAAACAATGTTAAATTGATGTTATAAATGGGTTTATTATATCCTGTTCACATGGATCTTGAAAAGGAACTATAAATAGTGAACACTGCAATACCAAAATAATTTAAATTACAAATGAAAAATGTTTTACATCTAGCCATGCAGTTATTCACAAAATATTTATTGAGCTATTACTCTACTAGGCACTGGATACAGACATGCAAATTTTAAAAATTGGAGTCTGTAAACTATCTTATTTTAATATCTTGGAATAGATTTAGTTTATGTTTTGTTGTTGGTGTTAATCTATTGATTTTTGGAGAGAGTGAAGAGAGAGGGAAAGACAGAGAGAAATATTGAGGTGAGAGAAACACATCAATTGGTTGCCTCCTACAGACGCCCTGACTAGGGCCCAGGCTGGGAAGGAGCTTGCAACCGAGGTACATGCCCTTGACCAAATCGAACCCAGGACCCTTCAGTCTGCAGGCCAAATGCTCTATCCACTGAGCAAAACTGGCTAGGGCAGAATAGATTTACTTTAGAAATAACGAAGATATAGAATAAAATCAGTGACATCTTTTTAAAAATTTCATAAGCTATATACAATGGTTTTATACCCAATTTTCTTCAAACTTACTGCTCACACTTGCCTTGTTTAGCTCTGTAACTAAGCAGGCCTGACTGAGATACAGACTGGCCTTTCAGCTGACTGCTAACCCTGCCATGCCAGTGGGAGGCTATCTTGGGTTGCTAGTACCAATTCCAATGTTGGGAGGGTCCTCTCCACTCTGACCAACAAGCAATTCTTGAATACCAGAAGGGTGTCCAAGAATCCAACTCAATTCTGACACTACCTACTTAGAGATAAGAGTCCCTACAAGACTGCTCCCCACCCCACTTCAGACACCAGTCGAACTGGAGGTTCCAATGACCCCCTTCAATTCAGGATGCCAATAGCAAATCTAGGTTGTTACCTATACTTCTGACTAATTGGCTATATCAAAGGTTTCCACAGCCTCCTCAGAATTTATTAATTTGCTAGAATGGCTCACTGAACTCAGAGAAACATTTTACTTACTAGATAACTAGTTTATTATAAAAGGATATAACTTAGAAACAGCCCAGCAGAAGAGATGCATAGGGCAAGACATGTGGAAATGGCATGGAGCTCCCTACCTTCGCTGAGAGTACCGCTCTCCCAGAACCTCCACCTGTTCATCAACCTGGAAGCTCTTTAAACGTTGTCCTTTGGGTTTTTATGGAGGCTTTATTGCTTTGGCTGTTTTAACTGTTCAGTTTGGTAAAAATTCATGTATTTGTCAGGGTTCTCCACAAAAATAAACAGAACCAATAGCACATGTACATGCACACATGTGCAGGTATATAGATTTGATATAGATATAGATGATGATATATAGATAGAGATAGAGATGATAGAGATAGAGATAGAGATAGAGATGATATGGATGTAGAGAAAAAGAAAGAGAGAAAGGAGATTTACTTAAAGGAATTGGCTCACAGGATTTGAAGGCTTGGCTAATTCAAAATCTGATGAGGTAGGCCAGCAGGCTGGAGACCCAGGGAACAGTGTTAGTTCAAATCCAAAGGCAGTCTGCTGGCAGAATTCTCTCTTCTTTGGAAGAGGTCAATCTTTGTTCTATTAAGGCCTTCAACTGACTGGATTATGCTCACACATTTTATGGAAGGTAATCTGATTTACTCAAAGGCTACTAATTTAAATGTTAATCTCATCCAGAAATACTTCTGCAGAAAAGTCCAAAAAAATGTTTGACCAAATATCTGGCTATAGTGGCCCAGACAAGTTAACACATAAAATTAACCATTATAGTTCAAATTAATTCTTTAGCTTTGAAGTCCTCAAGGAAACTCCTCCCTAAGCCTAGAATTTGTTGTTTATCCCCATCCCAGGAGACAATAGGTTGTGACAGCAGCTGGCTGTAGGCACTAAGTGTGGCGTTCACACCCCTTGACTAGACTACCAGCCCCAGTAGAGCATAGGGAACTGAATGCCATACTAGCTTGCATTTTCCCACTTTTAAGTAGCTATTTCACCATTAAAGAAGAAGTTATAAAGTGAGTCAAATTCCCCCATCTGCCAACATGATAAAAGACAGATTACATGGGACACTGGGCATAGTACTTCACACCCCACTAGCCCCAACTCTCATGTACAACTTGATTCTTAGTATTTCTTAAACATGCCTTATTCAGCTATTTCTAAATCCCTGCTCTCTTGCATAAAAGCATAGTGTCTGATGAGAAAAAAATTCTCAGAATTAGAAAGTAGGAAGAATGCAGTAAAAATGATAACGTAAGTGTGAGTACAGGCTATTATGTAAGAGATGCTGCATGTAGGCTAAAATAGATTTTTAAAATTTCCTTATGAATACACTCTGAGCTTGTTTGTTAAGTTAGAATGCATCATATTTGGTAGAACAGCTATGTAAGAAAGATCTCAAACAAGTATACTCATGAAACGGAGGAAGTAACTCACCCTGGGTTATTCATTGAATGAGCAACAAAATATGTTATAAAATTCATTTAAATGTCATTTTTCTCTTGAAATAGTTTAATTTTTGAATAAGCATGCATATTATTCTAATAAAAACTTCAAATTATGATATTCATTCAGAGTTTGGCAAATAGAAGTAATAATGATATGGAATGATGGTAATACAATATGGCTCCTTTCTGTGGCTAGGTAGCTCAGTTGGTTAGAGTATTGTTGTCCCAATATGCTTAGATTACGGGTTCTATCCTTAGTCAAGGAATATACAAGAAGCAACCAATTGATGCATAAATAAGTGGAACAACAAATCAATATTTCTCTCTTTTTCTCTCTCTCTCAAACCCTCTTTCTCTCTCTAAAATCAATATATATGTGTGCATTTATATATATATTAGAATAGCAGATGAACAACAACAAAGTAAGTTCAAAGAGAAATTTATTCAGAGGCCAGCAAGCAGGATTTTGTATAATTGAGCCTAGAGGAAACAGAGGTGGAGATGAGCTCCCAGGAGCCTGATCTAATGACATAGGTGATGAAAGTTGAACCTTAACAAAAATAAAGTAATTCTTTTCCCCAGTCAAACCCCAAGCCTATATATTTAGTAGCCATGATCTTAGTAGCAGGGCTTCATAACATGTAAATGGACGCAGTGAAACATCAAAGAAAATAAAGATCCTTACAATGTGTTAACTGATGCAAGTTGAGGAGGTACTGCTTCATGAAATGGCACTCAGTAATGTCCTGTTGGTGCAACATTTAAACCTCAAGTCAGAGCACTGCTGCAATTGCACATGTTAAATGAGACTAAATTACGTAAGTGAATATAAATACATTTCCCTCCTTCAGATTTATCAGTTTATATTCTGAAAGAGTTCTATGATGATCCTTCAGCAGAAATAACTGAACAGTTCATCAAAAAATTCTGCACGCCCTTTTCATAGTGCAAAGTAGTCATGAGAATCAGTTGCCCAGCCAGAGGGGATTTTTCTTGGATTCATTGTATATAAAGGAGCCATGTGACTGGTTCTTGACAATAGCAGAAACTGTGCATACTACTTCTTTATCCTCACTCTCCCCAACTGTCCACTGAATGAAGATGATGCTGAGGTCCCAGGGGATAGCACAGTCACAGAACTATAGAGTACTGGGTCTGGTCCACAGGACATTGAATCCTTAGGATGATAAGTGGAGACTTTGTGAGAGTGATCTGCCATTGGACTCTAGAGTCTCCAATAAATGAAGTAGACTGGCTGCAGTGAGAAGGGACAGAGAATGGTGCAGTGAAAGATACCTCAAGAGTCCAGAGATTGAATAAGGTGGAGAGGTAATATCTAGAAGAGAGAGTGAAGATCAGTGGACACCAAGCTCATCAGCTCCTAATAGAAAGTCCTGCTTAGAAGAACTACAAAGGATGAGGTTCCTCAAAGGAGAGTTCAATCAAAGCAAGGAGAGGAAGAAAGCTTTGGGGGACAAAGTTGAGTATATGAGTGAGTTGGCTGGGTATCGAGTGATAGTTATAGAAGACACAATAGTTAGATTTGAGGATTGTAAGTAAGAAAGAGGAACAGGGAAGGTAAGAGCGTCCTATATAATAAAAGGCCAATATGCAAATCAACCGAACGGTGGAACAATCAGTCGCTATGACGTGGAGCAGGCCTAAGCCATTAGGTGGACAACCCCCAAGGGCTCCCGGACTGCAAGAGGGAGCAGGCTGGGCTGAGGGACACGCTCCCCTCTGAGTGCATGAATTCCGTGCACTGGGCCTCTAGTTATGGAATAATAATGTGGTAACATAAGAAGTTTAGGGATCTTACACATTTAGTGTTGACTATCCTACATAATAAAACCCTAATATGCAAATTGACCAAACAGCAGAATGACCAGTCATATGACATGCACTGACCACCAGGGGGCAGATGCTTCATGCAGGTGCTGCCCCCTGGTGGTCAGTGCTCTCCCACAGGGAGAGTGCCGCTCAGCCAGAAGCCAGGCTCACTGTTCCTTAGCGCTGCCTTGGAGGCGGGAGAGGCTTCTGCCACCCCCGCTGCACTCGCCAGCTATGAGCCTCTCCCACCTCCGCGAGGAGCAGGCCTAAGTCGGGAGGTGGACATCCCCCAAGGGGTCCTGGACTGCGAGAGAGTGCAGGCTGGGCTGAGGGACAACTCCCCACCCCCAGTGCACAAATGTCATGCTCTGGGCATCTAGTTGAAAATAAAGATCAGGGATTTGGTAAATTTTGTCAATTTTCTTTGAGATGACTGGGGACTAGTCCTAGTGGTAGTCTTGATCATTTATTACTCCTTACAGTTGTCAAATCTTTTTCACTTTTATTCAAATTCAACAATAGTAAGCTGAGTGGTCATCAGTATTAACAACTAGAGGCCTGGTGCACGAATTCGTGCATGGGTGTGTTCCAGCCAGCCAGCCCCCATCGAGCCGGGCTGGCCCGGGGGAGGGGCTGCCCTCTGGTCAAACTCCCAGTCGAGGGGACAATTTGCATATTAGCCTTTTATTATATAGGATGCCTTATTGATTAGATACATACAGGATTTAACTGTTTTTGTATTATAAAAGAATAGGGGCCCAATGCACGAATTTGTGAACCTTGAAAGGAACTGTGAGCCATAAGGCTGTGGTGGGCACAGGGACAGGTCTCGGCCCATCCTCTGTGCCCCTTCTCAGCTCCTCCCACTGTGGCCCCATGTCCCTGTCTGCTGGCAGCCCTGCTCCTGCTGCTGCCGCTCCCATGTGCTGATGGTGCCAGCCCTGCTCACACTGCTGACAGTGTGGAGTGATTGGGGCCAGTGCCAGCAGCATGTGCAAGCGGGGTCAGTGCCATCAGTGGGTGCGAGTGACGGCTGCTTCCCTGATCACCCCTCAGGTGTAGGGGGAAGTGGAGAAGCCCTCAGGGGTGATCGAGGCCAGCAGTTGCCACTTGCACCCACTGATGGCGCCAAGTGATCGGGGCCGGTGCCGGGCACCAGCAGCAGGTGTGAGCAAGGACAGTGCCAGCAGTAGGTGTGAGCACCCAGCTGGACCGCGGTGCGTGGGAGCAAAGAATTTTCAGTAACCACCAGAGGCTCGCCCCAATGACAGCAACTGGTGCGCCGCCTTGGTCTGGTGCCCCTGCTCACCTGCTCCCCCATCCCATGGCTGATGCCCACCATGTTCCACACTCTGCCGCCTGCTGCCGATGTCCGCCATGTTCCGCATGCGCCCCCCTGGTGGTCAGCGCACATCATAACTACTGGTTGTTCCGCTCTTCAGCTATTTGCATATTAGGGTTTTATTTATATAAATAATTTTAGATGATCTGTGATTAATCACTCACTATGAGAGTTTATCCTTTTAAAATAAATTATGCGCATCAACTTTATTAGAGTAAGTCAATCACCACAGGTCCCAACATTAATTTTTCAAGTTTTGTGGTAATATTGTGGATTTCTTTGTCTTGAAAATAAAGTACATGTGCATTGTAAAAAGACAAAGGTGAAAATCTTGAAAGAATTTAACAAATACATTAATCCTAATTTAGTTATTTAATTTCACTAGTAAAGGAAGAAAAACCATTCCATTTTTGGAAAAAAAAAATGTGTGATTGTCTTTGATGACACAAAATCTAAACACATGAAGTTAATGAATTTTTTTTAACTCCAGCCATGTCTTAGAAATAGGGAGCAAGGAGTATGTTCTCAGGGCCTTTCATCTGCACTTGAAGATAGCTGCCAGTCAGATGTATTGAACAGTTCCAGGGCTGCTCTGCCTCAGTGAGCAAAGCGATCATAGGAAACCAGCAGAGAGTAGCACACTTTCTACGGGGCTCGGAAAACAAAAGGTAGAGCACTAAACACCATAAACACTCAGAGAAGAGAAACTACAAAAAAGAATAATCAGCCTCTGTATGAAAGTACTATTTTTTTTTTTAAGGTGAACTTCCTCAACTATTTGATGACCCAATTTGCCAAATGACAACATTTGAAAATTACCATGATCTGATATCACAACAAAGGCATTGATGCGTGCAGACACTGGTCTGTGTTCTGATGCTCCTGCCTTTGTCTCATCTTAGAGTGACTGCCTGATAATCCCCACTCTTTATCTCCTCAAGGTCTCTTAAGGTCTAAAGAAATGAAATCCTTGGAGGTGCCATTGAGAGACATAAGATATGCAAGAGTGAATTTCTAACATGGAGGGGCTTAGCACAGGCTAAGCTTGGGTGAAGGAAAAAGAGTATCACTCCTTTTGTGGTCTACCTGGCAGAGCTAGATCCTTGGCTGGATCTAACAGCATGATCACAGCAAGTGAGGGTCTGGCCACTGCAAGGGGCACGTCCTAATTAGTGCTGCAGCGCCAGGCATCCACTCAGATGAAGCATTGCAAAGGGATGTGGTTTGGCAGTACTTTTTCTCAGAACAAAGACATGAGGAACAGGGTGCATCTGTCTGTCCATAAGCTCTCTAAGTGACACACTGAAAGACAGCAAGGCGTGGAACTCGGTCTTAGGACCCCGTCTGACATCCAAAAACACAAATGCTTCCATAGCCTCAAGTCATATTACTTTCCACTGTGTACTTAGCGCAACTCAGAACTAAACCTTCTTAGTTCGGATCTGCACTTGCAAATGATCTCTAAAGAAAGTTTCCATCACAGTTTCTTTAATTATTCTAGAGACTTCTCAGCTGTACCCAAAAATAGTGGCAAGTGACTCAAGAGATTAGAATCTCTTCTTAACTTTGTTCATATCTGAGTGGAAGGGGTTAGTTTTTGGAGGGCTATCCTTGCTGGAGTTCCTTTAAAACAGAAAACAATGGCCTATGTTTAAACAAAGAAACACTCCAGACAAAAAGGGCAAAGTGTGTCAATTATATAAAGTGGACGGAAAGACCCAAATGTGCTGAGATTTGCCTCTTTTCTGCTCCATATTTCTCTATCTAAAATTCAAGCTATTTTATACTATCTCTAGGCTCGTGTCTTCCAAAGGTCAAGAGTAAATATTGATATTAGGTAATGGGAGCATAAGGAATCCTAATTTAAAGTCCTGAGTGTAAGCTTATGATACCATTGTTCTTACCTGGGCCCTTATGTTCCAGCTGTGATAACCCATCCCGTTAGCAACTGCATGGTCCCCTGCAAGTGGATCCACCCTACAGACCATTGGCTATTAAATGGTGCATAGTGATATGACTTCAGGCTATGGAAGCATTTGTGTCTTTTTACAGCTACAATGTGTGGCTGCCTAAGGTCCATAAAGTCAAAGATAGAGCTAGACTCACATCAAAAGGAAAACTTGTGAACATTTGTATTTATTAACTGGTAAGCTTTATTTGGCAAATGTCATCATGAAACTTAATGGGACTGGGATTGCAGCCAGGGAAGATAAAATAGAGGTGACAACTATCTTTTAAATATAGTCACTTTTAAACACTAATGACCAAGCTGCTTTTAAATATTTGCTGAAGGTGAATGGTTGAAAAGAAAATTTAGACAAGCTTTAAAAATTATTTAACAGAATGAAAAGTGAACCAGCTTGGGTGCCAGTGGTCACACACACTCCTGTGCACAGGCATGGACACTCTCAGATACCCACCCCCCATTAAGAGATTAAGCGAGTCATTCAGGATCTCCTTTCTCTCATTGTATCCATACCTGCAAAACAAGATTCATGCACATAAGCTTTGGTTCAGAATTTATCTAAAGCTGTCCATGATAATCCAGGAGCCCCCACCCTAACCTCACTGTGGACTGCGCATTGTCAGCTGATTCAGAGTTTGCATGTTGTATTTCATTGACTGATACACTGTCGAAGGTGCGAATAAAAGAAAAATCAAAGTCAATCTGGTTGTGCCCTGTAGTGTATTAAAGCTAGCTGCTATAAACTTATAAATAGGTGAAAAGTTTATTTTCCATTTGCAAAGACCATTAGTCAGTGTGGAATGGGGGTGGGGGAGGGAGGGAGAGGAAAGTTTGACTCCATGTAGTCATTCAGGGACACAGGTTCATGGGGCCTCTGCTGACTTCTGCATGCGGCTTTCATGGTTGTCCTGAATATCACCATCCAATCACCTTCTGGAAGAAAGAAGGCAAATGGAGCATCAAATGGAGTTTCCATAGGTCAGGCCTAGAATTATGATGTACAACTGTGGCTGTGTTTCTAAAAGAAACAGAAATGTAATTTGAAGAGCAACTCACCAGTTTCTGTCATACAAAGATGTATCCAAAAAGTCATTTCAAAATACAAATCTATAAATTCTTTTAGCCCCAGATCAGGTTCTGTTGGTTCCAGAAAAAGTTGCTTGGTTACCACAGGCCTGAACAATGACTTCTCCCTCTGACCTTTTAACTGCACCATGTTATTTTGGTACTTTATCATTTTGACTTGATATTTCTTTTTTTAAAATATATTTTATTGATTTTTTTACAGAGAGGAAAGGAGAGGGATAGAGAGTTAGAAACATCGATGAGAGAGAAACATTGATCAGCTGACTCCTGCACACCTCCTACTGGGGGTGTGTCCACAACCAAGGTACATGCCCTTGGCCGGAATCAAACCTGGGACCTTTCAGTCCACAGGACGACGCTCTATCCACTGAGCCAAACCAGTTAAGGCTTGACTTGATATTTCTTTATGAAAGTCTGCTCCTTTATTAATACCATAGATTCTTAAGACTAGAGGTAGCCTTAAAGCTTTTTAATATATTTTATCTCTCACCCTCTACCTTGCCATTTAGCACATTGCAGTTAAATTAAAACCATTAAATAAAACAAATTTAATTAATCTTGATAATTTTTTCCCCACAATACTCATAAGAGAATTCTATGATGGCAAGGGTGGGAAGGAGAATTGCTTTTTTACCTAGGCCCATTGTTAAGAATAGTGCCTGGCATGTCCAAGGCATTCAAAAGTATTTGTTGAATGAAAAACAAAGTTCTATGATTCTACATTTGCTGGTTATCAGGTCCTGCCACATTCCTTTTGGTCAAATACTTATGTCAAATTCTAGTAGTTTAAATATAATAATGAACACATATTGCAATATACAGATGATGTATTAGGTAATTATATATTTGAAACCTATATAATGTTTTAACAAATGTAACCCTAATAAATTCAATTAAAAAATAAAATAGAAAAGAAAAGCAAACAAACAAAAACTCATAGATACAGACAACAATATGATGGTTACCAGAGGAAAAGGAGGGTGAGGATGTAGTAAAGGGTAAAAAGTGGTCAAATATATAGTGATTTAAGGAGATTTGATTTTAGATGGTAAACACACAATGCAATATACAAATGATGTATCATAGAATTGTACATTTAAAACCTATGTAATTTTATTAACTAACTAGAGGCCCAGTGCACAAAAATTTGTGCATTCGGGGGGAAGGGGGGGGGGTCCCTCAGTCTGGCCTGTGCCCTCTCACAGTCTGGGACCCCTCAGGGGATGACCACCTGCTGGCTTAAGCCCGCTCCCCGGGGGATTAGGCCTAAGATGGCAATCAGACATCACTCTGGCAGCCCGGCAGCCCTCGGGGGATGTCCACTTGCCAGCGGGGAGCAGGCCTAAACTTCAGTCAGACATCCTTAGCGCTGCTGAGGAGGCGGGAGAGGCTCCCACCACCACCTCTGTACTGGAAGCCATCAGCCTGGCTTGTGGCTGAGCAGAGCTCCTCCCATGTGAGAGTTCCCTGACCACCAGAGGGCAGCTTCTGCACTGAGCATCTGCCCCCTGGTGGTCAATGTGTGTCATAGTGACCCTAACATCCTTCTGCTGTTAGGGTCAGTTTGCATATTACCCTGTTACTATATAGGATAGAGGCCTGGTGCACAGGTGGGGGCCAGCTGGTTTGCCCTGAAGGGTGTCCCGGATCAGGATGGGGGTCCCGCTAGGGTGCCTGGCCATCCTGGATGAGGGGATGATGGCTGTTTGCAGCTGGTCACACCCCCTTCAGGGTGGGGGTCCCCACTGGGGTGCCTGGCCAGTCTGGGTGAGGGGCTGAGGGCCGTTTTCAGGCTGGCGGGTGACTGAAGCTCCCAACCTCTCCTTTTTTTCTTTTTTCTTTATTCTGGAATTTATTTACCTTCTATGGCTGTCACTGGAGCTGAGAGCCAGCTTTAGCTCTGAGGCTCGGCTCCAGCTCTGAGACCTCAGCTGCTGAAAGCAGGTATCTGGGCTTTGTTTAGCTTCTATAATTGAAACACTGTTGCAACTCCAGCTCTGAGGCCCGGCTGGCTGAAAGCAGGTTTCTGGGGATTGTTTAGCTTCTATAATTGCAACATAGTTGCTTAGATGCAGCTCAGAGCTGGGCGGCGGCAGGCAGGGAACCTTGGCTTCCTCCATCACTGGAGCAAGCAAGCCTCCTGTTCGCTTCAGCTGCCTGGCTGCTGGCCGCCATCTTGGTTGCCAGTTAATTTGCATATTGCCCTGATTAGCCCATGGGACATGTGTCGGAGGTATGGTTAATTACCATGTTTGTCTATTATTAGATAGGATGTCATCCCAATAAATTTAATAAAATAGTAATAACAGCAGCTAACATTTTCATAGTGCTTATTGTGTGCCAGACATGTAGAAAACTTATTTAATACAATATTCTGAGATAGTTACTAATGTAAGTTCCTTGTACACATTTATCTATCTTCTGAACCAACCAATGCTGGCCTTTAGAGAGCCTTTGTGCAACTTAGAAAGGGCACCACAGGCTGGACCACTTTCTAATCCATATTATCAAAGAGCATCCAGAACAGAGACTTGCTCATAAATGTTGAATGGATGGATAGATGATGGATGAACAGATGGGTGGATGGATGGATGGATGGATGGACGGATGAAAAAAAAACCATACTATTTGAGTGGGTTTGAGCGGTAATAATTCAATTTACTTCCTTTTATTGCCTGATTTGTTCTATAATGTCACTCAATGTACATACTTATTTCAAAGAGGAAAAATAAATCTATAAATAATAAGTGAGAACAAAACGCATCAATCTAGAATTCAGTGGTTCTCAACCTTCCTAATGCCGCAACCCTTAAATACAGTTCCTCATGTTGTGGTGACCCCCAACCATAAAATTATTTTCGTTGCTACTTCATAACTGTAATTTTGCTACTGTTATTAATTGTAATGTAAATATCTGATATGCAGGATGTATTTAGGTGACCCCTGTGAAAGGGTCGTTCGACCCCCAAAGGTGTCACGACCCACAGATTGAGAACCGCTGATCTAGATGAACATATTTTAATTAAGAAAGAAAATTAATATAATGCTCATACCTTATGTTTTTTAATTTTCTAGATATATTCTTTATTTGATGGAATTTATAAACAGTTCCAAATGTTCATTAGCTACTAAACCTTTTAATACTTCATTGTTGCCCTTGAATTTTGTAGAAGTTGAGCTAAGTGATATTTATAATTAACCTTTTTATTTTTAAACAGTTATGGGTTCACAGGAAGATAGGGAAAAAGAGTGCAGAGAAGTCCTATGTACCCTCACCCAGTATCTCCCAATGGTGACAGCTTGCATAAGCATAACACAACATTAAACCTAAGAATCGACATTGGTACAACACAGCCTTTATTGAGATCTTACATGTTTCAAATATTCATATTTCACCAGTTTTACACATGTGTATATGTGTAGTTCTGTGCAATTTCATCACATGTGTAACCACCACCAAATCAAGATCCAACTAAAGGATGCAGTCAAAGAATATCTTAAGATTGAACTATCCCAAAAATAAAATTGTTAAATCTCCTTCCTAATGTTGTCATTATATAGTTTATTGAATTATAACTATTAATAATCAAAGTAATTTGGATAATTAAATAAATGAATACTCTCACCATTTTCCTATTTAAAAATATATTGGGGTTTGTAGAGAAAAAATCACTTTAGATGCTCTCATGGGTTTCTCTATTTAGAAAGGAATGTGATGGAGAATACATTTACACATGAATAATTATCTCATTTTTATAATATTCTTATTTGTCATTTATAAAGGTTTGCAGTTTGAAACTTTAGAATGTTTGTCTTTCAATAACAAATTATGCAATGTAAGTATTCTGCCACCAGGTGGTGGTCCCTCTAAAATGTGCTTTGAAATTCAAATTAAAACAAAGAATGATTTTCCTCTTAACTCACTGGAATATAATATTTTATGCTCTTCATATTTAGCTCTTTCAAGAATCAGATTTAGTCTGGCATCAGTCCCCAATTTCCTTCTCAAGTTCATCTCCTACACTTACCCTGTATAGGAAACATTTGCTATATCAAATCAGATCTGTTTACTATTTCTCACATATGTTTTTTTCTCATTATATCTCTGTATTATAGTCATCTTCTAAAAAAAAAAAAAAAAAAAACTAGTGTCAGAGTATAGTGCCTAGTACATAATGGGGACTAAATAAATGTTTATTATAAGCCTTTGCTCATTCATTCCTTTTACCTAAAATGCTATACCACCTCCTCTACCTAGCCAAAAAAATCCTTCACTGAAAGTTCAACTTCAATGTCACCTCTTCCATAATCATCCCAGTAGGAAGTGATCTCCCCTCTTCCATACCCAAGTAGTGCTCTATTTTTAGCTTAAGTATAGCTCCTCTACGATACTTTAAGTTGTAGCTTCTGAAGATTAATTCTCTATTTTCATCTCCCACAGCCCTAAGCACCATATTTGGGTATTCAATAATTATTAGTTGTGTTAATGCACTGCAATATCACATTTTAGGAAAAAAATTTAAAGAAATCCCATAACTATTACCTTTTTTATTGATTCTTAACTTTATCATTTATTCTGATTTCTAACTTGAAGTTAAATTTCCCACATTGAGTTTAAAAGTCATTGAAGTTTCAAGTCTTCAAACTTTGGTTAGGCCGGAATCAATATTTCTTAAGGTATCAATATTTCTTTGAGATACTCAGCCCTACTGTTGGGGGGCACATCTTTAGCCTCTTTCCATGTTAATTGAAGGGTGAGTTTTCTTCTGTCCCACTTACTTACTTGAATCAATTAAAGAGAGTCTTCTTTTCCAGTCCTAGCTTCCTCTTTGCCCATGAGTCTTTCTGCTTACTTTTAACATCTAACACTACAACTTTTAAGAAAAATATTACTCTTTTTTCTTATTAAAAGGAAACATTACAAGCACTAGCTATGGTCTTCTTTTATTAGAATTAGTAGATAGATGACCTTGAGTTGTATGTCCAATACATCTTCTTTCAGAAACACTCTAGTAATCACTTGAGTTCCCAACCTGTCCTAGTATAGAGCTCCCAGAGCTGTTTCCTGAAAGAGTTTATGTTCTTCCTAAAGAGAACATTTTAAAATAAGACTATTTTAAAGTGAGGTTTGGGATGGAAATTTAAGACAGTTTCATGACAGTAACATTGATCTCTTCTGGCGGTTCTGATATTTATGTATTGGGTTTTCTCAAAGCTAGGTCACCTTTCTCTGCAACCATTTGGTCTGTTTTAAAAAGTGATTTCCTAAAGACTAAGGCTACCTTTTTCTATTTAGAGTCCAACTTTACATTCTCAGAACTTAAAATTCTTCAGCCTCCCATGGCCGAGCTGCTTTAGGTCAAAGTACAGCCAGATATAAATGCTCAAATCTACTCTCACAAAGTCTCAGTCTTCCAAGGGTTAATGGCATCACTTCTGACAGACCCTATAATTGTTCCATTTAACTGTTGTGATTACAGACCCCATGTCTACACCTCAAGCTTCGCTTTTATTGGTTCTGCAAATACTCAATTGGACAAATATTTATTCAACACCTATTATGTGCCACATATAGCATGACGTTTTCAAAATGCAGAGTTAAATAAGATATGATTCCTGCCCTTAAGAATTTTACTGTATTTTGGTGATTTCTTTACTCTGCCATATATTCTACCCTTACTTGTGTTATTTTCAGGGTTATAACTCCTAGACTAATATCATCTAAATAATTGATTTCCCAGATATCCTGAATTTTAAGATGTTCCAAAGCTCACTGTAACTATATGACAAATGACAAAAAAAAATTTCAGTCTTAATCCATTAAAATTAAGACCTCCTCAATAGAAGGCATAATAATGCATAGCATATCTATACTAATAAAAGGTTAATGTGCTAATTAGACCAGGAGACTGGCCAGGGAGGGCAGTTGGGGGCCATCAGGCCAGCCAGGGAGGGCAGTTGGGGGCCATGAAGCCGGCAGGGGAGGGCAGTTGGAGGCCATGAGGCTTGCAGGGGAGGGCAGTTGGGGGCCATGAGGCTGGCAGGGGAGGGCAGTGGGGGCCATGAGGTGGGCCAGGGAGTGCAGTTGGGGACCATCAAGCCAGCTGGGGAGGGCAGTTGGGGACCATCAGGCCGGCGGGGGGGCAGTTGGGGTGATCAGACTGGCAGGGGAGGGCAGTTGAGGGAGAGCCGGCTGGCAAGGGAGACAGTTGGGGGCAATCAGGCTGGCAGGGAAGGACAGTTGGGGGCAATCAGGCCGGCGGGGGGTGGGAGGTCAGTTGGGGGCAAGCCAGCTGGCTGGAGGGGCAGTTGAGGGTGAGCAGGCAGGCAGGCAAAGTGGTTAGGGGAGATCGGGCAGGCAGTCAGGTGAGTGATTAGGAGCCAGCAGTCCCAGATTGCGAGAGGGATTTCCAACTGCTGGCATCTCTCAAGGGGTCCCAGATTGGAGAGGGTGCAGCCAGGCTGAGGGACACCCGCCCCCCCCCCACACACACACCCCCCGCACGAATTTTGTGCACCAGGCCACTAGAATTACATAATATATCTGTGCTCACTCTAAGGTTTACAGTTTTTCCAAAATAAAAAGGGCCATCCTAGCTGTTTGGCTCAGTGGATAGATCACTGGCCTGCAGACTGAAGGGTCCCGGGTTTGATTCCGTTCAAGGGCACATTCATGGGTTGCAGGCTCGATCCCCAGTAGGAGGTATGCAGGAGGCAGCCAATCAATGATTCTGTCTCACCACTGATGTTTCTATCTCTCTCTCTCTCCCTCTCCCTTCTTCTCTGAAATCAATAAAAATATATTTAAAAATAAAAAAGTGCCATCAAAGTCGGGGTTTGTGTCAAGGTGGTGGGGTAGGTAAATTCAATTCTTGAATACACCCACAATCACATCAAAATTACAACTATGCCTGCCCAGTGTGGTTCAGTTGTTGAGCATGAATCAAGAAGTCACTGGTTTGATTCCTGGTGAGGGCACATGTTTGGGTTGTGGCACAGTAGGGGTCATACAGGAGGCAGCTGATCAATGATGTTTCTCTCTTATCAGTGTTTCCGTCTCTCTACCCTCCTCCCTTTCCCTCTCTCTAAAAATTAATAAAAATATATTTTTTAAAAAATTACAACTAAACTACATAACAAACAACATTCAGAACCACCTGAAATCTAGCTGATCAAAAGTCCTACAACTAAGGGTATAAAGAAGAAGCCACAGTGAGAATGGTAGAAGAGGTGGAGACACAGAATAGGCTAGTCCCACACCTATGTGTGGCAGATAAAAATTAGGAGGGATATCTCAGCTGCAGAGGTCCCCCTTGAGGAGTGAGGAGTCCCAACCCACCAGGAACCCCAGCTCATGGTTCCAGTGCCAGGAAGATAAGTCCCCATAACTTCTGGCTGTAAAAACCAGTGGCAATTGGGACTGAATGAGACAGAGGAGTGCTGGAGTACCAAGCAGTTTCTCTTAGAGGTCTTGTACATGGACTTCCTTGGATTCATTCCCTCTGAGCTCCAGCATAGGGACAGCAGCTTGAAAAGCACCAAGGACATAAGGAGAGGAACTGGATTGTCTGGCATCAGAGTGAGATCTAGAGGAGAAGCTTTTTCCCAGAGAGAAGTATTGACAGAGGCAACTGTTCCTTTGCTGGGGTTTCTTCCACAGAGCTATTCAGGCAGGCACTATATCTGAGTCTCCATCAACCTGGCTAACACTATTTGTTCCACCCTTTTGATTCTCTAAGAACCTCTTTGCCCAACTTGTGGGCCTACCTAATCCATTTCCAGTGACTTTTCCATACAAATGGCCTGTCCTGGCTCATGCTTCAGACTTACCTAAAACCTCTCAAACAAGCAGCATCTATCCTCAGTGTGCTCATACCTCTCACCAGCACTAGTGGTAGCCAGTCTTGATTCATAGCTTGGCCATGCCTGGGCAACACAAAGCCCAGCACAAATAGCAGCCATCTGCAGAACACATTCTAGCTCATTCTTATGGCCCTCAGGAGGGTACAAGTTGGCAACTCACTTTGGTCTGTACCTCCCAGAAGACACAAGAGCTAGTACACCATGGACAGCTTCAGACTACATCAATTACAACCTAATCACCTCCATGATCAATACACTCAAGGGGTGGACTCAGTGGGCACCAGAGCCCTGTTGAAGTAAGTCCTGTTCCATGGGGTGGGCTCCTACAAAGCTGATCTTTCATGGTGGTCACTGCCAGTCTTTGTAGTTGATTGGCCTAGGGGTAAATCACCCCTATTGATGTGCCAACAACAATCAAGGCTCAACTAGAAAAAGAGGATGTACATACCCATACAGGGGCAGGGGCAGGGGCAGGGACAGGGCAGACCTAGAGTGTCCAGCTAGGGTGATGGGGCGACTGTGCCACTGGACCCTACAGGATACCTACTACATAATGAATGCCACTCTACCAAGCCAGGGAGACACAGCATTTCTACATAATAGATAGAAATCAGTACAGGGAGGCTGACAAAATGAAGAGTCAAAGAAACATATCCCACATGAAAGAACAGAACAAAGCTCCAGAAAAAGAACTACACAAAATGGAGACAAGCAATCTACTAGATGCAGAGTTCAAAACACTGGTTATAAGAAGGCTCAATAAACTTAGGGTAAGAGTAGATGAACTTAGTGAGAATTTCAACAAAAAGACAGGAAACATAAAAACAAAGATAATAAACATAAAAAAGAACCAGTCAGAAATTAATAATACATTAATTGATATGAAGAACACATTACATGGAATCAATAGTGGAATAGATGAAGCAGAGAATCAAATCAGAGATAAGGAAGATAGATAAGGAAGCAGAAAATACCCAATTAGAACAGCAGAAACAGAAAAGAATCCATAAAAATGAGAATAGTATAAGGAGCCTCTGAGACAACTTCAAATGTACCAACATTTGCATCATGGAGGTGCCAGAAGGAGATTAGAGAGAACAAGGAATTAAAAATCTATGTGGGAAAAATAATGACAGAAAACTTTCTTAACCTGGTGATGAAAAGAGACATACAAGTCCAGGAAGTGCAGAGTCACAAACAAGATGAACCCAAAAAGGCCCACACCAAGACACATCATAATTTAAATGTAAAAGGTTAAAGAAAAAGACTGACAGCTGATTTCTCAACAGAAACTTTGCAGGCCAGAGCATACATAAATTCACAATAAATGCTTATCTATTAACAATTGAAACTAAAACACAAAGTAAATTAACAAGCAGAACAGAAGTAGACTCATAGATACAGAGAACAGACTGAGGGTTGCCAGCGGGGAGGAGGGTTGGGGGATGGGTGAAAAAGGTGAAGGGATTAAGAAGTACAAACTGTTTGTTACAGAATAGTGGTGGGAATATAAAGTACAGCATAGGGAATACAATCAATAATATTTTAATAACAATGTATGGTGTCAAATGAGTATTAGATTTATTGGAATGATCACTTAGTAAGTCATATAATGTCTAATCATTATAGTGTACACCTAAAACTAATATAATATTGTATGTCAACTGTAATTGAAAAATAAAAAAAAAGATTTAAATAAACATATTTTTTAAAAAGCATCCTAAATTCTTCATTCCCCAGATGACTAAATCTAAGCCACCCACCAAACATGTGCTTGTATAATGGCTATTACAGAAACCTTTCATACCTAAAGACCCCAAAATCAAGTTGACAGTTTTTTGCTTTGAGTACCTAGATTCACCAGCCTCTCATTGTTTATACTTATAGTCTATAAATATAAAATTGTTAGTGTTTACAGGATAGAAATCTTGTTTTGTTGATTTCACACTTTCCAAGTTCTTGGGCAGTGTCTGGCTCAAACTCTGGGTTTGAGAAAGGTTTATTATTCTAATTAACTTCCCTGCCTGGCAGAAATAAGTTTCCATTAGTGTTTGGCCCAATCCTAGCTTGAAGCTGAGGCCCTGGGAAAATATGACTCCATGATACATAAAATTTCTTTTCCCAAATATTCAGATTTGCTGACAACGTCTGGGCCAGAGATAAGAGAGCACCCATCAGGGTTTTGGTGTTTTGGTTTTATAAAAACCTTGAGAAATTTTGTTTTGAAGCTGATATTTTCAAAAAAGTTCTTTGAATTTTTCAGAACATATCAATCACTGCTTTTCAAGGGAAATTTTTATAATTTTTTCCAACTGAATGGAAATCTATGCTATTCAAAGAACAAAGATTTTTTTCTTTTGAAGGTTATTCATATCCTGCTTCTAGGATTGCCAAGGGAATTGAATTACAAAAAAATTTAACCAAGCAGCCATCAATTATACGTACTAAAGACAACTTAAACTCTGAAGTTCAGATGCTTTACCTTTTCTTCAAAACTTGAATCCCATGGTTTTCAGATGGGTTTTTATGTTAACCAAATAAGTTTGCTAGACCTATAGTCAAGTTTATTTTATTTTTTAATTTATTTTTACTAGTTTTTCTTTTCTTTCTTTGGTCTCATGTGGGTAACACACAAGGGTTTGAATGTGCATGTGTTCCTCAGCAAGAGGGGAATCCACTTTTGGAATAAACCAGTATATGCCATTTTTCAGAAATCATTTTTTTACCACAATTCTTATACATTAAGGAAATTTTTTTCATAGTTGCATGTGTTTTTATCCACATTTTTATTATTTTTCATTTTTTGAAGATTTTTAAAATTGATTTTTAGAGAGAGAAGAGAGGGAGAGAAAGAAACATTGATGTGAGAGTGAAACGTCAATCACCTGCTCCTGCATGACCCCTACGGGGGATCAAGCCTGCAACTCTGGCATGTGCTCTGACCAGAAATTGACTGGCAACCTTTTGGGGCAAGGAAAATGTGCCCAACCAGCTGAGCCGCCCAGTCCCGGGCTGCTACTCACATTTTAAACACAAGAACACTGCAGCGCCATGTCAAACAGCTCAGTAGAACATCTGGGACTCAAATCTAGAACTGTAAACTGCAAGGCCTAATTGTAGTCTACAGTCCAGTGGCACTCCAACTTAGGTCTGCATGACATTACCCAGGATAGTTTCTACAGATACAGATTCTCAGGTGCCAATTCTGGGGACTGTGACTCAGTAGATCTTCCTTGGGCTCAGACGTCTGAACTTTGAACAACTGTCCCAGATGGTTGTGAGGCAAATCATTCACATTCCAATTAATTGGAATATATTCCAACTAGAGGCCTGGTGCACAAAATTCATGCACGGGTGGGGTCCCTAGGTGTGGCCGGCAATCAGGGCCTATTGGGGCTGTCTTGCCTAGTTCCAATTAGGGCTGGACTGGCCGGGGCCTGCCAGACAAGGGGGAGGGACCGCAGGAGGTTTGCTGGCTGGCAAGAGAGACTGGAAGAAGTTGGCTGTGGGAGTGCACTGACCACCAGGGAGCAGCTCTTGCATTGAGCATCTGCCCCCTGGTGGCCAGTGTGCATCATAGCAACTGGTCAACTGGTCGTTCCGGTCATTTGGTCATAATGGCTGCTTAGGTTTTTATATACAGAGATTAAAACTTGATACACCTGCTTCCTCTTACCTGCTTCTAGAGATGAAGCAAGATCCTATATATCCACAGTCTCAGCTCCACCACCAATTACCACATGATGTAAACCAAAGTAAACCACTTTTCCTGTTTAGATCCTGGTCTCCTTAGCCTGTTAAATGGGAATAATTATATTATCCTTACCTCAAAGTATTGCTACAAAGATCAAATGACATGATAGGTGCCACTATGTTTATAACAATAGAAGGTGATATTTTAAAAAGAGTATTAGAGCATATATTTTAATGATGAAAAGCATAAAACAAAGTTTATTTGGGTGCTTTGATGTAGAATTATCTGATTACAATACTACAGAGGATAGTTAGACATTCAGTCTATATCCGAAAGCACTTCAACCTACTTATGCCTCATCCATAATCACTATGGTGTGTAGAAAACCTTTACTAATGCACACACACAAGCATGTGGGCATGCACACATACACACACACATACACACTCATGCTAAATGAGTGGCAGATTTTTCACAGTTTCCAATCTGAACATCACCAAAAAACAAAGAATAACATCTCTATTTAAAACAATGCAAATGAGCCTGGCTTGCATGGCTCACTGGTCGACCTATGAACCAGGAGGTCACAGTTCGATTCCCGGTCAGGGCACATGCCCAGGTTGCAGGTGCCATCCCCAGTAGAGGGCCTGCAGGAGGCAGCTGGTTAATGATTCTCTCTCATTATTGATGTTTCTATCTTTCTCTCCCTCTCCCTTCCTCTCTGAAATCGATAAAATATTTGTTAAAAATGCAGATGGGTTAACATCCAAGTACCTATGACACTCCCACCAACCTACCTGGCCATCTCCAGACCTCAAGGTGACTCCTTCCTTAGGTATATGTACTTCATTCCCCCCTTTGGTGGGAGAAAGGTTTTAAAAACAATTGGTATGACAAAAGACACTGACAGCAAACAGTCACAACTTGATTTCATGGCACACCACATGGAATTTTTCTAAAATTAAAGAAACTTCAGCATTTTCTTGTTATTTAGGGCTACAAAACCATAAGCCTCCCACCTTGCCTATGTCGACTTTGAAATAAGCAGACCGGCTGGAAAACAAGAGTCAATTTGCATGTGAAAAATAAACAGACAGAAGTCTTGCTGCATACCATGTCAAAAAAAAGTGTTGATGTCCTTGTTTAGAAATGGGAAGCAGCAAAGTTTAGCAGGTTAAGTAACATAGCACCTTTTCCTTTCTGTCTCCTAAGACATACCGGGTAGGCAAAAGTAGGTTTACAATTGCATTGTGACATTTTTTTACAGTGAATAAAGCTATTATAATAATCATAACCTGCATGTCTTTTTTCCATATGAACACCTGTAAACCTACTTTTGCCCACCCCTGTTTTTTAAATGAACCTGACTTGGCCTCAATACATCATCATTAGTCTTCTCCCAGGACTCACTGGTTCAAAGTTTTTCCTCACTCCAATACTTATCTCAGGCACACAGCATCAATTTTCTCAAATAATGGTCTCACCATCTCACCTGCCCTTTAGTCATTAAATCACTTTATATTCTATCACATCAAGTCTCTAGTCCTCTGTCCGGTATGCATTGCCTTCCATAAACTTTTTTCCTCTGTCAAATTTTCAATTATTCTTCAATTTACACTTCACCCCCTCACTTCCTCCCCTAACCCCTGCCATTGACTACCCTAAACACATTCATACACACTCACACATTCTCGTAAGGCCAGTCTCTTTAGTATCTTTCAATTCTGATACACTCATCTCTGCCTCCTTGTTTTCACTGATATTCAAATCAATCAGAAAGCATTTAGTCAGACTCTGTACTTAAGCGACTGTGCACGTCTCAGAAGGGAAGGATTCCAAATGTTAAGATTTAACATCGAGACATTAGAGAAATAACATAAGTCTCTAACATGAGTAGCAATATATTTATTCACACACAGAGTGACACAATACATGCAGAAAAGACAGCTTATGTGGTCACTAAAATCTGTTTTCTATTTCTCCTGAGCACTTCCTTTTTTTCATGTCCCTTCTTTCAGAATAGTGAGGCCATATGTCTACATTCTGTCCAAGAGGTTCAAACACAAATGATATACGTCTCTTTTAGGCCTGACCCATGAAAGCTTGCAATCATTTGCACTCTCTTCCCTCCTTAATCTTCCACCAACTACAGAAGAGCCAAAGAAGATCCAAAAGAACTCTGGGGCAATGCAATCTAATAGAAATATAATATGGTCATATGTAAAATTTAAAATTTTCTAGTAGGTACAAAATATTTAATGTGAAATTAATTTTAATAATGTATTTTACTTAACCTAGTATATACAAAATATTGTCATCTCCCTATGTAATCAATTAGAAATTATTCAATATTTTACATTCTTTTTATCACACTAAGTTTTCAAAAGCCATGCGTGTTTCACACTTGCAGTACATCTCAGTTTATCAGTACATCACATTTCAAATGCTCAACAGCCACAGGCAGGCTAATGATGACAATGTTGGACAGCATAGCTGTAGGGGATGGTGGAATTTCAAGATGAGAGGAGCTGGGGCTCTGAACCACTTCGTGAAAGGAACCTCCAAAATACTCTCTATGAATCCTATATAATAAAAGGCTAATATGCAAATTGACCAAACAGCAGAACAACTGGTCGCTATGACATGCACTGACCACCAGGGGGCAGACTCTCAATGCAGGAGCTCAGCCAGAAGCCAGGCTCATGGCTGGCGAGTGCAGCAGTGGTGGCGGGAGCCTCTGCAGCAGCGTTAAGGATGTCCAACTGCTGGCTTAGGATGTCCGACTGCTGGGGTGGGGGGAGAGGTGGCAGGAGCAGGCCTAAGCCGGCAGTTGGACATCCTCCAAGGGCTTGTGGATTGCAAGAGGGCACAAGCTGGCCTGAGGGACTCCCCTCAAGTGCACGAATTTTGTGCACCAGGCCTCTAGTTGTTATATGAGCAACACTTAAGCTTCTATTTTGTAAAGCTACTATAATTTAGAGGTTGCTTATTACAACAGTTAGCCTACCTTACCTAATACATTCCTGTAATATAAATACATATGCATGACAATGCACTTACAGATACTTTTACCATCAAATCAATGGCACACACAGGGAGCACTCCAGGAGTCTATAGGAGACAAGATCTCAGAAGGCTGGAGAAGCCTTGGGTGACAACAAAGGAAAATGGAATTTGAAAAAAGAAAAGCTAAAATAAACAAAAAAAGAGCAAGGAAGACATTCCAGGGATAAGTCAAAGAAAAAAAAAAAAAACTTATGCAAATAGAATTTAATTTCCCAACAAATTAATCAATCAAAGTAAAGAGTTCCCTTAGGAAAAAAATGAATTTTGTGGTAGAAGACATAATTTGATACCTTATTGGGACTTTCTTAAAACAGACTGGATGGGTTTTAACTTTAAATTTTCTAAAATATATTTCATAATATCACTTCGTTACTCAAGAAATATTTTTTTAATCCTATGCAGAATAGTCTAGTAAAACTGTATAAATGAATTAAACCAGAATGACTTAAAACAGAGAAATCAATTTGGAGACAACTACAGTAGTTTGGCAAAAGAAAATGAAGGTCTGACCCCAGCTGGATAGAGCATCAGCCTGTAGACTGGAGGGTCTGGGGATCAAGAGGACATGCCTGAGTTGCAGGCTCCATCCCCATAGGGGGCGTGCAGTGATTCTCTCTCATCATTGATGTTTTTCTCTCTCTCTCCCTCTCCTTTCCTCTTTGAAATCAATAAAAATATATTTTAAAAAAAAAAAAAGAAAATGAACGTCTGAAATAGAGAGTTTGAGAAACAAAAGGGAGAAGAAAAAAAGGATAGCATTTAGGATGTACCTACTACTCACCAAGTTCATTCGCATTTAATCTTCCTTAACATGTTATGGGGATAACATCATTTTTACTAATATAAAAGTAGGCTTAGAGAACTGAACTAACACATCCAAGTTTTCACACTGATGCGGGCTAGACCTAGAATTAAAACCTAATTCTGTTACCCTTTGCATTCTCAGAAAGAGAACCATCGTGTACTATAATTAGGCTTTAGCGGGTACCATTTGGGGGCACTTAGAACAGTAGTAGAATGATCAGAAAGCATGACAGGAGAAGGAACAGTTAGAAGAATAAAGAAAATAGGAAAGCAAAGTATTGTTGGACTCAAAGGGAGAATGAAAGCAAAGAAATAAGAGTTTAGCTAGTGAAAGCAAGAGAATTGAGAACAGCTTTCTTTGAACAGAGAACAAATATGTGCTGATTTCTAGACCAAAGAAAATCAAGCAGAGGTCAGGACTAATGATTTTTAGGGAGAAGAGGGGTAATCAAGGAGAACCTCTCATGCCTTGTTTAGTATTTATTGCTCTTTTTCTCTTGTAAACCCACAAAGGCTTCCTAGTCTATGCCAGACTCAATATTCATCTATAGCGTAGTGAAAAGAGCAGAGAGGGAATATATAATATATCTATATATATAAAAGGCTAATATGCTAAGTGTCCCTCCTATGCTCTGACCAGTTGCTATGACGCACACTGACCACTAGGGGGTAAACACTCAACACAGGGGCTGAGGAGCTGCAGTGACTTGGCAGTGGTGGTTCTCAGGTGATGCACCCTGAAACCAGAGAGGAGGAAGCCTGATTCTTCATGGGGCCAAGCGATTCTACCTTTGGCCATGGGTTATGCTGTTGCTAGGGCACTGTTGGCCCCGAATCTGGTTTACTGCACACTTGTGTTTGCATTACACACCCTGTATGACAGCAACTTTGCCCAGTGCCCTCTCACACTCCCGGACCCTTTGGGGGATGTTAGAGAGCCGGTTTCAGCCCACTCCCCACAGGCCAGACCAAGAGACCCCATCTGCCAGAGAGACTCCACTCACTCCACAGACACCAGGGAGGGACCACAGGAGGTTGGCATCTCGCCCAGTCCTGCCTCGCTGGCCACCTTCTAATTAATTTCCTTTAATGTACACGAATCCATGCACCGGGTCATTGGTATTTATATAAGATCAGAACTGCTGATAAGTGGCCAGGTGAGCTTGATCGAGTTTCCAAACTGTAATAGTCTTTAGGGCTTATCACAAACATTCCATTCAGCTCTTTCTGGGCACAGGGTAGGATTTTACTTTCCTGCTTTCTCTGAAGTTAGGCATGGCCATGTGACTTATTTAAGCCAATGAGATGTGAGCAAACATGGCAAAGAAGCAGTAAGAGCCTGTGTGTGATCCACCAAATCTTCCTCTGACAAAGAAATCCTAAAAGCATGTGTTAGGATAAAGGTTCCATTAACTTTGGTTCTTGAGTGGCAATTTTGACAAGATCCTTCTTGCTAACCTAGACTGAGCAACAAGCATAAGCAAGAAATAAATCTTCACTATGGTAAGCTGCTGAGATCTGAGATTGTTTGTATTTCTGGCACAACAAAACCTTTTCTGAATGATGTAACAAACATTCTCACGTTCAGCTTCTATTTCATCCTTCAGATGAGATGGTTGCAAAAGTTTGGTTTTTGTTTTATATTTTAAAGACAAGTAAGACCTTTAAAATAAAATATTGCTCATAAGGTATAATACAGGGATGGGCAAAAATAGGTTAGCAATAATAATAAATAACACAATAATTAATTAATAATACAAAAATAAACTCTGTTTCGCATACTCACAACTGTAAACCTAACTTTGCCCACCCCCGTATAGAGGGACATTGATTAAAGCAGGTCAGAGTGCCCAAAGCATGAGAACTTCCAAGTTTTCACTTGGCATAGTTTCAAAAATCACTGGAGGAAATAAGCTCAAAACTGCCCTTAAAATCTGACAAGGCTATTTTTAATGAGAAGCATTATGCTAGGCACCATTCTCAGAGGTTCAAAGTTGAATATGACACAATGTCCACCACCAAAAAAATTAAAATCTAATAAAGAGCATAAAAACCAGTGCACAAATGTCTATACTGCAAGGCAGAATAAGTTTCATTCATAGAATTTCCCAAACATATTTTTACCACAGAAAAATTTTAAGATTATATTGATTTGACAGGAGAACATCCAAACGAATGCAGGCTTGAATTTTGGTGGTAGCCAAAGTGCTCTCATAGACAAATTTATTACTGCAAGAAAATACCAAAATGCAATTTGTTTGTCTTATAGCTTTATTTCACGACAAATAACAAATTTTTTAAAAATTAAAAATTATTAGTTTTTTATCAAGAGTAATATGTAGATTAAAATGGTCAAACAAGATGCTCAACTCAGACCAATAATCATCAAATAGATGTGTGTCAAGGCGCTGGTTGGTTGGGAATTATTGCCTGTGTATCTCTATGATGCACAAATACAATGTCAGGTTTTCATGTGTCAAGTAGTCACTCTGGGAACTTTTAGTAATTACTTGGTGCAGTACAATTCTGAAGGAAAAATTCCTGTGTAAAATTTTTTTTAAAGGTTTAATAAGCCGAAACCAGTTTGGCTCAGTGGATAGAGCGTCAGCCTGCAGACTGAAAGGTCCCAGGTTCGATTCCGGTCAAGGGCATGTACCTGGGTTGCGGGCACATCCCCAGTGGGAGATGTGCAGGAGGCAGCTGATCGATGTTTCTCTCTCATCGATGTTTCTAACTCTATCTCTCTCCCTTCCTCTCTGTAAAAAATCAATAAAATATATTTTTAAAAAAAAAGTTTAATAAATGCATTATTTGTTTTCCTAGCCTTTTAAAAATATATTTTAGAAAAAAAAAAAAAAAATATATATATATATATATATATATATATATATATATATATATATATATATATTGTTCCTTATATTTTGGAAACACTGCCCTATATATGTGGGATATAGGAGGGTACGAAAAAGGTAAAGATAAAAGATTAAAGATGTTGCTTCATGGATAAGGTAGTATTTCAGTTGAGCATTAAAAGAAAGGATCTTCAAAGGACGACACTTCTAGAAGAACAACACAGTATTATCCGAAGCACAGAGACAGGCAGAGGCAGTAATGTTCTTTGGCCAGAACTTAAGTCACATGAAATAGAGTGATGAGATTTAAAACCTATAAAGATATCTTTGCTTTAGAGGACAGAAGGCTATGAATGCTGAGATAAAGAGTTAGGACCTCATTCTGCAGACAATGGAGAGCCATTAACTGTCGGCCTTGACTTGTCCATGTGCCACCCAGCCTTGGGCACCAAAGATCTTCAGCAGAGAGACCTGCCTTAAGTCTGTCCCAACCAGACAGCCAGCAAACAAGTCAGACACATCAACAACAAAGCTTGAATTGTATCTCCCTGCCTTGGCAGAAATGCATAACTATCCACCAGAAATGTGTGCTCCCCCTGCCAGGGTGTGGAATTGTCACAGAGATGGTTGTCGAGCCAGAAACTATAATTCCCAGCCACCCATCTATCAGATGTGGCCACAGGACAGATTTTCCTCAAGAGAATGTGAGCAAAATTGGGGCGTATCACTTCAGCCAAGATTGTTAAGAAGCAGCCACACTCCCTCCACTGTCCACTGGTGAAGAGCAAAGGCCTCATAGTAACTAAGGAAAAGCAGAGCCACAAGGTATAAGCATCTTGAGATCCCAAAGAATCACGAAGAGGCGCACCCTCATTAACCAGGAGTATTTACATTGCACGGTACACGAGGGGGAAATGCACTTCTACTATATTGAGCCACTAAAATTTGGGGATATTGATTATAGAAATTGGTTTTGCCATATTTAATATGGACATTGGTCCAGGATGCAGGGGGCTGGCATACAAAAACTTAAAACTGTTTTGCAGTGGATTAGTATTTGGGTGGTAGTTGACAAGGAGATTAATACCAGATGCTCAGTGAGGAGGGCCATGTTATGGGGTGGCAAAACATTTGGCAAAACTGTCATCTGGTAATGTGGGAAACAGACCAAGTGCCTACTCAGCCTTTAGTATTGTATCAGTTATGTATTGTTTAACAAATTACCCTCACATTTAAGAGCTTAAAACAACACACATTGATTATCTCACAGTTTCTGCCTTCAGGAATCTGCATGTGGCTTACCTGGGGCCTCTGGATAAGCTCTCCCACAAGGTTGCAATTAAGGAGTCAGCCAGGACTGCAGTGATCTGGAGGTTCAAACAGGACAGGACCAGCTTCCAACCTCATTCAGGTTTCTATAACAAAAGAGCACAGACTGGCTTATAAAAAAAAAAAATTTACTTCTCATAGTTCTGGAGGCTGAAACTCCAGCATCGTGGAGTCAGAGTGGTCAGTCAGGGGGGTTCTCTTCCGAGTCATGGACCTCTCTGTACCCTCATGTGGGAGAAAGGGCTAAGTTTCTCTGTGGTGTCTCTTTTATAAGAGCACTAATCTCATTTATGAGGGCTCCACCCTCATGACCTCATCCTTCCCAAAGGCCACACCTACTAGTACCATCACCTTTGGGGGTTAGGATTTTAGCATGTGAATTTGAGGGAGACGCAAACATTCAGACCATAGCAAAGCTCACTCAGTGGTTGCTGACAGGATTCAATTCCCTGAGAGCTATTGGTCTCCTTGGCTGTTGACCAGGGGTCTCCTTCAGTTCCCTACCAGGTGACTCTCTTCTTCAATTAAAGCGCAAAAGGAGAGTCGGCGGTGGGGGAAGTCAGAAAGACAGAAGTCAAAGTCTTTTATAACCTAATCCTGAAGCATCACCCCATTGCATTTTCCATATTCTATTTTCTAGTCACTAGATGTAGCCCACATTTAAGAGGAGGGAATTACACAAAGAGCTTTGGGAGCTCTGCAAAATTTATTGTTTTTATTTTATTCTTTCTTGGTGACCTTTAAAGCATGGGGAAAAGTGTAGACCGGGCTACTTAAATAATTGATAAATTGACTCCTTTGCCCTACCAGCAAGCTTCTTAAGCATGAAATTTTCCAAAACAAAAGAATTAGCCAAGAAAAAGAAAACCCAGCTAAATGCAATTCCCTAAATAAAACAGCCAACATAGAGTGAGATTAAGATAGGGCTTTCTCTTCTCCCCCTCAGAATACTCAGCCTCTAATTGCTGAATTGAACTCCCAATGATACACCTCAATATCTCGAGACAGCAACGGTGGCTAGCTAACAGTAGTATGTCAACAGAGAGTGGGGGGTGCTTGTGGTGTGCCCTGAGTGCCAGCGATCATGCTGTCTATAGAAAATCTTAAAATGATGACAAAACCAACTAAAAGGTTGGTCTGCTTTTATTTTATCACCATGTACCAGCAATTCTAAACAATGTCAGTAATATTCTTCCAGAGTGGACTACTCCACACATCATCATTTTCCCTTGGTTCCCAACTGGATCATCAGACAGAACACGTAAAAAGAGGTTAATGTAAAGATATATGGGGTAATAAAGGATGCTTGCAGAAGAAGCTTGGCAATTTGTTCCAGATACCTTCCTACAGAGCCATTAACTGATCCCAGTATATAGTAATACAAATATTCACTGAGCTAGGGCTTCTTACAGAAGCTTTCTTTAAAGGTTTCTCTACCCACACTCAATACTAGAATAAGAAAATTATAATATCAAGCATTTATATATTAATGAATCAAATTAAAATTGTTCTTTCCTGTCATACACCCCAACCTAAGGTGGAAGCAGGTTTCATAGAATACTAATGGCTTTTTCTGCTGCCCAGACAATTATTTGGTACCTGGATAATGAGACAAAAGCATCAAATCCAAGGTTTTTGAGGCTAAGCGAATTGAAGAGCAACAAAATCATTGATCAGGAACCAAGAAAAGTGGAAAAGTGGTGATCTTTATACATATAGTTTGAGTTCTTCTGGTCATTGGAGTTTTGTATACAGTAAGCAATCAGTGTTGAAAAGTATGTTTTATAGACTTTGTGGGCTAGTTATATAGGGATATGTGTGAGTTTTATTGTTATTGCTTTTTAATTACCCCTCTGGAACCATGTGGGTAGACAGGTGTTAGGGTTAAAAATTCATATGGTATGTGATAGGATTTGGGTGAGGAAATGGAGCAGAAGGGATGGACATTTTAACAGCTTGTAAGGTTTCAGAAGTGAAAAGGGAAGAGAGGGATGCATTTTGCCTATTGAAATATACAGTTGTGCGTATTGAAGAATCAAAAGGCCTAGGTCTAAAGTTAAAGAAGAAATTAGAAGGCCAAAGATATTTTGTAAGGACCGAGACTGTGTAAAATGGGGATTTTTTTTTAATCTAAGGTTTTTTCTAACTAATTAGCTCAAGGATAGATTAATTCCATTATTAATCAATAAATCAATGTAAGACATGGAGAGAAAAAAGGAAATAGGCTCCTGTTGTAATTCTACTTCTTATGAGCCTGTCTGCATCTATTTATTTATTCAGCAAACATTTTTTTTTTGTTTTTAACATGTGCAAAAAAAGTCTATTAACGATTACGGAGGATGTAAAGAGATATTTTAGAAAATAAATGATATTCTCATTTAAATTATAAATAGGAAATGATATAATAATAAAAACAGTTATAATTTTTGCAATCTTACATAATAACTTTGAGTTGGTGTTTGACATGAGTTATTTATATTACTAAAATAATGACACAGCAAGGGAGGTATTTTAATTCTCATTTGACAGAAAATTTGAGGCTCAGACATTTTCAAAGATCACTGAACTGGTACATAATGGGATCAAGATTTGAACCAAATCTTTCGGCACTTTGCTATATGAATAACAGCAAAGCACATGTAGGAGGCAGCAGCATCACAATATAAAATAATTAAAAGCTCAAAGACAAAAAAGAAGTCCATTTCTAAAAATGTTTATGTATGTAGGTATGTATGTATGTATGTATGTATGTGTGTATGTATT
The DNA here is from genome assembly GCF_964212035.1 of Myotis nattereri. Classification (NCBI taxonomy): domain Eukaryota; kingdom Metazoa; phylum Chordata; class Mammalia; order Chiroptera; family Vespertilionidae; genus Myotis; species Myotis nattereri. The sequence continues at coordinate 21,486,252 of NC_138081.1, forward strand.
TATTTAAATCTTTATTGTTGATAGTATTACAGATATCCCCCCTTTTCCCTCCCATTTTCCCACTCCACATGGTTCCTGCCCCGCCCAGGCCTTTACCACCTATTGTTTGTGTCGATAGGTAATGCATATATACATATAAGTCCTATTTTATTCATCAGTTTCTTTTGTTCATTAGATTCCTTGTTCATTTATTTTGATTTTTAGATTCAATTGTTGATAGATATGTATTTATTGCCATTTTATTGTTCATATTTTTTATTTCTTCTTCTTTTTTGTTCCTCTGCCTCCTCCTCCTCCTCCTTTTTTCCTCCTTCTTCTTCAAGTATATATTCAATCCTCTTCTCTCTGCTTTCTTTCATGTCTTTCTACATCACTGACAATTTTTATTTTTCTATTTATTCAATAATTTATTTAACAAATATTGGATGAGTACCTACTGTATCTAGTGGTATCCTAGTTTGGGAGAGAAGAGTTAAATACAGCAAAGTCCTTGCCCTTATGGAGCTTACATTCTAATGTGGGAGTCAGAGAGGTGATAATCAAACAAGTATGATGACAGGAGGTGATCCTTGCTATGAAGAAAAATAGAACAGTGTAGGAACACAGAAGTGGTGCTATTATAGACCATTCGGAACAATCATTCAGAGGCGGCCTCTTCAGGGAAATGACATTACAGGTGCTGTAGTAGGGTGAGTTATGTAAATAGAGGGAAACACCAGTTTAAAGACCCTGAGGCAGAACACGCCTGGAGGAACAGCAAGGGTCCAGTGAGGCTACTGCAGAACGAGTGATGGAAAGAGTGACCTAACATGAGGTCAAAGGTGGAGTCAAGCTATGTAGGAGCCAGGTAATATAGATTCTTGAAAGTCGTGGGATTATTTTAATTTTATTCAGACTATGATGGGAAGCTATTAGAGAGTTTTGAGCATTAAAATAATATCGTACAATGTACAGTTTTGAAAAATCACCCTGGTTGCTATGTGGAGAACAGACTTTAGAGGAGGCAAAATTAGGGGCAAAAAGACCAGTTAGAAGACTGTTTCAATTCTTTAGGGAAAGGATGACCTTTTCAATACATGACTCTGGGACATAAGTATCTTCATGAGAAAATGTGAGTCTCAATCTTTAATTCATATCCAAAAGAAACTTAGTTTGAGAAGGCTCATAAACCTAAATGTGAAAGCTAAAAATAAAACCTGCTGGAATATAAGAAAATATATTCATAACCCTCAGATAGTCAAAGATTTCTTAAAAGGAACAAAAATAACCCCCACTAACCATAAAAGAAAAATATTAATAAATTGGACTTCGTTAAAATTAAGAACATCTGGTTTTTTTAAAAAAAATAAATAAGAGTAAAAAGTATATGTATGGGCAGGGGTGGGCAAAAGTAGGTTTATAGTTCTGAGTATGGGAAACAGAATTAATAAAGCTATTGTAGTAAGTATAACCTGCATATCTTTTTCCATATGAACCTACTTTTGCCCACCTCTGTATAATCCAGAAAATATAAAGAACCCCTACATATTGATAAGCAAAAGAAAATAATATAATCATAGAAATGACCTCCCATCATATTTGTCATATTCTATTGGTAGCAAACAAACCACAGTGACCACCAGCACTTAAGAGTATTACCCAAGGGCATGAATACCAGAAGGCACAGATCACTGGGGAACATCTTAGAGTCTTCCAATCGAATAGTCCACCCCCGTTTTATACAAAAGAAGCACTCTATACACACTATCCTCACATTTCTTAACTGTATATTCTATCACTCATGCAATAAAAGGATATGAAAATCTTGCCCATCTCTTTTTACAGCTTCAGATAACTCTTCTGTATGAATGTACTATTTTTTTAATCAGTCTCCTATCCATGGACATTTGGGGTTTTTCCAGTCTTTTGCTATTACAAATAGTATGACAATGAATAATCTTGCACATACACAATTTATTTCCTTTTTGTTGTTGTTTCATTTTGCCAGTGTATCTATGGATACATTTTTAGAAGTAATTTTATTGGGGTTAATGCATATGTCATTTTGTATTTTTTAGGTCTGTTGGAAATACTTTATAGCACTTTACAATAGCTTTTACCTATGTCTTGTTAAGTTTGTGCCTAGATATATTATTTTTGCCATTGTAAAGGAAATCTATTTTCCACTATTTCTTCCAACTGGTTATTATTTGAATATATGTAGGCTATTCATTTCTCAATGATATTTTAATTTTTATTTTATTAAATTTCTTTATCATTTGTAAGAGTGCTTCTATTATTTTTACTTTTCCAGATAACCATGTTTATATACAAAAACAAGAGTTTTATTCCTCCCTGTCACATTTTTATGTTTCTATTTCTTTGACTTACATTCAATTGAATAGTAGATATAGGACATCCTTCTTTTTCTCCTGACTTTAGCAGAGAAGAAAAGTGTTTTCCCATTAAGTAAGATGTTGTCTCTTTTGGACTTAGGCATGAGTGTATGTAGATGAATATAGAATGAGGTTAAGGAAGTAAATACCAATTTAAAATTGATTGTGTAGCCCTGGCTGGTGTGGCTCAGTTGTTTGGAATTTTGTCCTGTGCACCAAAAGGTCGTGGGATTGACTCTCAGCGAGGGCACATACCCAAGTTGTACAGTCGATCCCTGTGCAGGAGGCAACTGATCAATGTTTCTCTCTTACATCAATTGTTGTTTCTATCTCTCTCTCTCCCTTCTCTCTGAAATAAGTTTTTAAAAAATTAAATTGATTGTGTATTTTTAACATTATTAAGTGTTGAATTTTGAAAAATGCTTTTTTGCTTGTCAAATTGTTATTTTTCTCCTTAGCGCTATTAATATGTTGAATTATATGAATGGTATTCCTTTTGAAATGCCCTTGCATTCCTGAAATAAATTCCACTTGGTCATGATGCATTTTCAAGTGGTCTTGGAATCTGCTTGCTAATATCTGTTTTATAAATTTGGCATTGATAAGCTATAGTTTTCTTTTTGGTACAATTTTGTCAGGTTTTTATATCAATTCATGCTTGTTTCATTAAAAGAATTAGGATGTTTTTCTTCTTTTACTATGCTCAGAGAAAGTATAGTTAGCTTTGGAGTAATCTAATCCTTACATATTTTGTAGAATTTGTATCTTGCAGCTCATACTCATACCTAGACTGGAAACTTAAGAAGTATGGTAGAAAAATATAAAGTTAAATTGTGTTGCTTCTTCAATACTACGTGTCACCAAAAGGGAGACTCTTTAGACTGATATATTCATTGACAAGGGAGAAAGTAGGAGAGTCTTTGTTACAAGAAATCTTTTTTACTCTGAGCAAGAAATTCAAGATTGCTAAGGATCATATTAATCATTCATTTTTCAGAATTTGCAAAAGCCTAATAAGGCAGGTTCAAGCCAAATAAAGTGCTAGAAAAAGTAGGTGTGGGAGGGGAGGCCTTGGGGAAAATTAAGGTGTGATATGGGAAAAGCCAGAGAAATGGGTGAGCATAATCTGACAGGTCTCTCTAAAACCCCTTCTGTAACTTACTGCACCTGACAAAAGCAATAATTACCTACAGTGTAAACACCATCCCCAGAGAAAAAGCCTAGGGACAGGCACTACAACCTTGTTCTTTCCTGATAACCTAAGGAACAGGCAAAGACTAAAGCCAATGGTAGAAAGATTAGGAAAATGGGCGGAGTTCTGAATTCTGTTTCTAAGAGAACAGAAGGTACAGAAGAAAGCAAGGGTGAACATTTTGAAGGCAGTGGCTATTCAAGAAGCAGGACTAGATAAGAACACCAAGAGTGATGGGTATAGCAGACATTGGAAGAGGAATTCAATAAAGTAGCAGTTGATTAGACTTTTACAGGATTTGCATTGCCAAAGCGGGTAAAGGCCAGGTTTGGTAAACAAAGCCTTCTCATTGTTCATTGTCTGGGCCTAGAAGTCAATTCTCTATGTGTTGCACCACCCCCCACCCCGCCCCCAACAAACCATACCTACAGAGGTGAGAGGCTAAAATGGTTCTGTTTCTAAAACAGAAATTCCTCTCTATCTATTACAGTTGTGGTAGAGTTTTCTCTTGGGTTCACCAAGAAACCACGAACAGGGAAGAGCCTTCTCTTGGGCTCACCAAGAGACCATCTCCCCTCCCAAGGCAGAGAGTCCTCATTCTTCCTGCCCAGCACAGTGTTAGGGACAGTGAAATCATAATCAATTTATTGTCAAATCATGTGGAGCCACACCTGGACACAACCTCAAGGAAAATATATCACCAATTGGAACTAGATGCAGTAGCTAGAAGCTACAAGATGTGTCTCCCTCTGGGGAGCAGTGAGTGCATGGTTAGTTGCAACAAGGTGGTTCTTAAAATCATACATGGAAAAGAGCACACATGTGTCCCAGCACGAAGGCTTAAGAAACCAAGAAATCAAATATAGTAGTAGACTGTATTAGTAGTAGTTGTTTTATCTATCTAGCAGCTCTTAATTCCTGAAAAAAAAAAATGTTTGCTGTGGAGACTCTAGTCTGTATTGTTTAGATAGGGCCAACCTCACCTCCTTCCTAGCCTCAGTTCTAGGAACTGGGGATACAGCAATCAACAAAATTGACCAGATCCCTGGCTTCTGGAAGCCCTCATTCTAGTCATTAGAGAAAGGCAGTAAACCTAAAAACTAATATACATATATAAAATATGTCCATGAATGATAAATGCTGAAAAAAATAAAGAAATAAGTATAAGGGAGATAGAAGTGCATTATTTAATGAGCTTTCATGCACACTACACTAAATAATTTTGAAGAATAGAGAACACAGAAAATCACAATGTGTTTCCTTCCTCCTTATCAAAAATGTTGTGAAAGTTTCCCTCTACATCTAAAACCTATCTAGTCAAGGCTGAAAATAGTTTGAAGTTGATGTGATATATGCACCAAAAGATGCCCTTTATTTCGTTTATGAGATGTTGAAGAGATCTGCAAATATTCCAAAACCCACTTTTCTTTGTGTGGATCTGTCAAAGCAGAAGCAGTGACTTTTAAGAATCTTAAATCCATCTCTGCAGACTATTTCTACTTTTTCAGAAATACATCACCCGTGCGTAATCATTTGGCTTCAAACCATCTGCAGAAGAAACAATAGAAGGAAATCTTTGCCATGTAATCATTTTTAAAGAACATACTTTAAACCAGAAATTCATGAAGCTTTAAGAAGAAGAAAAAAGATTGTATGTCATCAACTTAGCCATACTAAATAAGAAAACTCATGCATTAAACATTGCAAAAGAAGTAATACAGCTTTAGTTCAATCTATAATTTGTGAGCTATCACAGGGATTGTGGGTTGGCACCACTCAGAAATGTTCACTGAATGTCATTGTAAAGGTTTGAGAGGACTCTCCAAGGACCAATTAAAGGAAAGGAGAACTAGGCAAGATTGTTCACCAGTAGGAAAAATCAAGAATAATGGTTCAGGATGGCTATGGTTTTTAAATTTTCGTATTTTGTCTATAAATAAGGAAACACTGGCCAAAAATAAATAATAATAAACATCTCTTCCAGCTATTTGTTTATGAACATTAAGAAGGGATTTTTATGCACTCCATTCAGGCCTTGGGCCCTTTAATTCCCAGCAGTCTCCACTCCCAAATACCAAACTAAGTCATCTACTACTCCTTTAGCATATGTGTGTGTACATCCAACTTGTATTCATTTTATTAACAAGCAGTATATGACAAAAAATATAAATCAAAGAATCTTATTTAAGTATACAAACAGAAAATATTTTTTAAGAATATTCTTTATCCACCTAACTTATGAACAACCATCAATTTTCATGTTATATATTATGCCATATATATATATATATATATATATATATATATATATATATATGCTTCTAAAACATTTCAGGGTATATAATAGACACTCAATGTTAATTTAATTGTTAAAAAATGTTGATTTAATTCTTTGTTAACTAATTGAATAATTGGACTGGTTGGACTATGTGTCTCTACTATGTTCTTTAGGGGGGAAAAGCCTTTCTTCTTTTCCACTATGTATTATTTACCCAAATCTAGTTGACATTTTCAGAGATTTATAGAGAAAGTTACTGAATTCATTACATATAACACTTCCTTTCCCTTATGAGTTTCTCTAAGTCTGGAATATGCGTGGAGGGGACTACAAATGGAAGAAGGGCAGAATAGAAGGACAAGTAGGTTTCTCACTTAGCTCATGGATTTTAATTTTCTCAAAGGTGAGGACCTTCTATATTTTTCTGTGCTACAAATTCCTGACAATAAATCTCCACTAATTATGTGTTATATTAAGAGCAGATAGAAATTTAGAGATAATTTAAATCCCCGGTGTGACTCTATCACGAAGAGTTCCCTACTTTCCTCTTGTTCTTGTCTCTTTTTCCCTTTTGAGTTGCTTTAGTCCTTTCCTAGTTTACCGGTAACCTCTGTAATAAACCAGGGCACATAGTTTCTATTGAGAAATCAGCTGGAAAAAAAAAAGAAAAAGAAGTAAATAAACCAGGGAAATTTCTGCTCTCAAACTACAGAAGGCTGGAAACTTGCAAAGTAGAGAAGTCCAGTACCAGAACCAGTTAAAATATTAGCAAATAAGAATTACCACAGAGCCTTGGGTTGGAGAAGTCCTGGTCTGAAGGTAGAGCAGAAAGAGCCTTGAGTTTAGAGCAGTGGTTCTCAACCTTGGCTGCACATTAGAATCACCTGGGAATCTTTTTAAAATCCTGATTTCTGGGCCTCATCCTCCGGAAATTCTGTTTCTTTATTATGGGGTGAGGCCACAACATTAGTAACAAAGAAACAGAATTTCCGGAAGATGAGGCCCAGAAATCAGGATTTTAAAAAGATTCCCAGGTGATTCTAATGTGCAGCCAAGGTTGAGAACCACTGAGAGTAACCAGGCATGTCTTTTTAAGAAAATTGCCTCCCCTCTCTAAGACGCAGCTTTGTCATTAGTCAAATTAAGGGGATGAATCATGTGTTTCATTCCAGCTCTGATTTTCTGTAATCCTAACAATTTCCCTAAAGCATACACTTTGCAATCATTACAAATACCACAGATACATTGCACACAGACATGCCAAATATCAAAGTAAGTAAGCCTTTTCTAAAGTTATTATTTTTACTTTGCTATGACCAATTGACCGAATTTCTTTCAGTGGAAAGTAAGTCATGAACACACTTTGTACAACTACTATAGAAATTATTGCAATATCTTTTTTTTAATTATCAGTTTACATGTCCTTCAAATTCAGCAGACTATGAGCTCCTCTGGGGCAGATGCTATTTCCTAGTCATTTTTATGTCCCCAGTGCACAACATTTAGCATGGAGAAAATTCAACATTTTAAATAATTAACCTGAGCAGTTCATCCAAGCTCAAAAACAGCAGGTGGAAGAAAAGCATGCTGACTGATCTCACTTTCAATGCATGACCACAAATCTTAATAGGGCCCTTGGTGCTGTCTGGAAATCATACTGCATTTCCCTGGTTCATTCAGGTAACATTGGTAAATGTCCATTTTAGACCTTATTTTCTCCCCTCAATCCTCCAATAGTTTCTATTTCATGCCTGCTCCATAAGGTAACATCCACAAGCCCCCATATGCATTCCTATCAGCACCTGCACCCACATGATATGTCTTCCTACTATTATTAAAGACAAACTATGCTCCTGGGCAAGCCAACCTCTCCACTTGTACAATAGGTGTCATTTTCTCATGCCAACACAAGAACAATCGCTCCTTCAGTAACAATCCCTTCAGTCATTCCTTGCTCTCTAAATCATCATGTTCTCCCTCTCTACCAGCATTTTTCATCAGTGTACAAACATGTTATTATTTCTTTCATCTTAAAAAGAAAACTCTCTCTTGACCCCACTACTTGATTTCATATTTTGAATCTACTCCAATCAGACCTTCCACTTTTCTACTGAATTTGTTTGTCAAAGTCACCAATGACCTCCACCTGCTAAATTACAGTTGTCATTCTCAGTCCTCATCCTACCCGATCTGTCAGCAGCAAAGAGCTTGGTTGATCACTCCTTCCTCCTTAAAACACTTTTCTTATTTATCTCCCAAGATACACACTCTACTGGCTCTCTACCTACCTCATTGTATTCCTTCTCAACCTCCTTTGCTGATCTCTCCTCATCTTCCCAAACTCTAAACAGTGGTGGACTCCAGAGCCAGGCTTTGGACTTTTGTTTTTCTATCTCTGTATTTATCTGAACCAGGCCCATATGTTTTAAAATCATCAAAATGCTGATAATTCCAAAATTTATACCTTGAAGGCTAATCTATTTCTTAATATCCAAAGTTGTACATCCAATAATTATAACTCAATAATTCTAGTTGCTAAGCCAAAACTTTGGAATCATTGATTTCTCTCTCACACACCCCTATCTGTAATCAAATTTTATCAGAAACATCTTTAAAATATATCCAGAACCTAACCACTTTTAACCACCTTCACCTTCACCTTCACCAAAATCACCATCATCTCTCACCTGAATTACTGACATAGCTAACTTCTTTTGCCTGGGCTTGTTTTGAGAAAATCGTCAGCAGAGCAACCAGAATGATCCTATTATGTCAAATTAGTTTTGAGCTCTGCAATTTTTTCTTGTCTCACTCAAAGTAAAAGCACAAGGAAAAAAAAAGCCTATCAAAATGATCAGATCCCTTATAACTTCTCTGACCTACATTCCCCCTTGCTATGTCCCCTGCAGCCTCAATGGCCCCTTAGCTGTTCCTTGAGCACTTTAGATCTGTTCCTAGTCAGGCCTTTGCACCTGCTGCTTTTTCTGCCTACAACACTCCTCTCCCAGGTGGCTTGCTCCCTTCTTGCTTCCTCCAGGTTTTTACTCAAATGTCAACTCAATGATATCTTTCCTGTCTTCCCTATCTAAAAGTTCAATCCCTCTCCACCAACATCCAGCAGTCTCTAATTCCCCTTCCTGCTCTATTCTGGAATGTAGTAAGATCTTGTTAAATATATATTTAATAAATGAATTGGAAGAAAGGGAGTAACAATAACCAGGTTTAACTAGAGATAATTTTTTAGAAGTGAAACTTATTGTCAAATGTCTCAAACAGATTCATAAGGCATTGCCTAAGAGAGCCCTCTAAAGTCTTTCTATAACTAATAGACCAGAGTTATTTGTAATTACCTTATAAACTTTTTGGAAACAATTGGATTCCATTAACATACTTAAAATATTTTGGGGGAAAATGCTTCTTAAAAATGATAAATATTAATAAGTGAAAATCTTATAGAAATAACAATTGTTTAAAAAAAAAGAAAGAAAGAAAAAGCCCAGTTGGCAGGGCTCAGTGGTTAAGTGGTTGAGTGTCACAGTTCAATTCCTGGTCAGGCACATGCCTGGGTTGCCAACTCAATCCCCAGTGTGGGAAGTACAGGAGGCAGCCAATCAATGATTCTCTCTCATCATTGATGTTTTTATCTCTCTCTCTCCCTCTCCTTTCCTCTCTGAAATCAGTACAAATATATTTTTTTAAAGAGGAAATAATGCTTGCTCATCTTTGCTACAGACTTAAACTACAATTCTTCTTTTCTCTGAGACAGACAAAAGAGGAAGCAGTTTAAATATAATTTGAATTTGCTCTTGACCAACTAAAGAAAAGAAAATTAGATAACTCACCAAAACATATAGCACCTGCCTAGTACATGCACAGATGGTAAATGGAAGTTCCCTTCTCTAGTAGATCATGTGATGTTATTTTGTAAAGTATTTTTACAATTTACTATCCAAACCATTTGTCGTATCATAAAATAATCTCCTAAACAATTTAAAATGCTTGTGCTAATTATATAACTTTCTGCAAGAAAGGATTTGGTCATAAGTAAAATAAAACTTAAGACTTTCACTTGTTTTACTGTTCTTTATGGAAGATGTGCTACTTTGGCATTGCCTTCATGGATTATCTTATTTAATTCCTATTGCAGATTTTTAGCATTTTAAATCTTGAAGGGTCTGAAAAATAAAAGTCATGAGCACAAGAATAGTTGAATTTAGATTTTCCACATTCTGGATATTAAAAAGTGACATGGATGTGATTTGGTTAGCAGCGTCTTATCTTATAATGTAAATAAACGTTAAGTGAAAAGTAACTCAATCATTATTTTCTTGAGGGAAGGAGATGTTTGGCCACCTTCTGATGATTTCTTAGCCTGGAGGGAAGCTTCTGAACACAAGCTGCTAGGATGACAGTGGAGAACTGAAGTTCAGCAAAGTCTGGAGAGATTTAGGAAAATAAAGAAGGTTAAAAAAAAGAAGAACTATGAAATTAGTTTGGAATCCAGAGGGCCAAACACTCCTGGTTTCAAATGAGCTCTTGAACTGCAGTGGCGCTGCTCAAAATGGGGCACTGCTGATTGATACTGACTGGGAGGAAGCAAAAAGTAATGTGTTACTTTTGTTTGTTGTAGTGATTTACCCTTCCTCTGGACATTACATTACCTTCTTTCAAAGACGCTGTTGAATCTATGGTTCAGTGGATGGCCTTTCTTTTACCCATCAAAGCACCCTCCCGCCTTCTTTTCAGAGAATTGTCCAGGGGTGCGTACAGGAAGATGAAAGGAAGGATATAAGGTCGTTGGTCACAGGCAGAAATTAGCTATAGTTACAAAAATAAATTGCAGATGTCCAGTGGTGTTGACTTTCTACTCTTTGCAGGTCTCCCTGGAGAGATGGGAAAGGGAGAAGAATGTCCCTTTAGTTCCTACAGGGTTTTCCTCGCTAGTTAGTTATAAACCTGAGTGGCAGAAAAAATGATCCAAGGCCCCTGCCGTTCCAAGAAAAAGAGATCAGTATAAGAACACTTATATAACCTTGCACGAAATCCATCATTATATGTGTATAACCTCTAAATCCACCCAAACCAATTCCAATGAAGGCGGCAACAGTTCTAAAAATCATGCTGAGAATCATTTCTCCAACCTCTGCAGTGCTCCCTTTTCTGGATAGAAGAAATATAATTTCTTCTTTCTTTTGGTTATTTTCCTGTGCATTTCCCCTGGTGGATGAGGAAAAAGCCTTGAACTCCTGTACCAGCCCCCATATTATGGCAAACCACCATATAATGACTGTCCCATCCTGTGTATTCTTATAGAAGGGTGTAGCCTTTCTAAAGAATATAAAATTTAACTAAAAGTTATATTTGCCGCCAGGATGGATGAAAATAGATTTTTAAGACTTTTTAAAAATTGTAAGTCTGTTCTTGTACTTGTAATAATCCAAGAAGGAGATGAAAATAAAAACTGTCTAGCCTAGCCCTGACCAGTTTGGCTCAGTGGATAGAGCATCAGCCTGCGGACTGAAGGGTTCCAGGTTCGATTCCAGCCAAGGGCATGTACCTTGGTTGCAGGCACATCCCCAGTAGGGGGTATGCAGGAGGCAGCTGATCGATGTTTCTCTTTCATCGATGTTTCTAACTCCCAATTCCTCTCCCTTCCTCTCTGTAAAAAATCAATAAAATATATATTTTTTTAAAAACACAAAAAAATATCTAACCTTGGCCAGGTTGCTCAGTTGGTTGGAGCATCATCCTGTACATGAAAGGGTTGCAGGTTCTATTCCCAGTCACGGTACATACCTAGATTGCAGGTTTGATCCCCAGTCAGGGCATGTACAGGAGGCAACAAATTGTTGTTTCTCTCACATCAATGTGTATGTTTTTCCCCCCTCCTCCCCTCCCCCTCCCCTACTTCCTCTCTCTAAAACATATCCTTGGATGAGGATTAAAAAGAAAATCTACATAGTGTGCTGATATTATCACATGACTGGTCTTAAGCCTTCAGATCCTAATCACAAGCTTGTGAAAACTTGGCTCAAGGAAATAAATGTATACATAAGTAGTCCAGTTGACAGGGAACACGGGCCAAGTGTATTTGGGAGTGAAGGGGAGAGTCTACATATATCTTGCTACTTTCTACTCATACACTTTGGAAGGCCTACTTCATCACTATGCAAAATCCCCAACGCATTGCCACTGAAGCAACAGAAAGTCAGATAAATCACAATTCACAGAACCTACCCTGAACTAAGTCCCAGCCCAACCCAACCTATATGTTAGATTTTGCTCTGCTTTCGATTTTATATAATTGCTTTTAATGGGCCCAAGTAAACATGAATTTCACCTGACTACTGCCATGATATTTATGTCCTCTCTTGTTTCTGTCATGGCTGAGAGATGACAATAGCCAAGCAGAAACAATGCACTTTCACTTGACCATTGACCACCACCAAACATACCCTCTGATGAGGATGTACTTACAGTCCTCTTATTACATGATGTTTGTCAGAAGTGATTCGAAAGTACCTATGATATTTAATGATGCCCTTTCTGTATTTATTTGCATCATCATGCCAACACAATCTTGTTGTACTCTAGGTGCCCTTACCAGAGAGAACATCAGTTGACTCACTGTAATTTGATAGAAAGCTTATCTTAGGAAAGGTAAAGTGTCATGGGTAAAATGTGGCCTAAGTGCTGCTGAATATTGCAGGTCAGTTAAAGTTCCTGTAAAGAGGACAAGCCCCTGAGGAGGATGAGGCCAAGGCCAGAAGTTTTGGAATAATTCTGGAGACCTTCCAGAAAGTTAGTTGGAAACAAAAGTGAAAATGGTACTTAACTCTGGTGCAAAATTAGGACTACTCCCTGAAGAAAGTGTTTGGAGGAAATTCAACAAAAAAATAACTCAAGTGATTAGAGAGATGGGAGAACCTTAAAAGAATAAAATTTAAGAAGGTATCAAGATTTGCAATTTATATGAAAGCTATGAATAAGTCTGAAAATTTCACAACCACACCTAAACCATGAAGCTTGAAGGAGACATGTTTAGGATAAGCAAATCACCTAGGTCAGTGGTCAGCAAACTGCGGCTCAAGAGCCACATGCGGCTCTTTGGCCCCTTAAGTGTGGCTCTTCCACAAAATACCAACTTCTGCGCATGGGCCATGAAGTTTCAATCGCACTATACATGCGCGCCCGCAAGTGGTATTTTGTGGAAGAGCCACACTCAAGGGGCCAAAGAGCCGCATGTGGCTCGCGAGCCGCAGTTTGCCAACCACTGACCTAAGTGAGTGGTAAATTTATTATAAAGATTACATCGAGGCCAAAACCGGTTTGGCTCAGTGGATAGAGCATCGGCCTGCGGACTGAAAGGTCCCGGGTTCGATTCCAGTCAAGGGCATGTACCTGGGTTGCGGGCACATGCCCAGTGGGAGATGTGCAGGAGGCAGCTGATCGATGTTTCTCTCTCATCGATGTTTCTAACTCTCTATCTCTCTCCCTTCCTCTCTGTAAAAAATCAATAAAATATATTTTAAAAAAAAAAGATTACATCGAGGAGTGGCATAAATTAAAATTATTGATTTTATATCCCTAATAATATAAAATAAGCAATTTACTCTCAAAAAACAAAGTTATAGACCCAGTCTCTTCTTTTTCTCTGTATAGTTTTATTTTTTTCTTTACACCTTTACTTTTTTCATTTCTTTCATTAATTAATTAATTTATTTATTTTAATATACTTTATTGACTTTTTACAGAGAGGAAGGGAGAGGCCTAGAGAGTTAAAAATATAGATGAGAGAGAAACATCGATCAGCTGCCTCCTGCATACCCCTTACTGGGGATGTGCTCTCAACCAAGGTACATGCCCTTGATTGAACCTGGGACCTTTCAGTCCACAGGCAGTCGCTCTATCCACGGAGCCAAACCAGTTAGGGCTTTAATTTATTTTTTTATTAGAGTTTTGCATTTAACACTATTTTATATTAGTTTTAGGTGTACAGAACAGCAGATAGATATTTATATAGGTTGCAAAGTGTTCCCTCCAATCATTCAATTTTCCACCTGGCACCATAGATATTTATTACAATACTAGAGGCCTGGTGCACAAAAATTTGTGCACTCGGCGTGGGGGGGAGGAGAGGAGGGGTCCCTCAGCCCAGCCTGTGCCCTCTCACAGTCTGGGACCCCTCAGGAGATCACCACCTGCTGGCTTAGGCCTGCTCCCCAGGGGATTGGGCCTAAGATGGCAATCAGACATCCCTCTGGCAGCCTGGCAGCCCTCAGGGGATGTCCACTTGCCAGCGGGGAGCAGGCCTAAACTGCAGTCGGACATCCTTAGTGCTGCTGAGGAGGCAAGAGAGACTCCCACCACCACCGCTGTACTGGCAGCCATCAGCCTGGCTTGTGGCTGAGCAGAGCTCCTCCCATGTGAGACTGCCCTGACCACCAGAGGGCAGCTTCTGCATTGAGAGTCTGCCCCCTGGTGGTCAGTGTGTGTCATAGTGACCAGTCATTCCCAGTCTTTCTGCTGTTAGGGTCAATTTGCATATTACCCTTTTACTATAAAGGATAGAGGCCTGGTGCACAGGTGGGGGCCAGCTGGTTTGCCCTGAACGGTGTCCCAGATCAGGGTGGGGGTCCCGCCTGGGTGCCTGGCCAGCCTGGATGAGGGGCTGATGGCTGTTTGCAGCTGGTCACACCCCCTTCAGGGTGGAGGTCCCCCTGGGGTGCCTGGCCAGTCTGGGTGAGGGGCTGAGGGCCATTTTCAGGCTGGCAGGTGACTGAAGCTCCCAACCTCTCCTTTTTTTCTTTTTTTTTTATTCTGGGATTTATTTACCTTTTATGGCTGTCACTGAAACTGAGAGCCGGCTTTAGCTCTGAGGCTCGGCTCCAGCTCTGAGACCTCGGCTGCTGAAAGCAGGTATCTGGGTTTGTTTGGCTTCATAACCGTGTTTCTATAATTGAAACACTGTTACAGCTCCAACTCTGAGGCCCGGCTGGCTGAAAGCAGGTATCTGGGGTTTGTTCAGCTTCCATAATTGCAACATTGTTTCTTACAGTGCAGCTCAGAGGGCGGCAGCGGCAGGCGGGGAACCTTGGCTTCCTCCATCACTGGAGCAAGCAAGCCTCCTGTTCGCTGCAGCTGCCTGGCTGCTGGCCGCCATCTTGGTTGGCAGTTAATTTGCATATCTTGCTGATTAGCCAATGGGAAGGGTAGCGAAGTTATGGTTAATTACCATGTTTCCCTATTATTATATAGGATTATGAACTATATTCCCTGTGCTTTTTTCTCATGCCTATTTTGTAACTACCAATTAGTCCCAATGTCTTCTTAATGATTCATTTATACTCTGGAAATTACTTTTCCTTGTCTTGATGTATCTATCATAAAATAAATTACTTTATCCATTTGTATAATCAGTTAGTGCCATAATAATGCTGCATAACACAAAATCTCATACTCCTGGGGCTTAAGTCATCAAATACTTATTTTTCTTATTCAAGGGAGTTGGAGTTTTGCTGATCTCAGGAAGACTCCAGGCAGGCTTGGCTGGTCAGGCCTATTCGATGGGTCTCATTTGGGATTAAGCTTAAGGCAGCAGCCACCATATGCAAGAGCAAAGCAAAACTGTGAGTGCATATTTTAGATGTTTATTACATTCCATGGGTCAATGCAAGTCACACAACCAGCCCAGCCAGCATGGCTCAGTGGTTGAGCATCGACCTATGAACCAAGAGGTCACAGTTTGATTTCCCCATCAGGGTACATGCCAGGTTGCAGGCTTGATCCCCAATGTGGGGTGTGCAGGAGGCAGCTGATCAAAGATTCTCTTTCATCACTGACATTTCTATCTCTCTCTCCTTCTCCCTTCCTCTCTGAAATCAATAAAAAATATATTTTTTTAAAAAAAATCACATGGCCAAAGCCAACATTAAATGGGGCAGTAAAATACACTCTTCCCTCAATGGGAAAAGGGAGTGACTATGTGGTGAACAATAATCATGTCACACCAATTGATATTGAAAGTGAAAATTTTAAAAGAAGGAAGGGTATGGAAAAAAAACAACACATCACTATTTGTGACAATGTGGATGGACCTTGAGGGCATTATATTAAGTGAGATAAGTCAGACAGATAGAAGATATGTAATATCTTACATATGGAATCTAAAAAAGCGAGACTCATAAAAACAGAGAGTACAATGATAATTACCAGGGGCCGAGGGGTGGGGGAATTGGGGACAAGTTGTGTAAAGATACAAAGCTGTGACTAGTAAAGAAATAAGTTCTGGAGATCTAATGCACATTATATGATTATAGTCAACAATACTGTATTATAAATTTTAACCCCTAGGGTGCCAGGGAGTGTGATCGTGCTCCTCCTGTCTTTTGCCAAAAGTGCTGGGAGCACTATCAGAGCTTTGAAATGGCGTCCAGTTCTAAGCCTGCTTTTATTAGTGATGATGATATTGCTAAATATGTCAATGTAGTAAAGGTTTTCTTAAGTTTTTGAATATGTAAACTTCATTTACTTGCGATTCATAATTTTTTTCCTAAACTGCTGTAAAATCAGCAAAAATGCCTTGGCAATTTTAGCATAGTTCCTAGGATATTGGTTGGCACTCAAAGGGTTAAAGTTGCTATGAGATTAGATTTAATCACAAAAAAAAGAATGATAATTACATGATAGAAGGATTAGCTAATGTTAAGGCAGTAATCATACAGCAATATATAAGTATCAAACCAACATGTCGGCACACCTTAGACTTACACAATACTAACTGTACCTCAATTTAAAAAGGAAGAGTGTGGTTAACGGTTCTCATTGTAAAGAAGGTAGCCAGAAATTATACTTTAAGATTCATTTTTTTACTTAAAATGAACAAAGTCACACTTGACAAATACAGAGAGAAAACATAACGGGAACATGAGGCTATTCCCAAGGAGATCCATGGCAGTCCAGCATCTGGAGCTTCCAAAAGGGGAGTGGTAGGATCTCAAAAGGACACGTTTCATGGATATCATGAAAATAGTCTCATTGCTTCTCTCTCAAGGAATATGCTCCATTCAATAGTGTACTTCTGCCTTTAAATTAATATTTATTATAGCAAAGATCCATGCTCTTCAAGTAAATAGAGCCTGCCGAGCCATGGCGTGGCCTACTTTGTCTAGAGTTTGTATGTCAACCACAGGAACAACGTAGAACAGCAGCACATCCTTAGCCCCCCTCTCATTAAAAACTATTGGAAAGAAGCGGATAAAAGGATCGAGGAATCCCACATCCAGAAGCAAATGCATTGCGAAGGCTCTGATCATACTTTATAAATGGATTGGAAGTCCTAATTCTGTTTTAGCTTAGAAATCTGATTATCCTACAGCTTGTAAGAAATCAGCTTTAATCCTCTTTTAAATGTCATTCAACAGATTTGCTGCTGTACATGGGATGCAAATGAATTTTCCTCATCATATTCTTTCTAATTCATTTTCTTTCCACCAGACATTCTCAGAAATAATTTAAAACTGGACTCTGAAAGCTGTTCCAAACTTGAATAACCTATATTGGAAGCATATTGTCTCCCTAACCAGCAAATCACTCCTGAATCATTATTCCAAAGCAGATATCCTTGTTAATTTGCATAAAATTAAACAAATTTTTCCAACATATTATGTCTGCATCTAAGCTACTCTCTGTATATTTCAGTGTCAGCTTAAAATGAAATTTAAAAACCTCAGCATTGCCTACCCTATTTAAAAGAAATGAGATTTTCTTACTATTGTGTGATCCTAGCCATGATTGCAAGGGGTTGGCGTATATAACTCAAGTTTCGCTTTCTTCACATAAAGAAAAATAGTGCTAGCAATTACTCCTCAAACAGATCATGAGAAAAATAAACATTGAAGTCCTGGTTTCAGTCCCAGATCCCAAGATAACATGGGAAAACCTACATCTTCATAAATTAATTTGAGTTGGAAAACAAATAAAATTTTGCTGGTGTATTGATAATTAAGCCCTTTTAGGAGGCATAGTTGTTGAAATGTGCCTTAAGAAGTATAAGATATGTAATGTGTATGGTATAAAACTAAATCTATACTATTGGTTGAATAGATGATGTGGAGATTTAAGATAAAATTTACATAAATTTATCAATCATGTATGTACCTTCTAAGAAAGACTTGGGATGCCATAATTTGTATTTCTCTCTTTACTTAGATATAGACACTTATATAAGTGTTAAATGATTTGATTTGCTCTGCACCAATATTAATTGTGGACTTTTAAAAACGATCAATCTTGCCCTGGTTGGTGTGGCTCAGTTGGTTGGGCATTATGCTATGCACTGAAAGGTTGCTGGTTCAATTCCTGGTCAGGGCACATGCCAGGGTTGCTGGCTCAATCCCCAGTGGGAGGCATGCAGGAGGCAGCCAATTGATGTTGCACTCTCATTGATGTTTCTCTCTTCTCCCTTCCTCTCTCTAAAAATCAATAAACTATTCTTAAAAATAAAAGAAATAAAAAGAGCAAGCTTATCATTGATAGATCAATATGTTTAGAGCTATCCGAACATCATTTAGTAATTGTCATTGTCTTTTACCCCTAAAAATACATTTTTGAGCCATATATATAACATATATACATATGTATTCTAGGAATATGTTTATATTTATATTCATTATATATTATATATAGGATATAGATGTAAAATGTGTACCATGTGAAGTTAAAATGTGTGACTCCCACCCTAGCCAGTTTTGCTCAGTGGATAGAGCGCCGACCTGTGGACTGAGGAGTCCCAGGTTCTGTTCCGGTAGAGGGCACATGCACAGGTTGCAGGCTTGATCCCCAGTAGGGAGCATGCAGGAGGCAGCCAATCAATTATTCTCTCTCATCATTGATGTTTCTATTTCTCTCTCCCTCTCCCTTTCTCTTTGAAACCAGTAAAAAAATATTTTTTTAAAAAGGAAGAAATAAAACTACATTGGTAAATCTTTTGAGGGGAGGTAAATATTTTTTAAAAAAACGTGTGACTCCCAGTATTTTCATCCCATTCCTATATTTTAAGAATTCCTCACTATATAGGTCTTAGTACATCTGTGTCCTGGGGAGGAGGACTATAAAAATCTAGACACTTGCTTTTGTGGCCTCTCTTACAGCTAAGCAGGACACCCACTAGGATTGGCCAGTCAGAGACGGCTGCTCCAGGTTTGATTCAGGAACCAGTAAAACAAAACTCAGGAGTGGTAGAGGATCTTGCTGGAGGCAGTTCTAATGGTACAGTTATAATGGTCCAGTGCCCACCAAGTAGAGAAGCAGACATGCCCTCGCCATTTATGGCGGAGGTTTACACTTCTTTACCTTTCCTGTTCTCCAGGCCAAATTATCCAGGCTCCTGGCAATTCAGTGAGCCATTCAAAATCTTTTCAATAACTCCCCTTTCTGCATAATCAACTGAAATCAGTTTGGGTTGCTTGTAACAGTAAATCCTGACTAAGAAAAAGACAAGTATCACATGATCTCACTCATATGTGGAATCTAATGAATAAAATAAACAGACGAACAAAGTAGATCCAGAGACACGGAAGCATGGAACAGACTGTGGAACCTCAGCGGGAAGACGGAGGAGGGTGGGAAGAGATGAACCAGAGAACTTGTATGCTTCTATGCATAACCCATGGTCACTGACAGTGGGGTGCTACAGGCCTGGGGCGGGGGGTGGGGGCAGGCTGGAAGAGGTCATAGGTGGAGCAAGGGGACGTATGTAATACTTTCAACAATAAAGACTTTTAAAGTAAATGAATCCTGACTAGTGCACCATTCCATGAATGATGGAAACCTAGGTCTTCGCAGGTAAGATACCAAGTTATGAAATATGCTAGCTGTGGTGAATGGCAATCTTTGAGGGAACCATGGCATCCAATCTCTTAGTCAGAATTACCTTAATAAAATAGGAGTTGTTGGTCACTCTAAAATTAAACGAAATAAGTAATGGATAGCTTTCCCTTGACATGCTTCTTCCACCGTGACCTTTACCTATTGGCTCAATAGACAGCTTGGAGCCTGCCTACCTCTTCTATTCAATAATGAATGTAGATTTTAGGTTCTGAGTGTAGATTTAAGAGACTTAAAATACATTCCTAAAATTATATTCTATCTACCCACACATGTGATTGCTGCCCCAATCCCACCTCCCAAATAGACTGTAAAATTTTTATGCTAGTTAATCTCAACTAGCTTCCTATGAGATAAAAAGGATTATTTCCCACCCTTTGCTTCCTTCTCTATGCCCAGTAGGCTTCCCCTGTAGACCATAATTTGGGCTCTACAGCCATTTGTTTGTTTATTTGGATTGGTCAATGGATGGTAACTAGGATACAATATCTTTGGCAGGAGTTGTGTCTGACCTTGACCTCTGCTCTTTCTCAGAGAACTCTCCAAATGTCTCAGCTCTCACCAGTCTCGAATAACACCATTTCCTTGATTTCCCCCTTCAGCTCTAGCAGTGGTCTCCTACTGTTACTTTTTCTCTGGCCTCCTATATGGTTGTTCTCTGGATAACTTAACATCCTCTTTCTTTTAACCCTAGCCACATCATTAAAGTATCATCGCTTATTTCAACTAAGCTGAAGTCTCTTTCCTGCCTTCACCCTGTCTAATATGGTAGTCCAAAGACAGAGGCTGCATCTTGCTCCCAGCGATTAACAAAGTGTATAGCACACAACAAGTTCTCAGATGGGCCTGAACTCATGGTAACAGGAAAGCTCCCAAAGGTTCCCCCTTTGAACTATAAGTGTCTGGTTTTCAATGAACTCCCAAAAATCTATTTCACTGTAGCTCCTAGGATCATTCCCATTGTGTCTGGAACTATTGTGGTGCCATAAAGCAAGCAGACTGGCAGATCTGTGTATCTTAGACTAATCACTTAATTTCTCTAGTCCCCCACCCCTCTGTTGGTAATAAAGCTAACCTTAGAAGACTGAACTGATGATTTTTATAGGCTAAACTGCGGTACCAAAGAAATGTAAAAAACACAATGGTTTCAATGAGTGAGTAGTTTACTTCTCTTACACATAATAGTCCAAATAAAAAGTGGCTCACACCATCAGTCTAGAGCAGGTCTGTTCAGTGCGGTCATTCAGCAACCCATGTTCTTGCTATCTTGTTCTTGCCATTCACACATCGCCGAATATTTAGGTTGCTTCCATATCTTGGCTATTGTGAATAATGCTCAATAAACAAAGAACTATGGCTATCTCTTTGAGATAGTGATTTTATTTCCTTTGGATATATATACCCAGAAATAAAATTGCTGGATCATATAGTAGTTCTATTTTTACTTCTTTGAGGAATCTCCATACTGTTTTCCATAATTGCTGTAGCAATGGCTGTGTGTGTACTAGTATGTGTGCTGCTTAACAAGATTCTGAGGAAATGAAACACAAATAATCACAGATTCTGGAGTAAGATAGTTAGTTTTGAATCCTGGCTCCTGCCCTTACTGTACAGGTCACCTTGGACTAGCGACAACCTATATAAGCCAGTTTTTCTTTTCTTTTTTTTAAAATATATTTTTATTTATTTCAGAGAGGAAGGGAGAGGGAGTGAGAGATAGCAATATCAATGATGAGAGGGAATCATTGATTGGAATAAGCCAGTTTTTCATCTATGAATTATGGACAACAATAATGACTACCTCATAGAATTTTACTGATAAATAAAAACAACAATCCTATACAATAAAGAGCTAATATGCATATGGTCATCATGCCCTCATGCCATCACACTGTAATGGCTCAGACACTCAACACTGGGGAGAGAGGAATGGGGACCAGCCAGGCTGTGGCCCAAGAGAGGGACAAACTGCCCACCCCGCGGTCCTGGGCGCCTGTGGCTGCGGCCAGCCTGGGCAAAGCCAGCCTGGGTCATGGGTGCCTGAGACTGGCTGGAGGAGGGAATCCTGGGTCCCGGGTGAGGGGTGAGGCAGAGGCGGTTAGGAGTGATCAGGACAGCAGGGGAGAAATTAGGGCCAATTAGGCTGGTAGGGGAGCAGTTAGGGGTGATCAGGCAGGCAGGCAGGTGAGTGGTTAGGAGCCAGCGGTCCTGGATTGCTAGAGGCAGTCAGATATCCCCCAACAGGTTCCGGATTGGAGAGAGTGCAGGCCGGGCTGAGGGGACCCCCCCACACACACACGAATTTTGTGCACTGGGCCTATAGTATTTATATAAAGTAGTTAGCCCAGTATATGGAATATAGTATGTGTCAAATCAATTATTTTAAGAATTACATTTCTTGGGGGGTCAAGTAAGGAAAAGATAGGTCCATTTATTTCCCAAGAAAGGAAGGTTGGAGTGGAATACCATGATAGTCACCATCATGATCAGCTGTTGGACTTAATAGTTTAAAAGTAGTAGCATTGAACTTCATGAAGATAGCCATATTCTTTTGTTCACCTGAACCAAGGATGATAATAGAGACTTTAAATTCTCGAGTAGAGGGCATCCAAAGAAAGAGACACAAATGCACAAAAGTAGGAAGAAATAGAAGAGAAATGACCCCCTTGAACTACTTTTAAATTTTTCATGGAGAATATGACAAAATTCTAGCAATCACTTATCACTTCCTCCAAACTTTAATGTTTTTTGGAACATTATAGGATTTCTTGGACTAAACAAGAAATTAATAAGCTCTAAAGCAAGTGTCCTAGTCTACAAGGTAGAACTTTTTTCAGTTTGGGAAGTCATGCAGTATCACTTTCACAGCATTCTATTAGTTAAAAAGAATCAGTAAAGTCAGCCTAGATTCAAGAATAAGCAATACACACACACACACACACACACACACACACACACACTCACACACACACTTCTTGATGGAAAGCATGTAAAGGATTTCATGAACAAGTTTTAAGACCTTCACATTATGTATTGTTATATTCCTGAACTCGGGTGCTAAGTTTTTATGGATGTATACTGAGTCTGGGAATACACCACATATTTTGAAATCTATGACTACAGATTAAACATTATTTTTAAAAGGCTATTATATAGCACATAAATATTTTTAAAATTATTATTCATCCTTTACCCTAAATTCTCTTTACAGAGTTTGTAAATATGTATCAAATGTAACAGACAGAATATATTAGCAAAAAAACCATTTGTCATAGCAAGAACTTTCTCAAAATAATTGTTAAAAATACAAATTAGATGTAAATGTTATGTATTTTTGTAGACGACAGATGATATTAAATAGTCTTGTAGATAATTTTCCCAGAAAACTTCTCTCCCTAGAATTACCAGTGCATTTGAAATGATGTGTTTGTTAAAAAACAGAATCCTTGCCCTAACCGGTTTGACTCAGTGTATAGAGTGTTGGCCTGCGGACTGAGGGGTCCCAGGTTCGATTCCAGTCAAGGGCATGTACCTTGGTTGCAGGCACATCCCCAGTAGGAGGTGTGCAGGAGGCAGCTGATTGATGTTTCTCTCTCATTGATATTTCTAACTCTCTATCCCTCTCTCTTCCTCTCTTGTAAAAAATCAATAAAATATACTTTTAAAAAAACCCAACAGAATCCTTAAACCTAAAAGCTTGTATAATCAATTCTATGGTTCACATATTTTACTTTAGTTTTAAATATTTTTTATTGATTACAGAAAGAAGGGAGAGGGAGAGACAGATAGAAACATCAATGATCAGAATCACTGATTGGCTGCCTCCTGCACATCCCCTAGTGGCAATCGAGCAGCAACCCAGGCATGTGCCCTGACCGGGAATTGTACACTGGAACCGTTACCTCCTGGTTCATGGGTCGATGCTCAACCACTGAGCCACACTGACCAGGCTCTATTGGTCACTTATTTTCATTGTCAATATTGTAAGTAAGAGTTATTCACCTCAACTTTTCCAGATCCAGTCTAATTTCTGAGTCTATGCTACTCTGTTTGCTAGTTTACTTCAAAAGAAACTCAACTTACTGTTCAGTGACTAGAATATTATCCTTATTTAGGGAAGTCTTTAAATTGCACAGCTGGTCTGAAAATGATCAGGTTTGATATGATATGACCCGAACTTCTGCCCTAATGTAATCCTCTTATCCAGTTATCACCCAAGCAGTCCTGTGGGAAGTTCAGGTTTATGCTTTGAATGTATCATATCCTCTGTAGAGCAAAGAAAGCATGAGTTTCCTGAAAAGAAAAAAGCTCCATATGAAGAACAAAATGATAGCCATGTTCTAATATAAAAGTAGGGGATTTTTTTCTGTAAAGAAGAATTATAGGTTGAAAATGTGAATAAATTTTATAATTCTAGGACTATGATTTTTAATGGCACATATCAATGACTAGGCTATGACTGTGTTATATTAGAATGTTCCTCTTCACCAAGTCCAAGTAAACTAACCTACCACACTCTGCTACACGTCATGATGTCACATTTTGTTACCATATTTTGTCAATCGTTATAATTGGTTTTGTATTATTAATCAACTTTTTTCTTATATGCGAATACTGCTTCCTCAACTAGTTCCCCAAATACTGAAATCATGTTTTGATCACTTTCTAATGCCTTCTTCACTATCTAATAAAATAATGGATGTAAATATAATAGGTGCAACTGAAGAATCTCAGAGGGAAGGAGGGAGAGGGTGGGAAAAGATTAACCAAAGAACTTATAACCCATGGACACAGACAATAGGATTGTGAAGGCCTGAAGTGGGGAGGGATCCAGGTGGAGGGGGGAAATAGGGAGAAAAAGGAGGGGGTATCTGTAATACTATCAATAATAAAGATCATATATATATATATATATATATATATATATATATATAATGGGTGCTTACTGATTATTTAATTGCTTATTTTAAATTTAAATAAATTATTGAGAATTATTTTAAACCATCTAGAGAAGTGTAAAAACTAGCATTGAGTAGCAGAATCATTTTAATTTTGTATAATTAGTCTGTTCAAATTAAAATAAAACTCTGATGACAAATAAATTGTCATCATCCTGATTGACTACTAAGAAAGCAATGGTACTAAAAAAGCTTCTGCACAGCAAAAGAAACCATCATCAAAATGAAAAGGGAGCCCACTACATGGGAGAACATGTTTGCCAATGGTACATCTGATAAGGGGTTAATCTCCAAAATATATAAAGAACTCATACAACTCAGCAAAAGGAAGACAGACACTCCTCAGAAGGAAATAAGAATGATTCTGCAATTAAATCCTTTGAAGAATATATTCACTGTTTCCATATAGACAGCTTTTGAATGCAGTATGTAGGACAGCATATCCAACTGAAGTGCAAAAATCCTTTTTAAAAACACATTTTATTACCTTAAGATCAAATAGTAAATAATAGTAATAAATGCAGCTTGAGAAGGAAAAGCCACACTTCCATTTATTCTTTTTTGTGTGTTACCTTAAAAGAAGCTTTGATATTTTTACACATCAGTCAGCATCCCGCTCATTTTTGTGCTGGTGTGTTAACCTGCTCCCTCTGGACACTTGGGACATTAATATTATCCTCTGTAACAATCAGCAAAAGAAATAAAGCATTTACGCAAACACTGCAAATTAGATTAAACTGCAGTTCCAACGGAACCCTGTGACATACAGTTTCTTGCGAATTAAAGCCAAATGTACAAGCATTTAATGACTAATCCTTTTAGGTATTTTAATGCCCACATGAAGATTTATTGAGGAGACAGGGAAAGCGTATGCGGTTTTCCATGAGAGCCTGCCTGCGGGCGGAGGATTGAGCAGATTGGCTTTTTTTTTTTTTTTAATTAATATTTCAGTTCTTTGTGTTTTGGCGGGCAGGTTGCACGTGGCCCTGGTACTGAACGGACAGCTCCTTTCTCTTAGGCTGTGCGCTGGAGGCATACGGTCTATGAGGCAGTGCAGACGGTGGGCAGGGAGGAAAGAAAGAGTTCAAGGGCTGAGTCCCCTTCTTTCTTATGCCCCACACAATCATAGGCTTGCTTCCTCCAGAAATTAACCTCCTGATCTGTATCTGTAATCTGTAACTAGAAGCTTTCTCAGTTCAGCCACAAAGGGGGAGGAGAAAGCTGGTCAGTCCCTCCTCCCTCCCCTGGGCTTACTACAAACAACTTTTCTGATTCTAGGAGGAGACCTTTGAAGATAAAGGCAAGTTCACTTGCATTTTAGGAATCCCTCCTGCAGTGGTAAGATTCTAACTAATGAAATCTCTAGGATCACATTTGTTCTTAATGTTACTAAACCTTGTTGAATAAAGTAATATATGTGTGTACATACATATGTGTGTGTGTGTGTGTGTGTGTGTGTGTAGAGCTAGAAATACGTGTAAATATAAACAGCCTGATCAACCAACTTAAAATTATCAATGAGCTTGAAAAGTTTATTTTCTATTTAATCCAAGTACATATCTCTTTGAAACAAAGTCCAAACTTTGTTTAAAGTTCATCTTGGTAGAAAAAGATGTCAGTAACTATGAGTTATTGGTAATTACACATGGAATTCATTTGAAAATGTCATATAAATATAAATTGGAAAAATGAAAGGATCTTTTTGACAGTATGTTCAACATAAGTGTTGATATCCTCCGAATCTAGGTCCCCTAATAAAGTATATTAGGCATATATCAAAAGTCATACATTTATGTTAAGCTAAGACCTAGAACATGCATTTGTATTTACATTTCCTCCTTATGGTAAATATCATTATTGGTTCTTCATTTTCAGTTCTCCCCTTCCTCTGGGCATATGGAAAGATCACTCTCTCTCCCTGCCCTATAGTTAAGCAGAGACATGTAACTAGTTCTGGCTAATGTGTTTCTGGAACAAAGGATTTATTTCTTGTGCAAAACCCTTCAACCTGACCCCCCCAAAAACAAACAAACAAACAAACAAACAAAAAAAAAAAAACAACCTCCATCTTGTGCTAAAGCAGAGATAAAGATCTCATTAAATCCCTAAGCTTCCAGGGGGTAGGGGCTCTGGGGAGGTGTTCAAACCCACTTGGATTGTGTGCTTGATAACATAACAAACTTTTGTTGTGGTAAGCCACAGAGATTTTTAAATTGATTGTTGTCACAGTGCAGTATGTCCTAATCTGACTAATAAACTCCTTTATAAGAAAAAAAAGAGTAACCTGCTCATGATCAGAATTGTCATGGGACATTATATGCTGTTCAACAGAAATGAAACCGAAGCCACATAAGTAATTTTAAATTTTCTAGTATCAACATTTTAGAAAGAAACAGATGATTGCACATTTAATAATATATTCATTAATACATCAAAAATGTTATAAATATGATCAATAAAAATTATGAGATACTAGAGGCCCAGTGCACAAATTTGTGCACAGGTGGTGTCCCTCAGCCTGGCCTGTGATTGGGGTCAATCGAGGCCATGGGAGGTTGGCTGTGGGAGCACACTGACCACTAGGGGGAAGCTCCTGCATTGAGTATCTGCCCCCTGATGGTCAGTGCATGTCATAGCTACTGGTCGATGGGTTGTTCCAGTCATTCCGATCATTCAGAACAGTTGCATAGGCATATATATATATATATATATATATATATATATATATATATATATATATATTTTAGTGGCCCGGTGCATGAAATTCATGCATGGGGTGGGGGGGAGTCCCCTCATCCCAGCCTGCACCTTCTCCAATCCAGGATCCCTCTCACAATCCTGGACTGCTGGCTCCTAACTGCTTACCTGCCTGCCTGCCTGCCTGCCTGATTTCCCCTAACTGCTCCCCTGCAAGCCTGGTTGCCCCTAACTGCCTCTGCCTGCCGGCCTAATTGCCCCCGGCTGCCCCCGCCCTGCCAGCTTCACTTCAAATTGCCAGCCTTCTAGCCAAAGACCACCAAATGCACACCGATAGCTGAAAAAAAATTAGACTCATAACTTGCAGCAGTGAAGGACACCCATCATGGGGAGCCATGGAACATTTCAATAAACAGTGTGACAAAGGACTTGTTATAGGATTTGCACTTCGGCTGGATGATTTCAAGGATGGTACAAAAAGCAGAGGTTCACACTAGACTGAGTACCCTCAGAGAAAGTTTATCTCAGTATACTTTTTCTAGAGAGGAAATACTAAAGCTGAAGCTATAATCACTAAAGAAGCAGCATTTGGGAAAAGAATGTGTTTTGGTATTTTGTCTGTGTTCATGTTTTGTCTGTGTTCAGACCTGTTACAACATAGTCTTATTTTCGTCTTGGTCCATTATGGTCACAGATGGCACTGAGGATGTTTTGAGAGGTGGATGGTTTTCAACAGAAACTCAGATCTGACTGTCAGGCCAGCCTGCAGCAACACCATGGTCTAGCTCAGTGGTCGGCAAATGGCAGCTCGCGAGCCACATGCGGCTCTTTGGCCCCTTGAGTGTGGCTCTTCCACAAAATACCGACTTCTGCGCATGGGCTACGAAGTTTCAATCGCACTGTACGTGCGCGCCCGCACGTGATATTTTGTGGAAGAGCCACACTCAAGGGGCCAAAGAACCGCATGTGGCTCGTGAGCCGCAGTTTGCCGACCACTGGTCTAGCTGATAATACAAGTCCAAATCCTGGATGTCATGGGCCATTTCCTTTGTGCTTTGGTGTTTTGTTTTGTTTTGTTTCAAAGTGCTTATATTAGTCTGCTAAGGGCTACAGTAACAAAATATCACAGGCTGGATGGCTTACATAACAGCAGTTTTTTTCTTATAGTTGTTGAGGCCTGAAGTTGAGGTGTGGGCAGGTTTGGTTTCTCCAAAGGCCTCTCTTTTTGGCCTGCAGATGGCCACCTTCTTGCTATGTCCTCATATGGCCTATCCTCTGTGGATACATATTGCTTGTGCTTCTTCCTCCTCTTATAAGGACCAGCATTGTATTGGATTATGGCCCCACCCTTATGACCTCATCTAACCTTAATTCCTTCCTTAAAGGCCCCATATCCGAATACAGTTGCATTGGGGGTCAGGGCTTCAATATACAAATTTTGAGGAGACACAATTTAGTTCACAACAGTACTCAATCCCCACATGTTGCTAAGCATTTCTGCATAAAACAGCACAGGTATAGACAATCTGAAATTGATTGTGTCTATTTGCTAGAGACTCATATTGAGTGGAGATATTTCTCAGTGGAATAAAAAAGATTTTGTGAAGTTTCACTACTCAGAAAGGAGCTCTGGATTTTCTTTGGTCTCTCTTTTCATTATCTCCTTTCCCTGTAATGCAATGTACTGATATCATGGTAAAGAGTTCTTTAATTAGGTATTAAGATGGCCCAATTTTCTGCATTGGGGTGGAGTTGCATAAGCAGTTAAGTAAGTGAAACATCTCCCTGCCCTTTAGCAGTTTTTAATGTCCAGTCAATGAATCACTTCCTAAAAATACATTTTATGGTGTCAGAAGAACCCTAACTCTGTCATTCCAAGCCATCTAACTGGCACTCTTCCCAACCTAGTAAGAGTCATAACACAGCCTCTGTCTCATGTCAGATATTCTAACTTAGAGAGGAATAGGATGAACTTTCTATACCTATTTCCTAGTAGGCCAGTGGTCTTATTTAACTGTGGAAGTACGAATAGGTCTCATGTTCCCTGGAAAAACACAAATTTTTGAGTGTCCTTTGGTTTGCTGATTTTGAAAAAGGGGAAAAAACATTAGAGTGAACAATTTGAAATCCCAGACCTGTGTTTTTTTTAAAGATATATATTTTATTGATTTTTTTACAGAGAGGAAGGGAGAGGAATAGAGAGTTAAAAACATTGATCAACTGCTTCCTGCACACTCCCCACTGGGTATGTGACCACAACCAAGGTACATGCCCTTGACTGGAATCGAACCTGGGACCCTTCAGTCTGCAGGCTGATGCTCTATCCACTGAGCCAAACCGGTTAGGGCTCCCAGAGCTGTTTAAAGCGTGGGTTATTTCGGCTACCATCATCTATATGAGGATGGTAACCAAGCACGTTGTCAAAGTATACCATTTCTACATCTCAAGGATTTTGAATTTTGCTTTCACCTGTATCTGAGACACACTTGACTTTGTCCATGAATAGTACCTTTAAATGATGCCTCCCGAACATTCTGCATTACTATTCCTCCTCCACCGAAAGAGTCCAGGTAATTAATGGGAGAGCCTCCTCCTCTAAGTCCAAATTGAATGTACGAGGGCAGAACACCTACATGTGCTGAGTTTTGTCACCACGTAAATTTCAGCAATTCTATTAGAACACACTCCTAAAAGACTAATACTGTTTCAACGTATTTAACTAGCAAAAGAAACCCGTTCTCTTTACCTTCTAGCACATAAATACTTGAGAAGTAGTTAGTGTTCACTCATACAAAGAACCTTACACTGTATTATTTAGCAGAATGTCTGCATTCATTACAGATATGTCTAATATATGGTGCATATTTAATACATCACAGCCTATACGTGTTTTCAATGTCCTGTTCTAGAGAGAAGTCTCAATGCTAGAATTAGTTCCTAATTCCTCCTAAAAGGAGGACTTGAAAGATGTCATTTTTACATCTAAAAGATAGCAAAGCATAAATCCATACTGCCCCACTTCACAATACTTACAATGGATATTCCATGGCATGACTTACTTCCAGCCAAATTGGCAGGATACCTGCCGAAAGCCGGTCCATCCTTGCTGCTTGACACAGTCGCTGCAGGGAAGAAACATCTGCACAGCATATGTTTCAAGGGACCTGGCGTATATGGCATACTGTTCTTAATATGTTTGCTCCCCTTCTTAGAGCTATGTGTTTGAACCAAGATCACCTCTCTGAGAAAGGTTGTTTCCCCAGGTGGAATTTTTCCCTAAAGTTAGGGATTAACAGGATTAAGGAAGGGAATAAAACCCCTTAACTAAATGCCAGGCGGGTAATTAATCACTTTAACTACAAACAATCACTTAGGATAATCTCCTTCAGTTACTTCCTCATAGCTTAACAGAACAATAGAGTACTGACTTTGGAATGGAGATAACAAACGTCCTAACCTTTGGAATAGAATGGATAGGATTAAAATCAAATAGTATAAATACAGATGTAACAGGAGAAAAAAGGGAGAACTTCTCTATGCTGATCAACTGAACGCTGTCTCCATGTCATTCCTTCTTCGCCGACTCCGTCCACACCTTTGGGAACCCCTGGACCTGTTGGGGTTGGACCCCAACAGATACCCCTAAGGGGAAGAGACTCCAAGAGTCAATAGAGTGGGGTCTCTTTCATGGTCTCTTTCATGGTCAAGAGTCTCTTTCATGGCCATTTCTTCAGTAAAGATACTCTGTGTGAAGATAGAGAAAGCGAGTGAGTTGTTAAGAGCGGGAGAGGAAAGTGATGGAGAGAGGATTACCAAAGGGCAGGAGTGGTGAAATGCTGTTTCTGGGACTGAAACCTCCATCTTTTTCTGAGATTGTTGGGAGATAGAGAGGAGTGGGGGAGGTGGGGGGAGAGCGGTATCTATAGTTTCCCTTAAGGGTTTCATGACAGTGGAATAAAGAAGAAGCTTGAGCAAAAGATGTCCCCTTTAGAATCTAGACTGTAAAACACAGTCCTCTGACATGGAAATCAGTAGAAATGTCTACAATGAAGACAGATAAACCAGAAGTTAGTGTTGCAAAGGATTGGTCATGGAAGAGAAGCGATACTCTTCATCACTATTAGGGCTACAGACCCAATGAGAAGGCTTGGCCTGTGGGAGGAAGGTAATTTACAAAATAACTATTACCCTAGTAGTCATTTAAAAGCACATTATCAATTGCAAGTTGTTTCATATATATTTACCCCCATTTAATCCAACCTGGCTGTGAGAGAGAACAGAGTGGTTGAGTGACTTACCTGAAGTCACAAAGCCAATCAATGGCAGAATATGTGCATTCTTCACCATTAAAGATAAATCAAAAGAGGGAGATTCATCCTAGCAATTATCTGATGCCCATATGGTGCCTATATCCAGAACTCACTTCGAAAGAGGGTTCTAAGTGAAAAACAGCAGAAAAAAAATTAATGGAATGTCCAGTTGGGTAAGATGTGTAATTAAGCAGAACTGGTACAAATTTCTGGACAATATCCCCGAGTATTCCAGACAGCAGAGAAATTGAAAGAAACAAAGGAATAAGGTAAATAGGGATGGACCAGGAGTTTCAAAACAAAACTATTCAAGGGTAAGTAAAAGACAGCCATGAGGTCTAAACAGCAGGCACAGAGCGAGGAGATTCGGCAAGGTTACATAATGAAGTCAAGAAAGTGTAAAGGCAAACACTAGCACAGCCCAGTTGAAGAATGAAAGGGCGATTGCACCAGAGATTAAGATAAATAAAATTATAAGGCATTGTTCCAGTACATAAGGAAGGAGAAGGTCAATGGAAAAATAAACAGAACCTCTGAGAGGCTGCTGGGGTAATTGACATTAGAGGCAGACACAGCTCTTTCACTTAAAAAAAAAATAACACACACGCACACAAAGTAACTGGAGGACTTGGTTGCCACAATGCTCCACAAGGCTGCTATCCGGGAGAAGTGCAGGGGCTTGGGGTTGACAACAAGACAGATTCACAGGGTGGTTAGAAGATAAGGGAGGAGATCAGAACTTGAAATACTGCAGATGGGCAAGCATCTCCCCCACCCCACCCCCACCCCCACCCCCATGTCACTGAGAAGATTTCCAGAATATTGAGGCAAAAGTGAGATAAATCTTTGGAAAGTAAAAGGGAGGGAGCTAAAACAGAACAGACTCTCAGGAAGGCATGTGTGTGTGTGGGGGGGGGGGGGGGGATACAGTAGGAGTGAGAGAAGGAGGGAGGGAGGGGAGAAGAGAGAGAGAGAGAAGAAATGAAATTCAAAATTTAAAAGACCAAAATGTTAATTAAGCCAGGAGGAAATAGTAATTAGCCATTTAAGAAATGGAATTTGAGCCCCCCTGGGTGTGGGTCAATGGTTGAGTCTTGACCTATGATCCAGTAGGTCATGGTTTGATTTCCTGTCAGGGCACATGCCCAGGTTGTGGGCTCCATTCTCAGTAAGGGGAGTGCAAGAGACAGCCGATCAATGATTCTCACTCATCGTTGATGTTTCTATCTCTCCCTTCCTCTGTAAAATCAATTAGATAGATAGATATAGATATAGATATAGATATAGATGTAGATATATAGATACAGTATAGATTTTTTTTAAATATATTTTATTGATTTTTCACAGAGAGGAAGGGAGAGAGATAGAAAGTTAGAAACATCGATGAGAGAGAAACATCGATCAGCTGCCTCCTGCACATCTCCCACTGGGGATGCGCCCGCAACCCAGGTACATGCCCTTGACTGGAATCGAACCTGGGACCCTTCAGTCCGCAGGCCGACGCTCTATCCACTGAGCCAAACCGGCTTCGGCAGATTTTTTTTTTAAAAGGAAGAAATTGAATTTGAGTTCTGGGAGGAAGACCGAGCTGTCCATTCCCTGGGTCCTGAAGGAGAGGCTTTGGAATGAATGGATGCAGGCATCTGAGTTCTGGCTCCAGTCTTGTCACTGCTTAGTCATGTGACGTTACACCTTACCTTTCAGTAAAGGGTAGGATCTCATGGCCTCTGAAGTCTTGCCCAGCCCTATTTACATTGGTGCCATCTGTCCAAGGGCCAGGAAAATGAGCCCTAGAGAGGCAAGGATGCCCTAATAAGGCCTCTTCTTTGGTTGCCTCCTTAACAACACCCTTCTTCCAAATACTTCCCTCTGGTCCAGGCTGATGTATGTACACAACATATACACAATCTCTTAAACCTCACAACAGCCAAAGGAGCTGTTAGTACTATTTTTCCCTTTTTATAAGTGAAATCCAGTAGAATCAGGATTGAAGCGCAGGACCTGTGGATCTAGATTCAGCCTAACAATTAATCTCAGTTTCTGTGGGGTCCCGGAGGCCAGCACCGGATCTACAAAGTGACAGCCGCCCAGGCCAGGCTGGGAGCTGGCGCAGGAGACTGGTGGCCCCTCTGGTCCCCCTGAGGCCTGGCGCGGGGTGCATGCTGCAGCCTCCAAAGATCCAATCCGTGAGGGGCGGCTGAAGCACTGACTACAGGGCTGGGGGGATAGAGTCGGAGAGCAACCAGCCAGAGGAGGAGGGACAAGCTCTGAACACCCACCCCCTCACCCCCGGCCACCCCCTCCCCGCACGCAGTCAGTCACCAGAAAAGAGAGGGATACGATCAGGGAAGCCGCGGGAGTCAGAAAAGTTCCGCTCAAGGCAAATCCCTTACTGCAAAAGAAACCTATTGGGCCTCCATGTGTGTACTTCCTGTTAGGCTTCTGGAGAGGAATGGAGACGTGGGATAAACGGAGGACAAGTTACTAGTATATGTAGCAGCAGAGGCCAGGAGCTGTCCTAGGAAAAAAAAAACAAAAACCCTTTTTGAATTTGAAGCCCAAATTACCGATTTCAAAGCCCTACATGACCTTAGCAATCACTCATATTTCTTTGCACCTCACTTTCACAAGCATTTCTGTGACCCCGTTTGCACTAATACCTACCTCGTGCCAATATTAATACGTACTACACCTACCACATAATGCATACCTCGTAGGGTTGTTGGAAGGGCACATTGCTTGTAAAGAGGCCTGGCGCGTGTAAGTGCTCCTTAAGTGTTAGCTGTTGCTGGCTTCGCTGTTACCAGTATTTTGGCCCTCTAATCACACAGTCCTCCCTACTTGAGTCATGGGGAGGAGTGTTGTCCGGAGCAAATGAGCCAATACGTGAAAAAGTGCCCAGCAACCCAAGGCTGCATATAGGATCGGAATGCCCACAAGTGAACTTCCCGAAGCCTCTCGCGCGGCCCTTCTGGAGCGCACGCGTGTCTTAGCTAAAGGAGGCAAGTATCCCTTGGGAGGGCAAGACCTTAGCCAAAGGGACGGCTTCCCGCCGCAGAAAGCACAGCCGGCGGAGAGAACACTCGGACGCCCCGCCTCCTGGGCTCGGGGTGAGCCCCCTCCCAAGCCCAAGCCCGAGGCTGGCGAGGCTGCGGTGCTGGCGCCCGGGGCGGGGGGAGAGGGTGGGCGAGTGCGCGCCCTGCCAGCCTCCAACGCCACAGCTGTTGCAGGCGGGCGAGGAGTCTGTCTTCTCAGATGAGGGCCTCAGCTCCAGGTTCTACTGTTATCAAAGAGAAATCTTAAGACAAGAGAGTTCTTCCATTTAATTTTCCACTAATATGTTCGCAAGGCTTCTTAATTGCTTGCAAATGCATTTTCTCTGTACGATTATGGAATCCGTGTTGCCTGTCGGCCCGCAAGGCTAAGACAGTATACAGATCCTGTATTAGGCTTTTGACAAACAGCCCAGAGGGAGAGATAGGGTCATGCAAGAGGTTAAAAAAAAAAAAAAAAGGATTGGGGTGGGGGGAGGTGGAGAAAGGAATTTTAAAAATCAATGGCAACACTTAAACTGAAATGACTGGAGTGTCTGTCAGAAATGTAAATTTTTCTCTAAATATCCCAAAGCTCTTTTAAAGAGTGGTCTTCCATTTTTCCTTTTGCAATTTAGTAACGTTTTATGCGAAGTGGCCTTTCTGTTGATGAAGGTGGACTGGGAGCTGGGGGTGGATTACCTAGAAGAAGGCAGATGGAAAAATGACCCAAATCATAATTGGAAAGGAGAGTGGATGGGCCTTCAGAAAGACAGAGGCAGCATCAGAGAGGGCTAATCCGAGTAAGAAAGGCAAGCATTCATTTGGGGTGAGAAGGGGATCTGACCCGGGTACTTGTGCATGAACACCTAGGCTGCCATGCCTTTTCTCTTCAACTATTACACTCCTTTAGCTGGGTCAAGTTTTAGATTCCTGACTCCTGCCCAGCATTTTCCTGGTGTTTGAAGAGCTCTTCTTTCTCCACTTTGCCTAATGAGTAAAAAAAAATGAATGAAGCTCTAGCCGGTTTGGCTCAGTGGATAGAGCGTTGGCTTGAAGGGTCAACTGTAGACTGAAGGGTCCCCAGTTCAATTCTGGTCAGGGGCACATGACCAGTTGTGGACTTGATCCCCAGTAGGGGGGTGCATGCGGCAGCTGATCAATGATTCTCTCTCATCATTGATATTTCTATCTCTCTCTCCCTCTCCCTTCCTGTCTGAAATCAATAAATATATTTTTTTTAAAAAAATGAATG
Source organism: Myotis nattereri (assembly GCF_964212035.1). Classification (NCBI taxonomy): domain Eukaryota; kingdom Metazoa; phylum Chordata; class Mammalia; order Chiroptera; family Vespertilionidae; genus Myotis; species Myotis nattereri. Next base: position 21,522,236 of record NC_138081.1, read on the forward strand.
AACCAGGGGTTGGGATACTGTGTAGCGGACCCAACCTATTTGCCTTTCCACTGCCTGAAGGATTGCCCCGACTCACCCACCCACAGCAGCAAGAACAGGAAGAGGTTAGGAGAAGCACACCAGAGTAGGTCCTTGGATAAGAAGACCTTTCCAAAGTGACTGTGGGACGAGGGCCCTGAGAGCTCCCTGTGTGGTTGGCTCTTGGAGGCTCCAGGCTGAGCTTGTCTTAGAAGCCCATCCAGGGCGGAGGCCTCAGAGGCCAGGAGATTCACAGAGTGGTGTAAGGGTGCCTGCGGGCAATAGAACCAGAACACCACTAAGAGAGGAAACAACATCCACTGGCTTCCTTTGAATTCTCTAAAGGTATCTTTGCTCTCCCTGTGTGTCCCAAATAAGCCGTGGGAAGGCAGAGGCTTGGGGCAGAGGCTTGGGAGCCTTAGGATAGGAACTGATGTTCAGATCTACAACTCCTGTTTTGCTTTGTGGCAAGAACATCTTCCGAATAGTGGATCTCCGGTGCTCCACTGTTCTCCCATACAAAGCCGGGGTCTTTGCAGTCAGGAACATTGTCTCCTATTGTGCAAACTCACGTCTGGTTAGGGAACTGCGTGCCCCACTGGAGCAGAGCACACAACAATTCGCTCTTAGACAATATACGCACGTGCTCTCTTTGAGCCATAAGCTTAATGGATTCAACCTCATCTCTAGCTTCCTCTAAAGAGGAAGGAAGATAGAAAGGAAGCAAGGGAGGGCGCGGGGGAGGGAAGAGAAGAAGGAAAAAAGAAAGGTAAAAGGGGAGGACGGAAGACACTCTGCTAGATCAATGTATGTGAATATGTCTTAAGGAACTATTTTTGTTTGAAAATGCCCAAAAAAGTACAATCCTTAACTACTCCACTTCACTTAGTATTAGACCATTTTGTGGGAAACATCTATTCAGGCTACATATAAACAAATCAATCCATTTGGAGAAGAAAATGATATTCCAAGTAGGAATAAGGAGGAGAGGGAGAAATATATGTTTACTAAAACTAGGGACCAGCACTTGTTTGCTGGTAATTGTCCACCAGCCTCAAGCATGCAGTGGTAACAGACCCTTTCAGTGCAGACGTTTCAGATTGGATAAAAACTGGGTTTTGTACAGGATCAGCCTAGGAGCTCAAGAAGGGACCTGAGCTTCCCACACCAGCGGCTGAACTGTAGGAAACAATTCAGAAACTCTCTTCTCTAGCTCTGGATCATAACCAAAACAGTCATGATAGATACAAAGACTTCTCTGCAGTTTCCTAAGCCAAGCTCGGTAGAACAATCCCTCCTGGAGTGTGGCTCCTGGGACCAAAAGGAGAAACAGACGCCCTGGGTGTGAAGGGAGGCCCTCTCCAGGGTGCGGGGCTGGCAAGGTCACTCCCTTTTACGACCTATCTCGAGTGGGCGGGCGCCTTTCTGGCCTGGGGCTTAGGCTGGGAAGCTCACTGCGGGTTTCCCCGAGGGAGGGAGCCCCAGGCGATTGTCACCAGCCTCCCACTCGCCTAGGCCAGTTAATTCAATTACTCCGCCCGCTGGAGAATGTGTGGCCAATCGCGCTCCGAAAGGGGCAAAGCAGAGAAAGAGAAATTAGCCTTTGGGCCAAGCAGGATGGCACTTATTAATTGCTCTGGACTATTAATTGGATGGGAAGGGGAGACGGTGGGGGAGTAGGGGGACTGTCTGTCAGAAACAAATCCCGCGCGCACAAGCACAACACGCGCACACACACACAGACACCCAAGCACACTACACACCTGCTTCCATGAGTTTCTTTAGAGAAGGGGCGCGCTGAGCAACCTTAGAGCAGATGGAAGGGAGTGCTGACCAGTATGTGCATATGGCGCGGATGCTTTCCCCAACTTCTCTTTCAGGGACAAACAGATTTTTCTGTTGTTGCTGTTGGGATGAGGCGACAGGGAGCAGTTGGCCAAATGGAGTTTCCTTACAGTTCAGCCTCTGGTGTGGGAAGCTGGGACACCAGGGTGGGAGCAGAGGTGCTTCCCCAAAGGAGACGTGGTGCCCTGGCAAAGTAGATCCCTACATTTCAAAAGATGCACTTTACCCTCCCTGCTTCACCTCCTCTAAATACAAGTTTTTCTCCTTATGCATTATCTTTAGTTTCCTCTAATTCCTGGGGATGGGGCGGGGGGAGAAGCACAGTTAAAGGCAGCCCTGGACGCCTCTTATCTTGGTACCTAGAAGTGAGTCGGGAAAACAGGGTTGGACTAGGGAGTGGAATGGAGAGATACCATTGCCAGTTCTTTGGTGATGTCCTGAGGTATGCAGAGGAGACAACCAGAGGTCATTGGGTGGCTATACTCAGCGCCAGGCCCGAGCTCATTACCGAGAGTATCAGAAGCTCAGGGACTGCGTGTGCCTGTCCTCCTGGACAGGGAGAAATACCGGGCCAAATGCGCGGGGACTGCAGACAGAGCAGGCGGTCACGACGTCCTGAGCCTCCCGGTTCTTCCCAGGGGAGAGGATTTTGCGGCTGCCTCCTGGACCTTAGCCGAGGCAAAAAGGTCCCTTTGCCTTCAATGAAGATGTATCTGACAGCAGGGGAGTTGGGGGAGGGGTCATCCTTTCCATTTGAGTTGGACTAACTGGGAGACCAACATCATCCACCCAAAAAAGCCCGTCTGGCAATTCCCAAGATAACCTGCGGGCCCCACACATTCTGCGGGAGGTTTGTTTCTTCAAGGGGCGGGGGGGGGGGGGGGGGGGGGAGGTGTTCTGGATAAAGTCAGTGGGGAAGGTGGGAAATCCCAGCTCCCACAGACGATATTTATGAGTAGAATATAGAGGCCTCACCCAATCCTGGCAAACAAAAGATTTCGCTGCAAGCATTTTGGGATTCAGCCCCTCAGTGCCAACTGCACTCATCCTACCCCTCCCACTTAAAGATCAAGTTAGGCATCCTTCCTTTCATCTTCATCGGGCTCTCTGTCTCCTGACTTCATTCGACCAAAATATGGAATTTCAAGAAGTTGGGGGTGGGGGCGCGTGCGCACCTTGGAAAAGGAGAGCAAGTGTTGGCTGCTGACCCTTGTGCAGGGCCGAAGCATCACGGATCTCCACTTCAGACAGTGCATTTCAATTCTTGTCGTGTGCCTTTGTCCATTTATATAAAGCAGAGAGTGCTGAGTGACAGCCCCACTTAGCCTGCATGAGCAGATCCTAATAAACCCTCCCAAACCCCAACCTAAAAAAAAAAAAAGAAAAGAAAAAGAAAACCACATGCCTGTTTGCCTGCGGCTTATGATTAAGACACCTTCTCAGCTTAAACACTTAAAAGCTAACCAAATGAAATGGCAATTAAGACTAAATTACCCCTTCTATCTCTGGGATGACTCTGCGGGGCCAGCCAGTTCTTATGAGGCAGAGGAGTCTGGAGAGAGGACCTTGCACAGCCTCAGTATTGCCGGCATGTAGCCACCGATACCCCCTCCAGGCGCTAGACAGCTTGGAGCAAGAAGCCACATTTTGAATGAAGTAAAGCTCAAATACTCCTTGAAGGTCGAGAAACCCACGGCAGAGCTAGAGACAGTTGTGTGCTCCCCCCTCTTTGTAAAATATAACTTTCAAACATTTAAGGGTTATTTGGGGTAATGGTGTTCCAATACCTGGTGCCCCTGCTCCATGGCCCACCCCCACTCCTCACCCAGCAATGTTTCCCAAAGGGAAGGGACACCCACAAAAGAGGGGGAAAGTGGGCAGAGTTGGGGTTTGAAAGACATTTTACCTACATGTGGAATCTTGTCACAAGTCTTTATTCTCTTGTATTTTTCCCAAATATATTGCCAATTACAATGTTGCTTTATGATGGGAATGTGGGATTGTCCATCATGGTTATTTATTTTAAAAGCAGCAGAAAGTGTAAGCCACCGCCGGGTGTTTCCTTCCAAAAGAGTAGAAAGAACCCAAATTCAATATAAATATGGGAAGAGCAGTATTGTTTCCACTTGTGTAAAAGCAGAAACCCCAATCTGGATGAAATTGATTCGGGTGCTTGTTGCAAAAACACCAGCTTCCAGCATCCAGGGAGTGGAACCAATAGGAATGAACACTTACTCGTGTAAAAGGAAGCTTTAATTAATATATGTTTCTATCTCTAATGTACACGTATGGGGGCTAGGTCTTTATCTTGACAATAAAATGTGTGCAAATTCTCTCTGCAGCGACGAGTCCCCACCTCAGTCGGTATAGAAAAGCGTGATAAAGGTTGGAAAAAATGGATAAAAATGTTGAAAGAACCTCCAGTTCCTTATTAGGCGAAGATACAATATTTATTCCTTGTCTCCTGGGATAAATCTCTTCTGCCTATTGTCCTCCCAGTTCGCAGTGCTGATGCTTAATTTTCAAAACTTCTATATTACCAAGGGACCTACGACATCAGCCAAAGAAATACTCAGCAAGTACAAAATCTGTTCCAGGGAGCTGCTTTTGTGCAGAGGGAAAAATTTGTTCATACAGGTTTTTAAGTGGGTACGAGGCAAGGAGCTATCTGATCCGGGCAAAGCCATTACAATTTAGATCTCTATCTATAGAACATTTTTTTTTCCTTTAAAAAAAATTGGAAAATACAAGAAGTTTGGATTTTTTTTTTCCCCGATTCTTTTTTTGGAGGGGGAAATTGCATCGTAAGCTTTCGGAGAAACCCAACATGTCAACTACCTTTCCGGGACTAGTCCACGATGCCGAGGTATTATTACTTTTTTTTTTTTTTTGAGCGCGCGTGTGTGTGGCGGCAGTGGCGGCGCGGCGGTGGCAGCTTCCCCTGTCTCTAATCTATGTTGGACCGTTACGTTTAATTATAATCTGGCTTTCGGGAGAAGTTAAGGAAGGAAAGGGGAGAAAGTTCGTTATGACATCTGTCGCCAGGAAGGGCAACTGTGCCCCGCTAAGAAATAGTTGCCATAATGAGGGGGACAACATAATCCTAATAATAAAGAAAGGGAGGAGGTGGTGTGGAGAAAGAGATAGATACGGAAAGAAGATACTCAAGAAGGCAAAGTAAAGAGATTGATGGGGGGAGCCGGTAGGTGGACAAGGAGGGGGGGGGTGCAGCTCGCCCCTTTTGGAATGGGCTTATTCTAAGAAAGTGAAGCAGAAAGGGGGTTCGGATGCTTTGCCCCAACTGGTTACGGAAATGAGCAAGGGGAACGATGGGCACCGATTTTTTTAAATACACGGACCATGCTTTGGAACAGCTCTGGCCAGACATTCCGGCCTGGACCGCGGCGGGATCTCGGGGTTGGGACGCGGCCGGAGGGGAGAGGCGCTCTGAGCCGGCGGACGCTCATTCTGCTCCCCTGGCTCCCCAAGCCAGTGGCAAACCTGGCTCCCGCAGCCCAGCTCCCTGCGCGAGTGGGGCAGGGGCTGTGTGTGTGTGTGTGTGTGTGTGTGTGTGTGGTGTCACCGCACCTATATAGGGTGGGGGATTTTTTTTCCCCTCTCCTGACTGTGAGGACGGGGCCGCCCACCCCCAGTCCGCCTGCTCGCGAAGGCTTCCTGGCAAAGGCGCTGAACCCGGGCGGCGGCGGCTCGGGCCGAGCCGTGCGCGCTCGCTCTCCTTGGAGAGCCCGGGAACGCTCCTGGCTCCGGGAGAGCGGCGCCTCCGTGGCACAATGACAAACCTCAAGTTTTTCTGCTCTCCCTTTTCCCCCTCTTCCTTCCAGATACGTCACGACGGATCAAACAGCTACCGTTTGATGCAGCTTGGCTGTCTGGAGTCCGTAGCCAATTCCACTGTCGCCTATTCCTCCTCCTCTCCTTTAACTTACTCCACCACTGGCACCGAGTTCGCGTCCCCCTACTTCTCCACTAACCACCAGTACACCCCGCTCCACCACCAGTCCTTCCATTACGAATTTCAGCACAGCCACCCGGCCGTCACCCCCGACGCCTACTCTCTGAACTCGCTCCACCATTCGCAACAGTACTACCAGCAGATCCACCACGGGGAGCCCACCGACTTTATTAACCTGCACAATGCGCGGGCGCTCAAGTCGTCCTGCCTGGACGAGCAGAGGCGGGAGCTGGGCTGCCTCGATGCCTACCGCCGCCACGACCTGTCCCTCATGAGTCATGGCTCTCAGTATGGAATGCACCCAGATCAAAGACTCCTGCCAGGGCCCAGCCTGGGGCTGGCCGCCGCGGGAGCGGACGACTTGCAGGTAAATAAGCATGCAGTGGATTTGCCTGGCCCTCCCCTCTTCGCCCTCCCCCTCCCGCCCAGTCGATGCTCCGACTGTAAGCCGGCTCTCCAACTCTCTCTCTCTCTCTCTCTCTCTCTCTCTCTCTCTCTCTCTCTCTCTCCACACACACACACACACACACACACACACACACACACACAGCACTTATGGAAAGTTATCAAAACAATTAGAGGAGGCGTGTGCCATCCGGTTCCTCTCTTTGGATCAAGGCATTTCACCTGCACGCTCCGGAGTCCGGCTAGCGGCGGCCCCCACTTTCCGTAGGTCTGCAAGGAAGTCTTTTGTGAATCCACAGTTCTGCCCCTGAGGGGATGGGGCAGGGGAGATCTGGGAGGCTGGGGTTGAGACTCCTGGACTTAGAGTAAGACCCGATAAGTTGATGACCCATCCTAACCTCAGTCTGGCGCTTTGCTGGGTCTCAGGTGTTTGTCCTGGACTGAGCTGTGGGGAGCTTACTATGAATTGGGGGAGCTGGTTTGTTCTGGAGACATTGTTGGGACCCTGAGCTCTAGCAGAAGTTTCACCAAAGATACTAGATTAATGTGGAGAGCAAAGAATCACAAATGAAAAACTCAAAAGTGTGCCCCAATGAAAGAATCTGCACAAGGCAGTTCGCCGGGGTGTCGGGTTGAGCCTAATTTCTTTGCCTGAAGCCCACCCAATCCCATCACCCCTTTGGTTTACAACTTTATTTTTCTTCTCCAACCCATTAACTTATGTAAGATGCAACTGCTTAAGAAGAAGGAAATGAGGAAATAGAGAGAAAGAGAGAAAAGACATAAGGAGAAAGAAAGGAGAAAAGAAAGAGAGAGAGGAAAAACAAAAAGGTGAAAGAGAGCGGGAGGGAGGGAGAAAAGAAGGGAGGGAGGGAGTGAGAAAGGAAGGAAATCAGATACTGTGGAGGCCATCACTCAATTAGATATCTCCTACTTTCTTAATGCATTTTTTGTGTATTCTTTCCAACAATAGAATTTATAATTATATAAACATATCGTCACAGCCTCGTTTCAAACAAATAAGCCCACGCATGTCCAAAAAAGAACCCAGGAAACATGAATTTGTAACTTCTTTTGCCTGAAGGTGCAGCTAGTTCTATCTGTGAGTCCCTACTTTTTCAGCCTGCACAACGCTGGCCAGCTTTTCCACAGCCGCCACAATGCAAGGCGAGATACTGGAAGAGCCCAAGTTGGAGACGGCAGAGAACCCTTGTTGCGCACGGAAAATCTTTCCCCCTCATTTACCTCCAAGCAAAAGATCATTTTAACATTAAAGTGAAAGCCCTTACAATCCCAGCAAAGAGTCATAGCCACAAGATCGGCACACAAGAAAAAAGATTTGGCTTCATAAACCTTGACTTTCTACATTTGTATTCACAAAATAATTTTATACGCTCAGGGCATTTTTACATTTTTCACAAGGATCCCCTTATGTCTCCAGGGGGAAAGAAATCTGCCATTCAATGCTTTGCTCAACTAAAACCTATTTACTCTTTTTAATAGCCACGTCTGCTGCTGATTTTTTTGTATCTGTACAAATTTTTTTTCTGTGCGAGGCACAAAGCGGGGCATTTTTCAAAAGAGAGGATTAGAACATTTGCAAGCACCAGACAAAGAAAGACTCCCGTGCAAAAGGACACCGTAGTTTATCCAATTTTCGACTTAGTGCCATCCAACTGGCCATTTATGCAATGTCATCTGACCAAACAACGTTTTACTTATGGGGGGGGGGGAGTTTGTTAAGTGGAGAGACCAAGATTCGTTTCTTCTAAGAAAGTAAACATCTTAGCGGTACGCCCGAGAGTGGGAGAGAAAGGCTTCACTCTCAGGGAGAGCTTTGTGGCCTTTTACCTGCCTCACTTCAGATATTTTGAACCTTTTTTCCCCCCAGCCTATGTGGGTTTTTTAAATTATCTTTAATCTTCTTTTTTCCATTTATTACTCCTACTGAGGGAATATTCATACTGAGAGAAACGCTCCCAGATATTAGAAGAAATTGAGGAGTGTGGTATACGGTCTATTTATATATCGATGCCTATAGATAAACATATATATCATTTTATATATGAGTACATATGAAGCAAGTGGTAAATCTGGCAAGCCATTTTTTTCCGCTCCTCCTGGACTTAGCAGAATGAAAAAGAAAGAAAAAAAGTCATAGCTACTTTTAAAACGAGAACTGGGGAGGGGATGTGTGGGAGAAACCCCGTCTCTCTCCTTTTATTTCTTTCTTTTTAAAACATTCATCAGCATATGCCTCATTTCAAATGCAACAAATGTAAATATGCTTTTCCCTGCACAGAATTTTAAGTGAAAGTCCAATGGTTTGGAGGGCGGTCTAAGTCTGCCTAACAGATGCAAACAGTCTTGTGGCTTCAGTTCCATCTTTGAGTCCCCTAAAAAGATTTGCTATGGCCAACAAAGGAAACTGTCACACCTTTTCCCATCACTGCTTTAATTTATGCTCAGTTTCCAAGGTTTTTTTTTCCATATTGATTTGATAATCACTTTAAGGCAGAACAGTTCAAATAAGAAAGAGCTCGTGAACTGGTTGAAAAGGGGGCTCTTACAGGCCCGCCTCAATATGGTGAAAATGGGGAAGCGAAAGGGAGCCAGGGCTGTAAAGGTTGTTTTGTAAAGTGGGTTTTTATTATGCACCGACTCTCTCCGCATTTACTTAACTCTTCACGGGCTGTTGGGTAGGTTAACACCCTTCAAGGCCTCTTTCATGTCCAATACCTCGTTTGTTTGTAAAGGAAAATGAGCCTTTAACACATTTGGACTCAGGGAGGGGGAGGAAGACACATAGAGAGAAATTTTTATTTTTCTTAATCAAAAATCAGCAAACCCTTTCCTCCTTCCCAGTTCAAATGACCCCCAAATCCATTAGGCTCCTGAAGATCTACAGTGAGTGAACCTGAAGGTGTTTCCTCTATAAGACCCATTTTGGGTAGCATTATAGGATGCTCCTCCAACTGGGGTAAAGCAGAACTTTCATTAGTTAACTTAAATCCCCCACTTGAAATGACTCCTCTGAGCTCCCAAGAAATCCACAGTGCCAAACTTGACACATTTGGTGTAATTTACTTCATGCAGAAACTGCCATGGAGACTGTAATATGTGCCTTGATGGGGACTCAAAGGGTTTCTCATTCTCTTATGCCAAGATGAAAGGCACTCAGGCCCTTTGAAGTGTAATATTTCATGGTGCTGTAAAATGCATACCTTAAGATTTATACAACTTTTAGATTGTGGTTTTCTGGCAAATTTTTCCCCCTTATTATGCATGCTGCCAAACTTGCTGTAGCTCAATGGTTGTGTTAAATGTCTATGATCAGGTTATGTGGATATGAGGTTCAGGGACAGGACAGATTGAAAAACTTAACTCATATGGTCATACTTATTAATATCTATTTGAGTGATTTTATGTATTTTCCTTTTATTAAGGGCTCCGTGGAAGCCCAGTGTGGGCTTGTTCTCAATGGCCAAGGTGGAGTCATAAGAAGAGGTAAGTAAGGACATGTGAAAACATTCTTTTCTTATCTATTATGTTGTTTTGAAGATCTGGTGGTGCTTTTAAACATCAGATCCCTTGTATGGTGATTGAGAAAACAATTATTCTTAGTCAATTACTCTTGTCCCACACAGACATACCCACTTGAAGAAGCCTCCCTTCCTCCACGGAGGCCTGAACTTAGCCTGTGCCCCTAAGACCTCTGATAGAAGAGATTGGCTGTTTCTCACAGAACAGTGACAGAATCAAAGTTCAAGACAAAAAAAAAATCCTTCTCACACCTCCTTCCCCCATCACCACATCCTGGAGCAGAATTTCTGGTCTTTTTTAGTCCTAAATGTGCCAGCCACAGCCTGGCTATTTGAGGTGATGGTGTTAGCTTGAGGCTTTGAAGGATTCTGTGAAAGGCTGGATTCGTTGAGGCTGCAGTGAAGGCTAATGAAACACCAATGTTGTAGCTGCCCTTATTTTTCTAAATGTCCTGAACATTTCTTTCTTTAAGGGAGGGTGGGAGGAGGAGGTGGTGTTAACCGCACTGGATAAAGCTTTCTTGTTCCCATCTGTTGAAGAAAACATCTGAATCCAGAGATACCCATGGAATTGGAAGGGGGGACAAGAGTAGAAAGCTGTTGATTTCGGCTCAGACACTGAAGGGGGCTGCACCTCAGATGTTCCATTTTGACAAAAGGTTTTGAACTATGACATTTTAAAGGCCTGGAGGCAGTGCAGATTTTGCTGGCTTCCCACTTAACTGTATCCAGTGCCTCTGAAGCTTATTTTCCTAGCAAGCTGAGTAACCCGAGGAGCATACAAGGCAAGGGGGACCAGCTGGTATCCCAACTTCATACGAATTAATAAGATGTGGCCTATTCACCAGGACTAATTCCTGCTCCAGGGCTGCAGTTGTCTTTAGTAGCTGAACCACTAAACACTGAGTCACTTCTGATGGCACCAAGTAAATGTCCTTCAGTCACTCTCCCTCTCTTTCAAAGCTCATTTAAAGATTCCAAAAACAAAGAGAGAGAGAGAGAGAGAGAGAGAAAGAGAGAGAGAGAGAGAGAAATGTATTGATAGACAGCAGCAGGTTCTTTCATGTTTAAACTGCAGGTTTTGCAACCCAATGTCCAGTGTGAAACTCCATTTAAACTGAGGAGGCAAAAAACAAAGAGTGGTTTCCTTTGGGAACTTGAATATTGTCATAGTGGAAGCTTGAAACTTCCGTTAAATGTAAAATAGCTCTTTAATTGTGTTGTTTCACCCAATGGGTATTTGAGAAGTTTTGTTTTTTAATTACTAGTGTTGCTCCATAAATATCTTTTTTAAAATGAGCAATATTAAACCTGTCAGCCAGGCCAATACTGTCATATTGACATGCCATGACATAGGCCCAAGACTAGTGAAAATTGAGAAAAAATATACATCCTGTTGGGAAGAAGGGTTAAAAATGCAGAGTGAAAGAAGGGCCAGGTGAAAGGAGCTGGTTGCAGTCTGTTGGGGCGGTCACACCAAAGGTGAGGCCAAGCTCTCCCGACGCACGAACATGTCGGTGGTGCTGAAGGACAGCGCCACTAATTAGCGCCCGGAGCCGGCTCCTCCCAGAGCCCAGCTCGCGCTACTGCGGTTTTTTGAGTTCAGCTTGATCACCCTCTCAATTGCTTGGAAATTGCGTCAAATTGTACAATACCTGACAGAGGGTGGGAGTTATTCGAGTTCGAAGGTGGGAGCTAGATAGGAGAGGGCTGTGTAATCAGTTGAATTTTCGGAGAGAGTCGTAGGGGACATCCCCACGCCCTCCGCCCCCAAAAGACCAACGCTCTTGGGTAACTACAAGGTCAGAGGGAGCTGCGGTCCTGTCCTATCAGAGCCGCAGAAATGGTCTTCCTTGGGTGATGTTTTCGTATTCTTCTAGGATCCGGTGCCAACTCACTTCACCTAACATATCAGCTCCGAATCTGCTATTTTAAGTCTAATATTGATCTTTTAGGAGTACAGCCTGGCTCCAAAGAAAAAGGGGAGATAACTTGGGGGGTTTGTTTGTATTGTTTGACTAACTCTCTCTGTCTTCCCCCGCCCTGCAAAAGGAGTTCAGAATTTAACTGCTGAGTTTATTCATTTCCTATGTGTCTTAAAGATAGGCCAATTAACTTGGGATAGCCCTGGAGACCAGGGTGTGCTCTCTGTTTACTCTGAACAGATCAATGTGCATGACAATTTACAAACGGATAGCAAAGGTATCAAGGAATTCTTGCATTAAAAGGTGGTGTAGATCCTTCCAGAGCACGCCCAGCGCATCATCTCAGGACTCCCAGTTTTTGAAGAAAAGCTAAGGAAGCCTCTTGTCTCTATTGTCACAGTAGTGCACAGGGTTCCTAATATCAACAGCTCTAGTCACCTTTGTTCTTCATGAACTCATGCTCTCTGCCATGTTGCCTTTTTGTGTAATAGCTTAGATGGGAATGCCCGTTTCTCTTCTAACCCATGCCTTACAGGTAACTCTCCCCATGAAACATAATTTCTTGAAAAGCACAACTTTTCACCATTTTCCTTCTCCTGCTAAGCTCTCGGATAAACTTAACATTTCTAGTGATTTCTAGAATTTACTGTGGGAGAAAAAAAAATTGGATTTGACTTCCAAAGACCCCTGAAGAAAGGCAGATCCTTAAATGCCCTACAGGAGTTCTCCAGGGAGAGGTATCCTGTTTTGCAGTGGCGTGTGTGTTGGTGGGGAGAGGGAGTTCCAGTTAAAATTTGGCCACTTCTATAGGGAAAGATCAAAATACCCTTTTCCTGACTCACTTTGGTAAGTGGCAGTTACGTTGTGTTTGCCTATAATGAAGGCCCCATCACCAAAGAAAGCGCGGAAGAGGGGGCAGCAGCAAGGTAATTACCACCTAGATAAAATATTTGCCACCGCCTCTGAGGTGCAGCTCCCCGCGCGCTCACTCTCGGTTAATGGTGTGCGCGATTTTGCCCGCAGCTCCGCCACTCGAACCATCAGAACCAATAATCTTTACTTTACCCAGTCCTCGGGTATCGATAGCTTCTCTCGCCTCCGGGCGTCGGCTTTGATATGTTAATATTTCTGAGTAGCAAATTCTGCAGAGATCATATTAATGTTGTACGTACAGAGTGGAGCTTTGCCTTCGTTGAATATTCAGATACTGGATTTCAAAAGGCATCTCTTGAAGAAATGAGGCTTCTATTTACAGGAGTCGGCTGTGTTTTTAATCATTAAAAAAAAAAAAAAAAAGGAAAACCCACTCTTCTTTTCCCCAGGAATCTTCTGAGACTCCCTTATGGCCCCCTCCCCTTTGGCAGGCGCTGGCCCCTTTCTTTTCTCGCCCTGAGAATTTAATAATAAGAGAACAATGTTGATGACAATGAGAACCACGGTGATGATGAAGCTAATAATGAGGGGACCCAGATTGGAATCGCAGGGGTAGGGGGGCTCCATTGGGCTGGGCGCTGTGGCCTTCAGAACAGGATGGAGGAGAAATGAGAAAACCCAGTTTTTCCATATTTGGGTGGGAAGTGTCATATTGGCCCTGGCCTTTTTTTGTGTGAAATCGGGATGGCAAACTCAAAAAAGGAAAAGAAAAAAAAAAAGAAAAAAGTGAAGAGGGGAAGCGCCCTTGTTTCGCTTTGTGATCACTCTGCCTCGATGCCCCAGGCTAATTTCAGAAGCTTAAGTACCGCCATAGCCTCTGGGCCACGTAGAGAGGGAGCGGCCGGCCCTGGGCAGGCTGGAGCGCTTTCCGGATTGCCTGTGGCTACACAAAATACAAACTACTTTGAATCAAAACATTTTTGGGGAATTAATATGATCTGAACTCTGCACGTTTTAAGAGCGCCGGAGTTTGTCAGATCGCTTAGAGGTGACTGGCACGCCAGGCGGAGGCATTTAGGCTGCGGCACAAACATTGTCAGATCCGATTTAATTAAAAAAAAAAAAAAATGCTTCGGTGAAACGGAGCTTAGCATCCATCACCCATTCTGCCAATAACAGGGTGGGTGGATCTGACCGCTTTTCCCTCCAGAAGCCCCCACGGCTGCCCCCAGGCTGCGGGGCCAGGAGGACCAGCTTTCTCCCGACTTCTCCAGGCCCCCGAACTTTGAGTCAGCCTTTGGGTCTTTCAGCATTTCCTGGAAGGAGTAAGATTGGAGGAGGGTGGGGAGACTTGTGCCTCTTCTTTTGTCAGAGCTTATGAACTCTCTCTACCTCAATACTCAAAACTCATTTCTATGGCTTATCTATTGTGAAAATAAGGCCAGGAAAACACCTGGAGCCTCGCTTGGCTCATTAGTCCCCACATACAGATTCCGAATTCAATCACCTTTCCGTGAAGTCTAAAATTCAGATACCAAAAGACCTGGATGTGGTTTGTTGGAAATCTATTTTGTGGGAATGGGGTGGGGGGGCTGCTTTTCCAAAGCCTAATGCCTTCTCCCCAATTTCCTTATTGCTTTGAAAATCACCAAAAGCCAAAGCACTCTATCTTTGGAAAATGGGGATTAACACCGCCCCCCCCCCCCCACACACACACATGATTACACACCCACCGCCACATTAAACTAGTAGGTCTCCCCTGGCAGGCCTCCCTTTCTTTTGTTCTGCCTGGAACCTGCACCGGGAGGAGCGCTTTTCAAACCTGGGAATCCAGTTATACCTGGCATCTCCTCCCCCAAACAGTGCGCTTTGCAGCTCAAATATCAGCTGAGGCCTGTTTGATTACAATGAAGCCCCCATCCCTTTGTTATTTGATTACAATTAGTATCTGCTTCCAAGGACTGAGTGTGTGTTGGGGCTGGAGGGGTGAGGGGATTACCCGGGGGGATTTCGATTGAAAAGGGCAAGAGGCTAGAAGGGAAGCCGCCGGGAATGATCCTACCCCATCCCGTTTAAACGTGTGTACCTCGAAGAAATGCACCAGCAGAACAAACTGGGACAGGAAACTCTCGTAATCGCTTACACATTTTTAACGTGTCAGGAAAAAAATCAAAAAACCACCAGCGATCACTGGAGATGAAGAAGGGGAGGAAAAAAATCCCTGCCGTTTGTATTTCTTTCATTTGAATTGTAAACATCTGTTTGGCTGTAAGGCGAACAGAACATTTATTTTGCTCTCAAGATTTGGTCTAATTATGTCAACACCGACCGGCAGCGAGCGGGCGGCGCGGCGGCTTTGGAGAGGCTGCGCGCACCGGCCGCGCGGAAGCCCGGCAGGAGGTATCGATCGCACCTGGAGGACGCGCGGGGCCTCCGGCCGGCACCCGCTCTGTTCTTGAGGCGGGTGGGGGCCACTCAGAGGGCACCCGTGGCTTAGAGGCAGCTTTGGGGGCGCCAGGGGAGCCGCGGTTCCTTGGAGACGACCGTGGCTGTTTCCTCTGCCCTAATTGCCTGGGATGAGAAGAGGAAAAAGCGCGTTGGCACGTGGCTTTCTAATCCCGAAGCAGCGCCGGAAAGGTGGGTGGGGATCTTGTCACGCTCCACAGCTCGCACCCAGTGACGTGGTAGTTGCTCAGCGCCATGGTGGGATTGGGTGGCTTTTGCTCAGGGCGCTGAGCATGCGTGTATCCGTTTCCCATTGCACCGCCTCACAGCCTGGGAAAGTAAGGAGAGCAGCTGTGAGCATCCCCATTTTTCAGATGGCCAGACTGAGTTCCACAGTTACTCGCCTACAATCGAACGGATCGCTAGCAGGCCAGCCTGTTACTTGCAGCCCAGTCCTCTTTCCACTCCCCCCGCCCCCACCATGCCTGCAGACACAGGGCCAGACTTGTGCAGCCAGGCCACAGAGGGCGCAGCCCCAGCCCCCTGCTTCTTCTAGAGGCCTGGGATCTAACAAGGTCTGCTGGCTGAAGGATCTGCTTCTATTCTTTTGTGCATGACTTTGTCATACACACACTAAGCCCTTGGCTGACATTTTCCTATAGCGGTGGCAAAGTGAGTCCCTTTTATGATAGCCAAGTCCTAGGCGAGTGGCCATGTGAGTAGATAGTCCCTGATGTCTTAGGCTGTTACTATAGCTACACATCTAAGTTTACAGCAGCACTGGAAATAGGACACCCTGTCTCCAGGTTTCAGTTTAAAAAACCATGACCTTCATGGAAGTATCGCTTCTCTGCACTATGAACGGAAAAGAGATGTGCTCCAAGAGTTCTGCGTGAGGACCTGGCTGTGGCAGCAGAGACACCCCTTCCCGGAGCGCGGGATCTAGAATGAATATTACATAATTTCAGTAAGAGCTGGCAGGCAACACAGGCACGTGAGGAATTTCAACTAGTAACACTGGGGATGGACGCTGTAAATGGCTGGGCATGGCTGACTCTTGCATGACGCTCCTTCTTTGAAATCTCACCATGGCCATCAGTTGTCTGGATCCCCTTCTAGAATTCCCCACCTCCTTGGGACCTTCATTCCAAATGCAGAACTCTGGCTATGTTGACCTATTGCTTTTTAATTCCTCCCTTCAAAATAAACTGGGGAGAATAACAGGAGGTTCCCCATGCTGCTGTAAACTTTACAAGTTGCCAAATCTTTAGCCAGGACAAGAGAGTTCCCTAAGGCTGCAGCAATGCCAAGTATCAAAGCAACAGAAATTCCCTTTAAAGATGCTATGACATAAAAAACAAAAGACTCTAGAGTTGATGGCTAATCTGAATACAAAATAAATCCTCCAGGCAATTTGTGTGTGCATCAAGCATACTCTTAATATGCAGCCTGTATGACTTACCTACTAAATGCTTATCTGAGCATAAGCCAGAAACCCAACCTGGATGCAGGGGAGAAAGACCAAGGGCCCAGAGAGCTAGCGCTTAGCTAGGTAGCTGAACAATGGCTTCCCTGGGAGCAGCTGGTTTTTAGCACATGGGGTTTTCCTTTCCCAAAGAGTGCTGCTTCCTATAGGAGAACGCCTAATTTGGCTCCTTTTACAAAAATTATAATATTTTGAATCTTTCTAAATAAGGTTTTAAACCCACTGTACATTAGTAAAGATAGGAAAGGTCTAAAAGTGTGTCCTTTCCTTTAGCAACCAGGAAAACAACACATGTACAGACCCTTTTTTCTCACTCATAATAAACTTGAGACGCATTGGGTGAGCGGTCTTGTGCCCTCAATTGTGTACTGGCTAGTGTACAAGAGAAGGGGCTTTATGTAAGAATATGCATTTGCTTATGATTCATAGTGGCTGTGGGTGGAGGCCCATTTTCAGTAGAGGGCTGGGTGAATTTTGACTATAGATATCATTATGGTTTTTTAAAAATATTTTTGCTTCAGATGACCTCACAGTGACCTAAATTCTAAGGTTCTCAGGTTCTCAGTTCTCATAATATGACACTAAAGCCCAGATTCACTGATACCTAGCTTACTTTCCTGTTCATCTCAATGCTTTCGAAGTCACACCTTTGTTTCTAAAATGCATTTTGCATCTGTAGGTCTAAAGTGAGAGCATAACCAAAAGTATAGTCCTGTTTTTGAGCCCAGAAATCTAGGAGAACTGTATTATTATTATTATCATTATAGTAGTCCCCTCTTATCCTCAATTTTACTTTCCACAGTAGCAGTTACCTAAGGTCTACTGCAGTCTGAAAATATTAAACAGAAAATTTCAGAAGTAAACTATTCATGAATTTTAAATTGCATGTCGTTCTGAGTAGTGTGATGAAATCCTGTGCCGTCCACTTACTCCTGCCCTGGACATGAATCACCCCTTGGTCCAGTATATCCATATTACATAGTCTGTCTACTCATTAGTCACTTGGTAGCCATCTAGGTTATCAGATCGACGACTAATCACAGTGCTTGTGTTCAAGTAACCCTTATTTTACTTAATAATGACTCCAAAGTGCAAGAGTAGTGATCCTGGCAATTCGGATATGCCAAAGAGAAGCAGCAAAGTGTGAGTATATATAGGAAAAAATATAGTATATATAGGGTTCAGTACTATCTGTGGTTTCAGACTTCTACTCAGAGTCTTAGAACATATCCCCTGTGCATAAGGGGGGAATACTGTGCTATTATTTTAAAATTGTTTCTGAGAATGACAGGTGGGGAAGCACAGGTAAATGTGTGTTTCTAGCTCCTGCGGAAGGCATTTGCATGATTTCCCATGGTGTTGGCCACAAGTCTAATAATAAAAAAAATTCAGTTTGACAATTAAGATGATGGCCCCTCAGGTTTTAACTGAGGGCAGGTATCCAGGCATGAGCACAGGCAATTTAGCCTAGTGTACAGGGCCCACCTTCCGGCCTGGAGAGGGCTAGCTCCTCTGATGTTTTCACTATCCCCGCTTCTGCCTTTGAGGGACATGCAGGGTGATCACCGGCCACAGAATGCTTAGGGAGAAATA
Source organism: Myotis nattereri (assembly GCF_964212035.1). NCBI lineage: Eukaryota > Metazoa > Chordata > Mammalia > Chiroptera > Vespertilionidae > Myotis > Myotis nattereri. The sequence goes on from NC_138081.1 coordinate 21,540,341, forward strand.
CGTTAGTCCCAGCACTTTGGGGGGAAATTCAGATAATGGTAAGACGGCCAGCAGGAATTCCAGAAAGTACAGGGGTAGAAACACTTTAAGAGTAGGGCAAGGTTAGCCTGTTCTCTCCACCCAGATCCAGGACCCCTTTGCCTTTTTAAACATCCTCCCAGGTTCCTTAGTAACTGTGCCCAGAATCTAAATACCAGAGACTCCAGAGCTGCTCAGTAGGAGGGCAGGAGTATGTGGGAGGCCAGTGGTGAGTACTAGACCAGTGCTTCTCAAACTTTAATGCACACACGAACTACCTGGCGGTCTTTTAAAATGCAGATTCTGACCCAGAAGGTCTGGGCTTGGGCCTGAGATTCTGCATTTCTAACGAGCTCCTCAGAGATGCCAGTTGAGGACCACCCACTGAGTAAAAAGATTTTGGATAACACTCTGCTGAGCATTTTCTCCCTCTACCTACATTTTTCCCCCCTTCATTTTTGTCATAGAACTTTAGCCTTTTCTGGAGATGAGTCTAAAATAGCTCATAACCGAAGAAATCAAATGGATGTTCAGAAAAGCAAACTTTGAATTTGACTTTGCCAAGGAAGCTCTTCCCTCAGCTGGCTCAGTGAATTGGGGGGTGGGAAGCTGAGAGCAGCCTTGGATCCTGGGGCTTTGTAGCCACCTTGTTAGCAGTGTGGACATTGGCTCAGGAATTATGCAGTAAGGGAGGACTGAGCAGCAGGAAACTCTCCCCGGCAAGGACCATCGTGGGTCCTCAGCTCCACTTCAGCTGCCTGAGGTTAGGAAATGTGCTCTTGTTCGTGGAGGAGAGCAGAGCTCCAGGGCTTCCTGGAGATTATTGGCCACTCACATTTACCGTGTTCCTGTTCCTGTATGCTAGGTCATGTGCTGTGCTTGACTGTGTGTGATGATCCCAAGGGTTGACCTATTATCCACCCACATGTGTTGGAAGTTTCTGGAAGTGGGCAAATGAATTTGAGTGGTGCCTGTAGTTGGTAGACATATACAGGAAAGGAGATGGCAGCTCTCAAGCTTTTTGGAAAAGAGCTTTCAAAAATTTTGTCTATATATTAAGTCATGGATAAAATAAATCCATCTATGTGCACACACATACATATACACACAGCCATGGGTAAATAATACCTACCTTTTGCGTGATTAATTGGTGGAGTTTGGAGGTTTTAATTAATTGAAGTGTTCCTTGGCATGTATGATATCAAAATGAATACTGATGGATCAGCCTACACTCCACAGTATGCTAATTTTTACTTAAGTTAAGATAATCTATCATAAACATCTCCAGTAGATATTTGAAAGACAAAATGTTGAGTGTCATTTGAAAGGACATCTACAGAGCAGCTCTGAGATGATTCAGCTGATGTGCGTGTAAGGAAGGTGTGCGATGCATCCCTGAATCCTGAAGAGAGCCTTGGTGTTAACTGTCTTTCATGCAGTCATCATCTCTCACTGTCATTAATATACAATATGCTTTTTCCTCCAAAGGTGGTACCTGTGTGGTCAACCCCACAGACTTGTTTTGCTCTGTCCCTGGCCGGCTGTCCCTTCTCAGTTCTACTTCCAAATACAAGGTGACCATTGCGGAGGTGAAGAGGCGCCTCTCACCACCCGAATGTCTCAATGCTTCACTGCTGGGAGGCATTTTGAGAAGGTATGTTAAAGTTGTTTTCCAGCCCTGTGGGTCTCCGACACCACACTCCCCAACCCTCAACTCTTACATCTTCTGTCCCATGTTGAATTCCTCAGGTAGTCAAGAGTTCTCATATTTTCCCTCAGAATGTGAATTGTCAAAACTTAGTGTTTGCTTGTGTTTGGACAGAGCAAAGTCCAAGAATGGGGGCCGCTGCCTGAGAGAGAAGCTGGATAGGCTTGGCCTGAACTTACCCGCAGGAAGACGGAAAGCAGCCAATGTTACCCTCCTCACTTCCTTAGTTGAAGGTATGGCTTTTCAGCTCTGCAGAGTAACAATGGAACGTTAGCAATTCTTTGAAGTACAGGGTTATTACATTATGCTGCCTAATTTTTGTCTATGCCAGTGATTTTCAATCTTTTTCATCTCATGGCACACAGAAATTCATTACTAAAATTCTGCGGCGCACCAAAAAATATATTTTTGCTGATCTGATAAAAAATAGGCATAATTTTGGTTCACTCACACCAGACAGCTATTATTGTGTTGGCTATTGTCGTTTTATTAATTTGACAATCTAAGGGAAAAGAGGTCAGTGCCCTTGACTGAATAGTCAGGTATTGCGTGTTTTAAAAATTCTTGTGACACACCAGTTGAAAATCGCTGGTCTATACTGTTAAGCAGGATAGTGAACAGTTACAAGCAAAGTTTCCAATTCATCTTAATAATTGCTAAATTGCACTTAATATAAAGATCAGATAATTCATAACATTATTTAATTTATGGATCTCAGCAATAATAGGGAAGAATGCAACAATGGAAGATTGAGGTACTTTAACAAGTATGCCCTAAATAACAGCATCAAAAATTGGCTCTACTATTGTCATTTTTATTATTGTTTGTTTTAGAATTCTGATCAATTTGACTTAAATCATTGTAACTCAGTGCAACATGATCTATAGGGTAAATAATAATTCTTTATAAAGAGTTCAGGGGAGGCTAGGCATGATACTGAGCCTGAGGACACATCATTTGAATCCTAGCAGACATCTATCTCCTAAAGTACCGTGCAGTTCCATGGCTTATGGGTAGAGAAACTGAATTACAGAAAAGTTAAGGTTAACCAGTGGGGTAGAGACAGAGGTAGAAATATATTCCCAGAAGTTATTTCCCCCCCCCCCCGCCCCCATTTATCTTTTGTTTCTTCTATGAGGACTAAACTTTGCATATTCTCATTCAATCTTCTTCTAAGAAGAGGTATTATTGAAGTTTCGTTTTAACTCTATGGGGGAGCTTTTGAATGTTAAAGGAGAGTTCTGTAACCCAGAATGCTATTGTTTTAAATATGAGCAAAGAGGCTTTTTTCCAAGAATCACTTAAGTACTCCTATGGCACTTTTCTTGCATTGGTTGCTCACTTGTCTACCAGGCGCTGTAGGAGGTGAAAAGTAAGTGACACACAAAAACAAGCATCCTGTATTTTTACGGATTACCAATGCATACCACTTATTGTACAACTTTGTGAAGTAGCGTGTTCTTGACATTTGTCTTGGCAAAATTGCTTTGGTGACTTTGCTGTTAACCGTTATATTTGCATTGTTCTCTAATTGTAATAATAACAACTACAACAATAATGTTATTGGCCACTAACATTCACTAAGTATTACTGTTACTGCATTCCCTAGCTGTGCTGTGTTTGCTGGAGTGAGTTCATACTGCAAGATGACATATGGTACAAGGAGTTGACCAGTCATCCACTCCTATGGGTTGGGGGACTGGAAAGAAGGGCAAAGTAGAAAAAATGACGAAGGTGTTGATTCTAAAAGGAGAAAGATTTCTGCTCAATTTAAGTGAGAACATCATTAAAATTATAGCTATTTAACACAACAATTGTTCACGATGTCATAGGAATCTCATGGATAGTGGGACTTGATTGGTTCTTACACCCAATTCTGCAGTGGAATTGACTGAGAGGTTTATTTAAAATGCTTGGACCCCATCCCTTAATCAATTGAAATCATTCTCGGGGGGTATGGCCCAGGCATCTATATTTTTTAAAAACACCCCCAGTGATTCTGATTTAATGAGGTTTAAGGGTCATTGCTCTGTTTCCTGAGATCCTTTCCACCACATAGGATGGACTGAGTATGAATTCTCATGAAATTTGTAACTGATGTGAAAAGTAAAGGCCTTAAGAAAGACTTTCCCCCATGGTGTCTGTGAATATACTGGGCAGTACAAACTGAAGAGCCATAAAAGGATATATTCGCAATTCTTATTGATTTTTATAGTAGCCAAAAGCACTGGAGTATCCCGTGTGGGAATTGTCGATCGATGCTAACACAGAGGATGCAGGTTAAATATGTGAGATCCTAGGATGATCTCGTGGTCTTGCCATATACTCCTTCAGCTGCCTCTCACAAAAGGGCCTAACTATCACAAAAGTGCCTAACTTGTGTTCTACTCATTTGGTCTCTGCTTACAGAGGAGTCACATCAACCTTTGCTGATGAAGCTTAAGATTTTATTCTTCCCAGATACAACTCAAATTAATTAGATACATTTGAAGTCCCCAAAATACTAATGGTGTAAAGAAATATATCTTTGTTGTTGTTGTTGAATGTCAGGCACTTTGATGGAACTGAGGAAAAGAGAGTTAGGAGCAAAGGGACCTTTTCCATTACTCAACTACTCACATATTACATTATGATCCTCAAATGCACACTGTATTACACACACTCACACACACACACACACACACATACACACACACGTTTTAAGTTTCATCACTAACTGCTATGTTTTCTGATATTTTTATTCTATTCCATATATTTGCTTTCTTTTTAAATGCTGATTGTAATCCCACTAAATTTATTTAAAGACTGTTGAATCTTGGGTCATGACCCACAGTTTAAAAAAACAAATTTTAGAACATGAAGAGAGCTTTACATTTGAAGAACAAAGACATTCAACCTAAATTAAAATAGGGTTCATTGGGCTAGTGGTGACAACTGATGGCTCTTTTCCAGCCAGGAAGATGCCATGTGCTGCGTTAGGCTCAAAGTCCTTGGGATCCTCTGGGTGATGCCAGCTGTATACAGAATAATGGTGACCCAACTCCCATTTATCAATCTCTTGGGATATTGAAATAGTTGATGCTTCTCTTTAGTTCTTTTGTGACCTTGATTCTTTCTGTGCTAACATGGGTCTGATTCTGTTACCTCAGGTTTGTTTTGTTGTGCAGTGTTAGGTGGTACGTAAATTAAAACCTCACCATGTTACTAGTTGGTGTGAATATAAGGCTTTGAATTAATCATGTCTCTGGGTAATATTGTTCCTCTTCAAGCAAACATTTTTGTAAAAGCCAGCAACATCTTAGATTTTTTTTTCCAAAAAATTTAAAAATCTAGATTTCTATTCATCAAAAATGGTCCCTCGGCTTTCTTATATTCGCTAAAGGCTCAGTCCACAGATTCGTGCACTGGTGGGGTCCCCCGGCCTGGTCTGCATCTTCTCGCAATCCAGGATCCCACGGGGGATGTCAGAGAGTAGGCTTTGGCCTGATCCCTGCAAGCCATCACTTGAACTCTCTGACACAACTTACTTGCCCGAATTTAGGATCACATTACATCTTAGTTTGTTTCTCTTTTCTGATTATCAACTGTGTCTCATGTAGTTTCAATAGGGCGTCCATTTAGTCATTCATTCAGTCAGTTATAAGATTACCCTACAAACCCTTTTTTTCTAGTCCAAACATACCAACTAAAGGTAAGAGAAAGGAATGCTATCACTTGGTGCTATTTCCCTGTTTTCTTTAATACCGAGCCTATGCAATTGCATTGCCAGGAAACCAGGAAAAAGAACAACCAACTTGACAATGAATTCTTTCCCATAGAAGAGGCAGTAGCAAGTGGAGGTACCTCACATTTGCTTGATGTGTGATTAGTTCATGGCTTTTTACTTTAAGAAGAGGTATTGTTCACTGCTTGAGGCTTCTAGGATTCAAACACTAACATTCTTTTGCCAAGAATTTTGATAATGCACGCACAGCGCATGCTTACCATCAGTTGCTCTTCTCAAGGGATTGGGAACAAAGCTGATAGTCTCATTGCCTTGTATATAGGTACCACAGTGGGTGTTTAATGGACTGTGGAGCTTAAGGCTAGTTGCCAGGGACTCATGGCAATTATAGGTCTGAAAGGACTATCATCCCCAAATAATTCCTCCACTACCCATTTCAGACATCACATCCCACATTGTCCTTCCTTTGGGATAAAGATTTTCAGCTTTCTTCTAAAACTATACATGATATAAACAGGATAATAAATGGGCTCTTTGTCATCATAACTCTAATTGGTGCTTGTTTAGTCAGACAATCCCCTGGAACACCTCAGTCATGAGGGTCTCTGGTGTTCCCATTGGCACCCAAACGCTCTAGCATTGGGCTGTGCATTTCACAGCTGTCAATGGAATTGGGCTCAATAAAATAATGCTAGTAAAGCCTGTGTTACACATTCATTTCAAGGTCTCGGAAAATGGCTTTTCCCCCCCAGGCCAATAGGTATTATTTCATCTGTAAATTTTTTTTCTTGTTTTTAATATATTTTTATTGATTTCAGAGAAGAAGGGAGAAGGAGGGAGAGATAGAAACATCAATGATAAGAGAAAATCATTGATCAGCTGCCTCCTGCATGGCCCCTACTGAGGATCAAGCTCGCAACCTGCCTGCCCTCAGCAGCCGTGGTCTTGCCAGGGACCCGGTGGCTCCCAAGAACAATCTGACCACTCTCATTCGAGAGGCCGCCATCATTACTTACCAAATGCTTCCACATAATTGGGTCTATTCCTGAACTTTCAGTTCTCATATGTCAAGATAACTACCCACAGTAGCTTTATAAAATATTTAAACATCTGATAAGGGCAAGTCTCCAAGCAGAACCATCAGCGCTAGGAATCCAGAGGACCTACCCAGTGGGCCGACTGGGCACTTCCCAGGTAGAGTCTTTCCTGGCCTGGCCAAAAAAAGAAATTGCCCTGACCAGGAATCAAACCGTGACCTCCTGGTTCATAGGTCGACGCTCAACCACCTACCCATGCCAGCCGGGCTATAAATTTCTTATTCTAAGTTATAGAATAATTTCTATCTGAGAGACGCTGCTTTGATAAATGGTATTAGTAAGAACTAGTATTTATCAGAATTTTCAATAATCACAATGAAACAGAGATTGTATCATACAATGTTATGAACAAATAGACACCTTCTTAGATGATCTTAAACCATTTACTTACTTCTTAATATTACCGGAATCTATGATTTCATTCATTTTTAGGGGGAAGAGGTTGAGGCAGAGGAAATAGGCTACTACGCATATGACTTTGTGTTTGATAGAGTGTCCTTACATTCCCGCTTCTCATGGTAACTGTGGCAGAAAAGGCAAATGTGTTGAAGCCACTATTGCCCCCTTTGGTGCAGCTCATTACACATTGCTGTAAGCTGTAATGCTCACTAAAGACATGTCTCTGCATTATTTTCCTTGTGATTTCATTTTCTTTTTTCTGTTACTGTCATTCAAACTTTATGCCTCAACTAATACGCTTTTCAACCACTCTGTTCTGCTTTTCTCCCAGTATTCACATTTATCAACATTCCTACGTGTTCTAATAAAATTGCAATTGTTATTATTGATGTCTAACTCCTACTGAGCAGCAGTGGATGTTTTGGAATTGCTCATGTTTTAATTTACAACAGATGTTTGAGTTTAGAATTAAATGTAAGAACAGGGCCAGAGAGTAAGTTTGCTTTGAATTCATATCATTTTAAATAGATAATTTATACAAATGGTAAAAAATACAAAAGTTGAAAAAGAATATATAGTGAATTACCTCCTTTTTTCTTTGTTCTTCAATCATTCAGTTCCCCTCCTGGAAGAAAACAAATGTCATCAGTTACTCTATTCCTTTCCGATGACATATGAGTATATGCATGGGTTTTTTACTATACGCACTTTCTGCTTGTTGAGTTTTTTTTTATCTTAGTGTTCTTTTTTTTTTTTTTAGTGATTATAAGTTGTCCATTCTTTAAAACACTCATGGTATTCTATTGTTTGAGTGCATTGTAATTTATTTAACCAGTGCCCTACTGAATTTCATATAGGTGTTTTTAATCTTCAGCTATTACAAACAGTGCTGTACAATGAGTAACCTCACACTTAAATGTAAATAATTCTGCAGATATGCCAGCACATCTATTCAATAAATTCTTAGGGATGTGTTACAGGGCTAAAAGATATTTACATTTGTAATTTCAGAAGCTTATGGAAGATTGTTCTCCATAGTGGTTTTAAATTTAGAATCCCATCAGCAATGGGGGTAAGAAGTATTGATATGGTAGTTCTTCCCTCTACTATAATCCAAGCAGGATACTGTCAATTTTTTAATTTTTGCTAATTTGATTGATTATAAAAAAGGCTACCTACACTATGAAGGAAGATGAGTTGTGTATATTTTTAGGAAAATTTTATGAGCTTTTCTATATGTTCATTTACTTTATCCTTATGGGATGAGTTTGTATATTTTCCTCATTGATGCATAAATACTCATTATATATCAGAAAAATTGGCTGTATGTCTCTGATATGAATTGTAAAGTTTCTCCACTCCTGGCTTTGGTTTATCTGTTTGCTGTTTGTCTGTTTGGTTTGTTTGTTTGATTTGTTTATGTCTATGTCCTGCAGAACTTTTTGATGTTAATATAATCATATTTCTCATCTATTTCATTCCATGGCTTTTAGTTTTTATTATCATACTTTAAAAGGCCTTTTTTAAAAAATCCCATTTCATCTTCTAATTACTTTGTGGTTCTTTTTTATGTTTAAATCTTTGATGTATCTAGACTTTGTTTTGTTGTTGGATGTATGTTATAGACCCAATTTTATTTTATTTTTCCCCATATGGCCACCCAGTTGTCAACACACTGGGTGTTGATAATCCATTTTTTCCTCACTAGTATGAAAAGCAAACTTAATCTTACACAAAATCTCCCTACACAAATATACTTTTTCAATAGACTGATGGCTTTGTTTCCCTGATATTGCTGTCTCCACTTCTACCATCACATGTTCTTTTTTTGTTTCTAGAATTTATACTCTATCAGCCAAATAACAAGGCAGAACTTCTCATGCAAGAGCCCAGATATAGGCATGGACAGTTTAATATTACCTCCGTAATGACTGCCTTCCCTTTGAATAAGCCACAGATTCCTTGTATTTGGGGGAGACGTATAGTCAATTCCTACATAATGCTTTCCCTTAGGGCAGTGGTTCTCAACACTGGCTTGTGATTACTGCAGGAGCTTTCAAAAAATGCAGACGCCCTGACTCCAGAGAATAACTGATATGGGGTAGAACCCTGACTTAAAAAAGAAAGGACGCATAGCCCAGCCGGAGTGGCTCAGTGGCTCAGTGGTCGAATGTTGACCTATGAGCTAGGAGGTCATGGTTCAGTTCCCAGTCAGGGCATATGCCTGGGTTGCGGACTCAACCCCCAGTGTGGGGCATGCAGGGGGCTGCCAATCAGTGATTCTCTCTTATCATTGATATTTCTATCTCTCTCTCCCTCTCCCTTCCTCAATAAAAATATATTTTTTAAAAGACACATAAACCATAAACTCTCAGGTTATGGAAGTAGCAAGGGTTGAAAAACAATGCCTTCAACTATAGTCTATTAAGTGGCTCTACTAATAAGACAATATACTCTATTGGGGTTTGCTATGTATTTTGCTCTTTGTAGCAATTCTCTTTTGTTCTACCTTTTCACTATATGCTTTGGAAAGGGTGCCTCACAAGACTATTATTTCAATTAAGCAAAAAATATTTCAAAGCTTTTTCATTGAACAAATGTTCACTGAGTACTTATTATGAATTAGATGCTGTGCCAAGTGTGGAATGGTGAACAAAATTATCTCTTTGAAAAATTAAGTGTTGGCATTCAAACAAAATCATCATTAAGCTAGGGAACCTGCCACATAATAAGGCACCTGTCTATATTTTACACTGTATGACATATAGTGTTGTAGAGTACATTGCTTTCAGAATACTTTGGGGAAACCTATAACAGATATATTAACTTTGTCCTGCAGCTCTAGGGTTTACTGTAGCTGGATATCATAAGATAATTTATTTTTTTGTTTTCAATCCTCACCTGAGGATATTTTCTCCATTGATTTTTAAAGTAGAATAGAAGGGCAGGAGGAGGGGGAGAGAGAGAGAGAAACATTGATGTGATAGAGACACAGCAATTGGTTGCCTCCCACACACACCTTAGTTGGGGCTGGGGATTGAACCTGCAACTGAAGTATGTTCCCTTGACCAGGAATCAAACCTGTGACCCTTTGGTCCAAGGTCAATGCTCTAGCCACCAAGCTAACCGGACAGGACGTAAGATAATTTATTTAATGTAATATCCAGGTTTAAACATATTCTCAGATTTGCTTTCTAATAGGTACTTTCTTGAATAATCCCAAAGGTAGACTTAATTGTGCTCTTGCCTAGTACATGTAAATAAGAATGAAATCAGAAATATGTGACTGGGATTAAACACATATGAATTTTTCCATTTAGTTAATAACATTGGGTAGTGCAATACTAAGTTAAACCTGAATTGTCTTTAAGGCAATATTTATAGTGATAGTTGGTAAGAATTATCTAGTGAATAACAATGTAGAAATGTCCTTTAGTACAAATTAGTTTTAGATATTGATATTTAGTTGCCTAAAGTACACTTTCCCCTAAAATACAATAATTTTAAAAGAAGGAATAAGCCCGAATGACCATATAAAAAGTTGAAAATCAGGTGTATTTCCTTGTTGTTAAAAATGCATTTAGATCTGCTTCTGGTAAAATACTGTGGGAACCCAGAATCTCAACAAAATGAGCAATCAACTCTCCTCAGAAAACATTTTCCCATTCACTTTCTACTTCCAGGAGGCATCAATTATTGCCATTTATTTTTTTTCTTTCATTTTTCACTTTTAGTTTCTGAGTGGGAAATATGAGTGCCCTGAAACCAGGGAGCAAACCCTCTTCTTATGTTCTTCCATATTCTGTCATTTTACTTGTGCCGGCTTTTTGAGAGAGTTACTCAATACGTGCCATCAAGTGGTGCTCTTATTATGGAAACGTTGAATATTCCTTCATGGTTTCCACTTTTTCAGAAGTGGGGGTGTAGCCACATAGAGCCTAAAGCCTTGCACTCGGAATACTCCTGTCTAAGCATTAACACCAGTCCCCAAACCGTCCTCCTCAAATGTGTCCTCCTTCTACAGTGTTCTTGGAATGACATGAAATACAGTGGGTGTACTTGCTAAAGTTAGCGTCGTGTTCAGTTGAGTAAGTAAAGACGGAGTGGGGGCTGGTTGTCAGGTGGCACAGTGCACTGAAATAAAGGAATAGCTTAAATCTGTTCTGGAAAAAAAATAGAAGAACCAGGGCATTCCACCTTGTCTCACACAGAAATAAGGTGGGAGCAGCTGTACTTGTGAATACGTATAGGGGTAGACCGGAAAATGTTTTGGGCCCATTATGGACCACACTTTTCACTATAAGTTACTGTACTTGCTTGTTGCCCATGCGGGTGTTTTTTGTTTTGTTTTGTTTTTAATTGATTTCAGAGAGAGAAAGGGAAAGGGAGAGGGTGATAGAAACATCAATGATGAGAGAGAATCATCTATCAGCTGCCTCCTGCACGCCCCCTACTGGGGATTGAGCCCACAACCCGCGCATGTGCCCTGACCGTGACCTCCAGGTTCATAGGTCGAGGCTCATCCACCGAGGCACACCAGACGGGCCCATGTGGGCGTTTTGATCCACCACAGAGACAGGGATGCTTGTAGATCTCTATTTTCACGAACCAGTCAAATAACCTAGCGATTTATTCCTATGCTTTTGTGATCCTGATGTTTCTATTTTTTTTAAACCTGTTGACTCTAATATATCTGCTGTACAGCATTTAACTATAGATTTGTCATCCTTACTGAACATCACGTGTATTTTAACTCACAGATCCACTTCCTCATTCATTCTTGGGTCCTCAACACACGAAGCTTTGGTGGCACGATGCACACATTTTGACTACATAGCAGAGTGTCTTCACTTGCCACCTCCTTTGATGCAGCATCACTGTACATCCAGTAACAATGTTGCATCACAAGCAGGAGGAAGCAGTAAACAGAACTGAAGAAGGAAGGATCTGGCTGTCAGGATAAATGTAAATAGCAGCTGTTCCAGTCAAACTGTTTTTAAAGCGACCACACGGTGAGAGCTTTGCATAAAATGGGCCAGAGCTGCAAAAGTGACTATACTACATGCCATTATAACATCCTTTTAAGAAAATATCTTTGTGCCATTTTTTTTGCCAAATATGCACACATGTCCTCCCCTAATTGGTTAGGGTGATAAACGGCTGGTATTAAGCACTTTAAAAATATGGCTTGTACATTGCAGTGTTATTCAAAACTGCGGCCCTTCAATGACTAGCACCACCCAGACTAATCGGTATAGAGACCCTTCCCATTTAGTTATGTCACCTTTCTATTTAAGATGGAGGAAAGAAAATGATGTTTTCTAGCACATGAATATAAAAATCTTAACTAAGATTTATATGTTGCAGCTGCGTTGAAACAGAATACAGCGGGGGGCGGGGGGGGGGGATGGGGGGATCATGATGAGATAGTCCGCCAAACATTGTCTGATCGAACATGTTTACCTCATGGTAATATTTATACTATGTATTGAACTAGACTCTTCTAAGACCTAGAACAGGACTTCTCACATTGCAGAAATAATGATTTTTTAAAAAGTTGTTAAACACTCAGTGAATGGATAAAAAGAACGAATGACAACATTAGTGTCTATTGGTAACGTAAATAAAAATTAAACACACTTGCATACATACGAGTCTAATTTTAATGCTTGTTTAATTTGTACACATAGAAACTTCATATCAGGATATTAACTAATCTGCATATAAATGTACTTTTCTGTCAAATAAACAGGACAAAGCCCCCACCAGTTTCTCTTTACTCAATTGGTATAAATCATAGAAATAAACCAGCATTCAATAGTTTTTAGCCTTGTTCCTCGTTAATATACATCAGGGAAAACTTTTGAAATAAAAGCTTTAAGGAAAAGACTATAAACAAATATTGAACCGATTTAATTGCATAATGCTGAAGTCTTTAGGGAGATGTATACTGAGGTTTATAATTTACTCTGAAATGCATCAAAAATAATATGGATTGATGAATGAGTAGAGATAAAGAAAGGTGAGTGGCTATTGATAAAGCAAGTAAAATATTAAGGGTGGACAGAAGGCAATTCACTGTCAAAGTCTCACTTTGCAATATGTTTGAATTTTTTTATAATTAAAATGTTTGAAAAAAATTCTTATGGCCGAAACCGGTTTGGCTCAGTGGATGGAGCGTCGGCCTGTGGACTGAAAGGTCCCAGGTTCGATTCCGGTCAAGGGCATGTACCTGGGTTGCGGGCACATCCCCGGTGGGGGATGTGCAAGAGGCGGCTGGTCGATGTTTCTCTCTCATCGATGTTTCTGACTCTCTGTCTCTCTCCTTTCCTCTCTGTAAAAAATCAATAAAATATATTTTAAAAAAAATTCTTATGAATGTATTTACTTTTTTCCCCTGTAGCAAATTTAGTTGTAATAAAGACAAGGTGTCCAAGAATAATTTAAGATAAAATTACTCTTAGGATTATATTTTCTCAGTTCTATATTATCCTAAAATGTTTTCCTGTTTTCTATTATTGGTAATTTTCTTTGTCCTTAATTATAAATGAGTTTCCCAACCTGAAAAATTATTATTTTTCATTTCCAGAGAAAATGAATATATTTACTGAGCAAAATATATGAAAGTTTCATTAATATTAACTAGCCTATTTTGTATATTTACTTTGTATAACTATAAACTATTCCTACTCTATAATAATATTAACCATTTTTACTTCTTTCTGGTATTAAATTATCCACTACTCTGTTATTCTATGAGTATAAAGCAGGATTAAATCCATTACATCTTAGACCAGTGATGGCGAACCTATGACACGCGTGTCAGAGGTGACACCCGAACTCATTTTTTTGGGTTGATTTTTCTTTGTTAAATGGCATTTAAATATATAAAATAAATATCAAAAATATAAGTCTTTGTTTTACTATGGTTGCAAATATCAAAAAATGTCTATATGTGACACGGCACCAGAGTTAAGTTAGGGTTTTTCAAAATGCTGACACACCAAGCTCAAAAGATTCGCCATCACTGTCTTAGACTGTTACTTTGGCTAATCACCATACAAACATCATATGATTTGGACATCAAGCCTGACTTTTGAAAATTTTTCATGGCAAAATTTGATTGACCTGATGGCTGTTAGATCACCTTCACCTCCTTTGAACTTACCTGAAACATTTTATCTCTAACACTCATTTGAAACTTGTAAGACAGCTTGTATTATATATAATGTCAACTATGTCAACAAACATGTACAGATTATAGATATTACTTCTATAGGTGCAATATAAATTATAAAGTGCTAATATAATGTTTTTGTGTTTGTTGTTATTGCTGTAACTAGTATTTGGTATGGTTGTCACTTTCCTATAAACAGGGATGATCTTTGATGTCCTTTTGTATCCCCCATTACTCTTACCTAGCACTGTACCTTGAACAAAGTAGGTAGTGAAAGCTTGCTTTTTAAATGTTTTTAATGGTTGAGTAAGAGTTGGCTTGATTGAGCTTTAAAAATACTGTTGTTTTCCAGACCAAAGTCCATCAGCAAATCTTTACCAATAAACCATTTTTGCCCCATGTCTTAAAAATGTGCTTGGGTTTAAGATTTTATGAAAGAACCAAAGTTATTTATGATTTATTATACTGATGAAGCATCAAATGTTTTGTAATGTACTTAAGAAGCATCGTTAGCAACATAATGATATGAAACCAATAGAATTCATTTATCTCACTTTCCCAAGTGTTCCAGCTTCTTTGGAAAATCATTTAGACCCTTTGCCAATATTTTGATAGGTCCCCTGGAAAAGATAGCTGAATATTTCAGATATACTGAGAATGGGCTGTAGGTTGAGCAGCAACAAGATGACATACCCACGAAGCTTGTTCCCCAGGCCATTAATTAATGCCCCTGAATCTCAGATGATGTCAGTCTGGCCTAATTGCCAGCGCCTCAAGGGGAGTCAAAACTCATAGACTGCGGTTCTGGGTTTTCCCCTTGATTTTCCACATACCCCTACCTGGTAAGTAGCTTTTGTGCCTCAGTTTCTCCTCATCATACCCATCTTACTCCATCCCCCCAAAGGTCCTTTCCCTGGGATTATTCAGAATGAACAGGAAAAATGATCCATCTGAGGCGTGAGGAATGAGGCGTGAGGAAAATATAAGGTACTTCTCTTCCTGAGTTTGGTCAATCCTGAGAAACTGACTTTTATTGTCTGCCAACAGGGGAGGCTTTACACTTGGCGCGGGATTTTGGCTACACTTGTGAGACAGAGTTTCCAGCCAAAGCCGTAGGAGAGCATCTTGCCAGACAACATATGGAACAGAAAGAACAGACAGCGAGAAAAAAGATGATCCTAGCGACCAAGTAAGCCAACGGGGAAGCCCCTATGCCGCTTTATTCTCAGTGTTTCCATTTTCTATGAAGTGGGGAGGCACTCAGAAAGAGAAAACACCTTCATAATTTCTTATGGTTTCATGGTGCGTATTCTAAAACAGAGAAATCCTTCTCCCTGTCCTCCTTCTGCAGGAATGGTTGTATAACTGTTCACCACTACCACCACAGCCGCCGTTAACATTCCAAACACAAGTCCATTTTCTTGGGACCTTCTGTCACTCTGTTGAAGTGTCTGGGAGTTGGTGTATTCAAACTGATGCGGAGGTCTTGTTTTCACATGAATAAATGTTAAAAGAACTTGAGAGAAGAGAAGTACTTCCATATTTGTCAAAGTTATGCTGAGGCATCTGCCGTAGAGTAGTAGCTTCAACTTGGGAGTTGTATTTTCTTTCTACCTGGGATCTAAATCATGTATATTATGTAGGTGATATTTTGACCTTTGACTTCAAAAATATTGTGAAAACATGTACTTTTCTTTGATTCTTCTGCCCATAGCTGAACATTTGCAGACATTAAATATCAAGCAAAAATTTCTCTAGTTTCAATGACCTTATTTTACAAGAAGTGTACAGGCCATAAACGTCTAGAAATTAGATCAGAGCCTTTATAATTTTTTTTTCTTTTTTGGTTATTTATATCCATCCATCTTCTTATTAGATAATGTGAAATGAGAATTAAGAATCTGAGACAACCTGGCTGGTGTGGCTCTGTGGTTGAGCGTCGACCTATGAACCAGGAGGTCATGGTTCGATTCCCAGTCAGGGCACCTGACATGCAGGAGGCAGCTGATCAATGATTCTTTCTCATCGTTCATGTTTCTATCTCTCTCTCCCTCTCCCTTCCTCTCTGAAATCAATAAAAAATATATTTAAAAAAGAAGAATCAGAGACAACGCAGTTATAGCCAACATATACAGTACTAGTAGTCATCAAGTTAAGCAGATAAAGTAAAGGATGTGTAGGAATAACACTTTTTCTGCAACTTAACAATAGATCCAACATGCATTATGAGTGGTTTCTACTGAGTGGTAAAGCATTGGCTGTTTTTAATTAAAATACTCAGAGTTGAAATTAAGCAGCCTACATAGACATTCTCACAAATCCCTTAATTCCTAAGAGTGTGACAATTGTGTCAAAAATATGTACAAAATTCAAAATTCTTTGTATGAGAGATCCAATTGCTGACCTGCATTGGCTCACATATTTATTTTTATCTCTGTGAATAACAGATTCACTTGTATTTAATTATATTGCCAAATAGGTAATTGTATGAAAGTCCATTGATTAAGTGTCATTAGCCTCCTGATTCCTCTTTATTTCTTGTGCTTAGTTGATTAACCAAAATACTTTGGTGTAATTAGATAGTTATTTATGAGGAGAGATAGAAACTGAATTAGAAAATTTGTGAAATCTAAAAAGTACTAGACAAAACATGTATTTGATTTATGGAAACACATTTAAACATCTTCCTTAAATTTAGAACTAAATATGATTAACATTTGATCTACATAAAGGTAAAGCAAAATAGTTAACAAGTTTTAATTGAGCGTTGCCATACCATTAATCATCAACAGGGGAAATATAGAACTTTCAATTCAGACATCAGCTAAAAATTGTGTCCTTAAGGACAATGACGTAAGTGACAAAGTTAGAATTTATGATTCATCGAAGATCATCTTTTGTTACATAATTCATAATGTGACATTCTGTTTGAAGAAATAAGAATATTTCTTATTGTAGCTTCATAAATAAAATTTTAAATAAGAATGAAACTAGGCATAAAAATAATAACTTTGTGTCATAATGAGATGATGATGATAATTGCCGAGAGGATATCTACAAAATTATCATCTCTTTTTAAGTCTAGAAGCTTTCCTAAGTCAGTGAATTAAGCAGCGGATTCAAATATCTAACACTGAGAATTCTGAAACTCCTGGTATAGCTTAATGCGTGGTGTCATTGAATTGTTTAGCAAAAGTTAAATTTTTCCACATTTTTGCCATTTCCTCATTTCTTTTTTTAAAAAATATATTTTATTGATTTTTTACAGAGAAGAAGAGAGAGGGATAGAGAGTTAGAAACATCGATGAGAGAGATCGATCAGCTGCCTCCTGCACGCCCCCCAGTGGGGATGTGCCCGCAACCAAGGTACATGCCCTTGACAGGAATCGAACCTGGTACCTTTCAGTCTGCAGGCCGATGCTCTATCCACTGAGCCAAACCGGTTCGGCTCCTCATTTCTTTATCAACTTAAAAATTAATCATAACTTGTTGTATTGTTAATATAGTTAGAAAGTTGATTTACTACCTTATAAATTAGTTTACTCAATTTTCCAAATATTTCCCTTATCATAACACAAGAACTAAAGCAATGTTTCAACCTTCAGTTTAATTTTTAATATATCTAAACCTAATAGAAAATTTTTAAAAACATATCTTTAAACAACTCCAATATGTTTTTATAATAATGGATCATACTGATGGACTGCCAGATAGCAATTCATTTTGCTAATGTGAAAAATGATAGCATCAGTCTGTATTTAAATTTTTAGTTAGAAATTTCCTTAAAACAAAGATAATATAACCAACTATTAAGTAACACAAAACACAACAGATAATGATGCCCACAGATGTCATCATTTGATGCCATTAAACACTTACCTTGAGTTGCTATTTATCTATTAAAAATAGTTTACATACCTGAAAGTCAGCCAACTAAGTCTAACTCAGAACAGAGAAAATGAGAACTTCAGATCAAATATTCTCAATGGAAGTACAAACATGCCAGAGACTCAGCCAAATATCTGCAGGGGCCTGTGGAGGATCCTGTTTTCTTTAGGGCAAATAAGAACTTACCTCTGTTCATTGGTTTTTCCTCTCCCCATGATCCTCTTTACTTCCCCCTGTGTTCAAAATGACCAAGGCATATTCTGTGAAATGAAGCAATATTTGAATACTGGCTATAAACATGAAGCTCATTGTTCATTAAAAAAAAATCTTTGTAAGAATTCAGTATATTTTAGGCACCTAATAATAAACAAGACTCCACTGATTTTAACTCAGTGATAAATTATGTGTGCTTCAAGATATTTTGTCATTTTCCATCCTAGCCAGTTTGGCTCAGTGGATAGAGCGTAGGCCTGCGGACCAAAGGGTCCTGGGTTCAAGTCCATTCAAGGGCACGTACCTTGGTTGTAGGCTCCTTCCTGGACCGAACCCTGATTGGGACTCGTGAAAGAGGCAACCAATCAATGTGTTTCTCTCACATTGATGTTTCTCTCTGTCTTTCCCTCTCTCTTCCACTCTCACTAAAAATCAATGGAAAAATATTCTCGGGTGAGGATTAACAACAACAAGATATTTTGTCATTTTCTAGTAGTTATTTGTTAATGACACAAATGCTTTGGACAGGAATTAGTGACTGGGACCATGGAATAACAATCACTTGGAATAAATTGGCCCTTTCATACTTGTCTTTGGCTACATGGATAATTATCGTCAGGGCTACATGATTACATTTTATGACTACCCACTGTTAATCCAGACAAGTGAATCTATTCACTAGCATTTTTATCCTTTGAATGTGGAGTGGCCTCACTTTAGAAAATATATTCTTTTCAGCAACTTCCGGGAAGTCCTTTCTTTCACTCTTTAGCTACTGCGTTGATCTAGCATTTTGTTGCCATTGTTTTAAAAAATGTTTCTGTATGTTTTGCTTCTTTAGAATATATCATTTGGAGTATGTATTGCAAAGCCTTTACTTTTATACACCATACATGGTAATGCGGCAATTAAAACTGAAACCAATGATCCGAAATCATAATCATTTAAAGTAAGGAAAACAGCAAGCAAATGCCCTTACATGGAGCATGACAATCATTTCTGTGAGGCTAGTGGATGACATTGTGCATAAGTAACCTCATCAATATTAAACTACGAATTTAGTCTACAAGAGTCCAAATTATAACGAAATATTGGGAAAAGGGGGATTTTCCAAAGTTCACTTGAATCATGGCTCTGGAATAAGCCTATAACTTGATTTAAACTTCTTTACAGATGTGATATCACCTCAACATCATATTTTAATTTAAAAAGTAACGATCGCTCATAATCCTTTCACATAGGTTTCCCCTTGTCCTGAGGTTAACCTATGAATATTTGCCGTAACATTAACCTTGGTTTTATCAGTGCCCCTGGACTGTTGCTCACTGAAGAAGTGTATGATCACACTATGTCAAGAGCAGCACTGCCACTGTGCACCTCATCTGTACGTTGCAGATGAAACTTCGCAGGTTGCTTTATGAAACTGTATCTAGTCCTCTAGTAAAAGAGAAAACAAGCCTTTAATAAAATGCCATGGGATGAAGTTAAAGCTCCCGTTTCACGAGTTCAACTTCAACTTTGAACCTTTTATTTTAGACAAATTTGTAAAGAATTCCAAGACCTCTTGAGCCAAGATAGATCACCCCTGGGATCCTCCAGACCCACTCCAATTCTAGACCTGGACATCCAGAGGCACTTAACACATTTCAGGTAAGAATGGGTTTCTAATTTGCTCAGACTCTCTTTTTAAATTGTTCAAACTGTCTTTACTAATTGCTCAAACTGTCTGTACTAGACATTTTGTGTTCCTATCACAATTCCATGTAGAGATATGACATATATGTATATGGTGACTGACTGAAGTTTTTGAAATTCCAAGCATCTAAGATAAAACTGTAAAAATAATTAATACATGAAGCATTCAAGATAAGAAGATTTAAAGTTTGGTGATTATCAAGAACTTATGGCTTTAAAAGTAGCCACTATTATTTTAAATAATCACACTTTGGACTAGGAGTTTGAAGTCTGTTAAACAGTTCTTTCCCTTAATTAGGTAAATTGTTGAATGAACAGATGATATGACAAATTAATGGGATATTATATAAAATACTGATTTTCCAGGAGTATAATTTCTACACAACTAGAAAGGCAAATGGTTCTTAAGTTAGTCCACACCAACATATTTAAAGGGCCTAGAATGTATTATTAAAAGCATGTTTTGAATTTCATTTTTGAGAGACTTTGGAGAAGAATAGAATATTTTTCCTGGTTAACTTATGCCCTGAATGCAATGTGGAAAAGAATATATAACTATTTAGGTGCCTTCCAATTTAAAATTTTAGGATTCTATGCCACATGAGAGTTCTCATCAATATAAAAATGTTTATTCTCTTTTAATTAGTATCATTTAGCTTAAATACAATGCTAAGGAAAGAGTAATACACATTAAATTTTTAAAAGTTTTAAATACTTCTCAGTGATTATAATGCTGTTGAGGAGAATACAACATTATGATAAAAAATAGATACTTAAATAAATTAGAATTTTATCTGTGGCATCAGAAACATTTAAATAGAATATTTTGCCATAAGTTCACAAGGCTCTCAAGATATAATAGACACATCTCTGAAGACTAAATTTAGGATTTATCTTCCAAAAATGCAGAAAATATAGGTTATAGTTCACAGGACTTTTCTCCTGTGACTCAGCTGGATTAGTGAAGGTGAGTGTTCTAAAACTGGAAGGAAATTCAATGCCTATACATGTAGAACAAAATACTTTGGAGTCAATAGAAACATCTTCAAATTTAGAACCTTACACATCGGATCTGGGTTGTTTGGGGTAACTTTTACACTCTTTCCAAGCCTCTCTTTCTCTAGCTGTAAGTGAAATAAGAACCCCTCCATTGTATCCTGGTAGTGAGCTAAAATGAGAAAAATGAATATAAAGTAAGCATTCCAATAAATGATGTATTATTTACTCCATCACTGACCCAAGTTTGAAAGGTACAGATTGCTCCACTATTGTATCTGTACATATATTTTCCATATTTTTATTTGTGTACATACTAAAAATATCTATAGTTTTTACAAAAGTTTAAGTCAAAACTTAATACTTTTCATACTAATTCAATTATGGATTTTAGGATGTTTAAGGTACAAATTTATTCTAAGGAGGAACTTACTGTTCAAATACAGAGAACTGGATCTCTATGTCATGTCTACTAGGTTATAACCAATTATAGATGCTGCAGCCTTCATCATCTGTGAGCTCAAAATAAAATACAGCATCAATGTGTAAATCTAATACCAGCTACAGTGTGAAATAAATAGCCAAGTCATTTGGTTTGCTCAGTATAGGCACAAACTGCTAATGTGTTGATAGTTTAGTCATTTGACAACTTAATGCCACAGAACTCTTTAGAGAAAACTTTAGCTTCTAACTTAAGCTAAATGTTACCCAAATGGGCTTTAAATAATCTTATTTACACCCCCATGCAGAATATGGTAACAAGTTAGTCTGGTATCTCTCAGAGAAGAGCAAAAGATATGGTAAATTGCTTCCCCAATTCTCAGTTTTAAAAAAAGGGAAAGAGAGATTAAATTTGGGGTGTAAAACTCAAGATCATCTGTGGCTGCAGATTCTCAATCACAGCCATTTGAGACACATAACCATCCTTAAAACATTTAATGTATCTACTTATAAAAGTCTGATCCATAAAATTTTGGTGTTACTTATATGTTGAGTATTTTGATATCAGAAAGTTATGAATTCCACTTATTATACTCTTTTTAATGTTTGCTGGATTTTAAATTTATTTTTCTTTAATTACACTCCAGATTAATTATGTAGATGAAATCTTTTGATTTTATAATGGGAAACAGTATGATGTTAGAAGTCTCTTAACCAAAATTCATTTTGTAGCAAATTTCCTAAATTATATCTTTGTAAAATTGTGGTGAAAAACACATAACATAAAATTTACCATCTTAACCATTTCTAAGTGAGCAGTTAAGTGGTGTTAAGTATATTCACATTGTTCTGCAACGAATCTCCAGGACTTTTTCATTTTACCAATGAAACCATGACTATTAAATACCAATTCCCCATTTCCTGCTTCCCCCAGCCCCTGGCAATGACCATTTTACTTTCTGTCCCTCTGAACTTGGCTACTTTAGATGCCTCATACAAATAGAATCATGCAGTATTTGCTTTTCTGTCACTGGCTTATTTCACTTAGCATAATGTCCTCAAGGTTTGTCTGTGTTGTAACATGTGTTAAATTTTCTTCCAAGACTGAATAATATTCCATTGTGTGTATATGTGACATTTCACTTCTAACTTGAGCTAAATGTTACCTAAACGAGCTTTAAATATTCTTATTTACACCCCCATGCATCCATCAGTGGGCACTAGGGTTGCTTCTACCTCTTGGCTATTGTGAATAGCGCTGCTGTGGACATGGGTGTGCAAATGTTTCTACAAGGTTCTGCTTTCAATTCTTTTGTATCTATACCCAGAAGTAGAATCACTATGTCATATTATAACTCTATTTCAGGAACTGCCTTACTGTTTTCCATAGTGGCTGCACTGTTTTATATTCCCACCAACAGTGCCCAGGATTTTATTTCATTTCTCCACATCCTGGCCATCACTTGCTATGTACTATTTTATTTTATTTTTGGTAGTATTAATCCTAATAAGTGGGAGGGGATATTTCATTATGGTTTTGATTTACATTTCCCTTATGATTAGTGATATTAATCATTTTTTCATATGCTTGTTGGCCATTCTGTGTCATCTTTGGAGAAATGTCTATTCATGTCCTTTGCCTGCTTTTTAATCTGCCAGTTTGCTTTTTGGCTGTTGATTTTTACGAGTTCTTTATATATTCTGGACATTAACCCCATATTAGATACATGATTTGTAAATATTTCCTACTGTGTAGGTTGCCTTTTTATTCTGTTGATTGTGCCCTTTTTATATAGATGCATAGATGTTTTTGATGTAGTTCATTTTGCCTATTTTTACTTTTATTGCCTGTTCTTTCTGTGCCACATCCAGGAAATCATTGCTAAATCCAATGTCACAGAGTTTTTGGCCTACTGTGTTTTCCTGTAAGAGTGTTATAGTTTTAGGTCTTGTGTTTAGGTATTTGCTTCATTTTGAGTTAATTTTTGCATATGATATAAGATAAGTGTCTGACTGCATTCTTTTCCATGTCATAAATTACACTAGGTCTCACTTAATATCCTCCATAGGTTCTGCAACTTTAAGCAAAATGTTGGATAATGAAACCAATTTTACTCTAGGCTAATTGATACAAACAAGAGTTAAGCTCCTATGACATCTCATCAACACTATATTGAAACTATGTTATTGCAGGACCTGCTTTGTATATCCTTTTAAACAAAAGGTTTAAACATGGCTTAAACATTGCCAGTGAAAACCCAGATTGAATTCTCCTAATGTAGACTGGATTTAAGTGGGTGTTTTTGTTTTTACTGTGCATGTATTAAAAGTAACCTGGATAGATTATCTTAACAGGACTGTAAAAGTCAGCGTGTTTCCTGACCTTGAAAGAGACTCCACACGTTACAAGTACAGCCCTTAAACCTGTCTTCACAGTGGACTCTCTCTCTCTCGGAGCATTTTAAAACTCTTAAGAACTGGAGTACCCCTTTAAAGATCTGATTCACAAGTCTAGGATTGCACTCAGGCATCTGTTATTTGCAGATCTGAAGCTGATTCTGATAGTGAGGCAGCATTAAGAACCACGGTCCTGGGATATTCCTAGACTATTGGAAAAACAATTCTTATTCATGTTTAAAGTGACGCCGAGAGTTATGTAAAGTTCTGTCCTGTACACTAACATATCAAAGAGATTCCTAACTTTGAAAACAGTCCATTGGCAGAGTCTTATTTTCCAGTTTTTGGTGAGTGCTGGCTGGGAAAAAAAGAAGAGAGCATGATTGGATGGGTATATAGAATAATTAGTAACATCACCTGTGCTACTACTTTATTTAGTCAAAATCTCCTTCCCAGTGCAGACCACTTGAATTACACCTGATAGCGTGCTTGATTTGGTTCCTTAAGAACTGTGGCTTACTTTCGGCAGGTTGAATATGTCCCGGTAAAGCGAGGATGTGATCAGAGTAGTTGACATATCAGGGTGCTCTGGAACCCCGTGCGTGCAGGGACCCTCCTCGCTTTTCACAGCCTGGAAGACTGCTGTTTCCATCAAAATAACAGAAGGCAGATTTATTCATTATATATAATTTAGTGAGTGTGAAAAAAAAAAGTGTCTTGATGTAGAGAACACAGTAGACACCACAGCTCCTACTGGAAGTGGGAAGAAAATGAAATGAAATCTGCAGGAGACCCTGTAGACAATTCCCAGGAATGGCAACGGCTGTGAGATCAGTGGCATCGGGTTCCACGGACAGAACAGGTTCTACTAAGATAGAAACCCAGAGCCCTAATTTTTCAAAATGTTAGGAATTCTCCTCTGAGGTCTCAGGAAATGTTACAAACTTTTCCCCTTTTTACCTCTTATGTTCTCATAATCTCATTGAATCTGAAGTCAAGCATCTGGCAACATGAATAGGGAAGGAGGTTAGACTGCCGTTAACACTCACTCAGTTTAGGAAGAACAGTCTATCAGAAACAGAGGAAATTTTCTTTCTCGCACTCAGTTGGCAGCCTGAAATGTTATTGTTTCTAATATTTTACCGTGCTAATGGCAGACGGTGAAAGATAACTAACTAAAGGACTGTCCCATTCTTTAGGGACTTTTAATGTGGAACACAATTATATTCAAAGACTTATATGAGAGAGATTTTATAATAGAGAATTAAGCAGGGCGCAGGCTTTCATCTTTACATCCACAGTACTTAGCACACAGTATGTGCCCAGCAAATATACGTTAATAAATGAAGATAATGATGCTAGCTATGTTAGGTCTTAGATGAATCTGCCACTGATTCATTCCCCAGGGCCATGGGCTGAAGAAGTGGAATGATCAACGTGCTTACTAGTAATTCTCCTATTTGAGTCAGAAAGTGTGCTGACACCACACCTTAGAATTAGATGCTCCTGCTACTCCCATAATGCTTTGAAAATAAGAAATGTACAGCATTCCCAGATACCTGTGTGCCTGCTGGTGATTAAATTTTTCCATTGATTCTCACTGTTGAAAGCTCCCTTATATTCCCCACTCTTCTTCAATATTTGGATCTTCTGTTCAGCATCCCTGTCAAGTTGTCACCCGTTCCAGGCTTGAAAACTTGCAATGATAGACTGTTCTTTGCTCGAGTAAGCATCTTCCTATCTCTGACAGCTCTATTAGAAATGCCTTTTTTTTCCCCAATGAGGCAACATCTGTCTCCCTAAAGCCCCCCTCCTTGGGGGTCTTGCTGACTCAGTTCCATCCTGTTCCCCTCCCAGCCGCTAAAGACAGCTCTCATGCCTCTCTGAGTTTTTTGTTCCTGGGCTACTCATCCACATATGTCATGCATCCCGGTCAACTCAACCAGCATCTTCTGAGTGCTATGTGGTTGGCCACATGCTGAAGAGAGGATGTTTCTCTTTACTTAAGCGTGAGCATGTTTGGTCCTCTCCGAGGAGCCTACAGTGTGAATAGGCCCCCTCCCTTGGCATGGGAAAGTGGCAGGGGAGGTAATCTGCAGTGGGTGAATTTCTTTTTATTTATTTACATATTTTATTGATTTTTTTACAGAGAGGAAGGGAGAGGGAGAGGGATAGAGAGTTAGAAATGTCAATGTGAGAGAAACATCAATTAGCCGCCTCCTGCACACCCCCCACTGGGGATGTGCCCACAACCAAGGTACATGCCCTTGACCGGAATCAAACCTGGGACCCTTCAGTCCACAGGCCACCGCTCTATCCACTGAGCCGAACTGCTCAGGGTACAGTGGGTGAATTTCTTAATCTTGCACAAGTATTTTTAGGGCCAGAAGAGAAATGAAGAAATTTAAATTCAGTCTCTAATCCCAAAAGAAAGCATAATGAAATAAATTACACAACTAAGCTTAGCATTTAAGAAATCAAAATAGTAAGCTTCCTTTAGGATGTTCTGCCTAGTCCAAGGGGACATCTAAGCCCATTTTATTTAAGAATATTGGAAATAGCCGAAACCGGTTTGGCTCAGTGGATAGAGCGTCGGCCTGCGGACTGAAAGGTCCCAGGTTCGATTCCGGTCAAGGGCATGTGCCTGGGTTGCGGGCATATCCCCAGTAGGAGATGTGCAGGAGGCAGCTGATCGATGTTTCTCTCTCATCGATGTTTCTAACTCTCTATCTCTCTCCCTTCCTCTCTGTAAAAAATCAATAAAATATATTTTTAAAAAAAAGAATATTGGAAATAGTGAGCCTGAATTGTGAAGGAAAAAAAAAAATCCTTCCCAAACTTAAGCTCCTTTACATAAGGTTGAAATTAAACTTTAAAAGGTAAACTTCACAAGTGAGTGCCATTCCCAGGTGCAAAGAAAAATATACTCACCAGGTCTTATTCACCAGTTAAGTGGGCAAGGGTAATCTGTATTTACACAAAAGGAAGGAGACTCCCTTGAAGTAAACCTTGCACTAACAGCAATGCTGACTAGACTAAAACAGTTTTCACTTCCTCAGCAGAAAAATGGAATCACGATGCTCTTCTCATATGAATCAACATTAAATCACTTACATTAATTGAATACTAAGTGGAAAATTAAAGAATTCAATCAGTTGCCAATATTTATTGTACTTCACAAGTTGTGTGGCATTTGTTTTAAATGCTACAAGAGGTACATATGTAAAAGCGGGTCATTTGATGACATTTTCATGGATTTTTAGGTTCAGCAGGGAGGAGGTTAGTAATTAAAATAACAGAAACCAGAGGCAATTGTTTCTAATAATAATTGGCAAAAATGGCCCACAATAGTTACGTGTGAATAACTGATTTGTGGGAATGCATACACTGGGGAAGAAATTCAGTGAATTTTTATTTAAATAATTTCTGGTTTTTTGAGCTATGGACTGGGGAACAGACATAGGGAGACAGCAGGGGATCATGGGAAACACTCAGGGGGATGTCAGGAGGCCTAGCTCAGTCTGGTCTCGGTTACCAGCTGGACGTGTGGATCGAGGGCAGGCACTTCACCAGTCCAGCCTCTGGGTGTCCATCTGTAAATCAATGCAGTTTAGCTGGATGATCTCTAAAGCTCCTTCTAGACCAGTGGTTCTCAACCTTCCTAATGCCGCGACCCTTTAATACAGTTCCTCATGTTGTGGTGACCCCCAACCATAAAATTATTTTCGTTGCTACTTCATAACTGTAATTTTGCTACTGTTATGAATCTTAATGTAAATATCTGATATGCAGGATGTATTTTCATTGTTACAAATTGAACATAATTAAAACATAGTGATTAATCACAAAAACAATATGTAATTATATATGTGTTTTCCGATGGTCTTAGGCGACCCCTGTGAAAGGGTCGTTCGACCCCCAAAGGGGTCACGACCCACAGATTGAGAACCATTGTTCTAGACCAATGATGTTTTACTCCATTGTTGGTTGACTGCTCTGTTTTAAATCATTATTTATGCTATATTTCCATACGATCTCATTTCTTCTCTTTATGCTTTAGCCACTCATTTATTTTTAAGTCAACAATTGAATAGGGTTTAGCTAAAAAAGCACAACAGTCCTAAGATTAGTGCCTTCATTCCTTTATACTATAGAAAATATTAATGGTCTAGTAGGGAGAAATATAAGGAAATGGTTCACTTATCCACAAAAGCTCTATTCCCATATGTTAAAAAAAATAGGATAAAAGTAAAGAAGAAAAAGTGTTTATCTTAAAAAAGTTGACTTGTCCGTGTTGGATTTTGTTCTCTCCTAATGGGTGTGCAATGATTGTACCCTTAGCATTGAGCTGGACTGCCCAGATGACCATTGATCGGGACTGAAATGAAATGGAATCCCAAGGACCCATTCCCCTTTGGGACCTCAGAATAAGTGGCTGAGAAGAGCAGGAGGAATGTGGCCTTAGGGGGGTGAGGAGGCAGCATGTCTCCCAATCTGGCAGAGGTTCGGGGCAGTCACAAACACATTTCTCCAAACTGAGTTTCATAGAGCATTAGTCCATGAGATGCACCTTGAAATTGTCTCATGATCAAGTGTTTCTCGGATCAAGAAACCCTGACTGACTATTACACCTCTCTTGAAGTGCGCCAGTGCACATTAGCATGTCAAAGGCTCCCAGAACCTTTTGAATGGAACCCGTTTTTGAATGAAAGGAAAACTTAGTCCCTTGTTTTCAAAACTTGATCACAGAAACTATTTGTGTGTGTGTGTGTGTGTGTGTGTGTGTGTGTGTGTTTTCTCAAAATACTTATTGACATTCCATAGAATTCAGGTTCTGCCGAAGTTCTTGGGGGAAATGCTGAAGAAATTCATCATTTTCACTTTCCCAGAAAGGATAGCAGTCATGGTAGTTAGGTATTATTTCTTGGCCCTAAGAAAACACATCCAACTCCCTAGCTGCATTTAAACTGTTTTAAAAATACTGATGTTTTGGACCCCTCTCAAACCAATGAAATCAGGATCTCTGGGGTGGGACCCACACATTAGTATTTAAAACAAAACAAAAAGTTCCTTGGGTGATTCTAGGTTTGAGAACCACAGCAGCTGAAGGAGCCACAGACCACTCTAAGTGCTGTGAAGGCCTTGCTAATGAGTACATTTCAATGATGTGTAGCCACCAAAGCAAAATGTATCATAAATATGCACCTTGATTAAACTCAATTTTAAATTACTTGGGGCCATGGGATAATATAATCTACGTGGAAAATAAGTACAATCAGACAGTTTCCATTTCCTCGATTTCTTCAACCTGTTAGGATAGATGCCATCAAATTCTGGAAGAACAGGACCCAGCTACTTTCCTCCGGGTGCGATCTCTCTCTCTTTGGCCTATATTCAGGGTTGTGCTGCTTCAGAGAGATGAACAGAAGGAAGGTTTTTCTGAGAAGGCCCACAATCCTTTGCTGGTGTTCTCCAGGGTCTGTTTCCCAGCCCCCTGCTCTCACAGCTGTTCTCATGAGAGCAAGAAGGCGCTTTTCTGGCCGCCACCAAAAACTAGAGTAGGGAGAACAGACTGAGCCTGGGGCTGTATTTGGAACTCAGCCTGCAGTAGCTGAATAACCCAGGAAGGAAGGTAAAGGAGATTTGTCTTCCCTTTAAATCTTGCTACCTGAATGCCTCCTGGAGGCCAAAAAGTAGAACTGAAGTTGATGTCAGTGGCATCCGCATGCAATTCAGAAAATCAAAGATACACATTAGCAAACATCCATTGGAATAATGCAACATAACAAAATAGTAGCAATAATAGCCCAAACTATTTCAACCTTTACACGTACCAAAAGAAATGGAGGAAGAGAAGTGGGCTTGTCAAACATTGTCCAGGGAGAAAACTGAAATTTGACAAAATGAAATGAGAAAATGGCAGTTGGCTATTTTCTCTTGACTTTCAGTCTTCTAGTTTGTAGCATAATAGTATCTATTACTTCCAGCTTTTGGTATATCGAAAGAAAGCTAGAAAAATCCATCCATGGTTGGCAGACACAGCTGAGTGACCCAGTCTTCAGTGGCAAATACTAATGAGGCTTCTGTTTTCTTTTCAGTACATATTAAATCAGTGTTCGCTTAGTAGGTGGAAAGAATGTGCTGGAGTCCGGGCCCATCTCTTGCCAATAGAGGAAGAATCCAGGGGAAGATTCCACAAGAGTTTGCTTTAGGCTACGTTTTAGAAAATTGCTTTAGTGGTTTAATTTAAATTAGTTTAGACAGATCAATTAAAGTAATGATAAAGCACTTCTGAAGGACAATTCGAGCAATATGGAAACAGTTTTGTCTAGGATACAACAAAGCTAGGGAAATGTAAACCATATTTACTCAGATTAAGGAAAGTAAAATAGCTCTTGTCCCTCTGGTAGATTGTCCATTCACAATCTTATATTAACTTCCATTTCAAGTTAACACTGAAGTTTTGGAGATTTTAAAGATAAACACATAAGACCTTGGCCCCAAGAGAAAAAAAAATGCCCTTAATCAAGGATCACAATGTGTAAAGAGAAGTTTTTGACATTTCTATTCTATGGAAGTTTCTTGATAGTCATCATCATTAATGTCAAGTACAGTCATGTGGCACGTTAATTATGGGGGTAATTTCTTTTGCTTGTTTGTTTCTTTGTTAATGCTCACCTGAGGATATTTTTTCCATTCATTTCTAGAGAGAGTAAAAGGGATAGAGGGCAGGAGAGGGAGAGAGAAACATTGATGTGTCTCTGAGAAATACATCCCTGGCTATTTCCTCTCTGTGCAAACATTATAGAGTATACTTACACACCCTAGATGGTGTAGCACCATCGTATATGCTGTCAGTCACTGACCAAAACATTGGTATGTGGCACATGACTGTAGTTTATGTGTATAAACACTGAGTTATATAGATTGGTTGTCACTAACATTGGATTAGCAAAACTGCAGAAGGTAAAAGAAAAATGATTGTAATTTATTTCCTTTCCATTAGAAATCTCTTCTCTTTCATCCTCCATTACCTTTTTTATTTCTGACTCACAATTTCTTCATTTTAAAAAAGTATTTTTTTCATTGACTTCAAAGAAGAAGGGAGAGGGGATAGAAACATCGATGATGAGAATCATTGATCAACTGCTTCCTGCACGCCCTCTACTGGGGATTGAGCCTGCAACCCAGCTTGTGCCCTGACTGGGAATTAAACCATGACCTCCTGGTTCATAGGTAGACTGGTTCATGGCTCAACCACTGAGCAACACCAGTTGGCTCAGTTTCTTTGTTTGTAATGCCACTGATAGAGAATAAAGTTTGAACTGTTGCAATATATTCTCCTTTAAAAAGTTAAAGTATGCATCAGAACTTATTCAGGTCAAGTCATTGGTCAAGAAGAGGTTAGGAAGTCACCTTATAAAAAGGCAAAAGCTGTAAGTCCGCAGGTGTGCCTTCTTCCTATTATAAATATTAACAACTAGCTAATTACAGTGGTAACAGATCCAGCAAACAGTTACTCCTTTCCTGAACTCAGCCAATTTGAAGAGATGGTTTATGTTGCAGAAAGATGCTCTAGAGAATGTTAATTGGGAGATCTAGCAAAATAGGAGTTTTTAAAACCATGAATAAAATTAAGAAGATGACTGTTAAGTATAAGTTACATTTTCTCTAACATCAGGTGCTATAAACTGTCAGTCTAGCTTTTTCTCAGCAGGTGATTATATTGCTCACAATCAGTTGTCAGAAACTTCCTGCTCCTCAGTGTGAAATTAGTAATAGGAAAATGAAATCAATGGGCTGGAATCTAGTTAGAGACAGAAAGAATAGTTCAAGATAAATATAGCTACTGAGCCTGACAAGCTATGATTCAAACCTCAAATTTTGACCCTTGCTTTTTTTAGTTTAGACTTACTGATTTGGTGAGACATTTTCCTAACAATTACTCTTGAGTCAGATCTCTCAGTGTACTGCAAGTGGATATGTTTTCCTTAATCTCCCCTAAATTTCACATCATTGATTTTGGCCACCAACTAAGCTTTTTACCACATTAAGGTATTTCTGCACGTTGGTTTTTGCTATCCAACGCAGGAATTTTCCTCTCCATTTTAATTCCAGCCATTAAGTTACAAATCCATGACGCCTTCAACCACATTGTCAATTGACATGTCGAGCAGCGTGGAATTAATGAGAGAGCCTGTGGAGCTCCACCAGAGATGTCCTTCAAGGTTGACAACTGCCCTTAAGTCCACACTTTGGGTTTCATTGTCCAACCAGCTGTGACTCTTCCTCACTCTGCTGTCATCTAGCTCACTTCCCCTGCCACCCCTCCACCCGCCCCTACTTATCACATGGTATTTTGGGAGAATTTGACAGATGCATTGCTAAAATCCTACAGTAAATTGCATTGCTACTGCTCTATAAGACTTTTATAGAGGGAAATAGTAGCTACTTTATTGGGTTCAGAAACCCAGACAGCACTTCAGTGATCACCTCTATGTTAACATTTCAGGTTTGTAATAATCCATTACATGAACAAAGTGTGATAAACCCCTTCACTGGAACACTTACAGCAATAAAAGGAATCTATTGATAAACACAACAAAGTGGATGAATCTCAGATTTATTATGTTAAGTGAAATGAGGCAGTCACAAGAAGTCTATAGACTTTATGATTCAGTTTAGATGGTATTTAGAGGAAAAAGCAAAAACTCTGGGCATAGAAATTGGAGCACTGATTCTCAGTAGCTGGGGGCGAGGAGAGTGAATGCACTGAAAAGGAGCACGACCACACTTTTAGATAATGGTGGTGATTATATGACCCTATGAGATTGTCAAAATTCAGCAAACTATATACCTAAAAAGACTAACTGTTACCCTATGTAAATTCAAACTCAATAAACTTGTTTTAAAAATATCCCATTATAAGAAATTTGTTAAGGGACTAATTAAATGTAATTTAAATACGTAGTTTCTCAAATCTGTCTCTTTCCCCCCACTTTGATTATAAAGGCATGTTTCTCTGTTCCATCTCACTACATCCTTTCTCATCTCCCATAATTTTTCAAAGATTACCTAACATGCTAGTGTCTCAGAAACAGTCCTGTGTTTTCTTTATCCTGAAATAGGAGTTTCCTATACTTAAAGTCTCAACTCTATTGACAGTTTGAAAAGAGCAAAGCGCCCTGACCAGTTTGGCTCAGTGGATAGAGCATCAGCCTGCGGACTGAAGGGTCCCAGGTTCGATTCCAGTTAAGGGCATGTACCTTGGTTGTGGGCACAGCCCCAGTAGGGGGTGTGCAGGAGGCAGCTGACAGATGTTTCTCATCGATGTTTCTAACTCTCTATCCCTCCCCCTTCCTCTCTGTAAAAAACCAATAAAATTTTAAAAAGAGCAAAGCATCTTAATTACCATTTAGTCTTTTATATGCAAACATAGCACTATCTTCCCCAAGCCAGGCCTATCCCTGCATTATTTGCCTTCCTCATTCTTGAACTTTAAGGTCTGCCTGCATCAGAGACTACCAAATGGAACCAAGGAAATGTTAGCCTTTGTTAACGCAATGATTCCATACATTGAAGTCCCCACTCCTTCTCCCAAGGCTGCTGCCCCCTGGAGGTGACTCTTACCCAAATGCAAGCAGCAGAGTAGTATAGGCTAATGACAGCAGTGCCCCACCTCAGCCTTGTTTGTTTTATTATTTTTGCTTTTGATTTGTGGGGTTTTTTCCTTTGTTTTAGCACTCTTTATTTTTTAAGATTAGACTATAATTATGGTAACAAGTTTATAGTAGGAGCCCAAACCACACATTTTCAGAGACACATCGCATCCTTTTTGCCACTTACATTTAAATTGTGTAGACTTTGATGATCACTTTTGCTGTAAGGCCACCCATTCTTCTTCCTCACTTTGATGACTGAGATCTTACTCTCATGGGTCTATTTTCTTCCCATTGTCTTCTCTCTGCTCTACTTCACATTTTTGGATGGAATGTAACTCCTTTCTCCTCAGGATTCTATTAAAGTCTTCTCATCACTGTGGCAGGAGCACCTCTTTTTCAATATCTTAATCGAGGGATCAGGAAACTAATTCCCTATTTTCAGTAACATCCAAAGAGCTTTGAAGGGCGAGTAGACTTTGATTGGCTTAAAAGAAGAAAGAGGGCAAACAAAGATACACAACTAAGAATGACCATCATAGGTTTGGGGATGGAGAGGACATATGCCTGAGATTAGCCTTTTTATTTTTATTTTTTTTTAATGTTTTTATTCCTTTTTTTTTTTTTTTTTGAGAGAGAGGGAGAGAGGAGATATGAGACAGAAACATCCATAATTGCCTCTCATCCCCACCCCGACTGGGCGGCTAGGGACTAAACCTGCAACCGAGGCAGGTGCCCTGCCTGGGAATCGAACCGACAACCTTTTGGTGTTCAGGGTGGCGCTCCAACCACCTGAGCCACACCAGCCAAGATTAGCCTTTTTAAAATAAAGTAATAGAACACATGATCAAAAGGATAAAGGAAGGAGACCTAGGAAATGCAAATGTGTTAAGAAATCTATATAACATTTGTATCCTTTGCCATTCTTCAGCAAAAATTTTTTAAATGTGACATGAAGATGATACATTGCTAGCTGTCTCTTTCACTTGTCTCATGAGGGTCAACTTTTAGATGAATTTGAATTTAGGACTTCTAGATTTTGACTACCTACTTCAAACCATCATGGCAACTATTTACCCAGGTAATACTTGCTATCTACTTAGGAAATGTTCTCTGATGTTTATCTTATGAAAATGCATGCAAATGCCAAGTATAACCAAATATTAAGTCTGTGGTTAAAAACCAATATTTTTGAAAGAAAAAAAGCAATCTCCAGTATCAAAGCCTTTTAAGATTGGACTATAGTGTATTACATTACAGATGACCTTAGTTTATTTTCCTTCTAGGACTGAAAGTCAGCATTACCAGTTCTGTTTTTCTTCTATTTTTCTATATGTTCTACATTATTACTTTCCTCCTTTTTGTATGTCACTAAGAGTGAGATATACACTTGTTTTTCTGGAGTGGTTGGGGCCAAGAGACTGTCATGATATTCCCAGAAGTTTGTTGTTGTTGTTGTTTTTGATCATCCTGTGATTTCACATTTTTCTGTGCTATTCTAAAACAATGTTAGATTAATTACTTGGCTTCATAAACCTCACTGAAAGCTATTAGAACAGAGGTTATGCTTTACATTTAGTATCACCTAGGGAGGGGGCAGGCAGATGCATGCTTTTCAATGTGAAGGTATTGTTAAATTAAGGAAACCAACAAAATTTGCATAATGTTTTTCATGTGGAAAGATAACAGTTCAAGTAATTACTTTTCTTATGTTGAATGTTCCGCAATCAATTTATGACTTCTCTGTTGAGCTCGGTGTCCTTTCAACTTCCATAACCTTCTGTTCATGCCTGCATTTTAAGAAGAGCACCATAAGCGTGGATAATAATGAATTGAAGCTTAGAGTTGGAAAGAACCATGCAGATGTTCTAGTTAGACCATTGTCATCTTACAAGGCTAAGTCACTTCCCCCAAATCACAAATTGCCTAAGGTCAGAGCCACTGTGAAGGCTTGGGACACCTGGTTCTCAGTGCAGGGCAGAGATGACAATGCAACCTGCTAATGAGCAGGTACATATTTCAGAAGCAAGAAAGGCCCTCAGCCAAGAAGGATACCAGCCTAAGAATCTTTCATTATGGTGACAACTCTTCTGGACATGGAGAATTAAAGCATTTATATACACCTACCCATTTTGTACTTGATTTTTAAAAACCCTGGTCTTAGACAGGAAATTGAACACAAAGAAGTAACATCTTCTGGGCCTACAAGTCTGCCCACAGAACAAAATTAGAGAAACTAAGCCGAAACTGCCAACATAATGTGATTTGGCAAAGAAAAAGACTAAAACCCACCCTTAGCCCGAGAATAACATAAGTAGAGGCAATAGAGAATATTAGATTTCTCAGGCAAATTATTACTTCTCTGGCATTAGTTTCTTCATCTATAAAACAGAGAAAATACCTACTTAGTGTTGATGCCAGGATTATGTGAGATGATACAGGATAGAGTACCCAGAATAGGGCTTTCCATATGGTCAGAACTCAAATATTGGCTATTAACTTTAATGTTTAACCTAGCAAAATTAATTCTGCATATTCAGTTATAGATGAAGAAGGCAGTCATAACCAAAGAGGACATGGCAGTAGAGATGAAAATAAATCTCATCTAATGATGTAAGGATCCCTGAAGCATGAGAAAAACACAAGAAAAGAGATAGTTTGTACCCAGGTCCAAGCATCTAGATATCGATGGGTGGCTTCCCTCAGTTCTTTGTGTGGGTGCAACCATGCTTAATTCCTCCACCGCTCCCATCAATTCCATTTGTTGTCCAGACTCCCTGATAGATCCTAAAGCGTATGGATTCTTCTCATTGTAGAAATGGAGCGAAAGTCAGTTTTCCTACTCAGTCGCGCAAGATACTGCAGCAAAGATATGCATATGCTCGAACTATGATGATGTCTTATATTACAAATTTGGTGCACATAGTTGGCCAAGCACTGACCATTCTTGTTTCTTATTAATTGGAGACCGAAGTTGTTTTCCTTTATTGAGTGTGTTAATTATGTCCTAGACATAAGGCAATCTTTGCAAGATATTCAGATGAAGGATGCTAGCAACCTGTGCAGTGTAATGAGAGACAGACAGAAAATTTTACCCTCACCATTAAAGCCCCAAAGCCACTATTCTGAGTCCTTTAAATGGATTAATATAAACACAATTCCATGTTATCTTATTATTATCATCACCGCTGGGGTGATATGGGTAGGCTGCATTAGACCCTAAGTCCCTCATTTTCATTGTTTTAAAATTTCACTATTTTTTGCCGAAACCGGTTTGGCTCAGTGGATAGAGCGCCGGCCTGCGGACTGGAGGGTCCCAGGTTCGATTCCGGTCAGGGGCGTGTGCCTGGGTTGCGGGCATATCCCCAGTGGGAGATGTGCAGGAGGCAGCTGATCGATGTTTCTCTCTCATCAATGTTTCTAGCTCTCTATCTCTCTCCCTTCCTCTCTGTAAATCAATAAAATATATTTTAAAAAAAAACAACAAAGGGAAATAATAAAAAAAAAATTTCACTATTTTTGTTCTTAAAGATTACATACCCTAAGAGAGGTAACTAGCTAACATGTTATGAAGGATAGTTAAAAACTTCTAAAGTTTTAACAACCTAGGGCTTGTAAGCAGTTGATAGTTTGGTTTTTTAATAATAGATAGATAGATAGATATAGGTATATATATATATATATCATGTTGTATACATATTATAACATGCATAATATATGTCAAGCATATTTTTCAATATTATTTCAAGTATGAATAATGGAGAGCAACCTGGCAGTGTTACTTCAGAGACAGTTGACCAAGTGGACAATCTGGATGGCTTTTATTCACAAGAAGAGTGAATACGCACTTACTTGTTCAACTAGAAATATCTGTCATGGTAGGAAGGGCTACCTATACTGAGGTTGCAATGGCACCCTGCATTTGCTTATTAGTTATGATTATTAGTTCATTAGTTAGCTGCTCAAACCCAAATGCAGAGTGGTGTACATAAGGTGGAATTTTATTTTCCTCTCGCTAAAGAGACTAGAGGTGAGGGGGTCCCTTCTATGCTGCTCCATCTCCATCGCCAAGGTGACTATCCTCAGCTGCATAGCTGCATAACTATTTTGAGAGGACACAAAGGGCACTCAATTTCCTTTCAAGCAGGTGGGAGTCTCAGACAGCCCCTCATATTTTATTGTGGGAGGGTTAGTCCCTTGTTCAAATCTAGCTGCAAGGGAAGCTTGGAAATATAGTCCCCAGCTGGATGGCCACCTGCCCAGATAAAACCCTATTACTATGAAGAAGAAAAGAATGAAGTCAGAGAAACAGCCATCAGGCATACTCAACCAATTTTGATTTCTTCTTATATGATCTATGCCCAATCAAGCATGGATATCATTCTTTAAAATGAGATGATTCCCACACACAGAAAGTTGTATTTTCTGACTTTCCTGATGAGACAGAGAGTCAGTCATGTGTTAAATATTCAGACTTGCTAATAATTCATGCATGTCAACTCTATTAATGACAAACCTTCTTCCAAATACATTCCAAATTTCTTATGGTCAAAAAGGAATACACTGACTTGTGTTCTATCTTCCACAATGCTTGGCACCACTTAGGAATATAAAAAAATGCCTATTGAATTGAATGTTCTGGATCAAATGGGGGATTTATTGTCCTATTTCATACTGTATGTTGCTCATCTTTCTCCTACCACCTCTCGTTTCCAGTTTGATCACTCATGGCTTTGGGACTCCAGCAATATGTGCAGCCCTAAGCACTTTCCAAACAGTCCTCAGTGAAATGCTGAACTACTTGGAAAAACACACGACCCACAAAAATGGCGGAGCGGCGGATTCTGGCCAAGGACATGCCAACTCGGAGAAAACCCCCCTGCGGAAAACTTCAGAGGCCGCCGTGAAAGAGGGCAAAACAGAAAAGACAGACTAGCTACATCAAACAACCTACTTCCAGAGAGTCTTGCTGCTGATATTTTTTCTAACATATATATCATGGAGGGTGATTACACTTCAGTGGATCAAATCTTGACTCTCCCCTGAACCTCCATAAAAAACAAAAATGGAAATGAAAAAATGAAACAAAAAAGGACAAAACCACAAAAAAAAGTGAAAAAAAGGAAAACAGCAGTGTAACCGTGTGATGAAATTGTCACTTTTAAAATTTCCTGTTATGATAAATTCCTTTCGTGCACGTAATTTATTGTCCTGAATGATAGACATCACAGTGTTAAGCACTCCTGGACTTTGGAGAGGCAGCACATGCGTTTCCCACCTGACTGATGCACTTTCTTACCCTGCTCTGTAGGAAGGGATCAGAAAGCGTGACCCAACTGGACTCCACCACCAGTGCTGACAGCTCCAGTCTTGACGTAACTCCCTGTAACAAGAGTGCCTCTTTCCAATAAGTAGACCGATCTGGCAACGAATCCCTCAATAAATACTTTGGGAACTGAAAAGGGCAGTCACGAATCTTTGTCCTGTGAATTGACAGAAATTCTAAAATTTTGGTCACCGCCCCCCCACCCCCCCTCCAGCCCACTTAACTACCAGTGCCTTGGTGGTATTTAAAAATTCCAGAAAACGCTGTCCCCCTTACGTATGCCTATTCCCACCTCACCCTAGGTCCTTCTTTATGTTTGCCCAAGAGCTAAGAAGAGAGTCAGCATAATATTGAAGAAAGAACAAGTGTGAACGCCTCTATCCATTCTCCTCACACGCCCAACCCAGCAGTTCAAGGAAACAGACTGCACTTAACGGGTCAGGGCAGGATGGATACAGTAGTTTTGCCATTCTTGGGCTCCCGATGGAAAGCAGTAGGATTGTGATGCCTAGAAAAGCTTTGGGATAGGAGCAGCGATCTCTCCAGGAAGCCCTGCCCCTCAGAGACAGGAGAGGACCCCAGGAGGCCCCTGGAGGTCCCTTGATGTGCTGGTGGCCAATGATTGTATGATTAGAGTGAGATCCCCTCCTTCTTCTACCTTTGTGCTTCTTCTACCTGCTCGATAGCCGTGTCCTAACCATTTAGAAGCACAGAAGCGTTCAGGTCTGTGTTCAATAAAAACAAAAACAGAATGATCGGAGGTGACTTTTGCTTTTAAGATGCTTCCTTTGTTTATAGCTTGTTCCTACAGTTCATTGTCCTTTAGTCAAGACACTGAAGACAAGAGGTTCCGGGCTGCAAAGGCCAGAAACTAACTGAATGATAGTTAGGACCATTTAAACCTGAAAGTGTCAAGAAACCTGACCGGTACCACATTGTTCTAAACTTTCTACTGTTAACATTTTCCAACTTCTAAGCAAATCAATATATCGGTCATCATCTATGAAAAAAATAGTTTAATAATGTGTGGACACACCTGACACCACGTGTAGCATGAAGATATTATCCTCTTGTTAACGTGTTTCAATTACGTTCACTAAGTGTCTGCCATAATATAACCCCATGGGAAAGATTAGTATTATTTTTAATTGGAAGGAAATTAATTGCTCAAGATTTTTTATGTAGAGATCAAAAAAATATTTTTATCTAATAATAATTCTTAAAATTATTTGACCTTTATCTTCAGTCATGTACAGAAAAGGGGAACCATACCAATAAAAATCTAAATTTTCCAGACTAAATTCAATTAACAGGAGACACTACTAAGGAATTCTATAATAAAGGGGTTTTATAGTTAGTAGAAAAGCTTACTATAAAGAAATGAATTGTGGGTTCATGTTCATCCATTTTTAAAATTTTACCATTATTCAAGGCTTTAAAATTTTTTAAATAAAATAGAATAAAGCTAAGATTCTGCAGTTCCAAATTTCATCACAAAATAAATTATTCCATTTTTCATGACATTTTCCATATTGTAATATATACACAAAAATGATGAATATTTCAGTTTCATAAATAGTAGGAAAGCTATATACAGGTAATGTGGACCACTAATATTTCCTTAATAAAATTTCCACATTAATTTTCTTTTATTCCTTTTATTATTAACAATACATATGTATTTAATATGGCATTTTGATATGCATATCTGCTACGGATTTAATGTAGTTATATACCATGTAAAATGATCACCAATAATCAGATGAAAAGTTAGATCTGGCTTATAGTACCAGCTTGTTTCTCCACCCATAGTTGTTACTAGTTGGGGTTCTTAACACCTCAGTGGGGTATTTTTTATTAACATTGGAAACAAAAGTATAACTAAATAATTACAGTGCATATTATTTACCAGGATTTTGGGTGTCTTCAGAGCCTTAAATGGACAGCACCCATCATTTAACTTAACCAGCCATTGGGACATAAATGAATTGATGGACTGGTCATATTTAGAGTCATTATTTATTATCATATCCTAATAGACATTGTTAACATACCAACTTTTGCCTTGTATATAATAGGTACTTAACACTTTTTAAATAAATGAATAAATAAATGTGTGTGTGTTCTTTGTCCAAAATGGGCCAAAGGACAGTTTACTTTTTATTCTTTTTAATACTCAGTGCTTCAATCTGGCTTGCTTCTTTCATGGTCATTTATAGATAATTCTTTTTTATTTGAATAAGGAAATATTTTCATTATCTCATATTAGTGGCAAGTAGATGTAGTTAATATAGAACAATGAAGAAAATTAGATTAAGTATCAGAATTTCAGCAAAAGTAAAGTTATAATCATTATTAGTATCATAGTTTATAGTAATGGAAAGTAGTTCATAGAAATCTACCTTATTTTCAGTATTATAATAGGTAATAAAACAATAAAAAAGCTTTTCAGATTAACTATTACTTGCCCAGAAAACTGTGCAAACTTCTCATAATTACACAAAATTAATGGATAATTTTCAATATTTAAACTTGTGAAAGATTAGGTCAAATTCCTATGAAAAGAATTTTTTGTGTTAAAGCTGTTTCAATAATCAATTTCAGGGCCACCTCTAAGGCTATTTTGTCAGCATTACATTTGACGTAAGGTTGGCGGTTCTAGAAAAATCAATGAAAACTCTGTAGCACTCTACTCTTTCTTCTCTAGAAAGACAAGAGCACTGGAAAGATGCCTCATCTATTCTCCTGCTCACTTTTTTTGAGATGGTATGAAAATAGAAATAATTCTTTCTGACTTTAAGTTCTTTTATCCCTTCCCCCCAACCACTATTTTTTGAGGGTATGTTCTCTCCAATGTCCAGGACATCACATGACCCTGTAGCACTTATGAGCATCCTGAACCTAGTGTGACAGTGATAAGAATTTGACCTTTTGTTACCTGGTGCTTTTAAGGTAAATGTGTCAATAAATTATTCTTGTTACTAATGAGTAAAACAATATAATTTCATTTCCCTGTATTTTTTTTTTTTTTGCCTTTTCTGCTTCTTTGGAGGCATGTTAGACCAGTACAATTTTTAACATGTATCAGAATGCTCTGCGCAATGAGCATGCCATCTCCTTACAAAAGCCAAGTCAACATAGGACAGACAGGTGCCATGGTCTAGTGCAGTG
The DNA here is from genome assembly GCF_964212035.1 of Myotis nattereri. Taxonomy (NCBI): domain Eukaryota; kingdom Metazoa; phylum Chordata; class Mammalia; order Chiroptera; family Vespertilionidae; genus Myotis; species Myotis nattereri. The sequence goes on from NC_138081.1 coordinate 21,582,250, forward strand.
GTTCTCAACCTTCTGGCTCTTTCAATACAGTTCCTCATGTTGTGACCCAACCATAAAATTATTTTCGTTGCTACTTCATCACTGTCATGTTGCTACTGTTACGAATCGTCATGTAAATATCTGATATGCAGGAGGGTCTTAGGCGACCCCTGTGAAAGGGTCGTTCGACCACCAAAGGGGTTGCGACCCACAGGTTGGGAACCGCTGGTTTAGTGGCTAAGAACATAGACTCTGAAACCAAATTACATGGGTTCAAATCATGGCTCTTTCACTTCTTACTGTGTGACTGTAGGCACATTGTTGAACCTCTCTGTGCTTCCATTTCTCCTTCTGTAAAATGAGAGTTATAATAGGTACCTGCTCACAAAATTACTGTCAGAATCAGAGTTAATGTATCTAAACTGCTAAGAGTAGAACTAGTGCCATGTGTTAGTTATTATCTTAAATACTTGGACAAAATACACTTTTACCTAGATATCAATTTCTTCTCAGTTTATTGAACCCTTTCTGTATGGCAGGCTCTGTCCTAGAGACTGAAGATACAGAGTGGAATAGAAATTTTTTTGCAAGTTTCTCACAGTCTCCCACGAAGATCCCAGACATTAGCATCCAGTAAGTGCCACAATAAAAATGTGCACAAGCTGCCCCAACACAAACCAGACCAGGTCCAGGGAATCTGGGGAGGGCATGAAGGGTAGAGGACAGAGAGGAATATCAGGGAAATGGATTGTGATCAGGGAATGGGAAGGTGAACATCAGGGAAAAAAGGGATTTTATAGTTCCGGGTGAATAAAAACATTTGGGGCAGGATGCGATTTTGAAAACGAACAGATGTACCTTGTATTTCTGGTCATTCCTACCTTCCTCCCTCATGTTTTGGGCAGCTAGCATTTCATCCTGCCTGCCTCAGGGCAGAAACGGGGCCCAGTGGAATGCAGACAACAAGAGTTGAACTTTTGCACAAGTTTTCTTTCAGTTTCAAAATCCCAGGCCCTAAGGAGGACTTGAGGTTTAAAAGTTTTTCTGTCAGGACCTTTTCTTTCACACACACACACACACACACACACACACACACACACACTCACACAGTAGAGACCATAGTTCCCAGATCGGGAAAAGAAGGAGAAAATAAAAGATTAATTAAAGAAAGCTTAGCTATTATGTCATCTCTCTGAGAAGGGGCAATGTCCTGGGAGAAAGGTTGGAGACAGAGGAACCTATATTTCCATCTCAGATAAAAGCCCAGGCAGGAAGAACAACCAGCATAGTGATGGAGCAGAAGCCATGTCTATGTGGTGTGTGTCCATCAGATGGTTCTCACACAGCCTCATGGGGTTTCTCCCAAGAATCCGCAAGGCATGGAGAGGCCAGGATGCGGTGAGTTCAAGCACAAAACAAAGAAACAGCACCCTAGCCGATTTGGCTCACTTGATAGATCATCAGCCTGCAGACTGAAAGGTCCTGGGTTTGAGTCCAGTCAAGAGCACATGCCTGAGTTGTGGACTTGAACCCCAGTAAGGGGCATGCAGGAGGCAGCTGATCAATGATTCTCTCTCATCATTGATGTTTCTCTCTCTCTCTCTCTCTCTCTCTCTCTCTCCCTTCCTCTCTGAAATAAATATATATATATATATATATATATATATATATATATATATACACACATATATACATATCACAAAGAAGTAGCAATTCCTGCAACCCAGAGGCATGCAGCAGCAAAAGCATATTTCAGGCCCACCCAGGAGCAACCCAGGTAGCTGACAAACATGCAGAGTGCCTGCAGGTTGGACACAAGTACATACAGGAGAAACCTGAGACATGCCAATCAAACACCAGATGGGAATTCGGGTGTATCAGGCTCCAGTCAGAAGAACAGAAGCCTCTCTAGGTATTTCCAAGAGAAAGGATTTAATAAAGAAAATAGGTTAAACAGGTGTTAAAGACTGAAAGAGCAAAAATGAGACACTGAATCACCCAAATATTAGTAATTTGAAAAAAATAGTGACCATCCCTAGAAAGGGAAAAACAAAAGGAAGGAGGTGAGGTTACCGCATCTGGAAGCTGGGAGGAGAGCATCCTTCTTCCATTGTTGTTGCTCAAACTTTTGAGACTGGTGCTGGTGGCACCTCTGAGAGGGTGGAGCATGGCTAATGCCAGGAGTATGAAAGGAGCTAGAGGCTGGAAGCATGACCTTCCTCTTTTGCTTGAGGAATGCTCACAGGAACTGGGATATGTGGAGCATCCTTTGCCTTTCCTTCTTCCTTGGAATTCCCACCAGTGTCTTCCATTGTCAGAACCCAATTAGAAGCCAGGGGATGAAGGGTTATGAGAAAGGTAGTTTGCAGACTTCCAGCTCCAACATCTCTGCAAATGCCAGCATCAGTAGATGAAGATTCAAGCCACATGTTCTCCCCCCACTCCAATTTGGTGCTAAATAAATCCTTCCCCACCCAACTCTGGGACATAGATGCAACTCAAGAAGACCCTAAATGGACTGAGATCAAATATCTGCCACATCCTATATAATAAAACCCTAATATGCAAATCTATTGTATGGTGGAATGACTGGTCGCTATGATGCGCACTGACCACCAGGGGGCAGACGCTTAACGTAGGAGCTGCCCCCTGGTGGTCAGTGCACTCTCACAGAGGGAGCGCCACTGAGCCAGAAGCCAGGCTCATGGCTGGCGAGTGCAGCAATGGTGGCACTAAGGAACCCTCGGGAGATGTCCAACTGCCAACTTAGGCCTGCTTCCCAAGGACATCCTTGAGGAGACATCTCCTGAGGGGTCCTGGACTGCAAGAGGGTGCAGGCCAGGCTGAGAGACCCTGCCCACCCCCTCCCAGTGCATGAAATTTTGTGCATCGGGCCTCTAGTTTAAAATAAGGCTCAAATTTAGAAATAATGGCAGGTTATAAAAAATACAGTTGCCCTTAACATAAAGGCAAACTCTTCTAGAAGATTTACAATATCCTTCTGACCTGGCCTTTGTTCTCTCCTCCAGACTCCCCAGCATTATCTTGAATCCCTGCTTCCCCCATCACATTCTGTCCCCCCTGACTACCTACACACTCTAATAATCTCCTTTGAATTCCTGAAACTCTCCATGACCTAAGACTTTGCCTATATAGTTCTTTTAGCTAGGAACGTTATGTTCTATCTCACCTCCTTCACCAAGCCAGCTCCTAGTCATCTTAAAAGTCACTGATGAGCAACTGTATGCGTTTTCTATTGTTGCATCACATATTACCACAAACTCAGTGGCTTAAATAAGCATCCATTTATTAGTGCATATTTCTATAGGCCACAAGTCCAGCCAGGCTCAACTGGGTCTCTGCTTAGACTCCCATGAGGCTGAGCTCAAGATGAGAACCAAGCTGAGCGGCTTATTCAGGCCGTGGCAAGGTTAACTTCCCTGTGATGGAAAAGGCCCCCATTTACTTGCTGGCAGTCAGCCAGGGGTCACTCAGCGCTCAGGTCGTTGCCACATGGCTCCCTTCATGTTCAAAGTCAGCAACGGTGGTGAAGCCAGCAAGCAGCTCTCGGACTTTTCCTCTGCTACCAAGTCGAAAAAAAGCTCTGCTTTTAAAGGGTTCATATGATTGTATTGTGCCCACCAAGATGATCTCCCTTTCAATTAACTAACTCAACGTCAACAGATTCGTAGCAGTAATTACATCTGCAATTTTATTTGTTACCTAAGGTAACATCATTATAAATGTGATACCACATTATATTCAGAGTCCCAGGGATTAAGGTCAGAAATCTTGGGAGTTCATCTTCAGAATTCTACCTATCACAGAGGCCTTCTCTGATTCTCTAAACTGGGGTGCTTTTTTCTCCTTTGTGCCCCCCTACCATCATTTATTCCAGTTGTGTCGCTTGTTAAAGACTTTTGAATAATCATTTGCTTAATACAGATGATCTCCAGTTTCCACAACAGTAAAATGAGGATAATTATGGCATTTACATCAGTAAGATGTTAGAAGGTTTAAATGAACTTTTCCGTGTAAAACAATAATAACATGGCCTGAGACATACTTGGGGCTCAAATGATGTTATCTGCTAATATTATTGTAATATTGAAATTGCTAGTATTAAAAATTATTAGGTTTTAAAGAGGGAATCCAGGTATCTTGCCCATCATTGCATTCCCAACAGCTAGCCCCGTGCCTACCTGGTGTATCTCTATCTGGCAGGAACAGGCAAATGAATATGGAATTCAAGGGCTCACCAAAAGTCTATAGAGAAATATTCTCTTAAAGAAATGGAGACAGTCATAAATTACTAGAATCCCAAGAAGTGTTTTTAGATTCACAGTGCCAAGTGAAAAGTGATAGGCACAAAATATCTCATGCATTAACACAGAAAGTCATTATCACACAGGCTCCAATGCATAAATCTTGTAAGTACATTGTTAAAACAAGATTTTAAATAAAGGAGTAATGGAAAATAAAACTGACAACTTATTGTCTCATCTATAGCAACATGTTCTTTGTACAAATTATTATATCCTCAAACAGCACTGAAATGGGCATAAATGCTTATTGTTCCAAATTATCCTAATTATCTATTTGAAGCCTATTTACTAACACAGTTAAGATGGTTTTCTTTCTTTTTTTTCTGAGGGTGGTTGAGGGGATGTGGAAAGCTGTATTTCTTTTCTGGCTTCATAAATGTTTTCTCTAATTAGTTAACTTCCATTTTATAGTAGATAAGTTTTTGTTTTCATAATGAATGACAGAATTCCACTGGAAATTATAGCCTTTCATCCTAGAGGTTATAAAGCTATTATAATGACTTTGAGACAGAAGGCTGTTATAATGGTTTCATTGAAAGGGTTTTGGAGGAGATTGCCTATGACTTCCTTAGAACATGGAGCAAAAAGCAGTACTATGTGCAGAGAAAACATTTAAGTTTTCCCCTATTGCCTGGCTTCACTTACCCTATAAGAAAGCATGTATTTAATTGTTGTATGAACATATAGCTCCTAGAACGTGTATTAGTAACTTTCGAGATTCCAGATTTCTTTGCAAATTGGTCAAGCTAAAATTTTTTTACCATTAGCACCAAATAGTATTTAATCAAAAAAGACTTTCTTGAACCCAGACATTTTAAAAGTAAAATCCTCTCACAGACTTTATCCAAATGAAGACTAATCAGTTCACTCATTCTTTCATTCACTTTTCAAAAAATGCAGGGTGTTCCTCCCAAAATGTATACACACTTTAACAGCTGGTAACTCACTTAATTTTCACTCCTTTTTAGGTTTAACTGATTTGAAATAATGGGTGAAGCAGATTAAGATTTGAACAAAGAAAATTTATCTACTAGGCTTTTTTTTATGGGGATACATAAAAAATACAGTTTATAATAGAAAAACCTGCAACAGTTGATGAATTGAGGGTACACAAATACTGAACAAAATGATTCTTTATTTTTGCAATTCCATTGCTTCTCATTATCAGCAGTGCCTGGACCAGAACAGTAATCAGTTTTGAAGACAGGCATTGACACACAAAAAAAAGTATTCATTTCTGTAGATTCTTTTAAATTTTGAAAATGAATTATATGTTAATAAACACTGACTTTATATAATGTATATATAACTCAAAGTATATACATATATATTTTGGGACACCCTATATTTATTTAAAATTTAGTATATGCCTGTCACAAGGCCAAACATATAATAGAAGATGCTGAATAAGTTCAGCACTAGAACTTTAAATTTTATTGAATCCTTTGTTTTCATTGGCTTGCTTCTTTAAAATTCAGATTAATTTCAAATTTTAGATCTGGGAGCTCATGCTCATTTTCAGTAGCTATAAATAGCAATTCTCATGTTATTTTTTTTAAGTGCTTCAACACAGACTAGAAATACTTTATTTTATGCATTTATTTCTTTATGCTCCTAGAGTCTTCAAAAATAAGATTTAATGCAGCTTTCTTATACAAATAATAAGACACTATAAATTAGAAATAGCTGAGAAATAAAAATAAATTAATGGTAAAGTTATAAAATAGAACTGGAAATAGGACTAATAAAAAATAGGGTTGTATTTGCTACATACAGATGGGCAACAAATTTAACTCTGAGCTTTCTAATAGCCACTGCAAAAGGATCATTTATTCAATTTTGTGTTTGTGCCTAAGACTAAGCTAAAACAATTGTTCAGCAGAAATACAACTATTTCTGACACTTAGATTAGAAAAAAAAAAGAAAAATTTCAAAAGAATTATTGGAAAAAGAACTATGAACATTCTTTCAGTAGATTAGAGTTTCTAAACCTCTGCACCTTTGACGTATTGGCTGGGTAACCCTTTGCTGTGGAGGGGATGTCCTGTGTATTGTAGGGTCTGGAACAGTAACTCTTGGACTCTCTCCACTAGATAATGGTAGCACCCTCCCCCAGCTGTGACAATCAAAAATGCCTTCAGACATCGCTAAATGTCTCCTGGAAGCTAAAATCTCACACCACCTCAACTGTGCCCTGCCCATTAAGAACACTGGAGTAGATCCATCAAGGAGAAACACCGTGGCTTAAATAAATGCCTTTATAGCAAAACACAGTTCAGTGAAAACAAGGCTCTTTTGGGTCAGAACAAGAGTCCAGTTACTCAGTCTGCTACTGTCCTAACAATTCTGGGTTATATTTAGAGAAACAAACTGATATGAATCAGTCAGGACTTTAAGAAGACTGTTCCTCTTAGGTAAACTTTTGATCGGTACTGGATTGCAGTAACTTCAAAATTGTCCTTATGGAGCGGCCGGGGAGAGGTCAATGGGGAAAACAGGAGATATATGTAATACTTCCAACAATAAAGAATTTAAATTAAAATTTAAAAAAACACAGATGGTCCTTCTAGGTAAATACTGTTCCCAGTTGCTTTTGATTGAAGTGATTGCCCTAATTTCCCACCTTCCTGTCACAACCCACACCCTTTGATAGTGCCCTCCCACACCAACTCTTGAGTTTAGCCATGTGGCTTTCTTTAGCCAATGGAAAAGTAACAAACTTGATGCAAGCAGAGGCTTTTTTCTCCTTTCATTACCTCCTCTCTCCCTCTTCCTGCCTTTGCCAAGAGGACAAATCCAGGCTAGCCTGTGGGAGGAGAAGGGACTTCATGGAAAAGAGATGAGTTATCAGCCAATAATCCAGTGATCGTCTGCGCATGCCAACCACTCGAGATAGATGCGTGAGCAAGACTAATCCAGCACAGCACAGCCGAACCCAGATCAGCAGAACAGCCCATGCAACCTTATACTTACAAAAAATAACAAATGGTTGCCGTTTACATCCACTAAGTTTTGGGTGGTCTGTTACCTAGCAATATCTAACTGACACAGGTGCCAATTAACCACTGGCATACTGAAACAGGTTGACATCCTCTTGAAAAACTGAGGGGCCAATGTAGGATTTCTCACCTTTGCTCTGAGTGAGCTGACTCTGTCTGCAGAAAATGCTCCCAATAGTCATCAAAACCACTGGACCAGCCCTAGCTGGTTTGGCTCAGTGGATAGAGCATCGGCCTGCGGACTGAAGGGACCCAGGTTTGATTCCGATCAAGGATACATGCCCAGGTTGAGGCTTGATCCCCCCTCCCCACATACCCCGCCCCCTCCCGCAAAAAAAAAAAAGCATTGGACCAGTGATCAAAGGAGGAAAAGTGGCTCACAGCTTAATATGACAAATGTATTAGTAAGTTTTTGGAGAATAATTTCTGATGATAAAATATTTTTATTTGAGCAAACAAAATTTTCAGCCACAATAGAAAAGACCAGTGTTGTCTTCCTTCACAGGACAAACGTACATGGATTCGTTCATGGTGCCTTAGCACTGTGCTGGATATGGAGTGTTAAACCAGCCTTGTACATGGCCCCAGACAGGAGAGCAGCACTGGGACCATGTGCAAGGCTGGTTTAAAGCAAAGACTGGGATCAAGTTGCTTGGGTGGTGGTCTTGACTCGGTCACTTTCCAGTGTGTCCCTTAGTTGCGCAAATATGTACTTGCAAATTGGGTATAACCTTAAGCAAATTGCTCTCCATGTCTTGTTTTTTATGTCTGTAAAATGAGGATGGTTATGCTAACAGCACTACCTTCCAGGTTTGTTGTAAGGTTTACCTGAATGAGTTCATGCAAATTGCTTACCAGATCGCCTAGCACAGAGCAAGTCATTTTAGAGGCAGTTTTGGAAAGAGTCGGGATCCGAGAAGATGCTGGAGTCAAGCTGCTTCAGTTGGAATTTGGGCTCAACTGCTTTCTTCAACTTCTCTAAAACTTGCGGAAAGTAGAATAAATTAAATAGGAAATTAAAGAAGATAAAACCATGTAAAGTACTTAGCATATGCCTGACTCACAGTAAATACTCATTCTTTATCTATAATTTTATTTAAATTAATTAACAAAAACACAAATTATAAGGGCAATTATGAAGACAAAATGACAGAGATTTAATTTAGACAAGGCGAGGTAGGGCAAACCTCTCTAATAAAAGGGAGAATGACCTGAAAGATGAGTAGTATTTAACCAGTCTTAGGAGAAAGGGAAGAGCATTCCTGGTGAAGGAACAGCATGTGTTGAGCCCCTGAGGAAGGAGAGAGCTTGGAGCTCGTAGGACTTGTCAGAGGTCAGTGAGGTTGCCATACAATGAGTCAGGAGCAGTTGAGCCAAGGATGATGGTAGAGATGAAGCTGCAGAAATATTTCAGATCATGTAGTCAATCCTATATTTTATTGTAAATGCAATAGGGAGTCAATGAGGGTTTTAATTCAGAGAGTGATGAAATATTAGGGGTTTTCAGTCCTTAATACCGCTTAAGATCTGACCTTTAGACTTCTTGTTCCACTCCTTTTTTTTTCCCCTTCAGGCTCTGTTCTAGTTGAGGGACAGGAGGGTGATTTGGGAAGCTTGGAAATAAATGTTTTAAAATCTTATTAGGAAGTTGCTCAACTTCACCAGCTATAAGGCAAATGCAAAATATCTTATTAGGAACCAGGTGTGTGCCAAGATGACCAGGTAGACAAGGAGTGTTGGCAAGATCCTGAGGGGAGGCTCTAGACCTTGTTTTGCTCCCAGCACCCACCCTGAACTTCAGCCACAGAGGTGAGCATGATAAACCTCATCTTCAAAAGCAAGGGTTGCTGACGCCCTCAGTGAAGACACCCAAGCAAAGATCACCATGGAGCCACTCCTTCAGTGCCCAAGGTTTCTAGTTGCCTGGAAAGAGGTTGATAGTGGACCTCACAACCAATTGATTCTCACACATTACCTGTGTCATGTTTTATCTTCAGTGTGGATTCTTTTGAAAGTGAACCTGACATTTTAGAAGTGTGCCAAGCATTTGAGAAAACAATAGTCATGTGCTGTTGTTTTTCTATTGAGTCATAATCAACATGTAACATTCTATTAGTTTCAGGTATACAGCATAATGACTAGATATTTGTTTATGTTGAGAAATAATCATAATAAGTCTAGTTAAGTGTTTTGAACTGAACTGTGAGCTGAACTTAATTTTCCATACAGGCAAGATCACCAGTTTTCTTGCAAAGTGGTGAAAAGGACAGTATGTTAACATACTGTTAACATCCTATATAATAAAAGCCTAATATGCGAAGTGTCCGGTCATCCATTCAACCAATCAAAACATAATATGCTAATGAATTCTAAGGTTGCTCAACCGCTCGCTGTGATGTACACTGACCACCAGGGGGCAGACACTCCAACTGGTAGGTTAGCTTGCTGCTGGAGTCTGGCCTATCGGGACTAAGTGAGATGGGCTAGACATGCCCTGGAGCCCTCCCACAATCCCTCCCCAGCTGGCCGACCTCCTGCATCCTTCCTTGGCCCCAATCATGCACTGGTGGGGTCTCTTGGCCTGGCCTGCACCCTCTCTCAATCTGGGACCTCTCGGGGGATGTTGGAGAGCTGGTTTCAGCCCGATTCCACAGGCCAGGCCAAGGGACCTCACTGGTGCACGAATTTGTGCACCAGGCTTCTAGTGTGTTAAATAAAAACTAACCTGAGCTTAATTATGGGGAAACTCCACTCAAAGGGGTCATTGCAAGAAGGGGAGAGATCCTATTGCAATAGGGAGAATAATCCACATGTAAAACCTGTAGGGTCTCAAAGGTCAAGCAGAAAAGGACTTTTTAATATGGAGAGGTAAACAAAGCTAGAAAGAATCTGGGTGGGAGAGTGGGTAGAGAAACAGGACATACCCAGGAATGGCTTGCCTTTTTGGTCAGCCATTCTCAGATGGTCATTGAGAAAGGGTTGTACACTGGCTCCTGAGGAGAGTGAATTCAAGTTCAGGGATGAAGGGGAAGGAGACAGCTTAAGTTCAGTTTGGCCAAGTCAGCTGTTTGGTTCAGATTAGTTAGTAAGTACAAACAAGTCAACTAATCATTTATGAGATAAGGAATGGGGTTTGGGAGGGTGTGCATCTGTCATTGTCATAGGTCAGAAAGAGGGCATCTGGGTCTTATCTAAGTCCTATGGAGAAGATGTTTCTTTGCAGTTAGCCAATCACAGAAGAATGAAAGAATTTAACTGTTGCTATTTTTCAAGAACACAGGGCTCAGGTAAAGTTTTCACATGAATGAGGTTGTTACTATAATTGGTGTGCAAAATAAACATGAAAACTCTGAGACGGCCTTAAGGAACTCCATCCCACGATATATTAGTTTTTAGAACTATGAACATTCCGATGATATCAAGAAATATAAATATTGATGACATCTGTGTAAAAATGCCAACCTTATCATCCTTTAGAGGAGAATGGAAAAAGTTATTTCCATTTAAATCCTTGAGGTAAAAGTGATATAATTACCAGGTAATTTTATTTTTCCCAAAGAGAGAGAACACATGGAATTTTAAGGAAAATCACTATGTGAAATTGAATGTTGTTTTGGATTAATCAATAAACAAAGTAAATCCTTCAAGTGTGATTTATTTTCTAAAAAATCTTATGCCTACCTAAGCATTGCCATTGGTCTTATCTCCACTGCTATTTTGAAAATTTTTTTATCCATGCTACCCCAAAATTGGATGTTTTTGAATGTTTGACAAGCATTTCTCATTTTAAAAATTCATAGTAATCATTACATAAGGAACTAAATATATTTTCTGTGAAAATATTTTAATATTAAATTTCAAATTAACTAGGGTTCAAAGTAATAAGTAATAATTAAAATATTGTTTATGTGATTGAAAATCCCTTAAAGTCACTGGCAAGTAGTCACCAAAAAGGATCCTCAATTTTGGCCAAAAAATTCTGTGACAATTTCTTAAGTGCTACAACCTTGATAGTTTTACAAATTAAATTATTTTTTAATCTTCACCTATGTATATGTTTTACTGATTTTAGTAAGAGAGGAAGAGAGAAACATTAATCAGTTGCTTCACTTAGTCAAACCCACAACCTGAGTATGTGCCCTGACCAAGAATTAAATCCACAACCTTTTGGTGTATGGGACGATGCTCTAATCAGTTGAGCCACCTGGCTAGGGCTACAAATTAATTTTTGAGGAGAAATTTATTTCTGACTATATTTTATTAAACCTGGTTCTTACCTTTTTATATATACTTATAGACCATATTTTTCCATGTATAAGACGTCCCCATATACAAGATGCCCCCCACTTTTTCAACCCAAAATTAAGAAATCAATACTAACCGGTTTGGCTCAATGGATTGAGCATCGGCCTGCGGACTGAAAGGTCCCAGGTTCGATTCCGGTCAAGGGCATGTACCTTGGTTGCGGGCACATCCCCAGTGGGGAGTGTGCAGAAGGCAGCTGATCGATGTTTCTCTCTCATGGATGTTTTAACTCTCCCTCTCCCTTCCTCTCTGTAAAAAATAAAAAAAAAAATATATTTTAAAAAAAAGAAATCAATACTTTAAACATTTTGCTGGTTTCACTCTTAAGGCCTTTTTTTTTTTTTTTTTTTTGGCATCTTAAGGAGTTGTTTTTCCTGTTTTTTCCACTGTCTGATTCTAAACTCAGTGGGAGGAGATCCAAATTATCTCTCTACCACTCTATTTCCATGCTCTTTTGCATAGCTGATTACATTCAATTTGAATTTTGCAGAGTAAGACAATCGCTTACCGGTATTTGTCTTTTTATTTTTTGACACCTTTATGGGCTCAGAATGCTCCTGTCCCTGTTGCATCTGCGCACTCTCCACCTCCACCTCCAATTACGGCATCAGCTGACGTCAGTAACAATAAGGTTCGTGACTGGAGGAAGCCTGTTTGACAAGGTATGTGCAGCTATGCACAGGGGGGGCTCCCTCCTTGGCTAACTTCCATGTATAAGATGCCCCTTGATTTTCAGTCTAACGATTTTAGAAAATAATAGCATCTTATACACGGAAAAATACGGTAAGTTTTCATATGCTTATCCTATTTAATAATCCTATATAATAAAAGGCTAATATGCAAATTGTTCCCTCGACCAGGAGTTTGACCGGGGGAAGTTCAAACGGGAGTTCGACCAGGGGGTGGGGCCAGCTGGCCAACTGCCCATGGCCCCTCCCCCTGGTGGGCCTGGCCCAATAGGCCCCAATCAAGGCAGGCCAGCCAGACCCCACCTGTGCATGAATTTGTGCACCGGGCCTCTAGTGTTTATATAAGTTCAACATAAACAAAAATGGCAGCTCTGAAGTGTCCTAAAAGGTAAAACAAACTTCAAGCAGTCATAAAAGGTAGTGCATCATATCCTCAAGCCTCCCAGCCACTGAGAGTACATATCTGTAGACAGAACCAAACTTACAGATCAAATACACTGAGGCCAACTATTTACAAAAGTTCACCTTGCAGACCCACTAAGCATATATCCAGATATATTGTTTCTAATAAAAGAAGTTTCTGTCTCATTTTGGCCATGTAATGATTTTATGGCCCATGTGTGAGTAAAACAAAGATCAACCTGTCAGGAGACAATTTTCCGCGGGTCTCTATTGTGTCTACATGTCTTTTGCACTGACTACTTTGGTCTGAATGATCTCCTCAAGGACGTTTATGTGGTAAGCCACCGTGGAAGGTAGAGATGATATCTACCTCTGGAGCAGGGAACAGTCATGCTTCTGTTTACTGCCCTTAATTAAAGATTTATGTTCCATAAGCTCAGGTTTCCTCTCTTCTAACACAACCTGCTGTATGTATAGGTATCATCTGGCTCTCTTCACATTGTCCTGTGGGAACTGGGCAGATGTTTAAACTCTAGCTATTGCTATTACCATGAGTAATAAACTCCTTTGTCCCTGACCTAGGAGTCTCATGTCTTCCAACAGCTTCAGCAGGACAACTTGTTAGCTTGCAAGTAAGGTAAAATCTCAGACTCTTCACAGTTCTTGACAAAACCACCCCTTAAGGAATTCTCTTCTAATTTATGCCTTTAAATGAACCTCCAATAGTGGGGAAATTTAATCTGTTTTTTCAGACATATCCTCATCACTCGAAACAGTGCCTGACATAAAGTGTTCACTTAAATATCCTATATAATAAAAGCCTAATATGCAAATTATCCCCTCGGGCGGTTGTTTGGCTGGGAGTTTGACTGCTTGCTATGATTTGCACTGACCACCAGGGGGCGGCATGGAACATGGCGGGCTTCGGCAATGTGGTGCTGGCTCCGGGCAGCAATGGAGGCACTACTGGCCCCTATGTGACCCAACAAGAGCGGGACCATGGCGGAATGGTGGAGCAGGTGAGTGGGCGGCACCACGTCAAGGCAGGTGAGAGCAGGGACCTGATCGCCCTGCCGATCGCCCCGCAGATGGCAACCAGCAGCCATGGTGCAGGGTGGAGCCACCATCGGGCTCCCAGTCACTGAAGGAGCCAGGAGGGGGGCCCTGGCCCTGATCGATCGCTCTACAGGTGGGATGGTAGAGCAGGTCAGGGGGCAGTGCCAGGCCAAGGTGGGGTGCAAGGCGGGGTTGCAGGGCTGTGAGGCTGGGGGGCATGAGCTGAGGCCCAATCTCTGCAGTCCACCCTGAGGGACCCCACCCATGCACGAATTCGTTCACCGGGCTTCTAGTTGATAAATAAATGAATGAAATTAAAAGTATTCTTTGGACAACACATGTTTAATACAGGGTCCTTACAAAAAAAAAATTCTGTTATTCCATATGTAAGAGTTTACAAAGTAGAAAAATGTCACCCTGTACCAAAGCATATTCAGAAAATATTTCTTAAAACTTTAAGCAATTCCATTTAAATGAATATTAGTTTCCCACTACTTTGGTGACAAAGTCCAAATACCTTAACAAGGCATAGGGCCCCTTTAATTTTATTTATTTATTTATTTATTTATTTATTTATTTATTTATTTATGCATGCCCCATTAGCCTCTCTCCAGCCTCACCACATTCACTCAGAGCTCCTGGGAAGATTCTGAACTATTTCAACAACCTGAGAGGGCAAGTCATACTGTCTAGATCTGGCACATACTGTAATGCTCTCCACCCACCAGCTTCCCCTTTACCTCTCACGCCTATGAACCCACTGGTCTTAGTTTACATATCACACCCTTTGGTGAACATTCTGTGGTGTCCCGCACAACGACCAAAACTGCCATCTAAACCCGGGTTAGATTCAGTCAGAGCACACTGTTCTCCCATTCACTCCACACTGTATTACTCTGCGTACTTCTTCCCTAGCATTTATCACTCTCAGAAATTATCTTATTCATTTGTTTAGTGATTTATTTCCTGCCTTCATGGGAGTAGGGTACGTGACACAGAGTAGGTCATCAATAAGTACTACTCAAATAAACAAAGGCTAAATGGAGGGACATTATAACTCTTTATTACATTTCTCCTTTCATTTATGAGCTCTACAAGACTATAAAGTCCACAAGAGAAGAGATCTCATCTATTTTATTCTTACAATGTCTGGGACAGCAGAAAAAGTTGTTGATAAAGATTGCAAAGCCCTATCCGGCTTGGCTCAGTGGATAGAGCGTTGGCCTGCCGACTGAAGAGTCGTAGGTTCGATTCCAGTCAAGGGCATAAGCCTGGGTTTTGGGCTCGATCCCCAGTAGGGGGCATGCAGGAGGCAACTGATCAATGATTCTCTCTCATCATTGATGTTTCTGTCTCTCTCTCTCTCTCTCCCTTTTCCTTCCTCTCTGAAATCAATAAAAATAAATTTTTTAAAAAAGAGAGAGATTGCTACATCAGCCCAGCTGGCTTGGCTCAGTGGTTGAGTGTCAACCTACGAACCAGGAGGTCATGGTTCGATTCCTGGTCAGGGTACATGCCCAGGTTGTAGGCTCAATCCCCAGTGTGGAGCTTGCAGGAGGCAGCCAATCAATGATTCTCTCTCATCATTGATGTTTCTATCTCTCTCTCTTCCTCTCTAATATATATATATTTAAAAGATTGTTACATCAAACCACTCAGACGAACACTCAGGTAAGAGGAACTATTGAGAGAATTTGGAGTTGAAATGAACCAAAGATGCAATACAATCCAGTTTCTTAGCCCTAAAAATAAGAATTAATACAATATTTGAGATGATATAGACTTTAAATGTTATCCAGTACAGCTATTTAAAAATGCCGTGTAGCCCTGGCCAATGTGGCTCAGTACTCTGCAATGAGGGATTTCCTGATCTATTCCTGGTCCTGGCACGTGTTCTGGGAGGTGGGGAGGGGGGAAAGTTTGCAGTAGGGGTCATGCAGGAGGCAGCCAACAGATGCTCTGCTCTCACATTGATGTTACTCTCTCTCTCCCTCTCCCTTCTTAGCTCTCTTAAAAAATCAATAAAAACAATCTTAAAAACAAAAACAAAAACCATGTATGTGAATTTGCTCAGCAAACTCTTCCTATTGCTTCTGTTGTGACCCATTTTTACTCCACTAGCTGTTGTTTCTCCAAATTCCAGTTTCCACTTCATCATGCCTACTAAGCAGCTGAGAATTTCCAGCACCAGGACACCTGGAGGAGTTGCGATCTGAAGGAACATTTAGATTTTCGCACTCCCTTTACTTTCTATCTTCTTAATTGAAAACTGGCACAGACAGTGATAACCACAGTGGAAGGAGGGACAGAGCAGTGTGGATGTTTGTGGCTAACAGAGATGTGTACATGGGAGTGACAGGGGATGAAAAAAATGATCAAACAGCTTGTATGATCAAAGGGCGAGGATTGGGAGAACTTTCTGCATATCCTAACATGTTGATAGATGTGCCAGAAACAAACAAGTTTTGCAAAAAAAAAAAAAACTGTCTGTGGAAAAGGGGCTGTGGAAAAGGATCTCTGCCCTAAAAGTGTTTTAAAGTTACATTAAAATGTTTCTTGAATGACTAATAAATAAACTAATAATTATAGAGCACAGATATCTGACTATTAAATATTTTTAGTAGCCAAAAGGTACAGACTTACCTTTCTAAATAAATAAGTAACCATAGGGGCAGATTTATTGGCCCTTTCATGAGGAAATAGAATATGGATAGGATATTATTTAAAGATAATTAACAAAGATACTTAAAAAAAGTATAAGATTATATGGGGATGAATGCTTTTGAGTCACACACCAATTGCCACTTTGCTGAAGAAGAAAATAGTTACAATGAGAAATAATTTTTTATTTTGATTCATAAAAGGGATCAATGTAACCCCCACTTTTTTTTTTCACCCAAAACTCTCATATTAGGCTTTCTTCTGAACACGGTACTTCCTTTCAAAATATCAACAGTGACTCTGAAGGCCTTGGTAAACTAGAGAGTGTATTCTACTGCCCTCTGCTGGAAGATGGAGAGTTATCACCCATCAACTAGATTGCTAGAGCAAGAGGAAGAAATGGCTGCTCTCTCCATAATTCATTCAAATAGTTACATATCACCTGACAGCCAATGTACCACCTATTATAAATGATAGATATATGATGATAGATATTATGATAGATATTATGATAGATATTATGACAATGGTTGATAGATAGATGATATATAGATGATAGATAATAGAATATTCAGAGACAAGACTGCAATTTATATTAGATTATATTAGATTATTCACAGAACTAAGTTAAACTTCAACAAGATTGAAAAATAAAATTAGTATACTCCTTTAAAAATCATAAGCATTTGACAAGTAGGGAATGTGGAAGGAGTTGATTTTAACCTATGTGCAGATAATTGATGAACTGAAGCTGCTCAGTAGAGGGGAAAGATCTATGTTAAAACAGGAAATTGATGTCAAATCAATAAAGAATAAATGGATGAGTAAAGGAGACTTATCACAACTGTATAATTCTTTTTTAAAATATATTTTTATTTATTTCAGAGAAGGAGAGAGAGATAGAAACATCAATGATGAAAGAGAATCATTGATCATCTGCCTCCTGCACGCTTCACATTGGGGATCCAGCCTGCAACCCGGGCATTTCCCTGACTGGGAATTGAACCATGACCTCCTGGTTCATAGGTCGAAGCTCAACCACTGAGCCACTCTGCCAGGGCAGCCGTATAATTCTTCATTATGTTTCTCTACTCACTATGAGCCCTACTGAACTATGAAGTCCATAAGAGCATTTAATAACAACATTCAGTAACTCATTGCATTGCTCTGTGCCTTAGTTCATCCACCTTTAAAGAAAAAGTTTTATTCCAACATTACAAGTTTACTGAGGGTGACAAACAGGTGTGTGTGCGTGCGTGTGAATTTTCTTAAAATACATGCTATATTTAATTTCATCATTTTATTTGAACCTTAGGTTAAATTCAAAGTTTGCAGAAGATGTATGTGAAATATAATGGCTTAAAGTTTAATGGCTCCTAGATTGAGAACATGTTGTAACCTCCCTTTCCAGGTACTGTTGACATTCTCTTTCATGTCTGAATGAGGCATCTTGACTCACTGGGGTTGTGTTTGGGCTTGAACGCTGGCTCAGCAATGTTATTCCAATTGTTGAGCAAGGAACTAGCATGGGTTTCAGATTCAAACAAACTTGGGTTTGAATTTCTGCTCTAAGAAAACATGTAATGACTGTCGGAGCAAACACTTGCCTAATATGTACCATGTAGACGAGCCCACAAGGGAGGGGCCCCTCATCATCCTCATTTACCAATAAGGAAACTAAGGCACAAGGAGTGCTCAGTAACTTTCACACATGTAACTCACAGGGCTAGAAAGTGGTGCAGTCAGGATTCAAGCCCGTGGCTCAAGGGTCTGGAATCCTTGCTCTTAAGCCCTAATATTATGCCACCTCTTTTCTCTGACTCTTATTTTCTTCATGTATAAAATGATAGTAAAGAAACTCAGCTTGCTGCGTTTGGGGGCAGACTGGGAAAAACACACATAAAGTATGAAACACCAATCCTGGTTTCCAGGAGGAACTGAATAATGTTGTTGCTAGTATTTTGTCCCTTGATGACTTGGTGCTTATAGACGACCTGACATTTATCCAGTTTTTAACGGCAATGATTCACTCAGTAAGGCTATTACCAGGCCTTCCTGCAGAATGCAGCCCTGGAAAAGAACCCAGACCATCTTTCCCGGAGCCTTCATCTTAGAGGAAAGAATAATGATGCCTAGAGAACATAAAAGGTTTGTCCCAAGAAGCATCGAAACCGGACCCTGGACCTCCTCATTGTCAGGTTGGTGTGTGGTTTCTGTCGCTCTGTGTTTCCCCCGGTAGAGATTGCTGTCTGAATATCCCCACCTCTGAAAGTCTTGTGAGGATGGCTAGACCGCCCTGTTTTGGGTCAGATCTTAAAGCTAATCAAACCACACGTGTCAGTTAAAGAAGCGCAACAGAAAAATAATGACAGGACATCTCCCCTGTTAGGTTTTAGACCTCATGGCATCTCATAGATAAAGGTTTCCCCTTTCCTTCCTTGATTCAGACATCCTTTCTTTCTCCTCTATCAAAATAACTTAACCCTGAATTTCCAGTATGATCACATTTATTCAAAGGAAGTTTCATTTCACATACACATTCTCTCTCTCTCTCTCTCTCTCTCTCTCTCTCTCTCTCTCTCTCTCTCAAAAGTTTCATAGGACCACCTGAACCTACATTTTCTGAAGCCTTTTTTTAAAGGAAAATTCTTAGGCCTCACTCCTAATTTGCCAAATCAATATTTTAAGAGTGGAGCCTGAGAATTTCTATTAACTGTGCACTCCCCTCTAAAGCACCTAAAAGTCTGAAAATTACCACCTTAGAGCAGATAACTAAAGTCAAACATAGGGGGCAGTATAGTACACCTCTGAAGCCTGCATTCCCAGGACTGAGAAATCTGGCTTCCCCAACTTTCTTCTCTGCTCCTACCTCTTCTCCACCTCCTCCCACCATAGTGTCTCTCTCTCTCCTATTTGCCTTTCCCCTTCTTGGCAAAAATAGGATCTATGTAGGTTAGATGTCTATGAATTTCAGAGCAGTATTTATGGATGTATATAAGTGTGTGCTAGGATTGTTGATTTTAATCACATTTCTTAATTTATGGCAACATTTTTATTTTTTAAATATTTTTAAAATATATTTTTTATTGATTTCAGAGAGGAAGGGAGAGAGACAGAAACATCAATGATGAGAGAGAATCATTGATTGGCTGCCTCCTGCATATCCCCTACTGGGGAGGGGATCGAGCCCACAACCCCAGGCATGTGCCCTTAGCCGGAATCAAACCTGGGACCCTTTAGTCCGCAGGCCAACACTCTACCCACTGAGCCAAACCAGCTAGGGCTATAGCAACATATTTAGATTCAAAATCATAATTCCTTTCTAAAACTGGCCAAATCTCCATGGAAATCACTAGGCAGCTCCAGGTGAGTTAATCACCCAGAATAAGGTCATCTCAGGACTTTGTAGGGTCAGCAGGTTTCAAGGACTCCTCTCTGGCCAGTGTGTTGAGAAAATGAATCCGAGGAGAAGCAGCACAGAAAAGCACTCCTGTCTTCCTCAGGTAGCTCAAACACTGCCAGAGAGTCCACGCTAAAAGAAAGATGGGGGCCGGGACATGGAAATGCTAATTGAGAAGGTGGTGGAGACCCATGAGGTGTGGCCAGCTGGGAGAAAATTCAGTGCGCATGGAGCATTGGGAAGGGGGAGGAAAACACCCTTCTTTCCCATGCCCTATGGCTTCCCTCACTTTCCTGTCCCCTTACCCATCCATGACCAGGTTGGGTAGACACAGCACTTCCCCCACCTAACTGACATTTTGTACACAATCAGGGTGGCTATGAAGGCGGCATCCTTCTACCTCCTGCACTCACAGCTTCAACATGATTGACTTAATGATGGATGCAATTTCATAATTTACCGAGATCTGGACCAGCCCACTCTATTTGAACTAATTAGTTACTATAAGCATCTGCAAGTCCAAGATGCACAGGATAGGTGGAAATCAATGTATTCTCATGAGTCATTATTTAGAAGTAATGTCCAACCCAGAGACCGCAGGAGAGAGAGCGCAGAGTTGCCGTTCCTGACTCTAGAGCATCATGAGGCAACACAGGTGTCCTCCCCGCCGTCTCCAGGTTTCAGGAGAGATGTCTTTTGCTCCCTTGCAGCATGTCTTCAGCCCTGATTACTCCCTGAACCATTCCATAATGTCTCCTCCCGTATAGAGTGTTTACACTCCCTGGTTGCCTGGACCATTGATGTGGTTTCTCCAAAAGATCGCAATGTTATTCTTCAGATCTTTCCTCATGTGTCTGCTGCTCTAACCTGTATAAGTAAATAACAAATGGAAAGGCGTCATTACTACACCTTACTTGTGAGCCGCAAAATTATATGGTTCGCTCATAAACCCTCTGGTAAAAGAGGCTTTTATGATTCTAAGTTGAAAATTTTGAGGGGGTTTCCGTGTAACTTCAGGTTAGATTCCATGGTACTAATTAGGACATTTCAGCGGCATGGGATATCTCTCTTTAAAAAAAAAAAAACACATACATTTTTACTCCTGTAAACATTTCCACCTAGGAATCCCACCATCTGTCAGTAATGAGGAATGATTAGTACAGGTGTAATATTTGTAGAAGGTTGACAGGTAAAAAAAATCTGGTCCTCACTCCCACATTATCAGTTTGCCATACTTCAAGCAAACCTGTCACATGTATGCACAAATTTATATAGTAATAAAGTCCCAATCTATAGAGAATTCTTCACTTCTCAAAATACATTATCAATTTTCTTTTTTATAAATGATCTCTTCAACTATTTTAAAAATATAGGCTTTATTTCACAAACATAAAAAATAACAATTTTAATAACCTATTTATGGAAGGCTCATTTTATTAGCTAATTAAGAACCTGAAAGAAATAGATGCTTTGTATATTTTATGCATATTTTTCTTTGTCATAAATATGCCTTATATATTTTTTCTTCCTACAATCAGATAGACTTAACTTCTCAGTTATATTTCTATGCTCCTTTTTTTTAAAAAAAAAATTATTGTCTAGGCTCAAAAATCCCCATTCAGTTAATCAATAAATGTTTATTGAAGACCAGACATTCTAGACACTGGGGATATACCAGCACATTTTTTTATTATTTATTTATTTATTTATTATTGCTTAAAGTATTACAAAGGGTATTACATATGTGTCTCTTTTTTTTTTTTCCGCCCTTGACAATCCCCTGGCTTCCCCTACCCCCCAGTGTCTTATGTCCATTGGTTATGCTTATATGCATGCATACAAGTCCTTCAGTTGATCTCTTACCCCCCTCCCTCCTGCCCCGCAACCCTCCCCAGGCTTCCCGCTGTCGTTTGACAATCTGTTTGAGGCAGCTCTGCCTCTGTATCTATTATTGTTCAAAAGTTTATAATGGTCTCTATTATCCATGAATGAGTGAGATCATGTGGTATTTTTCCTTCATTGACTGGCTTATTTCACTTAGCATAATGCTCTCCAGTTCCATCCATGACATTGCAAATGGTAAGAGTTCCTTCTTTTTGACAGCAGCATAGTATTCCATCGTGTAGATGTACCACAGTTTTCTAATCCATTCATCTACTGATGGGCACTTAGGCTGTTTCCAGATCTTAGCTATGGTGAATTGCAGCACATTTTTTTAAAAGCCTGATGTTGCTATCCTCACGGTGCTTACATTCTAACTTGTGTTATGTAATGGAAAAAAAAGATCTAGGAAATAAGAGGTTTGGGTTCTAATCCTTATTTTCCAATTTAAACATTTCACTTTTCCTAGCCTCACAGCTGTTCTTCCTATTAGATTATTGTTTTTAAAATATCTTTTTAAAAAATATGCTTTTTATTGATTTCAGAAAGAGGAAGGGAGAGAGAGAGAGAGAGAGAGAGAGAGAGAGAGAGAGAGAGAGAGAGAAACATCAATGATTAAAGTGAATCATCAATCGGCTGCCTCTTGCACACCCCCTAATGGGGATCAAGCCCAAAACCTGGGCATGTGCCGTGACCAGAAATTGAGCCACAATCTCCCGGTTCATGGGTTGATGCTCAACCACTGAGCCACACCCACCTGGCTTAACATATCTTTTAAGCACCTCATTTAACTGTTTTGAAATTTAATAAAACAGCATGGATACAAGAAGTTATGCAGACAAAAGAATGTAAGAGGCACCTATGGGGCATACTGAGGGATATGCCAAGTTGTCTAGCCTCAAAAAAGTGTCCATCTTGCCCAAGGAGATGCTAGGTCAAGAAAGAGATAATGATGACTAATTACCAAACTGTATACAGATGACTCTAACTGCAATTGGAGGAATCAGTAAAACTCAACTAACAGGAGGATGATTCTGGAAGAAGTTGGAACTTGGATTGGGTCCGAGGTAATATTACAATTAGAAAGTTAGAAAAGTCTAGAGATGGACATTGGGATGATGAGATGGATGCACGATGGTGAAAATGGCTTGATGAGATTGAGAAAAATAATCAACCAAATAAAAGGAATGGAAAATATTTTGGAATTCTTAAAGTCCAGAAGAGGGTTTGATGCAATAGAGAGCTAGTCAAATACTCATAAAGGAGAGATGTTGTCTTAGGAAGGTCTGTGCTGGATGCTGATTCTACCATAATTTTCTCTTAAGAATAAGCATGTCCTCATATTTTCAGCCTCTCCCAGTGATCAGAATCCTTCACTTTCCAGATCTAGTAAAAATTCTGAAATTTTGGAAGAAGGGAAGAAACATATGTACCCCTGTGTCCCAGAAGAAAACTATCATCAATATACCTCTGGTCCTCCACCTATACCTATTTGGGAAGATCCAAATAGTGAAACAAAGGTTTCAACTCAACCTTCCTCTATCAAGCTAAAGAAGAGTTCTGTAGCCTTCAGCCATATACTCGTAAGATGTGGCAAACTGAAAGACTGGTGAAAATCTAATTAATATAGGTTTGATTCCTTAATATAGTGAATGACTGGAGAGACTGCTCTTGAGAATCTCAAAGTAATTTGGCGAATCAGATAGGAAAAGGTTCAGCAGAAAATTCAAAGTATAAATGGCTTAAGTAAGATGAAAGTTTACTTCTCTCATATATAAAAACAAAACAAACAAACAACACCAAAAAAACCACCCAGAGGTAGGCAGCCTGGCGTTGCTGTAGTGACTCCAGTTGTCAATGGTTCAGGCTCTTTCTATCCTTTAGCTCCACCATCCAAACCCTGGCTTCCCTCTTTAAGATTCAAATCGTGGTCCAGGGTGACTGCCATCAGACCCACGATGCAGGCAAGAGGAAGAGGGAAGGGACTTGAGAAAGTATAAATGTGCCTTTCCCAGTTGCATAGGCTCTCTTCGAGCGCCCTTCCTGAAGTCTCCCACTACACTGCACAGAGGGCTCCCGGCCATACGACTCTATGACCATCAGAGGCTGGGAAAGACAGCCTGTTAGCAGGTCTATAAAACCGAGCCCACTAAGGCTATAAAGCAACTGCATTTCAAAGTCTGAATACAAAGCCTTTCCAAATGAAAACAGAACAAAGTGAAAAATATTGAGAGTGATGGCTGAGGTAGGTAAAGACCAAGATTGTCTAAGTATGTTGCTCAGGATTAGACAGGAAATCAGAAGAAGGACCAGCTGCCAAAACTGAGCGAGCCTAGTACTCTGCCTTAGAGATTGCTGAAATGTGTTAACTTACACTCACTCAGATTCTCCAAATATTAACATTCTACCTCTCGCCTCATATACATCCGAAATATTCCCATGTGTGTTTCCCAAATGCCAAGACATTCTCTTATATCACCACACGTGATTTTCAAAATCAAGAACTTAGTATTGAGAAAATACTACTTATAATCCATCATTTTATATAGGTTTTCGCAATCATACCAATAACATCTTTTATAGCAAAAATACCAGGTCATGCATTGCATTCAGTTGGCATATCTCTTTAATCTCCTTTAACATAGACCAATTGCTCAGTCTTTTATGATACGAGCAATTATTTCATAGTCTATCAACCAAACTGCATTTCTCCAGTGTTTCCTCCTCATAAGGGGAAAAGAGTGGCTTTAGAGAGGAGACACCTGGCAGACACTATTTGAGCCAAGCCATCCATCAGTATCACCAACCATGACAGATTGCCATCATTTGCCTTCTGACATGATACAATGAGAACATACCATTTCTATGCTTGTCCTGCCAAGTCTAATTTAATTCTTTTATATCTTGTAACATGAAAAAACATTCAAAAATGGCTTCCACACTTCCCTCATCTATCTGTTTTAATTACATGATGAACCATGTGTGTTTATAATCGTAAGTACTGAGGTCAACCACCTTATTTGTTCAAGATCTAAATAGTTCGCGAAAGAGGATGAGTGCTCTAGAGTACCAAGTACATTATTTTTACTCATGGTCACATCTGGATTTCTATAACTTCCTTCATCCTTTGTATCAAACTAATTATGTTAGATACACAATAGTTCACTATTCCTTTGTGTATAGAAATGTAGACTCAGAATCTGGAAATTTAAAAGGAAAATTTAGTTCCCATCCAATGTTGCAGAATGTGAAAGAGAGAACAATATTGCTCACTGTGTTATTTTTTTAAACAATTCCTAAATTTGGTTTAGGCTTCTTCACTCAGATCAAAATATCATAAAAAATATATTTTAAAGTATTGTTAAGATAAATTTTCTGTCTCCTGTCCCATGAATGTCCAAAGTATAATATTGCAATTATTTGCATAGAGAATGAAAGCTATATTTCCCCCCGTTGTCTAATAGCAACCAATGCCAAAATTAAAATTTGTCAGAGCCAGAAGAGGATTCATTCCTTATGAAAGCCAAGTTACATGGTAATGAAAAGAAACATGTTTTCTTTATCAGCATTTGTTATTGATCTTCCTTTACCATATCTCATTCATTTTATTGGTTTCATTTTGTATCAGGGGTTAATCTGGAATGTGTGCTTTTAATTACAGATCCCCTTTATGTAAAACTTTTAAGATATGATTTTTAATATAATTTATTTCTAACATCAAATCCTGTGGACAGGGAGTATCAACAGTTTCTAATAACCTCCTTTTAAAGATTACATGAGTAATGATCCAAGGAACAGGGCAAATGAAAACCACTGAGGAAAAAAATCAAAGAGGTAAAAGCAAACATAAAATCAGTAAGTGAAAATAGGGCAGGACTTGCTTTCAAAACAGAATCATCTACTCCCTAATGATTCAAGCGATGTCTCTCACTCACTGCACGGACTCAGGATGGTCTCTTAACCTTATCCTTTGACCCTATTTCCCTATATACCAAAGGTAATAACCAGGCCTCCCTGTATTGTTCAACTAGAGGTAGCCCCCCACCACCACCAAATTATTATGGTAAATTAGCATATGTTCTTAACATATTTTTAATGAACCACATAATGAAATTTTGTACCTAGCCTTTAGTATTTTGTTACAATTTCTCTAAAATATTGTTTTAAAGTACTGTTAGTAAAACAAAGGTGGTGTTATTTCTGCTTTTTTGTTTTTAGTTAATTCATTCTATATGATATTTAAATGAATTACACATCTGAACAAAAATATTTGACTAGGTAAGTGAACCAATTTATCCACCATCCTTTGCACATCTCTGTCACCAGGAAATTAATCTTCTTTTCTTTTTTACTCCCCTGAGTGAGATTGTTGGCTGGGTGAAGAAACAAACTACTAGATGCATGTGGAGGTGTGGACGGACTCCTTAGCACCAAGGAAAATTTCATTCATTCCCAGGAGAGATCCTCTGCTCAGAGCCCCACCTAGCTCTGGCTGGCTTCTCACAAAATCTTCATGTACCAGGTTCAGGAGGGTCAAGTTGCATCCAATTCCTCTTGAGTCATTTCATTGGCTTTAGAACTCCACCTTCAACTATAACCATGGGCAAATATCTATCAGTCAAATGCACCTTCCAATATCATTAACATGATTTTCCAGTTGCAGCTGGGAGGAGGTTTCTTTACATTTTCACAATGCCTGGCACCCATTCCTCCTGTGTCTCTGTGTTTTTCCTTCTCTGCTTTCCTTAAGTTTAGCTGTACACCCACCTTTTCTGATTGGAAACTCTCTCTGATTAAAGTCATGTTCCAACTAGTACTGCCTTTCCCTTCTATCCATTTCATTGTTAGACTAAGTCAGGTATCCTATCCTATATAATAAAAGGCTAATATGCAAACAACCAGTTGCTATGATGTGCACTGACCACTAGGGGCCAGATGCTCAACTCAGGAGCTGCCCCTTTGTGGTCAGTGTGCTCCCATAGGGGGAGCACCACTCAGCCAGAAGCCCTGAGCTGGGCTCACAGCTGGCCAGCACAGCGGCAGTGGCAGGAGCCTCTCCCACCTCCGCGGCAGCACTAAGGATATCCTACTGCTGGCTTACGGGCCTAAGCTGTCAGTCGGACATTCCCTCGGTGGCTCCTGAACTGCGAGACAGCGCAGGCCCAGCTGAGAGACCTCCCCCAAGTGCAGAAATTTTGTGCACCGGGCCTCTAGTTTCCATATATAAGTGGGTTTTAGCCTTGTATACATCGCTTCCCTGATTAAATACATAGTCAAAGGAAATTATTTCAATTTCTTCTCATCTCCAGATGGTACAGTGGGCTAGTACATGAGATAGCACATACAACAAATGCACTTAGAACTTTGCCTGACCTATTAAGTGTTAGCATCACTATCATCACCTAAAGTGCTAAAGACAAGAAACAGGCACCGAACAAATGTTTGTATATTAGTGCATGGTTTATTTATGTATTTAGTTTTCATTGTTGTGCTCCATTCTTCCATGGTTAAGTTATGCTGATAAGAAAGTTAGATAGCCGAAACCGGTTTGGCTCAGTGGATAGAGCGTCGGCCTGCGGACTGAAGGGTCCCAGGTTCGATTCCGGTCAAGGGCATGTACCTGGGTTGCGGGCACATCCCCCAGTGGGAGATGTGCAGGAGGCAGCTGATCGACGTTCCTCTCTCATCGATGTTTCTAACTCTCTGTCTCTCTCCCTTCCTCTCTGTGAAAAATCAATAAAATATATTAAAAAAAAAAAAGAAAGTTAGATACATCTGAAAACTGCATTAAAGGAAGAGAAATAGTGAATTAGTAGTGTTTTCCTTAGTTACTGTATGTTATAAAAGTTTACAAACACCCTCATAGCAAAACTATAATCTGGTTCTATCAAATGCAGTGCTTCATTATTCTTTCATTTCTATTCTCAGAAGACAGAGCAAATATTTTGTCACTCATCACAAAACTTTTAAGAGGGTCCTTAAATGTTAATATGTGTATGTTAGGGTATGTGCTTGTAACCAATAGACCTGAGGAATTAAAGAGAAACATGTTTGAGTTGTTTCCACAGTGAGAGGTAGTAGTGAATTGCAGGAGCAAACTTGGTGGAGGGAAAAAAAACCCTGAAAATTAGAAGGTAGAAGAGCTGGGGTTTTGTTCTGACCCATGTATGACCTTAGGCAAATCATTTCACCTTTCTGAGCCTTATCTTCCTTCTCTGTAAAAGGGTGGGCCTGGCATAATAGCTCCCAGTTCTAACACTGGTCTTCGAAAGTCCTCACACAGAACAAGTAGAATTGATTGTTCAACCCAGTTCTGTTTTTATAGAGTTGACTGAATTTAGTTGAATTGAACTATGTATTAAATAATGTATTTTTCTATTTATATTAAAAATATAAAATGTATTATTCTAAAACATTATTCAGTCTTTTTCTCTCAAATATTGTGGGGGGGGGGAGATGCATTTGGAGGCAGCTGATCAGTGATTCTCTCTCATCACTGATGTTTCTATCTCCCTTCCTCTTTGAAATCAATAAAAATATTTTTTAAAAATTAAGTGAGCTAATACATTTAATGTGCTTAGCATAGGGCATGGTGCATGGTTTCAACAGGTAAGTCTTCTCTGTTTTGCGTACCACAGACTTGTTTGAGGATTATGATTTAAATTCCCTTAGAAAATTACAAGGTTATTCCGAATGTCCCATCTTAATCATTGAACCAGCAAACCATAATTGCACCATTGTTATGTTGATAATTATTTGTTGAAGTGCTGTCCTATGCATTGTTTAATGTCTAGCAGCATTACTGGTCTCTAGCTAGTAGATGCCAGTATCATTCCCCACACCCCAAATTGTAACAATTAAAAAATGTTTCCAGACATTTAAAAATGCCTTCTGGGGATCAAGACCATCCCCACGTTGAGGACCACTGCCTAAAGCCAGAGGTCCTTAAACTTTTTAAACAGGGGGCAAGTTCACTGTCCCTCAGACATTCCACACATGCGCCCTGCGGGCCCAGGACGAGTCGGCTGCTAAGCAGGACAGGCAGCGGCGGCAAAAACACCCGGCGGGCCGGATAAATGTTTTTGGCGGGCCGCATGTGGCCCACGGGCTGTAGTTTGAGGACGCCTGGAGAAACTCAATACCTCACCACATGCTGCATCTGTTTTCTTTCCTTTCTGCCCATTTTCTCTCTCCATTCATCTTTCTTTCCTTTCCTGTGTTTGATTTCTTTTTTCTCTTTCTGATATTCTTTTTTTTTTTTTTAATTTAACTTTTTTTTTTATTATTAGTTAAGGTATTACAAATGTGTCCTCATCCCCCCCTTTAACCCCCAACCTCCCCCCCCCACACACAAACTCATGCTCCCATCCCCCCGTTGTCCATGTCCATTGGTTTGGCTTATATACATGTATACAAGTCCTTCTGTTGATCTCTTCCCCTTACTCCCGCCCTCCCCTACTTTCCTTCTGGGGATTGATAGCCTGATCGCTGTTTCTCGGTCTTTGGGTCTGTCCTTTTTCATCAGTCTATGTTGTTCTCTATAATCCACAAATGAGTGAGATCATGTGGTATTTATCTTTCTCTGACTGGCTTATTTCACTTAGCATAATGCTCTCCAGTTTTCTGACTCTACTATATGTGATTTTGCTTTGTCATTGTCCAAACCACTGGCCCGTATAAGTTAAAAAATAGCTGAATCGGATGAACACCCATAGAATGGCTATAAGGCTAAGGGAACAACTTGGAAGTCAAAGTCAGGCTCAGATCCTATTTCTGTCAGTTATCGGTCCTATGACAGTTTGGAAAAGTTGCTTAATCTCTTTGGGCCTTGATCTTCTCATTTAAAAAACTAGGGGAATAACACCTTCTTCATAGACCTTTTGAAGATTAAATTAAGTGAATTAATGCCCAGCCAGCATGGCTCAGTGGTTGAGCATCGACCTATGAACCAGGCTTGGTCCCCAGCGTGGGGCATGCAGGAGGCAGTTGACCAATGATTCTCTCTCATCATTGATGTTTCTATCTCCCTCTCCCTTCCTCTTTGAAATCAATAAAATATTTTTTAAAAATTAAGTGAGCTAATAAATTTAATGTGCTTAGCATAGGGCATGGGAATGGTAAGTTTCAACAGGTGAGAAGTATTGTTTAAGAATACTAGGTTACTAAAAAAAGGAAGCTATACTAGTCACAGTGAAGAGATTTTAAGAAGAGCTTATAATAGAAATGAAAGCATTATTATTGTTAGTTGTCAAAACAGGTAGAATCTACTAGTCTAAAGAAAATAAATGTAACATAAAGAGCAAAGTGAATAATGGTTGTCTTTTGAGTCTTTCTGCCATCTACACTAATAAAAGAGAAAAATGGTAATTGGCGTACGGCAATACCTTTTTCATTGGCTAATCAGGGCTATATGCAAATTAACTGCCAACTAAGATTGGCAGTTAACTGCCAACTAAGATTGGCAGTTAACTGCCAACAAGATGGCGGCTAATTTGCATATGTAGGCACAATGCAGGGAGGCGAAAGGGAAAGCAGGAAGAAGCCCCCTGCCACTGACAGTGATCGGAAACCCAGGGGGGAGCTAAGAGCTGGGGGGCAGGGCAAAGGGGCCGCCTTTGCCCTGCCCCCCAGCCATGATCAGAGAATCAGGCGCCTTTGCCGCCCTGGCCAGTGATAGCAGGAAGTAGGGGTGGAGCCAGCGATGGGAGCTGGGCATGGTCGAAGCTGGCAGTCCCAGGAGCTAGGGGTCCCTTGCCTGGGCCTAAAGCGAAGCCCACGATCGCGGCGCCCCCCGCTGCCACTGCAGGTCCCCGCTGCCCGGGCCGGATGCCTAGGCCAGAGGTGTCAGGCCTGGGCAGGGGCGGAGCCTGCAACCGCGGGGAGCTGGGGGTCCCCTGCCCAGGCCTGACACCTCTGCCGGAGGCCTCAGGCCTGGTCAAGGGGCCGATCCGGTGATTGGTGATCGGAGGGTGATGAGGGTCAACTCCTCTGGCTGAGGCATCAGGCCTGGGTGGGGGGCGGAGTCGGGGATTGGGGGGATATGATGGTCCCCTTGCCCAGGCCTGAAGCCTGGGTCAGAGGCATCAGGCTTGGGCGGGGGGTGGAGCAAGCGATCAGAGGGAGATGGGAGTCCCCTGCCCAGGCATGATTCCTGGGCCAGAGGCCTCAGGCCTGGGCGGGGGCCAGAGCCAGTGATCGGGGGGAGATGGGGGTCCCCTGTCCAAGCCTGACACCTCTGGCGGAGGCGTCAGCCCTGGGCAAGGGGCCGATCAGGCGATCGGAGGGTGATGGGGGTCAACGCCTGAGGGCTCCCAGTATGTGAGAGGGGGCAGGCTGGGCTGAGGGACAGTCCCCCCCCCCCCCCACACACACCCAGTGCACGAATTTCGTGCACCGGGCCCCTAGTCCTATATAATAAAAGGGAAATATGCAAATTGACCCTAACAGCAGAATGACTGGGAATCACTGGTCACTATGACATACACTGACCACCAGGGGGCAGACGCTTAATGCAGGAGCTGCCCCCTGGTGGTCAGTGTGCTCCCACAGTGGGAGCTCTGCTCAGCCACAAGCCAGGCTGACAGGCTGCCAGTACAGCGGTGGTGGTGGGAGCCTCTCCCGCCTCCTCAGCAGCACTAAGGATGTCTGACTGCAGCTTAGGCCTGCTCCCTGCTGGCAGGTGGATATCCACCAAGGGCTCCTGCGCTGCCAGAGGGATGTCTGACTGCCAGCTTAGGCCCAATCCCCTGGGGAGCGGGCCTAAGCCAGCAGGTAGTCATTCCCAGAGAGGTCCCAGACTGCGAGAGGGCACAGGCCGGGCTGAGGGACCCTCCCGAGTGCACAAATTTTTGTGCACCGGGCCTCTAGTCTTAAATTAAGAAACCTGCTAATTTAATCAAAGTGTCTGTAATATGACTTTTAATATAGGAACAACTGCATTCATTCTCAAATATAAGTCAGTGGTACTAGAATATATTAATACAGGGTAAGGCAAAAGTAGGTTTACAGTTGTTCGAATGAAAATAGTATAATAATTAATAACAAGTAATATAAGAGTATACTCTGTGTTTTGTGTACTCAACTGTAAACCTACTGTTGCCCCACCCTGTATAATATTCATTCCAAAATAATGGCTCCCTTCTTTTATTGAAGACAAAAATTGTTAGCTGGAAACAATAGTTTAACTCACCAAATCATGTTTAGAGAAAAAACTTAAAACATCCTGATTTATTAGGCCTCTGGTCTCTCTGGGTAGCCAACATCCTTTGTTTCTTCGAAGTCATTTAAAAGGTCACATTGCAGCCAACATCGTCACATGGTTTAAAATTGTGTTCCTCATTTTTCAGTACTGTCCCCATAACTAGAACTGAAATGAAAAGTATTTGCAAAAATAACATTAATAAAAGAGAGTAGTTGCTCCTAGATACCAGGTTAAGAATAAATCATGGTCAGACTTGCACTATAGATTTGTGAGAATCGGGAAGGTTTCTGCCTCATAGCTCTGGGACAGATCCTTTTTAGCAGCTATAAGTAATGGACTACTTGCTGCCAAGACGGGTTTTCCCCAAGAGTTGTCATTCAAAACATGGGCACACCCACTCACACCATCCTGATCCTGGATTCTGAGACCTAGGGAGGTAAAAGACCGGCCAAGGCCAGAAAGTACATTGGGGTTCAGGCCAAGTCTAGCCTCCTCATCAGTGCACAATAGAATGATCTTTGTTTTCCTTGGGCCAAGAGCCAAGAGCTACTGAAACGATAAGAGAGGTAGCCATGAAGATAGGCTTTCATTGCTAATGTTGTAAATCCAGTCCTGGGAATGCTTAGAGTGAGACTTTATTGCACAAAGTCACCACTGGCAGAATATGGAAGAAATGAAAAGTCTGAAGAAATCACAAATGTTGAAGAGGATGTAGAGAAAAAAACAACCCTATTCACTGGTGGTGGGAACGTAAACTAGTACAGCCACTATGGAAAGCAGTATGGAAGTTCCTCAAAAAAATTCAAAATAGAATTACTATATGATCCAGCAATCCCTTTTCTGGGTATCTACCCCCAAAATGTGAAAACACTTATTCTTAAATATCTATGTACCCTTAAGTTCTTTGTAGCATTATTCACAGTGGCCAAGACATGAAAAAAACCTTTGATGGATGATTGGATAAAGATGTGGCCCTGGCCAGTGTGGCTCAGTTGGTTAGGCATAGTCCCATGCACCAAGAGATCACAGGTTTGATTCCTGGTCAGGGCACGTGCCCAGGCTGTGGGCTCAATCTCCACTGGGGGGCATGCAGGAGGCAGACAATCAATGTTCCTCTGTCTCTCCCTCTCCCTTTCTCTCTCTCTCTCTCAAATTGATAAAAACCATTTTTTAAAAAGATGTGGTACATATATACAATGGAATACTACTCAGCCATAAGAATGAAATACTGCCATTTACCACAACATGGATAGATTTTGAGAGTATCATGCTAGGTGAAATAAATCAAACCAAAAAGGACAAGAACCATATGACTTCACTCATATGTAGGATAGAAAACAGAAAGCAAGAAATTAACAAACAAAACAAATAAAGTCTAACACAGACAACAGTATGATGATTATCAGAGTGAATATATGGTGACAAAAGGAGACTAGACTTGGGGTGAGGAGCACACAATGCAATACACAGTTAATGTATTGTAGCATTGTACACTTGAAACTTATATAATGTTATTAACAAATGTCAGCCCCGTAAATATAATTTTTTAAAGTTTGAGAAACCTTACAGCCTGATAGGAAACACATAGACCAGTGATGGCAAACCTTTTGAGCTCGGCGTGTCAGCATTTTGAAAAACCCTAACTTAACTCTGGTGCCGTGTCACCTATAGAAATTTTTTGATATTCACAACCATAGTAAAACAAAGATTTATATTTTCAATATTTATTTTATATATGTAAATGCCATTTAACAAAGAAAAATCAACCCAAAAAAATGAGTTCGCATGTCACCTCTGACACGCGTGTCATAGGTTTGCCATCACTGACATAGACCCTCCCACACACACATACACATACCTGTGCATTTCATATACCAATCACTAATCATGTTTTTTATTTAAAATAAAACAAAACTCCTAACCTAAAAAGTAACATTTGTTAGTATTAGGATCTCTAAACATTAGATAGAATGTGATGTTACTTAACATTTAACTTAGAAACTAAAATTCCACTTAATATAGTTTCATACTCAAGATCACAAACTCTTCTCATCCTATATTTCATTTCCATTACTAAGACAACAGAATCTTTCTAAGAAATTTTCTTTTCTGATTTATCCTTATGTTTGCATAATACATTGCAAAAAATAGGCTCTTACTAAGTATTTATTGAAAGAATGAGCCCCACAAAAGCATCAGGTGGCTTCAGAAGCTGTAAATATGTCCTAAGTCAAGTTCTCATTTCAGTTCCTTAGAGGCTTTCATATAGTCTCATGCTGAAAATTCCACATTTCATATATTAATCAAAATTCTGAAGGAAACTGATGAAACAAAGAAGACTAAAAGCTGACTGTTGTCCTAGCTGGCTTGGCTCAGTGAATAGAGCATCTGCCTGAGGACTGAAGGGTCTTGAGTTTGATTCTGGTCAAGGGCACATGCTCAGGTTGCAGGCTCATTCCCAGGTAGGGGGCATGCAGGACACAGCAGATCAATGATTCTCTCTCATCGTTGATGTTTCTACCTCTCCCTCCCTTTCCCTTCCTCTCTGAAATCAATAAAAATATATTTTAAAAAAATCTGACTGTTGCCCAGCTGGTGTTGCTCAGTTGGTTGAGCACTGTCCCATATACCAAGAGGTCACTGGTTTGATTCCAAGTCAGGGCACAGGCCTGGGTTATGGGCTCAATCCCCAGTAAGGGCTGTGCAGGAGGCAGCCAATAGATGTTTCTCTCTCATCTATGTTTCTCTCTCTCTCTCTCTCTCTCTCTCTCTCTCTCTCTCTCTCTCCTTCCCTCTCTCTATAAAAATAATCAATGAAAACATATTTTAAAAAACTCAAACTGACTGCCCATGCTTATTTGGGTCTTAAAATATTTTTTCACTCTATGTTTAGGTTGTGATGGTAGAGTTAATAAAAATATTTTACAATACAGAATACTTCACAATTTCTTTATAAATAATAGTGAAAGTTTAATAAAGAATCTTTACCTTTCCTTGCAGTTAAGAAAAGATTTAGAGCCCCAGCTGGTTTGGTTCAGTGGATAGAGCATCAGCCTGGGGACTGAAGGGTCCCAGGTTCAATTCCAGTCAAGGGCACATACCTGAGTTGCGGGCTCAATCCCCCGTGGGGGGCATGCAGGAGGCAGCCAATCAATGATTCTCTTTCATCGTTGATGTTTCTATCTCTTTCTCCCTCTCCCTTCCTCTCTGAAATCAATAAAATGTATTTTTTAAAAAAGAAAAGATTTAGAAAGAATTGCTTTTCTGTTAATTGTGCACTTATTAAATCTCCTAAAAAAATTTTGTTGTTTTAAAATTATTTATTTAACATACCTTTCTGTGAGTTGTAGTGACACAGTATTACTGTAGTATAAGGAGCAAATATGTCTGTTTATACAAAAGAACCCAGAAATCAAAGTTATTGTTCATTGTTTAGAGTGACAAAGCTCTAGCTAATAGTTTAAAGATTTTTGAAACTTGCTCAAAGGAAGTCTGGCTTGGATTGTGATCATTGGACATATCTTCTGCAAGAGATTTATTTCATTTATTTCTTTTAGAAATCAAACAAATGCCCCTCAAAAATGATTGCAAATGAAAGCCTAAAAGGCCCTTCATCCATACCCTAAATAAATAAATGTCCCTTTTTTTCATTCTATAAAGCCACCCACAGAAATCCTATTAAATATGGGAAAAAGTGATAATGACAGAAGCAAAACAATCAGAAACTGACAGACCAGTAAGGCTATTGAGTATAATTACTGTGTGATGTTATTTCTACTAATAGGAATCAGATAGTACATGCAGTACATGAAGACATGGGCTCAGCAATTGCACAATTCCCCAAACAGATAATACTTATACAGATGCAGAAATAATGGGATCTCACATCTCAATGCCAGTCCTTTACCATTACTAATCTGCTAACCTCAAAATGGTGTTGTAAAGGACCTCCTGCCCAGCGCTACCCCACTCCAGACAGAGGCCTCCCAGGCTCTGCTGGCATCCTGGAAGACCTCAATCAAAGCTGCCTGTCCAGTCCTTCACATTTTTAGAAAATTATTTTCTCCCACTGAGTTAAATCAGCCTCCTAATAACTTCTCTCTGTTGATCTTTATCCTCTATCTTTAAAGCAGGGGTGGGGGGCCTTTTTTCTGCCAAGCACCATTTGGATATTTACATATAACATCATTTGTGGGCCGTACAAAATTATCAACTTAAACATTAGCCTGCTATATTTGGTCAAACATTTAATTAACTCACCCCTAATGCCTTGGCAAGACCAGACCAAATGATTTCTCGGGCCTTACATGGCCTTTGGGCCAGTAGTCCCCCACCCCTGCTTTAGAGGGAAAGAGAATGATTTTAGCTAAAATGACTTGATTGAATTTGGGCTAGCCGCTTTGCTCTATGCAGGCAATATAGCAGTGAATAAGACAGACGCTAATTTTTTCCTCTACTCTGTCTTCCCCAAGATTAACCCCAAGTAGTAGAAGACAGAGTTCACATCCCCAAGTTTTCTCTGTTCTAGGATAACTATTCCAGTTTTCTAAACCCTTTCTCCCTTGACATGGCCTCTAGGACTTTCTTTAATCCTGTCACTTTCTTTTAGAGACCTTTTGGTTTATCAGGGACAGTCTAAAGCAGGCCACCCAACTGAGCACAATGCCAGAAATCCAGTCTGACTGTGGGATTGCAACTTATCTGGACCTGAACATACAATCCTTACT
This sequence comes from Myotis nattereri, assembly GCF_964212035.1. Classification (NCBI taxonomy): domain Eukaryota; kingdom Metazoa; phylum Chordata; class Mammalia; order Chiroptera; family Vespertilionidae; genus Myotis; species Myotis nattereri. The sequence goes on from NC_138081.1 coordinate 21,618,875, forward strand.
AATGCAACCTGGGATTTCACTCACTAGCTGTGCTTATCAGTCTCAACAAGTTGCTGTGTATGAAGCGGATGTGACTACAGTATTGTGTTCCAGAAACAATAAGAACCCTGAGCAGTGGAAAACTGTAGGTATTTTCATGTCTTTCTCTGCCAGTCTGGAGTCCTCCCTTTTAGTTATGTTTTTGTTGCTTGTATCTTTGTTAAATTAGATTTGGGGATTTGTTCCAGAGTATTAGCCTGTCAAAATATTTTTGAATCTTCATTCTGTAATCCAGTGTACTGACTATTGCCCGCCAATGTTTAGCACCTGAAAAATAATGAACACATCTTTTAATTCTTCTTTTGAGGCACCTTTTTTTTTTAATATTATAAAAAAGAATAAGACTAAGAACAGAGTTCCATGGTAAACTATTAAAGCAATTGCTTCAAATCTGTTTTTATTAATCAGTCAACTTATTGGGGGGGGGGGAGTATTATTCAAATAGCTGCAAATCTGTGATAGTAACAGTAGATTCAATATACTGAGTGGTTTCCTTATGCTGGAGGCAGTGGTAAGCATTTCATTGGTATTATCTCCTCACTAGAGGCCTGTTGCACAAAGAGATTCGCGCAATAGGCCTTCCCTTCTCCTGGCTGCAGGCACTGGTTTTCCTCCGGCACCCGGGACCCAGGCCTTCGCTCTGGTCAGAGCCGCCTTCCATCTTCCATCTTGGCTGCTCTGGCTTGCCTTCAGTCTTGGCTCCACCGCTTGGAGCCTACATATGCAAATTAACCACCATCTTTGTTGGTGGTTAATTTGCATATCGTGCTGATTAGCCAATGGGAGGCATAGCGAAGGTATGGTCAATTACCCTGTTGGTCTATTATTAGATAGGATTATGACCACCCCATGCAATGGTTATTGCTGTGTACATATTTCATATAGTAAAGATGTCTCATATATGGAAATATGTTTCAAATGTTTCATATAAGGAAATTGAGGTTCAGTAATTTCCCAAATGTCCAGGAGAGTAAGTGACAGATCTGGAATTCACACCCATCTGTCCACTCCAAAGCTCTTGTCCTTGGTCAAAAGGCAGACTGCTCCCAAATGTTATCATTCAGCTGGGAGCCAGAGAGACTTTTTAAAATATATTTTATTGATTTTTTTTTTTACAGAGAAGAAGGGAGAGGGATGATAGAGAGTTAGAAACATAGATGAGAGAGAAACATTGATCAGCTGCCTCCTACACACCTCCTACTGGGGATGTGCCCGCAACCAAGGTACATGCCCTTGACTGGAATCGAACCTGGGACCCTTGAGTCCACAGGCCGACGCTCTATTCACTGAGCCAAACTGGTTAGGGCCGGAGAGACATTTTTGAAGAGTCTTCATGATCCACAGGGACGTAGTGTCCCCTGCCTAGTGTGTCCCCTGCCTAGTAAATCCAAAACAAAAGGAAAGGAGAACACGGATGGTCTGTTCTTCCTGGGTCCAGGCTGGTGTCCAGGCATCTCCTCCCTCCCTCCCAGAGTGCAGGACTAACCCCTTTGACAACCTACATTATCATTTGGGAGGGGCGTGGCGCAACAGCATGACTCCTCATCTGTTGTTTCCAGTTCCCATCTTTTCCCTTCTTTCCGAAAATGAAGTGTTTTCCAGCCTCTGCTAGTAGACATTTCTCCCTTTCACATACTTTATCAAAGGTTACTGACCATAATGTCAAGATCAAAACTGCAAACCCTCTTACTGCAATAGGATGTCATTCTTCTAGACTTAGATGCTTTGACTTCTTTAAAGTGCCTATGAGGTACTAACTGTTAAAATGATATCCTCTTCCCTCAAGCTGTATTCTTATCTTTCCTTTGTTTGCTTTCTTCTATGATGCTATTCCTAAAAACTTTTTGTGTGTGATTAGCATTTACCAAAAGATGGGAGTCAATTCTCTTAAACTGCTTGCCCCCCCCCCCCCACCCACCCACCACCACCACCGAGGGGCCCAGAGAGCTGAGATTTTGCGACAACATGTTCAGAAAGGAACACGTTGCCCTGGCCTGTGTGGCTCGGTTGGTTGGAGCCGCATCCCTTATACCAAATTGTAGCAGGTTCGTTTCCTGTTCAGGGCACACACCCAGGCTGCGGGTTCACAGGGGAGAGGCAGCTGATAGATGTTTCTCTCTTATATCGATGTTTCTCTCTCTCTCTCTCTCTCTCTCTCTCTCTCTCTCTCTCTCTCTCTCTCCTTCTCTCTCTCTCCCTCTCTCTTTCTCTCTCTCATCAATAAAAAAAATTTAAAAAGCAACACCTCTGTTTTAAACTTTTCATTATTTTCTATTTGATGCTTTCATAAGACTCATCAAGTCCATTTCTAAGGAAAAATCTTGGATATCAGCTAGTAAACCAACCTCATTTTATAGATGAAAAAGTGAGTCCTGGAAAGGCCAAAGGACTTGCCCAACATAACATAGCTGGTAAGGGAAAGAATCGTCTAATGTTAAAGAAACAAAAAGGGTCATAAAGTGAGTATCATTCTCTATTTTTATCAAAATTCACAGATGTGAGTTTTAGGAAGTAGTTCCAATATAACGCTAATTTCTCCTAAACGTCCCTTGTACTTAAGAGACGCTTCAGCTCTGGTGTTGTACATTGTATGTGTTTATTCATGCTTTAAAGGTTATATTTCTGCTCTACATCTTCCGACGTCTTTATTTGCAAATTTTTCCTCACGGATATGTATTGGTCTATTGGTTGCATTTTGAAACCAGATTGTTTAGTGTTCTCACCCTTTGAGATTGCTTCTTCTTAAAGCAATAACATGGAAATGTCCACAGTGATGAACACACCTGTCCGCCTGCATTAGTCACGCCGGGAGAGAAGCGCACCTCTCACATTTTGTATGTCAAGCATCCATTGGTATTGGAAACCACTGTTCTGTGGCTGTTTGCATCACTTAACCAACCCTCCCCCCTTCCAATCTTCTATTCCTTAACCTTCTTATCGCCAGGAAGCAGAAATTTTAAAACTGTCCACTTGGCAATTGTATACCCCACGATTAAACAGAAAAACCTAAGCACTTCAGAACACCCCAAATATGTGGTAAAATTACTCCTGCTCCCCAAAAGTCCAAGAGAAAGTAGGAGTTCCATAGTCACAATGATTTTCATTCTCACGAGTGATTTCCGCTTTGCAAATTCATTGATTAAATCCTATGGTTAAAGAAAGAAATGTGATTTCCTTTGCAGTGTTTGCCTCCGTCTGTATGATCATGAAGAATCAATCTAGAGATGCCCACCGTCGTTTAATTTTTTAAACACGGATAAGGCAAGGAGTTGCTCCTATTTTGTTTCCTCAAACCCAGATCACTAAAACCTCTGTGGTAGCCAAGCCCTATAAATCCAAGCGCAGGTGCTTGAATTGGAGTTTCACACATTCAACAGTAATTTTTCCAAATTGATGATAAAAATACGTAACCAAGATTCCCCCAAAACATGATGAAAAACCTTGATCTTAGAAAGATGGGAGAAACATAGAGTCAGGTCAAGATGGGAGAAATATAGAGTCAGGTCATCACAATAAAAAGTGCAGCTGTCATGTCTTATTAATCAACTCAGTGGACAATAATGTTTCTGATGGGTAAGAGGTGGACGTAGTGTCTGGGTAAGTTGAAGAAGTCAGTGCTCCCCTTTCTCTCTTCCTTTGCTTGTTTATAGATCCAGGGAAAAGGGGAAATAACTTTGGAAAAACCTTATATTCCCTAAATGCTGCCTCCATTTTTTAATATGCTTTCATTGATGTAGAAACACCTGGCCTACGTCCTGCATACCTCCTTCTGAATGGAGCCCACCACCCAGGCATGTGCCCTAACTGGGAATCGAACTGGTGATCTCAGTGCATGGGACAAGACTCAACCAACTGAGCCACACCAGCAGGGTCAAAGATTGTCCTCTTAATTTCAGAATGAAGGCAGGCAGACAGCACCCTGATGCTGTGGGGGAATTGCCGAGTGCACAGTGGAAAGACCTCAAATGGGATTCCCCAGGATAACTTAGCAAGTTCCCTGACTGAGGAAGTTTTCACTTTGCTGACACCCAGCTCCAGTGTCTCATGTCAATGCTGAGAAGTTAAACTGTTGTGCAAAGTGACAGTATCATAGTCGTTCTCAAGCATTGTTTCGGTGAATTCTCACAAGCATGCCCAGTGCATAGCTCAGTACATTGAAGTTCATGCTATTAAGAGGCTTGCCCTATCCCCCCTGAGCATGAGAAGGAGCAGCGTCCGGACTTGACACAATAATCCTAATTCTAAGTCTTGGGGGTGTTTTTTTTTTTTTGGCTATTTTATTATTTTTATATTTGGGGAAGATAAAAAAGGGAAACCCTGGCCAAGCATGTAATGTATAAAAGAAAAGGCAGTCCATCAGGCAACCTCAAAGGGAGATAGTTTATGAAGCTTTACCTCATAGGAATAGGGAAAGGAAGTCTGAGAAATTTGGGTAATTCATAATTAGTTTTATATTTTTAAATTATTTATTTTTTTAATTTTTTAAAAAATGTATGTTTTTATTGATTTGAGAGAGAGAGCAAGGGAGAGGGATAGAGATAGAAACATCGATGAAAGAGTAACATCGATCTCCTACCTCCTGCAAGCCCCCTTCTGGGGACTGAGCCTGCAACCCAGCCTGGGCATGTACCCTGATCAGGAATCGAACCCATAACCTCTTGGTTCATTGGTGGAATGCTCAACCACCGAGCCACATTGGCTGGGCTTGAATTCTTTTTTTAAGTCCCCACAGTTTAGGCATGTGTCCTGACCGGGAATCACACCGGCAACCTTTTGGTGACCGGGATGACGTTCCAACCAGCTGACCTACACTGGCCAGGCATCTTCCAAATCTCTTTGCATGACAGTTTGCATCTCAATCTCAATAGTCAGGTATCAGCATCAATGTGGCTTCCTCAACGAACTCCATCTAAATTGGCCCTTCCCTTCCAGTTATTCTTTTTCCATAATTATATTTTTAGAAGAAATAAGAAATCAGACATGGCAGTGCTAATAGTTGGCCTTGTTTGAATGTAAGATATTTTTCGGTAACTTTTTGTTATTTAAAACCTACTCCAAGAATCGCCAGCAGAGGGCACTATGCTAGCGTATCGCTTTCCATCAGTGTCTTTGACATTCATCCTAAAATATTCCCTCTATCCGAGGCTGAGAAAAGGAAGGTATTTATTAACTCTCCCGTCCGCTGTTATAAACGGACATAAATATAAGTGAAAGTGAAAAGACGAATATAAGTGCCTAGGATTCTCCAGCACGCTTGGACTTATGCAAGCCTGTGCGTGCCCTAAAAAATAAAAATAAAATAAAATACGGGCACAAAACAAGAAGACATGAAAAAACGAAATGATGGTGAAAATGCATATTAGTCTCCTAATTTCACTTCGAAACCAGAGTTTGTTTCGCATATGCGTTTGCATTAATTGAGTTCTTGGGGGAATCTTTTCTTACATTATGTGATTGAAGGTTAAAGCGAAATACAACAGAAAGTTAAGGGCAAGAAAAGTTGGCTCAAATTAGGAAAATGTTCTCAGTAGAGATTGAGCTTTTATTTGTACATTTTTAAAGGCGTTTAAGCTTTTTAGATGCCGAAACAATCGTTTCTAAAAGTAGTAGATATAATAGAATTCAACTCAAATGCTCTTAGCAATAACAGGTTTTCAAGAACGGAAAGAAAATTGCTGTAGAAACAACCTTGCATGATGTGCTTGTACAAAATCCCGACAGAGGGCGCTGTTGCCCGTTCAATGACAGAGGAGGCTCCCTAGGAACGATTTCCCTTGCAATTTCTCAGATTTTTTGAATAATGCCCAGGTTGAAAAATTGACTCGGTTTTAATTATTGTTATGTATTTCTTTGGCTATCTCTTTATATGTTTGTATATATTTTTAAATTTATGTTTCATTCTTAATAAAACTAGATTGGTTATTTTTCAGTTTTCCTAAAGAATTTATATATATTTTAGTGAAATATTTCAAGACCTTTCTAATTTTAAAAACACCCACCCAAATTTTGCATGTGCAAAATTTGAAATTATGCATGAATAAGGCTATACAGCATTTATGCCAATGTATTTTTTAAATAGTTTTATTATGAAGTATTTCTCTCAGGGTTTTTTTGGTTTAACCCTTAGAGTCTATTTATTTTAGGCTAATCAATGATATACCAAAAAAAAGAAATGAAAAATCTGTTTAAAGCATTTGAAAAAAATTAAGACCGTTCCAAATGCTTTTCATTTTGGGTAAGAATGATCTTTGGATTTAAAAAAAGATAATGGAGGTATTGATTTGAAAGTGAGAAGACAATTATTCCCATCAATAAAACTGTGTCTAGAATCTGAATTTCCAAATCTATAATCTTTATCTTGCAAACTATTGATCTGGGACTGGTGGTAGGGCTGGAAAGGGTGGAAAGGGAGGGTAAACCCTGTTTCCAGTCCCACCACACAATAAAATGAGGAAGAATATTTAAACCAGCTCTGGGGGCCAAGAAGATAAATCTTTGCTCATGTTTCTAGTGGAAAATCTGAATAGATTTTGTATAATTTAAGGTGTTAGTATTAAAGCAGAGGAAAGGAGGGAGGAAGGAAGGAAGGAAGGAAGGAAGGAAGGAAGGAAGGAAGGAAGGAAGGAAGGAAGGAAGGAAGGAAGGAAGGACAGGAGGGAGGGAAGAAAGGAGGGAGGGAGGGAGGGAGGACAGAAAGGCAAAGCATAAACATTAAAACTGGACACTAAGGTAGGGTTTATTTCTAAAGTTCCTTTTGAAGCACTTCTCTGTGTTCCTTTCATTTCACCTATCATTTTAAAAATTTCAACTTAAAATCTGCTGAATTGTTCGTTCTACGCTATATGGAGCATCCCTGGGCTTTTCTGGAGCCGTGTCCACCGCGGGTGTCCGGAGCCCTCTCCTCGGGGCGTCCCTGCTCCAGCGCGGCCGCTGCCGCAGTCCTGAGACTTACGGACAGCCGCCCTTTGCAGATTCATCCTTATCAGGTTTAATAACTTCCACCCCAAATTGCCCTGGTCCCTCCTCATTCCCTCCTGTCATTTAATTTCTGCCCCAGAGGCGGGGATCCTCCACTGGACTTCCCTTCTGGCTGTGGGGATCCTTCCGCACCCTGAAAGGGAATAGGAAAAAAAATAGAGGGGGTGGGAAAGAGGGGAATGAGGTGCATCTTCACCTTGTGATGAAATTCAGAGTCCCTGTGCCTTAAAGGGCTCCCGTGCTCCAGGTTTGGGGAACTTCGTTGTTATCGTTGTTTACGTTGTCCTTATTAAGACAAGAAAAAAAAAAAAACACTATACAAATCACCTTACTAGGAAAAAATACATCAAAACAAAAACCCACAAACCCCCAAATATTTTTCAGGATGCCTTAAAAGAGCATTCTGCTCAAACCTTCCAGAGGGTTAGGTGACTGTTTTTGATTCTCCGTGATTAAAACCACTTAAAAGTTAGTTATAGACAAACAGCTGTAAATGGAAAATGTACTGTCTCCTTTCCGCAAAGAAGGCTCCAAATTCACTCATTGTGTAGATGGGTGCATGTTCTTATGTTGCTCCCAAGATCTGAAAAAAGAAAAAAATAACTTCATAAAATGGAGACTCCAGCCAAGAAAAAAAAAATGGCTCATGGGATCTGTTGAAAATACAAACAACCGATAAAATGACAAACATTGTGGACTGAGGTGTTCATATAGCATTTAAGTTACCCATTGTGTTCATCAAAATGACCAAAAAAAAATGTTAGAAACAGTCACTCCGGTGAGCTGGCTTTTTGTTCTACAGTGACAGAGGTACAGTTTTTTTAAAAAAAGTTACATAGCCATCCACACAGAGAGATCACCCTTAAAATCCCAAAATCCAGCTTTAAAAATCCCCTCCTGCGAAACACAGAGGAATAGGAGCTTTTGTGTTTAAAAATCTCTCTAATGATCTCCCTTTTAAAATCTAGATAGAAAAATGGGGGGGGGGGCTGTTGGCCCCCTGGTTTCTCATTATGAATTTTAAAGTCTTTCGTTAGTGGCTACCATGATTCATCATTTTCAATAGAGAGGCTTTTAAAATGTGTATATTTATATTAATCACACGAATCAACCATCTTTTCTCCTTTAAAATGCATGGGTAGCGTCTGTGGACTGCGTGACCCAGGGGGTGCTTACATAACTAAATGTGGGCATCTGGGTGTAAACCCGTGTTTATGATTTTTATAATATATATATATATCTGTCTGTGGGTTGCATCTAACTCCTGAGTGTGTAATCATGTCTTTCCTCTCTGCTGAGGCTGACTTGTCCAGCCTATTGTTTGAGGCAGCAGATATAAGTTGCGATGGGAGAGGAGCGTCGGATTTGGTGTGTATCCCCCATTTCCAATTATAGATGGATCATTACAGACAGCGGAGTCCTGAGAAGCCAGACATCTGCTCCTCACATGAATGCACTCACCTCCTAGAGACCAGGCTGCCATCATGCTCTGGAAGCTCGTGGAGAATGTCAAGTACGAAGATATCTATGAGGTGAGCGGACACCCCCGGTGCATCTTAGACTTTTTGCAGATAGACAATTTGAGCTTCTTGACACCCCAACTGATATATTTGTGTTGTGTTGTTTTTTTTTTTAAAAGCTGTTTTCCTCGCAGATTTCCGGTCGGTTTTCTCAGCTTTCTCTTAACTTTTAGAAAAGCTGGCTGGGGGAGACTTCGCTATTCTGAGAAGGGACTTGAAGGTTGAAATCTGGCTAACTTAGAAGATTTCTCTATTTTTTCTGTTCTTTTTCTTTCTCCCTTCCTCGCCACCCCCTCGCCCCCTAAGACTCCGATGGGGAAGGTGGGCAGGGAAGGCAGAGGCTGCGGAAGGCAGGGGCAGCCCTGGTCCGGAGTGTGGGCGAGGATTAGGTTTTCAGGTCTCATTGGACTCAGGCTTTCATTTTTTTTTAATTTTCAAATAAAATTTCTGAAATCGACCACCAACGGATCCAAACAGAGGGCGGAAAAGAGAAAGAGGGAGGTAGATAGATGGGTGTGGATGGAGCCCTCGCCAAGGAGTCGGCACAGTTATTTTTTTCTCTTTTCTCGGGTTTTGCTTCTCTGAGGGGCAGAGCGTCCACGCCACCCCACGTCTGGGCATTTTTAGCGAATTTGCTGCCGCTGCTCAGTGCGCGCGGTTCCCTGGCGCAACTCCCCGTCGGCGGAGAACTTGGCCGCCACCCGGGGCGCCCGCAGTCGGAGCGGCCGCGCCCGCGACGCCCTTTCGGTCCCGGGAGCCCAGCGGCGGGGCGGCTCCCAGGCCGGGCGGGCGGGCGGCCGGGCGGGAAGGAAAGGCCGGCGGCAGCCCGCTGAGCCCGGTTCCCGAGCGGGATGGCCTCGGAGCCCCCGATTAGGTGCTAGAGGAAGCGGGGGGGGGGGAGGCGTGGGGGGCAAAGATTTCCAGGAGACGTCGGGGGAGGGAAGAAAGAAAAGCCTGGAGAAAGGCGCCCCGCGAAGAGGACTTGGGGAGGGAGGTCGGAGCTGCGGGCCGGCGGTGCGAGTGCAAAGCGGGGACTGGAGCGAGGAGGGAGCAGGGAAGGGCCCGGGCGGCGAGCGCGGCGGTGCCGGGTCGGGAGGAGCGGTCGCGGTAGGACACCAGACCAGACCCCCTCTCTCCCCAACCAGTTGGGGAAACGCGACTCGGCCGCTCCGGGGAGACCCGGGAAAGCCGGACTCGGCCGCCCGGCGGACACTGGGCTCCCCGCGGCGCACAGGGCGGCCGCGAGCTCCGACGGACGCCGCCGGCCCCGGCCCGCCCGCGGGACACGGGGGGCTCGCCTGCCGCGCCCGCAGGCAGAGCTCGCGCCCAGGGCCCCCCAGCTCTGCCCAGCCCTGAATCCTAATTGTGGAGAGAGAGAGAGAGAGAGAGAGAGAGAGAGAGAGAGAGAGAGAGAGAGAGACCTCTTCCTGCAAATGACACATGATGCTTGGGGCTTTCCTTTCCTCTTTGTGGTTTTGTATCGACTGGAACCAAGAGCCTGGCCTCCGCCTTGCGGTGCCCGTTCGGTTCGGCCTCCTTTGCTCTAACGCGCGGGGCGAGCGCAGAGGGGAAGGCGGCGGGACGAGCGTTAGGAAGAAAAGGCGAGCGGCCCAGGTGGGCCGGACGCTGGCGGCGAGGGGCCTGGTGGGCCGCGCTCGTGGTCTATCTCGACGGGTTTCGGGGCGCGCGAGAAAGTCAGCAGGGCATCACTCGTTCTTCGATTGTGAAAAGTAAACTGGCTAAATGATAAAGGAGGGGGGAGAGAAGAAAGAGGGGAGGGCGAGAGGAAGGGGTGGCGTGGAAGAGGGGAAGAGAATAAAGGGGGGGGGGAGAGAGAGAGAGAGAGAGAGAGAGAGAGAGAGAGAGAGAGAGAGAATATTGCAGATATTCCCAGCTGCTAAATTTTGTGCTGAAAAATAGAGGAGAACCCGCAGCCTGGTGGAAGGAGCCCATTTAAGTTGGGAGGAAGGTTGAACTTTAACAGAAATGGCAGTCAAGCCAGTCGAACGGGTTCCTGAAATATCCGAAAAGGTTTTCTGTTGCCCCTGGCTTTGCCGGGAAAGGATAGGTTTAGTGTGCCTGAAGATTGATGGCATGTATTTTAAATTGAGGTAAAAATCACAGACTCAGTGTGTGAGCATTAAAGTGGGGACGGCTGCACGAGCCCCCATGTCGCCTCCGTCCTCTAACACATAAGCATCATCTCCAGTGTCCGGTGGATGTCCGCACACATCATTGTAAACAACGGGCCCACCGGCTTCCTCTCCTCTCCCCTCCAAACGCGGAGACAACGCCTTCTCATTCTGCTTTTTAATCTGCACACCAAGCACCTCGGGGCGATCAGTTCTTCCCATCAGGAAAGTCCCTCTCCAGGAACCAGGACACCTCCTGCTACACCAGCCCCCTGCGATGCTCTCCCTCACTGCCCTGTCCCGGGGAACAGAGGCTGCTCTGCGAGCGGCTGTCCCCAGCTCAGTCCATTGAAGTTCTGCCTCTTTCCTGCTAAACTTTTTCCCCCGTCCGCCTCTGCCAGCCCCCTCGTCTGATTACATCTAGTAATTCTCCACTGAATGAACGTCATTTACAATAGTAGGGGAGCTCTGCGCTGGCTGCTGCTTCACGCTCCATTTGTCCTCCATTCTCCCTTTAAAGTACTCGTGTAATATTAATAGTCATGAATATCAATTATTATGAGGCGGTGTAGGCAAGCGGAGGGAGGAAGGGGCGCCCGAGCAGTCTGAGCCCAGCTGCGGGTGGAAGAGGACGGCTTCTGGGGCCCGGGGAAAAAAAAAAAAGGCAGAAGAAAAAAAAAGGCCAAAAAGACAGCAAGAGACCGGTGAAGAGCTCTGTGTGTGACAGCAGTGCCAATCTTGTTTGGGGGTGGGGGGGACATTTTTTTTTTTTTGATGGCTGGCCCTGGAAACACTTCAAGCTCGGCTTCTGGGTCCAGCTCCTCGTTTCTTTGCTGGACTCCTTGATTTTTTTTTTTTGGAAATCATTGTTTGATTTTGAGCAGTAACCAGGCTTTTTTTTCCAGATGTTAGTCCACACCTATTCATCCATGGTGAGTTTGGATTCACGTTGTACCAGAACTGCATGCTCCCTCTCGCTGTCTCTCTGCGTCTCTCCGTCTCTGTGTGCGTGTCTCACTCTCTCTGTCCCTGTCTTCCTCCGAGCGCCTTTGGCTTGGTAATTTAGCACCATAATTGGACGAGGCTGCAGCTGCTTCTCTTGCATTGTGTGTTCTCCGTCTGAGCTCTTGGAGTCAGCTGGGGAGGGGAGGGGGGGAACCAAAGAGAAAACTTTTCATTTGCTACTGCAGTTTAGAAATTGAGGTGACTATTTCTCCAAAAAGAAACACAGGGACTTTACCGTGGCATTTGCACAGCGGAGAGGGAGAAACTTCAACACCCTTCTCTCTCTCACACAGACCTCCTCTTTTTTTTTTCTTTTTCTTTTTCTTTTTTTTTTTTTTCACTTAGTTTACCATTCCAGATAGGACCAACAGGGAGTTCTGGGCTTTTTTATTTTCCCTCCTTCCAACCTCAAGTCCTTCATTTTCACACCCTGGAGTATCTAATAGCATTAGATAGAGAAAGGCAACCTTCAAAATAGCTCCTTCAAACCACAGCTCAACTTCACAGGGGCTTAGGATGTGATTCCTAATGAGATCCATTTCAATCAAACACGATTTCAATTCATTCCTCTTGGGGCGGGAGGGGGGACTGGGGACCCAGATCACACAGATTCCTCGCAGCTCCTGGAATTGTCGGGCGGTGTGGGGAGTCCCTCGGGCGGCCCCCTCCCCTCCCCCCGGGTTGCCAGTGAAGGAAGAAGTTGGTTTTGAACTGGAGGAGCAGCACAGCTGACAGGGTGCAGTTTCATCTGTTGTGCTTGGGAACCCTGGCAGAGTTAGAAACAATTGCCCTGAACACCCAGAAGAGCAAAGACGATCTGTAAGCCGGCTCTATTTTTAACGAAGGACTTGAGAACCTCACCCCATGCACAGCGATTTCCCCCTCGCCCTTTTTGCTGGCTTTGCACTCCCCACGGAAGGCTCCGATGTCGGTTGTGTGGGTGATTCTCCCCATTCCCTGCCCCCCAAAGCCTTGCCTTTGGAATTGCTGAAAATCACTCGCCCTCTGAGTCAACTTGGCCGTGTAAGTTTCAGACTCCTGCTTCCCCCGTCCCGGGAAGAATCACTGAAGCCGGTTCTCCATTTGTCGCTTGTATTTTTTTTTTTCCTTCTTCTTCTTCTTCCCCTTCTCTTTCCTCTCTCTCTCTCCCTTTCTCTCGGCTCCCAGGACCGGCACGATGGCGTCCCGAGCCACAGCTCTCGGCTCTCCCAGCTGGGCTCGGTGTCCCAAGGACCTTACTCGAGCGCCCCGCCGCTGTCCCACACCCCGTCGTCCGACTTCCAGCCGCCCTACTTTCCGCCCCCCTACCAGCCGCTCCCCTACCACCAGAGCCAGGACCCCTACTCCCACGTCAACGACCCCTACTCCCTGAACCCCCTGCACCAGCCCCAGCAGCACCCCTGGGGGCAACGGCAGCGGCAAGAAGTGGGTTCGGAAGCCGGCTCTCTCCTGCCCCAGCCCCGGGCCGCCTTGCCCCAGCTCTCGGGCCTCGACCCCCGGAGGGACTACCACTCGGTCCGCCGGCCCGACGTGCTGCTGCACTCGGCGCATCACGGCCTGGACGCGGGCATGGGTGACAGCCTCTCGCTGCACGGCCTCGGCCACCCCGGGATGGAAGACGTCCAGGTAACCACCACCGAACAAACGAAAATGACAGTAAATGTATCGCGAAGGCTCCGGGAGAGGGGAGCGGCGGGGGAGGGGGGCTGTCTCCTGGGGGAGGTGGTTTGCATCTTTAGGGACCCGCTGGACACAGCATGTGTAACGGCTTCTGTCTGTAGGGACGTGTGTGGCTCTCTAGTGGTGATGTCTGGAGGTCCGATTATGAAAGTAGAACCGCTAGGAATGAAATCATGAAGGAGGGAAATATGTGTGTGTAGCTTGATCGTTTAGCATCATCAGCATCAAGGCTGGATGTGTTCGTCTCGCCTTCCTGCTACCGGCCCCTTCCTGTTCGCTGGTGTGTTGTGTGAGCGACCTGGGGACCCTCCCCACGGCACCTCCTCGCTCAGCCCGTCCTGGAGTGGGCCTGGCCCCAGGACTGGGCAGGTGAAGACCCAGCTGCCTAGGGGCTGGGGCTACTGTGCAGAGGCACAGGGTCCTCTGTAGGCTCAGAGGTTCTGCTGGATTTGCAAAGACTTGGTTAAGGCACTTTGGAAGAAAAACATGGGCTACCTTGATCCAAGCCAGGTATCCCTTAGAATGTCCCATAACCTGCAGGTCCCTTTGCCAAGATGTTTGAATTCCAGAACCATCACCCAAGAAATGGAATATTTGTGGGAGAGACCCAGAGAGCCACAGTTCTGTTTTCAGAGTCCACGAGCACAACTACTATTTGAGAGGTCCTGTTCACCTTTCGGTCCATTAAATGCCTGTGGAGCAATATTCTCCAGGTCCCTCTCAACCCTCCCCCTCCATTAATACTCTTCCTCCTCGATGTTACCATCCCAATGGAAAGGCATCACGTGTTTATTTCTTAAAACAAAAGGCTCAAAACACTCCCCCTACCCACACACCATCCCATCTGCAACCTACACAATGGAGCCTGATTTGGTTGAGAATACTTGATTAAACTAAACAAAGAGACATCAAAGAAATGCTTTTTAAAACCTGTCTGGGTGATTCTAAGCAGGTCTCCTTTGGCTCTTTAGTTTAAATAGTCTCCAGAAAAGATAAATATGGTGGAAAGGTATTTAATTGACACTTTGGTCTCCTTGGCATAGTTGTATACTTTGTGCATTATGGTAGGCATACCTCGGAGGCAAAGAAAAACGAAATGGGAAAGGGAAAAGGGTGCACAAGTCCTTCCTCTCTATTTTGATGAAGAAAAGAAATGTATGCTGAACAGTTAAAATGCGGTGGCAACATCAAATGCTGTCTGTGGGTAGTCTGTGATGGTTTACTGTTTTAAAGGAAATTCAGTTATTTATTGTTTCCAAAAAATGACGGTCTCACCTGATTTGTGGCTGAATTTACCCACCGTAATAAGAATGATAGTTTTGTTGATTTAATCGAGCTTGACTGTCCCTGTCTGGAGATCATGCTCATTTCAGAATATCATATGAGAAAAGAAATATTTAATAGTTGTGGGTTTTTTTAATGCATTGGAGTGATGTGTGTCTGGGGGGAAGGAGTTTTTAAATTAACCTTTCTGAGTACGGTTCAAAGTGCTAGATAATGAAAGTGGATCAGCTCATCACCATTGCTGTTGGCAGTGCTGACACTGGCTGTCACTTCACCCCCACCCTGCTGGCCGAGTGGCTCAGGTGACCCAACAGAGGAATTCCCCCCAAAGAGGGAACGGATTTATTTGGTTTTAGATGTTAAAGAAAAAGATCGTTGTGAGGCGCTTTGAGTGTTTTGGGTGTTTGGCCAAATGTGAAGGGTGAGAGAAAAATGGGGCTAGCATTTGGGAGAACACCCCTGTCAAAGCGTGGCCAGTGGGCCCAGCTGCTGCAGGTGGGAACACAGACCACAGAGGCTAAGGTAGCTCAGAGGGGAGCCGGTGCAGGCCCAGCCTCACGGGTTCCCCACCCCACCTCTGCCCAGTTCATGCTTTCCCCAGAAGCATCCCAGCCAGGAGTCCGGGGAAGTGGGGAGGCTCTGGGGACTTTGTGTGGATGGTCCCGGGTGCTAAGGGTGGCGAAGGATACACCCCGCACCTTTCCCAGATGGGGCCCATCTCGTGAGGTGTGCTTGTCTTGACACAGGGTGGATGACAAAGACGGGGAAGAGGAGATGTATCCAAGACCAGAGCCCAGGATCCAGAGGTTCCATTTCCAGCTTCAGGATCTGGAGCTTGGGGGGCCCAAAGTTACAGGAACCTGCTGGGTCTCAAAGTTCCCTGCAGCCAGAATGGGCTTGCTGCGCGGGGTTCCACAGGCCTGGGCTGTAGTCACGGTTCAGTATCAAAGGCCTAGTGTGTGTTCTGGACCCCCACCCCACCCCACCCCACCCCGCCCGCCAACCAGACAGATCCCGAGAGTGCTGCCTGCTGGCGGACTTCACAACCAGGGGTCCTCATCTGGCCAAGGGTTGGGGGGCTGTTGTGTGACACACACACACACTCACACACACACACACTCACGGCCACCGCCCCAACCATGAGAGGAGAGCTAATTAACCAAATGCTCCTAATATTTTTTTAAATGAAACTATAAAACCCTGTCAATTTCTATTTCAATTTACTCACAGGGGCTATTAAACTAGCAAATCGATGCTTGGGTTCTGGGTATGCTACATTTCACCGTGTGTGTGTGTGTGTGTGTGTGTGTGTGTGTGTGTGTGTGTGTTGGTGGTGGGGGGCAGTGTTTAAAAAAAAACTTAGAACAAACAGCATCAGAAAGAAAGAGGGGCTGAGATGACACCTCGTTTGGAGTTTGTTTAGTTGCCAGGAACACCTCTTTGCTTCTTCCCATCAGTTGCTCTCTCACCTCTCATCACCTCTACCACCCATGAGTATAAACACATGAGGCTGTTCGGTCAAACCTCCCAACGCGCGCGCACGCGCACCCCCCCCCCCCCCACACACACACACAGGCACACACACTCACTCCCACACACCCCAGTGTCTTAAAGCAACCCCTGGTATCACTTTTAACTAAAGAAGTCTAGTAATTACGAGTCTGAGTTGTTTTTCTGCGCTTCCGCATGCAGTCCTAATTAAATCTTTACGATCCTCCCTGTGACGATTAAGCGCCAGCATGCTGCGTGAATATCCTGTACAAAAACCCAGCAGGCGGCCGTAATTAGATAGAAAATCAGACAAGAGCCTTCTCATTAACTACCACAACTACCCCACGTCGCTGATGAGGCGTATATACATATTTACGTACCGACGTGAGGGCGAGGTGTGGGGGGCGCACTGGTCCGGGCGCGTGAGATCGCGGGGCTCTGCCCGCCCCCGGACGCAGGCGAATGCTCTGGTCCTGCGTGGACACGTCGCCACTGTAGACACGTGGGCACAGAGAGCCGCGAATCGTGTGTGTGTGTGTGTGTGTGTGTGCGCGCGCGCGCGCGTGTGGTGGGGTCTCTTGAGGAGTTTCCAACAAGTTCCATGAAGTCGGTCTTGTTTTTTTTTAAAAGGCTTTTTGCTATTTCTTAAGATGTGCCTGGCATGTTGCAACTTGGGAAAACGGTTCTTACTGAGAATAACAATTTCCCTCACCTTTCCGAGAACGGAGGAGTGACTATTAAATACCCAAAGAAACAGAGTAACGTGCCCCCTCCACGATTAGATCATCTCATCTCTAGTTTCGAACGCGCTGCTTGTTTGGGGCAGGCAGTCTCTCCCCTGGGAGGAGCACACACCTTGTCTGGGATGCCGCACGAGGGAGGGGGTGGGGAGGTGCTGTAAAAATTCCACCTCGCCACCGGGCCCTTTGCTTTGGACTTCTCTGTACCATGGGTGACGAATGGGTCCAAGCTTAGATTCCTGTGGATCAAGGAAAGCAGTTGTCCGTTTCAGAAGGACCCAGCATTTATCCTCATTGCATGGGCAGGGAAGGGAACCCACTGCTTTTGGAGGCCCAGGGATGCACAGCCAGACAGTGAGAAACCCATTCCAACAGCTATTTCCCCTCAGAAGTGCTGCCAACACCCAGGGTGGAAACTTGCCTTCTGGGGGATGAAACTGTGGCACAGAAGATGAATGCTCTTGCCAATCGCCAGGTGCTGACTGGGAGCATCCGGGCCTCTGTGTGTGTCTGTGTATCTGTAGTGACTGCCGTCCTAACAGGTGTGCTTCCTGCTGGGCAGCTGGGTTGAGAGGGGAGCAACTTGTGCAGGTTCCTCGGAGGGACTGTCGTACAGCAGGAAGGCCACAGTGCTTGGGATGTGTATGGACTGCAGTGGGTGTGCAGTCCTGGGGGCTTGCAAACATGTTCCTATGTGTTGCTGTTTGCATTCCATTCCAAATTGCTCAGACTTTAATTAAAATCCCATAATGTAAACTGTTATGTATTTGTGAAATGATTCTGGAGTTAAGATGCGCAGGGATAGAATAGAAAACTGAAATTGCTCTTACTAATATTGGTGGAAATCTTTCAGCTGTTGCCAAATTTTCACAATTCATAAGAGCAAATAATATAAAAGTTTACATGTCTTATGTAATGTCTGTGTTGAATATAATAACTGAACCAATACCACATCCCAGATGACTCTCCCAGTTTCCTTTTTCCTCTTCTTTCATGGGAAGAATGTATAATTTGGGTGAATTTCATCTCGATGTCGATTTGGAGATAATAATGATAATAATAAAACCTCCCTTTGTGAATTAATATAAATGGAAATAACAGACACTCCAGTTTGGAATGACATGATTTATGTGTGCGATTCTTTAATATCCAGTCAATTTGAATAGTGATGTTTTTATATTCACAGTCAGTTGAAGATGCCAATAACAGCGGCATGAATCTATTGGACCAGTCTGTCATAAAAAAAGGTATGGAATATTTCCCCCCAAAAGTAACCAGAGTTCTCCTGTGCATTCATGGTCTTCATGATGAGTTTTCACTTTGGGCAATTCATTATTTTATAAGACACAAATGTTTGTTAACAATTACAGAACAGCGGCTGTCTGGGTGAAAGGGCATGTCGGGAAGAAGGAAATGGGGGGAGGAGGGAAAAACAAAACCGCAGGCAGAAACCCGGATGAAAGAGACAGAGGGACAGAGACTATTGCCATTTCTCTCCTGGTACATTTGGTAGCAATTCTAAATACTCTCTCAAATGATTGCACTACCATCATGTATGGAACTAGCTGGGAAACACTGCTTTCAAAAATGTACTGTAATTATTTCATTGAAACTGGAGTTTGCTGAACTAAACCCTAGGTCATTGAGACAGTGCCCTCTCTCCTTGTTTTTGCATTTGGTTTTTTCGGTGGTACTCTGTTCCCAGGACTCTGTGTTTTATGAGTTGTTCCTTATTTTGTTTAATTGTGCCAAATGTGTCGCTAAATATGCGCATCCTGAGAAGCCGAGCCAGCCAATGCACATTTCTAAGTCTTCCTACATATGCGTTCATGATTTAGTGTGACTGTGGAATCACCCCATACTGTTAAAGGGCATGCGATATTAACAAATGTTTGCAGTCTCTTGTACAGCTGTAAGCAAAATAATTAACTAATTAAACTAATTAAATGTAATTACAATAACTCATTTCGGGCGTATTGCAGCTGCTTCATTTTTCCCCTTCTTCTCTGACTGTCACTGAGAGAACGCGTGGCGATTAGTGTGGCTGTCGCAGGGCCCCAATGTCACTCACATGCCACAGATTTAGGAGCTTGAATGTGTAAACAGAACGATCTTTAATTATCACAAGAACTGGTGTTTGGAGATACATTTTTAACTACAGTAACCCTTTCTTATCTATGCTGGAGAAGACCTGTCCTTGTTTGGTGTCAACAAGCCCCAGCCTCAGTCATTTATGATTCATGGGAGCCACATGACTTGCACAAAAACAATGAAAGATGTTTTGGAAAATAATCCAGAGTCAAGCTGATAGAGTAGGAGGGTTGTGAAGTGAGGATTCCAAGAAGGGTGAGGCATTCTACATTTCTTTTACAAAAGGCAGAGAAAGTAGCTCTGAGAGGTGGGAGCTGGGAGGTGGAAGCTTAAAATGATGCCATTTGGCTTTGGAATGAACGAAGAATAGTAAGGTTTGGGGCAAAACTACTTAAGTGTTGCTTTAAATATCTCTCCCTCTCTTCTTTAGATAGTATCGTTTCTTCAGTTTTTAATGCCAGCTTTTGGGTTCGCTCCAGTGTCTGGTTGCTTAGATTTGCAACTGTGCTGACAGCTCACTTTCACCATTTCCTCTTGGGTCTTCTCTTTTGGTTAATTGCTGGTTAATGGGGGGGGGGGGAGAGGTGTAATTCTTCATTGGCTGCTTTTGTTTCTTTCTGTTTTAGTTCCCATCCATTTTCATGGAAAGCCAGAATCCTTAGCTCAGAGTTCCAGATCCTAGAAGCAGCATTTGGGCTGGCAGTGGGGCATGCCAACCGATGACCAATCAGAAATGTTATTCATAGCCAGGCCAATAAACATAATTGGAATTTAGCTTGCCTAATCAAAGGGAGCTGAACATACAGTGGGGCCTTGACTTAGGAGTTTAATTCGTTCGGAGACCGAGCTCGTTAAGGAGCTCGTTAACTCAAATTACTCTTTCAACTCAATGCAAAAAATCGGCGGAGAGACAGCTGGTATCTCAAAAAACTCGTTAGTCGGGACACTCGTAAGTCAAGGCCCCACTGTATTCTCAGATGTGTGAGGCTTTCCTTTCAGGGCTTGTATGTGTTTGTCATCAGAATGTGAATATTTATGCGTGAAGGTATCTTCAGGAATAAGAAAAGGAGGATAGTGACTAAAGATACTGGTTTTGTTTTGGAAACATGCAGTACTTGTTATGGCCCTAAAAGGTTTTTTGGTTTTTTTTTTAAATAACGTGCAGCTTAAAACATCTAAGTGGCACCCTTGTCACTTTATTGATTTAGGAGGTGTGGTATGAATAGGAAGTGTTAGGTTTACTCCATTATTTAATATTTTAGGTATTTGCTTTATTATTACATGAAGAAAAGATCCCAATATCATATTTTTAGTTTCGGAGAGTCATGGGTGAAATAGGAGTAAGTGGTTGATTGGCTTTTGTAAATTACTATGTACCACTTAAAAAAAGGTTATGAGTTAGTTCATTAGCTCCTGCTCTGCTCTTTGGTCTCCATCTTTGTCCCACCCCCAACCCCCACCTTTTGAGGGATGTCTCCAAAAGATTAATTTCAATAAAAGAGGAGGTAAGAAAGTTTTCTGAACAAAATATTCTAAATTTCAACAACTGGCAGGGGAGTCGGTTGCTTAATTTATTTTCTAATGGGCTTTTAAAGAGATTTTTAAAAATTCTGCCTTGTTAGTAAAATTGCCCCAACTGGCCCAGGTTTGGGTGTCTCTGCCTGTTTATGAAGCCAGGAAATTTAGGTATAAAGGATCTTGATCTCTCGATCTCTCTCTCTCTCTCTCTCTCTCTCTCTCTCTCTCTCTCTCTCTCATTATGGAAAGACACCCCACTTTTAAAATTTGACCACTCCAATTTTTCAGCCGTGTTGATATCACCCCATAGATTATAGGCCAGCTCTCTCGTTATGTTTGCTATCTGGGCTTAGCTGACATTTCTGAAGTAATTTAGTTAAGAGGAAATGAGTTGTTCCCAGTAGAGAGAGCAAACGAGTGGAGTGAAGGTAGCCAGCGTGATAAATGGCTCTTTCATTTGAGGATCTCCAGAGCTCGTTTACGGCTAATTTTCTGGATTGGCCCCCTTTGAGCTATTAATGCAATGGGCAGGGACCGTGGCCCCTCTCCTCTTAGCTGCCCCATTAGAGCTCCCATTAAGCTGCCAAGTCTCAGAGTCTCAACTCCATGGCAGGAGTGGGGGGTGGGGGTGGGAATAATGAAAGGTGCTTTTTAAACTCTCCTAATCTAAACCGGCAGAGGGTGGTTAATACGATTTGAAGGGGGCTGGTCAATGAGCAATCAATAAAGTAATAATGAGAAGGATTCGGTACATTAACAGTCTAAAAATCCAACGAGACATTAAAAAATAATTCTTAACTCTCAGTTCCATTAGGATTGGGAATCTGGGCTGGTTGGGGGTGGGGGTGTCCAGCTAATACCATGATCACTGCCAACATCCTACAGACAAATTAAAAAAAAAAGTCTCACCTAGATTTTAAGAAAAAAAGGTTTGGGTGTAATCAGAGGCCAATATGCAATTGGTTATACACCTTAGGCATCAGAAAAAAAAAATGCTGGGATTTCTTGGAAAGGCTCGTGTGGCTGGAGTCCAAGGTCCAAATGTGACTGTGGGGCATTTTCGTTGGTCTTAGGGATATCCTGTTTGGTTAGTTTCAGTGTAACCTCCATTCTCTCCCTTTTCCCCGTTAATTCTGGCCCCTTCCCCACAAAAACACCTTGATTGGTGCGGATTTTCTTTTGGGTGGGGGAGAATAGAGAATTTGCCAGTTTCGATTACAGTAGGTTCTGCTGGGATTCTTCCTTCTGACTTCAAAGGTCAAAAGGACTGAGAGTCTGAAAAGGTGTGAGTTTCCTCTCCAGCGAAGAGGTGTGCCTTCCCAGAGCTGACTTGGATCCCTCTTGATTCAAGTAGGAACTCTGAGATACATTCCAGCCACCCAGGGAGGAATCAGAGTGCGTAGAATTTCAAAGCTGGGAAGGTTAGACGCGCTTCTTCCACCCCCCACCCCACCCCACCTCCGGTGTGGGAACATAGAGAATCCGTCAATGACTTTCTCGAGGTCCCACGTCCCACGCGTCGAGTAAGCCATGGGACCCAACTCAGTTTCTAGCCTCTTTAGACTTTGTCCCTAAAGGGTGCCAGCTCTGGATGTCTGCAGCTTTTCTTATGTTCCAGCTTTCTTTGTGGGAATCCTTTTATTTTTCTTTCCAGGATTTCAGTCCTCATTTTGTACAATTGTTATATATACGTTTGGAATAAAATTTAGCCCTCTGGTAGATGAGAAACAATGCAAGTGTAGGGAAAGGGGGTGCTCTGTTGGTGAGAAGTAATTATTTCAAGCAATGCTCAACCTCTTGGAGGCTTCCTGGTATAGTTTACACATCTAAGCTCAGGTACCTTTCAGAAGGATGTAGCCCTTGAATCTATTTCTTCCCCCCCCCCCCCCAGCAGATCAGATTAAGAGGGTCTGTTTCCAGTCAAACACAAAGATCTAAAAGCTACAATTTCACACTTAAGTTTAACGAATACAGATTAAGAGCTAGCCTGTTAACACTTTGGCTCTGTATAGTCCACTAATAAATAATATTCCTTCTAATCATTTTTCTTCCTCTTTCTTAAATAAAACTCCAGTCACAGTAATGGAATACTATTCAGTTTTTAAACCTTTTCCTTCTCCCCAAAATAAGGCAAGGGAAAGGGGAGGAGGGGAGCAAGTTTCGAGGGTGTTACATCCAGAAGTTGGCCATGCCATCCAACTGAGAACTGAAGAGAGAAAAAACACACACACACCACAAAACAGTTTTAATGTATGCACAGAAAATTGTAAACATGTAAAGAACTGAGAGCTTCGTGCTGAGTTTTGCTATGCTCCATTTCCTTACCATTTCCTGCTGTCGCTTTAAACCTATCTTAGTCATCTCTGGGTTCCGTGAGCAGGAACAGTGTACTCATAATTACTAACAAATCAACCGGGCCCTGTTGCTCCCTGGGTTTATTGATAAACTGGAGGAAAGCAGAAGGGGAAAGACCAAGAATAAAATATGGGGTTAATCAGCTGAGCTAAGCAGGTGTGAGAGTGGAGGGGAAGGTAGATGATAACAGTGCTATGGAGTTACAGGAAAGTTGGGACTAGAAATGTGTAGGCTCTAGTCTAGGTGACCAATGCTAAGGTC
The DNA here is from genome assembly GCF_964212035.1 of Myotis nattereri. Lineage (NCBI taxonomy): Eukaryota > Metazoa > Chordata > Mammalia > Chiroptera > Vespertilionidae > Myotis > Myotis nattereri. The sequence goes on from NC_138081.1 coordinate 21,641,969, forward strand.
CCGGTGGAAAAGAGGTTTGTAACCTGAGGTTGAGAAAATACAGGATAGGACTATGACGGACACTTAAATTAAAAAATGGAAATATCTGATGCATGTCTGTTCAAATAGTTGTTTATGGATAAAAACAAACAAAAAACTCCCCCCCCTTCTCCCCCAGACAGCAGTGTGCTGACAGAAGCTGACTGGATTGGTGATATTTAGGTGATAATGTATATGTGGAAAGGAAGGTACAGTCCACGGGAGGGAGCAATACACATTCCCCAAAGGAAATAGCTCTTGTCAGGTAAATCAGGCAATTAACAATAGTGAAATTAGAGGGCAGGTTATAAAGTGTCTCTGAAGGCCTGGCTCTTTAAGAGATCTGGCATCTGGGGCTGTGAGAAGCAGGTACAATTCCAGTCCTCAGGAGATACTCAGTTATCCAGGAACTAGGAACTGAACTTACTATTTTTAGATGAGTGGGGTTTCTTCTGTTAAAATATTCTAAGTAGTATTTAAATATGAAAATGTTGCTGAGTAGCAAGTGTGAGATTTTCATACAGTTTACTTCTACAGCTCATACCATGTCAAAATACAAAGGGCAATCTATATTTTGGGGGAAAGTTTTCCAAGGTGATCTAATGTCAGTTTCCACGATCATAATTTATTTGTTTATAATGCTTGAATATGAATCTGACATACGGAAATCGGAACTGCTGTGAGGAACAAGATTGATTAAAACAGATGTGGATGCTGTATAAGAGAATTAAATGATAGATGGTCCCATCCCAATCACTGTCTATTAAGTGAATTTAACTCAAATTTAATTAATACTCACACTTCAACTTTTTACTGGCTCCCTCTTAAGTGGGAAGCAGCATCACTGATGAGAATATGATGAGGGGAATGAGAAAGAAGCAAGTCCCTCTGTAACTCACCACCTCCACCACGTCAGTGCACAAGATCCCCTCTGCTAGCTGACATCATTCATCTGCCCTGGGATAAGGTCTTGGACTCTGTGGACAGAGCCAGAAATCCAAAAGTATCTGCTAAGCACTGGCAGAAGGGAATGCTTCAGTCCAACACCCACTGCCCTAGGAAAGCCCCCTTCCACAAAACCTTTGTAAAGGGCCGAATACAATTCATAGTAAATGAAAGATTTGGGACCTACCTGGCTTTTAGGAGGTTCTATCAGTGGTTCTCAACTTTCTGGCCCTTTAAATACAGTTCCTCATGTTGTGACCCAACCATAAAATTATTTTTGTTGCTACTTCATAACTGTAATGTTGCTACTGTTATGAATCGTCATGTAAATATCTGATATGCAGGATGGTCTTAAGCGACCCCTGTGAAAAGGTCCTTCGACCGCCAAAGGGGTCGCAACCCACAGATTGAGAACCGCTGCTCTAAATAATCATGAAGGTCTGAATGCTGTTATCTGTGATACAGAGAATAAGCTGTTACCAAAATATTGTGCTGGTTAGTCTGTTCGATACCAGGGAAATTATACAACTTGTTTGACATGTAGAGTTCTAGGCTCCCGATGGCAGAAAGCGCATCTCTTTCTACTACCAGGATTACAGGGTGAGACAGAGTCCTTATTAAAGAGGGGGAACGGAAGCCCCCCTTTTCAGTAAATTTCCTGGACTGGTGATGAACAAATACTGCTGGAGTATTTGGAGCCTCCTTACCCAGTGGAAGAAGCTGAGGCATAGGGCAGGTCGGAAGAAGCCGCCTGCACAGTGGCTTCTAGGGCTTGCAAAAAGCAAAGTCCAAGGGAGCCAGAGTGCCAGGGAACTGGGTGGTTGACCGTTCACTGTTCCTCATTCCCAGCCTTCTGGTTCTGCTGAGCCCCGCCTCTGCCTGGGGTGCAGATGACACTGAGACAATTAAACAGAAATACAGGCTGGAGACACTGAGTGCGCCTGGGTAGCAGTGGCAACCAGCTGTCAGCTCTTATTAACTTCTGCATAAAACATACCTTGAGTGCGGTTTGTTATCAATTACTTGCCGAAATGAAACAACTGGGGCAAGGCAAGACCGCAGCTCACATGAATTAGAGTGATTGGTTGATTGATCAGGGCACCTGTTGTAAATCATAAGGGCTCCAAACAATCACAGCCGGTGCTTTATGTTAATTTGTAAACAAAATTCATGTCACTGCGGAATTGCTTTCACTGGAGAGGAGCATTTGGGTTCATTTCTAAATGAATCTGCTGTTAGGATGTAGGAAAGAATGCGATCCGTTTTAGAGAAATGAGCAACTCTGGGGCCCAACCTCCCCAGCTTAATGGTATTTATTACTTGGTCGGTCTTGGGCACAGCACCTGATGGGGCCCACCCTTTTGATTCTCTCCAGTGATGACCAGGATTTGGGTCCAACGGGAGAGGAGAGAGGCCCCACTGCATTACCATTTTATATCATGCAGAGTGACAATTCACCTTCAGGAGACAGATGAAGAAACCAGGCAAGATTCAGAGAGGTTCAGTGACATGTCTAAGGTCACCAAGCCAGCATGGAATAGGATTTTCCCGGTTCCCTAGCACAATCCAAACTCTGGGTTGCGTCTTTATGTGTGTATGTAACGAAGGGGGCCGTGGCCAGCGACACTCCTCTGTCTGCACACACGGGGTAAATTTCCAGAGGACTGGCGGCTTTTCCATTTGCTGGTACACAGTGCTCTGAACGCACCGCAGCGCCACAAACACTTCCTCCTCCCGCTTTCCGCTTAGCGCGCGTCCTGTGGCCCGGGCCCTGCGCACGCACGGACACATTCTATCAGCCGGTCACCAGGATCGAAACCCGGTCACCTTTATGGCATATATTTTTTTTCTCTCTCTCTAGTTCCGGTTCCTCCCAAATCTGTGACTTCTCTGATGATGAATAAAGATGGCTTCCTGGGAGGCATGTCCGTCAACACCGGCGAGGTGTTTTGCTCGGTTCCCGGCCGTTTGTCTCTGCTCAGTTCCACTTCAAAGTACAAAGTAACGGTGGGGGAAGTGCAGAGACGGCTCTCGCCCCCCGAATGCCTCAATGCGTCTCTCCTCGGCGGCGTCCTCAGGAGGTAAAACGCCCCCACGCTAGTTATTCTGGGGCGAGGGGGAGAGGGTTCGCGCCAAAACCTCTGGGAAGCTGGACGCGGTTGCTTAGCAACCGGGCGGCCGGAGCGCGGAGCGAGAGAGGAGTTGCGGGCCGCACGTGGTGAGGCCGGGGGCGCAATCGCCTCCTGCGGCTCCCGCTCTGCAGGTCCGCGCTGCCTTGCTCCGCCCCGGGGTGGGTGCTCGGCCCTGGGAACCTTCCACTTTCCCAGCCCTGGCCCGCGTCCCGCTCCCTCCTAGCCCCAGGACACTTCCCGGGCATGCAGCCTGAGTGAGACCTGAAAGCTACACACACTTGTCTGAAACAGAAGTTTCACAGAGCAACCCTCTTCGTACCTGCAAGGTACTCTGATCAATCTCTCTATTTTGATTAAAATGCAGTTGGCGTCTAAGTTGGTCACAACCCGCTAATGCACTGTGCCCCACAGTTTGGAACACTTTGTTCTAGACTTGTGACCTTCTTTCCTCAGTGATATTACCACCAATAATAACAATGTCACCGCTTTAGAAGTATCAATAGTTATTCCTTGGGGCCATTAAGATACGCCCTAATAGTGGAGGAAGACAATCCATAGGCTCCTTGTGGAAAGTTGAGGTGGCTTTTATCTTAAGATGTAAATAAAGCCTCCCCCAGAGTCCCTGCCAAGGCCTGAACCCTTTGGTAATGGCGCTGACGCGAAGGTGACATTGTATGAGGTGAACTTCTCCGGTTAGCCCATTTCAGGGGTTGGTGGCCCCCTTCTTTCCAAAAAGTGGCTGAGGGAATAGCAAGAGAGGTCCGAGTAACCGGTTCTCTTCTTGTGTTTTTGCCCGTACCTTAGCAGGTACAGGGAGAGCCTTGGGAGGAACTAAGGGTGTGACCTGCGGGCTTTTCTCACTTTGAATCCTCTAGCTGAGCTCTACTTCGGTTCAGTTTTCTAGTGAGTCCTTTGAGCCCCAGAGTGTGGAAGTTTCTTTCAATCACCCCCAGGCCTTAAGCGTGTGTGTGTAAAACTTGCTGTGAGATTAAGTGAGATAATATAAAGTGTTTAGCACATAACTAAACTCCCCAAAGTGTTAGTTTTACTGTTGTTATGATTAGCATCACCATTAGTTTCATGTTTCTATCTTCCTTCCCCTTTTAACCCAATTCCATTTCATAGTGACTCTTTTTTAAAAAAAATATACATATATGTTTTTTTTATTGGTTTCAGAGAGGAAGGGAGAGGGAGAGAGAGATAGAAACATCAGTGATGAGAGAGAATCATTGATTGGCTGCCCCACACTGGGCATTGAGCCGGCAACCCCGGCATATGCCCTGAGTGGGAGGTTCCTGGGTCGAAGATGCTCAACCACTGAGCCACACCTGGCTGGGCTTATAGCAACTCTTGACCCCTTCCTTGCAAAGCCCACCTGTTTCAGCTAGTGCCTCCTCCTCTCTAAACCACCCAGTTCTTTCCTCTTTTCTGCATGGCTGTGCTCGCCCAGTTTCTGCTCACCTAACTGGCTCTGTGACAAGGAAAGAGCTTGAGTGTGTGCAACATCTACCTTCTCTAGACCCACAACCTACACCCTAATTATTCCCATCTGCTATCATTTTTTCCTCATGAGATAAAAAAAAGAAAATGCGCAATTTTTTTTATGCCCTGTATTGCAGAAATTAAGCAAACCTCAGCGAACTGTCAGCAAATAACCAAAAGGAAGGGGGGAAATGTGCTAACCTCAAGTTAAAACCTCTTCAAGCTCCACTGGGCTTTAGATTGCTAAGTCTAAACTTTGTTTCAGGAACACTCCGAGGTTAATCAGAATGTTAATTCTTGCAATTTCAGAGCCAAATCGAAAAATGGGGGGAGATCTTTGCGGGAAAGGCTAGAAAAAATCGGTTTGAATTTACCCGCGGGCAGGCGCAAAGCAGCAAATGTCACGTTACTCACCTCCCTGGTGGAAGGTAAGCAAGACGTGTGGCCATTTCACGAAGTGGCTGAGCTTAACTGTCGGCTGAAGGCTGACATTTTACACATTTCATGATTAACTGGAAATCATTGCAATTGTTGTGCCCTTATGAGTGGATGTCAAGCGACTGGTGGAGAGAGAAGTTCAAAGGTCTTTTTACTTAGAGGGAGCCAGCGATTGTAGAGAGGCCACTGGAGGTCTATAAGGGTCCCTGTGCTGTGAAGAGTACTCAGGTTCAGCTTCCAAGCCAGTGCAGGGGTCACCTCTGCTGCCAGGTGCAGGGCAGAGTGTCTGAAATACCCTCTGAACTCTAGCAAGAGTCACCACTGTAAATAGCAATCCATTCTATACCCCTTCTCCTTCCCAGATTTTACGTCTGAATCAGGAGTAGCAAATACATTGTCTAGTTATGAAACTATTATTACGTTCATAATTCTCAATGGTTATTTTAAACTCGTGTCACTCCCAGGGCCCTATCTCCTGCTGATTGATTACATGGGACTTATTGTTATTGAAATACAGCTTAGTAAGGCCTAGGAGAGAATTGGGTGGGGCGTGAGGAAACATGGAAGGGAGTCATGTATGATCTTCAATATAGATCCATCAGTTATGAATTAATGAACATAGTTACAACAAATGCATTATTATTTGCTCATCATTTTGGGGTTGGGGGTGATATTTATGATATATATTAAAAAGGATCTTCTGAAGTCTAGAACAAGAGGATCTGCTGTTGAATTTGTGGGATGAGGAAAGAACAGGAAATACATCCAGATGGTCCTAATGGGGGAAGTTGTAGAATTTTGTCTAGAGGCTAACATGTATGTTTTTCCTTCTATTTTCATGGGTGTTAGATTATGACACTCATGTGGGGAACTGGTTTTTGGAGGACAGGGTCTTAGACTATGTAAGTAGCAACCATAAAGTCATCACTTTTATAGGCACCACACTTTGCCAGCTTTAGGGCAAAGTTGCCTGGCCCAAACTTACCCTCCACTGGCAACAGTCACCAAATATCCAGACCACATTTATTAGTGGTTGACTCTCAGCCCGGGGGGTTTACTTTTTGCCCTTCAGTGAATGGGTAATATCACAATCGTCATTTTTAAAAGCAGTCATGGTAATCTCAACCCAAGACAGGGATTTGGGTGGAAAAGGGTGGAACTGAAATTCCAGCAGTTGGTTGGCAGTTTTCAGTTTTTTGAATTGTTGCAAGCACCATTTCTGGTCTTTTGTTGTTACTGTCATAATGATGATTAAAGTAAGACATGGTTCTTAAAAATAATGTGGCTATGGGAGAATTCAATGTATTTCTTTTTCATGTTTGGGATCTTCCCTCGAACCCCTAAGGCTGTGCTTTAAAGGGTGATAATGCCTTGTTTGAGAGGGGCTTCCACAGAAGCTGGGACCTCTCAGACATCCAAGTTTTCTATAGCTGCCCTGTCACCTTTGTGCAGTCGATAAGTAGAAGGACGATAACAGGGACCTCTGAAGAGGAGAAACCAGAAACCTAAGTAGCTAGAAACAGACACAGACACAGAAAATAAATATTTCATTGCTGGATAGAAATACTCATATGTGTAAAATGTATATGGAACAACATCTTTAATGTTCCATATGGGACATCTTTAATATATGTGGATATCTGCACACATGATTTGTGTTTGTATATATTGGTTATTAATAAGAGACTTTTCCTAATACAAGTATAGGAAGATACAAAAGATAACACAAAAGATAGGAAAGACTTTTATATTTATCTAAAGTGGTATAATCCTACTAAGAAGAGTGGTATCTATCTTGAATATCCAACCTAGTGTCTATGGGCAATTGCAAAGTGGCTTCTGAATATATCGGCCCAGCTTTTCCTTAAGACAAAGCATGGGGTGTGGAGGCCCTGAAGCTATTCAGGGAATATCTAACTAAGAAATGGCTGCAAGGATAATCAGGGAGAGACTGGAAAAAAGAGGCAGGAGCAAAGTTTGTTCCATCAAGTCAATTACAGCCTGACACTCATTTTTACTTCAGGCATCTGTCACACCTTTGCTTTTGCCTCCCAACAGCTGGCCTCCTCTGTAAATAATAAGAATTGACCTCCTAGGGAGCCCCTCCTGCCCCGGCAGGATGAGAGGCTGGGTGCTGATGATTACCTTTGCTGCTGCTGCTTTTGCAGGAGAAGCTGTTCATTTAGCTCGGGATTTTGGCTACATCTGCGAAACAGAGTTTCCCGCCAAAGCTGTTTCTGAATATTTGAACCGGCAGCACACAGACCCCAGCGACCTGCACTCCCGAAAGAATATGCTGCTGGCCACCAAGTGAGTGTCCCAAATCCCTGACTTCACCTGGCTTGTGTGTGTGTGGGGGGGGGGGGCGGGGGGGCAGGGCAGGCGTCCTTTTTTTGGGCAGAGAAAGTGCTCAGCCCTATAAGTAGGATTGATTGGCAGCCTGTGTATTGCAGGCTTGGAAGCCCTCCCGCTCAGCCGGTAGTTCCCTCCTCCCCCTTACCCCTCCCCTCTCCCCCCTCTCCACTCCCTCTGTTAATTATGGGCTGTGGGTTTGGGGTAGCCTCTGTCTCTTCTGTTTCCAAGTTTCTGGGGAGGATGGCTTTAGGCTTCTGAATGCAGGCTTTTCAGAGTTCTCTTCTCCAACCCTGGGGATAGCAGGCCGATCTCTTCTCCGTGGGTCCTTGTTCCAGTTCTTCCCCGGATCCCGATGTGCACATTTCTGCCTGGGTCTCACCTCTCCCTGTCATGTCCACACAGCCACGTGTGCTCACTCAGGGTGTCTGTGTGGCCCCCACGTGTGCCCATCTCTACCCGCCGCTCTAATTACTCTCTTTCCAACGTTGCTGTTTGGCATCTTCCAGAGACGTTAAATTTACTACAACTCCAGAGGGGAAAATAGTAAATCTCTGGCTAAATTTAGGTCTAGAGCTCATTTGAACTTTTACAGTGGGTTTTCTATTTATTTGATTTACTCCCGTCTTTGGCTTCCGTGTCATATTGTTGGTGTTTTATGGCCGGCTCAGGCCTGCAGTGGGCGGCGCTGCGTGCGCCCGCACGTTTCTCTCGCAGGCGCGGCCCAAGCGGCGCGCTCATTTATTTAGCGCTGGAGGACGCGGTTTGCTCCGTTGACAGCGTAATTTAAAGAAATATATGGAAGGCTGAAAAATCATTTGCTCAAATTTGTCCAGATGTTTTTGAGACGTGATTGGAATTTGATTGCCCCTTTCCGCAGGGTCAAAAAATATTAATGTCCCAGAACTTTAATTGCTTACAGACCCTGGTTTGGGCTTTGAAGATGGAAAATGTTTGACTTTTAAGCATTTGTTCTCCCCAGTTCAGAATTTCCTTATTGGCACTTCGGTAATGAGTACAAACTTAAGGAAAGACTTGAACCATCTCTTCCAACGATCAAAACCTGGCACCCACCCTATTTTTAGAAGGGTTTCCTCTGATACTAACAGTAGCAATAGAATAGATCTTTGTCAGTAAATTGCCCTCCTACCCCTTGCCTTATGTCTGGTGGTGGGTGACCAGTGTGCTTTATAAAGGAGTAAAGGTCCTGGGGCGGGTGGGGGGGGGGATAAAACGAAACGTATAAAATCGATGACAGGATTCCACAAACCACTCTGCCACCTCCCTAAGGAATGCTTGGAACTCCCCCCCCCCCCCACCCCCTTGTGGCTTCTCTTAGGCCAGCACTTCTTAACCTGGGGTGAGTCTCAGAACCATCTGGGAGCTTTATCAAGATATTTTTTTCCTTTTTTTTCTTTAATGTATCAAGATATTTTTGTGTGTGGACCTAGCCCAAAGCCCCCTGAATTGGAATCAGTGGGTGCTCATTTGGACCCCACGATGCTTCTGGGATACCTCGGGTTTAAGAACGGCCCGATGTAGGTCAGAACTGGTACATGTTTCTTCTTTGGTGTGAGGATGTATGTGTGCATTTTGAATGGAGGAACCAGAAGATAGGGGGTGGAGAGAGGACGTCTGTTAGTGTTCTCTAGCCACCAGCCCTAAAACAAAAAAACCTTTCATATGGGGGGGCCGGGGAGGGGGGGGAGGTATTCTCCACCCAGGTTCGCCATTACTCCTCCTGGGGGTAATCTGGGAGGGGACGCCCAAGGGTCACTCCCATTAGCCTCCAGGTTCCTGCCTGCCTTACCTGGTGGCCAGGCCAGGTGTCAGTCACCAGGTGTCAGGTTATCCCAAGAGGGCCTGGGGCTGGAATTCTGTCGTTTTTCATTTCTCACCACCCGGGCTAGCTGTGGTGGAGGAATGAGGCTGATGGAATGAGCCTGCCAGTGGGTAAAAGGCTGTGGCCTTTGGGCGCCATGCCTCTGACTGCCAGCAGAGCCAAGCCATGGGACCTGCCGGGCTAAAATCCTCCTGCCTACCTCCTATATATAAAATTTTTCAAATAAGCTCAATCTATAGTGAGGCCCACAGGGTTTTTAAGGCTGGGAGATTCCTCTAAATTATAGGTGCCTTGAGGAAATAAAAAGAAAAAACCTTCAACAAATAAAAATCTACCCCTCCCAGTGTCTTAACCATCTACCTTTAGGATTTATTTAAACAGTGTCGGAATCCTTTTATATTGTGTTGTACAAAGGTTTTCAGTCACTCACACTTGAAAGGAAAAAAAAAGAGGGGGGGGGGCTGGAAAAATACCTCCCTTCCCAAATACTGCAGGTAAACAGATTTTTGCTTTGAACGGAATCAGCATTCTCTTCTGCAATAAACAGTTGCTTGCCCTGGGCCATGCAAGGCTCCAGCAATCTGCTTCTGTGCCAGGGACAGGCGTGTGGCCCAGGGGCTGAAATCTTTCAGGGCTTTTTGAGCCTGATAACCAAGAGGTTGGAGAGGCAGGGAAAAGGAGGAGGGAAGGAGGGGGGAAGGGTTTTTAAAAGAACAGCCAGGTGAGAGCTAAAAATGGCTGAATATTCAAAATCAATCGCTAAAGCCTAGCAGATTTCTCAAAGCAGTTACCAGTCCTGGAACGAAGGGGGGGGGGGGGGAAGACTGAAGGGAGGGGGTGGGGGGAAGATAGGCGGTGGGATGCAAGGGGTGTATACGCTCGCCACCCCCCGCTTTCCTTCCAGTCCCAGCTGCTCTAGAAGGGCGAGCGCTGGGAAAGGAAACAGAGCGGAATCGCTCACATTAGCCTCGCTCCCCGGCTGGCTCTACGGTGACCGGGCGCCTCTGGGCTTGTGTGAGCATCTCCTTTCTAATGTCAATGACAACGACACGAAGGGTGATTTTTTTTTTCCTGCTCCTCTCCCACCCCTTTGCAGGCAACTTTGTAAAGAATTTACAGATCTGTTGGCGCAGGACCGGACGCCGATTGGGAACAGCCGGCCCAGCCCCATCCTGGAGCCGGGCATCCAGAGCTGCCTCACGCACTTCAGCCTCATCACGCACGGCTTCGGCGCCCCGGCCATTTGCGCGGCGCTCACGGCCCTGCAGAACTATCTCACCGAGGCGCTCAAAGGCATGGACAAGATGTTCTTGAACAACACCGCCACTAACAGGCACACGTCTGGGGAAGGCCCAGGTAGTAAAACTGGCGACAAGGAGGAGAAACACAGGAAATGAAAAATTTTAAAAAAAAAGGAAAAAAAAATGTTTTAAATACAAAAGGAAAACAGGAAAAAAAATAATTTTAGCTTTAAAATACTGGATTGGCTTTGGAAGAATTATATTAGGTAGAATACATATGCAATCAAAATTAAAACAGAACAGCTAAGTAACTTAAAAACTGAGCCGTCCCACGGAGCAACAGTATCGGTTCTCAGTGTCTATTGCAAGATACACTTGGAGACAACCGTCCGGATTTTCCACTTCGGTTCTTTTCGAGCTTAGTCATACTGATAATAAAAGAAAACCATGTTTTTACCCCCACCCCCTTTGGAAAAATAAACATAAGACTAAACATGAGAAAACGCTAACTTATTGGAAGAAAATCGGAGAAACTGTTGGTGTCAGTGCTTTGACAGCTGGTTGACTGAATCGCACGAACTTTTTAATTTTTGATATATTTTTAGGAAACTGTCTCGCGAGTCCCCGCCCTTCCCCCCTCACCTCGCCCTTCTCCCAACTACCCTTTTCTATTCTGCCCTCCCTCCCTCCCTCCCTCGAGCTATCACGGGAGTCTGCCGGGATGAACGAGATGGTTAGGCCTTTTGCATTGTGTTTCAGGCCCCCCTGCCCCGCCCCGCGTTTCGAACTCACCGGTGCCGGCTCCGGGCCAGCCGCTTGCCTACTGAGGGAGGGCGAGGGCGGGCGGGGTGGGAGGCCATCGGAGATGCAGGCGGCCGTGGCTGCAGCTTCTGGTACCCGCCCTGAGCCAAATCCGGACCAATAGGTTGATTCAGACTCATCATCAGTTCTTTTCAGAAATGTCACTAGTTCCCAGCCTTGCCAGCATCGGCATACAGAGAATCTTGCATTTGTTATATTTGTGTCATCTACCAATTTTAAGAATAATAGTAAAAAGAAAAAAACAAACCCACACCACAATATGAATACGTTGATTAGTATGTAATTCCTTCGGAGGGGTATGTACCATTTCATTCTCTTCTGTTTTCCAAAGCTTTGCCCGCATGGTTTATGAGCTTCTTCAAAGAGGACTGGGGCTTCCTACACAATCTATAAGGTACAGAGAAAAAAAAAATCCGATCCCTTTTTAATCAAAGCCTGTGTGTCAGAATTCTGCAGGGGCACTTCTTTAAAGAAGCTCAAAGGGAATAATTTAGAAAGTGGCTAATAAGAGATGGAAGCAGCTCTGAGTCTAGTTGCTAACAGATACCTCATTGCGGAATTCTGTGGAACGGCTGAACTGCAAAATGAATGTTAGGGGAGAGGAGTAAGGGTTCTTGGAGCCCTCTATTTTAACAGTACTGCCCTGCCTTTAAAATGGGTTCTATTTCCTTGGGCTCTTTGGCGACTGCTATGTTAGCGGGCAGAGAAGCAGCTTTGGCAATGTCCTGGGGAGTAGTGGGGGCAAGCTCCCATGTTTCAGCAACAATTGCTTTCTTACAAGATGCTTTATGAATGAGGCACTCTCCCTCTCCCAGGCGTGCACTTGTTTTGGTATATGTTGCTAAAATAATGCAAAGTGAAAGGAGATGTATTTCAGCTTTGAATTTCACCGCCTGGATATACAGTACTGGGGCTATTCCCAGTGGATACAGTTTCATGCATTTAAGATCTCTCTCTCCTGGCAGCTCCTCTCCTTTCTTGAGTTTTATCTGCGCATTATCTGGAAATAAGATCTGGAACCCATTGTCCCCACCCTCCCCAAAGCGGTGGGAAGTCCCCTGGGGAGGGGTGGGTGAGGTAGTTCTCTGAATTTAGTATCATACAGACACCTCTTTATACAAAGTAGACTTTAGGACGTTTGCTACATTCCTTGAAGATAAATGGGGTTTCCAGTTAGGACCCTCTGGGACGCTCAGTTCTGCCGCCAGGGTGGGTCTTGGCCTCGGAAGGTTGAAAGGCTGGGTTTAGGAAGCTGCTGGGAGCTTTGCGTAGACATTTTCTATGGGGGAGGGAGTTAGGGAGCTAGTTTCAGGTCACCAGGAGGGCCCAAGCAAGGGTTAATGTGACACTGCCAGCTCCTTCGGGGGGCTCAGCCCTAGAAGCGTGTTAGGAGTACCAAGGCCGGGAACTAGACCTTAGGGAGCGTCATGTAGACACTCCATCTCTCCCCAGCTCAGAAGCCTGCGCCTCGGTCCGAGGGCCTGGCCGCTGGTATTAGATGTATTCTGATTGCCAAAGGCCAGGAGAAACCACACTGAAAACCATCGTCTCCTTTCCTTGCAGGGCAACGCGCCCCACGCGTGTGACGTGCGAGAGACGCGATGGACGCGCCTTGCTCTTACTGTGCAGGTCCTGAGAGCGCGTGGGCCACTCGCGCCCAGTCGTGTTGAGGACATAGAATCAGCCGCTGGAGGGGCCGCGGGCCGCCTGGGCCCTTCCCGCTCTCGGTCTCATCTTAAGGGCTAAGGCGACCGAGATAGCCCCACTCTCCAGTAGGTAATGGGGAGGCGTCCTGGGGGCTGCCGGCGGCGGGGAGGGGTCTCAGCACCGCCTAGGCGCTTTGCTCCCAGCGGCCACCCTGGGCGCCTGCTCCTGCAGGGCGGCGAGGGGCCTAGAACTGTCCGGGGAACCGGAGTTTCCCCCACCTTTGCTAGGACGAAAACTCTCCATCCTCAGGCTCCAGAAGCGGGTGATGGAATAGGAATGGTCTTACTTGGCTGCTCAGGCTTGCGTGGTCCTGCACCCTCATTCCCAAGTTCCTCCCACGCCCCGCCCAGTAGGGCTGGATGCGGTCTCCTCTGCCCCCAACCCGGGGTGGAGACAGCCCTGGCCCCCTCGCCCTTTTGCACTTCTTTCGTGTACCACCCCGCCCCCTTGCTTTCCTTAGCCAGGCCCGCTATGTTTATCTGATAATTGAGTTATTAGAAGATTGGGTTTCCTTGGGCCCATAAATCAATAAACAGGATTAACTCAAGAGTTTGCCTTTTTTTAAAGCGAGCTTTTCTGAGTTTTGTTTTCAAACCAAACAGGTGAGTTGCAGCTCTCCCCCCACCCTACCCTCTCTAGACAATTTTATCAGGCCCTGGCCCCCTCCCTGATGCTCAGGCCAAAACCAAAAGCACTAAAGATAGAAAGGAGCAGTCAGGACACAGCCCTCGGCCCCTCACTTTCCACTTTGCAAGTTCCTTTGGAGGTTCTAACGATTTCCCCGACCATTCTCGTCCACCTGCCTCTTCCTATAGGAATTTCCAGTCTCAGGGGGCACTTCCCCCCTGCCCCGCAAATAGTGGCTCTGGTTCTGGGTGAGCATCCCATCTCAAAGTGATCTTGAACTTCTCTCCCAAACTCGGAAGGTACCCCACCCCTGCCCTGCCCCAATTATCTTGAACTTTCTTTCCCCCTCTCTGGCGCCACAACCTTAGCTTTCTCCACCCCCCACATAAAGAACCGAAGAGGCTTTTCAGAGACTGGGGGCTGTTTTCTTTTCTTTGGCCACGGAAACTACTTTCTCTCGAGCAATTATTTCCTATCCTAAGAAAACGTTGGTCGAATGGAAAACCTGAAACCCCAAACTTACCTACACACGGTATCTCCGGTACAAAGCCTTACTTAAAATGGCAACCTGTTCCTCCTCGGAGTGTTTAGAGAGAATTTGTCATCACATCTGATATCCTGGAAGGGTAACACATTACATGGAAAGGAAATAACCTTAAACCGTCTGATGTTGCCTCAAGAGCCCACACAGTGTTCCCCTCCTGTGCTGATGTATGTTAAATTATGGGGGAGGCGGAAGAAAAGAAAAAAAATATATCAAAATTAGTTTTGTTTTCTTTTTAAAAGCGGAACAAGAACTATTCTTTAAAGGTCAAAATTGACTCCTCTGCTGAGTTGGTCTCTAATTCACTAAGATAGTTTTTGCCACATAACTTCAGTCTGGTGACTCTACAGGAGAAGAGCGCGGGAGGGTGTCCATGTTAAGTTTGTATATATTTATTTATGCTTAATTTAATGGGAATGTGTAAATATGGCGAGCAAGTAGTTTGGGATTATTTATCTGTGAATCTATACCTCTGTGAATGGGTGGTTAAAAAAAAACACAAAAAACCCGCTTGACCCTAGATAGAATCCTATCTGACTTTTTCTGTTCTTTATAGACAAGCTGTTATGGTAATGGGTAGAAATTGGTTTATTGTCCAGTGTTGATCTGATTTACATAAATAAAAAGATCTTTGTGTTTTTGTTGTGTTTTCATCCTCAGTTTCTTGAATATGGAAATTGTTTAATTCAGAAATTAACAGACAGAAAACCCCAACCCTAGCCAAGAGGTTTTTGTCCTCCCCTCACCAAAACACAGGCAATGTCTTTGTTACATCATAAATACAATAAATTTCGCTTCTCAGAAAAACGGACACTTTTGTTTTCAGTAGAGGTGTTTTAAAATTCCAAACTGACACTCTTCTCTCCTATTTCTAACCAAGTTGCAATAAAAGCTCATGTTAATGGTATCTCTTGCTTTATTTTGCCCTTTTAAAGAATGAGGCGTCAAACCTACTTCCTAATACGTACATTTAGTGACATGTCTCAGCACCTACAGGGGCTCTGGGTGCAAATAAAAGATGATGCTCCTCTCCTCACTGCTAGTAGTACAGCGTCAGGCACAGTGTTCCTTGAGGAGAGGGTTCACGAGAGATGCCCATAGGGCCAGGTATGGGCCGCCGCACCCCAAAAACCCTGGGATCTGGGATCTGGAGGAGCTAACTGGCTCACTTCAGGACTGAGCCCAACCCTGACCTCATAAGCAGTGCAAGGCCCTCCATAAACAAAGGAGGAAAAAGACCCTTGACCCAGAGGACCAAAGGCGGAGCTGTCTTAGGAGGTTGGTTCCTACCTTAGGCTCAGAGGCTTAGAGAAGCCAGAGCCTTTCTCATTTGGGTTAATGGGCTGCAGCCCAGTCCTAATGGGCTGCAGTGATCAAACATCTCAATCTGTATTCCATCCCAAGGCTTGGGCGTCTTCCCCGAGGCTAGGAAAATAAAGTCGTCCAAGATGTTATACAGTTTGGAGGAGTCACTGTTTCTTTTTGTAACTCAAGGTCTTTATCTATAAAATGTGGGCCTCCTAAGGTCCTTTCCAACATCAACATTGCCGAATCATTAAAAGCAGAAAAAGCAGTATGCATATACATTTGAGGAAAATAGGCAAAGTTAAATCTTGATAAGCTCAGGGTATGAGAGTACTTCACATATAGTTGGTGCTCAGTTATTTAATAAAATGCCTCCTGTATCAATTTTGTGTTTTTCAGGTAATCATTCCCAGTTGGACTTCCTTTTAGGGAAAGACAGAAGGGGCCATGTAATCTGCTTTATGTGAGATTCCCCACTCCAGGTCTTCTTTATTAATTAAAAGGGGGGTGCATCATGGCTAGAGCTATACATGATTGAATCAGAGAAAAGACCCCCCTCCAAAGGAAGGGAAGTAGAAGGAAGGAAAAAAAAAAAAAGGGAAGTGTGATAAAGAAGGCGTGCAATCCATTCATCTAGAAAGAATATAGGCGTAAATCTATGTCTCTGGCTCAACGGTATTATATTGAGCTTCCTTTTCATTTGCGTTTTGGAGAGTGAGTGTTTGGTTACCACGGGGATTACACAAAGAGGGTGGTGAGGAATTTCCATATCCCATGGCAAATGTCTCTACATAAAGTTTAGCTCTAGCTCGGGAGAAACAGACCTGCCACCTATTATCCCACAGGTAAATTATAGACCTCCCTCACCCCTACCCATCACCACTGGACAAGGAGAGGATCGGAGACAATCACCTTTACTGGGTAAATCCCAAGATCCCGATGGCCCTGAATGTAAGGGGGAAAAAACAAACAAACAACAAAAACAAAAATCTAGAGGAAAGACCTGGAAGGAAAAACTGGGAAGGGAAGGAAAGGGTCGGAAAGCCGGAGACAGCCTTGGCTAACAGAAGGGCCCTGGGCTGCCTGTCTGAGCTCCTCAGCCTCTTTGTTACTGTCTTACCCGGCTGCAGAGGGGGCGAGGAAAGAGCTGCAGCAGTGGACCCAGCGCGGGGACCCTAGGTGACCTGGGAGAAGTGTGGCTGCTGCCCCTGCCTGCCTGGAGGCGGCCCACGCGGGCAAGCTGTTTACAGTTCTCCCAAAGCCGGCCTGCCTGCCGGTATTAGCGGCTTAAGGGCCCTGGTTAAAAATAATGCGAGGAGGAAGATCCCATTATTTTTTTTATGAGGCCACGTTCTTTTTCTTCATGTGCAAATAAGGGCCCCGTGAGATCTCTTCCTAGGGACCCAGGGCGGCCTGAGCTTAGAGCCACCAGAGAAATGCGGGCCCAATGGGATCTGCCCCTTCTCGAGGGCGCTCTGGACTCCCCAACACAAGCTGCCTCTTGCGCCAGGTCTTCCAGGGCGCTTGTCTATCATGTTGAAGCCTTAGAAATTAAACGCGCAGCTCACAAGTCCATTAATTTTAGCCTCCCATTAATCTATTTATAAGTGAGCCAGCGCTGGCTCTATAAATACAGTCCTATAAAATTGAACTCCTTCCCATAAATCTTCCAAGTTGTTTATTTACATGTATTCCCTCGCCCTCTAACGAGCCTCATTTAACTTAGGGAAGACCCTGGTGGGGACGGGCGCGCTCACCCTTCGCCAGCCTCCCCGCTGGCACCGTGGGCGCCCGGGGAAGGGAGGGATTGCGGGAGTGGGCCGGGCAGAGGAGGAAAACTCATTTTTCCTTCTTGACTTGGTTTCCTTGTTTCTCTCCCAAACTCACTCTCTCCATATTTCCCATCACCAGCTCCACGTTGATTTATATCGTCATAAACAGCATTCTTGCAACCGTCCTTCCCTCATAGCTTGGGGTGAGCTCCTTTTTCACTCCCCTGGCAGCCACTATTTTTAAATCAGACCTCATAAATAACCTGCAGGCTGCCTCGGGATGAGGTCAGCGCCACGTCTCTCGGGGCGCACATTCTCAGCTCGCGGTCCTCCCTGCCCCTCCCCAGGTCACCGCCTGGCGCACTCCCGCGTTTCCAAAAGGGACGACCATGGGGAGACCGGGCTGGAGCGCCTGGACCCGCACACCCCGCCAGGGTCTGCGAGCGCACGGACCACGCGTGCGCCGCCCCCGCCGGCGCCCAGCACGCGCGCACGGCGCCGCTGCTCGCGTGCAGGCACGTTCCCGGGGTTGCGGGCAGGGTTCGAGCAGCGCGCAGGCGCGGACACCCACGGGCGCGCGCACGCACGCACGCGCCGGGGCTCCCCGGGGCGTATTTCCAGCCCCCGCACGGGCCCGGGGCTAAGCCGCCCTCCCCGCCGGGCTTCTGGCGCGCGCCCTGGGGTCAAGGCGCAGTTTGCGAAGGACTGCTGCGTGGGCAAGCTGTTCATACGCAGACTGTGGGAGCCGGTTAGTCACACAAGTTCAGCACGTTCCACGCTGGTCAGAGGCGAGCAAGGTCAAGGCCGCAACTTCTCGCCCACTTGTTCGAAACCTATTGGTCCCTGCGCGCTCTGCCTTTTCTCTTCTCTTCCGAGGGCTGGAGCTATAACTCAGGCGAGAGGCGCCCCAACCCAAATAGGGGTCACACCTGCTGCCGGGAGAGGCCTTTGCATAAAAATGTCCTTAATTTTTTTTTTTTTTTTTAAGCAGTGGAATAGCCAATGGACTTAGCAAAGCGTGACCTGCCCAGGCGCACGGAGGGCAGCTCTGGCAGTCATCTGTGACTGGACCACCAGGTAACGTCCTGGACGTGCCTGCTCACGGGGATATTAACAGACGTTGCCAGGGTGTGGCTGTCAGATGTCATTAGCCAACGCACTTAACCGGGAGGAGGGCACGGTCGGGGCATATGTGCGTCGGGTATTTTGGGGAGGTCAGAGTCTGCCCTGTGTTACAGCCACATGTTCTGGTTGCACATTTATCAAGTGGCTGGAGTAAAGGATGAGGGCAGTGCAACGTCTCTCCTCCGGGCGCTGGCACATGAGCAGCGGGATACAGAGATGTGGGAAGGGGAGCTTGGCGGGCACTGGGCATGCAAGTCCTTCCGGGGTGGAAATTAGGACCCACATCAGACGGGGTGTACTTCGTAGACTGAGGTGGAGGACCAGGTCGACCCAATGAGTTCTAGCGCTCATCACGTGAACCACGGAGCCCTTGGCTCCAGAACTCTGAGTCCAGATGTGCAATTAGAGGTGGGCAGCTGGGAAACACCCCATTACAGGAAGGGCCCGAGCTGTTCAAGTGGGCAAAATGAGTGCCAGCGAAACCCGAGTTTCCAAGGAAATAGGATTTTAGATAGTTTATACACAGCGGTGGGTTTTACTGCTAAGCTGTTCTAGGTTTGGAAAGGGGCAGAGAGGGGTTGTACCACATGGTTGGAAAAATCCCAGTCAGTACAAAGAAAACAACCATAAAATCAAGCCAAACCTCAGTCCTCCAATAGTCAGCCTCTCCATCTCCTCGCCCCCCCACCCCTTCCAGCAACCTTCTTTCCCCCAAAAGTGCCAGCACTAACTTGGAGATCAAGGCATCAATCTTGGACCAGGATGAATTTTGTGTACATGTTATCCTCCTAGACCAGTGATGGCGAACCTTTTGAGCTCGGCGTGTCAGCATTTTGAAAAATCCTAACTTAACTCTGGTGCCGTGTCACATATAGAAATTTTTTGATATTTGCAACCATAGTAAAACAAAGATTTATATTTTCGATATTTATTTTATGTATTTCAATGCCATTTAACAAAGAAAAATCAACCAAAAAAATGAGTTCGCGTGTCACCTCTGACACATGTGTCATAGGTTCGCCATCACTGTCCTAGACAAATGATTCTACCAGAAAATTAGGTGAGACCTTTTTTAGTTGGGGTTGTTTACACACACACACACCCCAAACACACACACAGAACAAACGCACAATATCACAATATGGGAACTCCCCAATACCTGCACTAATACAACAACCATATCAAAACATTTACTCATGTGAATTTACTTTGTCATGAGAGTTCCATGTGTTAAGGGACCAAGAAAAGATTTTTTCCCCCCACTTCTTGGATATTAGGGCTTTTGCTTTCAAGATAGAATTATTTTGGCCAGAGATTCCTAAAGACAGGTAATGTTCATAGTTTGAGGCAGAAGCACAGTTCACTCTTTTTATGTGTGGTTTCACACACTTCCCTTTTTGCTATTTCTAGGAGGGGGAGGTATAGAAGTCAGGAGCCCTACCAACAAAATGGGACCCCTGAGTGATTCATTTACTTTTATGTTCAATCTAAATATTGTTCTCTTCTTCAAAGATCAGGGCCATTCAAGACAATGGGGCCAAATAATCCAAAGAAGGATCAAGCTGATCTGGGTCCCTGTGACCTTTCCCCCTTCCTTTAATTCTCAATAGTGAACATCTGTGTTCCGTGGCCAGTGTCTGAAAGTAATAAAGACAATTAGAGCTTTTTATTTTTTCTTGGGGTAGAGGGGTCTGGGTGCCGGTGTGGAGAGGTGCAAACTTTGTCTATGGTACTGTGTTTGCATGATGAAACTGAGGGAACAGCCACTTGGTACTTTGCAGGGTCTGGGGAATCTAGGGTGGCAATTATGGGCACTGAGGCTACAGGTAAGTCATATTGCTCCTTTCCTTCTTAGATTGTGGACATGTCTCCTCAATCCTATCATTTGCCACATCTGTACCAGGAGAAGAAGATAATGTCTACCTCACTCCAGCCTTTGCATTTACTTCCAGCTGTGAGGACTGTTCAATGAGGTGTCTGAATACATTCTCCCTCCTTTGTAAGGCTCTTCTCTCTCTTCCACCTGAGAACAAACTAAAATCAACTAAACCCAAACAATTTGCCAAAACATAAACACCCACTACATGTTAATCAATCAAAGTGTTTCACTTTCCAGGGTGTAAAATTGCAAACCCCACCAATTTTGATGCCATTTGAAAGGGTTAATGTTCTGAAAGAAGATATTACAGATATAACCAATTAGAGACATGCATCTCCAAAATAAATGTTGAGTGCAATAACACGTTTCTCAGTACAAGTTGTCCCTATGGCACTCGGCTGTGGATATTTTATGATCCAAGGAGAGTTTCTTATAGAGGACACACATCTGATCGTAAATGAGCCACCTATGGGTGCATGAATCATAACAATTTAAAACTCCTGGGTGATGTTAAAGTTGAAAAAGTGAAACTATGTCTCTGTCTATAACTGTATATCTGTCTCTTGGAATCTCAGTTGCAATGAGGATTTGGGAAACCCATCCTCTGTCTTGTCTAATGTTCTCAGTTTGTAGAAGGGTATGTCCAAGAGCCAGAGAATGAAACTTTAAAGTGAGGGTAGAGTTTTCCTGTCCACTGGACACTGGCTGTCCTTCCTGCCTGTCATCATTCTCAGGTCTATACAGAAACATAAGTTTGCAGGTGAATTTCCTACACATAATCCCCTATGTGTATAGGCACAGACAGAAGACTGTTTTCATTCATTGTTTCTCCTTGATGCTAAACATGTGTTGGGAATTTTGGAATTCTGACTGCACTAGATCATATTTGTGACTTTGTTCTTACATATGCGGTTTAGAAACCTACAAGGTGATAACTAGGTTATTCTTTCTCTCTTTTTTCCCCCTGTTAATAACTCTGTCCTTCTTTTTTGCCTCTCCCCCACTGATTCCCCCACCCCAGCATTCTGTCAAGCAATAGGCTGTAAAATAGTTATCCAGACCAGCAGCCAGGCAAGTGCCGTTTGAGAGTAATTTCTGCCCCGAGCGTTTAGCCCAGGGCAAAGCAAGCGTGCTCTCTAACTGATCAACCTGGATATTTCATTATTCATTAATTTACTGTTTAACCAAATCCCACTCATTATCAGAGGCAACGCTTGGCAGAGCCCAGCGAACAGTAGCAGTTGGTGTCAGGCGTGGAGAATTGGCCCATTTGATCCTGGGCTGTTTTATTATTCAACACCACTGACTGAGAAAAAGGTCCATGAATAATAAAGAGCCAAAGCGTGTTTGAACTGAGAAGCATGACACAGCCTTACAAAACAGCAGTTAGAAAATTAAAGGCAAGGTGGCCCAGACTTTGCATTTTTTATCTTGGCTGTGGGCACAGACATTTATATCCTACATTGTTTTCGGTGATTTTTTTTTTTTTTTAAGTCCTAAGACAGAAGCATGTGTTTTTTTAGTCAGTCTCACCCTTTCAAAACGGACCATTGAAGAACTGAGGAGCAAACTTACACAGCAAGAAACAAACATGCCTCCAGATGGGAACGTGAAAATGTAATTTCTAACCTTACAATCGAGTCCTTTGTGGCCCTTCTCAGCTATGAGGATGATTTCGGTGATTTTAATTCTCTTATGGATCTGCCATCATTCATACCCTGGGTCGGTGTAATGATACAATTCATGATGCTGATCAAAAGCATGTTAATTTCCTTTTCTATCCAACTGGTCCTTGGACAAGTTTTGGGTCCCTAAGCACATGTCCACAAAGGGCAGAGTGTAAAGGCTTTAGGGGTCCTGTAGGTAATATACACAATCTTGTTAATATGAGAAAAGGGCCTATGAAAATCAGGGATAGAGAGAGGAGTTTATGCTCCCTCAGAAGCACCTTTTTTTGAGTTTACACAGGCAATTGTGGTCATGAATTTTTTCAGGCTTTGCTGGGTCTGTAAGTGCACAGTTGAATTAGACACACTTGTTGGATCCATTGACGGTTGGCCTGAAGGTATAACTGTCTTTAGGACTAACCTGTCCTGTTATTCTGTTCACGTGTACTTTTTATTCATTGATTTATAGTCCTTGAATAAGTATGATGAGACCCGTAACAGTAATAATAACTACCTTTTGTATGTTGCCCTCTCCCTAGCAGCCCTTTTGTTTTATCCATGCACAGCCTTATTTACTCAGAGAACTAGAGCATATGAGCTATGGCTCTTTCATTTAGATGGGTGATAGCTGTGTAGGAAAAAGTTTCTAGGGACCAATAAATCCACATGGGCTGCCCATCCCCATAATATATATATTACAGGTATATATTACATATGTAAAAAGTCTTTCAGGATTCTTTAGAGCTTAGTCAGGATAGAACTGCCTTGGTGCTAAGATACTAAGTGTGACACATGAAAGGCCTTGTCCAAAGGTGGTGGTGGTGAGATCAAACTTCAAATGGTTGTTAATGTTGAAATCTATAAACAAAGGTTGAAAGCATTAGGGGGAGGCTTGGCTTATTCTTACCTCAGGATAGTCTCATGCCTGCCTTGAATGCATTTGGAAATTGTCAATATGTTGAGTTTAAAATGGGATAGACTACTAGTATGGAAAAGCTCTTGTAACATGATCAACCTGATTACTTCATTTTACAGATGCGTAGAAAATGGCTTGTGCAACCTTATTCATGAGCTCCTGCTAGACCTGCAGTTAGAACTTTAGTTCCAGAGTGCTCTTTTCCTCTACAAAAGAGCTTAGGAATTTGGTTGTTATTTTAATACTAACATTCCGGTGCACGGATTTGTGCACATTGAAGGAAATTAATTAGAAGAAATATTTTCATGTTGCTATTCGTGTCTTGCTAATGGAAAAAAAAATAGGACTCTACCAAGTCTCCTATCTACCCACTCCAGGACTTCTGTGAGGATCACATGAGATGAGGCACGGGAAAATGCTTCACAGATGCCTGGTTAAACTGTAAAATGTTTGCACCTGGCTATAAAGCAAGTTGGGTTCCAGGGCTGAAGAAACTCCAACGAGGCAGGTCGCTAGGGAGAGGAAGCCTGGTGTTGCTACATGACATCATTACCCAGTGCCCACAGCAACTGTTTCCGGGCTTGGCTGGGCTGTGAGCTGCATTTTGTGCCATGGGGTGTTGGCAGCGTTGGCTGCGATTTGGTGGGGTGTCGCTCCGGGCTTGTGGTGGGGCCTGTCCCACTTGGGAGAAGCCAAGTGTTGATTTGTCAGTGCCAGGTCCGTGCTGCCATTTTTTAAAATATGGCCAGTGCATGTCATGACAGCTCCTGCATTGAGCATCTGCCCCTGGTGGTCAGTGAGCATCATAGCTACTGGTCGGATGGATGGACACTTAGCCTTTTCTATAAATCTATAAATCTATAAATCTATAAATCTATAAATCTATATATCTATATATCTATATATCTATATTAGAGGCCCAATGTACAAAATTCATGCACTGTGGGGGAGGGGGATCCCGCAGCCCAGCCTGTGCCCTCTTGCAGTCCAGAACCCCTCGGGGGATGTCCGCCTGCCGGCTTAGGTCCAATCCGGGGATCGGACCTAAGCCGGCACTGAGACATCCCTCATAGTCCAGGACCCCTGGCTCCTTACTGCTTGTCTGCCATGGAGGTGGGAGAGGCTCCTGCCACCGCTGCTGCGCTCACTAGCTGTGAGCCTGGCTTCTGGCTGATTTGTGAGGGGGTAGGAGCACCGCTCAACCAGAAGCTGGGTTTGCTGCTCCTTAGTGGCCAGGGGAGGGGCCGTGGGAGATTGAGGTGCCTCGATCGCATCGTTCCACCTCAGTGGAGGTGCCGGGATTGCACCGCCCCCTCTCCCATCGCCTCTGCAGAAGGTGCAAGTTGCGGGACCAGGACCACACAGCCCCCTCTCCTGCCACCTATGCAGCTACCTCTGTGGAAGGCGCGACACCAGGACCAGACTGCACTGCTGCCTCTCGACCCCCTCTGCAGAAGGGGGGGTGCTGGGATTGCCATGGCTGGCCTGGTGGCGCAGGCTTGCTGGCCCCACCCCCCGCCCACTGGTCTTTCCAGAAGGTTGTTCTCGAAGGTCTCGTTCTGCCCTCTAGTCTAATTAGCATATTAGCTCTTTATTATATAGTATAAATGTTAGTGTGGAATCTTTTTCTGCATGTCTTTCAGTAGTTTTAATAACAGGCCTTAAAAACTTCTGATCTCATAGGACTGAAGTATAGTATTTTATTTTATTTTATTTTTTTTTTATTATTAGTTAAGGTATTACAAATGTGTGAAGTATAGTATTTTAAAAATGAGATCCATTACAACAAGTTCTTTTTGGCATCACTGATTTTGGCATAAATTATAAGCATAGGGTGAAAATTGTTCCTCCAACTTAGTTGGGATTGGAGGGTCAGGATAATAAGATAAAGAACTCCATTGTTTTATTTCCTAATATAATGCACCAGGTTGTTTAGTTATTATAAATAAGAGTATAAGTTAACATAACTGTGACCATGATTGAAATTTTACAGACAATGTTTTCTCAGATCATGCCAGTGCTCATGCAATCATGAAACCATGAGTATGACTACTTACGAAAAACTCCAAAAGTGAAGACAATTAGACAATATAAGGCAGTTCATCCACTTGAGAATCACAAGGCCCTAGTTCTTCCCTTTCAGCTTTGTTTCACATTGAGATATTTAATCTTATTCTCCAATGAAGTGTGATTTAGGACTCCTAAGATTCTTTGAGGCCCCTTTAAATTCTTGGGACTTAGAACTTCAAAGGGTCTGGAAGAACAGCGTGTGGGAGGAACTGGTCCTCATAGTCCTGGAGAAGAGACACTCTATTGGAAATCGGGAAGGGGAAGAAATCTTAGCATTTTTCTGGGATCGATGGATCATAGGAATAAACAAGCTTAGTGTAATTATCACCTCATCTGGGAGAAATTTCTGTCCTAACTCTTTTTACCTCCTGTTATAATTAATCTTTTTAAAATCTCTTGCCATGATTCTCAACCCTGGCTGCACATTAAAATCACCTAGAGGGAGTTTTAAAAATACTGATGTCCAAGCCACATCCTCTGGTTTATTTAATCTGAGACACTGGTATTACTCCAGAAGATCCCCAGGTGATTCTAATGTACAACTGGTATGACAGATCAATGCCTATGTTCTCAGAGCACTTTCTTCATAATATGTCACTTACCCTTCTATTATAAGTCTCTGGCCACTTCAATTATAAATATTAAGTGTAAAGACCATGTCTTAATCAGCTTATGTAAAATGTGGCTTGTTGTACTTGTTCATTTACCCAATAGATTCTTAGTGAACAGTTACTAAGTTGTAGAATCTGGGGCTACATCAGTAATAAGACAGACTTGGATTTTTTTTTTGACTTTGTGAAATTTATAGTCTTTTATCCTTGAAGGCAAGTATGTTGATCCTGAATTTGTGAATCTATCTAGGGTTAGCTGGTAGCTGGCCAAGAGGCATGTTAGTACAACATAATTGTTGAGTGCCTCTTACTAGTATGTTCCAGACATTGTGCTAGGTCCTGGCTGCATTAGGACAGATGAACCAGGCTGGTTTGGGCAGACTGTTTTATTTGCCCTTTGGATTGGCCCATCCTGTGATTCCTAAATCCTGTACATTTGTGACAATTTTATTTAAAACCCACTTAGGTGCACAATGAATTTCAGATTTGCAAAATTTAAAAGGTTTCTACAAATTACTAAAATACCTTATGGTTTTAATCCCTAATGCTGCACTCTAGATGACAAGTGGGATGAGTAAGTATTTACAGATTTCTTTCATTTCTTTTACTGTCATTTCACCCTGAGTTAGTACACAGTATATTTTCCAGGTAATCAGAAATTAGGCATTTATATCTGGATATTTTAATATGGTATGCCTCATCAACATTTCCTTCTAAGTCAAAGACAAGTATTTATTATATAGATTAAATAATTATAAACTATTTGCATTTTACTTTATGAAATACTTTCATTTATTTAGGTAACATCATTTAATTTGATCCTTGCAACAAATCTGAGTACTCATCTTTGTAGTAAGATGAGTACTAAAGCCCCTCTCTTGATTTTACAGGTGAGGAAACCTAGGCTCTGGTTGGGACCCAAACTCACCTTGCAAGAAAGTGGTGGAGCAGATTAAGTTCTGTGCTCTTTCTATGCTCCATACTGCTGTAAGGTAAGTATGTATCCATACGTATCAGAGAAATGCAGACACACTAAGTTTTGTTACAGTACTTGAAATGCAAAAACAACGAATGTAGCATATTAATGAATAAATAACATGATATATTTTTAATAGCTTACTAATTTATATCAACTGGACAGATGTGCATACATATGTGAGAAGTTTGAACTATACAATATTTAAAAGGATTCAACTTATTTCAAATATACAGAAGAAGTGGACTTGCGGTGATGAAAGATTCTTTTTAGAAGTCCTTACAATGCTAACTTTGATTAATACCTAAGGTTGCTTTGTAATTATACTCTCAATTATTTGTATGTAAATGGGTGCTCCTAAATGCTTGAGGATACTAAAAACAGTGTATCCTCTTAAGTAGTTTATGTACTCTCCCTATAATCTTTATTTACACTAGTAATTTGTTCAGCAAGTCTTTTCTCCATTGATATGGTAAAGGCAAACTTCTGCTCAGCCAGACCTTTGTTAGATCAGAAATTCTGATTTAAGTGAGTCCGAATTAATGAGGTTTTACTTTATTTGCAATTTAATAACTTTTTGCACCATATATCTGCTTTTACATATACATATGAAAATATATGATTTTATACATTTAAAAATATTCTGCAGAGCTACTGACTTGGTTTATCAATGAACCTGAGACGTTTCAAATTATTTTATAGCTTCTTAGCATAGATTTGCCTTAGTCCATCTGTAGCAGTGGAGGGAAAAATTCTGTTTCCTTAAGTCCTTTTATGAGGGTGCCAAAAGGTATAAAAATATGAAGCCATTTAATAGCCAGGCTCTTTGAAAGTACGAAGCATGCACAGTGTGCATGCTAAGTTTAATCACACTGATGGATTTCCATGTAATGTCTCAATTCCAGACTCCCTCATTAGTGCAGTCAATCTTGAAGTTCTCCCCGGTGAGTGAAGGGTGAAGGTGACTTCAACAATGACGAGAAGATTGGCTGGGTATTGCCAACACCCAGAAAAAGGCAGTGGGAAAAATCTCTACCATATGAGCCTATAATCCTAGCTGTGGTCAATGTGTTGAAAGCTTTATATTTCCTGACCACAGGATCTTTCTATAAAATGAACAGGGAGGAGGGATATTCCCAGGATTAGCCAGCTGGCTATTTCTATATGCTTATTAAAATTTCTGGAAGAAATGGTGGGGCCTTTAAACCCTTTTAAAATACATCCGCTTGAGAAATCATAAGCTTTCCCTTTACCCAAACGATTTAGAGCAAGAGGGCCGGATAAAATATTTCCAAACTTAATTTTGGACAGTTGCAGGAAAGAAATGGGAATATAGAAAATGGTGGTAAAAACAGCAGTAGTAGCAGAAGCAAGGAAAGAATCCAGATGTCACCTCATAGGAAATCTTTTTCTCCTCTAAGGACCCGCAGGTCAGGCTTTCTAATTTTGGACAAAACAGTTTCATTTCATCCCATGCAGGGTGCAGGAGCAGCCTCATCTTTTGGAGGCTGCATTTGGAACCTGCTGCCTGTTTGTATTCAGTATCCACATGCTATTCCCTTTGCTCGCTGAGGGAGTCCCTGAACAATAGTGGCATTAAGGAAAGCAAAGCACAGGCAATGTATTTGGCTCTTTGTTTAGGGAAGAAAAACAAGCAACTTAACACGTAGCATCCAGCAGAAGACACTGGGTCATCCTCAGGTATACTGTAGAAGCAGCATTAAAGTTGGGTTCATTATATAAGAAATACTCAGTGTGTTGTCAGAACTGTCCAGACCCAGGGATATTCTGTCTTTTAGTGCTGTTGTTGGTCTTCTTCTTCTTCTTTTTCTTCTGGAACATTTATAAGTGAAACCAAGAAAAGTTTTCTCTCCCTCTGTTTGCCTATCTATCTGTCTATCTATGTATCAATGTATCTATCTATGTATCTATCTATGTATCTATCTATCTATCAATCATCTATCTATGTATCTATCTATCTATCTATCTATCTATCTACCTATCTACCTACCTATATATCATCTCTCTCTCCATATATGCACATATAATCTATTTATATAAATATGTGTAGACAGATAAAGATATAGATATAGAATACGTTCTTCTCCATTTTCTTTTTTTTAATTAAATATATTTTATTGATTTTTTACAGAGAGGAAAGGGAGGGACAGAGAGTCAGAAATATCCATGAGAGAGAAACATCGCTTAGCTGCCTCCTGCACACCCCCTACTGGGGATGTGCCTGCAACCAAGGCACATGCCCTTGACAGGAATCGATCCTGTGACCATACAGTCCCCAGGCCGATGCTCTATCCACTGAGCCAAACCGATCAGCGCCGTTCTTCTCCATTTTCATCTTCCTTAACCAGATCTTCATTTTCAAAGGTAGGGCTCCTAGGATATACATAGAGAAAATCTATGTATATTTGGTATTTAAAAATTTTACTATTCCATTTGAGATACTATGTCTTCTTTTTTTAAAACAACAACAACAACAACACATTTTTATTGATTTCAGAGAGTAAGGAAAAAGGTAAGAGAGATAGAAACATCAATGATGAGAGAGAATCATTAATCAGCTGCCTCCTGCAGGCCCCCTACTGTGGATCAAGCCCACAACCAGGGCATGTGCCCTTGACTGGAATCGAACCCGGGACTCTTCGGTCCGCAGGCCAATGCTCTATCCACTGAGCCAAACCAGCTAGGGCCACTATGTCTTCTTTTAATTGGTATATTCAAAACCAGTCCATAAGCATGCATATTAGTTTGGGCCTTAAGCAAACTCAAAGGAAAATCTTTTGTTGAAAAGTATAATGAAAACAATGGTTTATATTTGTTTAGCTTTTTATAGTTTATAGTGTGCTTTACATATTTAGTTTCATTTAATCCTCCACAAATTCTAGGAAATACTGTGGGTCACAGGGAGTTGTTTGAATAAAGGGAGGATGGAGAAAGTTAATAGGTTCTTCCAGTGATAAGCAATGAAGAGATTTTCAGATTCTTGGGAAGTCTTCTAGACTTCACATTGGCAATAGACATCCTGCCATACTAGAGTCCTCTAATTGATAATACAAAATGCACAGTTATCAGTTTGGAGCTATTTAGGTGAATAATGAAAGAATGAATTAGATGATTTTAAAGTGTGTGTGTGTGTGTGTGTGTGTGTGTGTGTGTGTTTCCAATCATCTAGTACCTAAGGAGGGTTTTTATGTCCAGGCCAAGGGTAGTGGTACAGGAGAAAGAAAGGGTACTGATTTTTGAGACATATCATGGTTTTCTGGCCTCTAACCACCAGGATTGTGAAGCATAGAAATACAAAAAATAAGTTAAATGATTGTCTAAAGTAGGAAGGATTGAAGGCATATAAGGATAGAAAGGAAAGCAAGATAGAAAGTCAGAAGAAATAAAGGAAAGATTGGCTTAAGTGATGAGCAAGTGAGTGAAATGGCTAGTAATACCACTGCTCTTTCTTACTAAAAGCCTGATCTTTAGGACTCTGAAATACTATGTTTAGCTTAGAGTCAGCCAGACATTTAAGTAAGACTCTGAGACATAAGAAGACTGTCTTTCTTCCTCCTAAATATCTCTTCTACTTGATGTTTTCTTGACATCCGGCAGTTTTCCCATTCTTTATTATAAATGAAGTATTTTAAAACACAAATATACAGGTAAAACAGTACATAGTATAAATTATTTTTAGTCAAAGTATAAAGGATAATTTCAGCTTATTTTCTGTTTGGGTTTAGGTTAAGTAAATAAAATGTTCTTTGTGTTTTCCATAATGGGATGGAGTTGCTACTGAATCCCACTCTCTTAACCAGTTCCACGTGCCCACCCCCCCCCCCCCCCGTGTGATAGATGTCACTGGTGTTGTCATTATGCACTTTGACATCTTGTAAAAAATACACAATCTGAATATGTTCACAAGGAGACATCATACAAACCTAAATTTAGGGACATTATACAAAACAAGTGGCCTGTCTGAATATCACTGTTGAAAAATACAAAGCATGGCCAAAGAACTGTTTCAGATTACATAAGACTAAAGAGACATGCAACCAGATGAAATTTATGATCCTTATTAGAACCTGGATCAAAGAAAAATGTGTTATTTTTAGGATTTACTGGGGGAAATTGGTGAAATTTAAATATGATCAATATATCAGAAAATAGTTTGCATCTATGTTCAGTTTTGTGATTTGATAAACCATACTGTGATAAAGGGCGTGATGTGTGCAACTTGTTCTCAAGTAGTTTAGGAGAGAGAGGGAGGAAAGAAGTTAAATATAATAAAATACAGAATCTGGGTGAATACAAAAGTTATTTTATTCTTGCAATACTTGCGTAAGTTTGATAATATTTCTACACAAAAAAGGTTTCTAAAAGGTGGAGAAAGCATTTTCTTTTTACAGAGGATTTTTTTTTTCTGCTGAAGAGGGGAAAATCAAATTATGCATCAGTCCTATAACTGATAACTTAGCAGCTCTCACTGATAAATAAGCTTAGATAACGTCATATTTCTTTACATAAAATGCAAAATGCTAGTCATTTTTGAAGGTCCAGTTTGGTCAGACAGCATAGCTTTCACATGTGCTATATATGAGATAATAGTATGTCCTCAGCACGAAGGAATAAGTATTGTAAGATATATTCACACCGAACTAGGCCTAGGTTAGACATCATTTTGTTTAACATGCTTACCTGGACATAAAGATCTTATTTGAAAACCTAATTTGGGACATTTTGGTAGACTTTTCTCTCTTTAAAAATGGTGACACAGAGTTGTTGAAAATATTTATCAATATTCTTTAAAAGGTAAAGAAATTAACAATTAAGTGCTTATTGTACAGTGAAATTCTGTATTTACTAAATCATTGATTTAAACACAGCTGTAGAAAAAACCAAACTCTAAGTAATATTTGGAAATAACGATATTCCAGTTCTGTGGTCTCTCTATATTTCTTCTCACCGCATCCACGGGAAGCAGCCGGCACGGCTAGGAAAACATCTGTGCCCTGCCCCAGGTCCAGCCACTTGCTTTTTCTATCACCTGGTGTCCCATCGATCCATGTCCCATGTTGATGCTTTACTATTACAGAGGTCCTTATAGGCCTGGTCGCTTATTTGTGTCAGGCCTATATACGAATTATGGAGAATTCTTACTCTATCTACTACAACAAAGTTTAGCATTTGAAGTGCAAACTCCTATGTACTTTAGCTATTTGCTTTCCATCTCCTGCTACATGGATTCATGGTAATCCTGGAAATGTGACTAGCCTCCCATTTGGTACTTGTTCAGTTATTCTACCCCTGCTTAGAAATAAATCTCTCTCCTTTGCAGTAACAATGGAGAGGATTTGAAGATCCTATTGGATTCTAGGGGTGGGAAATGGAACAAAGTTCAGGCTGAGCACTAGTTAAAAAAACCACACGAAAAAACATCTTCCCCACTACTCAGAAGTCATTTACTTTATTGTTACTTCCTGTGTGTTGCCATCAGCGACCCCCCATGACATCAGCAGCCCTTGGTTAAAAGCTGTTCACTGGTTTCCTTGACAGGCTTTTGCTCTGTGTTTCATGCCCTCTTAAATATGTCCTATATATGCCTCCCAGTGATTTCAGTGGGTTTTCACATGACATAGGTCCTAGATCCAAATTTTAATTTTAAAAAGCATGCCTCTTTTTAAAAACCAGCAGTCTTAGAATTGAGCTATAGGGAAAAAAAGCTGCCAATGCACAGAATCTATGGGACCCCCTGACAATATTTACTGTCAAATTTCCTCCATAACATAGGCAGCTGGAGAGTAGGACGACAGTGGGAGTTTTGGGGTTGGGAAGGGAAAATGCAGGGGTTTTCTGCCTGTATATAAACTTCCTGATCCTCCCTTGTTCCTGGAGAACTAAAGGCTGTACAACTGTCCAAACATCCACCAGAGCGCGATTTCTGTCATACCTGAATTAGCTTGGTACCAGATCAGTCAGAACACAGCTGCTAGCAGGAACTCACAAATGTGGGCCAGCCACCCAGTAAGAAGATTCTTCCTTCAGCAGCAGCAGTTCCTTAGGGTTTCTATAAACATAGCCCCCTGTCAGGTTGGCTTACAGATTGTCATAGTGTTTACAGATTGTCCTGAAAATGAGATGTCATGTGTGTGGGGATCCCAGGGTGCACTTCCTGAAACGAATTCAATATGAAAAATTAAAGTGATATGGGATGTTAGTACAAGTCAAAAACCTATGCAGAATTGTAGATGAAAGGAAGTTAGCACTGTAAATTATGTTATCGTGGATGGGGAACATTTATATCAATCATTAGGGATGGAGGATGAATTTATATAGAGGTAATTGATGAGCCACATTAAAGAAAAGCTGATGGAGATAATAAGCGAGTAGAGGAAAGTACACTGGGTGTTTGGGCCTGAAGCTGTTCTCTGGGTCACAGTAGCTAACACCGGGGAAATTATTTTTAACTGGATATGTAAGAAAATGCTGAGTACCTTTTCCTCTAGACATCCCTGAACATCCTAAGTCATTACAGGTGCTAAAGCCATGTAAGGATTTTAAAGTACCACTTACAGATTCCAGAAGAGAAGGCCTGTGTGGTCTGCTTTACTGCAAGCACAATAAAAATTAGTGGGCCCTGTTTATTCATTCCTAATCTGGTGGCAGAGATGTATCTTAATTCTTCGTGTGTTTTAAGAGCTGCTGCTATTATTTGTTGGGAAGTTTTCCTTCTCTCCCCCCCAACTATTAAATCTTTATTCCAGGAGTTGTGTTTATTTGGCACTAAGTTAAAAGGAGAGGATGTTGTTAAAAGAAGGGACCACTTTACTGTTTCTATTAACACAACATCGCAGTACCTGCTGCTACTAAAATCCAATTGATTCAGTCTCTGAAGTCTGTCATCAAAGGGTAATTTGGGAACTATTAGAATTCCCAGATATAATTTTTAATGTAAAAGTATACGTCAGGGTAAAATACTTAAAATGTTGTACAGCATATTTCCTTTCTCTAGATTTTTGGTATTATGATATTAATCATATCATATTTTAATTTTATTTTTGTATGATATTCATAGATTACTTTAGAGCTTGTATCCTAGAGGTACAAATGCATTTAAAAAAGAGGAAAACTATTGGCAAAGTGTTCTGTGTGTCTATGCTGACATGCATACATAGGAGCATTTTAAAATTGGAGTAGATTATGGGCAGTATCTGAAGTACCAGAAGATTAAAGTGGTTAATAAGGATGCATTTGGCCATATTTTAAAACTGAAGTACAAAGCACAAAACATAAATGTAATGGAATGTAAAGAATTTCCTTGAAAATTCATATTTTGAAACTTTATCCCCCTTATTAGGAGGTGGGGTCTTTGGAAGGTAATCAGGATTAGATGAGATCATGTGGTGGGAATGCATATAGTGAGATTAATGCCCTTATAAGAGTCATGAGAGAGCTTGCTTCCTTTCTCTGCTCTTGGCCATGTGAGGGTATAAGGACAAGTTGTCAGCAGTCTACAACTTGGAAGAGAGCTTTACCAGAACTCAACCATGTTAGCACCCTAATTTTAGACTTCCAGCCTTCAGAACTGTGCTAAATAGCCTTGGCCAGTGTAGTTCAATCAGTTGCATCACATGCACAGAAAAGTTTTGCACGAAAGTCATTGGTTCAATTCCTGGTCAGGGCACTTGCCCAGGTTGTGGGTCCAGGTGCATGCGGGAGGCAACTGATCGATATTTTTTTCTCTCACACTGATGTTTCTCTCTTTCCCCCTTTCCCTTCCTCTCTCTCTCTCTCAAATCAATAAAAACATATTTTTTTTAAAAAAGAACTGTGAGAAATACATTCCTGTTGTTAATAAGCCACACAGTCCATGTTATTTTTGTTATAGCAGATTGAGCTAAGATGCTTCCTGAAATAACTCCTTTACTTTTAAACCTGGAATCCAACTTGATGTTTTCTTCTAGTTTGGGCAAATTTACACTGAGGACATTGTATCTCACCAGCCCTTACTTAACTGCTCATTTAAGGTCCTCAGAAAGACCGCCTCTGGTACTGGCCAATTTGATCTCAACCTGAGTTTTGGATGTCCTGGGAATACTGCAATTTAAAGCTGGTGTGATTTTTGAGGACAACTGAGAGTCAGGTAAGTGCTGTGGTTTGTTGGCTGCTCCTCTCGTTACAGGTATTCTGGCAATAAGCAATGGCCACTCATTGTGCCCTGGAATCGCTGGATAGAGAACCATTTTATGATTATTGAGGTAAGAGGCTATATTTTTTAATTTTTTAAAAAATATGTTTTTCCTAATTTTAGAAAGAGGAGGAGGGGAGAGAGAGAGAGAGAGAGAGAGAGAGAGAGAGAGAGAGAGAGAGAGAGATATCAAGAGAGAAAGAGAGAGATAAACATCAATGTGAGAAAGAAACATCAATTGGCTGCCTCCTGTTTGCACCCCTATCTGAACCTGAAACCTGGGCATGTGCACTGACTGGGGATCGAACTGTGACCTCTCAGTGCATGGGATGACGCTCAACCAACTGAGTCAGACACATGGGCCAGGGAAAAGGCTATACTGTATTTGACTTAAGTTTGGGTGGATCTTACATTGATTTGTCTGTCATCTCTTTTCTTTTCTTTGCAAAGGCTTTTAATGGTAGTGCAAAATAGTATGACTCGTTTTTCTGAAGAAAGAAGTTTCCTTTCATTTAGCCATCTACATAATGGTTTGCTCCTGGTGCATCTGAAATGGGCTCTGCAAATTGGGCTCCTCTGAAGCTTGATGTAGGGGCTGCTGAACTCATGGCTACTCCAAAGATTTTCATGGCCCTATGTTTGCCCTTTCCTATCTATTCTCATGTTCAAACAGTTAAGGGATGTTCAAACATTCTTGAAATTATGACTTTATTTATTTACTTTTGCTCACCAAGGAAGTCTTGTATAGGAATTCAACTTATTGTAATAGGAAAAGAATGCCTGTTACAGGTCAAGGATTATGCACAAAATGAGGACATGATAAAAGAGAGGAATTACTGCATCCATGAGGTAATCAGAGAGCAATAAGAAACAACAAAAACTAGATACTGTTATGGTACAATGTGTAGTTTTATTTCTGTAAGATGATAATTTTGGAGAGAGTATAGGCTGAGCCTTGTGACTGTGATATCAGTATTCTTATCAGAAAATGGGACCGTAACCTTGCTTGCAGAGACGACCTTCCCATGAGAACATGCTTCCCATAAGAGATTTATTTTATCCCTCTCTAGAAGAAAAGAGGAACTACAAGAAGTGCCTGGTGCAGAGCCCCAATTCCTACTTCATGAATATGAAATTCGCCGGGTGCTATAAAGCCATCACTGCCAGTAGCCATGCACAAGGGCAATTTTGTGTGCTGGCTGCTCCACTGTGCTCTCTCAGCTTCCAGCATGAAAAGCAAGGCTGACAGGAGGATGCTCCTTCAGCAGGAAGCAGCCCTCAAAGCCCCTGAGTGAAGATGTGTGGGGGACCTTTGCAATAAACATTTGGGCTAAAAAAGAAAATGGGACCACAACATTTACGTTTTAGTGACATTATAGAATTTAAGTGGTTATCTGAAAGAGCAATAATATGTGATTGCTAAGTATAATTAAACTCTTGAGAAACACGAAACAAATCACTGTTTTAATTCTAAGCTATGAAAATAATGAAACAGCTTATTAGAGATTATTTCTATCAGTAGGAGAAGAATCTGAGATCAGTGGTTAGGATACTGGGCACCAATGCTGGTTCTGTGACCTTGTATAGCTCTCCTTACCTCCTTGGACCTTAGTTTCTTCATCTATAAAATAAGAGAGCTAGGGTAGACCAGTTGGACTTTATGAACCCTTTCAATTCTGACTCCATGTCTTACAAAGACATTTTAAGAAATAATCACCCGACCTTCTTTATTTTTAAAATTCTCCTGTTGGGTCTGTAACCAGATAACAGACAGCTGGGGGCTCTGTTCAGTCAACTTATTAATGAAAACTAGAGGCCCAATGCATGAAATTTGTGCAAGAGTAGGCCTTCCTTCCCCCAGCTGCCAGCACCAGCTTTCCTCTGGCACCCAGGATCTGGACTTCCCTTGCAGCCCTGGCTTCATCCAGAAGGTCATCTGGAAGGATGTCTGGTCTAATTAGCATATTATGCTTTTATTATTATAGATATTACTGAGTTTGTTCAGAAAATTTGCAGATATGCTAATTGGCAGCTGCTCCATTCTTCTCAAGGAGTGATTCCAAGTGAAATATTTGGAATTGGGTTTGAAATACTTCTTCCTTCTTCCTGCCTGGGGGACTTACGTAGAATAAAAAATAAAATTACCCTAAGTCAAGATCCTCTGGTATGATTCACCTTTTCTAGGACTTTTATGAGCAGGAAGGACGGTTATGGCAGGTTTTCATTTTCTATGAGACTATCAGAACTTCTGGAACAATAATGGAGTTTGGAATTGCTCTGCATAAAAGTGTATGAAATTATCAGCAGAATGGAAGGGAAATGCAGCAGGTGAGATCTGAGATATAAAAATAATTTTCCTATTACAAAGTAGTTTTCTTTCTTTAAATGGCATGCAGGGCTAATCCACCCAATATTCATGCTGGTTATTCATCTGGTAATTCATTTCTTTGCAAATCACTTCATACTATATTATTATTGTGATAGATTTTTCTCTATCTGGAGCTTTCCCAAGTGGTGTAACACCCAAAGCAAAGTTGCTTCTGTTGATGATGCACGTGACTGTGCACACAGTTTAGAACTCCAGACCAGCGGCACTTCATGAAACATAACATCCAAAAGACTCATAAAAATCATGAACTTTAAAATTCTTGACTAAGTTTGCAAGAGAAATGGGGGTAAAGTTACTCAAGTATCTCAGGACGAGCCAGCCACAATGCCTGTGAGGAACTGGCATTCATGTAACCCTAAGAATGTAAATTGAATAATAATTCTGTAGACTTTAAAGCCACAGAAGATGCCTGGGGTCAATATTAAATGCAGGAAAAAATATACTGTTATAGAAACTTGAAGACTGTCAGATTTCCAAGGCTTTCTCTACATAGAAAAATTCTGTTGAGCACAGGCATGATACATTATACATGCAGACATTCTAGGGGTTTATGGGTGGTGGTAGAGGGAGTAATTATGGACTGCTGCTCAGAGAATAGGCAAGAGGGAAGACAGAATTGCATTTTAATGCCACAACATTTCAAAGACAAGCTGAAACATTTTTAGAAAGGGAAGAAGCTGAGCAGGAAAATGCAGAGCTGTCTCCAAAGAGATTTGCTCAGAGCGGAGAGTCTTCCAGATCATTCTCTGGAAAGTGGTCTTAGAGTTAGAAAAAAAATCATTGAAGACCCGGAGCTTCATTTCCAGAACCTGCCATTTCCAGACTTCACTTTGCTGTGTTTGCTTTCTCTCTTCTTAAGAAAAGATAATTAGCCCTGGCTATTTATTCCTCTTCAGAACATTTCTTTAATTTATAAAATTAAAAAATGTATTTCTTGCATGGATGGAACTGGAGAGCATTATGCTAAGTGAAATAAGCCAGTCAGAGAAAGATAAATACCACATGATCTCACTCATTTGTGGATTATAGAGAACAACATAGACTGATGAAAAAGGACAGACCCAAAGACTGAGAAACAGCGATCAGGCTATCAATCCCCAGAAGGAAAGTAGGGGAGGGCGGGGGTAAGGGGAAGAGATCAACAGAAGGACTTGTATACATGTATATAAGCCAAACCAATGGACATGGACAACGGGGGGATGGGAGCATGAGTTTGTGTGTGGGGGGGAGGTTGGGGGTTAAAGGGGGGGATGAGGACACATTTGTAATACCTTATCTAAAAAAAAAAAAAGAAAGTTCAAAAAAAAATAAATAAAAAGAAACAAACATAAAAAAAAAATGTATTTCTTTAGTTCCAAATTACTTGTATTCCAAAGTCATTAAGCCAGGCCTATTTCAGTCAATATTTATGTAATTCAATTTAACTCAGAAACACGGTCTACAATTCTCAATGTGTGTGTAAATATTGGAACGTGCAGGAATTATTCTTGTTACTAAGCTAGTTAGACACCACATATCACACTTCTGGCATCCTTGTAGAGGCAGCACTTCTCCACACGTGAAATCTGGGATATAAATGAAAAGTGTGGTAAGACTTTTCCCTGACTTAAACAAAAAGAGAGATGAGCAGCCTTGTGTAGTGAAAAAGAATGATACGGGAGTCAATCAGGCCTGTCTGGCTCTATCACTTACTAATTATTTGGTCTTGGGGAAAGTTGCTTAAAACCCAAGCTTCAGCTTTCTCATCTGCAAAATGGATTTATAATATTTACTTGATATGAATATTCCAACATGAGTAGGCAGTCTAAACCATTTAGCAAAATGCCTGGCAAATTACAGAATCCATACTAGTTTAGGTAATCCCCCCTCCTCCAATTCCTCCCTCCCTTCCTCCCTCCCTCCCTCCCTCCCTCCCTCCCCCTCAATTGCACTCACATTAAAGGAGATGTGTACTAGAAGTTATGTGCCTCAGCAAGGGTTGAACCACTTTGTGTATTAGCAATGCAGCTATATTGGGCTCTGAAATGTCCATTCCCCTTTTGGTGGGCAGAGCTCCTAACATCTCCCATCTTTTTGTGTTTTATTAGTGCCTGCTTCTTTTAGTTTTCTTCATTAGGACCACAGATCTCTGTCTCGAGGAGGGTAAACTAATTCAATTCTTGTTGATTATGGCTTATAAGTAACCGTGGACTACTTTTTCTAACTGGCCTTCAATTAGTGGTTGAGAGGGATAATATAGAATCCACCACCGGCTAAGCCATATCCTTTTCTTGTACATTTCCTCCACTTAAACTTCAATATTACTGTTCCACTCTGTTATCTAACTCATTGAATTGAAGATTTTATTAGTCCTTTATATACCTTTGTTATTAATAATTATATTATTAATAATACATATATGTACTTTTATAAGTGATAATATCTATAAAATTATACATTGGTACCATTTTTTTTTTACTTATATGTCTTGTTTCCTCTTTTAAACAAAGGCCCCTGGCATTTGATTTGGTAATAGGTCAGGGGAATAACACCTCACTGAGGCTGGGAGTCTCCTGAACTAATGTCAGTTATGATGAGACCTTTTCATCAACAGATTGCCCCCAACATAGCTGAAGACTGGAGGCCTTCGATATAAACCTGACTGACATAATCCGGTCATGAAACATACATTTTGAGTATGGAGCCAATGCTATACTTGAAGTGCATGCTTTTTGCTGTTTAATTTTTTATTTTTACTATATATTTTAAAGGGATAGTGACACTTCATGTGTCTGGGCATTAAGGGATTCATCCTGTTGACCATAATAGGCCAACCCTCTGGGACAACCTGAGGCCATGACCTGCTCCTAGGGTGTGTAATTATATTCTGTAATCTGCTGGTAGACATTAGTCTGTCCCCCTCTTATAGACGCCATAAGACTTGACTCTGCTTGTTATCTTGGTTAGTGACCCCAAGTGAAAGGAGTGAGGGACTGGGAGGTGCAAAACCAGGGAAAAGGGACAGCCAATCAAAAGGTGCTTTATGGAAGTGCTCTTGACTGCACAATCTAGGTGAGAGAAGGCCATGCATGGTCCTGAGTTGCTGGTGGGGTGAGCTAATTGCTGCACACTTCCAGCTGGGCTCATGCTCCGGCGTGGCTGCATGCTTCCACCGCAGCCCTCCTGGTGCAGCTGGAAGCGGCTCTTCCTGGCCACATAGGGAACATCTGAGGGGAAAAATGTCCTGGAGAGGCCTAAGTATCTCATTCAGTACTGCTTTTTCCCTTCCAGACCCTCGAAGGACCCAGATTCCTTGGGAACATTTCTAGTTTGGCGAGGAACTGAAAACTTTTGACTTCGCTCTACAGTAAGTCAGTAGCTTCAACTTCTTTAACTTAATGTCTCTTTAGAACACAGCCTGAGACAAAACTTGGATGGAAGTAGTTTATTTGGGTATTTTTTCACTCACGGAGCTAGAGTGCAGGAGAGGGAGTTGATACAGAGAACAGGGAGAGCGAATTCAAGGATGCAATAGGATGCATTATTGTTTGGTCACCCTGGGGGACGCTGGGGCTTGATCCTGCTGGGACTTTTGAGGAGCCTTATGAAATGTGATCTCTTTCATTTGCCACCAGGCTTGGGGCACAGGGCTAGGAGAGGCAGAGAATGGATTTTAACCCAGGTCTGTGTGACTTCCAAGGCCTTCCACTTAACTCCCAGGCTATAATGCTTTGCCTGTAGTTGCATATTTTTCTCAGGACAATCGCATGCCTATTCAAAACCCACCAGTCTGGAAGGTAGAAGGTAGGTACGAGCAAAATTATCATACATTCTTAGTTACCAGGCATAGATTTGATCTCCAGTGGAATCTTTTGTAGAGTGTTGTGTCATTACGTCTATTCAATTCTATCCATCATTAGACTGCTACTAGGATTTAAGATGTTAACAAGTAGATTTTCCTGCCAGACTAGTAACTAGTTCCTAGACTAGTCACAGCAAATGTAATAGCTATGGTCTCTTGAAGGAAAGCATTACTTGTCACATGCATTGTCATTGTGTTCATGGAAAACAATTAGGGAATCTAATGCCTAGGGATATATTTGTCATTATAATGACTTAATAGTATATGAATATTATACATCTTGGACAGTTTTTCTGTAATGAGAATGAATGCCACCGTCAAAATAATATTTTGCTTAATCATAACATTGCTGATATTTCTGAGATTGTCTAAGTGTGTCTGTGGCTACAGTGTTTATGTTGTAGGCAAGCTTAATCATATGTGGATGGTGCTTTTTGATGTTAGCAGGGAAGTTGTTTATCTATCGCTACAACTGCTTAGGACCTGCTTAACCAAAATTACAAAGGAGCAGTGCTTGTCTTTAACGGCTTAAGCTTCTTTTTGGAACTGGTCTTCCTTTTCTCCACGCTCTTAGATGTCAAGTGCCTCTATTCAGTCAGAAAGGCTTTGCTCTCTGTCATATGGATAGTTCAGTATGGACTTAAGTCAACATGCTGGTGTTTGTTACCTTTTGGCCCTCTTTGTCCCACTCTTCTGCTTCAACAACCCTGAAGTACCTACAGTGGCTGACGCCCAGCATGCTGACTCTGCTTTTTGCTCCACTGACGCCATCCCCTCCTTTGTAAGGGCTTCCTCCCTTTTCTTTGCTTGGCTATCTTCTCATCTTTTGAGACTCAGCTCAGAGATAACCACTTTAGGAGGTCACCCTCTACACTCCTGGACTTCGAAGGAGACTTTCTTTTCTGGTCCCATGATGTTCTGTATAGATCGCTGTTGTTATACTTGTCACATTGTTTTATAGCTGTTGTTTCTATTACAGAGAGATCTTCTTGAGGGCAACAACTGTGTTTTAGTCACATTCGTCAACTCAGCACCTAATAAATAGTAGGCGCTTCATATATGTTTGCTCAATTGAATTTGAACTAAATTTAATATTTTGGGGGCAGAAGTTCTTCTCTAGCTTCTAAAATAATATAATAAAAAGACTACAACATCTTGTACTCAGGGTTTACAACTTGGTGAAAAGTTAAGCTGGATCTACATAGTTTCATTTGATTAAAAGAATTTTACATAATAGTGTGTTGGGAGGGGGGAGATTGAGGTTGGAGTAGCAAATGTGTTTCTGAATTTTAGCTGACAGAAGAAACCAATTTTCAAACCAAAAGCATTTTGTTTGGTTATGGTGATGCTGTGTGCCAGTTCTGAGTCATTGCAGAGTTAACTGCAAGCTTTAGAATATCTTAAAAATGTGCATGCTCTGTAGATAGTGGCATGTTCAGAAAGTTATAACCTTGAACTTTCGTACTCACTGCTTCTGTCCCTGGTCCTTGCAGTTCCTTCACATATGGGACAATTACCATATATATGTAATCGTTTATTCTTGAATGTTCGAATATAGTGCTTAGGCAACCTACATAATTCTAAATTTTAAAGACTGCATAAATACATGCTCATGGATATTAAGGGACTTTCCAATTCCCATTTCATACATAATCATGTCATGCATTCTAAAAGCACAGTGTTGGGGGAAAATCACTAACCAAAGTCATTTATATCTAATACCATTAGTGAGAAAACTTTAATATTAAAATGGTAAACATCAATTATTCCTACCACTATGACAGCTTGATAGAATGAACCAAAAATTGAGAACTTGGATAAAATACATGCTTTGTTGCAATTTAATTGTTTGGAACTATGTTCACATAAATATGTGGATATACATATGGTTCATCGTTTACTTGTACTGCCACTGTTTAAGAAGTATATTTTTCATTTTGTTCTCCACTATCATCCCAGCCAGTTTACATTCAAAATTTACTCAATGAATTCATTCAAAAGTTTTCTTTGTACAGGGTTCATGATTTATACTGGCTTACTCTTATAAAATTTTTTTCCTATTACTCAGAAGTTGTTTACCCAATTTATCCTGAATTGTTTTTCATGTATGTAATGCTTTGTTACAATTTTAATGTCTTAGGTTTATTCAGTGATACTAATTATGTACGTAAAATGTGAATTTATATGTATGTGTGTGTATGTTATATATGGTGGGAATTTCAAAAAGAAAAGATGGTTCTCTTCACTTACTGTTGAATCGGTCAGCGTTCAATATCCCTGGACTGGTCCCATTCTGGGGGCTGGCCCTGCCCAGCAGAGTCCGGACCTCCACGCTCTTGACTTGCACAGGAAAGAATTCAATAATTAGCTCCAGTGAGGGTTTGAGTGAAGCAAAAGCAAGTTTTCTTTTAAAATTTAATTTTATTGATTTGAGAGAGAGAGAGAGAGAGAGAGAGAGAGAGAGAGAGAGAGAGAGAGATGTTGTTCCACTTATTTATGTATTCATTAGTTGCTTCTTGTCTGTGCCCTGACTGGGGTTTGAACTTGCAACCTTGACATATCGGGATGATGTTCTAACCAACTGAGCTGCCCCATCAGGGGCAAAAGCAGGTTTTATTCAGGTGGAGACAATGAGTCTAGGACAGGGGTGGGCAGCCTTTTTGTGAGTGCATGCCAAAACCAGCAAAATCTCTGATTCAAAATTCTTCTGCGTGCCAGTCCTAATTTTTTGAGAACATGCTATGCCTAGTTGATATCTCTTAAGGTGTACGTATGTGAAGAACCTTGAAGAAATAATAAAATTCATTCGAGCGACAGACACACAGTATATGATGATGAAAAATACATTTATTTTTTTAATGTATACATGTTATGTAAAATTATTTATTTATCTAAGATGCACCTACACTGAATTTATCTGAAAAATAAAAAATTCAATATTAAGAAAAAAAAATTGTAAATGGAAGATTATAAGAGAGGGTTTTGCGTGCCAGCAAAAGTTACTGGCGTGCCATGTTTGGCACGCGTGCCAGGGGTTGCCCACCTCTGGTCTAGGACATGAGTACCTGGAAACAGGGTCAAGGGTTGATCTGCCGCTGCCCCCACCCCCTCCATCCCTTCACTCCCCATTGCAAGTCTCATAGGGTGCTGCTGTGAAAGTACATATCTGAGTGGATGTGGGCAGACTAGGTGAGTCAGTTCCTCCTGAGTCAGTCAGTCTTGGGGGATTTTA
The DNA here is from genome assembly GCF_964212035.1 of Myotis nattereri. NCBI lineage: Eukaryota > Metazoa > Chordata > Mammalia > Chiroptera > Vespertilionidae > Myotis > Myotis nattereri. Next base: position 21,686,094 of record NC_138081.1, read on the forward strand.
TGTATTTCCAAGGGTGGGTTGTTTCTGAACTTTGTGGTGCCAAGTTCTGACTCTGCCTTTTGTTTGGAAGGGGGTCTTGTTCCTAATATGGTTGTCCAGAAGTGTCATGGCGTTCCTCTCCCTCGTCCCCTTCTACTTGTGGTGTCAGTTTTCATTATAAGGGTGATGTAATGGCTTTGGTCCATTCTCTCGTCAGTTTTCTTCCATCTTGGGTTGATCTGGTTTTAGCCAGTCCTTGCTGTTGTTGACTTCTGCGACCACCAGACCACTGCAGGAGCTTCCTATCATAAGCTGCTTTCCCTTTGATCATGCATGGAGGTGGGGGCTCTGATGAGAGGACCTAGTGGCTTATCAGCCTGTGACGTCTGCTTCTTCGTCCTTATTTCACTGTCAGGAGTTTTCCCTAACTTCTTTCTATCCCAGCCATGGGCAAACTATGGCCCGCGGGCCGGATCCAGGCTGTTTGAAATGAATAAAACTATTGAAAAAAAAGACCGTACCCTTTTATTTAATGATGTTTACTTTGAATTTATATTAGTTCACACAAACACTCCATCCATGCTTTTGTTCCAGCCCTCCTGTCCAGTTTAAGAACCCATTGTGGCCCTCGAGTCAAAAAGTTTGCCCACCCCTGTTCTATCCTGTCTCACCACCAGAGAAGTAGAATCAGTAGGATGAATGTGTGTGTGTGTGTGTGTGTGTGTGTGTGTGTGTGTGTAAAACAAGGAATTGTTACAGAGTGTGAGGGATGGTTTAAGTTCAAAATCTGCAGAGCAGGCAGTCAGGAAGGGAATAAATCTCTTTCAATAGCTGTTCCTCACAAGCTGCCTACCTTGGCCCAGGCTTTGGATTTCCTAACATCTCTCAAAGGTCCACAAATTTCAAGCAAGCAGTGACTGGCCTCGGCATGCCCTCTCCCTCGTGCTAAGTGGCCCCAATCTCGACACTCGTGGCAACTTGCTTCGGTTCACAGCATAACTCTCTCAGGCACCTCTAAGTCCAGCACAGGCAACTACCAACCACAGATCTCCTTGTAGCTCCTTCCAGGTGGACCCAGGACCGGGGTCTCCACTAGAGCTACTGCCAAGAGGCTTCAGAACTAACACACATGATGACCGGTTTCAAACCACATGAGAGCACCACCCAATTAGCTCCATAAATGGCACTCCCAAGGGATGGACTAGGCAGCACCAGAGCCCTGATAAAGCGAATCCGGCTCTGTGGGGTCAACCTCCACACAGCAGCTTGTTTGCTGGAGTCATGGCCAGTCCTCCTGGCCAGTCATCCTGAGGGTCAGTCTGACCCACTGATGTGCCAACAGCAATCAAGACTCAGCTACAACAGGAGGGCACACATAATCCACACAACGGACACCCTTGAAGTACCTGGCTCAGGGGGCCAGGGAATCTGTGCTACTGGGCCCACAGGGTATCTACTATGTAAGACCATCCTGCCAAGACTAGGAAACATAACAGATCTAGATAGCACATAGAAATAAACAAAGGGAGGCAGTCAAAATGATGAAACAAAAATGGAGTTTTAAGCAATTTATTTGTATCTGTGATTTTCAATAGGTGTGCTTCAAGAATTTCTAAAACACACAAAAAATTGCTCTGGCCAGGTGGCTCAGTTGGTTGGAGCATTGTCCCATACACCGAAAAGATTGCAGATTTGATTCCTGGTCAGGACATATACCTAGGTGGCAGGTTCAGTCCATGGTCTGAGCACGTATGGGAGGAAACTGATTGATGTTTCTCTCTCACATCTATCTCTATCTCTTTCTCTCTCTCTAGCTCTATCTCTTTCTATCTATCTCTAATCTCTGTGTATCTCTCCTTTCCTTTTTCTCTAAAAGTCAGTAAAACATATCCTCCCATGGGGATTAAAAAAAAATAAACATGAACTACCTATTTGGTCAGGGGCACTGACCTCTTTTCCCTTAGATTGTCAAATAAAAATGACAATAGCCAACACAACATGTGAATGAATCAAAAGTATTCCTATTTTTTTTTTGTCAGGTTGGCAAAAAATAGAATATATGTTTTGGTGCACCGCAGAATTTTAGTAATTAGTTTATGTATACCATGAGATGAAAAAAGGTTGAAAATCACTGATTTAGATTCTTATAATTTAAAAAATCACTACAGCTATTCCAATCATGATTACAAATATAGTAAAATATTTTTAAAATATTAATATATTAAAATGCATAGGAAGAAATTCTAGAATGAAATATCTTAGAACATGGAATAATGGATAAGTTAAAAATAATTTTTTTCTGTTTTCCAAATTTCCACAATGAATATGAACTATTTTATAACACAGAAAAATAAAATGAGCATTTCATTTTAAAAGCAGAGAACAGATACCTATCGTGTTGAACTGAAATGGTTTTCTAGGATGGGAGTGATCCAGCTAAGGCTGTTGGTGCTGATAACATTTATGAGCCCACTCCCCCATTCACAGTATCACTTACGGGTACATTAGCTAAGGTGGGACAGTTATTTACCTCTTGAATACAAGCAGTAAAATAATGCACAGATATTTTAGTGCTAAATTTTCATATGAAGGACTCCTCTTGGCTGTCAGGACCACTTTGGAAGACTAGAAGACAAATGAGGAAAATCTCTGGGGAACCCTCCCCCCCAAGACATTAGAGATGGGGATGGAAAGAGTCCAAATTATATTTAGTGAATATTGATGGTGGAAACTTAAAAAATTATTAAGAAACATTTTTAAGAGCAATTTTAAATTTAGAGAAAAACTGAGAGGCAAGTACAGAAAGTTCCTATGTACTCCATACCCCTCCATATACACACACTATCCCTTATTAACATCTTGCACTAATGTGTTGCATTTGTTACAAATGATAAGCCAACATTGATGTAATATTATTAACAAAGGTCTATTGTTTATATTAGGGTTCACTAATCGTGTTGTACATTTTATGGATTTTGGCATATGTATAATGACATGATCCACCATTACAGTATCATACAGGATAATTCTGCTCTAAAATAAAACCTCTAAAAATTTTAAAGCCTAAGGAGTCTGTATTGACTTCCCATTCTGGTCTTCCTCCCTCTCATTTTTCTTTTTTTAAAAGATTCTCACCCTAAATAGATTCTAAGTCTGTGGAAAACTCCATAGATGCTCCAGTTATGACCCATTAGGGGAAGTAAGGCACTGAAGCAATTATGTCACTCTGAAAAGAAGTTCTAGGGTTTGAACATGGTTGGATCTAGGGACTGTGCATGGAAAAGTAACCTCCCCAAAGGGACCGTTCATACACATGTAGTCTCCCAAACTTCCTGATTTCAGTCATGTAGGTTTTCTTGCGTGTTACTTCCCCTTCCACCTATCTTCATTCTACCCATACTGGAATGGAACTAAAGTCTCTTTGATTCTCTGAAGCCATCTCAGAAGCTCAAGACCTTATCCATTTAACTCTTTCTGTATTTAGATAACACTTTCCAGCCTGTAGCCCTCAGTTCAGTATTTAATAGGATATTATCACTGTTTGCTGATGTTTAAAGTAATTTGATCTTGTCTCCATAACCGGAATGTAAGTTTCCAGAGGGTAGTGATCAGAGAGGTTGGGGCCATCTATGTTTATATATCTTTGGTAATTCCTACATATAGTATAATCTTCAAAAGCATTCTTAATGCACTAGTCAGTATGGGACCTCAGACCAGATGAAAAGTGGAGACATAACCTGCACCATCCAGAAAGACTCTCTGCATCTTCTCATTCACTCACAAATTGTCAACTCTTATTCACGAGGATCTTTTAGACCTAGGTATTAAAAATGCATAGAAGGAACATGTTTGTTAGGCTCAGCATAATTATTCATTAAACATTGGCTACATTGAATTTATTTGATTTCAGAAGTAATGTGAGGACATGGTAGTTTTATGTTTAGAAAGAAACAGGAGAGAAGTCGTTATATGAAACGTAGAAGAAAAAGTAGGTTGACAAAAATTATGCCTGACCCATTTTAACTTCTATAAGTATATGGTAAATATAAATAGTGAAAAGTTCTCCAGAGTATTAAATATGTTCATGATACAAATAAGAGAAAATAAGTGTGTTTAGTTATAAATGTCCTAGAGATCTATAAATGGGAACAAGTCCCATTCTTGTTGAGCCTCAGAACCTCTTCCATAAAATAGGACTGATGCCGTTCTTAAAAGATTATTCCAGATAATTTTTTTTGTGTGACCCATCTTGGCTCTAAAATCTCAAATTCTTTTTTATATTTTTACATGCTCTGCATTGAGTAGACAAAGTTCATTTCTGTGTGTGTTGGGGAGGGGACAGTTTCCTGTTAAGATCTTCTTATCTTAAAGTGAGATAGTACAACCAAAGCATAACCCTCATAGGAATCTGTGGAAATACTGAGAGATTAGCAGCAGGATTAAATTCTAGGGGTGCATCTTAGAGTTCAGATGAAGACATCGAAAACCCTGGGGCAACTCAGAGAGATCATTAAGGAATGATTATTAAAGGAACCTGGGTAGAATATAAAGTGTTGCCAAGCAGCATCTCCCTGTGTGGAGGGACTGCTATTGGTGATAGAATGAGGAATGTTCAGCCGTGGGAGTGTCAGAGGGGAGTGCTCTTTGAGACCTCGGAGTGAGAGGACCCTGAGCCAGGCAGTACTGGTGTGCAGTGGTCCTTAATTATGTTCCCTCTTGCATTGTTATTAGAAGCTTTATCTGTCTAAGTCTTCCGAGTAGAATATAGTCTTTTGGTTTTGGCATTGTTGTTGTGGTATTCTCCACAGTACTCAACATGAAGCCCATTCTAGGTGCCCAATAGCTACTTGTGGAGTGATTATGTGAATAACTGCTGGGGGTTGACAAAGGGGCCATAGCTCTTGATCTGCAGCAGTTGGAAGTAAGAGGGAAGTGGAAAGGCAGTGAAGAGAAGGGCTGAGTTCTGTGAATAGACACAGTAGCTGTGAAGGGAAGACTTTGCCACCTGAGAAGATTCAAAGTGTACCTTTGGTCCACAAAGGTGGCTGATGGAGGCAGCAGCTCTCTCCTACCTCAGTGGCAAATTCGAGAGCTAGAAGAAACAGTTCTTAAGTCTCTGAGGTCATTTGCTTTACTCTTTTTTTTTTTTTTTTGAGTTGAAGTTCATTAGTAATTATGTTAGAAGCTCAAGTAACAAATCTAAATCATTTTTTAAAAAGATAACTATAACTAGTTTTTAGCTAATAAGACCCAACCTGAAAGGCACTGTCTTAATACCAATGATCAGATTAGACCAGCAGTTCTCAACATGTGGGTCGCGACCCCTTTGGCGGTTGAATGACCCTTTCACAAGGGTCACCTAAGACCACCCTGCATATCAGATATTTACATTACGATTCATAACAGTAGCAACATTACAGGTATGAAGTAGCAACGAAAATAATTTTATGGTTGGGTCACAACATGACAAACTGTATTTGAAGGGCCAGATTACAGGGGTGGGCAAACTTTTTGACTCGAGGGCCACAATGGGTTCTTAAACTGGATTCAGAAGAAGGAGCTGTGGCCATGTTTCCCAACGTTGCCATGTTAACACTGATGCTGGTGAAGGAGCGGAGGGGAGAGCAAGAGAACCCTCCGCTTTTTCGGCTCCGCGGGCGGGGAAAAAGGAGACATGTAATACTTTAATCAATAAAGAATTAAAAAAAGAAAATGATGATGTATAAAAAGAAGTTACCTACTTCAATTAATTTATCAAACACTCAGTATTTTGAGCCTCAAATAGACTAATGTCAGGCAATTTTTATGTTATTTTTTCTGATGGCATGTTTTAGAGATTGCCCCTCCATTAACTTCCTTCTCTACAATTTATATGTGCTTATAACTCTACAGAGTAGATTGAAGCTGGTCCATAATCTTAATAGGAGATTAATGTCTTCTAAATCTAAGGTGTTGAATCATGGCCCCAAATGAAATTCTCATGGCCCCAAATGATTGCACACTGTGAGGGAACACACTGTGGGTAACAGCAGAGAAGACTGAAATAATGAGGAAAAAGGAAGGTGCCCATCTTGTGGAAACAAATCTTTGTGGGCTTCTCATGAACCAGGAGGGTGAAGGCAGTGGTGTGGTGAGAGAGATATTTGATCTGTAAAACTCAGGCTATTCCAACAAAAATAAAATGAAACATCCAAAACTTAATTTCTGTGAGAATGTCTAACCTTCCATAATAGCTAATCATTCAAAGAATGAAGTCCTTAAATGCTATCAAAACAGGGCAATTCTCGCCACCCCCTCACCACCACCCCAAGGAGTAGGCCAATAAACTAAAATCAATGGTTTGGAGCTTTCTTCCATTCTGAAACATGGCAATGTCTTCACAGTAATTTGAATAGAAATTAAATACGAAGAGAGTAGGAGAAAAGATAAGCTAAATCATATCAGCTCTATATTATTTTCAGCATTATATACTCTTATATCATGCTGTGATGCAGTTTACAAGTTTTCCAATTGTATTTTATTTTTACTACCCACTCTTCCCTCTTTTTGGGTTACATAAATACCAAATGGATGATCTGAAAATATATTTCCTAGTCTCTCTCTCTCTCTCTCTCTCTCTCTCTCTCTCTCTCTCTCTAAATAATAAGGCAAATGCCAATCCTACCGATCTAATTTGGCAACTTCTATTTCTGTAGTTCAGCCGATTTTATTCTCATCCATTTTTATAATCATTATTTCTCAGCTATAACGTTAACACAGGTAGCAGGAAAGCTACTTTGAATCTGGACCTGATGCTAGAGGTCACAGGAAGATTATGTAACAGGGCTGAGAAGCTTTGCAAAGTGTTTGAAAGAGGAGAGCATTTAGTAGAGCACAAGAACATAAAAGTGAAACCACAAACCCCAAACATTTTGCAATTACTGACAGAATTGTGCCTTGTCAGATACTGCTGCGCAATAGCTCAGGCAGAGGAGAGAGAGAGAGAGAGAGAGAGAGAGAGAGAGAGGCGCTACAATGGCAATAAAGACCATACATCCTGATTCTGTAACAACTGATGGTTTGTGTCTGATTTCTTGCTGAGATGTTTTCCCTTGAAATTTTGTAGGATAGGCAGATAAGACAAAGGAGAAAAACGATATTCTCCATGTGAACGAAGTGATAGAGAGAATGGATTATTTTTGGAAGCAAACTAAAAACCTTAGTTCCGAAGCTTAAATGTGGACTGAGGGACTGTGTCCTGTTTCTCCCTGCTGGGTTCATTTAGGATAAATCCCAGGCTGTCCTGCGTTTTAGTCGGAGACTCTCACCGTGGGGGTGATTGGACTTTCTCTGCCCAAGGCACAACATATGCTACTTCCCATCCCTTTAATAGGCATTAGTTCTGCAGACAGCTCTGGTCAAACGTACATTATTCACAATCACTTTAATGCAAATATGCAAGGCTGAGGGAGAAAACATGCCACAAAGAGGCAGCCATCCATTTCTGCTCTTTTCTGGCTTCCTTTTTTATAGGCTCTCTAGTATACCTTGGGTTTTAAAATAAATATAGTATAAAAATAAAGGAATATATAGCATCCACTGTGAGAACTATAAAATTGCTCCCTAAAAATTCCCTTGAAATGCCTTTTGTTAAATGCCAGTAACTAGAACCCTATAAATTGTTTTGTTTTTATTGTTCCTTTTTTTGTGTGACTATTTTTTTTTTAATTAAGTGGAATCCCTGCATGTACTCTGACACTGTCGCATTTATAAGAAATACAAGAGGACTCCAAGCAAAGGGTAGAACTATATTTAATCTGTTAAATGAAAATAAAACACACAATTAGCTTTGTACTGCAAAAATTAGCTTCTGCCTCATTTTCAACCTCTATTTAAAGAACTTTGATTTCTCAATAACAAGGCATCTGATCTGAAGCAGAACATTCCTAAGACAGATTTGCAAATGTACATTACACAGGCACGCATTTTAAATCTGAGCAGAGATTATGTGGTATTTATCTGTCTAAACCCTGAAGATATAACTTACTTTGCCAGCAGTGAACCCGAGTCTTACAAAATCATCTGCCAAATGTGGGAAAGACTCCTGGTTTTCTGATACCCTATTTCTGAGAAGTTAAACATTTCTGTTTTGTTTTAGGGTGTATCCGGTGGATTTATTTATATGCAACTATTTGTCACACAAGACAGCTTGACATGCTAAGCCTTGCTTTACATTAAGCACATGAAAGTTCTTACATGTGCAGAATGAGCAACTAAAATATAACCATCTGCACATATTCCGAGGTACATAAAATTGTGCCAAGGACCCTGAGAAGCCCATATGCATGAACATTAATACAGAACTAAAAAATATGCAGAGTAATAGAACATTTGGAAGACATTGCACTTCTGAGAACAATACAATTAGAATGTTAAGCAAATCCTATGTTAGTCTAAGGTACAAGTGTAGCAAACATTTGCCATATGAAGGGAACAATATGCTTTTATTGTGACTCCATTCGGTTAATTTAATGATCTATGTCAATGTGCTTACATATCATATAATGCACTTTCCAGCCTTTTCAAAAGCAGTCACTTTAATTTACCTTTCTGCTTGCTTATTGTTACGCTTATGATTAACTTAGAAAGTTGGGAAAATAAAAGCCCAAGGAAGTGTGAGGTCCCCCATTATTCTTTACTATGCCATTTTAATGTAGTCTTAACCTAAGATAATTACATTAAGAGCATAACTTATTCTTTTCTTTCTCCCAAAATTATTTTTTAACTGAAATAGCCAATTACCCGATAGATGGGGGAAGGTCTCTTCAGCCATTGGTGCCTGGTGATTTACGTGGACACCTATTAATGCTAATGGAAGGTATGTGCATAAATCTCCCCACTCCAAAAGGATAATGGCCTTCTATTAGTCTCCTATAAAAGAGGCAAAAGCAACGTCTGTCTTTATAAATGACCTAGGTAGTGAATTACTTAAGGGAGATTTACATCTCAACTAATTAAACAGTTTTAACAATTTTGGTAGCATTTTGTTTACCTTGTTATACATTTTTTTATTTTATTTTTTAAAAATATATTTTATTGATTTTTTACAGAGAGGAAGGAAGAGAGAGAGAGAGTTGGAAACATCGATGAGAGAGAAACATCGATCAGCTGCCTCCTGCACACCTCCCACTGGGGATGTGCCTGCAACCAAGGTACATGCCCTTGACCAGAATCGAACCTGGGACCCTTCAGTCCACAGGCCAATGCTCTATCACTGAGCCAAACCCATTACAGCTATACATTTTTTAAAATGCCAAATATCTCTTTGACGCTATATATACTGCCGAAATTGATTGAGGACACTATCATTGTTAATGAAGTACCTGTATTTTCATTGGCAAATATATTGCAGTGCTGAAAATAGATCTCTCATTGTTCCTAGGAAAATAATACCAGAAACTTTTGTTTTATTCCAAGTTTTTAAGAAGCATTGTCACATGCCCAGTCCTGACGAAGAACCAAAAGGGTTATTTTGGATTGAATTGTACCCATTTCAGTTAAATTTAAAAATCAGGAAAAAGAAGTAGATTTGAAATAAGAATGAAATGGCTTTTTCAAGTAAATAATGCACCCAACAACAATATTTCACAAGATTGAGATGAATAAGAGGGAAAAGGTGGCTAGGCATCATCTCAAAGACTCACCTAGCTGTCCTTAAGTTATTCTGGCACCCTAGAGTAGTCACAGTGTTACCTTAGTTGGGTAGTCACCTGCACAATGCTAAAACTAATGTTTGTCAAATGGAGGTAATTTACATTTGTTTCCAGCAGCAGTGCCCCATGTCTACACTAGTTTCTGCTTCCCTTACTATTCTTTTGCTTCTTTGGGCATTTAATATCACACTTACCAGAAACAGTTCTTTGGAAAATGTCATTGCAAATCAGTCATCTAAGTCTTATTGGAAATTTGTTAATGTATTAAGGCAGAGTCCTTGGGATCATATTAACTAGAGGCCTGGTGCACAAAATTCGTGCATGGGTAGGGTCCCTAAGTCTGGCTGGCGATCAGGACTGATCAGGGCCTTCGGGCTGCCGGCCGGGGCCTTTCTTCCTTCCGCATTGCCCCCTGGTGGTCAGTGCACGTCATAGCGAGCAATCAAACTCCTGGTCTCCTGGTCGAACTCCCAAGGGGACATGACACTTGCACATTAGGTATATATATATATATATATATATATATATATATATATATATGCTACTGTCTAACTTGACTTTGACTTATGGCATAATCTGAACTTTGCTGGAGAGAGTGCAGAATTGGGGTGGGGTGGGGATATGGGGGGTAGTTTTGAGAATCCTGGAAACAAGCTGAGCATCATAAAGAATAATGTTACTGTTCTAAAACTTACATTTTCCAACTGTTCATTCCTTCTCTCTCTGGAATATCTGGTGACTACTGGTCTTTTAGCTATCTCTATAGTATTCCCTTTTTCAGAATGCCATGTAGCTAGAATCAGATAGTATGTAGTATTTTTAGACTGGCTTCTTTTTCTTAGAAATACACATTAAAGATTCCTTCATGCCTTTTCATGGCTTGATAGCTCATTTTTTCCTGCTGAATACTATTCCTTTAGATGTACCACCATTTCTTTGTCCATTTACCTCCTAAAAGACATTTTGGTTGCTTCTAACTTTTTGCTATTATGAATAAAGCTGCCTCGAAAAGTCCATGTGCAGGTTTTTGTGTGAACCTAAGTTTTTAGTTAGGTTGGTTGTTTTCTTTTGATTGAGTTTTAAGAATTATTTTTATATTTCTGATACAGCTCATTTATCACATATGCGTTTTGCAAATATTTTCTTCTAGTCTGTGGCTTGTCTTTTCATACTGTTTACTTTTTATTTAATGTTTTGTTTCCTCCATTTTCTCATATGTAAAAGAGGCATAGTTATAGAATCCCACAGGGTTATTTTGAGGTTCATATCAATGAAGATTCATGCTTTAAGCAAAAATCACTTTGTGTATTTTATATAGTGAGATATTTAATACAGTTTAGTTAGGTCTCTCTCTTTCTCTCTCTCTCAAAAATCAATTGATCAATAATAAAAAAGAATTAGATGAGAGAGCACCTGTGACAAGACCGAGCACCCAGTAGCCATGGTAGTGCACACCAGAGAGCAAAAACTAGGTCGGACCTCTGCTAAAGCCTCTTAGAATAAGATTACTTACTGAATTGGCCTGCTGGGTGAACTGCCTCTGTCACATTTAGGAAGTTAGAGATTCAAGAGGCTGTCGCTGGAACCATGAGTCAGAACCATGAGTCTGAATGGAGCCTGCCATTGCCACTGTCATCACTATCACTGTATATCTGTAATGGCCTGAGCATTGGGAAACTGAGCCCTATACTAGTGCTCCAACTCTTTATCAATGTCCATAGCCGCCCTGCATATTCACTTCACAGGCTTGCTTGTCAGAAAAAAAGATGCTGCAAGCCATTGGCATGTGCTCTCAATGGTATTTATTTATTTAATCCATCCTCACCTGAGGATTTTTTCCCCCCATTGATTTTTAGAGAGAGTGGAAGGAAGGGTAGGGGGAATAAGAGAGAAAAAGAAACATCAGTGTGAGAGAGACACATCAGTTGGTTGCCCTCCACATGTGCCCCAACCAGGGCCGGAGATCAAAACTGAAACCCAAGTACATGTCCTTGACCAGAAATCGAACCTGTGACCCTTTACTGCGTGGGCTGACACTGTACCACTGAGCCACACTGGCCAGGGCTCAATTTTACTTTTGCTTTCTAAATTTCAGGGGAGTGCTTCTAACTGGTGGGATCTAATTGGCAAATCTAATGTGCTTTGTTAGTTGAAAAGAAAATCTGGGAATGTAACTTTTTACTTTCCAGTTTTTGTAATGAAGTAAGGTACAATAGAAGAAAATGGGAAAAACTTCTGAGTACCATTATACCACTCCCAGCTCAAGAATTAGATGGCAGGCACTGGCTGGGTACCTCAGTTGGTTAGAGCATCACCCTATAGTGCAAGTTTGTGGGTTCAATATCTATTCAGGGCAAATATAAGAATCAACCAATGAATGCATAAATAATGGAATAAAAAATCGAGGTCTCTCTCAAAAATCAATCAATAAAAAGAAATAAAGAATTAGATGAGAGAGCACCCATGACAAGACACAGTACCCAGCAGCCATGGTAGTGCACACCAACAGCTAGGGCCAATGCAGTTGCTACCAACACTATGTGTGTGTCTGCAACCATCTCCCCACCACACAGGCACCTGCAGCTGGCCACCATGTCTGAGTGTGCGCATAACACCAACTTCCCTGTTTTGGCTGAATATTTTATTTTTATTTATTTTAATATCAATCTTTTCATTGAAATAAAAACTGCACGGGCTTTTTGAATTTGGAGACCGAGAAATAGACATTATTAGCTCCCTTCTGAAGCAGATTTTTTAAAAAAGTAGCATTTTATTCTAGCTGTCACAGAACAGGAGGCAATCATACTGGAAAGACAGAAAAGAAGGAAGGAAAGAATCACCGTACAAAATCCCATTTATGCCATAATGAAATTTGATTATCCTTGGTTACATTTGATGTAAGTAATAAAGTTATATTCTTTCAAAAATAGTAGATAGATTTGTAAACCTAGGGATACTGCAGTTCTGTCCAAGCATTGGAATAGAACTTTCAAAAGGGAAAATGTACTGAGTTTCTTCTTCAGAGCTTGCCTAGTGTTTCATTGAGCTTTGAAAGAGAGACAGTATTTTCATACTGTTTGCAACAAGAAGAGCTTTTTGAGGCATAAAAGGGAATAGAGTGTTTTTCCTTATATAGGGTGTCCCAAAATTCACTCCATACAATTTGAATGGAGTCATTCTGATTGGTCAATAAAGATGTTGATGGAGATGTAGCTGCACAGCTGTGATTGGATGGGGAAAGCCTCAGTCCTATTGATTGAAATGTAATCCCAGGAACTCCTGTATAAGGGCTGGCTTAGATGGCAGGAACACAGCTCTCAGTGCAGGGTTCTCCCTGAAGTTTGGTTTGTGTGAGAAGTCTCTGTTTAGAAATGGCTGCTAGGCTTTTTTAAATTTGAGCTTCTTGTTAGGTATCTTCTTTCTCAGGGTTCACAAGGTGTATCCCAGGAGCTTTGGATGCATGGAGGGAGGTTTTCTAGAGCAGGTAACTGGTTTCAGAGGACAAGAAGAGCTATCCAGTGGAACAATTGGGGAGTTGTGGGGGAGGGTAAAGAAAAGAGCAGATACTGCTAAGGGTGTATCAAGCCCCACTTCCTTTTCCTTCTGGGAACACTTCCTGCCTGGTTGCAATTACATGGGGCTATGTGATTGTGTTCTCACTAATGGACTGAGGACAGAAGCGATTGACACTATTTCCAGGCACATCCCATAAGAAGACCTCCTCTGTGATCTTCCATGCATTCTTCCCATTCTCTCTCTCTTATGTCTTTGGTGGGTTGGGTGTAGATGATCTCACTAAAAGTTCTGAGGTCTCAGATCAGAGGCTCTCAGCTTTAGCTACCAGGTGGTTCTATCATTAAGCCAATGTTGAGCTGGAGAGCATTTCTCAGAGGATTCATAGAGAATCAAGCCCTGTAGGAAAATGATCTAGTGACGATTTTCTCAATTCTTGCAAGAATGGTGCTTAGCTGGCATAATTATAGATTTGTGGAAGAAGGTTAATTCATCATATACAGTGGATGCCTAAGGGCATTAGGGCTTAAGTGGGACACCAGTTGCAAAGGGCCCTTCTAGAGGATATTGGAGCTACTGTATGAAAAGAATTGGGTTCCTGAATAACCGAATGGAGCAGAGAACTACTGCTGACCTGCATTGGGTTGTTATTTGAGAAATAAACCCTAATGTGTTAGTGACCAAAATGCTGGGGTTATTTGTTTTATCCATTAGCCTACTATCACTAATTCACATGGCATCTGTAAGTATATTGTGGTTATAGAAAGCAGAGGGAATTGAGGTGATTACATCATTTATTCCACTTGGAAGACTGATTGCATATTTATTTGCAGTTGGGTTGAGTTGAGGGAGATGAGGGCGTTTACTTTTATGTTGAGGCTGGACAGCTAAGCAGTTGGCCGTGTTACCAAGAGCCTTGTACGGCAGTTTCAGTTTTATCTTGAAAGTAATGGGATTTCATTTATCTGAGACTTCTCACTGGACAGTTTAACAATTTCCAAACTTTTGAATACTGCTTCTAAATAAATCTATAATCAAAATGAAATTAAGGCCCAAGCATGATTAGAAACCTAAAAAGGATGGCCACCTTGCAGTTTTTTCTATGTAACGAAAGCAGACTAAATGAAACCTGGAGAAGGTCTGTCTCGCTCATCTCACCAAACATCGGGTTATATTTGCCACTCATTTCCACTGACCTCCATCCCTGGAGATGTTCAAGAAGCCACTCTTTAAACTTACATGTTTTTAAATTTTCTTTTCTATGCTGCTGCACAGTTAATGCATCAGCTCACTGAACCAAGCAGCACAACCAAAGAATACAATTAGGAATTATAAGCCTAGGGCAACACAGCTACTCATGCTTCCTGTAGATACCTCAGTGCTAGAATCTGAAGTGGAATCCTGAGTAAGCACCATTCTCTGGATGTTCATTTAGTTAGGAATAGAGTGCAAAGACAGCAATCAGAAGGGACAGCTAACCTTCACCTTCACCTCAAAGTGCAATGGTACTTGAGTGGAACTTCATGTGCTTGATTTTGCTGGGTGTTTGTTTTTAGTGGTAGATTTACTTTTGATGTTTGAAAAGTGGGGTGACTATATAAGTCTACAGACATGCTCACAAACATGCAGTTTTTCGAGCTTATATTGTTCTCTTGGGTTGAAAGATGGGAAAGAAAATAAAAAGCACTTTTGGGAAATGTTACAGTGCTACTTTCTAGGAATCTTAAAGACTATAGAAGAAACCTGAGAAATTAGGGTCCAAGTTTTTCTGGGAGCTTGAGTCATATTTTCCAATTTAGTATGAAAAATCTGAATAGGGCAATCTGAATTTTAAGCATAGACTTGAACTTTACCAAAAAAAAAAAAAAAAAAAAAAAGGAAGCCAATTACAGCCCAGTTGGTGTGGCTCAGTGGTTGAGTGTTGACCTATGAACCACAAGGTCAAGGTTTGATTCTCCATTAGGGCACATGCCCCAGTTGCAGGTTGGATCCCCAGTAGGGGAAGTGCAGGAGGCAGCCAATTAATGAGTCTCTCTCATCAATTGATGTTTCTCTCTCTCTCTCTCCTTCTCCCTTCCTCTCTGAAGTCAATAAAAATATATTTTAAAAAAGAAGCCAATTACATTCAACACTGTCTAGTCCACAGTCAGTCATTTTGCTCATGGGGCCTGCTTTTTTTATAAAAGCTATTTTTTTCTTTCTTGCTGCACCTGGTCTCGTCATTGTTCCACTTCAGGAAGTCTTATCTGTGAAGAATCATAGATTGCACTAGACGTTCTTCCTCGGGATAGGATGGATGAAGAGAAGGCTCACCAACTGCCGCATTCATTGCACTGAGTTCCTGTTGCTCTTTCCAGGACCTGCCTGAAAAGGGATCTGTGTGCCCCGGAGAAGGCACCGAATAGCTCTGGGTCTCTGTTCTCATCTGTCTCTTGGCTCCAAGAAATGCTTATTAACTAATGAGGCACTATACTTGAGGTTCACCACCTATCTCTCCTAAACGGAAGTATGGGATTATTAATCCCCCAGTCATGCTAAAGTGATTAGTAATTAAAAAGGCAGTTTAAGATAGTGTCTAGGGACATTCTTCCATAAAAATATTGATTTTGCCTGTGGAATGGTCCCTACCACACAAGTAAAATTTTTCTCAGGGCTCTGTAGGAAAGCCAGAAATATTCAAAGATTAAATTTATCCCAACAGAAGCCCCTCTAAGGAAAAACATGCAAATAGTGAGGTGATTACAAGCATGAATTGAGGAGCCAAGCAGCCTGGATTCACAGCTCAGTCTGCTGCTTGGTAGTCATGTGAACGTGGGCAAGTCTTATAACCTTGCTGGGCCGAGTATGTATAAATTGTTATGTGTTGTTTAAAAAATAAATATAGTTTGTTGATCCTTGTGCTTATCCCACTTCTTCTCATAGGAATATGTTTGCTTTTTTTGTTTTGTTTTAACTTTAAATGGAACCTACATCCCCACCTACCTTTCAAGTCTTTAGTGAAATCAGTGGTTCTCAACCTTCCTAATGCTGCGACCCTTTAATACAGTTCCTCATGTTGTGGTGACCCCCAACCATAAAATTATTTTTGTTGCTACTTCATAACTGTAATTTTTCTGCTGTTATGAATTGTAATGTAAATATCTGATATGCAGGATGTATTTTCAGGGGTCGCGACTCACAGGTTGAGAACCGCTGGTAGATCCCGTGTTAAAAGGGATATAGGAATTTTCTTCATCTAATTTTACAGTCTCTCAGACTGTCTCCAATATGGGAAGTCCCAGAGAGGTTTCCTTAAGATTCCTGATGGGAAAAAAGAAATCTGTATCTCTGTCTATCTACAGAGATGTTGCATTTTTTAAACCAAATGCCATTTACTTAAGTTTGGAACCCATTCCTTGTTTTCTCATGGACTATTCTGGATATTTTTAAGCTAATCATGATAACCAGTTTTTCTAGGTTATTAACACCCTTTTACTTATTTGTTGCCTTCTTCACAATTTTCTATTTCCAGGTCTATTTATAAAATGTCTCATATGTAGATTAAAATGCCCCTTTGCATGTATTAAAAGGATGTATGTCACTCACTGTTCTCCGAAGGAAAATTTGCTCCTGATAATTTTTGTCTAATAATTTATAGTCTCTGGGTAGACAGTCCCAAAATATTTGACCAGCAGGGCTTGCAGAGGATCATATGGACTAGGAGTAGAGATGCAAGGATAGACCTGGGAGAGAAAAATGGAGAAAGCATTCATTCCTATATGGTTACAGTAACTTCTAGTTCTGCAAACATGTAAATGTTTAACAGCATATCCATGCCTTACAAGGCATATAGTTACTCTTCCCAGAGCAAATAAATCCCATTCCTTTTCCTGATTTACTCAATCTCCTTGCTTTCTGGTGGGTTGTAACTCATACCAAACAGATGAATGTCCGTCCAGTTTTTGTTGCTGCCATTCTCAACTTATGTTCAGTTTTCAGCAGCACCATGGTTTGGGAGGTATGGCGATCTTCTCTGCCTGAGACTTCTGTAAGTGAAATCACAATGTTGTGTGTGACAAGTTGCAAATCGGTTTCTATTTTGCTTGTTGGTTGCTTTTTCAAGGCATTTTTTCTTTATTGTATTATTGGCCTAAAAACGTGAGGTTTCAACCAGATGATTCTTTTCAGAAACACCCTTCGGTGTAACTTAAAAATGAATTCTTTAAAATTATAAAACTTTAAATCTTGATGAAACTATTATATATCTCTATCTCTATCTCTATCTCTATCTCTAGCTATATCTAATCTCTCTCTCTCTATATATAACAGTCAGACACATGGCTGGAGGAAGAATCCATAAAGTATGTTTTATTTTTCAACTCAAATGAGAAGGACTAAATTTTCAAGCATGAAATTGCCATCTGTGCTTCCCCTCCCCACCCCCAACATTTTAAATACTTTTTTAGTAGACCAGGTGAAAGCAGAAATTTGTTTGAGAAAGAATGATGCATGAATACATACAACAGAGTATATGTATTCATGAAGCTACCGGGGCAACAACTTGTCACTATAAAAATATGAATGAGATACTTTTTTTTTTTTCTAACCCTTTGCTCCTCTGGACTCTAGCTTTCCCTTTTCAGTTTTCTGGAACAATTTGTGCAGAATTGGTATTATTTCTTCCTTAAGTGTCTTGTACAATTAACCAGTTCAGGAGTTTTCTTTGTGGTAAGGTTTTTAACTAAAAATTCAATTTAATAGATAAAAGATTATTGAGATTGCTTACTTCTTAAGTGTACTTTGATCATTTGTATCTTTTAAGAAATCTATTATTTTCTTCCAAGTGGTCAAATTTATTGGCATAAAGTTATTCATAATATTTCATTTTAATTTTAATATCTGTGAAATATGTCTTCTCTCTCTCTCTCTCTCTCTCTCTCTCTCATCTCTCATCTCTCATCTCTCATCTCTCATCTCTCTCTCTTTTGGTTAAGCCTCACCCGAGGATATTTTTCCATTGATTTTTAGAGAGAGTGGAAGGGAGGGGGAGAGACACAGAGAGTGAAACATTTATGTGAGAGAGACACATTGGTTGGTTACCTCCCATACATGCCCCGGCCAGGGCTGGGGATTGAGCCTGCAACCGAGGTACATGCCCTTGACCAGAATCAAACCCTTGACCCTTCAGTTTGCTAGGCTGATGCTCTAACCACTAAGCAACCGGCTAGGGCTTCTTTTTCTAATATAGGCATTAGAAATATAAATTTCTCCATAAGTACTACTTTAGTGTTATCTCATAAATTTTGGCATGCCTTTTAAATTTCATTGAGTTCAAAATGTCCCTTTTGATTTCTTCTTTGATCCATGTGTACTTAGTTTTTATTTGAGATAATTTTTTCAGATATCTCTGTTATTAATTTCTGATTGAATAGTTTTTATTTAGAGAATGGGTTTTGTATGATCTGAGTGCTTTCACATTTATTGATACTTATTTTAAGGCCTAGAATATGGCCCATCTTGGTTAATAACCTCTGTGCACGTCAAAAGAATGTATATGTATTCAGCGGTTGTTGGATGGAGTGATTTAGACCAACTTGATTTTTAGTGTTGTTTAAATCTTCTGTATCCTTGCTGATTTCTAACTAATTGTTCTGCCATTTATTGAGAGAGGGTTGAAGTCCCTGACTATAATTGGGGGCTTGCCTATTTTTCCTTTTAGTTTTTTTTCTTCATTTATTTTTAACTTTGCCATTAGATCCAGATTGTTATGTCTTTTTGATGAACAGGCCCCTTAGTCATTATGAAAAGATCATCTTTATTGCCAGTAATTGTCTCTGCTATGAAACTTTCTTTGTCAGACATAGCCATTGTCATTTTTTAAAAATTAGCATTAATATGTATATCTTTTACATTCTTTTACTTTTACCTTTTTTGTGTATTCATATTTCAGGTGTTGTTTTTTTTTGTGGGTAGGTGTTGACTGCCTTTGTCTTTATATACAGGGGTGGTTTACAGTTGTTCTTATAGAAAATAATATAATAATAAATAATAATATAAGAATAAACTCTGTTATGTGTACTTACAACTGTAAACCTTTTCCCCACCCTGTATTTGAGAACCTGCTTTTTTGATGGGGTACTTGGACCATTTATATTTAATATTATTATTGATATGGTTACATTTAAGTTTATCAACTAGCTATTTATTTCATAATTGTCTCATCTGTTCATAATCACCCTTTTCCTATTTTCCTGTCATTTTGCTTTATTTGGATTTTTAAAAAATATATCATTTTATCCCCTTTGTTTAACTGTATTTTGCTATTTTAATGGTTGCTTTAGTGTTTATAATATATATCTTTAATATATTGCAGAGTACCTTCAACTTTCATTAGTTTAAGAACTTTTACATTCTATTTTGAAGCATTTAAATCACAAGAAAGCAAGCAATGTGTTTACTGATATAGCTATCATTTCTTATGTTCTTCATTCCTTTGTGTAGCTCATATTTCCACATATGCAGTGTCTTTTTTCCTTGCTGGTTTTGAGACGTTTTTATTATCCCTGGTTTAAAGTGTTTGATTATAATGTACCTTTGTATGGTTTTCTTCAGTTTCTTGTGTTTTGGGGTTCATTGAACTTCTTGAATTTGTGGATAATTTTAGGTCAGTATTTCATCAAAATTTTTTTGCCTTACTCTGTTTTGTCACTTCAGTGACTCCAGTTACATGCACATTAGGCTGCCTAATGTCTTTCAGTTCACCAATGTTCTTTTTCTTCTTTCCTTCTTCTGCCCTCCCCTTATCTCCTTCCTTCTTCCTTTTCTCTCTCCCTTCTTTTAACTCCTTTCCTCCCTCTCTCCTTCCCTCCCTTTTCTTTCCTTCCATCCTTCCTTGATGCTGTGACTCATTTTGGATAGTGTTCTTTGCTATGTCTGAGTTCACAGATCTTTTTGTCTGCAATGTCTAATTTGTTATTAATCCTAAACATTTTTGTTCTCACCTGTAGTTTTTATAAAAATATATTTTTATTGATTTTAGAGAGGAAGGGAGAGGGAGAGATAGAAACATCAGTGATGAGAGAGAATCATTGATCGGCTGCCTCCTGCATGCAGCCTAATGAGGATCGAGCCCACAACCCAGGCATGTGCCCTTGACCGGAATCAAACATGAGACCCTTCAGTCCGCAGGCCAACACTCTATCCACTGAGCCAAACCAGCTGGGGCTCACCTGTAGTTTTTATCTCTGAGAATTCAATGTTTTTCCATGTTCTACTTCACTTTTTGAATATAGGGAATATAATTATCATGACCATTTAAATGTTCTTCTCTACTAGTTACAACATCTGTGTCAGTTCTGGATCAATTTATTTTATTTTGTTTTATTGTTTAAAGTATTACAAATAGTAGTACATGTGTCTCCTTTTTTTCCCCATTGACCTTCCCCTAGCCTCCCCTACCCCCAGCACATGCCCTCATCACCTCCCATCCTAGTGTCTTGCGTCCATTGGTTATGTTTATATGCATGCATACAAGTCCTTCGGTTGATCTCTTACCTCACCCACCCCGCAACCCGCCCCAGCCTTCCCGCTGTAGTTTGACTGTTCGATGCTTCTCTGCCTATGTATTTTTGTTCATCAGTTTATAATGGTCTTTATTATCCATAAATGAGTGAGATCATGTGGTATTTTTCTTTCACTGCCTGGCTTATTTCACTTAGCATAATGCTCTCCAGGTCCATCATGCTGTTGCAAATGGTAAGAATTCCTTCTTTTTTATAGCAGCATAGTATTCCATTGCATATCAGATGTACCACTGTTTTTTAATCCACTCATCTGCTGATGGGCACTTAAGCTGTTTCCAAATCTTAGCTATTGTAAATTGTGCTGCTATGAACATAGGGGTGCATATATCCTTTCTGATTGGTGTTCCTGGTTTCTTGGGATATATTCCTAGAAGTGGGATTACTGGGTCAAATGGAAGTTCCATTTTTAGTTTTTTGAGGAAACTTCATACTGTTTTTCTTTTTTCTTTTTTTTTTTTTTATGGCAACACACAAAAAAATTTAATAACATTTAAAAATAATTATGGCATGCATTATATACTTAAAAATTTAAAGCCAAATTTAGAAGTTGTCATTGTGTCATCTATGAAGACTTTTTATTTTTTTTATTTTTTTTTATTTTTTTTATTTTTATATATATATATTTTTTAATTGCTTAAAGTATTACAAAGGGTATTACATATGTGTCCATTTTATCACCCCGCCCTAGACAGTCCCCTAGCCTCCCCTATCCCCCAGTGTCTTATGTCCATTGGTTATGCTTATATGCATGCATACAAGTCCTTTAGTTGATCTCTTACCCCCCTACCTCCTGCCCCCCAACCCTCCCCGGCCTTCCCGCTGCAGTTTGACAATCTGTTTGAGGCTGCTCTGCCTCTGTATCTATTATTGTTCAAAAGTTTATAATGGTCTCTATTATCCATGAATGAGTGAGATCATGTGGTATTTTTCCTTCATTGACTGGCTTATTTCACTTAGCATAATGCTCTCCAGTTCCATCCATGACGTTGCAAATGGTAAGAGTTCCTTCCTTTTTACAGCAGCATAGTATTCCATCGTGTAGATGTACCACAGTTTTCTAATCCATTCATCTACTGATGGGCACTTAGGCTGAGGAAACTTCATACTGTTTTTCACAGTGCCTGCACCACTCTGCATTCCAACAATCAATGAATGAGGGTTCCTTTTTCTCCGCATCCTCTCCAGCACTTGTCATTTGTTGATTTGTTGATGATAGCCAGTCTGACAGGTGTGAAGTGTTACCTCATTGTTGTTTTGATTTGCATCTCTTGGATGATTAGTGACTTTGAGCATGTTTTCCTGTGTCTCTTGGCTTTCTGAATGTCCTCTTTCGAAAAGTGTCTATTTAGGCCCTTTGCCCATTTTTCATTGGATTGTTTACCTTCTTTTTGTTAAGTTGTATGAGTTCACTGTAAATTTTGGAGATCAAACCCTTATCAGAGATAACATTGGCAAATATCTTCTCCCATGCAGTGGGCTTTCTTGTTGTTTTGTTGATGGCTTCTTTTGCTGTGCAGAATGGATCAATTTTGACTGATTTATTTTTCTTCTCATTATGAGTCTTATTTTCCTGCTTCTGTCTAATTGTCTTTGATTGCTTGACAGATAGTAAAATTTACCTTGTTTATAATTGGATATTTTTATATTCCTATAAATACTCTGGAGCTTTTTTGGGGGCGGGGGTGCAGCTAACTTACTTGAAAATATATTGTTCTTTCAGGTCTTGCTTTAAATATTTAGAGGGTAGGAGTGGAGTAGTGCTCACTCAAGGGTTAATTATTCTCTGCTGTTGAGGCAAGACACTACTGTGTACTCTACCTAATGCCCTTTGAATGTTGAGATTTGCTGGGAACTACACCTGAGTCTGGGTATGTCTTGGGCAATGTTGCTTCTTATTATTTTCTGTGGTTATTTCCCTGTAGTTTCCTCAGATGCATGTACTTATCAGTACTCAGCTGAATACTGAAGGGGTTTTTATGTAGATATCCATGGTTCTCTCTGTGTGTAGCCCTCTCCTCTTTAGGACTCTGTTCTATGAATTCTAGCTGCCTTGGTCTCCTAGATCTCAGCTTTGGGTTAAACTCCCTGCACTGGAGCTGGGAAACTCCCTCATGCAGTAAGCTGTGGAGTTTGTAGGCCTCACTGTGTTTCCTCCTTTGCAGGGATCACTGTTCATCATTGCTTGATGCCCAGTGTTTTGAAACCCTTGCTTTATACATGTTGAAAACCTTATTTGATCTATTTTGATCGTTTCAGGCAGGAGAGTGAATCTTTTATCTCCATAGAGGCTGTAAATGGAAGTCTAGGCGTACTTGTTTTGCAATCCTGGTTTAGTCATTTAGATATGTTTCTTAAGCTCTTTGAACTTAAAAAAAAATCAGCACAGTTAGGAAAATAGAGCTCTTTTAATAGAAATGAATGAGATAACATTTAAGTTGTGCCCAGCATGGTGTTGGGCACATAGTGTATTTGAATATATAGCTCTTTCTTCTTCCTTCTCACTCCCCTTTGCTCTTGATAGTTTAATAAATATTTATTGAATTGTATTAAAAATAACAGCTGTGACTCCACATTCAATTCATGCTGTTCTTAAATATGAGAATTAGAGGATGACCACATTGCTGAAAACTGCTCAAGTATCTTCCTTTTTTTTTTTCTTTATAAAGTATTAAGGGGTAAATAAATCATCTGGATCTATTGATAAGATTCATCTAATTTTTTTGGGAAATTGTTACATCTTACTCTGCTAATGTGAAGAGGAGAGAAACACAAACGGGGCTCATTGAACAGTGGGGTTTTTGATCTCTAACCTCTGCCTTCCTAGTCTCCTGTGCTAAATGGCAGTTTGCAAGAGTTTTGGTATTATTTAATTACACATGGCTTGAATAAAATGTAGCAGAATCACAATTACCCAGAAATCTCAGGTTCTATTAATCTATAAGCTCTCACTTTATTCACACACTACATTTATCTTTGAGGAGAGACATGTAGAAAAAATGATAGTATTTTAACACATTACTTGCCTCTACCATATGGTGCTGGCTCTAAACACATATATTTATTTAATTTCTAAATGTTACAACATTTCATGAATTCTTTACTTAGCTATGTGGCACAGGGAAACTAGGACATATGGCTAAAATTTGAGTTTTAGCCATAGACTAATGAAATTGTTCCGAGGTGGTTGTAACAGCCATTGTATTTTTTTTCTGAGCAGAATGAATAGTCAATTTTAGAAAGAATAATTGAATTCGTTATCTTCACTTCCTCCAATTCACCCTGCATAACTTTATCTAATTAATCTTCCGTAATCATTGCTTTCATATTGTTATTCCCCTTCTCAAAAAACACTTAGGAGATCTGAGTTCTTATTGGCTTACAAGGGAGCTCTTTGCCTTTCTTTTAAGTCTGTGCACATTTAGGCCTCATTTTTTCATGTAAAACCTGCTTTCTCCTACCCTTGTGTGAAGCCTCCAAATAGGTCAGAACATCCTTAGTTCCTCTAATCTGCCCCACTCCTTCCTTTCTTGGTGTCGTCTCATATGTTTGTTTTCTACCCCACCCCACCAATTTATTTCTCCCCTTTTTTTTCTCAGCTAGATCACCTTTACCTCCTACATTTAACCTTCCATGAATCCCACCCTCACTGATACTCATTTTCTCGATTCATTGAAGAATGTG
The DNA here is from genome assembly GCF_964212035.1 of Myotis nattereri. NCBI lineage: Eukaryota > Metazoa > Chordata > Mammalia > Chiroptera > Vespertilionidae > Myotis > Myotis nattereri. Next base: position 21,710,521 of record NC_138081.1, read on the forward strand.
TAACTTGTTGATCGCCTGGTTCTCTGACACAGCAACTTGTTCATTAAGTTAATTCCCAAATGTGAATCAACATTGAAACAGTCATACAGTTTTAAAATGTATTTTTATTGTTCAAAGTATTACATATGTCCCCCTTCCTCCCCTCCCCCCTTAGACTCCCTCTATCCTGCCCTTGCCCCTAGGCCTACCTACTATTATGTGTCCGTGGGCTAATCATTTGAACTCAGCCTAAAGTTAGGTCTGTGCACAGAAATTGAAGTGGGAGGTAATCGTGCAGGTAAACAAGACAAAAACCCACCTTTTTCTTTAATAATCTCACTTTCTTTTATATGTAGATTATTTACCTGTCTGCAAGGATTCCTATTTTACTGTATCAGTGTAGTGCTGCATCTGAAACCACTTGACTAGAACCAATCATTTGGGTTTTTACATCAAGTCAGGAAAATATGTAGAGACTTTGGCTGGGAGAGCCATAGTCAATTCTTTCAGCCTCCTGACTGAACTTGATTCATTTTTACCCAACAGTCCACAGTTTTCAATCAACTTCTGGTCTGTGTTGACTCTGCCTAGTCATTTCCATGATTAATTGCTTTGTATGAAATATATGCATATGAATAAAAGCATACCATATCCATATCTCAATATATAAAAGCTTAAGCAATTGTTACAACTGAATGACCAGAACGACTGGTCGACCAGTCGCTATGACACGCACAGACCACCAGGAGGCAGACACTCAATGCAGGAGCTGCCCGCTGGTGGTCAGTGTGCTCACACAGGGGGAGCACCACTCATCCAGAAGCTGGGCTCATGGCTGGTGAGCACAGCTGCCGCGGTGTCAGGAGTCTCTCCCAATGCTGTGGCAGTGCTACTGAGCGGTAGCAGCAGGCGCAGCGGGCCGGGATGAGCGCAGTGACGTGGCACCCAGCTTCCTCCCTGGCTGCCTGGCACTTGGCGCATTGCTACATCCCCTGAGGGGTCTCAGATTGCAAGAGGGTGCAGGCCAGACTGAGGGACCCCTCCACCCCCATGCATGAATCCATGCACCAGGCCTCTAGTTAAAGTAATAAGTGAACTTGAAACTGTTAAGGGTCCACTTGAATCTCCAAGAAGATTGTCTGCATAATTACACAGTTGTCTTACTGTCTGGGATGGAACAAAGTAAGCAGTTCCCATTTCCACCGCCCCCCCCCCCCAAAAAAAAGAAATCCTTGCAGTCAGGCCATTCCACATTCCAGATCAAAAAATCCCCCAAATCTCTATTACAGTAAGTATAGTATATTATATCAAGACTAGAGGCCCGGTGCACAAAAATTTGTGCACTTGGGGGGGTCCCTCAGCCCGGCCTCTGCCCTCTCACAGTCTGGGACCCCTCAGGGGATGTCCACCTGCTGGCTTAGGCCCGCTCCCCGGGGGATTGGGCCTAAGCTGGCAGTCAGACATCCCTCTGGCAGCCCAGGAGCCCTTGGAGGATGTCCACTTGCCAGGGGAGACCAGGCCTAAGCTGCAGTCAGACATCCTTAGCGCTGCTGAGGAGGTGGGAGAGGCTCCCGCCATCACTGCTGTGCTGGCAGCTGGCAGCCTGGCTTGTGGCTGAGCAGAGCTCCCCCTGTGGGAGCACACTGACCACCAGGGGGCAGCTCCTGCATTGAGCGTCTACTCCCTGGTGGTCAGTGTATGTCATAGTGACCAGTCATTCCCAGTAGTTCTGCTGTTAGGGTCAATTTGCATGTTATATTGTTATATGCCTTTTTATTATACACCTGGTGCATGGGTGGGGCTGGCTGGTTTGCCCTGAAGGGTGTCCTGGATCAGGGTGGGTGTCCCTGCTGGAGTGCCTGGCCAGCCTGGGTGAGGGGCTGAGGGTCGTTTTCAGGTTGGCCACACCCCCTTCAGGGAGGGGGGTCTTGCTGGGGTGTCTGGCCAGCCTGGGTGAGTGGCTGATAGCTGTTTTCAGGCTAGTCAAGCCCCCCAGCAGGGACCCTTACCCCTTGAGGGTGTGGCCAGCCTGGGTGAGGGGATGATGGCTGTTTGCAGGCTGGCCACAGTCCCTTCAGGGTGGGGGTCCCCCCTGGGGTGCCTGGCCAGCCTGGGTGAGGGCTGATGGCTGTTTGCAGGCTGGCCAAGACCCCCAGCTTTAACCCTCACCCCATGAGGGTGTGGCCAGCCTGGGTGAGGGGCTGATGGCCGTTTGCAGGCTGGCCACAGCCCCTTTAGGGTGGGGGTCCCCGCTGGGGTGCCTGGCCAGCCTGGGTGAGGGGATGATGGCTGTTTGCAGGCTGGCCATGGCCCCCAGCCACCAAAGCTTCCAGTGGAGGCTGGCTGGAAGCAGGTATCTGGGATTTATTTATCTTTTATAATTGAAACTTTATTGCCTTGAGTGGAGGCCACAGCCGGCCAGGGCAGGCGGGAAGCTTGGCTTCCTCCATCGCCGGGGCAACCAAGCCTCCTCCTTGCTCCAGCCCCGTGGCTGCCAGCCACCATCTTGGTTGGGTTAATTTGCATATAGTTGCTCTGATGGGCTGGTGGGCGTGGCTTGGGGTGTAGCAAAGTTACAGTCAATTTGCATGTTTCTCTTTTATTAGATTAGATAGTGATTTATGATGCAAAGCACCGCATAAAAGGTAGAAGATTATTACCCTTTCACTTGGTTTAGAGCAACTAAGTGGATGCTGGTGAGCTTAGGTTTATATGACCAAAGCTAGGACTTATTGAAGTGATAATCAATGGTATGAATCCCAGTTTATGGAGATTGATACACACATATATGGGTGAGAAGTTCTATTTAATTCATGGATTGCTATCTTTTTCTCCCACAGATAGAGGAGAAATAAAGTTCTTGAATTGAGGGGAAAACAAAGGCCCACATTTAGCCAATCAAAGGACTGTGACTAGGAACAGAGTTGATTTGATCTAATGGTGTGGAGAGGCAGCCTAATTCTTGTCTTGAGTCTTCACCTGAATTTATTGTAAAAGCTACATCATGGTTTATTACTTTACAAAAAAGTTATTTTATAAAGTGGTTTATGGCCTTTTTTCTAGGAAAATATAAAAAAGAGGATCCTTTATTTATTTACTAGAGGCCCAGTGCATGAATTCGTGCATGGGTGGATTCCCGCGGCCTGGCTGGCGATCAGGTCTGATTGGGGGGCGGGGGGGCAGCTGGCTGGGGGCAAGGACTGCAGGAGGTTGGTTGGCTGGGGAGGGATTGAGGGAGGTTGGCTGGCTGGTTGCAGGGCGGAGGGGGGGGACTATAGGAGATTGGCCGGCCATGGGAGGTTGGCTGTGGGAGCGCACTGACCACCAGGGGGCTGCTCCTGCATTGAGTGTCTGCCTCCCTGGTGGTCAGTGCATGTCATAGCAACCAGTCTACAGGTCATTCAGTTGCTTAGGCTTTTATATATATAGATTTTAGAATAATTAGTTAGCTGTCATGTTTAATATTAGCATTATCATTGAGAACTATTACTTTCTAGTTTTCGTTCAGTTTTCATCGCTAGAAGTAAAGATAGAATGGTGTTCACCCCTGATGGAAATGAGAAACTGTGATGGTTAATGTGTTTAGCACAGTAACTATTCTTTATATGATGATCTAGTTGAATTCACTAGAATAGACACATCTGACTGTACCTGTGTCTACACAATGGCAGCATACACACCGTTTGCTAAAAGGAACTACAATAGCACATCTCACCTGAGTTTGAGTTTTCTTATAAACCATAAAATATATTATTAAGGGAAGAAACTAGTTGATTTTTATGAAATTCACCTGATCAATTGGATCTGGGTTCAGAGGATGCAGATGTGCCCTTGGGTAACAACACACTTGTCTTCTCTCTCTCTCTTATAGTTGAATTTTCCTGTTTATCTTAGTTGGGAAAAGATTGCTACCATAATATGAAGCATCATTAGTAAATCTAAATGATGCCCAATTAGGAAGGAGCCATGAAAGGTAAAGGAGAATACTGATAAGAGAAAATCATCAAGTTTGGCAGGCAGTAGAGGAAGAGACCATAATCAGTGCATTGGGTCTATTTAATCATAATCACAAATGGTAATTGACTTGGATTTGGCCTACTAAGTACTTGGCATGGATCTGGAAAACATAATACAGAACAACGACTGTTAAGTTGCTTCAAGTGCCTTAGACTACAGATCATATTTCTTCCGTGACAAACTACATAAAAATCTGATGTCTTTTCTCTCAGTTTACCTGGACACACATATGGATAGTCATAATATCCATTTGTGATATTGTCTGTGCCATCTACACAGGTTGAGGAGGTGATGTGTAGTGGTGTTGTGACTGATGCTGACTTCACACCATCACTAGATTAAAATTGATCAATGGAGACTAATGTGCCTTGATAGCCAAAGTACCTGAAAGAAGATAGGGAATACAGAGCATCCATGGCAGATTGAACAGCAAATGAACATGTCCTGATTCCAGGAGTGAGCCTAGAGATGGAGAGTATAGCAAGGCATGGCATGTACAAAGGGAGAGACTAGTAGGAGGTGAGGTCTGAGGAGTAATGTGGGAAGGATATAGGTCAGAGAGGTTGGATTATTGTTTTGTGGATGTGGTTGATGGAGTTGAGTATATTAACTTCGTTGGAATAATGTGGCAATTTTTTGTGAATGATTGGCTACCCAGGGACATTAAACAATAAATATCTAAAATTATCCCACATACCAATATTTCTATACAAGGCTATGCTGACATGTTTAGAAGGGCACAAATAAAAAGTGGATAATAAGTCCCCTTGGGGGAAGAATGAAGCCAAGGGAGGCAGTACTCTTCATCATGATGGTTTAGTACTGTGGTCGGCAAACTGCGGCTCACGAGCCACATGCGGCTCTTTGGCCCCTTGAGTGTGGCTCTTCCTAAGCCTTAGGAGTACCCTAATTAAGTTAATAACAATGTACATACCTATATAGTTTAAGTTTAAAAAATCTGGCTCTCTGAAGAAATTTCAATCGTTGTATTGTTGATATTTGGCTCTGTTGATTAATGAGTTTGCCGACCACTGGTAGTAGATAGTGTTTTACCTTGTCTTCACACGACTGTTACTGGTACTTGCACAGAACAGCTGCTTGTGAATTTGCTAGTATAAAAATGATCAAGAAGGCTTTGCTTTTAAATTGTTTTCTTTTTGCATTTTGAGACATCTAATATTATATTTTCAGCTGAAGAAATGAATAGGCCATACAATTTTGAAGCAATAGATAGGCCATATAATTTTGGGTGATAATCTCAAAATAAATTGAGAACAGTTTTGGAGCAAGGGATTATATTTTTGGTGATAACAATATATAGATAGCTAGATGGCTAGATGGATGGATGGGTGGGTAGATAGATAGATGATGGATGGATGTATGGATGGGTAGGTAGGTGGATAAGAAGGAAGAAAGAAAGAAAGAAAGAAAGAAAGAAAGAAAGAAAGAAAGAAAGAAAGAAAGAAAGGGAGAGAGAGGAAGGAAAGAAGGGAAGAAAGAAAGAAAGAAAGGAAGGAAGGAAGGAAGGAAGGAAGGAAGTAAGGAAGGAAGGAAGGAAGGAAGAAAAAAAAAGAAAGAAAGAGAGAGAGAGAGAGAGAGAAAGAAAGAAAGAAAGAAAGAAAGAAAGAAAGAAAGAAAGAAGAGGTAGATGAGTCCTGCTTGCTTTATGTCAATCTAAATGTCATCACAATGCCTGGATGTTTTAATTGACTCACCAAAATCTTGTTCTTGGACAGCATTACATTCAGCGAACAGGTAGCCTTTTGACATTCCTAAAGTAACCAAGAGACTGCTCTCTGCCTGCATTTCTCATTCCCCAAAGTGAATTTTCTCTCCTGTGTTCCCATTATTACCTTGATATGATTCATGGTAGTCTCTTAGATTGCTTCAAGGGATGTGGATAATTTAATGGCTCTTCTTTTTAAAACTTCTTTTCTACTTCAGCATTGTGTGTGTGTGTGTGTGTGTGTGTGTGTGTGTGTGTGTGTGTGTGTGTGTGTTTAAACTGGGATTACTGTCTATGGAGTCCATAGAGGGGCTTCAATTGTTCTCTTTACCCCTTGATACTGTATGCATGTACTTATGGGTATGTTTACATGTATATTATTTTCTGAGGAGAGAATTCTAACTCTCATCAGATTCTCAAAGGGACCTGTGATCTGAAAAATGTTGATATCACTTGTTTAATAGAAAACATTCTACTGGGTGTTAGGTGGCAATAAGATACAACATGAGGTTTCCATATAGGGAAAGACATGATTGGGCATTGAGTGTGTTCAGATCAGTTAACAGGCTTGAGACTTTCTATACCAACCACATCACAAGGGAAATAATCCAAATAGGGAGCATGTCAAAGAAAAAAGAAGATGAGGTTTCCAGGGACTGATAAAGTTATTTATAGACCCAATCTTGGGCAAAGATGGATGGAAGGAGGCAGATTTGAGCTGCCCATTGTCATTTAGTGCTCTACCAATGTGGAAGTATGTGCTGTTTTGGAGGTCATTGTGTAAGTGTTCAAACATTCCCTTTAGGAGCCCAACCTTGACGGGGTCACAGAAACAGCACATGAAGGAAGCAGGGCAGCAGTGGTTTCTGTTGGGGAGCGTTATAGGGCAGGAGCAGCTTCGTTAGAAGGAAAAGAGGCTCCTTCATGTCAGAAACTTATGTTTATTTTTAGTTTCATGTGCCATTTTGGTGAGTTCTGGTGGACATCAGAAAGAAATGTGGGCCCTGACCGGTTTGGCTCAGTGGATAGAGCGTCGGCCTGCGGACTGAAGGGTCCCAGGTTCGATTCTGGTCAAGGGCATGTACCTTGGCTGCGGGCATATCCCCAGTAGGGGGTGTGCAGGAGGCAGCTGATCGAAGTTTCTCTCTCATCGATGTTTCTAACTCTTTATCCCTCTCCCTTCCTCTCTGTAAAAATTCAATAAAAAATATTTAAGAAAAAAAGAAAGAAATGTGGTTATGGAGAGTTAGAAAGAAGTCTGAGACTACCATTGTCAGAATCTCCAGTACAAGAGAAGAAAATGTCACTGATGGCAGACCAAGAGAAAATGGGAATTTCACTGCCACCTTTAGTTGAGAGGCTTAGAAACTAGGAGGGGGCTTGGACTGGACGTGTTGTAGAATGCTGATGAATATGGATTCCCTTAGTAGGTTAGAGGAATTATGGCAATGTACAGCACATGTTATACAAAAGCTGCCCAGATGTAGGTGCTATGGGAAGAAAACAATAATAGCTGGTCTAAACTATAAGCTATAATGAAAATATAATATGACCAGTTTGCAAAGATTATGTCAAAGCAGTAGTAAGGGTGGTAAGCAATGGTGACAAAGAAATAATTTACTTTCATAAAAACTCATTGGGGTGATATAAATGCTGAAGACTATAGATTCTTAAAGGATCAAATAATAACTGAAAGGAAAAAGAAGCTAAGAATAAAAGAAAGACATATAGAGAAAAGTTTAGTTAAATGTTTTTAATTCAATTTAACAAATATTTTATAGGCACCAAGGTGGATGTAAGGATGAATATACTCCGTGTCTTCAAAGAGCTTCCCTATAGTTACCTGGTTAAGAACTAAGATTGCAGTAGGATAGGTTACACTATGCTGTATAGGAACAGCATGTACAGAGCACCTTGCTTGGGGCTACAGATGCAGAGATGCATCCTTATCTTAAGGAGCTTACTTATACCAGTGAGGGAAGTGAAGATATGCATACAACTAACCTTCACATAGCAAAGACTATAGTAACTGCCACTAGAGATAATGGTATCTGTGTTCAAAGAAGGTGGGCTCCTATCTGACCAAGGGAAATAAGAAAAGGCTTCAGAGAGAAGGTGGCATTTATAGTGGGCTCTGAAGGATGTATAGAAGTTTATTGGGCTACTAGATAGGTTCAAAAGAAAAAGATGCATAAATGTTATAGGAACTATTGTGGTTTGGTTAGAAAATATTTGGATACATGAATAAGCTTTGAATTAAAAATAATCAGTGGCATCTTCTTCTGTGGTCTTTTACAGAAAACTATGTTTAGTTACCCTTTTTGAGGCATAGAAAAGACTGAGATAATCCTTGGATGTCTTCTGACTATAATCTAGTGATTCTCTTAAGCCTGTACCCAAGAAAAGTATACACCATTTATTTAAAATAAAACATATAACCATACCTAAAAGGACTTGAAAAAGTCGTATAAATGCCTCTGTCCATGCTAATAATAATTATAACCACATTTTACTAATTTTTCCAAGAACCTTATGATTTGTAGATTATAATTCTTACTTTTCAGGTAAAGAATTGCTCAGAGAAGTTGAGCCATTTTCCCAATTTCACACAGCTATTAGGTGGCAGAACTCGGACTCCAAATCCTATTCTACTAACTCCAAAGATTTTCTTAACCACTACTCAGTACCATCTTATTACCTTTGTACAGGAAACATAGAGTAGAATCAAAGTGGTTGTATCAGAGTTCCTATTTGCCAACAACAAAATCCACTCTAGCTAATGGAAGTAGAGGATTAATTTGTTAAAGGCCATAGGCCAGCTCACTGAATCTCAGGAGGGCCAGTAAGTCCATCTTGAAGACTATGGATAATCTTGAAGATTATCCATTCCCACCACTGCACTGACTTAGTAGAGACGCCACCACTGTCGCCTTTGCACAGGGCTTTGCACGGGTGCTGCTGACAGTGGTATGGGGTGTCATACCTGTGACCAGAGCCACTGCTGCTCCTCAATGCTGGATTTCTCCAAGATTCTCTTGGTAGAATAAATTCCACATGGAATCTCCTTCCTCATTTCACCTTCTTGAAGTTGTGTGTGGGTGTGTCTAATTGGCAGATTTCAAGTCATATGTTATAACAAATTACTAAGTAATCCAGGAAACAAATGTCTAGCTTCCAACTTGTGGGGAGGAGAGACTCATAAATTAAGAAATTCCCCTTATAATAGGAAATATTTTCAAAATATTCTAGAGAACTAGAAATCAGTTTCCACTGAAGGTTTATTTTGTATAAGATTCTAGCATTTATCTAAATGGTCTTGATCTGTCTGGGGTTTCCATCAGCTCCTTACTTCCTTGTATTCAGAAGGTGACCTTACCAGCATCTCAATTCTAACACCATGCCAGCAATGACCCAGGCAGTAAAAAATATATCACCAAATTAATTTAGTGGAAACACTAAAACATTCATGGTCTTAAAATTTTAACAGAAGCCTGCGTTTTCTCCATTAAAAAAATTAATCGGGTAGGATGTCTTTAATCAAAAGACAAGTCAACTGGGTCATACAAAAGACCAAATAATGGCATTGTAACTTTACAAATTCTCTGACTTTTGACTGCTTTTTATAAGCCTGAAAAAAATATCAAAAGCAGTAAAAACTTATATTATTTCTGTCAGTAGTCCTTTTCATAAAATGTAGTGAAAACAATCTCTTTAAGAAGGAAGCAACATACTGAGCAGCAAGCCTCAGTCACAGGAAGTTCATTTTTTCTTTGGCTTACAGCCCAATGCCATCAGAACTAATTAAAAACAGAGCCACGCTGGTATGGGGTTCAGTGTTTGGATTTTACAATAACAGAGTCGCAAAGCAGGGGGATGTCTAATGAGAATAGTTTCTGAGTTTGTTTTGTAGCATTGGGCAACTATGTCAATTACTGGAACTGCAGCTCAGGGCCAGCACCCATGCTGGGATGTGAGAGAGTCTGATTGCCGTACAGATTGAGCTTCCACTTTGATACATGTGATAGGCATGTCACTTGTATACTGGTGCCACTCCTTGGCTGCAGACTGTATCAGAGGAGGCTGATGCCACCTTGCTCCTCTTGTTTGAGGCCAGGTCAAATGTTACCAGGCCCAGATTTCATCTGCATCATTAGCTATGCTCCATTTGTTTTAAAAAATGAAGCATGTTTTCTGGTTGAGAAATTATTGGAAATGAAAGCTCTGACTTAGCACAGCCATATGTATGAGCTGCTGGAGAATTAAGTGTGATGGGAGAGGAGGCAGAGAAAGATACACATACCACAGTGAAGAGAGAAAGAAGAACAAATATCCCCCTTGCTTTACTTTATGAATACTAGTAATAAGAGCAGGATTCTTTTTGTTTCTTTTCATTTTTTCTTCTTTTTCTTAAAGAATACCCCCTGCAAAAGAACCTTTATTTGTGTATTTGGTGATCATGGTGCATGGTCTTCTGATCATTTACGAAACTGACTTGCAAGAAAGAGGTAGAGTAATTGAAGAAGCTGGTAGTTTTAGATAAGGATTCATCACTAGAGTACTTGCAACTCTGTGCATAGTCTCCTCAGATTTACAAGTTAATCGTGTGCAAGTGATTTTTTTCTCCTCTATACAAAACATGATTGAAGAACATTCCAGTACCAAATGTAAATACCACTGAATATATTAAAATATATATTCAGAGCTCACCAAATTTAGGATCCACTTTTTTTGGGGGGTTTAATACATTTAATGACAGTTGTGTTTATTTGTATTGTTTCATTTATATTCCTGTTTTATGTTTTTGGAATATATGCAGAGAAAACATAGTTCCAGTAGATGAATTCAAATAAATATGGAGATTTATTAATGAACTTACGTGATCAAGCAATTGGTCATCTCAATTATTAATAGCTCATGCATCATATACCCAGTTATAGATGATCTTCCTTTATGCTTTTAAAGTTGAGAGCAGACAAGTATATGACAGATGAATATGAATGGGGGCAAGATTCCCAGAAGGTTGACATAAAAATTTCTAGTCCAGCAATGTTTATATAAATTAATCTGTAACATTTAATGATCTATATATTATGTCTTTGTTTTACTTTATTTTTATTGTTGACACTATTACAGATGTCCTCATTTTCCTTTCCTTTGCCCACCTGTACCCAGTCGCTGCCACCGCCCCTTCTCTCTGGCCATCATCACACTTTTGTCTGTGTCTGTGGGTTATGCATACATGTTCTTTGGCTCATCCCTTCACCTTCTTTCATCCACTCCCCATTCCCATCTCCTTTCTGACAGCTGTCAGTCTGTTCCATGTATCTATGCCTCTGTTTCTGTTTTGTCTATCAATTTATTTTGTTCATTAGATTCTACATATAAGAAAGATATAGTATTTATCTTTCTCTGACTGGCTTATTTCACTTAGCATAATAATCTCCAGGTTCATCCATGTTGTCAAAAAGGTAAGATTTTGTTTTTGTTTGTTTGTTTGTTTTATAGCTCAGCAGTATTCCATTGTGTATAAATGTACCACAGCTCTTTTTATTTTTTATCCACTCATCTCCTGATGGGCTCTTGGGCTATTTCCAGATCTTGGCTATTATAAATAACTCTGCTATGAACATAGGGGTACATATATTATTTTAAATTGGTGTTTTAGGAGTCTTAGGATATTCCCAGAAGTGGTATCACTGGGTCAAATGGTAGTTCCATTTTTAATTTTTTAAGGAAACTCCATATTGTTTTCCACATTGGCATTCCTACCAACAATGCACTAGGGTTCCATTCTCTTCACATCCTCGCCAGCACTTGCTATTTGTTTGTTTATTGATGGTAGCTGTTCTGGCAGGTGTGGGGATATCTCATTGTGGTTTTAATTTTCATCTCTCTGATGATTAGTAATTTTGCACATTTCTTCATATGTCTATTGGCCATCTGTATGTCCTCTTTGGAGAAGTGTCTATTCAGGTTCTTTGCCTATTTTTAATTGGATTATTTGTCTTTCTGGTATTGAGTTGTATAAGTTCTTTATGTATTTTGAAATTAACCCTTTATCAGATGAATCATTGGTGAATATATTCTCCCATACAGTGGGTTCCCTTTTCATTTTGTTGATGGTTTCTTCTGCGGTGCAGAAGCTTTTTAGTTTGATGTAGTTCCTATTGTTTATTTTTTCATTTTTTTCCCCTTTCCCTAGGAGACATAAATATTTCTAATAGAGATGTCTGAGATTTTACTGTGTTTTCTTCCTGGATTTGTATGGTTTCGTGGCTTACATTTAACTCTTTTATCCATTTTGAATTTATTATTGTATAAGATATAAGTTGGTGCTCTAGTTTCACTATTTTGCGAGTACCTGTCCAATTCTACCAACACCATCTGTTGAAGAGACTGCCTTTACTCTATTGTATGCTCTTATCTCCTTTGTCAAATAGTAATTGACCATAAAGGCATGAGTTGATTTCTGGGCTCTCTGTTCTGTTCCATTGATCTATATGCCTGTTCTTATGCTGGTACTAGGCTGTTTAGATTACAATGGCCATGTTAAATAGTTTGATATCAGGTACCGTGTTTCTTCCAACTTTCTGTTTCTTTCTCAAGATTTCTGTTGCTATTCGGGGTCTTTTGTGGTTCTATAATAATTTTTAGAATATTTGTTCTATTTCTGTGAAATATGCCATTGGTATCTTGTTAGGAATTGTGTTGAATCTATAGATTGCTTTGGATAGTATGGGCATTTTAATGATGTTAATTCTTCCAATCCATGAACATGGTATATGCACTCCATGGTATATGCAGTTTCTTTCCTTACTGTCTTACAATTTTCTGAGTATAGGTCAGTGATGGCGAACCTATGCCACGCGTGTCACCTCTTTTTTTTTGGTTGATTTTTCTTTGTTAAATGGCATTTAAATATATAAAATAAATATCAAAAATATAAATCTTTGTTTTACTATGGTTGCAAATTTCAAAAAATTTCTATATGTGACACAGCACCAGAGTTAAGTTAGGGTTTTTCAAAATGCTGACACACCGAGCTCAAAAGGTTCGCCATCACTGGTATAGGTCTTTACCTCCTTGGTTAAATTTATTCCTAGGTACCTTATTTTTGTTGTTGTTGCAGTGGTAAATGGGATTGTTTCCTTAGTTTCTCTTTCTGATGGCTCATTATTGGTATATATAAATGCCAGTGATTTCTGAATATTATGTCCTGCTACTTGACTGAATTCAGTTATAGTTCTAGTAGTTTTTGTGTGTGGATTATTTAGAGTTCTCTATAGACAGTATCATCTCATTTTCACATATGCTTGTTTGCCTGTTGAAATCATATGTATGTGGTCTAACAGTTGGGATCCTGAAGGCAGATGGTTGGTCCACGTGTATCATGTGGAAGGAGCCCTGAAGTCTTTATCTGTTGGCACATGGAGACTCCTGCACCCACTTAAGCAGATGCTCAGCTTCCCTTGTCCATGTGGGCAGGATTAGTGACTCCCATCCTCTTTCTATGAACATTAGTGTTTTTTCCAATTTCAAAATATTTCACAAGTGCTCTGATAGGTAGTCTCTAAAATACATCTTTGAAAAATTATGCAAGAATTTCTGTGCTATGACCTCCTAGGACAAGGGTGGGCAAACTTTTTGACTCGAGGGCCACAATGGGTTCTTAAACTGGACCGGAGGGCCGGAACAAAAGCATGGATGGAGTGTTTGTGTGAACTAATATAAATTCAAAATAAACATCATTACATAAAAGGGCACGGTCTTTTTTTTCAATAGTTTTATTCATTTCAAACGGGCCGGATCTGGCCCGCGGGCCATAGTTTGCCCATGGCTGTCCTAGGATGAGCACTGCCATGCGAAGGTGTGCACTGTGGAACTTTGATGGGTCCTGCACACTGTTCTCCCAGAGGAGGGGCCTTTCCCCCTTCTCTCCAGGGGATTTGCTGGGGCTTCTGCTGCCTCACTTTGTCCCCAGGGCAGGTTGCCACCAGACCTGCCAGTCTGGCAGTGACAGTGCTCTCTCCCCAGGGTTTATAGTGTATGTAATCCCATTGGGGAGGTCAGGCATCTCTGACATGTAGTAGCATGTGCATTGCCTCTTGTTGGAAGTGCATATGTTTGCCCTTTGTCCCTTTAGAAAACACCAACTTTCAAAACTTTTCTGCACCACAGGGAGATTACACCTTTCTGTGGCCTTGGGTTGTGGGGAATGCTTTGCAGTTTGTGTTTTGTCTTTCCAGATTTCTGCATTTTTCTTTTTTTTTTTTCGAGGGGGTTTATAGGAAGAGTCAGCTGTTGCCTGACTGGCTTCTGGTCCTGGGGTAAAGTGCTTTTCTCTCTCTCTCTCTCTCTCTCTCTCTCTCTCTCTCTCTCTCTCTCTCCATCAGATCTCTAATCCATCTGGGATTTCCCTTTCAAATAGCAAAAATGCTATTTCAGATAAAAACAAATAAAAATATGTGAGCAAACACAAAAAGGCACCTATTGTAAGATTCTATTTGTAGGAAATTTAAGAATAGGTAAAGGAGCAGAGACAGAAAGCAGATCAGGGTTGCCAGGGACAGGTAGAGGGGGAAGTGAGTACTTTGGGTGCAGGTTTTCTTTTGGGGTGATGGAACCTTCGACAATTAGTGGGGATGCTTGCACAGCACCGTGAATATCCTGCATTTTCAGGAATGGCACAATTTAAAAGATAAAAAATAACTTTATTACTTAAAATAAATCATGCCATGGAGAAATGAAGAATAAAAGAAGAACAGAGAAAAAGAAAAAGAACCCAAAATACCCCAAATAATTAAAAAAACAAACAAACAAACAACTAAATCACACCATGGAGAAAAGAAAAACATAAGAATGAAAGAAACTAAAAGGAAAAGGTCAATGAGGGTAGGAGAGGTGAAACAAGTTTTTCTGTTGGGAGAAGGCGAGCAGTCTCAGTGGCTCTGATGCATTTTCCAGAGGCAGCTCCTCCTCTGTGGCAGGAGCCAGGGCAGGTTCAAGGGAGGATTCTTCAACCAGGGGTGGTGGGGCCTCAGTTAGGTCAGGAGATGCTGACAGGCTGGCCCCAGCTTCAGAGCTGCAGTTGGAGGAGTTGCTGGAGGTGGTATGACCACGGGTAGTGGACACGCCTCCAGCTTTGCATCGGTCTCCTCGGGATGGACAGCAAGTGTTGAAGCAGGAGCTGCTTCTGCCTCCTGGCTGGCACTGGAGTTGTGAGAGGAGAAGAGACCACTCACGTGCCTGCATTTCCATGTGCCCCCCTGTCCGTTACCACCCCCGCAAAGGCAGAACACAAGCCAGAGCCTTCCAGAGAAGCCACAGCCCAGACCCACCACAGGACATCCTTCTCATCAGCAGTCCAGCAGATGGGTTGTCTGAGGCTGGCCTTTGCTCCTGGCAAACCTCTGGGGGTGTTCATGTGTGTCTGGCACTGACCCCCTCCCATAAGCTCTCATGCATCTCCACCCCCACCCCGCCCCCATCTCCCTCACCTCTCACCCTTGGGCTCTGCCTACTTGGGGACTAGGTCTTCTAGCCTGGTTTGATAAACATGCACGTGGTACTCCAGGTTGGAGTTGGAAATCCTAAGCTGCCTATGGAGCCTGGGCAGCTTTGGGGGAGGGGTCTTTTTCCCGGTCATCCATAGGCCCTGGTTCTCCAGACCCCCAGGTGGCCATATTCACTTTGAGCCTGCTCTGGCCCTCAATAGTTTGGCACACCTGCACCTCACTGGCGAAGATGGGGTAGGGGTTTTCATGGACCAGGTGCTGCCCCTCCATGACCTGGGTTGAGCTCTGCAATGACAGTGACTGGCAGCCAGTCCAGAGGCCTCAAGCCCTGTTGGCCTTAGCCACTACTGCTTCTGCCCACTGGACCTTCTGCTCCTGGATCAGGCCCAGCCTTGTGTCTGTACAGACCTCCACCTAGGGGAAATGAGATTCACCTCCAGATCTAAGGATAAACATCAGGCAGAGGGCGCCACCCACACTCCATGTCCTTGACCTGGGTTGTGAATATGACTGGCCCAACAAACTTCTGATACCCTCAACCTGTTCCTGCTCGGGGAAAGCTCTCTCCACATGAAACCCCTTACACACACACACACACACACACACACACACACACACACGGATGAGACATAGGGCTGCTCAGGTGGGGTCAGAGTGGTGGCCTGGCCCAAACAAAACTGCCCAGGTCTCCCTGTGTTACCTCTGGGTCCAACTATGAAAAGGGCCACAGGCATCTTGGCTGAGTCTGGACCCAGCAGTGGCCATGATGGGACACACTGTCACCGTTGCCCCTTTTGAGTCCTCAGCCTTGGGACATGAGCAGACAATGATGGGACATCTCTTTGGTGTGAATGTCTCTAGCCAACAGAGCTAGGTAGGGGCTGTTATAGAATGTGGCTGCCTGGTTACCAGGATTCTGTTGGGCTCTATCATCAGGAAGTGAGGTCACTGCCTGAGCCCCCTTTCCCTAGTGCAGTGGTCGGCAAACTGTGGCTCGCGAGCCACATGCAGCTCTTTGGCCCCTTGAGTGTGGCTCTTCCACAAAATACCACGTGCGGGCACGCATGTGCAATTGAAACTTTGTGGCCCATGTGCAGAAGTTGGTATTTTGTGGAAGAGCCACACTCAAGGGGCCAAAGAGCCACATGTGGCTCGCGAGCCGCAGTTTGCCGACCTATGTGGCTTCTTCTGTAAATCCTTGGTTATAAGACTCCTCTTCAGCTAGTCTTTAGTTGGTTATTCAGGGTGATTGTTCTTTAATTTAGTTGTATTTCCAGTTTGGTCCTGAGAGGAGGTGAGTGTAAGATCCATCTATTTCGCCACCATCTTGAAAGTCTCCTACATATTATTTCTTAATGTGATTAGGCATAAGCAATGAGGTATTTTAAAAGTACATGCAATTCATATTACTTTGAAAAAATAGAACATAATTTTATACTTTTTATTTTCTGATTGTGTTCACTCTCTGGGCTCATCAATCAGTGTCAGTATTGGGAACACCTCCTGATAGATATCATGTATAGTATAGTCTATCACAGAAACACATTTCTGCTTTGAGAGAGATACATGCTAAAACTCAGTAGGTTGGGATTTCTTCAATGCTTCTCTTTGTAGCACCTTCTTCCATCCCTCAAAGAGTGTTTCATTCAATAACCCATAAAGTCGTTGAAGAGTAGATTGAACTGGCTATTCTGTACCTATCCTCTCAAGCATCCTGGCTTCTAGAGAACTCAAAGACCAAAACTATGGACAGAAGACCATCAGCAATCTGTTTGGAGAATGACAATAACATTAGCACCCTGGGAATGTCATGTTAGAACACTTGGTGATACTCTGGCCAAGAGAAGACGGATATATATTGAGAAAGGCCTTAGAACTCTGGTGCCTGTTTATCTTGGACCTGAGAAAGGGGCAGGGAGGAGATAAGGGAACAAGGAAAAAAGATGAAGACTGAAGGAAGGTTTGGCAAACAGAGACTTCCTCAGGTTAGACTCAGGTCTTGGGACTGTACCTGAGTGAGACGGGCCAGGTTCCTCCAAAAGTCTACTCTCTCCAAATAGAAAAGGACTACTACATGAATTCCATCTTCAGAGCAAGATTTACAAGTAGTGCTTGCAGTACAAATTCCACAGAAATAGAACATTGACTGACAGCCACTGCTGGTAAAGTGGACGTAGAACATCAGCAACAGGCCTGGCTGGTGTGGCTTAGTTGATCGAGAACCAGGAGGTTGTCCCGTGAACCAAGAGGTCATTGATTTGATTCTGGTCAGGACACATGCCCAGGTTGCTGGCTCAATCCCCTAGTAGGGGGCATACTGGAAGCAGCTAAATGATGTTTCACTCTCTCTAAAATCAATAAAAGCATATCTCTATCTATCTATCTATCTATCTATCTATCTATCATCTATCTATCTATCTATCTATCTATCTATCTATCATCTATCTATCATTTTAAAAAGAACATCAGCAACAGACACGAGAGGTGTTTGATTTTTTTGTTCTTTTACTACAACAAAAGATGAGAAACATGAAAGTATTTGGGGAATGTATTATGTGGGGGGGTGGTGTTAGGCTGATTTTACAGTTTGTACTTTGTTTTCTGTGTACACTCAACTTCATGGATAAATGGAACCTATTTATGTAAGTGATTTTGTAGAGCAGCCACAGTACCTTGTATAATCCTCTTGATGCAAACACTGATTTTATGATCTATGTCCTTTAATGTTACAACCAGGGAAGGGGGAAGGATGAGAAACTACGCCTAATCTGGTATATGTCATGTGGCAGGCGCTTTCTGGTGTATCTCGTTTATTTCCCAATCCCACTCCCAAAACATTAGGAAACTGAGGGTCAGATGTAATGAAAATTAAGGCCATATAATTTGTAAAAGACGAAGCTGAGATCTGAATACAGTCTGCCTGACTCCAGAGGCTATCTTCTCTCCATTCTACTACCTATCATTTATATTTCTACTGCATTTCTTAGGGAGTTTGAACGGCAGTTCAGGAGGAAGTACCTTTCAAATACCTACTACTTAGAAATTCATCACCCTGGTAAAGATAATGTCCAGGGCCCACATGATGGTGGTTACTCTAGTGCCTATTTGTGAGGTGGTTTACAGTATATGTAGCAGATTCACAAACATCACTGTAGGAATCATGTAGGAGATTCATGTTAAAAATATATTGTAGATGTACATGAAGGATGCTTCTGAAATTAATTAGAAAAATAAGCATTGGGTTTGATCCCTTACTCCTCTTTATTTTTCAAGGATTTTGTTGAATTAGAGAGAATCTATTTAAAGTGCCACTTCATGGCAAATTAATACTTTGTGAAAAGTATTTCGTGACCTTTTTTTCATCCAGTTCTTATAAAAGATAGGTTTCTTGATGGGAAAAACTTTTTTATTTTATTTTAAACATTACTGGCCACTGAAACATTCCCAGAAATTTTGATATGTAATTATGTTTGTGTCAAAGAGTCGAACAAATGATAAATGGAATTTTGCGTTGATGCCACCCAAATTCATCTCCTGGCAGTTCTGTGGCACCAAATATTCTTCATTTTCTGTTTAAGTACCAGACTGCAGTAATGGTGTGAGGGTAGTGTCTTGCTCTTTGAATGTGGCATCATTTCAGAGACAAAGGTGGGCTTCTGGCAGAAGCAGGATTAGTGTCTCTTACTAATGACACCTCCCAATTGAGCAGCATTGTTGTCCCTGCTGCACATTAAATGGGACTTGTGTTTTTAATATTGTCATAGTCCCTTTGACCTTATTTTTTTTATTTATGCAGCTCTGTTATGTATACAGTTCTCATTAGATGTAAGTCATTATGGAGATGTTACAAGAAAACAAAGTTTTGTACTCAAGGAGCCTTGATCTAGTAGGGAAATTAAGGCAGATGGAAACAAGTCAGTTATAAAGAGGCCTCAACAATTTCTGTGCGGTCCATGAGGATATGATATTTTAGCACTTTAAGGTTCTCTAAATCAGTCATTCACTTTGGCTCTGAGCTATTGAAGAAAGCAAATATTAATAGATAAACTTGGACCCCCCCCCTCCCCCAAAAAGTGGATTCTCTTTTTCTATAGGTTCTTTTTGGAATTTTTTTTGTAACTTGCCCATACAATCTGCCTATAAATACTGCTGGTGATAAGTGTATGTGGGGAAGGTGAATAATTGGACAACTAGCAAAGTGATGTAAGAGGCTTCCACTTCATTGGAAAACATAGTCATTACTGTGACTGTGACTTCTTCCATTATAGAAGTAGACAATATTGGTATATCAAAGTAATCTTTCTGTTTAATGTGAGTTTTGATTTCTTGGCCATTCTCTTATAGCATGGCCTTCTGAAAGTCATTCATTGAAAATAGATCTAACGTTATGAAGGTGTAGTTGACTGTGGTCCTATAAATAATTAGAACTAGCTTTTTGTGCCCTCTAAACACAGACTTTGAGGAAGGAACCCACTAAATGAGGTTCACTGACCGTGCTATAGCCATTGTGTATGAGTTTGTCTTAGTAGCATCTAGTCATATGTTAATGACCACCACAAAATTCTCTTTAATTGAAACTTTAGAAAAAATTTGTTTTAGCCCAGCTGGCATGGCTCAGTAGTTGAGCTTTAGCCTATGAACCAGGAGGTCACAGTTTGATTCCCAGTCAGGGCACATGCCTGGGTTGCAGCTAATCAATGGTTTTCTCTCATCATTGATGATTCTTCATCTCTCTCTTTATCTCCCATCCTCTCTGAAATCAATAAAAAAATATTTTTAAAAATTTGTTTTAAAAATGTTGAATATTTCAAAGATCAGCAAGCAAAGCATTAGAAGAGTCATGCTAGTGATAGCAGACTTGCCTATCTTATGTCCTTTACTCATGAGAAACTTATACACCAATGGGCAGAGTAAAGGAAAGGAAATATTAATTCGCTAGATTGTTTGGCTTAAATGGGATTCCATAGTATACATTTTCCTGGGTATTTAGGCTGAGTAAGAATGTTGTTTGAGGTGGGAATGTAAAATGGGGTAGTGCTTTTGAAAACAATCTGACAGTTCTGCAAACTATTTAACATAGTGATTATATGATCCAGCAATTCTGACTCTATACCCAAGAGAAATGAAAACATATATCCACACATTTATTAAAGAATGCTCATAGCCATGTTATTCATAAGAGCCAAAAAGTGGTAACAATACAAATGCCATCTGTTGACCAGTGAATGGATAAACAAAATGTGGAATATCTAAATGGAATACTATTTGCCAATATAAAGAAATGTAGCACTGATGGATGTTACAACATGGGAGAGCCTTGAAAATTCTATGCTGAGTGAAAGAAGCTAGACACAATGCACCACATATTGTATGCATCCATTTATTTGAAATATACAGAATAGGCAAATTTATAGAATTAGAAAGTAGATTAGTGGTTGCCTAGACTTAAGAGTGGGATTGTGGGGACTGGAGGGTGATGGCTAAGGGGGTGCAGAGTTTTTCTTGGGGTAATGAAAATGTTCTAAGATTGATTGTGGTGACAAGTGCATGATTCGGTGAATATACTAAAAGCCATTGAATTGTACACTTTAAATGGATGAAATATATGGCGTGTGAATTATATCTCAATAAAGCGATTTAAAAGAATGTTGCCTGCATACACAGTCCCAGAATATAAAACAAAACTATTTTATATTATCAGTTTTAAAACTCTCACTTGCATTATGCTAACTGACCTTTGGTCTCTTTTAATAAAGATTTAGTATGACTAGTATTCCATTTTATAAGGTGGATATGAGAGCTTGGGGAGCTATCTGATTATCGCATATAATATACCAGCAATACTTTTGGCCACTATGTAAAATAGTCCCCTTTCAACCATGAAAAATTTGACTGAAGTCAACTGTAAGACTGACTTTGAAAAGGATTTTGTAAAAGCAAAAGTAATTGGCAATAATATATATAGCACTTGTAAATATTATATATACTTCACAAGGTTAGGTCTGAAACTCTGGGCTCTTGTCATGTGGTACTGTATTTATACTCTGTTCTTACAGCATGAGACCTTTCAAATTCATAAAGCAACATTAAAAATTTATTTTCAGCTGTTTAGGACTGCACGTAGCGTATGAGATGTGTTGCCTATGCTCTGTGTCGCATCACACAGCCAACTATGGAACTGGGACCTCGGCCTTCTGCTCACATTATATTAAAATACTGCTTGGCAAAATTGAACAAACTAATATATATTTTTATCTTTCCTACTCATTTTATTAACTGTATAGTAAGGTGTCAGTAATAGAAAAGAGCCTGATTATTTTCTTCTCATAATTAAAGAAAAAAAGAGACCCAATTAATATTAATGTCTATAAAAACAAATAAAACTCTTAAGGTATCAACAGTAAAATATTGAAGATACCGTCTTCACCATAATGCATTTAATAACTCAACATATAATAATTAAGGCTACATTTTATTTCAAGGAATATGCCGTGTATAGGTTTAACAAGTGGTATATTAATAAATGGTTAACAACCAGCTTTCCGGGAGGGGGGGGGATTGAGGGGGGGGAGAGAAGGCCCTGATTTGTAGCAGTAGCTGATTTTTGTCATGTAAATATTCTCACCAGGGCTGCTTTCAAGCTGCCTGTGATATGTCTCTAATGTGTAGTTGAGCAGAAATGCCAAGAATAACTCTTGAGAGCTTGAATACGCTGGCTCCAGCACATGCTGGGGTGCTTTCTAACACACGTGTGCACAGCACACAGGCACATGTACTTGTGCATAGACATAAATGCATTTGTAATTTATATAACTCTACTGGGAAATGAGATGTTCAACATGTTTTTCTGGATAAACACAAAGTTACTTAGAATTTTACCCGAATTGGAGGCTTTCTTTTCTAAGAGTCAAATCCCTTGCTTTTGGTATAGAATATACTTCAAAAACATGTCAACTTTTCTGGATCATATAAAATCAAATGCTAGAGTAGGACTAAGTTTCTTGTTTCAACTCGATCGTTAGGTGGGTGTGCGTGTGTAATGGGGTGGGAGACAGAGAGGCCATCTTAATTGAGTAATACCTCAATTCTCTCTCTGGGCCTTGGTTTTACTTCACTTTTAAAGAGCAAGTTGAATCAGACCCATTTCCAAACCTGCGAATGTCATTGTGAATCAATATATGCCAAACTACTGGTCTCAGTGCAATCTGATTTAGAGTGATTATATCTGCTCCTTAAGAGATGCTCCTCAGCTGTTTTAGATATTACACTTATTTTTGCTCTTGATCTTTTGATTTCATTTCTTTACCTTTAGTTTGTTGTTTCTAATCTCCTATGGGCTTGAGAGAAGCAAGCTTATAAGAATGGTATGTAAGCCATGAGCAAAAACTGAGATTTGAGAGGCTGGCTATCCAAATAATAGATTAGGAAGTATTAGATTGTATCATGAAGTGTTTCTTGCTCAAGGTCTTTACAGTGATTAGCGAGCCTAAGTTACTATATAAATGGTATTTGGATAAGTTCATTATGTTTTTACTGTACATTTTTATTATTTAGTAATTATTCTGTATTTTGGTTACATTGCAATATTTTGGTAGTCTTTAATAATGGAGATGTCAATAAATAAACTTTTATTTAGAAGGCAGATTTTAAAAAGTCTGATTTTTACATATGGAAGAGTTGAGGAAGACAGAGATCATCTCAAAGCTATACATTATATATTTCAAGCAGAAGTGAGATTAGAATTCAGAATTCCTGACCCATAGGACCATTCACAGATTTGTAATTCTTCATATATCTAAAAGAGTTTTAGTAAATTGGTCATAGTCCCTATGTTGCAGAAAGTTTTATTTTCAGGGCATTCAGAATAGATGCATAAAACATAAAATGCATTGCATTCTTTATAAAGCAATTTGATTTTGGTTCATCTTTCCTGGTGGGAAATTGCACCCCAGTCATTCTTGTGGATTCTCGTGTTATGTCAAGGTTTATGGGTATTGAGCAGTACCAAACGTGGTTTCAAGATATATGAACAGTCAGTAAACAAACAAAAAAAGCTCAACATCATTAGTTACCAGGGATATGCAAATTAAAACCCATTAAAATTGAGATACCTCCACACATCCACTGGAATGGTTACAACTAAAAGGACTGAGAGTCCTGTGTGCTGACAAGGATATAGAGCAATTGAAAACTCAGACATTGCTGGTGGGAATGCAAAGTGATATGGGCACTTTGGAATACAATTTGTCAGTTTCTTGTAATCTTACTAGTAAACATATACTTACTATAAGGAGGAGCAATCTCACTCTGAGGTTAGGTATTTTGGCAAGAGAAGCACACACACAGATTTACAAAAAGATATGTGTATGCCCATGTTTATAGTAGTGTCATGCGTAGTAATCCCAAACTGGAAACAACTCAATTGTCTATCAGTTGTTGAATAAATAAGCAAATTGTGATAAATTCATACAATGGAATACTACTCAGCAATTTAAAGGAAAGGACAACTGATAAATGCAACAACCTCTATAAATCTCAAAAGCTGTGCGCTAAGTGGAAGAAAAATAGTTCCATACTCTTTGATTTCATCTATGTAACATTATAGAAAAGGCAAAAGTACTGAAACAGAAAATAGATCAGTGGGATGTATATTGACTTTACAAAGAAGCTCTAAGAAACATTTCTGAGGGAATCAGCTGATAGTCTATATTTTTATGGTAGCATAGTTATAAGACTGTATACATATGTCAAAAGTCAATGAACTATGAACTCAAAAAGAGTGGATTTACTTATATGTGACTATATTCAATAAACCCAACTGAAAAGCATATGCTTTGGGTGGGAGGGCTTCTTTCCTTGCCTCACTTTCCTCATCTATAATGTGGGTCTGTTAATCAGCCCTATCATATAGAGTCACTTTGAGTATGAATCAAGATAATACCTGTAGAGACCTTGAACAGTGTCTGGAATATGGAGAAAGCACTGAATAGATGTTCGATGTCTTAATTATTATTTTTGTGGTTTTTCTTGTTTCACTTATTGTCATTCCCAATAAGATTTCATTTGAAAAAAGAAAGGGTTTTCTGCCAACAAGAAAAAAAAACTGTTTGTAACTGTTTCTAAAACCTATGGTCTTCTCACACAAGATGGGTATATGTGTGTTGGCAGTTGTGAGGTGTTGGGTGAGTAAAATGTGGAGGCTGTGCTTACCTAAAGACTGGAGGATCCTGAGCCCCTTTCTCTGGTCATTGCCTTATCTCAGATTTTTCTGCATTAGCTGGTGGTTATGGAGAAATAAAGCTTGGTGGAGCAAAAAATCTGCTCAGATTTAGAAGGAGAGTTTCTCAGTGGACTGTGTTTCATTTTGAGATAAAATTTAAAAACTCTGTGGTGTTTTTTTGTTGTTTTGGGTTTTTTTTTGTTCAGAAGTAGATATCTGCATCAGTCTCAGTTCTCTTCTTACTCTAGCATGCATAAGTCTTAATCTATAGTCTACCTTTCCCTCATATTCTATTTTCACTTTTGTAGAAGGGCTAACTGATTTCTTTGTATCTGAACATCAACTTATGTATTTCCATGCCTATCATATTCCAAGATTATTTTATTAATTTTAAACATTTTATTTTGAAACTAGAGGTCTGGTGCACAAAATTCATGCACAGGTAGGGTCCCTAGGCCTGGCTGGTGATCAGGGCTGATCTGTGGGGTGACCGGTGGGGCGAGCAGGGGCCCCCTCTCACACTGCCTTGACTGGCCTGGCACCGCCCACTCACCGACCCCATTGGCTGGGGGCAGCTCCTGCATTGAGCGTCTTTCCCCTGGTGGTCAGTGCACATCATAGCGACTGGTTGTTCTTCCAGTCATTCAACCATTTGGTCGGTTTGCATATTTGGGTTTTATATAGATAGATACTTTTATACTTAGAGAAAAGATGCAAAAATAGTACAGAGTTCCTGTATACCCTTCATGCTGCTGTTCCAACATTAATATTATAATCATATAACTATAGAACTGTTAAGAAAACCAGATAATTAACATTGATACAGTACAATACCATTAACTTATCTATAGACCTTATCTACATTCCAGTACCGTCACACCCATGTCCTCTTTTTTGGTCCATGATCTTGTCCAAAATTCCACATTTACTGGTCATGTCTGCTTTATCTCCTCTAAACTATGAAAACTCCTCAGTCTTCCATCATCACTTTTAATGAACTTGACACTTTTGAAGAATACTGGTCAGTTATTTTGTAGAATGTCCCTCAATTTAAATTTGTCTGATGATTTACTTATGCTTAGACTGAGGTTAAATACTTTTGGTTAAGAATACTATAGAAATGGTATATGTAGCTCCCTTCTCTGTTCACCATGGGAATGGTGCAAGATGTTGGTATGTCTTTTTAGTGGTGATATTGAAGTTTATCACTTGATTAAGGTAATGCTTACCAGGTTTATTTACTCTTTTCTTTTTTTAAATAAATAAACTAATAGAGATATTTTGAGAATATGCAAATGTCTTATTCTCATTATACTTTCTTCTATTAAATTCTATAACAAGAATCATCAATTTACTGTGGTCCTTAGCCAAATGGCTCAAAACATAGACGCCCAAGGATTGGGTATGTGGGTTTACTTTAGCAGAGTCCTTCTGACTATGCATGATTCTCAAGACTGAATGAACTGAGGAAGAAGACTGAAATGTGCATTGTAGGTATCTGAGGCAACTACTGATTCAGTCATTTGCAGGGTATATCTCTGGGACTTATGCCATGCAGCTACTGCTGCCACTCTTTGGGACTCTGACCTAGCCCCCTTCCAAGCCATTCCACACTGAAGTTTGCGAGAATTTCAGCTCAGTGTCCTGAAGGTGTTTATTTCCTAGTTTCTCAGGGGAAGGCACAGTGTGTCTACCCTGGGCTCGCTTTCCAATCAAAGATCCAGCTATCTCTACAGATGCCCATGTAAATCATCTTTAGTGGAACAATGAGAATCTGGGGAAAACCCCTCCTAGGGAAATGAGTGCCACTTCATTAACAGAGAAAAAAACAATCCTTCAAATCTGGTTCATCTCACAGTCTAAATGCAAGTTCTTAATTAAAAGCCAACAGAGATTTCTAAAGTTGGAGAAAAACTGGAGCAACAACTTTTAAAATTATCCTGTGGGCTTTTTTTCTTTTCTTCTTCTTAGCTTCTTAAAGGGAAAAAGGCTAATAACCATTCAGTGGCAAATTGCTGTTTCTTCAGAACAGGGAAGTGAAGGCAAATGAAAAGTGGCATCCCAGGGGAATAGGGAGTCATCCTGTAATTAGACTGGGCACCATGTAGAGAGGCAGCAAAAAATTACTGGAATGGATCAATGAGGAATTATCCCATTAAACTCAATGGTTTATTCTAATTTCTAGTTTCTGAAAGAATAAGTAAAATACCATGCCTGATACTTTTGTGTTTCCCACAGAACCTGAGACAGTGTTGAGGATGAAAGAAGAGCTTGATCCTTGTTTATTGATTCCATAGTCCAGGTGCTTTGGTAGGCTATGTGTTTTATTTGAGCAAGTCAGTGCTGGATGATGGCAATGATAGGTTCTTTATATTCAGCATTTCTCTACATGGTATTATTGGCACTTTAAGCTGGAGAATTCTTTAATGTGTGGGCTGTCCTGTGTATTATAGGATGTTTAGCAGCAGTCCTGGCCTCTATGTACTGGATGACTATAGCACCCCCAAGTCACAACAATAAAGAATGTCTTACATGTGGAATCTCAAGAGCAAAATGAACAAACAAACAATATAGAAACAGATTCATAGATACAGGGACAGACTGATGGTTGACAGAGGGGGTGGGGGTGGGGGAGCTGGGTGAAAAAGGTGAAGGGATTAAGAGTGCAAATTGCTAGTCATAGAATAGTCATGGGGATATAAACTATAGCTTAAGGAATATAGTCAATATCCTATATAATAAAAGGCTAATATGCAAATCGACCGAACAGCGGAATGACCAGTCATTACGATGAGCACTAACTACCAGGGGGCAGATGTTCAACAAAGGAGCTGCCCCCTGGTGGTCAGTGCACTCCCACAGGGGGAGCACCGTTCAGCCAGAAGCAGGGCTCCCAGCTGGCAAGCGCAGTGGTGGTGGCGGGAACCTCTCCTGCCTCTGCTGCAGTGCTAAGGATGTCCAACTAACGGCTTAGGCCCACTCCCTAAGGGCTCCCAGACTGCAAGAGGGTGCTGGCTGGGCTGAGGGACACCCTCCCCCCTTCCCAAGTGCATGAATTTCATGCTCCAGGCCTCTAGTTATTATAATAACTATGTATAGTGCCAGGTGGGTACTTGAAATATTGGGGAGACCATTTTATAAAGTATATGATTATCTAACCACTATGCTGTACACCTGAAACTAATATAAAATAATAGTGAATGTAAACAAACAAAATTGAAAAATGAAATTTAAAAGGTAAAAAAAAGAAAGAAACAAAGTAGTGAAAAAAATGTCTCCAGACATTACCAAATATCCCTTTGGTACAGAAAAGGGGGCACAAAATCACCCCCATTTGAGAACCAGGGCTTTATTTCTTTATCCCAAGGTCACAGGGCAAATAAATGTTAGAATTGAGATGGAGACTCAGAAAGTCTGATTCCTGGCTTCCAGTAAATTTCATGGTATAAACCTACTCATTGCATTGTCCACTACATGGATATGAACATAACATTAGGAGCATTGATAGTCCTTGGCATGGATTTTTATTTTGGAATGTATTCTGTGCATGAGTCAGGTTAACTTAGTGGCACAGAGACCACTCTGAAGACTCAAGAAACATTCATTTCTCAGGAGAATGCACTGATCACAGGGACATGCAATAATCTAAACAGAGGGGATTTGGCTTTGGCTCTTTCTGGGTACCAGCAGAGGTCTGGGCAGTTCTGATTCCAAGTCTCTTTCCTTAATTTACATATAGCCTCCATTTTAGCAATGCAGAAGGAGAATGAATAAAAACAATTATCCTCAAAGACATTCAGTCTGGTCTTGACTTGTTAAGAACGATAAAAGTCAGCAGTTAGAAGCATTTAATACAGCTGAACAAACCATAGTGTCTCAAACAGCTTCATCTGGTGCATTTCCTCTCAGTGGCAAATAAAAAGGAAGACTATAATTAGGGCATGACTCTGTTCAAGCTATCCAATAAAAGCTTTTAAAAATGATTGCCCTATAGACAGCAGGGCAAGGAACAAAGGAATCTAGCATGGGTTATTATTTGCTTATTAGTATTACTATATGATAAGCTCTAATTTTTACATCTTAAACCAAAGGGAAACACTAAATGTTCACTATTTCTTAAAGTATATTTTTGACAACATATTGGAAGTACATTGACTTTGTAAATTTGAAAGCCAGGTCTCAGATTTTCAATAAGTGCTTACTAAACGCTACGCTACAAATTTCAGCTGAAAGATCTGAGTCTCCTTTACATTCCAGAAATTGAAAGTAGAGTGAGAAGGAGAGAAATCAGTGACGCTCAGACTTCAGTGTGCACAGGAATCATGGGGGATCTTGTGAACATGAGTCTCTGACTCAGTGGGTCGGGAGTAGGGCATGAGCTTCTGCAGCTCTAAGTTTCCAGGTGATGCTGATGTTGTTGGTCCAAAGATCACACTTTGTGTAGCAAGAGTTTAAGTGACAAGTCAAGAACACATGATATAAAATAAGCAGAGCCCTAATTACTCAGTTCAATGTCTCTTCCAAGTTCAGGGAGTTACAGTCCTCTCATCTCTGTGGTGTAGGAAGGGCTGAAGGTATGTATGTGTCCCGTGCTTATGCACTGCCAGCACTCCATGCAAATGTGTTTGCAATTTTATACATGGAGGCAGGGATGGGCTTCCACAATTGTGCACCTCTGACAACTAGTGTCTAAGCCGCTCAGAAAACATTTGAAGTCTAGGCATTGGCTGGTGGCCGAGACTTCCACTGGAATACCTGTGACTCTTCTATTTTCTATTCAGGTTTTATGACTGCCCCCAAAATCTTCAGACTGTGGTCTTTGGCCTAACCCTGTAGTATTCAACTAGTCCCTGAAGACACTCATCGTCACTCTGTGAACCAGATACAGCTTGGAGAGAAGCAGATATAACTGGAGTCCTGCTCTCTTATTTTATTTAAATGTGTGGAGGTCTTCCCTCGAAGGGTTGATCATGGCTGATGATGACAGTGTGGGCAGTTAGGAGCTAAGCGTCTAGGCCAGAGCTGTCTAATAATCTTTCTGATGGGGTTTTCTGTTTCTGTGAGGTCTAATTGGTAGTCATTAGGCACTTGTGGCTACTGAGAACTTGAAATATAACTTGTGCAACTGAGAAACTCAATTTTGAATTTTAATTATATTAATTAAATAAAATTTAAAGTTAAGAACTACATGAAGCTTGTAGCTACCATAGCAGACAGCACAGCTGGCTGGCCTTCTTAAAGATACACACACCCATAAGAAGACAGCAGGAAGACAGTTAGATTCAACCAGTTCAACCAGGACTAGACTACTTTTGACCAGGCTTTCTAATTTATCAACATCATGAATTGACCTGAGGAAATGTTTTAATTCCTCTGTTCATTTCATACTTTTGTAGGCATATGTGAGAGACTAGGTATTTAATTTATACTTTAAAAGCCTTTTAGTTTGTTTCATAAGAGATAAGTAGCCATTATAGAAAATCTGGAAAATGTTGTTGTACAAAATGAATAAAACAATTACTCATCCCATCTCCTAAAAGTAACTACATCAAACACACAGTGAACATGTTAGAGACTAGTTTTATAGTTCTCCCTGTATGCATATCTCACAAAAATGATCTATACATTTATAGATCTATAAGTACATAAACACATAATATATAGAAGACATTTAATTTAGATACATTACTTTTGGGGAGGGGTCATGTGACATAGTGCTGGAGAACATGAACCCCCAAATTCCTCCAAAAGAGGGAATAAAAGGTAATTTACTTCCTGCTTTTCTGGAAAAAGTAAGGCTTTGCTTTGCATGTTAACTATGACCAACCTATGAAACTCTTTTATAGACATCAAAGAAATCAAGTCTGTGAGTCACTGATCAAAACTCATGGCTAAACAGACGGACTCTAATCTAGAAGCCCCAGATGAGCACTTAGCCATCTGAGTGGCTGTCAGTATCACAGCAAAATAACAGATGGAAATGGGGGAGAAAGTAGACCCAGCAAACTCCAGGATGAAGTTTGTCTTCATCATGTAGCGTTAAGTACTAAACAAGATGTTCTCTAGTTAGTAGAGTTGTTTTCCTAAATGCTCTTATGTTACTGCTTAAGCAGCCCCTGCCTTTGTTCAGGCCCACAAAAAGGAAAAACAACACATTCTCTGGAGGATCAAGATGGTGATGTTTCTGGGGGCAGCTGAGTGGAAGGGGAAAGTTCCTTTGCAAACTGAGCTTGGAAATCTGGAATTTAAGCTATTATATCGGCTGAAATGCAAGCTATTTTCAGGAATGTTGATGACTTTCTGCGGGATAGGGAAAGAAGGAAGTGGAGGAGAGAGGCTGCAGAGGTCAAAGTATAAAGGAGAGATTCATCCTCAAAGCTTTTGCCACAGAAGCTTCCTAAACGTAGCTTTGTTTTCACTTTAGGTTATTTGCAGTATTAAACTGCGCTTGAGATCATGTGCACTGTTTAATCAATCTGAAAGCACTACGATAATAACAGCTAGCAATAGTGCTTTTATTCTTTTCTGGCTGCTTCTCAGACTCACACTGAATGACAGGTTCAAAGTTTATTCACTCCAACAAGACAAACTTAGACTTTTCTCTTGTACTATGTGAAAGCTTTTTATTGTCTTCCTTGCCACACAAGCCAAAAGTACAAATTTAGGTGCAAGATACTGGTGATCCCATTGATGAATTACCAAGGGATTCTTCCTTCTTGAAATTTCTGCCCTCTTTTTGACCAGTTCCCTGCTTACTTAAACATAATGACTGTTGTATTTTCAATCTAGAGTGCTGGTTTCAGAGTCTGGTCACATCCCGTGGAATAGCACAGCAGTTCAGAGCACAGACCCTGGAATCAGAACACCATAGATGGAGTAAAACACTGGCTCCATCGTTGTTTAGATAAATCTGTAAGCAGCTGGGTGTGTCAGGATCCCCTGATGTAATATGGTAACAACAATATTATCTTTTATTCTTATCTATTATGGACTGGAGACACTTGCTCCAACCTCATAAAGTTGTGGTGAAGTTGAAATTAGACAATCTCTGTAAAGTGCTTATCGCAGTGACTCGTGTTCTGAAGTATTTTGGCATAAAGTGCTTAAAAATGTCAGGTCTCCATCGTGTCATTTTAGCATTTCACCTGTGGCTTTTCAGGAGACATGTTTGCCCATCAAGAGAGAGGGTTTTTTTCCTTTAGCTTGTTGCCTATGGTTTTGTGCCTACATGATCTTAGATTCTACACTCTAGAATCTAAGATCTAAACTACACAGTACTACTCATCTTTGAGCTGGACCAGAATAACAACTATATTAAATTTAAAAAATGTATATTTTTATTGATTTCAGAGAGGAAGGGAGGAGAGAGAGATAGAAACATCAATGATGAGAGAGAATCATTGATCGGCTGCCTCCTATACACCCCACACTGGGGATTGAGCCCAAAACCTAGGCCTGTGCCCTGACCAGGAGTTGAACCATGACCTCCTGGTTCATAGGTCCTGGCCAGGCTAAACTATATTAGTTTTAACACACATATATGAAGATTTATAAGATGAGATGAAGGGCCCCAAGTTTAGAGTCAAAAAATATACTTGGTTCAAATCCAAGCTTTATCATGTACCAGCTGTGTGACCTTGGGCAGGTTGCTTAATCTCACTCATCTTCCAGCTTCTTATTTGTGCACTGAGGATGCTAGTTCCAAACCCATAGAGTTGTTGTGAGGCCGAAATTAGAGAATCCTTGTAAAGTGCTCATTATAGTGATCAGCACATTAAATATTTTAATGTATCTATTAGTGATAGTTGCATAGTTGTGCCATTTGCCCCCAAAAGAAATTACATAGCCAAGCTCAGAAAGAATATTTTTCTGAGGTGCATATCATAGTGACCGGTCGTTCCAGTTGTCCTGGTCATTCTGGTCATTCCGGCATTCTGGTTGCTTGGCTTTTATTTATATTGATGTGAATATATATGTGAATATATGCATATCTGACTTATTATGTGTCCGGCACCAAGTACTTAAAATATTAATTCATTTAGTTTTTATACCAACTTTCATGAAGTAGTACTAGGATTACCATCTCCATTTTACAGATAAGGAAACTGAGGCAGAAAGAGGTTAAGTAACATTTCAGGATCTCAGAGCCAGGGCATGGTAAGGCTGGGATTTGTACTCAGGAAATAAGGCTCAAGAGTCTGTGCTCTGACCCACTGCACTGTGCTACCCATGAGTGTAGTAGCCCTTACCCAGAGTGTCTCACCTGAGAAAGGCAGGTGAGGCCAGCCACATCAATTTCTCTTTACATTCTTCACTTTCCTCGGAATCTGGAAATCAAACAACCAAACCCAAAACAAATATTTCTTTTTAAAGTCCCTTCTTTCCCTTTCTTCTCCCTCCTTTCCCATTCTCCTACCACCTTCTCTACTCCCTCTCTCAGGCTATTCCATTTTATGTTAGTCCCATTATGGGCTGCTGCTGTCACACTCTGGACATGATATAATTCAACATGACACATGGTGAGCAGAGATGTGTAGAAATACCTGAAACTATTAGAGCCAAACAGCTCTCCGTTAAAGTTTTTACTGCCGCATAAATATTCTCCTAGCTGGCTGGAGTCTCTGAGGTATAAATACTCCATTAGAGAATATATCCATGGCGGCAGCATGGCCCTCTGGGTCTTGTCCAGGAGCCCAAGAAAATGCTGGGGTCTGGTGACACCTGGTTTCTTTGTATTTAAACAGTCTTCTCCAGTTTTCAGAGTGCAGTGGCATTATTAAGGTCCATTTGGCTTATTTCTTCCTCAGAAGGAATCTCAAGACCCCTGTGGACAGATTAAGGACCAGTTAGGCAACTTGTATTCATTGAGTGCTCACCATGTGCCCAGCCCTGTGGCAAGTACTATGGTTGAAACAGGTGAGTGTGGAAACACCACACTTCATTGTCATTGAACATAATAATACTCTCATATAAGGGGTCAAAGTGCAATCTATACCTGAATGAGGTAAGGGAACTCTTTTATCCTAGGATAGCACATTGACCATCCACTGAAAGAAAAAAACAAAACATGTTATTATTTATTTTCGTTTGACCAAATATTGCTTTCTAGCGTAACAGATCACATCTCTTAAAGTTCAAACAAAGTAAAAGGCTGTCTGGATTGTCTCTTGCTTTACAATATTTTCTGAAGAGGCTGAGGTTATCCCTGACCATTCCCGGTGGCTGGCAACACCATACTGTTGATTACTTAGAAATTTATATTTTCTCAGGAGGGATGACTTAGGAGGGAGGACGTGGGTCAAGAGTGTTCAGGCTCAGCAAGACTGCATCATCAGCTAGTGCACTGGTTTGCCAGGTTCATTCACCCTTGTTCTGTCTCTGCCCCAGGCTATGACAGTCCACAAACATGGGAACAGAGTGGCAACACACAAGCTGGACGCTGCATGCGGGCCAATGAGGCGTACCCCAGCCCTGCATGAATATGAGAAGGGCATGCCTCAGTTCTCTCCGATCCACAGATCAGAAAATGAAGGTCAGTATCTCTTTGACCTAAGCAACATCCCAGTGAGAAGAGGGAGAAAGCGGTCAGCCTTATCACCATTTCACAGGCCAGAGAATAGAGACCTAAGTGGCCACACCTGCAGAGAGAAAGGTGAAGTGGAGCCACTCTCTACTGATGTCCCACATGCTTTCCATTTGACTGGGCTCCCTCAAACTTGGCTAATCATCAGGATCATCTCAGTGCAAGGGTTAAGTACATGGACTGCAAAGCTATTCTGTCCCTCAGAGACTATGTTGAAGTAAGCCTGGGTACCCGGCATGCATATTTTTAACAAGCCTCCCACTTGATTCTAAAGATTAACACTGCATTAAAACACTGCCCTTCTGTCTTCATAATTATGATGGCTGGGAAAGAAAAGGCCCACTTTATTAATCTGATCAAAACTCCAATCAGACAGGAATTATCCTGTCGCATGGGATTCAGTTGGGTCTGTCTCTTGAAATTAACAGCTTTTGAGAGGAAATGGTCAAGCTAGACCCAAACAGCTGACACAGGCCCTGCCAAGGTATGATCAGAGGTATAGAACACGAGGCCTTCATCCACCAAACGTTTATTTGGGCATAGAAACTCCACATTATTTTTGCTTGTCACTTAGGCTCTCTGTGCTATGTTCCATAAAGTTTTGAAGTCTCTGGGGTATTTCAATGTGAGAGGAATGTCAAATTCATCTCAGGAGGGGATATCCTTTAGCAATGCAATGTCTGCATCTCACAGGGGTTTGCCTGTGCCGTTTTCAAGGCGTTGTGTGGAAACAGCACACAGTTACCAGCTTTGGCCTGAAGTCTTGCCCCATTCTGATGTTGGGTCATTTGGGGAGGGATTTGCTGAAATTTATTTCAGCAGGTGGGTAAGTTCCTAGGTCAAAGGATAAGAACTCTCAGAAATGAATTTGAATAACTTCCTTTTTCGATAACACCCCCATTTTGTTCAATAAGTCACCAACTAAACATTTTCTATAATAAGGACTAGTAATGATGTGGATAACTAAAACATACACATTACTATTTATATCCTTTCCCCCCCTCAAACTCACAAGAGCTCAGCCTGTTAGTGGAAAATCAGATAAACTGATTTAAGTTCTGTCCCTTTCCTTGTCCATTCTACCTTCCTGAAGAGTTATTCCATTAAAAAATACATTTCTTTAAAAGGGAAAGGGGGTGGGTGGGGTTTTATCATCCACTCAGAAATAGGGAAAATTAATTATACTTACTTTGTGCAAATAACCTCAAGATCCAGATGAGCATATTGACATCTTTGGTGATCCAAGGAGTAGCCAGAAAAATCAGAATTTTCAGGTGCATATAAAACTCCCATGCTATGCTTAAAGGAGGCAAGATCCAAACACTTGGTTAGTTCAATTCTGCCATATATATGAACTAACCAAGTGTTTGGATCTTGCCTCCTTTATGTATATAGAAATGATGTGGATAACAAAACCATATATATATGGTTTTACAGAATGTTTAAAACTCAATACCCAAGGGAGAGAGTATTCATTCTCTGCCTGTAGCTGTCTTATGGAAATGGTTGCCAGTTGGCACTGAGAGGGAGCCCCAGAAGCTGGGTGTGTCCCTTAAATGTCCAGCTCTATGCTTAGGTAGGGGTGACAATGAAATGGGCCCAGCCTTTGCCCTGCCTCACCACATGAATTAAGGAAGAGAATATAGAATAATACTGGGGTGAATTCAGCTCTGACTGTAATTTTTTTTGCTTCGCTCCTGGTGCCAAAGTTCAAATAAGTTTCCTCCCAGATTTTCTCACGGTTCTTTATGAATTTTTTCCAGTTTCATGGTTTTCACTGCTCAGTAAAACGTTTCTAAATCATTTCATTGGTTGGCAGTGGTTTGGTTAACAATTCAGCTTCCAAATCCTGTTAGCCCCTACCCCAAATTCCTCTTCATGTAAATCTCTGGAAACCATTGCTTTGAATGAATGCTGCCTTCCTTCCTAATTTTTTACTATCAGCAGGTCCTGGATGTTGAATATAAATAACCAGTGAATAAATTGAAGGAAGTTTGGAGGTTGGAACTAAATTTTGTTTAAGGATGCTACAGTGTTGGACTTGGTAGCATAAAGAATTTGAAAATGCATCATCCTAATAGGATCGAAGGTACAAAATGGTAATTAGAAGACTTGCATCAAACGTTTGTGGAGACTGACTTACTCTTTTGAAGTCCTTCTCATGAGATCTGCCGAGTTTTTTCAATTTCTTATAAACTCAGACTTCTCAAATTTTCACAATTGCTTCCCATACCTGTTTTCCCCTCCTTTTATCTCTAAATGTGCTTTATCGTTTGGTCACCTCTTCTTCAGACTCTATCAACAGACTTCTGCTTTTATAGAGATTTTTTTATTGTCAAGATCAGAAATGTGTTCCCTTCTTAGATCTTTCTTTTGAACATCACACAAATGCTTTCTATGTAACCAGCCTCATTCCACCCCCTGTCTTCTCTCTCTTATTTTTGGGGTGTTGACTCCAATTGGATGTGGCATGTAGAGAAAGACTGAATGTTCCCATGACTCTTCCTCCCCACACAGTTGTTTTAATAGACATCATCTTCTCTCCTACAAGAATGTTGGTTTCAGTGTGTAGTTTGGCATAGAAATATGTTATGGAAGACAAACCTAATCATACCTTTGGTATGTTCTAGTGATCCTTTTTTTTTTTTTTTTTTGCAGTTCTCAGAGGTTTTTAATGTCCTGATTTTCTCTGTAAACTTTCTCTCTCTGGTTGAGCTCACATATTTAAGGCTAAAATTATTATCTCCAGCCTTCCTCTCTTTTTAGGAGGTTGATTCAACAAATGCTCACCGAGTACCAACTTCAGGTCAAACACTGTAATGATGCTGTAGATAAATGGGATCTTCCTTAAGTGTCCTGCTTTAAAGAGCTGTTTTAGCCTGGCCAGTATGGCTCAGTGGCTGAGTGCAAACCTATGGACCAGGGGGTCACAGTTTGATTTCTGGTCAGGGCACATGCCCAGTTGCAGGCTCAATCCCCAGTTCAGGAAGTACAGGAGGCAGCCAATCAATGATTCTCTCTCATCATTGATATTTCTATCTCTCTCTCCCTCTCCCTTCCTCTCTGAAATCAATAAAAATATATTTTAAAAAATAAACCTAAAAATAAAGAACTAATATATATGTATATGTACATACATGTGTATATAATTATTGTTGAGAGTATTACAGATTTCCCTCTTTTTCTCCCATTGCCCTCCTCCATCTGATACCTGCCCTGCCCCTGTCTTTCACCACGCTATTATTGCCCGTGTCCATGGGAAATGCATATATGCATATAAGCTATTTGATTAATCTCTATCCTCCCCCACTTCCATCTGAGATTTATCAGTCTGTTCCATGTATCCATATCATTGGTTCTATCATATTCATCACTTTATTTTGCTCATTAGATTCTACATATAAATGAGATCATGTGATATTTATTTGTCTTTCTCTGATTGTCTTATTTTGCTTAGCATAATAATATCCAGGTCCCTCTATGCTGTCTCAAAGTGTATTTTTGACATACAACTGCAAGATTACCTTTCCTATTGTTTTCTTATTCTTCCAGTCCTTAACTGTCCAACCCTGAGATTAAACTGATACCAATTTTTAACACCATCCTTCTTGTCTCCAGGATTTAGGCCATATCTATTTGTATGCAACGTGTCATTTTTGATTTGTAATCTTACTTCTTGATCTCAGATTAAATTGATCGTCCATTCAGTGTTATACACTGTGTGTAGGCCTCTTGAGCTTTGTGCTATTTTTATTACATGCTCCCCTTTACATTGTGTTTATCTCTATGTTTTTAAAAATTTATTTAATATAAGGCATTTCTTCTTTTAGACTTTTGTCATTCTACTTAGAAAACAAAAGCGAATCTTCTTTCTCATTTTTCCCTTCTTTGGCTTCATATATATAGGGTGTCCCTAAAATGTATGTACATGTTAGTAGCTGGTGGCTCAATTTTGAAAATGAAATCTATTTTAATAAACACTACCTTTGTAATTATTCAAAGTGTGTGTATGCATGTTTTTGGACACCCTATATTTCCTGCTTTTATTTTGTCTATTAATTTCTATGAATGCTGTTTTCCTTTTTCTCCCAAGAGCTGAAATGTCTCCTTGGAAGGGTTTGTTCTCTTTGGCATCTGCAAAAGCCACCCTTTCCTTAATGTTTGCTCACTACTCCTCTCGTCCATCTCCAACATATCTATTTTCCATCACAGTGTGAGGTTCCCATCTTCTTGAGATCTTCTCTTGCTGAGTTTTAATCCCAGAAGCGTATGAAACAACTTTCTCTCTGGGTCCTCAATACAGGCCCAGCTTTGCCAGCCTTCCTTTGTTCATGACCCCATCGTGCACAGGTGGCATCACAATAAGTGTGTTCTCATTGACCGAATTGCTATGGGCTTCTTGGTCTGTTTATAACCCTGTCCAGACTGCAGAGTTTGCAGAAAGGCAGCTGCTCTCCTGCTCAGGCTCACAGACCAGGTGCTGTGAGGCCTAGAGGTCCATGAGGCTGTCTGGAGAGCCACTCGCTGCAGGGCACAGGGGGACCTAGGGCCATGGCCTAGGATCTCTGCCTTTGGCACCAGTGTGAATTCCTCTTATGTATTGGGATTCTGTATAAGATTTACATTTGAAACACAATGATTTTACTGCTATTAATATCATTTTGAAATGGTTGATGCAGCGAAGGAACATTGGCTGTGGAGGCAGGAGGTCCTGTGCTTACCAGCCAGGCAGTCTTGAGTACTGTCATCTGCGAAGTAAGATTGCTGTCTTCTGTCCAACTCGCTCAGGATAATTATACGAGATAGTGCAAAACCCATGAATAAATGAGAAAGAACTTAAGGTATGAAATAAATCTCTGTATGTACACGTACGCACCTTAAAAACAATGCTCAGTGTAAAAAAGCAAGTTGAAGAAAGGTAGTTACAGCGTGATAACATTTCTATAAATTTTAAACAAGCATAGAATAATACTTATCATTGCCAGAGGATTAGAACTAAGCATGAGGACAAAATGGACTTGAGAGTGATATGGAATGCTTTTAAAAAGGAAGCAATTAAGTAAAATATTAATAATTATATTTGTTATATAATTTTCAGGGTTTTTTTTGTATTTTTAAAGATACCCCTCTCTTCCCAAATCTGTAGAATACCATGCAAATGTGTTCATGACATTTTATTAAGTTATTTATTGATATATGTTTATATATGTGTATATTCTATCTATCTATCTATCTATCTATCTATCTATCTATCTATCTATTCTCTCTTTGTCTAGTACTTAAAATTGTCTGTTCCCAAATGGAAAGAGCAAGGGGGAAAAGAAAGATAGCTAACTGATGTTTGCTTTTGTTGTCATGTTCATACATTGGAACATATTTAAACTAGGTTCATACCCTTTCTTCTGCTCATTGTTTTATTCCTGAAAAAATGAAGAGAAGCTAGAGTTCTGTGTGCTTTCATCATTTACTTTTTTCAACTGTCTCATAGATTTTCTCCTCTCGGAAACAATTTCTAAAATAAATTGATCTTTCACTGCCATTTGGAACACACATTAGACTCCTTCCTTCACAGGATTGAATGCCTACATATCAACCCTCTGAATCCATCCCTGTTGAGTTACTACTCAGGGTTTCCACTACATAACCTTCTGTTCACTAAGATCCTGAACAGTGATCTCCCTCAGAGGGCCCCGCATGCTGCCTCCCCTGTGAAATGTTAAGTAGCCAAGATTGTGTTTTCTTTTCCTTCTTATTTTCCTAACCGGTAAGGAAGGCAAATTACGAATATCTTCTATTTCTTTGGCTCTTTATGTATTACCAGTAATTGTTTTTTTCTTTTTCCTCTTCTTTGATGATGCTCTCACTCATCATTTTCATACTCTTCTGAATGTATTCATATGTAGCTTAGCATTGGCATTACTTAGGAAATGGAAAGGAGGAGTTTCGGATTTTTCTCTTCCCAGTAGGGTGTGAGGCTGTCTTGGGGTCATACCTTTTTCCTCCTTGCCTGCTAGCAGTGCCCCATTGTGACTTCTCACAGAAGAAACATCTTGTGTCTTTTATCAACTGTAAGGGTGGGGCAGGCATGGACAGTACACTTCATTTTATGGCTTAGGAAGCGGACATGAAGTAATCTTCATGCCAGCCTATGATACAGCTGTGTTTAAGGTTTGGGTCTTTGAATGACTAACTTCAACCTCTTTCTACTGCAACTTTGGTCCTAACAAAGCAATCTTTTCTGTCTTCTTGGATCCTGCTTCACCCTGCCCTAAAAAAAAAATTAAAAAAAATGCCTAGACATTCTCTCCAGCTGTAGTCACTTTCTTGGTGATCTAATTCAGTTTTATTTAAAACTATCTATATATAACAACTCCTAAATAGATATCTCTTGATCTGATCGCTCCTCTGAACTGTGGTTTCATTTATCTTACTTACTTGGCATCCATCAAGACTTTTAATAGGCATCTCAAACTTAGCTTGTCCAACATTTTAATTCCCCTCCATCCCCAAACTGAGCTCTCCTCAAGCTTTCTCAATGTGACAATATCGTTTACCCAGCTAGTTTTTGCTAGAAACCAATTTTGCCAGGAGTCAATATTGACTTATGTTTCTTTTATACCAATTATTCAAGTTATCTGCTGGTCGTGTTTCAAAATATATCCCAAATCTGGCCACTTCTCACCACTGCCATTCTATTAGAGCCCAGCCATCTCCCTGGTTCTGCTATGGAAGGCACCTAATGGTTCCCCTGATCCCACTCTGACTTGCTACAGTCTGTTTTCCACACAGAATGTTTTCCAGAGGGGTCCTTTTAAAACATGCCAGACCGGGGCCAGTCCTGTGCTCAAAGTTTTCTAATGGTTTCTCAGCATAGTTTTAGGGATTTCAGACTCCCTATGATGAACCTGATCACCTGCAGGATGGACTGTTGCTAGCTCTCTAATCACATCTCCTGCCTCCTCTCCCTTCTTCCCTCTTCTGTGGCCACACTGACCTGTTTTTCCACCGATTGTCAAGCACACCTGGCTTCAGTCTTTGCTATTGCTGATTCCTCTGCTTGAATTATCTTGAGATCATTCAAGGTATTTGCATCACCCCCTCTTTTACTTCCTTCAGGTCTCTGCTCAGGTATCACCTCCTCAGAGATACTTAACCACATGAGCTAGAGACTATAGCTCTAACCCTCAGTATCCGCTTTCCTTCTCTACTCCTCTTCACAGAAGTTATTACATCCTGACTTTAAACATCTTTTTACATTTACTTATTTTTATTTCCCCCCTACTTGCATGTAAGCTTTGTGAGAGACCTACATTATCATTCTTGTCCACCACTGTGTTCCCTGTTTTAGAAACTAGAATAGTTACTTAACCTCAGGAATAGATTAAGTCAATAAATATTTGTCAAGTCAATGACTAGTGTAGGATACATCAGGCCAAGCCATTAAAAAGTGCCCAAATCAGCCCTGGTTAGTGTGACTCGGTTGAGCACTGTGCCATGCACCTAGTGGTCACCAGTTCGACTCCCAGTCTGGGCACATGCCTGGGTTGCAAGCTCGATCCCCAGTAGGGGGCATGCAGGAGGCAGCTGATTGATAATGATGTTTCTCTCTCACATTGCTATTTCTCACTCTCTCCCGCTCCCTTCCTCTTTCTCTAAAATCAATAAAAACATATTTAGAAAACAAAAAGTGCCCAGATCAAAAGAAATCCTCTGACCAGGAGTCATCCCACACTAAACCTCGCTATGAAAGGGAATATTCTGTATACGTCATACACTTCAAACATTTTTGGGACAGGTCCAATTTCAAATAGCCTGTCTTACCTTAGCTGTTAACATTACTTTGTTTCCATAAATACACTTACATTTCTTGGACTACATAATTATCTGGTGCTTGCTAGAGTCCAGGCTCTGTACCATTCTATTCATGACCTCACCTAATCTTCACCAGAACCCAAGGGTACTATTAAGCTTCAGTAGCTTGCCCAAGGCTTCATGGATGGCCAGTGGTTCAGCCAAAATTTGAACCCAAAAAGCCTGACAAGACAGCCACACACTCAGCCACCATAGTTCTGTGTCAGTCTCCTACTATTCTTTGTGTCCCTATTTTTGGTTTAGAAGATGTGACTGTCCTGCCACAGATTCAGTGCAATACCTGCAGAAGATTGACAGACCATTACATATTTATTGAAGTATGTGGTGGCATGACATTTTTCTTTTTAAGATTCAACAACCCATTAATTCTGCAACTTTAGAATAACCTGCCCCATGTGCTGCTCAACAAATATGCTTTCTACATGTGATCATTGGACAATAAAGAAACCATGCTCTGACCATCTCTCCTCAACCTTCCCCCAGTCCTCTGCCCCCTTAGAACTGAATGTTTTCTATGTTCTGCTAGCTGTTCAGTCAACCCGGTCACTGTGATATCCTGAGTGTTAAGGACACTGGAAGCGGGAGTCAGGTTTGCACAGTTAGATTGATAAGCAGATGCTAAGCCGATGTGACACAGCTGCTACTGTTGAGCCAGGAAAAGCAGGTCAAGGTTATTGGGAGGACGTGTGGTACTTGCCCACAGCTGGGAGCAAAAATATCCCCATGGACTGTTTTCTTCCCCAGTCTCTCTCTTCGAATTTCTTATTATCCTTTCTTTTTGTTTCTGTGTGTCTTCTCTTTTTAAGGGGTTGTGGTAAAAGAGATACATATATAAATCACTGGACCTCTCAAGGTGAAGGAAATCTATGAATCAACTTTATTGTATTTTTTTAACCTTATGTGCATTATTTGATCTTCTGAATAGTGCCATGCTTTAAAAATCAGTTCAAAAGATTACAGTGATCATTTGCCATTTATTACTTGATTCTGTTTATTTTTTAGAGATGATTTCACATCAGAAACATACTGGATATCTTGTATTAATGCATCATATACTCGTAGCATATTAGCGTACATGCAGTAATCAGGGAGTCTGGCTTCTTGTTTCCATTCTTCATTGAATTGAGTTTATTGATGGCTAAATTTGATTTTTCACCCCCCAGAAGGACT
This sequence comes from Myotis nattereri, assembly GCF_964212035.1. Lineage (NCBI taxonomy): Eukaryota > Metazoa > Chordata > Mammalia > Chiroptera > Vespertilionidae > Myotis > Myotis nattereri. The sequence goes on from NC_138081.1 coordinate 21,753,603, forward strand.
TGTATCCCCAAGGTATTTTTAGCTGTTTCCACATAATATTGAACTGAATATGATTTAATTAGGTGAAAATGACCACATGCGATAAACCAACCTTAAAACCAAAGGCACTTAAAAATTATCTTCAGATCAAGAGTTCACCAGTATCTACTGGTAGATCTTGAAGCCATGCCAAGATCACTAGCTGGTGGATTTGCTATGTCCCTGTTTGGGATTGCTGTAATTGTTATCAGCAGTGTGGGGCCGCCCAGAAAACCCATTTTCTCCTCCAGGATCCCCCACCCCCAAACCTCACACCTTCCTTCTGACCAGGCCCTGTCCTCTGCCTGGAGATCTTCAGGCTCACCAAAAGTTTGGAGATCTCTGCTTTTTTCCCTATATGGTCTCTTCAGAATGTGTCATGTGGAAGATGCAAAAAGCACTGGGCTGAATTCTTGGTTTATATTTGTGTCCTGGGCCTTATCAGCTGTGTGAGTGGAGAATATTACTCATCTCTCTGAGCCTTGGTTTCCTCATTAGTCTGAGTAGGGATGTGGTAGTGAGATAAAATTTATGTGGTTCCTAGCAAATATACCTGCAATAAACAATAGCTATTTTTATATTATTATTGTTTTATTGAACTAGATTTAGTGCTCCTGATAATAAATCGCTCAAGGCAGATGGAGAATAAATTAAAATGACTTTTACAAGTTCTGCTTGTAAAAGATATGAAACTTAAACAAACAGAACAAATTATTGTACTAAGGTCAAGGAACCAGGACATGCATAAGAAATCTCATATCTTGAAAAGGTAAAATGTGTTCCCAAGATTGAACATTATATTTGTAGATGACATCTGTAAAATGGGAATAAAACAATGTTTACTCCATGGGGTTGTTATGAGAATAAAATGATTTAATATATATAAAGCAATTAGAACACATAGGAAAAAGCGAAAGTCAGGTATTGTCATCTACACTAATAAAAGACAAAGATGCTAATTGACTATACCTTTGCTATGCTTGTCAGCCAATCAGAAGAGTATGCAAATTAACCCAACAAAGATGGCCATTAAATTTGCATAATGCAGACAGATCCCGCTGCGCTGCCCCACCCGGGGTGGGCAGCAGTGAAATCCCAAGCCGCCACGCGCCCCAGCGCGGGATCCGGACCTGCCCGTGTGCGGCCTGGGGTGGGCGGGGAGGGTTGGGCAGGTGGGGTGGCAGCAGCACAATCCAAAGCCGCCTCCCGCCCCAGTGCAGGATCCGGGCCTGACGTTTGCGACCAGGGGAGACAGGTCAGGCACCGCAGGATCAGGCATGCCATCTGCCACCAGGGGAGCGGGCCTAAGCCAGCAGGTGGTTATCTCCCGAGGAGTCCCAGACTGTGAGAGGGCACAGGTTGTGCTGAGGGACCCCCCACCCTGCCAGTGCACAAATTTTTGTGCACTGGGCTGCTAGTTAATGAATAAAAGGACTTAAGATTTTTACACCTGGTGGCATGCCAGTGATTATAGAGGTATGTCTCTTTGTATCAGAATGCTACAAGTTTGATTGTGGTATTACTTAAGCTTTGGAGGCTGACTATTCTGAGGCATTTATCTATCATTTATCTAATCTATCTATCTATCATCTATCTTTATATCTTACCTCTTAGTACGGTGTCTGGCACACACCTAGCATTTGGTGAATGTTTATTGAATGAGTGGGTGAACAAATAGAGAGGCTATCTTTTTTGTTTATATTTGAGGGTGATTTAGTTGAGAGCATATCTTTATGGTACAAACTGAAATTCCTTTAGTTCACTTTTTACTTTGCCCACTCACCTGATTCCATCAGTCACTGAGACTCTAAACAAGACACAAAATTCTACAACCTCTCTACCTCTTCTCACTGCAGAAAGCATTTCCCTGGAAACAGTCTACTCTAGGGTTACAAATTTCTGAGCCCATGAGGCGTGGGTGGGGGGCAGGCAGAGAGCATGAATGAGTAGAATGGGCTCGATAACAGTAGATTGTGAGTCCCCCCAGAAAGGCAGCTCTATGGAAGCAATAGCCTCCTCTGCTTTTTTCGCTCATGTCCATGGGGCACCTAGAACAGTGCCTAGATAGTTCTTTAGTCCTAGGTGGATAAATATTGGTGGAATGAATGGATAAATAAATGCTTATTATAGGCTGACTGCTGCAAGGCAGCAATGAAGATCCAATGTCCAACCCGTAGATTTCTCAAGATAGCGAAAAGAATCTACTTTTATGTGAAATCTCTTGGTTTTAAATGTTGGCAACAAATTAAAAATGTTAAAACACTATGTAGGTCAGACAAAAATGTATCTAAGCGAAAAACAGCTCCGAAGCCCAGAGCAATCTTAGATCTCTGCTCTCAGTAGGAGCTTATGCAGTGTTTCACCATGTGCCACAGCATCACTATCACTACTGCATTCCTTCTTCCCGCGTTCTGAGCAGCAGACATAGTGTTTTCTCCATTGCATAGATAAGGCTCAGAGAAGTTAATTGACTTGTTTAAGGTCATAATATTGGTATGTAATGGAACTAGATCCAGAATCCAAGGTTTCTACCTCAAATCCTGTGCACATTTCAGGACACCACTATGACCACTCTACCACGTGTCCTTTGGGAAGATACTAGTAAGTCACAGCCACGTGTTTTGTTTACTTCATAAATTTGAGTTTCTTTCTTCTTAGGACTGGCTAGCACTATCTTATTGATGCTTCTCTGCATCTCCCAACCAGTCCAGCCCAAGAAACTATAATGGGTGTAGCAATTGTAATTAAAATAAACTTGCTTCCACTTTGGTGTTAATTCATTGGTAGGCCCATTTCTTTTTTTGTTATACTCCTTATGTACTGATATTAATTTGAATAATTGAGAATTTATAGCTTTATTTGTTTGGATCTAGATTTGGACGTTGTAAAAAGACCAAAATAATGTTTTAAACAAGTTAAGATAAAAAGTTGTGTTTATTTTTCCGTAGTTCATGTAAATCTAAACATACCAGTAAATAGCCCAGAGGTGCTCCAAAGTGTGGCAGAGCTAGACTGCTTCCATCTATAATGGTCATCACCCTTGCCTGCTTTGCTAAGTTCTCTCCAATATGTCCATATTAAAGTCAGAGAACAAAATAAAGAGCTGAAAGGACCACATCTCCTTCCTCTTATGGGCATGAAGTGGAGGTTGCACACATCACTTCTGCTCAGAGTCTACTGGCCTTAATTGAATATCATTGCCACCTATCTGTAAGGGAGGAGTATAGTTTTTTATCTGGATGGCCATGAGTCCAGTTGAAAATTCTATTCCCATATAAGAAGACAACCCATATTAGAGAGCAACTTGTAGTCTCTGCCATAATAGCTAAACATCAATATGCTATTTAGTGTTTAAGCAGTGTTCTCTAACTGATTAAGTATTCTTTGATTCAGATATTTGGTCCTGTTTTGCTTTTTGTCTGCAGTATTTAGTATGAATAATAAATGCTTGATGAATATTTTATTTTACTTTATTTATTTTTAAATATATTTTATTGATTTCTTACAGAGAGGAAGGGAGAGGGATAGAGACGTAGAAACATCGATGAGAGAGAAACATGCATCAGCTGCCTCCTGCACACCCTCTACTGTTGATGTGCCTGCAACCAAGGTACATGCCCTTGACTGGAATCTAACCTGGGACCTCTCAGTCTGCAGGCTGATGCTCTATCCACTGAGCCAAACCGTCAGGGCTTGATGAATATTTTAATACATAAAGCTAAGGTAGTAGCTAGAAAGTCTTACAACTCTTCACTGAATCATTTGCAAATTATCAGGTAACTTGAAATTTTCAGGTTGTTAAAATAGTCAAATGTATCAGGACTTGAAGGTTAATAACTGTAGACAGGGGCCCTTGGACAGGAATTCATCAAACTACTTTTTGGAGATATCCTCCATACATCCAAATCTTAGGTATCTGGTTGAGCTAAAAACTTCACATATCCACTCACCTTCTGTTATTGGTAAGAACACTGAAATATTCCAGCATAAATTGTATGTTTCCTATGGTTGCTGTAACAAATGACCACAAACGTAGTGGCATAAAGCTTCAGAAGTTTATTCACTCAGTTTTGGAAGTCAGAAGCCAAAATACAGGGGTCAGCAGGTTACATTCCCTCCGGAGGCTCTAGGGCAGCGGTTCTCAACCCGTGGGTCGTGACCCCTTTGGGGGTCGAACAACCCTTTCACAGGGGTCGCCTAAGACCATCCTGCATATCAGATATTTACATTACGATTCATAACAGTAGCAACATTACAGTTATGAAGTAGCAACGAAAATAATGTTATGGTTGGATCACAACATGAGGAACTGTATTTAAAGGGCCAGAAGGTTGAGAACCACTGCGCTAGGTGAAAAATCAGTTCTTTCCTCTTCCAGCTGCCAGTGGCTGCCTGCATTCCTTGACTCTTGGTAATATCACTCCAGTGTCTGCTTCTGTTTTCACTGCTTTATTCTCTGTTGTCTGTATCAATTTTTCCTATGTGTCTTTCTTATCAAGGTACATACTTGTGCTTGCATTTGGGTCCATCTGCTAATTCCGGATAATGTCCCCATCTCAAAATCCTTAATCACATCTGCAAAGATATTTTTGTTTTTTCATATAAGGTGATGGTCACATGCCACGAATCAGAACATAGGTATCTTTCGAGGGAGCCATTTTTCTGCTTACAGCAGTAATATTATTTAACTTTAGCCTCACACAAATTTCATGGTATTTTTCAGGGAAACTAAAGTTCAGGAAGGCTAAGTAACCTGCTCTAGATCACCAGCCTGCTCCACCTCGTTTTTCCTTCACTCTTTCCCTATACCACTAGCAAAGTGAAGTAATTAAAGGCTCAATGACTTAGAACAGTAAGACAGAATGCCTCTATTTCTTGGTCTCATCATCAAGTCATTTTAGGTAGCACGCCTTCCCCTTCCTTACGAGTCTTCATGAGGCCCTTTGTGACTCTTTTTTTCTCTTCAAGGCTGCCTTAATGTCCATTTTATCCTCACTTCAATTATGTGCAAAGTTGGACACCCAGGAGAGGGACCACATGCCCATGCAACTCATACTTGTCATAATTCACTCATGGGACAACCAGGGAGTATCACGTTCCCTTTATGTAACGGGGTCCAGAACTCTTCTGGACTTTGGCATTATAAAGTTGGGTTACAAATGTCATGAGAACAGACTCTCTGGCAAGATATCTAACATTACGGCTTCCAGTCTCAACCAGATATAGCAAGAGACTAGCTTTTCCCAGGGTATTTTAGTGTTTCAGGTTCTGGTCCTAACTGGAATCAAGTGGCAAAACAACTTCCAAATAAACATTCAGAATGTTAGTGAAAAAGTTTAGTTCAGTATTAATTGTATCAATAGGTGAAGTTGGGAGAATGGGAGAGGAGAGTAAGTGGAAGGAGAATGGCATATTTTTTCCCTAAATTATCCCTGGGTAAAGGCACATGTTGGAAAGGCCTCGCTGGCTCTATTGAATATCTGACATGCCATTTCGCAAACAGTTATGTGCAGAGGTAGGGCCAGCTCAGCTGTCTTGTTCCTGCACTAATGTGGTGGCTTAGCCATTTTGAGTTAATTGTTAATCGAGCCAGACATTATCTTCAATGCTATTCTGAGAGGTAGAAAGACACACACACACACACACACACACACACACACACACACACACACACACACACCCTTAACATCTTATTACTCTTGTCATCAAGAAGCTCTAAAATTTTTTGTATAATAGCCATAGGAATGACAGAGATGGGCTATTTTAAGAACCAAAAATGCCTTCTGTTTTTGGTTTACAAATAATTTTATCTATGAACTAAAATCAGCTGGGAAGGATCTGCCACATCCTGGAAATTGCAAAGGCTGGCATCCAGCAGCACCCTCTCTGTGACACTCATTTTGCTATTAAGAGAAGCCACTTAACAAACCAATTGTCAACAGGGGGAGATGAAAACACAATAGTTAATCAGGCTTTACAAGGTCACACGTCTAATTCGAATTGTAAAAGGACCCCATTAGTGCCTTCTTTCCCTTGTTCTTGAATGCAGTCTTTTTCCAAATTGAGGGCTCACCACTTTGGATCTCCCTACAAGATAGCAGTCAGTTAATAAAGGCTTGAAGTACTATTTTCCTTACTGAGGGCCCCCTTTGGAGCCTATTAACACTCTTTTTTATGACGAGCAGATCAAGTAGCCTCCCCTGACATGTGTTGGCACTTTCTGAAAGGTCATTAATGCTCCATATTTCAGAGTATAACAAACCCAGGAAGGCTCACAAGGAGCCCAGCAGGGGTAAAATAAAAACAGTGAGTAATTTACAGAGGTTTTTGTCTCACCTAGGTGGTGCATGCACAACTAGGGAGGGAGGGAGGAAGGAAGGGAGGGAGGGAGAGGAAGAGGGAGAGAGAGAGAGACAGAGAGAGAGAGAGAGAGAGAGAGAGACAGAGAGAGAGAGAGAGACAGAGAGAGAGAGAGAGACAGAGAGAGAGAGAGAGAGAGAGAGAGAGAGCGCCACCTCCTCCCATGAGTTTGCAGGGTCCTGGGGATTTCTAGGTAAAATCTAGAAAAGTGAGCTTTTAAGAAACAGACTTGATCAAATATTTGTGCTATAGAAAAGCAGTGTCATAGTGGTTCAGATTCCTCTCCTTGCTCTTTAGAATGAATTTTCTACATGGGTGGGTCTTTTTTTTGCCTTCTGCTTATTTGATTATCTCTGAAGCTCTGGTGATTCTTTGATTGAAATAGGAAATTGAAGGGCAAATCTGGAGCTTCATTATATTTTCACATTTCGGAGACATTTTTTAAAAGTAAAGTCATCATATATTTTCCAGGGGTGCTACTTGCATTTTCGCATGCTGCTAACATTTGCATTGGACACTAGATTGATGGGGTTTAGTTTCTTAAATTATATGTGAAGGTCTGAGAATTAATGTAGAGAGTTGTTTTTTAAAATAAAACTACAAAGTGCTATCACAAATAATATGTATACGTGAAGTTCACTTATATGTCTTTGCAGAGCTGACCAGCCATTGACCTTTCTGTGTTTTTAAAGAGAGAGAGATACCACACCAACTAATACACAGCAGTGGCTTCTTGTGTGTGCAGCAACACAAGGGCCATCACCACTGGCTGTGCACCCTGGCGAGGTGTTCCTGTTCCTCCTGTGTTCTTAATCTTCTCTCTGTGTGCCACCCAGCATTGGAAAGCCAGAATTGTACTGAAAAGTATCCTCTTCCCATTCATACTTCTGACAATGATAGGGATGTCCATGGCCCATCCTCTGCCATTTTTCTGTCCTGCTACAGAACCATAGGGGTAAGCAAGAAGTAACTTGAATTACAGATGAAGGAAGGATCCTGCAACAGCTGCCAGACAATTATTTCTTCAGATAAATAGACTAACTGGCAAGGGTCAGGGAGGTTTTTTGTTTTTGAAAACATATTTTTATTGATTTCAGAGAGAAGAAGGGAGAGGGAGGGAGGGAGGGGAGGAGAGAGAGGAGAGAAAGAGAGAGAGAGAGAGAGAGAGAGAGAGAGAGAGAGAGAGAGAGAGAGAGAGAGAGAAATGGAAACATCAGTGATGAGAGAGAATCATTGATTGGCTACTTTCTGCATGTCCCGCACTAGTTCGAGCCCACAACCTGTGCATGTGCTCTGACTGGGAATTGAACCTGGTTCATGGGTCAATGCTCAACCACCAGCCACACTGCTGGGCGAGGACCAGGGAGTTTTGATCCTTTCTTGGATTCAGTTTTCAAGGTGACACCATGTGTGCCAATAACCACATTGGTTGCCTAGTACATGACAGATGCTAATTTGGATTCTAAGGAAACAACAGTGTAAAATAGACAAAATCCACATTCTCGTGTGTGTGTGTATGTGTGTGTGTGTGTGTGTGAATGAATAAGATGTACTAGTAAATTAAACCCTATGTTATTTTATATATTGCATTGTTACATGAATAGTAAAAAAAGGGAATAGACTTCACTGAGAAATTACCATTTAAGAAAAGACTTGAGGGAGGTACTTTTTCTACTAAATTGATGATTGGTAGATAACGTCTGATTATTTCTATGAAAGAATTTACATTAAGAGAATTAAACAAATTTCATTTCCAGTTCAAGGTAAATATGTCAAATGCCTTAAGGAATTTATAAACAAGTCAGTAGAGTGGGTAGAGGAGGAAGGGAAGGGAAAGTTGATGAGAGGAGAGAGGTCACCTCTCATTGGAATGATCAGAATTTGGTTTCATTAAACCTAAGGAGCAGATAGTTTAGATGTTTGAGAGAGATAAGGTAAGTCTATGAAGAAGCTTTGCCTCAAGACTGCTGATAATTTGGTAGGATTTAGGGATATTAATGCTGGTGATTGTGGCTCTGCTGACTACCATTAAGCATAGCTCATAAGATAATAGATCAGGCCAAGGATCTTGCTGCCGTTTTGCCAGGCCTCTAGAAAAGGAAACATACCTAGTGTTTGGAATCTGTGAGTTCCCTCATCCTGCTGACCATTATGCTTGAGTCCAAAAGTGCAAGCAACCCAGAGAACATTCTGGTTAATACTTTCTTTATTACTGGTAAGGACTTCGTCTGTTCTCTTATTCAGGTAAGGAGGGTTGGCCTTGAGAACTAAGTCCTTTGGTCCCCGTAGCTTCTACATTCCCAGTCACTAGAGTGCCTGGCTCCTGGACCTCTTGTCCTAGGCCCAATCCTGACTTTGGCTTTTTATAAAGTCATGGAAAAGAGTGGAAATGGTAACTTGTGTTGACCCTGATCTATTTATTGTACCCCTTATCTACATGTGAAAGTGCTCCTGAGGATTCTATGTAGTCCTCGATCCTTCCCGAGCTCTTCCTGCCTGGTCATGCATGGCTAGAAGAAGACTGAGCTTAAAATAGAGCTCAGACATGGACACCCTCATGTAGATCTTAAAGAACATGATATTCCATCGAATGGAGATGCTATAGTATAGTTACTAAATATTTGGTAGGAGACACTGAGTTTGTTTCTAGTTCCCCCAACTCCCCTTTCTGGTTAGAGGGAGATAAACCTTTCCTATTCCAAGATTATAAAAATGTTTATGTTTTATTGCAATACTACTTTTATTTTTCTTTTTTGGTACATTTTTATTCACTTATGTTTTATTCTAGTTTCTTATTTATTTATTTATTTATTTATTTATTTTATTCCTCACTGAAGACATGCTTAAATATAGGAAAGGAGAGGGGGGGGGGGGAGAGAGGAGAGAGAGAGAGAGAGAGAGAGAGAGAGAGAGAGAGAGAGAGAGAAGCAAGAAACATCAATGGGTTGCCTGGGGAGGGGGGGGGGTGTCAAACCTGAAACCCAGGCATGTGCCCTAACTGGGAATGGAACCAGTAATCTTTCAGTGCACAGGATGATGCTCAACCAGTTAAGCCAGTCCAGCCAGGTGGAGGTTTATTTTTTAAATTTAAGTGTTAACCTTTAAGTATTTATATTGTATTCAGTAATCTTATGGTTGATTATAAAATATTCATCCTTTCTTATGAACCATTTGGAGTTTATTTTGGAATATTAAGTGAAGTAGGAGTACAACTTTGTATTTCACAAAATATAAATGCTAATCCATTTTCCAAAGACTGCTTACAATTTCAACTAGTAGTTCTCTCTCACCCCTGAATTTGAAATGCCCATTTTATAATGTGCTAAATCCCTACATACTTTTGGATATATTTCTGAATTTTTTATTTATTTTGATGTTTTTATGCCATTCCTGTATCACCAGCATACTCTTTATATGGTGGTTAAATAGCTTTTATTAATTTAGCATCTGACAGGACAAGTACCCTTCCTTCCCTCACTCCCCTGAATTTCTTGGCTATTATAACATACTAGAAACCCCGTGCATGAAAATTCATGCACTGGAGGGGGGGCCCTCAACCCAGCCTGCCCCCTCTCACAGTCCAGGAGCCCTCAGGGGCGGGAGGTGACCCGGCAATCAGGGGAAGACGACGCCCCCATCACACTTTGGCCGACCCTGGTTGCCTGAGCTTGGGTGGCCCTGGGAAGCTGGGCAGCCGACAGCTGAAGCTTGCCTGTGCCTCAGGCTGACCCTGTGGGTAGTGAGGGGACTGGGGGACTCCAGAGGCCTTGCCGCGCTCCTGCTGCCCTGACAGGGCTGAGGGGACTGAGCGCCGCCATCTTGTGGCTGTGGGCACCACCATCTTTGAGGGTGTGGCAGTCAATTAGCATATTCCCTCCTTATTGGCTGTGGGCGCTGCCATCTTTGTGATGGCATGATGGTCAATTAGCATATCCCCTCTTTATTAGATAGGATTTGTCTTTCCAGATGAAATTTTTGAATTATTTTGTCAAGGCTCAAAAATAATTCTTATTTGGATTTTTAATGTGGGGCATATTGGCTATAATAGTTAAAAGGAAAAATAGTATTTTTCTATTACTGCTTCTAATCACCCAAGAAACAAAATATGGCTTTTCAATAATTCAAGTTTTTTTTTTATTATTTTCCAGCAATATTTTGTTTCTTCATACAGTTAGGATGTGTTACTTGTTAGCAACAGAAACAAAATCTAGTTAATATAAGCAGAAGGAATTTTTTCAGAGGACATTGGTAGCTTAGAAAATTGCTAAAAAGTTGGAGAACTAAGCTCAGAAAAAAAGGCAAAAATCAGAGCAGTCTTGGCAGGAAACAATTGGAAGTGTTATCTGGGAGCTGAAACAGGAGAGGTGAACATGGACCATTTTCTTTCTTTTAAAAAAATATTTTTATTGATTTCAGAGAGGGAGTGAGAGAGAGGTAGAAATATCAATGATGAGAGAGAATCATTGATCATCTGCCTCCTGCATGCCCGACACTGGAGATCAAGCCCACAACCCAGACAAGTGCCCTGACTGGGAATCAAACCATGACCTCCTGGTTCATAGCTTAATGCTCAACCAATGAGCCATGCCGGCCAGGCATGGACCATTTTCTTATGTCCTTGTCTCATGCTACTTCAAATCAAACTCCTCTTTTGTGAGTGAGGTAGCTAATTGCTTGGCTTTTGATCATGTGTCTAGATCATGACATAAGAGACTTGTAGAATTCTGGTGAGTCTCTGTATTCATGTAACCAGTGTCCCATCTGAGTCTAAAGGAAAGATAGGCCCTAAGAGGTTGGTGACCTTACCCTCAACTAGGCTTCCTATGTTATGTTCAACAAAAGTAGATAAAGGACTAGTCATTGCAGTCCAAAGCTATATAGACATCCAAGAAAAGATTGGAAGGATATAATAGAAGGCAAACACCACATAACAAATTCTGTTGAGCAACAGAGTGCAGAGGAGAGTGAGATGACAGAAGCCTGTCTGGGTGTAGTGTATGATTGCTCTCTGAATGCTTTGTTGCATCCTCTCTGACAGCATAGTCAACCCCATGTCCCTTTATTTAAACACTCTATATACAAACTAAAATAATTTGGTTTTACGAACTTTGCGTGAATATAGTTGCAAAGGAGGAGTCGGTAAGTGGAAAGCTGTTTCCATTCAAGTAGTTAGAGATGAGTATTGAGTGTTTAGATTAGCACTCTGGCTAGGAGAGGTGGTTGTGCAGATTGTACACTATAGTTTCAGGGATTGCCCTCCACATAGGCTATACCAGGGGTGGGCAAACTTTTTGACTCGAGGGCCACAATGGGTTCTTAAACTGGACTGGAGGGCCGGAACAAAAGCAGGGATGGAGTGTTTGTGTGAACTAATATAAATTCAAAGTAAACATCATTACATAAAAGGGTACGGTCTTTTTTTTCAATAGTTTTATTCATTTCAAACGGGCCGGATCTGGCCCGTGGGCTGTAGTTTGCCCACGGCTGGACTATACTCTGCATATGCAACCTTCATGGCTGTGCTTGGTTGATCTGACCAGAGTCAACATCAATTGAGGCAGTAGGGCCAACAGCATCCCAAGGGAGCACCTGTGGTCTGAAACAGAACAGCCATGAGAAGGCATTCAATGGGCTGGCCCTACATGATGGTCAGGTGTGGACAAGGGCCTGAGAAAGGTCAATGGCCTAAATTAGAGTGGAAACTCTTGAGAGCTGTGCCACACTCCTAGGAGCTTCCAGAGATACTGGGGTTGAGAGGAAATATTAAAAGGTGGTAGAGGAACTGCTGTTGTCTGTGACAATGAAGAGAAGTTGGGTGTGATAATGTGGCCTGGTTTTGTAGCTCAGGTTGCAGCACACTGGAGTTTTCCGGATTAATTTTCTAAGCAAACACTGTTAATTGATTTTCAGACCTCAGCTTTATGGTTGGGTCCTAGTTTTTCTTTTTGGACTGAAACTCCTCACTGATGGAAGGAGTGCTGCTGCATGTTAAATCCTCCAGGTGCTATCTGGCTATAAAGGATTGTGCAGCCAATTGACCTGGCAGTCACTGCTGTAGTGTGTTCTTTCTGAACCTTGTTAACTGGCACAAACAGTAAAGTTATGTGACATTACATGGACTGATGAGATGAGTTCTCCATGATAAACCACCAGGAAATAATTCTTGGCCATGACATTTAAAGAAAGAGAAGAAAAAGGAAATGATGATTTTATAGAGACCACTACAGGGAAAAACTCGGAATTTTTACTAAAAAGTACTCACACAGGGAAAGAGACTGAATAGTGGAAAAAAATTTCTCTTTCAATTTAATCATAACTGGATAGACATAATGGGAAATATTCATAAGAAATATTTTTGAAGGTGGAATGTCTTTTTTTAAATATATTTTTATTGACTTCAGAGAGGAAAGGAGGGGGAGAGATAGAAACATCAATGAGGAGAATCATTGATTAGCTGCCTCCTGCACACCCCCTACTGGGGATTGAGCCCGCAAAATGGGCATGTCCCCCTGGCCGGAATCAAACCTGGGACCTTTTAGTCCACAGGCCAGTACTCTATCCACTGAGCAAACTGGCTAGGGCAAGGTGGAATTTCTAAGTCCACAGAAATGTCAATATCTGAAAGGCCCTATGGCTCTAGCACGTGATAGAAACCGACAAAAATGCAACCCCTGCTACTGTCATCTCTGGAGTCCAAGCAGAAGAGTGTGGTGATGAGCTCATGAAATGGTGGAAACATGAAGTTGACTTGGGCCAAGAGACCTGGCTGGATTTTTACTCTCTTTGAATGTCACCTGCCTGATACCTTGCTTGACCACACTGTGTTTTCACCATGTTGTACTCATTATATCCTGAGCATTTACATAAGGCCCTTGGAAGGGAAGACACTTTTTTTTGTTAGGATGGAAAAGTGAGGTAACATAAAAGGAACGAGGAAGTTACTGGCTTGGTACCCCACATGCTCTTCCTGAGTAGAAGCAGTAAGAGGATTTATAAAGAACTGGCTTCTTTAGGAAGGATTTTGAGGAAAAAGTGTGACGCATGAAACATTTGCAGTGAAGGAAAGTAGCAAACATATATGAGAGAACTCTACATGCCAGGACCTTTGTACTATCTCTTGTAGTGTCATATAAGTATTCCTATTTTGTAGAACAAGAAAGTGAAGCTCAGAAAGCTCAAGTTATTGCCCTAGTCACACATTCAGTAAATTGTGGAGTTAGGATTGAACTGAGCTGTACATGTGCTATTTCCACCACACCAGGCTGCGCTTCCTCCTGACCTCCCTCTAACCCCACAGTGCTCTGACATTTGTAGGTGCTGTCCTCCCGGTGTGTGTGAGCAAACAGCCCTCAACTTGTAGTTGAGGAAGTTAGCACAGCATCTCTGCACTCTCCATGAGTAATGAGAGGAGTAATGGCTTTCCCATCATCCACCTGACTTCTCACTGACCTTAACAGCCCTCTCAAGCCTCTGTCAATTACTGCTTAAATAGACAATGCTGGGATGGTGATACTTACATTCTATTGAGTAATTATAATTAACTAGAGGCCCGATGCACAAAATTCGTGCAAGAGCAGGCCTTCGCAACCGCAGCTGCCTTGGCCCTTGCAGCCCCGGCTTTGTCAGGAAGGTTGTCTGAACAGTAATTCTGCTGTTCGGCCGTTCAGTCGCTTTGCATATTACGCTTTTATTATTATAGACTAGAGGCCCGGTGCACGAAATTTGTGCACTGGGGGGTGGGGTTCCCTCAGCCCAGCCTGCCCCTCTCACAGTCCGGGAGTCCTCAGTGGATGTCCTACTGATGGCCACAGTCTGGCAGCAGAGGCTTGGAGCAGGCGTCCCTTGTGTGTGTGTGTCTGTCTGCTAGGGCCTGCCCCGAGCCGCGCCACATAGGCTCGAAGCAGTTGCCGTGTGTGTGCGTGCGCGTGTATGTGTGTGTGTGTGTGTGTGTCCCCACTGGGGGTCTGCCCCCAGCCACATTGGAGGCTCAGAGCAGACACTGTGTGTGTGTGTGTGTGTGTGTGTGTGTGTGTCTGCTGGGGGCCTGCCCCCAGCCACACCATGGAGGCTTGGAGCAGGAGCCCCTCTGTGTTGATCTCTCAGGCTCCTGGCCTCCACTGCATGTTGTACTCTCCCTTGAGCTATGGCCAGGAAGGGGTTGCTGCTTGCAAGCCGGGCTTTCCTGCTCCCGGATCGCCATGGCGACCGGGGAGCAGGCCCAGCTGGGGGCTGCCCACAGGCCGGGCTTACTTTCCTGCTCCCAGATCAGGCACAGCTGGGGGCTGGCTACAGGCTGCACTTTTCTACTTACTGATGGCCGGATCACCACAGTGACCCAGGGCCCAGCAGCACTTTCCTGCTCTCCAATAGTCATAGGGTCCTGGCTGGGGGCGGGGCTTAGCAGTGCGGGGCTTAGGCAGCACGGGGGTCCTGGCTGGGGGCTTAGATGGCACACAGGGGTCCCAGCTGGGGAAGGGGCTTATGCCCCGCTGCCCAGGGCTGCACATGGGGCCCAGATGGCAGCTCGCGCTATCCTGTCCTGCCTGTAGTATAGGATAGAGGCCTGGTGCATAGGTGGGGGGTGGCTGGTTTGCCCTGAAAGTGTCCCGGATCGGGGTGGGGTTCCCGCTTGGATGCCTGGCCAGCCTGGATGATGGGCTGAAGGCTGTTTGCAGCTGATCACACCCCCTTCAGGGTGGGGGTCCCCTCTGGGGTGCCTGGCCAGTATGGGTGAGGGCCTGAGAGCCGTTTTCAAGCTGGAGGGCAACTTAAGATCCCAGCCTCTCCTTTTTTTCTTTTTTTTAATTCTGGGATTTATTTACCTTCTATAGCTGTCACTGGAGCTGAGAGCCTGGCTCCAGCTCTGAGGGCTGAAAGCAGGTTTCTGGGTCTGTTTGGCTTCTATAATTGAAACATTGTTGCCATCACAGCAGCTCTAAGCTTTGAGGCCAACGCTGGCTGAAAGCAGGTCTCTGGAGCTTGTTTAGCTTCTATAATTGCAACATAGTTGCTTAGAGTGCAGCTCAGAGGCTGGCAGCGGCAGGCCGGGAATGTTGGCTTCCTCTGTCACTGGAGCAAGCAAGCCTCCTGTTCGCTTCAGCTGCGTGGCTGCTGGCCACCATCTTGGTTGGCAGTTAATTTGCATATCCTGCTGATTAGCCAATGGGAAGGGTGTCGGGGTTATGGTCAATTTGCATGTTTCTCTTTTATTAGATAGGATTCTTCTGAGCTTTGTGAAGTTAGAAACTAATTTTAAAATTCTAGAGGTAGAATTAGATTCTTTTTTTTCAAACAAGTAGACTGGTATGGCAAAAATATCAGATTCACCCAGTATAATACTGCTGTTGCCCTTGCAGCCAGCAAGAGAGGGAGAGGGTGAAGTTTCGTCCATCATTACTCCTGGCAGAGCACGGCATTCTGGATGTGGAGAAGGGCTGCTGAGTGTGATTCTAGTAGCTGTTGGGACCACAAAAATGCAACTGCAATTGTGCCAGCAGGATCCAGGAGGTGGATCTGCAGTGGCACAGTCAGGAGGGCTTTGCCTGTAACATCGAGGGCCTTTAGGGTGGCTAATGGGAGAAGAAAAGAAGGCTTTCTGCTTTATGGGGCCATTTATGAGTCTCAGGAAGGAGTGCCTAGTCTTTCACTAGCTAAGATACCTGTTCACAAGTAACGTTGTCATCCTTACAAATAATAACACTAAAATAACAAGTACTCATTTATACCTAATATCAAACAACTGTGCTACTAATTAAAAAACCTTGCTTCCTCTTGCTTTTTCTTTAAGACCTAAAGGTGACAACTAATTTAGAGGAAAGTCTGGTGCTCAAGGGGGAAATATCTCTTTAATGGGTGACAGTTGATTGGAAGGATCATTCTATACAAAGAGATTTTTTCTATAGACCCCTACTTTGTCTATGCATACATTCCCAAAGTTGACGTCCATTCAGAACATATTTACAATATTATGCTAATCTAGCTATTGTTCACTCTACATTACTGTCATGTCCTCTTCTCCTTTTGCCCCTTGGCCAGCCAGGATCCTAAGGTTAGGCCAAAGGAATTCCTTTTACTTATACTCTTTCAAATGCTCCAATCCTGTCACATTTTAGTCTGTTTCACATTTACACTCTAACTTTTTTGAATGGTTGTCTTTTTCTGGAGATACTAGAAGAAAAAAATGTTGCCTTCTGTACTAGATCATACCTTGCAGCTTGTTGCTCATTCCATCTACTGAATGGGATCCATACCTTTCTCTTGCTTGTAAAGTTGTCAGCTGGGGAGCCCATTGAGTATCTGTTCCAATTAGAGCAATTGCTTTTGGTTTGTCCACACTGCTGTCAATCTCTGACTCATTTTTATTGGTGTCTTGAGTTATTTCCAGGGATTGTTATAACACCAGGCTTTTTTTATTTCTTGGATTTCACTCTTACTTTGTTGGAGCATGTCTTCAAGTTACATCTTCAAAAAGACTGTGCAGCAGATAAACTTTTTTTTTCTTTCAGAGGTGTCTTGCCCAGCCCACGTGGCTCAGTGGTTGCATCAACCTATGAACCAGGAGGTCACAATTTACTAGTAACTCCTGATCATGGCACATGCCTGGGGTTGGGGTTGCGGGAAGCAACTGATTAATGATTCTCTTTCATCATTGATCTCTCTCTCTCCCTCTCTGAAATAAATAAAAATTAAAAAAAGAGAGAGATGTCTTTATTTTCCTATTACAATTGACTGATAATTTAAAGAAATGTAAAATAATAGGTTCACAATAAAGAGTCCTAAAACTCTGAAGGGGCCAGGCTTCTACCACCTCTTTCTGCATATATTGTAGGCCATGGTCCTCCCTGGTTTTCTGCAAAAAAATGCTTCCATATACTATCTATCTTCAAGGAATTTGTGGAGATATCTCCCTCTCTCTCTCTCTCTCTCTCTCTCTCTCTCTCTCTCTCTCTCTCTCTCTTTGTCTTTTTGTTTTACTGTTAGGGATTTATTCCCTTTTTAAAAAAACAAAACTTTTATCTTTTATTACCAATTTAACTATTTAACTTCAACCCTGAAAGGAGAGGAGACAAACTTCTACATTTTACTTGTGCTCAATCCATCATTTTGAAAAAACAAACAAAATCTTGGCCTTCACCTGTAAAAGTGCAAATACCTTTGGGGTAAGGGTTAAAGGGGTAGCTAACCTTATTATGTGGTGTGCATTCCAATAACTAAATTATTCTGAACAGCTTGAGAGAACAGTGAGTGCATCAGGGCTTGTACAGGATATATAAACAAGTCTTCACACTATCTCTTTGCTTTGGAACTAAAAGGCTAACTGTGGTGGTAAGTAGAGTTTAATCCTAGCTCAGGGACAATTACTTCAGTGCTGTAAATCCTGTTTACAAGTTACTATTGATTTCTCTTGTCAACAGTGTCACAAATATATCTATGTATATTAGATCTATATAGATATAGCTAGATATATGTGCCATACATTCAAACATATATATACACATGTATATACACATATACATATATACACATATAACTATATGTTTAAGCCTTAACTGGTTTCATTTCTGACATATTTCCTAATTTCCTAACCCTCATAATAGAACGTCTGGGTATTTGGATAATGTAAACCTTGGCAAATGCCCCTCACAGAAAAATTTAGGTCATGTGCCCATGCGACCTTTGATGCAACCAGTTTCTCTGGATCCTTTAACACTTGAAAATATTCAAACTTCTTTTCTCACGAAATTGTGGCCACTTTGCTGCTTAGTCTGTACCCCCCCCCCCCCAACTTAAACGTGTCCTAAAAACCAAATATCGCCTTCTGAAGTTGATTTTATCATGTAGATCTTCAGGCTGAGTAGATTGTCATTTGAGGCCAGAGTTCTTTTAGCTACAAACCATCTAATCCTGAAAGTGTTTCAGAGAATTTTGGCTCTGAGAATATGTAGGTGAACCTGGCTATTGACACTGGTGGATCAAGGCCACTAAGGGAAGAGACCATTTTCTCAGAATATCTCACCCCTTACTAAATCTTCACTTTGTCTCATTGTCTTAAATTCCAATTGATTATTCATATTTAAATTGGCTTAAATGTCTACTTTCCTTTCCTTCCATCTACCTTAGGATTAAAAAATTTAAGTTTGAGGATAGGTAGAGGGAGAGAGCAATGAGAAAGGAGGCTCTGAGGTGTGTGGGGGCAGGAGTGAGCTGCCTGAGACTTAGGGAGATGGTGCCTTAAGACAGCGTGGCCTACTCCAAGGTCATGTCCTAGTATGCAAGCATCTTGGCCTCTGAGAACAGCGGAATGAGTCTACCCCACTGACTGGTTTTTGGCAGCTTGCTCCTCTGTTGTGATGACAGAGCAACATACTCATTTCCCCCAAAGTTTACTGCTCTGCGTTGAGGACCTGTAACCAATTCCCAAAGTATCCTGGCCTCTTAGGCCAATGCAGTCCAACCATATCCATGCTGAGAATTCCCTCCTCAGTTTCCTCACAGCTGGAGCCATATTTGATCAAGTCTTGACTCACTGGACTGTGCACTCCAATTTCCCTGCAAGAAAGATAATGAGAAAAGGAAATGCCTACAGGGGAAGGAGGATAGAGGTGGTTTTGGACTTCTTCCTAAAAATATGAGGCAATATTTATCTTCTAGTCCTCAGTTTGATACTACCTGGGGGAGTCAGATTCTGTATCCTTGCTTAAGAAACCCTGCTTTCCACCCTCCCTATTAGAATTAAGGAAGAGGATATTTTTTGTGTTTCATGTGTTTAGATAGTTGCAAAGTGAGTGTATTCCTGGGTCAGGCTAGCTAATTTGGCCTCCTGAAGCAGTAGAAATTTGGAGCCAGAGCCCTGAAATAATACACCGCGAGTATCTATGAAAGGATTGAGTTATGTATCTCTTACAAGTAATTTTTAGTTAGCTTTTTCTAATCAGTGGGTGGTATTATTTTGACTACATTAATAATTCATGCCTTATTCTAGAAAATGAAAAGATTCACATTTGGGATTGGTCAGAAGAAGTAATTTGGTGTTTTGCATATGCAGAGTAAATTTGGGTAAAGAATGAAAAGGGATTAAGGTTTACTAAACATGTTTATATGCAGGTATTCTTTATACATTTTCTTATTTTATTCTTTACTTCAACAGCAACAATAACATTTCTTTGACAAAAGTATCATTAATATATTTTATAGTTAAGCAAATTGACTTTCAATGAGTTGAAATAAATTGCTCAAGGTCACTCAGATTGTAAAGGTTGAGTTGCATTCAAATTCAGATTTTTGTGAAGTCAAATCTAGGCTTTTTCTCTTGCCCCATAGTGTCTCTTAAAATGATGCTGAAAAGTCTGTCTCCACAAAAATAACTTTGCCACTGATCTGCCACAGGGCCTGAAATTGCCCTCACTAAAGTCACTGAAAGACATCATTTCTAGAAAGCACTTATTAAAATGTAACTGTGCCACCCAAAGCAAACACAGTGTGGGAATCAGGGAAATCAGCCCACACCCTGCCCCAACCCCTTACCATAGTTTAATGATAGACTCAATATTAGAGCACAAAGGGGTTTTGGGAGGATTCAGCCCACCCTCTTCTTTTTATAAATGATGAAACTGAGATGCAGAAAGGCTAAGTAAACGTCTCCAAATTATATAACTTATGTGGTTAGTTATATCAGAAAATAGGGCCCTAGGGGATGACACAGAAGAAAATAGATTTAGGGAGTGAGGAAGGCACAGACATGTTCAATGTTTGGGGTGCTCTTAATGGAAAGTATTATATAAATAGAACATTGAGGCAGCACAGATGTCCATGGATCCACTGCCCTGAGGGAGGTGGAGGGAGCCCCAGAAAGTAGGAGGATACCTATCACGGGGAGGTGAACATTGCAATTTTGCCAAGGACCAGTCCTGTTAGAAGCCTTGAATCATTAGAAATGTTAGGGAAGGTATTTACCATTGTTGTTCTTTTCTGAACACCTTCAATCACTCCTATCTGTATTTGATCAACTCCTAATTGATGAAAGGCTCAAAGTCAAACAATACTCTGTGAGAATAGTATCTGCAGTTTATGCACAGTTTGTAGGCCAAAGCTCCAAAGTGCCTGACACCTGAAAGTGGAACATAAAAAAAGGAATAGGTTAAATTTTGAATCCCACCAAATATTTGGGATGTCAGGTGACTTCACTGGGCATCCACATAGATAGCTTCCATTTAATGGTAAAATAGCACCAGATATTAGACCTCAGTCCTTGAGTTTTGGCTGAGAAAGAGCCAAGACTCAAATACAAACAAAACTTTATTTAGAAAGTCACAGAGATAGAAAAAGTGAGCCATAGAAGAAGTGAGCCAGCTGGGCTGTGTAAGCTCAGGAAACAAGATACAGAGGCAAAAGAAGGGTCCTTGAAGCAAAGGTATGTACCCCTGAGGAAAGAAGCAGGGGTGGGGGTTGCGGGGGGGGGGGGGGGGGGGAGGCCCAGGCCTTCTCTAGAGAGAACCTAGCTGAGTCCTTTGTCTTGAGGGTTCTTATCTGGAAGACCTTGGAGGATCTCATAGAATATTCATCAGCTTTCCAGGTGTGTCCTTTCAGGGTGGTCTTCTCTACCGATTGGTCAGTGCTAGGATGAGGTCATTATTCATTACATCATGCTGTCAGCCATGGTTTTGCTCCCCTGTGGCCTTGCTACTTCTCTGGGCCTGGAGCTGAAACACAACTGAGGCCTACATGTTATCTGTAATTTGATCAAAACTCTTTCTCTGTGGTCAACAGACCAGAGGCTTTGTTAAGATTATTTGATGCAGGGCCAGAACCTCATTGTCCTGAGGGCTTAATGCTTTAGGGAGTGGTGTGAGGGCTTGTATGGGAGTCATATGAGGCTATTCTCTGGCCCCCTTGTTTCTCCTCAATGGGGGTCTACTGGATGACTAGCGACATGCCAGGGGAGGAGCGGTCAGAGCAGGGTCTGAACCGTATGACCAGTGATGTGCAAGGGGAGGAAAGGTCACCCTACGGGCAAGGTCCCAACCTACAATTGTCCATTAATAGATGTCCAGAGCTTTCCACCTGGTGACCCTCTGTACCTGGGTTGTTGGTCCTGTTCTGCTCATGTCTGTCTAACTGCCTCCTGTTTCATAACCTCTCTGATGCTGATCAATGGTGCCACAGGGGGAAATGACAAGTCCTGCAAATGTGATGGCATTCTGGCTAGAGGGGTCTGGTTTTAGTATTCATTTCATAAGAGGAAAGCCTTTTACCTCAAGCTTAAGAAAAGAGCAATTCTGGTTCCTGAAAGAGAGAAATGTTACCCTGCTCGCCTCAGCCTAGGAAATAGCCCCACTGGCAAACTTGGCAGCTGTTCTGAGGAGAGTTGTGTGGCTAGCTCTTCAGGCTAGAAGTATAATGCTAACTGCATAATGATGTCTGAGAAAATCAAAGACCAAAGGAACGATTACAGTTTGGTAGAAACAAATATTCAGCCAAGCCCAACTTTTGGGTAATTTTTGAAAGGATGCCCTTGGGTCTTGGGGAGACATAATGGTTATAGATTCTGTAGGCAAATCATAATCATGAGAGCATTCAAAGCATCCGATAACCTGTGGTTAAGCTTGTGTGTGTAATTGTGATTAGCTGGTCTAGGGCGGGTACTTGGAGATCAGGAAGCCAACAAGAGCGTGTCCAAGTATAGCAGTAGAAGTGAGGCATGGGTGTTTGCTTGGACAGAGCACAGAACAGAGAAAAGAAAGGCCTTGTTTCTAGCCCCTCTGTAGAAACATCTACCGTTGTCTCCACCAATCACTGGCTACTTGTTTTTGAAAAAGCACCTCGCTTTTGGACCTCAGTTTCCTTTCTCATAAAACTAAAAGTTTTGATTAGATGATTTTAAAGGTCCTCTCAGCTATAACATTGCATAATCCAGCTGAAAACACATTCTAGGTCTTTGGAGTATTTGTGTAGTTCTACTAGCACCCCCTCCTCCCCCGCCCCCATCCTTCAGATGGTTGAGTATCTACTAGAGCAGGGTTGGGCAAACTTTTTGACTGGAGGGCCACAATGGGTTCTTAAACTGGACTGGAGGGCCCGGAACAAAAGCATGGATGGAGTGTTTGTGTGAACTAATATAAATTCAAAGTAAACATCATTACATAAAAGGGTACGGTCTTTTTTTTTCCAATAGTTTTATTCATTTCAAATGGGCTGGATCCGGCCAGTGGGCCGTAGTTTGCCCACGGCTGTACTAGAGGCTCAATTTGGTTGGTAGTGGGACACCAGCACAGAATAACAAGTTCTGGTTCCTGCCCTTAAGAAACTATTAATTCAGTGGTGTTACTTTTCTGAAATATATGTGAAAATCAATAACAAAAGAATATTATTCACTGTGCTGTGCATGATAAGAGATGAAAAGGAAAATGAGGTACTATATGGGCTCTTGAATTTAGGAGTCTAAAGCAATACATGTGAAACAATTAGAAGACAATGAAGGGATAAAGTTTTGCATGCACTGGGTTCATAATGTGGGCCCAGAATTCAGAGCAAGCATACTGGGGAGAGAGAGACTTGGTGGGACCTTGGAGCGGTGCTGGGATCGAATCGACAGAGAAGAGAGACAAGGAAATGCCAGCTGGGGGAAATGGTATAATAATTAATAGGAAAAATATTCAGAGTTTTTCTCAGAAGCACTGAGAGCTTCAGCTGTCCTCAGCCAAATGTTAACCCAGATGGTATATCCAAATTTCATAATTAACAGTTCACCCAGTCACCACAGGTGCTTAAGTACAGTCTCATGTTATTTATTTGTGGGGCCAATGCAGAAGAAGGGAAAAACCTAGGAGTGAGGAAGGAGGGTGTGTGGGGGTGATACCTGGAGGCAATTTTCCAAGATGGGTCAGTTTGATTAGTTTCTGTTGGGTCATTGTTTCTGAAGCTGCATGTAGGTTTCATCTCTGTGTGCAGAAAAGGTATCCATTTTTTTAAGGAAGCCACAGATGGTGCTCTCAAAGCCAGCATGTGCATATATACAAGGGCACTGTGCCTGGCACAGTACTCTCCCTTATTTCCCTTGGCTGTTGAGATGGGGGAAGAGAAGGTGGGGACTAATAACAATGAATCAACATTTCTGTTGAAAGCACATGTTTGAGTAGATCTTGTACTGCTGATGGACATTGGGAGGGAAGTAAATGGAGGAGGTACCCTTAAAAGTGTCCAGACACAGAGTGGGAACCACGCTGTGTTACCTGTGAGACTGAGTTCCCGCTTCCTAACATGTTTCTCCCTGTACTAGCCCTTTCCTCAGAGGCACACAGATGGCTGCTGCCTGAAAGGCCACAAACAAAATTGCAAAATGAGCAGTTTATCGTTTTCAGTTCCTTTTCCTCCTTTCTGGCCCTCTCCCACCTCCCATGAGGGAAGGTAAAACTTGGGCGATCCATTCCATCCTTGGAGTTCTGTGTTTAAACATTTCCCTGCTTACGAAGTAAGATGGTGG
The DNA here is from genome assembly GCF_964212035.1 of Myotis nattereri. Classification (NCBI taxonomy): domain Eukaryota; kingdom Metazoa; phylum Chordata; class Mammalia; order Chiroptera; family Vespertilionidae; genus Myotis; species Myotis nattereri. The sequence continues at coordinate 21,777,460 of NC_138081.1, forward strand.
CATTGGGTTCCAATCCCCCAGGTTTTAGATTATATTTTCTCCAGATATGTGGTGTGTGGTTGGCCCTTGTCCAATCTGAAGGTTTCTTAAAGTTACCTGATGATACTGTTGGGAAAAGAGGACTGTGTTCTTGATGTCTTGCTACATATTGTAGTCTTCCCATCTGCCAGCCCCTGCCACACAGCTGTCCACATTGACTGTGCATGGCCAAGTCACTGACCTTGTAAAGGAAAGCTGAGATTCCTTCTGAATGAAATAAAGAGGCTTCTTACTTCTTTATTCCTACACAGTTCACTGATTAAAAATGATTTGTCCAAACACCCAGCACACTGGGCCTACACTTGAACTAGAATATTGGTCTCCTGGTACTCTTCAAATCCACGGATTTCTACTCCTCCAGAATTGTTGTTCCTTCATGAGAGGCAATATAATACATTAAATACCGATTAAAAGGGTGGAGTCGAGCCCACTCCAGAGATAGCTTTCCTCTTCATGTATGCATGCTCAGGACTGAGGGGTGGTCCCAGGGCTGTTTAGTTGTGTGTGTGTGTGTGTGTGTGTACATGTGTACATAGAGTTGCCAGTGTGGGGGTTGCTGGTGTATAAACAGAGCTGGAGGGCAGTGTACTAGGGACTTCCACTTGCTCATGCTGTAGTCTACAAATGTTAGGAGTGGGACTCCTTTAGGAATGTTTGCTTTAAAGATCATTCTGGCTGCTGCGTGAGGGATGGACTGTAGGGAATAGAGCCAATGAGAAGGAAGATGTACCTATATCCAGGTGAAAACCATCAATGTCTGAACCAAGGCCAGGGTTTTGGGAAAGGACCAGAAAAGGATGGATTTGAGACCTTTTGTAGAGGTGGGAAGATCCACAGGACTTTGTGGCCAACTAGAATCAGCCTGAGAGAAGAACTGAGGATGGTTTCCATGTGGGTAGGACAGTTGTGCCAGGCCCTGAGAGGGTGCCCAGAAGGAGGTGCATTCAGTGTGAGTGGGGAGAATAATGAGTTTATTTTGGCGCATGCTGAGTTTGCAGTGCTCTTGGACAATCCAATAGAAATGCCTGCTAAGGTTGGCTATAATAACAATAATGACTATTGCATACATAATATTTATTGAAATCTATATCTGTAAGCTGGGGTTTCTCAGTCTCAGCACTGGTGACATGTTGGACCAGATAACTCCTTGTGGGGGCTGTCATAGTGCATTATAGGATGTTGAGTAGAGCATCCCTGGTCTGCTACTATGCACAGAAGCAGCTCATCTGCAAAAGAAACAAGCAGGTTGCAAATATTACCTTTTAACTTGATAAGTAGATCCTTCAACAGTCATTTCCTCTCCCTTCAGAAATAGTATTTCTAATGAGCAAGCAGAGAAAGGGGACCTTTCTCTCCTTAATCTTATTGATTACTGAGTGCTTTCATCTCTTGCTGGTTCTATCATGTCAGGGATTGGAGGGTGGCTTGTTCTGGGACATGGAACACCCATCCATTTTACTGAGCAGGAATTAAAGAGTCCTGAGGAGTAACTGCCGAAGGCCAAAGTACTTCCTGGCTGTGGTTCCCAAACTTGGCTGGTCATTTGGATCACCTGGGAGAACTTCTAAAAATCTAGGTTCTTGGCCCTCCCCTTGGGGAGTCTAACTTAGTAGGTCTGAGCCCTACATTCTGGTTTATAAAAACCATCACATTTGGGATGATTGTGAGGAAATGCTGGGATAAAGCTTTCCTCTGTAGTAACAGTCTATACGCTTTTTTTCCTATGAAGGGCCAGATAGTTAATATTTTAGGCTTTTCAGGCCACACCATGTCTGCTGCAACTACCTGCTGTTATAGTGTGAAAACCATCATAGACACTAAGTAAATGAATGAGTGAGGCTGTACTCAGATAAAACAACACTGACGTTAGGATTTCATATACTCCTCATGTGTCACAAAATATTATCTTTCTTCCCCCCCCCCTCCCTCCACTCCCCAACCATTTAAAACTGTAAGCCATTCTTAGCTTGCAGGCAGTGGACCATATTTGGCCCTTGGGCCATAGCCGGCCAACTCATGAGCTAGAACCCTTGGATACTTAACTGCAAACATTGACGAAATGCTGACTAACATAGCTTAGAATATCGGCTTAGAATCCTTGACTGTTTTCTAGCATCATGACCTTGGGTAAATTAGTTCACTTCCCTGAGCCTTATGCGTCTTATCTATAAATGGAATAATTATTCATATAATTTCTGGGTTGTTGTGAAGATTAAATGAGATATTATGTATAGATTCCAGTGCAGTGCCTGGTAATTTATAAGTGCTCAGTAAGTGTCAATTTATTATAAGGTACTATGGTTAGTACCTCAGAGATTGAACAAAGAGATAAAGCCAGTTTCTCCACCTTAAAAGAGCCAACACACTAACCAGCAGGACAAGACATACATACAAACCATTCTTTTATGACAATATAAATTCCTTTGGAGCTGATACACATACACTTTGTAGACATTGAGGAGAGTGTTGTGGGCATAATGCTGGGGAGGCAGGCCTGTAATCTTGCTTTGCATCCCTGTACTTCTCTCTTCCTCTGGAAACACATTCCTGTCAATCTCAGATTATGGAATTCAGCAGTTATAAGAGAGCCTTGTGCAGACACGAACAAGTTGAGTAGGGTTTCTAGCTCCCCACACTTGTTTAATTGACTTGCATGTCTAATTCATTGTGAGCGATCAAGAAAATAAGCACAGAGTCTGTCCTTAGGATATAATTGATGCATACTTCTGGAGTTCCCTGAGTCATTGACAAAAATGGAGGAGGGAAAAGCTTTTAAATTAGCCAGATTATTTTTGCACTATTTGGTGGAGTTTCTTTGAAAACAAAACAAAAGCTTTATATCTTCACTGTAAGATTAAAAAATATACTGGAAAGCACAGAGTAAAAGATAAATAACTTTTATTCTCAATATTTTTGCTATCACCATTGTTAATATACTTGCATCTACTCCCAATCTTTTTGGGATTATGTGTTGATATATATCATGATATGTGTAGATATCTTGTATTTTTTATAAGACTGGGATTACACTGTATAAATTATTTTAAAATCTTTCTTCAATTAAATAGTATTGCATATACAATTTATCATATCATTAACTGTTATTCATCAGTATCCCTATAAAGCTAGTCAATGTGTAATTTTTTCCATATACCTAAGAAATGAAAATCACCACAGGTAAAAGGGTATTTCGGTAGTCACAGAGGGATGCCACTCAGAGCTCCCTCTAAGAGCTGCTGTGAGGAGTGCAGGTAGCTGACAGCCCCCAGCTGCCACACTTTCAGGACCTGCCCTGGTTCATGCTGAGGCCACATGACTGCACTGAACATGAACAGGGTTTGGAGCCAGGCTATTTCTGCCTGATGTAGGCGCACTAACAGGGACTCATTGCTCTGTGGTGCCCCACTGGCCTGGCTGGGACTTTCTCAGGGCTGCACTGCGCTCTCAGGTGCCTCCTGCCCTAACCTCCTTTTTCTCCTTTCATAGGTGTCAAACCCACACCACAGTCTCTCCCTGCCCACTCCCAATCTCTCTTTTATTGTGCATAGATGTTTTCCCCAATACACCTCTTGTACTTCTAATCTCATTTTGGCAGCTTCTTTCTGGACAACTCAAATCAATATAATACTTATATACTTAAATACTTTAAGTCTAATTCTGCTCACTACCTGCCTCTTAGCCACTCAATGCCCTTCTTCAAAGGTAAAACCTGCTATTGCTGTAAGTTTTCTTCCAGAGTACTTTATTCATATACAATTATTATATTTCTTTGTGAATGCCGCATCCATTTGCAGCTAGGGTTCAAGGTCTGGAGAAGGGGCTGCACACAAACTAGACAAGAAATAAAAATTTAGAAGGCATGGGGAGCCAGGTGGATAACTTCCCTCTAATGGAGAAGCTCTCTGACTTCTGGGTCCCCTTTGCTTTTATTCACATGAATACACATTTGTCCTTTAGCAAAGCAAACAGGCATATCAATGGTAAAGTTTGGTAAATAGTAAAAGGATTATCAGGTTAGGGGATTGCCTTCAGCCATTTAGCCAGCAGCAAGGTAATATAATGCTGATTTTCAGCCCTGCTGAATATCAAAGTCCACTAGCTTTCTAATGGACTGCTCGCATTTTATGTTAACTACTGTTGGTCTTTGCCTCTAGCATTTCTCCTTTTGCCTTTCCTCCTATTCTATATTTCTTCTCTTTTTCCTTCTCAATAAGATTGGTAGCACCCAGTACATATTGTCCTGTCTATTGCTTTTTCTTTTTTTTAAAAAATATATTTATTATTTTTATTTTTTAAATTTCTTTATTGATTATGGTATTACATATATGTCCTTATTCCCCCATTGTCCTCCCCCCTTCCCCCCTCCACTCATGCCCTCACCTCCCTGTTGTCTGTGTCCATTGGTTAGGCTTATATGCCTGCATATAAGTCCTTTGGTTGATCTCTCCCCCTTACCTCCACCCTCCCCTACCTTCCCTCTGGATCTGTTTTTGTCTACGGCCATACCACTCTGAACGTGCCCGATTCTGCCTGTTGCTTTTTCACTTAACATATCTTGGAAACAGGTCTTACTCTATTAACACATACAGAATTGCATTATCTTTTTTCTTTTTGCCTGAATAGTGTTTAATTTTCTGATGTATTGCAATTAATTTAGCCTATCCTTGACTATCAGCTTATTTCAACACTTTCTATTCAAGGCAATGCTGCCAGGAATATCTGTATCTAAATATTTTTATTCCCATGCGAGAGTTTATCTTTAGGAAACAAATTCCAAATTTCTGGATCAATGGGTATGCCTACTGTGATTTTGATACATATTATCAAATGTCCCTCGATGGTGAATACACTGATCTTTATTCCCAGGCATTTTGGCAGCTATAGCATCACAATATCAACATAAAAGTTTTAGAATTGAAGTAGTATCATTAAGCTCTTCTCTAGTGGTTTGTCTTTAAGTTTCTTATATTTGTATATTTTCATGACTGCTTTTTTTTGGAAAATTTTTGTGTGTGTGGAGGTTTTGTGTACAGTAAAGGAAGTTTATATTATTATTTTTATAAGTTAGAAAATTTGGATGGGAATTCTATATCATTTAACAGGGAATGATAACCACTCATGTAGATAGGGGCCATATGTAGCTATTAAACATTAGAATAAATTAGAAGGATACCAGTAGGAGTTTATATCTTCAGGAAAAATTATTTATGTATTAGGAAGAACACAGAATAGAAGTCAGAAAACTTGTTCTGTTCCTTTTTTGTCTTTTCTTCTATGGCATCTAAATTTGCTCTGCCCACTTACCTTCTTATCTGGATGGAATATGAACGCAAATGGAATGCATAATTCATATGATCAATTTATTATCAATAAGGGTAAGATATCATTTGGGAGTGTCAAATATCAGTGACATTCATTATATATATATATATTGAATGGACAATATAATATATTGTCCAATGTCTATGCTACTCAGTTGTTGAATGTGCTGCATCTGATTGTTATCTCCTTTGGCCAAGTCTTAGGCAAAATGGTGAACCATATAAACTGTCCTGGGATTCATTCCATTTTTTTTTTTATCACCTCCACCAAATCTTATGATAGGTTGGCCTTCCCAGCTGCTCCCAGCTATGCATCCCTCCCCAAAAAACAGTGTTTTACACCAAGCAATGCAATTTGTTTTAATATTTTTTCTCCATCTTTCTCCTATTAGAGCAGTGGTTCTCAACCTTGGCTGCACATTAGAATCACCTGGGAATCTTTTTAAAATCCTGATTTCTGGGCCTCATCCTCCGGAAATTCTGTTTCTTTGTTATGGGGTGGGGCCACAACATTAGTAACAAAGAAACAGAATTTCTGGAGGATGAGGCCCAGAAATCAGGATTTTAAAAAGATTCCCAGGTGATTCTAATGTGCAGCCAAGGTTGAGAACCACTGTATTAGAGGAAAGTAGCAGAGAAATTTGTTCACATTAGACTATAGTTTTATTTATTTTTATGAAAAGTAAATGGTTGGGCTAGATCTAATACCTATCGTAGAGATGGAAAAGACAAAATTCAAAGGCTTAGAAGTACAATACACCTGTATGGCACCCCTCTTCTCCATCTGCAGTCAATTTTACCTCATTAACCTCATTTGAATTCATCCCATTTTATACAGGTCCACAGCCATAACTTAATGTCTCCAACTCTTACCTGGATAACCACCCCAGCCTCCTAAAATTAAAAAAAAAATCTGACCATGTCTCTTAAAATCATTTGATAGCTCTATTTAATGTGGCATAAAAGCATCTTCATGTTCACACATCCCCTTACCCTGCAGCTTCACCCATTCTCATTTCCCACTCTCAGTCTAAATCTACACATAAGACCTTTGGATAGATCATTTGCCTCCCTACTTCTTTGTTTTGTAAAGGTTTAATCTGAGAAATGTTGGCTTTTATTTTTATTTCTTCTCTCTGCTTGATGATTATTTCATAACTTCTCCTTTTTGACTTGGTTGCTACAGGCTTGAAACCCAATTTGTGGTCTTCATCTTATAAATACATAAACATTTAATAGCATGCATTTAATTTCACGCCTTGGTCCACTTGTTTTTCCCACTCTTTTTACTCCCTCCCATCTAACTCTTAAAAAACACACACATCACACAAGTTTATGTTGCATTTCTATTACTTTTGACATTGTATGTACCTTTGAAAGTTTCCTTAAATCCTTTCTGGACCAACCAAGTACAAATAAATAAATAAATATCTGCCCCTACTTATCCTTCAAAATCCAGCCTAAATATCTCCTCCTTTGTCTTCTTGGTTTAGCTCTCTGTCCTCTATGATCCCCTATCACTTTGAGTTACTATTATAACTCTAAGCCAGGGTCCTCAAACTTTTTAAACAGGGGGCCAGTTGGAGGGCCGGACTATAGTTTAAAAAAAAAAAACTATGAACAAATTCCTATGCACACTGCACATATCTTATTTTGAAGTAAAAAAACAAAACAGGAACAAATACAATATTTGTATTTGCATGTGGTCCGTGAGCCGTAGTTTGAGGACCCCTGCTCTAAGCAATCCATATTATAACTGTCTGTTTTCTATAATATATTGTAACTGTCTGTTTCTCCACCAAACTGAACTTTTCCATGAGGGCATGTTGTCTTTTATTAGTGTATTTCCAGCTTCTAGGACAGTGTCTGCACATGTGATAAAGTGTTCACTGAATAAATGGATAAATAATTGTACATACCAAAGAATATAGAACTTTTATTTTAATTGGTAAAGGTTTTTATATTATTATTAACAGAACATAGAACCTCTGGTGATCAGGCCAACTCTACTTCTAGGGACCTATTAGAGAATATGGTTACCTTCCTGAACATTAATATACTACTTTCTTGATTGTTCTCTTTGAAAATATAGGACAATTTTTCTTTGCTCAGTTCTAGAGCTGATATTTTCAAGGTAACTATCTCTAGTTAATCACAGTATGTTTGGTGAAAAGCGTGCTAAGAACACAAGAAATGTTTGCTTAATTTGTTGGTCTTTAAAGTCTCCCCTGAACAGAGAAATAACTTAGTTCCCGGGAGGAAGATGATGGCCCCTTTGAGCAAGATTTGAAGATTGGAAGAGAAAGTAGAGAAAGAAATGGGCAAGCACAAGGAAATGTGTTCTCACCGAAAGGAAAACCTAGTATTTCCCCTCTCCCTCACTACTAAGTTCCTAATTGTTGATGTTAGTAATTAAAAGGCTTACAGTCTCAGTGTTGGTCTTCTTGAAGCTCCCAGGATAGGCGTGTAAACAATAAGACATGCTGCTCTGTCCATTGGCAGCATAGTGAGTTGGCCATTTGGTGATAATTTTCCAGTGATTTGTTAGTTGAGCTCTTGCCATGAGCTCCAGCAAGTCTTACATGAGTCTGTTGGGTTTCTTTTCTGCAGAACCGAGCAACAGTCCATGTGCAATATTTCCTGATGACGGGAAAGAGAAGTTGAAAGAGCACTGGAAAAAAATGCGAATACTTGAAGAAATATTAATCATTGAAAGAATAAGTTGTCTAATTTATTGTTTCTCAGTTCATCTGTTTGGGTCAAGAAAAAAAATAATGTTATGATTATGTTTCTTAATTTGAAAATATGAATGAAAATAGCTGCCCAGCATTTAGTGTACATTTGGGGTCACCTTTGATACATTCCCAGGTTTCCTTTAAGTGCTTCAGAAATGGACACACCTGCTGTAAGTTAGGCATGCCATCTTATGACCAGCCATAGATTTATCATCAAGTGTTGGGAGTTGATGTCAGACTTGATTTTTAGGTCTTTCTGGTTAGTTATCCTGGATAAATTTAATATTCACTCTGATATCCCTCTAAGGTCCCCTGACATGAAAATTTATGTCTGTGCTAGAGGCTTTTTTCTTGCAATATATTCATGTAAAGGACACATTTTAGACCTAGGTTCATTTTTAGAATGTATTCTGTAAGCCTAAAAAGAAGTCTCAGTTTTAATGCATTCTCTCGTTGTTTATTTAAAACACATCTATTACTAGATATCATGAGACTGGCTACAATGCCTTGTCACTGGTCATTTTGAGGACATAGAAAGTGCCTCAGGCTAGAATGGGCTTACCCAACCTACCTGTAACCATGATAACAAAAACTAGAGATGGGGAGTGGAAAGGTTTTAGCTAAGTTAAAACCTTTTGTGGAGCACTGGCACCTTGAGATGTTTGATAGACAAGGGGCTATCAAGTTTAGTGCACGATTTCTCCCTCTGTGGCTCCATAAAAGAGTTCCAAGACTCAATTTCAGTGTGTGGGTGGTTTCAATTTCATTCTGACACTGTCTATACAGAGATAGAATCAGATTCCAGAGGACTCAGTCCATCAGGACCACCTTCCACATATCTTTATTTAAGTAAGTTTGAACATTTTTATATATTTACTGGACTTTTGCATTTCTTTCTTTTTTTAATCCTCACCCAAGGACATGTTTCTATTTATTTTTAGAGAGAGAGGAAGGGAGAGAGAGAGAGAGAGAGAGAGAGAGAGAGAGAGAGAGAGAGAGAGAGATGAGAAACACTGATTGGTTGCCTCCCCTATTTGCCATGGCCTAGGATTGAACCCACAACCTAGGTATATGCCCTGATTGGGAATTGAACCCTCAACCTTTTGGTATAAAGGACAATGCTCCAACTGAGCCACCAGACCAGGGCACATTTCTTTTATTTTTTTAAATTTATTTATTGACTTTAGAGAGAAGAGAAGGGGGAGAGAGAGAGAGAGAGAAAGAAAGATGGATGTGTTGTTCTACTAATCATGCATTTATTGGTTGATTCTTGTATGTGCCCTAACCCAGGATCAAACCTGCAACTTTGGTGTGTTGCGATGATGCTCTAACCAACTATTCTACCTGGCCAGGCTGTATTTCTTTTGAGCTCTATTAGGTCAGTGATGGCGAACCTTTTGAGCTCGGCGTGTCAGCATTTTGAAAAACCCTAACTTAACTCTGGTGCCGTGTCACATATAGAAGTTTTTTGATATTTGCAACCATAGTAAAACAAAGACATATTTTTGATATTTATTTTATATATTTAAATGCCATTTAACAAAGAAAAATCAACCAAAAAAATGAGTTCGCGTGTCACCTCTGATGTGTGTCATAGATTCGCCATCACTGTACTAGGTCATGCAGTTGCCTTTAAAATTATTTTATTGATTTAAAAGCATTTTTAAGAAATTAGCTCTTTTTTCTAAAGGATATGTTTGAAACAATTTCTTTCCAGTTAATTTGCCTTTCATTGTATTATGAGTTACTAATTTCATGTGGTCAAATCTGTTAATCTGGCATTGTGTTTAGAAAGGACTTCTCCACTTGGAGATCAGATAAATATTCATCTATTTAAAAAAAAACCACACCAAACTTTTAGGGTAGTTTTACACAAAAATTACAAAGATAGTACAGGGATTTACCATATATTCTGAATTCAGTGTAATTTCTTACTTATTTAGGGTACATTTGTGACAACTAATGAACCAACAGTGATTTGTTACTACTAACTAAAGGCCATACTTTATTCTATTTTTTTAAATTTAATTTTTATCTAATGTCTTTTTTCTCTTCCAGGATTCCATCCAGAATACACACTACATTTGGCCATCATGTCTCCTTAGGCTCCTCTGGGTGTGACAGTTTCTCATCCTCTGTTTTTGATAATCTTGACAGTTGTTAGGAGTACTGGTCAGATATTTTATAGAGTATTCCTCATTTTATGTTAGTCTGATTTGAAGGGTCATGATTAAACTGAAGTTATGGGTTTGGAGAAAAATAACACGGGGGTAACGTTCTATTTAATCATATATCAAGGATGCATACTATCAATGTGATATCACTTTTTATGTTGACCTTGATCACCTACTAAGGTAGTTTTTATCTGATTTCTTCACTCTTCATTTCCATTTTGTACTCTTTGGAAGGAAGTCACCATGTACAGCTCATACTTAAATTCTGGGAGTTATGCTCCACCTCCTTGAGAGAGGCAATATCTACCTAAATTATTTGCAATTTTTCTCTACAGGAGATTCATTATTTCTTTCCATGTATTTATTTATCCAATGATTTTTTCATATCTGTATGGATTCATGGATATTATACACACACACACATATGCCTTAGGTTATAATTCAGTACAATGTTATTTATTTGTTGCTCAGGTCTTTTCCAATTTTGGACATTTCAATTGGCTTGTTTCCCTTTGACATTCACCTCATTTTGTTTGTTGAGCACTTCCTTACGTTCTGACACTATAAAATGCTCCAGGCTCATCTTATCTGTTTCTTTCCTCAGTCACAGAGTCAGTCATTTCTCTAAGGAGCGCTGGTTTCTCTTACTGTAGTGGGATCAGAAACCAAGATTTGGGGGCTGGGTGTACTCATTGCAGTCATTGTTTCTAAACTCTCTGAGCTGACAGAGCAAAAGCTATATATGTGTGTATACACATATCTATAATTTAAAGTATATATAATCATGAAATAATTATAATTATATAATTACTAGAGGCCCGGTGCACAAAAATTTGTGCACTCAGGGGGGAAGGGGGGTCCCTCAGCCTGGCCTGTGCCCTCTTGCAGTCTGGGACCCCTCGGGAGATAACGCCCTGCTGGCTTAGGCCTGCTTCCGGGTGGCAGAGGGCAGGCCCAATCCCAAGGTGCAGCCCCTGATTGGGCTCAGAGCAGGGCTGATTGGGGAGTTGGGGCGCCGCCCCCTGTCATGCACAGAGCAGGGCGGATCAGGAGGTTGCGATGCCACCCTCAGTCATGCTCAGGGTAGGGCCGATTGGGGGTTGGGGCACCGCCCCCTGTCACACTCAAGGCAGGGTCGATGGGGAGGTTGTGGCGCCACCCCCTGTCACGCACAGAGCAGGGCCAATCAGGGGGTTGGGGCACTGCCCCCTGTCACGCACAGAGCAGAGCCGATCAGGGGATTGGGGCGCTGCCACTCTCACACTCAGGGCAGAGCTGATGGGGAGGTTATGGCTCTACCCTGTCACACACAGAGCAGGGCCCATGGGGGGGGGGGCGGAGGGGGGGGGTTGGGGCACAGCACCCTGTCACACACAGAGCAGGGCTGATCAGGGGGTTGGGGCGCGGCAGCCTGTCACACACAGAGCCGCAGGGCGATCAGGGGGTTGGGGAGCTCCCCCCTATCAGGCACAGAGCAGGACTGATCAGGAGGTTGGGGTGCCTTCCCCTGTCACGAACAGAGCAGGGTGGATAGGGAGCTTGTGGCCCCGCCCCCTGTCACACACAGAGCCACAGGACTGATCAGGGGTTTGGGCGCTGCCCCCTGTCACATTGATCCTGTGCCGGGAGGCCTCTCGGCTCCACTGATCCCGGTGCTGGGAGGCATATTACCCTTTTACTATATAGAATAGAGGCCTGGTGCATGGGTGGGGCTGGCTGGTTTGCCCTGAAGGGTGTCCTGGATCACGGTGGGGGTCCCCACTGGGGTGCCTGGCCAGCCTGGGTGAGGGGATGATGGCTGTTTGCAGCTGGTCACACACCCTTCAGGGTGGGGGTCCCCACTGGGGTGCCTGGCCAGTCTGGGTGAGGGGCTGAGGGCTGTTTTCAGGCTGGGACTGAAGCTCCCAACTGCTCCTTTTTTTCTTTTCTTTTTTTATTCTGGGCCAGCTTTAGTCTGGCTCCAGCTCTGAGGCCTCAGCTGCTGAAAGCAGGTATCTGGTTTGTTTAGGTTCTATAATCGAAACTCTGTATCAACTCCAGCTCTGAGATCCCAGCTCGCTGAAAGCTGGTTTCTGGGGTTTTGTTTAGCTTCTATATTTGTTACAATGTTTCAAACTGCAGGCTCAGAGGCCGGCAAGGCAGGCGGGAACGTTGGTTTCCTCCGTCACTGAAGCAAGCAAGCCTCATGTTAGTTTCAAGCTGCCTGGCTGCCGGCCGCCATCTTGGCTGACAGTTAATTTGCATATTGCCCTGATTAGCCAATGGGAAGGGTAGCGGTTGTACGCTAATTACCATGTTTCTCTTTTATTAGGATAATTTCTTAATAATTATTTTTAGATACATCCATTTCATTAAGCTAAACATGAGATGATACTGATGCTTCCAATGCTAATCCAGGAACACATGGTTCACTCTAGCCTTAGTTCCTTGTTTATCTGTACATTCACACTTCTATAATAAGAAACCTGGATCCCACCATATGCTATTCATTTCCTTACTTGTTCAGTCCCAGTGTACATGTACAGAGGTTTCAGAGTTTTTAACCCATAACCTGTAGGAAACAACTTTCCAACTAGAATGCAGTGCTTACATATAGTTCCATTTTTCTTTAGTTTGGTGTTTGCAGCATTTCCAAAGTTACTCAGGTGAGTACCTGTATTCCCCAGCTCTACACTGACATTATAGCATACATCTGTAGTACAGCTACATTGTTTTGTCATACCTACATTATATTCTGGGATCCCCCACCCTCCTACTTGATATTTAATTTTGGTGCAGCAAGGTGCTGTGTGCACAGTGTCATGTATTTACAACAGTAGCATATGGAATAACTTTAGAGTCTTAAACATTTCCTGTGCTTTTTACCTTTTAACTCCCACTCATCTCCAACTCCCTGGCAACCACTTATCTATTTGCTATATCTATAGTTTTACATTTTCTAGAATGTCGTGTAAGTGGAATCATACATTACATAGTCTTTAGAACTGGCTTCTTTCACTTAGCAATATGCATTTAAAATGAACTGATGTTGTTTAGATTTATTAACTGTTCCTTGGCTTCACTCATTATTTTACCCATTTTTTTTATGATTTCAGTTTTTACATTTAATTCTGTAGTCAGTTTGAAATTTATTTTGGTATATGGTTTAGGATCAAGCCCTAAGCTTTCTTCCAAATAGTTAAACTGATTTTGTGACTATCATCTATTGGAAAACATTGTTTTTCTCCATTGATTAGAAATTCTTATGTATAACTAAACTTATATGTATGTAACATTCTGTATGTCAGTAGTCCATTAGGCTCAATTTTTCTGTTAATTATGTCACTACCACAGTATTAGAAATATTATACTTTTGCTATGTAATTTAATATTTAGTAGAAGTCCTCTTTAATTATTCTTTTTCATAAAAATTCTTGATAATTTTCTGGAGGCTTTTCTTTTAAATAAATATAAGATTTATTTATGGTAAAAGCATTGTAATTTCAAATATAACTAAGTTTATAGACTAAATTAAGAAAAAAATTTATATATTTTCAATATTATCTCTTTTACTGAGATATAATACAGCTTTCCATTAGTTTCAGTCTTCTTTGTGGTTGTGTTCTTTTTTATTTTATTTTAAATCTTTATTGTTTAAAGTATTACATATGTCTCCTTTTCCCCCCATTGACCTCTCCCTGGCCACTCTGACCTTGAGCACATGCCCTCACCCAAATAGTGTCTGAGTCCATGGGTTATGCTTATATGCATGCATACAAGTCCTTTGGTTGATCTCTTACCTCCCCTGCCTTCCCTCTAAGGTTTGACGGTCTGTTCAATGCTTCTCTGTCTCTGGATCTATTTTTGTTCATCAGTTTATGTTGTTCATTATATTCCACAAATGAGTGAGATCATGTGATATTCCTCTTTCTCTGACTGGCTTATTTCACTTAGCATAATGCTCTCCAGGTCCATCCATGCTGTTGTGAATGGTAAGCGTTCTTTCTTTTTTACAGCAGCATAGTAGTTCATTGTGTAGATATACCACAGTTTTCTAATCCACTCATCTGCTGATGGGCACTTAGGCTGTTTCCAAATTTTAGCTATTGTAAATTGTGCTGCTATGAATCTAGGGGTGCATATATCCTTTCTGATTGGTGTTTCTGTTTTCTTGGGATATATTCCTAGAAGTGGGATTACTGGGTCAAATGGCAGTTCCATTTTTAATTGTTTGAGGAAACTCTATACTGTTTTCCACAGTAGCTGCATCAGTCTGCATTCCCACCAGCAGTGCAAGAGGGTTTCTTTTTCTCTGCATCCTCTCCAGCACTTGTCATTTATTGATTTGTTGATGATAGCCATTCTGACAGGTGTGAGGTGGTACCTCATTGTTGTTTTGATTTGCATCTCTCGGATGATTAGTGACTTGGAGCATGTTTTCATATGTCTCTTGGCCTTCTGTATGTTCTTTTTTGAAAAGTGTCTATTTAGGTCTTTTGCCCATTTTTTGATTGGATTATTTATCTTCCTTTTGTTAAGATGTATGGGTTCCCTATAAATTTTGGAGATTAGACCCTTATTGGATACTAGATGCCTGGTGCATGAAATTTGTGCACTGAGGGGGTATGTGTTCCTTAGCCCAGCCTGCACCCTCTTCAATCTGGGACCCCTTGGACATCCCTCTCACAATCTGGAACTGCTGGCTCCCAACTGCTCGCCTGCCTGCCTGCTGATTGCCCCTAACCACTTCTGCCTGCCAGCCTGATCACTACCTAACCATACGCTTGCCAGCCTGATCAATGCCTAACTGCTCCCCTGCTGGCCTGGTCACCCCCAACTTCCCTCCCCTGCCAGCCTGGTAGCCCCTAACTGCCCTCCCCTGCCAGCCTGGTCGCCCACAACTTCCCTCCCCTGCCAGCCATCTTGTGGTGGCTATCTTGTGACCACATGGGGGTGGCCATCTTAATGTGAGGGTGTGACAGTCCATTTGCATATTAGCCTTTTATTATATAGGATAGCATTGGCAAATATGTTCACCCATGCAGTGGGCTTTCTTGTTGTTTTGTTGATGGTTTCTTTTGCTGTGCAGAAGTTTTTTATTTTGATGTAGTCCCATTTGTTTATTTTCTCCTTAGTTTCCATTGTCCTAGGAGCTGTATTGGTAAAGATATTGCTACGACATATGTCTGATATTTTGCTGCCTGAGGAACCTTCTAAGATTGTTATGGTTTCCCATCTTATGTTTAAATCCTTTGTCCATTTAGAGTTTATTTTTGTGTACTGTGCAAATTGATGGTCTAGTTTCATTTTTTTGCATATATCTGTCTAATTTTTCCAACACCATTTATTGAAGAGACTGTCTTGACTCCATTGCATGCTCTTTCCTCCTTTGCCAAATATTAATTGAGCATAATGGCTTGGGTCAATTTCTGGGTTGTCTGTTCTGTTTCATGTGTGGTTGTGTTCTTAATTTGGACTTGTAAAAATATATTATTAAGTTGACTTCTAGATATTTTGTGTTTTTCGGTGTGGTGAATTTTCAATATTCATTGTAGATTTCAAACTATTTATTTGAAAGTAATTGTGTGAAAGCAATTAATATTTGCATTATACTGCTTTCCTATACCTTTTATTAGATGTTTAAATTGGTTCCTCAAGTGCATGGTGGGACACAAGTAGGTTTACAATTGTGAGTATGCAAAACACAGAGTTTATTCTTGAATTATTATTTATTTATTTTATATTATTTTCCATATGAATAAATGTAAACCTACTTTTGCCCCACCCTGTAAAATCATACATGTTTTTGTCATAGGCACTCTTACCATATTCATATAATGAAATGTTGATTTCTCCTTTCAGGATTTTATACCTCTTCTTTTTTTTATTATACTGGCTGCAAGTTTCAGATGAGGTTAGCTAATAGACTTCTTTGTCTTTCTTCTGAACTTTAATGAGAATGCCTCTAGTGTTTTACTGAAACAGCATATTTTAAATGCACTACAGATTCTTGCTACTTAAAGGATTCTAAGAACACATTAATGCATATTTTGCAAATGAAAAAAGTATTTATTAATTTTTCTTTTGTAAAACAGATCATATCTTCACTTATTACTTTATGTTAGGAGTAGATATACCAATATCTTGCTTCTCTTACCCATTATATTAATATATAACTAGAGAAGCCTCTTATTGCTAGCATCAGGAGCAATGGGATTATATTTATTTGAAGTACAGAATCTAAATGAATGCAGACCTTTCATTTCCAGGTTACTTTTGTAGCTATAGTTTAGCATCTGTGTTATAATACATTTTGACAGAAAGAACTTTAAAATAGAAAAAAATGAAAACAGATAATAGTAAGAGATTTTAGAATTTAGCTTTTTACTTCTTTGTATTCCCAAAGATTTTTTCTTTTCTTTTCTTTTTTTTCTTAGCATTAGTGACCTGTTTTCTGGGCAGGGCTAATATAAGTACTAATATGGTATACTAACTAGTGTCCATTCTAGTTGTTTAAATATTTGTTCATATTGGTTATTGCCCATATTATATCAATGATAAATATATTTTTTTCAAAATATGTTTTTATTGATTTCAGAGAGGAAGGGAGAGGTGAGGGAGAAATAGAAACATCAGCGATGACAGAGAATCATTGATTGGCTGCCTCCTGCATGCCCCCTGCTGGAGACTGAACCTGCAAACCCCACCCCACCCCCCACCACCCGCATGTGCCCTTACAGGGAATAGAACAGAAACTTCCTGGTTCATAGGTTGACGCCCAACCATTGAACCACACCGGCCAGGCAATGATAAGTATATTGATCGCCAGAGATTGTGGAATATTTATTTATTAAAAAAATAAAGTTTTTATTCTGTAGGGCCATGCAGCATTTTATTCCTAGTTATTGGAACATAAAGTCAATTTCAGAATGTCTCTTCTACCTACCAAAAGGAAATGTTGATATAAAAAATGATAAAAATTGCTCCTACCAAGCAATAACTATTTACTGAGTGTCCAGTATCACCCAGATCAGTAAGTACTACAGGAGATAGAAGAGTTATATCAACCCTTTGGTGGGCAGCAATTTCCAGTCCAGGATTCTGGACCGCAAAAGGACAGGGCTATAGTTTTTAGTGCAACTTAAATATAAGGACATTGCTTTTCTTTACTTTCTTCCAAAGTAAGCATTGCCTATTATCAGGGAAATGTTTCCCTTTTCCATTGTGGAGTCCTGGCAGTGAAGGTTACCTTGCCTTTGCAGTTGTTTACATCAGTGATAGCTCAGAAGACCGCCCAGGTTCAACGAGTGACAAATCATTACTGACTGTACAATGTAATTAAAAAAGCACAGGCATTGATTAGTGATAGGCTAAACCTGAGACCAAAAATTGAGAGACCCAGAATAGCTGGCAAACCTCTCATTGAATCTGTCTGAAATGGAAGATGTTTGCCCCTGCAGGCATGGCGCGAGGCCCATTGTGCACTTCCATTAGAGATTCGCGCTGAATCTGAGCATGCCATTGATGTTGGCCTATTTATGAAAGTCTGTTGAAAGAGGTTTCAGAGCTAATTGAAAAGAGATGTTTCTGAACCATAGTCACTTCAAACCACATGGCTCCAAAATCCTTTTCAATAGTTTGGAAACAAGTGCATCTCCATAATTTGCACATGAAATTAAACAAATGATTGGAAATGAAAGCTCCATTGGCATTTAGTTCTTTCTCCATTGGAATTGGTTCTTTTAAAAAAAATTATTAATTGGACAGTTGGCTGAGTTTCTGACAGCAGTCCCTGCTCACATCTATCTGTGCTTTCATTATGATGTCTCTCCCTGTTTTCAGGGATGTCAATTGGAGATGCCTAAAACTACCTTGTCTGAATACAGGGTATACTGTTTTAATAGGATGCTTTCAACTTCTGTTCAATTACAAAGTTTTATCTTCTAGGAAAAAGGATTCTTAAAACCTAATTTGTAAAAAAAAAAAAAAAAGTAATAATAACCAAACAATACCCTAAACATGCTTCCACAAGATTTTTCTCAAGGTAGAATGTAATAGAAAACTTAAGGGTTAGCCGAAGCTCAACCACACTGAAAATTGAGTGAATTTATGTGAACAGAATGCAAACATAATTATTAAAAAATGTTCTTCCCCAGGCAGTTTTCAATCAAGATCTGAAAGCATTAGCAAACATTGATTTCTCCCGTAGCACTTGTACTTATTATTGGACCTGATTTTTGTCTATTCTTAAAGCAGAAATGGAGGGCTGATAACTGAAGCTGGTGTGGCCAAGTTTACAAGTTAGCCGTTGCCCAGGGGTTGGAAAAGCAGGGGTGGATGTATTGCTGCTCCTCAAAGCAGAGGGAGAATCAGGTTCATTGTTATTATTCAATTATCTTAATTACTCTGTTCTTAATATTTTAATAACTATTTTTTTTTAAGTTGGGAAGACCTAGTGCCAATTAATTTTCTAGATAAGCATGAGGAAAAAGACACATTTATTACTGGTCTATAATTCCGGTGTGGTTTAAAGCAACCAGATTTTAAAAGTTTAACTACTGAGGAGAGTACAGAGTCCAAGTTTCTATGACTGATTTAGAAGGGCGTGTAGGGCTTAACATCAGTTAGATTTCACCACAACTAAGAAACTGAGATTGTTTGAGTGACTTCAGTCACTGGAATAAAATGGTAGGTGCAGTTACTTTGGCTGTGTTTCTGACTCAGTTGTTTTGACTTAGGAGAAATGTATCGACTGCCTGGTGACTGGTTGGTCTGACAAAAGAAAATGTCTCCAAATTATTCCTTCTCCTGGCTTGAGCACTTAGTGGCCATTTTGTAATTATATACCCTTGTCTGCTTCTTGAGGGTCAGAGTGATTTTGAGACATCCCAGGCCTTTCAGAAGTGGGACAGATGATAGGGACAGAAGTAGGAGAAAAAGAAGTGAGGCAGACCTGAAATCACTTGCCTTGGAGGAGTCAAAGTTGGGTTGGGGTGGAGAGAGAGAAGAGGTGAGAAGGGAGAGAGGAGAGGGGAGAGGGGACAGGGGAGAGGGGAGAGGGGAGAGGGGAGAGGGGAGAGAAGATCATGGACCTGGACAACAGTGTGGTGATTGTGGGAGACGGGGGTGGGTGGAGGTGGAAAAGGGTATGGGGGGGGGGGGGATAAAGGGTGATAGAAAAAAGTAAAAAATAATAAAAAAAAATCTGAAAGATTGCATGATTCTGCCTCCTCTCATGTAGACATGGTACATCTCACCTTCAGTCTTCTAATAGGTGATTATGAGCTACAATGACAGGGATGGCGCAAGGCTCATTGTTCATCCCTGGCCTTAATGAAAACTATCCTGAACACTATCTCTAACTCTGTGGAACCCATTGATCCATGCACTCCCTGTGATTTTCTTGAATTAAAGCAGAATTCCCTGAAGTAACATAACCTCCCCTTTGAGTTTGATCTCAAGTGGATTTCCTGGGGATGTCCCAGAACTTCAGAGCTTCAAGGCAGGTGAGATGCATAGATACAGGTAACAGTGGGGACAGGGAAAGGGTTGAAAACAAATGATCTCATTTGAAGGGCACCAAGTA
The DNA here is from genome assembly GCF_964212035.1 of Myotis nattereri. NCBI lineage: Eukaryota > Metazoa > Chordata > Mammalia > Chiroptera > Vespertilionidae > Myotis > Myotis nattereri. The sequence continues at coordinate 21,797,294 of NC_138081.1, forward strand.
GAGCACTGGCTAGGTGGGACCTCATATATTATGAATGTTTGTTTAAAATGGGAAAAGTAGCTATATATTTTAAAAGGTGCTAATTTGGGGTATCTAATTATTGGTTTAACATTAATGGGAGAAAAGATGAAAAGGAGCAGAGAGCAAGGTCAAGGAACACTGTTTATTATGTGCTAGTCATTTCTTTCACCTTTAACTGAATTATCTCATTTAGCCCTCATAAGCATTCTGTGAAGGAGACACAGTTATTATTCCCGTTTTACAGATGGGGAAACTGTTCTCAAAGCAGAGGGGGAATCAGGTTTATGTCCAAGGTCAGAGTCACACAGTGGTTTTCAAACCTAGCTATATCTTATACCTCACAACTTCCATTTATGTCAGAGTAAAGCAAAGAGAGCACACAAAAGGAGAGAAAATTATTATAGACACAGAATCAAGATTTGTAGATAATCTGACCCTCTGTAACGTAAATGTTTCCAAGTGATTTCCCCATTATTTCCTAGGGTCATGTATGAGAGCTAAAGTCATGGGGAGATGGAGTGGGTTAGCCACCTGACAAACCCAGAACCACCTTACCAGTATGATAATGTTGTATTATTAGCAATATTAACATGTGTGTATATGTGTACAGGGCTGAGGAAGCAGAGAAGGTTAGGCAGAAGTTCTCTTTTAAATTGTAAATACTTTTTCCCCACCTTTTTTCTTTATTGATTAAGGTATTACATAAGTGTCCTTATCCCCCATTGCCCTGCCCCCCCCCCGCCCCCCCCCCCCCCCACACACACACACTCATGCCCTCACCTCCCTGGTGTCTGTGTCCATTGGTTAGGCTTATATGCATGCATATAAGTCCTTTGGTTGATCTCTCCCCCTTACTCCCACCCACTCTCCCCTACTTTCCCTCTGAACTTTGATAGTCTGATCAATGCTTCTCTGTCTCTAGATCTGTTTTTGTTAATCAGTTTATGTTGTTCATTATATTCTACAAATGAGTGAGATCATGTGATATTTCTCTTCCTCTGACTGGCTTATTTCAGTTAGCATAATTTTCTCCAGGTCCATCCATGCTGTTGCAAATGGTAGATACTATTTGAGAATAGTAGTGCAATTAAGTAAATATTGAACATTCGTGTAAGTAGACTTTATTTTTAAGAGCAGTTTTAGGATCACAACAAAATTGAGTGAAAGGTATATGGATTTCCCCTATACCTCTTGGCCCCACACATGCATAGCCTGCCCCATTTTCAACATCCTCCACCAGAATAGTATATTTGTTACAAGTGAGGAATCTACATTGACACATCATTATCACTCCATAGGTTACATTAAGATTTCACAGACTATAGTGTGGTGAAGGGCTAGGGTGGGGCCGGGGCTGGGAGAAGAGGGGTAAAGGGCAGAGTTGGGGGACATCTGTAATACTTTCAGTAATACAAAAGATTTATTCTTGATGTTGTATGTTCTGTGGATTTGGACAAATGTATGATGACATGTGTTCATCATTATGATACCATACAGAGTATTTTCACTGTCCTAAAAATTTTCGGTGTTCTGACTATTCATTCCTTGAATCCCTCCATCCCCCAATCCCTGGCAATCACAGATCTTTTACTGTCTCCATAGTTTTGCCATTTCCACAATGTTATATGGTATGTAGTCTCTTTCAGACTGTATTCTTCCACTTAGCAGTATGTATTTAAGTTTCCTCCATGTCTTCTTGTGGCTTGATAGTTTATTTCTTTTTAGCACTGAACAATATTTCATAGTCTGGATGTTTATTTATCCAATAACCTTCTAAGGACATCTTGGTTGCTTCCAGATATTGGGAATTATAAATAAAACTGCTATAAACATTTGTGCACAGGTTTTCGTGTAGATATACATTTTCAAATCCTTTTGGTAAATACCCAGGAGTATGATTGTATAGTAAAAGTATGTTTAGGTTTGTCAAACTGTCTTCTAAGTGGCTGTATCATGTTGCTTTACCCCCCAGAAATAAATAAGTTTTCCTGTTGTTCCACATCCTTGCCAGCATTTTGGCCATTCTAATAGGTGCGCAGTGATAGTTAATTGTTATTTTAATTTGAATTTTACTGATGACTTATGATGTACAACATCTATTCATATGCTTATTGACCATCTTTATATCTTTTTTGGTAAGGTGACTGTTAAGATCTTTGATTCATTTTAAAATTAGGTTGTTTCTTATTGTTGAACTAGAGGCCTGATGCATGAAATTCATGCAAGGGGCTCGGCCCTTGCAGCTACAGTGGCTGCCTTGGCCCTAGCAGCCCCAGCTTCATCTAGAAAGTCATCCAGAAGGACATCCGGAAGGTCAGTCAGCTGTTCGGTCTAATTAACATACTATACTTTTATTATTATAGATTTTAATAATTTTTTGTATATTTTAGATAACTCCTTTTTGCAAATATTTTCTTCCAGCCTATATGACTTGTGTTTCATTATCTTGACAGTATCTTTACAGAGAAAAATTTTTTAATTTTTACAAAGTCCAGCTTATCAATTCTTTCTTTGATGAATCATGATTTTTTTGTTGTATCTAAAAAGTCATCATGAAATCCAAGATCTCCTGGATTTCTTCATGCTGTCCTCCAGGAGTTTTATCATTTTGCATTTTACATTTAGGTCTGTGATCCACTCTGCATTAATTTTTGTGAAGGGTGTGAGGTCTCTGTCTAGATAGATTCATTTTTGGCATGTGGATTTTCAGTTGTTCTATGCATCACTTGTTGAAAAGACTATATTGGCTCCATTGTATTGACTTTGCTCATTTATAAAAAAATCAGTTGACTACATTTATGTGGGTCTGTTCCTAAGCTACCTATTCTGTTCCATTGACCTATTTTGTCTTTTCTCTCACCAAAATCACACTGTCTTGATTACTATAGCTGTATATAAGTCTGGTCATGTTAGTCCTCCAACTTTGTTCTTTTCTTTCATCATTGTGTTTGTTATTCTGGGCCTTTTATCTTTCCATATAAACTTAGAATCAGTTTGTCAATATTTTAAAATAACTTACTGTGATTTTTTTATTGGGATTGCATTAAATCTATAGATTAAGTAGGGAAGAACTGACATCTTGACAATATTTAGTCTTCTATCAATGAACATGGAATCTTTCTATATTTATTTAGTTAGCTCTTGTTATATAGCTTCATCAGAGTTTTGTAGTTTTCCTTATATACATTTTGTACATATGTTGCTAGTTCTATACTTAAGTATTTCCTTTTTTTGGAGGTGCTAATATAAGTGGTATTGGGCTTTTAATTTCAAGTTCTATTTTTCCATTGCTGGTATAAATGAAAGTGTTTGACTTTTGTATATTAACCTTGTATCCTGAAACCTTGCCATAATTGGCTTATTAGTTTCAGGAATGTTTTGGTCAATTCTTTTTGATCTTCTATGAAGACATTCATGTCGTTTGCTAACAAAGACAGTTTTGTTTATTTGTTCCCATTTTGTATGCATTTTAGTTCTTTTTCTTGTCTTATAGCACTAGCTAGGGCTTCTAGTACGATGTAAAAGAGTGAGGATAGGGAACATCTTTCCCTTGTACTTGATCTTAGTGGGAAAGTTTTGAGTTTCTCATATTAAGTATGATGATAGTTGTAGGCTTTTTGTAGATAGTCTTTATTATGTTAAGGAAATTGTACTCTATTCTTAATTACTTGGCATTTTTATCATAAATCGGAGTCAGATTTTGTCAAATACTTTTTGCTGCATCTATTGATATGATCATGTGATTTTTCTTTTTTAGTCTGTTGATGAATTTATTAATTTTTAAGTGTTGAACTAGGTTTGCACACCTGGAATAAGTCATACTTGGTTGTGGTGTATAGGTCATTGGATTCAATTTGATAATATTTTTTTGAGGACTTACTTGTGCACCAATATTCATAAGAGATAATGCTCTGTAGCTTTCTTTTTTTGTTGTTATGTCTTTGTTGGGTTTTGGTACTAAGGATATGCTACCCTCATAGAATGAATTAGGCAGTATTCCCTCTGTTTCTATATTCTGAAAGAGATTATAGAGAATTGGTACAATGTATGTTTAGTATTTTTGATAGAATTCACCAGTAAAACGATCTGGTCCTGATGTTTTCTGTTTTCGAAGTTATTAATAGTTGATTCTATTTCTTTATAGATATAGTCCAGCCTATTTATATTGTCTAATTCTTTTTGTGTGAGTTTTGGCATATTGTACCTTTAAAGGACTTGGTTCCATTTATCTAAGTTATTAAGTTGATGGGCATAGACTTGTTCAGAATATTCCTTGATTGTCCTGTTAATGTCCATGGGATCTGTAGTGATGTCCCCTCTAATTTCTGATGTTATTCATTTATGTCCTCTTTCTCTCTCTCTCTCTCTCTCTCTCTCTCTCTCTCTCTCTCTCTCTCTTCAAAGAATTGGTTTTTGTGTTGGTGATTTTTAAAACTGATTTTCTGTTTTCTATTTCATTGACTTCTGCTCCAGTTTTTTATTACTCTTTTCATATGCAAACTGTGGATTCAATATGCTCTCCTTTTTTTCTAGTTTCCTAAAATGGAAGCTTAGATGATTGATTTTAGAGCTTTCTTTTTTTTCAATGTTATAAATTTCCCTGTAAACATTGCTTTCAGTGCACCTCATAAATTTTGTTGTTTCTTTTTTAAAAATTTTCATTTAGTTCAAATGTTAAAATATTTTTTGAAATTTCTGTTGATCCATGTGTTATTTAATCCCCAAATATTTTTGAATTTCTCGGGTACCTTTTTGTTACTTATTTCTAGCTTAGTTCCATTGTGGTTTGAAAGCAGGTATTGTATGATGTTTATTTTAAATTTGTAAAGGTGTGAGGATGAATGTTCCATGTGAGCTTGAAAAGAATGTATATTCTCCTGTTTTTGGATAAAGAAGTCTAGAAATGTCCATTATGTCCAGTTGATTGATGGTGTTGTTGAGTTGTTTTATGTTTATACTGTTTTTCTGCCTGCTAGATCTGCCCATTTCTGATACATGGGTCTTGAAGTCTTTAACTATAATAGTGGTCATCTGTTTCTCCTTGCAGTTCTATCTCTTTTTGCCTCACATATCTTGACACTCTATCATTAGAAATACACATGTGATTGTTAGGTATTCTTGGAGAATTGACCTCCATCATAGAATGACTCCTCTTTATCCCTCATAATTTTCCTTACTCTGACATCAGCTCTGTCTGGAATTAATATAGACATTTCTGCTTTCTTTTGATTAGTGTTGGCATGGTATATATTTCTCTGACTCTTACTTTTAGTCTATATGTGCCTTTATAATTAAAGTGGATTTTTTATAGGCAACATATAGTTGGGTTGTGTTTTTGATCCACTGATAATCTCTGCAATATACATTTACAACGAACTCAACTCCACTTTTAAGTAACACTGTACAAAACACTGTACTGTTTCATAGGTAGTATGAATATTTTGTAATACAAAATAATCTTAATTCTTCCCTTTTGTCTCCTGTACCATTGCTTTTTTCATTTTTGATTATATCTGAGAATACTTAAGCACACATGCATATATGTAAGTATACATAACTGGACACGTTGTTGCAATTATTATTTTGAACAAGCATTTCTTAGATTAATTAAGAATAATAAAATTAAAGTTTTTATTTTATTGTCACTTTTTTCTCCACTCCTTTTCCTTTTTTTACTTAGATCCAAGTTTCTCATTTATGTCTCTCCCTTTTTCTTTCTTTCTTTCTTTCTTTCTTTCTTTCTTTCTTTCTTTCTTTCTTTCTTCTTTCTTTCTTTCTTTCTTCATTTCTTACTAGGCAGGTCTGTTGGCAGCAAATTCCCTCAATTTTTGTTTGTCTGTGAAAGCCTTTATTTCTCTTCCACTTTTGAAGGATAATTTTGCAGACTATAGAATTCTAGGTTGGTGGGTTTTTTTCATCTTGTACTAAATATTTTACTTCATTTTCTCCTTGTAGGCTGATTTCTGAGAAGTCAGATATAATTCTTATCTTTGCTCTTTTGTAAGTATTTCTCCCTCCTTCTCTGGCATCTTTCAGGATTTTTTTTTTTTTTTACCTTTGATTTTCTATAGTTTGAAAGGATATGCTTAGCTTAGGTGCAGGTTTTTTTTGTATTTTGATTAGTGTTCTCTGAATTTCCTGGATCTTCCTGGTGTCTCATATTGATTTTGAGGATTCTCAGACATTATTGTTTCATTTATTTTTTCTGATTCTTTCTCTCTACTTTTAATATTCTCATTGCATGTAGGTTATACCTTTCGTAGTTGTCAACAGTTCTTAGTTTTTTTCCCCCCAGTCTTTTTTCCCTTTGCTTTTCAGTTTTTGAGGCTTATATTAATATAACTTAAATTCAGAGATTATTTCTTCAGCTGTGTCCTACTGATAAGTCCAGGAAAAGCATTCTTAATTTCTTTTACAGTGTTTTGGAGCTCTAGATTTTCTATTTGTGCTTAGAATTTTGATCTCTGTGCTGATATTACCCACATGTTTTTGCATGTTGTCTACTTTATCCATTAGAGCCTTTAGCATCTTATACATAGTTGTTTTAAATTTATTTTCACCATCCGTGCTATATCTGAGTATATTTCTAATGCTTGCTCTGTCTCTTCAAACTGTCTTTTTTTGCCTTTTAGTATGTCTTGTAAATTTTTTTTTTTTGATACTTGGCTGTGATATACGGGGTAAAAGAAACTGCTGCACATAGGTCTTTGACAATGCTGTAGCAAGGTGGTAGGAGAGGGAAAGTTTTCTACAGTCTTATGATTAGGTCTCAGTCTTAGAGTGAATCTTTGAGTCAGGACCGTGAACTTCACATGTGCTTTTCAGTTTTTTTTCCTTTCCTTATATGGAACATGATGACTAGAGTGGGCTGGAATTGGATATTTTCTTTCTCCCACGTGGAAGGCTAAGTGTGCTGGAACTGCGTAGGTCCCTTCCCCCAGGTCAGTCAGGTTCTTATAAAACCCCAGCAGGTTAGACTCTAGTTAAATAGTTTCTCCCAGGGGCACACCATTGTAAGAAGGACAGAATGTTCTGGCATATTTCAAAATGGTTTCTTTTTCTCTGTCCCTGCCAGGGGAGATATTTCTTGACTATTCACTGTGAAAAACTCACAAAAGTGCCCCACCCCCCAATGACTTGACTTGGTCCCTAGGAGTGTTTAACACTAACAGTTGTCCATACTGAGTCTCCAGCAATTTGTTAATTACACTTCAGATTTCCTCTTGCGGCACTGGCTTCTGTAGAGCTTTCTGCTCCTATGGGTTATAATTTCTCTGTATTTATCTGCCAGTCCGTCCACGTTGGGGGGAAGTGGTTTTCCCTGTGACCTTGTTCACTTATGAATCTAAGATGAGTTGCTGATATTTTCAGCTTTTTATTTGTTGTTCTAACAGAGTCGGAACTTTCAAGCTTCTTACATGGTGTACCAGAAACTGGAAGTTGAAGATTATATTTTCTGTGAATGATGTTTATAACAGTAGCAAACAACTTTTCATAAAGCAAGTAGTACATCTGTTTTCTTCATGGAATTTATTTAATACTTATTATTCTTTAAAATATTGTATTTATTTTTTATTTTATTTTTTTAATATATATTTTATTGATTTTTTACAGAGAGGAAGGGAGAGGGATAGAGAGTTAGAAACATTGATGAGAGAGAAACATCAATCAGCTGCCTCCTGCACACTCCCTACTGGGTATATGCCTGCCACCAGGGTACATGCCCTTGTCTGGAATCGAACCTTGGACCCTTGAGTCCGCAGGCCGATGCTCTATCCACTGAGCCAAACCGGTCAGGGCATGTATTTATTTTTTAACTGAAGAGTATACTCATGTGGTCTAAGAAGAAAAATGTACTGCCCTACCTGGCTTGCCTCAGTGGATAGAGCATTGGCCTGTGGACTAAAGGGTCCCAGGCTTGATTCCAGTCAAGGGCACATGCCCGATTGCAGGCTTGTTCTCCAATGTAGGGCCTGCAGGAGGCAGCTGATCAATGATTCTCTCTCATCATTGATGTTTCTATCCCTCTCTTTCCCTCTTCCTTCCACACTGAAATCAATAAAAAAAAATATATTTTTTTTTTTTAAAAAAAGAAGAAAAAATATCACATATGCATAGGAAAGGTTTGTGCACATAAATATTTTTGTCCCACTGCTTCCTATGGATATTCACTTAAGTTAGGTTCTTCTGTATAGCTCTAGTATATAACAGCAAACACAAATATATAAAATCTTATTAATCCTCTTTTTACACAAAAGTAGCATACAATATATATATTTTGTCTATACCTTGTTTTGTTTTTAATCCTAGAGATTTGGCGATCTTTCTATAGCAACACAGAACACCTTTTCTTTTATGCAGCCATGTAGCATTCCATTCACTTGTGTGGTGTACTATAGTTTATTTAATTGTTTCATTATTAGTAGACACTAGGAATTGTTTCAAATTCTGCAAACAAATAACCTGTATAATGTCATTTTGTATGGAAACGAGTGTGTAAAAATTAGGTTGCTGTGATAAAAGGGCGATTTTATTTGTACTTTTGATAGATATTGCCAAATTTCCTCCACAGCAGTTGTATTCATGTCATAAACGCTATGGATCAATCCTAGTTGTTTTCTTTTTAAATAAGCATTGACTATATTCTATGAAGTGAAATGGCATGCTGGAAGTGCAAAGGGTTTTAAACGAGGGAACCTGTGCTAGGTTATCACTCTGGGCCTTACTTCCCTTGTCCATAGTGAGAAGGAGTAGGATATAATATTTACAAGTTTCCCTCTGCTTTTAAAAATAATAACATTTTATATTTCCCGTCATTACTCACACTGTGTATGTACTTCATGTTTAACATTAGCCTAATCATGTGATTTTTTTCTGATATCCCAAAGCAAAGCCTCTTAACAGCTGGTTTTACCCCGAATCAGTTTTCTAAGAATAATAACTACTTTTAGTCACTTAAACAAGATAAAGTGAACTTTAGGTGCTTTAGGGTCGAATTCCTAGGATACCCGGTGGTTTGACCGGCTCACAAGCATCATATTTCAATGCAGCGGTGGTGTGAGCTGGAAGCTGTATGGATGGTATGGTAGCATCTGGACTAACCTTCATCAGATGAATAACTATGAGACGGTGGACCGATCTGTGTCAGGTGCTCCCAGCACACGGTTTCAATGGGCAGGCATATTCAGCCAGTCAGGAAGAGTACTATTGAAACACGAAAAATTAAACTGAAACGTGTGGCCTTCCTCGGAGTAGGATGCAAAGGTGGCTTCCTTCCTGGGTCCTTGTCCAGGTGGATTTGAAGAATGAAGCCACAGACAAAAGGTGGAAATTTATTGGGAGATAAGCACAGACTCCCACGTGGGGGAGGGGAGAGACCCACGAAGTCCCTCTTTCCGAAGGTTTATAAAGGCTGCAGTGCTTTGTGTCCTGTTATCCCCTCTGATTGGTCACTATAGCAGCTTCAGAGCTCAAAACCCATGTGGGGCCACCCTTCTTTTCTCCCTTTTATTTGTCTACTCCCTGTGGCTTTCCCCTTATGGCCTGTGAATGGGTATCTTCCTCTCCCTTTAGGCTGTGGCACCTTTAGTTCTTTGGGCATGTATGCCTTTTGGCAGCTCCCAGCCCCACAGCTTTGCAGTTCTCCCTCATGGACCCCCTAATTCCTAAAACTCCCTAAACCTGCCTATTTTACCCTAAAATCTCCTTTCACTATGGTGGGTTCTCCAGTAAAGAGTTGACAATTGTAGCAACCAGTAGCAACCTCCCGAAATGGGAAAAGGGGGAAAGGGATATAAGAATATACCTATTTGTTGAAAGCCTACTCTCTGCCAAACTGAGCTGGCTGCTTTACATGCAAGCAAGGACGAAAGCTAGGTTTTTGTTTTCCTATAGAAATTAGCAAAGGCTTTTTGCTCTCAAAGTTCTGGGTAGCCTTTCCTACCCAGAAAATGAAGACCAGAATCACACACTGCATTAGGGATATACATTTTTTTTTAATATATTTTTATTGATTTTTTACAGAGAGGAAGGGAGAGAGATAGAGAGTCAGAAACATCAATGAGAGAGAAACATCGATCAGCCGCCTCCTGCACATCCCCCACCAGGGATGTGCTCGCAACCCAGGTACATGCCCTTGACCGGAATCGAACCTGGGACCTTTCAGTCCGCAAGCCGACGCTCTATCCACTGAGCCAAACCGGTCTCGGCAGGGATATACATTTTTATATGACAAGGAGAGAACGTTTATTGAGGGGCTGATGGCGTTTTAGATGTTGTACAGAACACTGTGGATGCAACAAAATTAATTGTCTCTGTTCAGATAAACCTCCCTAGAACACTGAAATTATCAAGTCTTCATCTCTGCAGTGCCCCACACCTATATTGTTCCTTATCAGGCAAACAAAGAAAGGAAAAAAACCTCACAGATAATAGTTCCCTAGGAGTAAATTTCTTATTCTTATTTTCCCTTTTCATCTCACAGATAAAAATTGCAATATGAAAAGATAATTCTTCCCGACTGTCAGAACCCATTAGACTCTCTGCAGCCTGATGCTCTGTTAGGTAAACATGCTGTATGCATTTACCTCAATAAACTCATCGGATTTACATTTTGATTGTTGAACACTGTACAAATTGCACATAATTGCCTTCTCTACGGCTACACTCTTGCTATTTGAAACTTTTGAAAATCTTCCTCATCTGGAATTCAGTAAGAGATTAATCTTCCCATCAAATAAGGGGGCAGGAAATTGTCTTTTGCAGTTGCATCCTGTGAGGACACTACTAATTAGAAGCCATTTCCTGCTCTCTGACCACTTTCTAGCAGCACTCCCCGGAGGTCCAAGAGAGGCCACGTGACAGCATTTGAGGTGGAGCCCTTGATAGTCAATAAGACTTGTCTACGTGCTGTGTTTGGAGATAGTAGGAATCCAAATTATTTCCAGATCTGTGCTGTCTGTAGAATAGGGTTTCTCAACCTTAGCATTATTGATATTTTGGGTCAGAAAATTTTTTGTTTTAGCTGCCCTATGCATTGTAGGATGCTTAACAGTAGCCCTGGCTCTGTCCGCTGAAGACCAGTAGCATCCCCCCTCCCTCCCCCAAGTTTGACAACCAAATCTGTCTTCAGACATTGCTGAAGGTCTCTGGGGGCAACAGTCACCCCTGACTGAGAACCACGGCTTCAGAGCAATTGGAATCACATTAAGTATCCAAATGAGGGTGAGCTCACTGGCAATGTTAAGAGCCAGTCACTTGGATGCATTTCTTCCCTGTCTCTACAAAATGCTCGTAAAAAGACTGATTCACACACTAACTTCTTTTCCTAAAATTTTTCTCTAGGTTACGTTGAATCAGATAGAGACTTGTTCATTTTCCTGTATGTAGAGGAACATTAATTTCTAGCTTTCATTCAGAAGTTTCCAGAATCTGGGTCTTGTTTTCTTTCTAAGACATGCTGTTGATAGCAGGTGTAATTTCCAGGGATGACAGTGTGATTTCATACTTAGGATAGGTAAGAATTAGAATTAACATATTCTTTAGCTTCCATGTTTGAATGAGCTCAAAGAAAAATATGATTATATCCCTCAAACATGTGTTTGCTATTTTGAATGGCAGATTGTATTGTAGTTTGAGAGTAATAGACAATTAACCCCAATACTCTATTTATAAAGTTTCTATAATCATGTGATCCAATATACATACACTTGGCACAGCAATTTTAACACTAATGGTGCTTTCTTATTTATATAACTGCCTCCCACTTTTAGATGTTTGTTCCATATGGCCGGAACCATGTCTATTTTATCTGCATGACTTCATTATCTAGAACAGTCACTGGAACATACTGGGCTAAGGACAATAGACTATAAAGTCCATGAGAGAGGAATTATATTTAGTTGTGTTCACCACTGATTTCCTCTGGGTCCTAGTGCAGGACATGATGCATAATGAGCATTCTACACATGTTTGTGATTGGGAGCCACTCTGCAAAATTGGTTGAATCCTAAGTGTGCAGGTCAAAGGAATTTGGCTTCATAGCTCAGATGAATTAAAACTAACTCAATTTAACTTGTTTCGGCTAGGGTATGGGGGACAAATACTTTGCCTCTTTTTACATTTATTTTCTTTATAGGCAACCCAAAAGAAAGATGTGATTAACCCAGTTAAATGCTTTTAAAAGCTACTGACATCTGACCAATAACTGCAAATTGGTGTGAGCATAGCTTTCTCCTGGGGAAAAGAGTTTCTTCTAAAGCAGTGGTTCTCAACCTTGGCTGCACATTAGAGCCACCTGGGAATCTTTTTAAAATCCTGATTTCTGGGCCTCATCCTCCGGAAATTCTGTTTCTTTGTTACTAATGTTGTGGTCCCACCCCATAACAAAGAAACAGAATTTCCGGAGGATGAGGCCCAGAAATCAGGATTTTAAAAAGATTCCCAGGTGAATCTAATGTGCAGCCAAGGTTGAGAACCACTGTTCTAAAGAATGAACCCCTATATTTATTAGTCTCTTTAATCATATCTATATCTATATCTATATCTATATCTATATCTATATCTATATCTATATCTATATATATGAATATATATAATTGTTCTTTAGAGAGAGAGAGAGGAAGGGGGCCATGAGAGAGAGAAACATCAATGAGAGAATAAAACATGGATTGGCTGCCTCCTGCACACCCACCCCCTCCTAAAGATTGAGCCTGCAACCCTGACTGTGCCTTGACTGAGAATCCAACTGGCAACCTTTCAGTGCCCGGGATGTTGCCCAACCAGTTGAGCCACACCATCCAGGGTTATCCCTGTATATTTGTTTTTAAAGGCAGTTTAGCACAGTGGTTAAGAATGCAGTTGCTGCCAAAACCGGTTTGGCTCAGTGGATAGAGCGTCAGCCTGCGGACTGAAAAGGTCCCAGGTTCGATTCCGGTCAAGGGCATGTACCTTGGTGGCAGGCACATCCCCAGTGGGAGGTGTGCAGGAAGCAGCTGATCGATGTTTCTCTCTCATCGATGTTTCTAACTATCTCTCTCCCTTCCTCTCTGTAAAAAACTAATAAAATATATTAAAAAAAAAAGAATGCAGATGCTATAATCAGGTCACTTAAGTTTGTATCTTGGATACATTACTTATAATGTGACTGTTTAAAAATTGCTTAACTTACAGTATTTTAATTTTCTTATGTAATAGGCACACAAGTTTAAAATTACTACCCACCTTATAAAGATAATGGGAGGACTAAATGAATAAATATGCTTAAAACTCCTAAAGGGCATACTGTTAAATAGTATTTTTTCTTTTCCGATCCCAATATTTTAGATCTGATAAAAGGGTACTATCTAATACAGATATACATATACATACATCTATACATATATACATATATATTACATGATTATATCTATTTCTATCTCCATCTCCATCTCTATCTCTGTCTCTCTCTCTCTCTCTCTCTCTCTCTCTCTCTCTTTCTCTCTTTCTCTCTCTCTCTCTCTCTCTCTCTCTCTATATATATATATATATATATATATATATATATATATATCTTCCGGTAAAGAGATTGGATGGATTCCTTTGTTTCCTCAACTTTAAACATATTGACTAATTGATAAAAAAAAAAAGCAAAACCTCACTCCATGGAAAGTCCTAGAAAAAAATGTCCACCATTCTTTTGGCCTTTTTTTTTCTTTATTGATTAAAGTATTACATATGTGTCCTTATCCCCCCATTCCCCCCCACCGCTGACTCATGCCTCACCCCCCTGGTGTCTGTGTCTCTTTCGGCTTTTGAAGGGACGAAAGCCTCATGCCACTGCAGAGACATAGCTGGCCTCATAGCTTTAGCAAAAATGAGATGCTAATGAAGAATGCAAAGGGAACAGCTTTAGGGGAAACAAAGGTATAATGTAGCAGAAATTGCAGACTCAGGCCTTCCATTTTGTAAATATTTGGATTGGTGGAAATTGGTTAATTGAGGCAATTGATTTTCACCTGAAAATGGTAGCAATATCTAATTCATTAAAGCCTGAAATAACATCCTTTGGGCCAAATGGGGTCATTCTGTTCTTAACCTCTTAGTGATATATTAACAGTAGGAAAGCATTTGGACGCATATCTTAAAAAGTGCCACATTAACAGGAATGCACGCTGGAGAGAAATGTAAAAGAACCCAAATCAGCACCCGAACTCGCACTAAGGGGCGGAGAAAAAGCCCCATGGCCTCCAGCCCCTGTCCTCCTCTTCAGCAGTATTTTAAGGTCTGTGTTTAATATTGCCAAGCCTGCTTGAGTGATAAATGTAACTGTATAAAAATTACTTATTACAAGCTGTCATGTTGCCTCACTCACAGCGGCTGGGCTGGGGGCATTGTACATAAAACTTGAGTCTCCACCTAGACAGCGTCAGCCGCGCCGGCTTTCAAGTAAAATGCTTTCAGTCATGAATACAAAACGTAATTTACCTTTTCATAATACTGCAGTTTGAAACTAGTTGGAAAGCTCATGTTACCGGCAGACCTTGTACCTGAAGGGAGCGGAGAGCGGGCGAATTCCAAGCTGTCACCTGGGACCCACTGCTGCTTCCCGGCCGACCCTTTGAAGCAAACTTAAGCTGCTCAATTGTGGGGCCTCTAATTTTTCAAGTCGTATTTATGTGTAATTCCTTTTTGCAACTCTGCAGTGACAATATGCTGTCAAGGTGGATTAGTGTCTAAATTGGTGTTTGCACTGGAATTCCTCTTGGAGTGGAGATTTCTGTTCTTGAAGCTCTCAGACCCGTGCTAGCCACTGTTCGTTCAGGGGTGGAAGCCTGCGCGATGCACATGTTTTATTTAAAAATGCAGCCCGGTCGGCATGGCTCAGTGGTTGAGCTTCGAGCTATGAACCAGGAGGTCACGGTTGGATTCCCAGTCAGGGCACATGCCCGGGTTGCAGTCTTGATCCCCAGTGTGGGGCGTGCAGGAGGCAACTAATCAATGATTCTCTCTCATCATTGATGCTTCTATCTCTCTCTCCCTCTTCACTCTCTGCAGTCAACAAAAAGATATTAAAAAATAAAAATCAATAAAAATGCAGCCCTTACCCGTTTATAAACACGGTCCAGCCCACCACGGCCTCTCTCAAACCAGTAACGCCTTTCAAACCAGGGGCTTAGACCAGCCATGAGATTCCGCCGGCCTGGGACTCAGGGGGAGTCCGAATCTCTGCTTATTGGAGCCACTGACTCCAACCTGCGATGTCAGCCAAAAGGAAATCGAATGTGAAGGTTCCAAGGAGCCTCTCCGCAGCCCCGCTGATTCATTGTGACTGTTTTTATGGTTGGTCACGATGCGCACAGTATGTGAGGCCCCGTCTGCGGGGGTGTCTGCCCACCAGCCTCCCTGCCACATTGGCCGCCGTGGCCCCCACCAGAAAACACTGGGCACGGGGCCGCAGATGCCTCCCGTTGGCCCAATTCCTTCTGACAATGTTCACATTCAGTCAGGGCCCAAAGTGCTTGTACTTGTCAGTTGGGATAAATGATGAAGAAAGTAGTTCCCCTGTGGAAAGTGAAACAGGATGGCCATGGGAGAGACTCTTCCTGACTCGGACTTCTCCAGGCTCTGCACCTGAGCACCATCCTTAGGAAACGGCTCCTGCATTTTCCACTTCTCTCTCAGTTTGCCTGATGGTGACTGCTGGAGAAGAGACAGCTGACCTGCAGGGGCATTCATTATCATGGGCTGTTCTCTTTTTGAGATTTTAGGGCAAATGAAAGCGATTCTGAAGGAAGATGAGTGGGGCAGGGAAAGTGTTGCTGCCACAGTGATGGCGAGCCTTTTGAGCTCGGCGTGTCAGCATTTTGAAAAACCCTAACTTAACTCTGGTGCCGTGTCACATATAGAAATGTTTTGATATTTGCAACCATAGTAAAACAAAGACTTATATTTTTGATATTTATTTTATATATTTAAATGCCATTTAACAAAGAAAAATCAACCAAAAAAATGAGTTTGCGTGTCACCTCTGACACGCGTGTCATAGGTTCGCCATCACTGGCCTAGCAAGTCCCCTGAAATGTTGGATTTAGATGTCATACTTTGCCTATTTGTGTCCAAATGACCCCTTTAGCTACGGAATTTAAAGCACTATCCAAACAGTACTTATCATCGTCATAAAAGCCCTGTCAGGAAATGTGATCGTCTTTTACCAGGAGTTTGAAGATTTTCCAGCATGTAGCCCCAGCCCTCTCTTGTCCATCTCTTTTTCAGACACCCTAAGCTACTTTCCCCTCAAAGGTACTTGTCTTAGGCAAACCTGCGCCACCTCTGACTTCATAGTTTACCAATACCATTGTTAAACTGAGCTTGCCACCTCTTCCTCCTTCAGTGCTACCTTCTTGGATGGATGGAAATGACATTTTCTTTTTCATTCCAAGTAATGTAAGGCATGCCAAGTAAATCCCACATTAAAATGGTAGTCCCTTTCCTCTAGGGTTTGCATCTTGTGCCTCAGCTATAGGACCCTTGCAATAGATGCTTGTAATAAAATGTTAGGTTGTGTCATGTCCTGTCCTGTCATACCATGACACATTATATCATGTCATTTACTCAACAGTCATTTACTCCTAGGCATTTTGCCATTAGACTTTGTCTCTTGCTATATTGTCTCTTCTCTGTACATTGATATAGTTTCACTTGGGCAGTATATTTTTCAAATGTATAGGCTTATAGAGTGCCCATTTAATTGCTTTGTTGTTTTCGAGAGAGGAAGGGAGGGAAGAGGGAGAGAGAGAGAGAGCACACAATTTGTTGACTTCCGCATGTATCCTGACTAAAGATTGAACCCACAAACTGGGTATGTGCCCTGACTGGGAATTGAACCTGCCACCTTTAGGTGTATGGAAAGATGCTCCAACCAACTAAGCCACATAGGCCAGGGATAGAGAGTGCCCATTTAAACTGGGAAGCATGTAAGCTATTGCTGGATCTAGATAATTTGTTTTATGTAGGGTCTTGAATGGGTCTTAATTGGATATAAATTTATGCTAAATAATGTTTGGTGGTTTTTATTTTTAAAAGTGTGTAAAGGTGAGTGGATTCATATTGGATTCTGGAATAAAACTGTATTATGAGGTAGCTGTATTAGGTCAGTGGTTATGAGGTCTGCATTTATAGTAGATTTGAATATGGATGTATTGATTCAGTTGTTATCAAAGCAGGAATGGGTATTTTTTTTTCCTTTCATTATATAGCACTTTCTTCTCCTTGTTTTTTAAAAAATATATTTTTTTGATAGTATTACAGATTATATCACTTGATTTTAAGGGCCTGTTTCTTCTCTTGAGTGTTAAACAGCTATTCCTTTTTAGTTCCAAAACACCAAGACAAAACAACAGTCACAATTTACACTACCAGGTAGAACACATGAACATTGAGGTAACTTTATTTAGCATCATTTATTTATCATATTTTTACCCCAGGAAATCAATCACAGAAATCAGAAAGTCACTTAGAGATTATCTAATGGAATCTCATCATCCCTCACATACTCAAATTTCCAGGACCCGATAAGAATGCACACACAGACCAGCCCCCTGTCAAGGGAAGGAGGGCAAGACTGAAATGTTACGTGGGCACTGGAGCCTCATTTTAATCTGGTGTGTGGTGTTTCCTTCCAGAGAGCTGTTGGTTCATTTGTTTGGGACCTAGAAGGTAATTTCCACTTTTTTTTTGTTTGGAATGGGCAAGCACTGGAAGAGAATTAAGGGAGAGGCAGTTTTAGACTATTATATTTGAAAATTCTATCAGGGATCTTCCTGAGATTTTTAAAAATGAAATAGTTGCACTGCTGGCACTGCTTCCAAAATAAGTTTTTCAAAACTGTCCATTGTATGAATGAAGCAACTGCATTATGAAGTATGTCTTCCTCAAATCATATAGTCCTTGAAATAATTAGTTACTGAAATAAGTTTCCCTATGACAGAAGTTATTGCTCCTTTCTCTAGCCTCCAAAAGAATTTTTCATATAGTTTTATTATTTCATTCTACCTATTATATTTATCGTTTGATTTTTACATACTGCACTCTCCTTATTAGAATAAAAGCTCTGAGTAGCAATGTCTTGGTTATTATTTTATCACACAAAACTTCTAATAAACTAACATTCAGAGGATGCAACATATGGAAGGAAAAACATTTTACATGCTTTCTATCATTTAATCCTCACAACAATTTGAAATACAGTAGGTCCTCATGTTACATCGGAGATCCGTTACTACGGCTTGACGTAAAGCTATTTTCGCCGTATTCGGAACCCACCTACATAAGCACCTATGTCACTCACATGGAGCACATACACAGCAGTAATGAAGTGAAACAGTAAAAAAAATTTAAAAGAAAGATAACAATCCCTGACCTTTACTTGTGGTAAATAAATAATAAAAAACATAAAGCACATATGCACATACGTTGAAATGATGGAATCAGTGAAAGAATGAACTCATGTAGCACCTGGCCTATAGAAGGTGCTCAGTTTTTGTTAGTGTTTGTGCATTCAAGCATCTTCTCATTCCCCATTGTTTAGCACTGTGCCCTTGAATTGTTCTCTTGATTTTTGGGGAAGCATGTCTCCTTCAAAACTAATATAATGATTTTAGTTTGCATAAAGTGTATCTTTGACTCTTGATTTTTCTTACCCTATCTTCAGTCCTTAGCAGAACTCAATTACTGATTAAATGTGAGAAGTGAAGACGAGAAATAAAAATTGATTCCCAAGCCTGGCTGGTGTGGATCAGTGGTTGAACATCCATCCATGAACCAGGAGGTCATGGTTGGATTCCCAGTCAGGGCACATGCCCGGTTGCAGGCTCGATCCCTAGTAGGGGGTGCACAGGAGGTAGCCGATTGATGATTCTCTCTCATCATTGATGGTTATATATCTCTCTCCATCCCCCTTTCTTTCCCTGAAATCAATAAAAAAAATATTTTAAGAAAAGGAAGTGTTCCTGAATCCCAGTCCTGGGTGTCTGAGTGAATGGGGGCACAAAAGGGACAATCATCACATGCAGGATATGGGGTTGTACGACAATTAAAGTAGGTTGGGAGTGGTGCAAACAGGGCCTGTATCTCTTTGCTGCCTGTTGGCAAGAGACATCAATTCCTTGCTATAGTGACTTCTCCATGAGAGGCTTGCTTTCCCTGGAATGAGGGACCTGAGGAGAAGGAATGTGATAGATTATAACCTAATCTCAGAGGTGACATCCCATTGCTTCTGATGTGATCTATTTCTTAAAAGTGGGTAAATCCAGCCCACATTCAAGAGGATGGGGACTCCACAAGGGCATGGATACCAATGAGGCAGGAATCATTGGGGGTATCATTGAGGCCTCCCACTACACGGAGAAACTGAGGCATGGAGAGGGAAGTAACTTGTGGCTAAATCACAAAATAGGTGAGTCTGACTCCAAAGTCTCTGCTCTTGGCAACTACATTATACTGATGTCATAACTATGTACTGTGGAAGGAAACCAGGTAAGCTACTTGTTAAAGAAATAAGAGGTCCTCCCCCCGGTCCCCCCTTAAAGACTTCTCCTATGGAATTAAGCATGTCAGGTTTATGGCAGAGAAGTTCAGATAGATATTTTCTTATTACTATTTGTTTTATGTCAGGTTATTACAAAGATATTCAGAAAGATTTTGTTGTTGCTGTTGTTATTGTTTGTTTTAGCTTGCATTTGAGTTGGATTTCAATTGTTAGATTTCCAGATAGCTGTGACATTGCTGTAATATTAAAATAGAGGACAAAAAGTTAGAGCCTGCATTCCTGCTCAGTCACTTTAAGATTCTGAGCACAGTGAGAGGAAGGATACAACTCCATGAAAATAGCGGCAAAGAAGAAGCAAAGGCAAGATCCAAGGCAGATGCCAGTATTCAACCTTATACAAACTTTAAAATGGGAGTTGAATAATATGTATGAAAAGGGAGAAAATATGCAAATTAATGTACCCTAGTGCCTACTTTTAATTTTTCAGTTAAGTACATATATTGTGAGAGCAAATAGCACATGTTTGTCAGATTTAAATTTGTTTAATTCCATTGCTTAATATTCAGCAATCCGATTATATTCAGGTAGAAGTTTTGGTCAGATTCCATGATGAGAAACTCATCTAATACAATTTAGCGAAGAGGACTTGGACAAGTGTTAATTAATACATACCACATCGCTATGTCCCCAGAGTTCTGATGTGTAAGATAAATGATGCTTTTTCAAGGGGAAGTTAGAGGCACATCTGTACTCTCTCTGACATGTAACAGATCTTTGCATATATATAGCAGTAAAGGAGCCTCGAGTGATTTAGAACAGTTTCAAGTGTTCAGGGCAGCACTTGTGCTCATTTCTTCAGTAGATGTTTCTCCTGTTCCATGGGTACCAATACTGTGAGAGGCTCATGGGAAAAAGAAAGCCCTGTGGAATAAGTTTGTGAGTAAACAAGTCTGTGAGGTGCAGGGTAATCTGTTTGCATTGGACATAGTGATAAGCTGGGAAAAATTGTGATATAATATAGTTTGTGAGCCCCCTCAAATGAGCTGGTGCTCCCCAGGAAAGTAAGCCTGAGATGGGAAACCTTTCTGTAGGCTCAGCCCTCATGAGGTGAACTTGCCTTATCCCCTCTTTCCCAACTGTCCTTTCGGTGGGCTTCCTACAAGCAAATCATCCCTTGATCCTGAAGGAAGGCAGTTCCATCTCCTTCCCTGTTTTTCTCCTTAACTGGCAATCAGGATCTAGTAGGCTGCATTCTACCTTCTTTGTTCTGAAGATAGACTTGAAATGTTCAAAATCATATGTATCTTCTCATCAGTTACAGGGAGATTTGCTCACAGACCATGAGAGAAAATGATGAATAAATAGTGAACTACTCTCAGATGCGACAAATGCTATGCAGGCTGGTATAAAACGATAAAGGGGTGCACAGGTAATGACTCCACATGAGAGAATGTGCTGGAGAGTCTCTCTGTCTCCTTCAGATTCACGCATAGTCCTTCTCTCCTTGCTCTGTGCCCTTGGAAGTTGAAGCTGACTTCTGTGGACCTCACATCAGGCTTCACTTGCCCCCTCTTTTCTTACTGAGCTTGATCACAGGGAGGTACCAGCAGGTGCAAGGTGAGGGAGCTCAAGGTGTTCGTTCCTCTGGTTCTTGCCCTGCTGAATGAAGCACAATTAGCTATTGGCTGCATTTCTTATCAGTTTTAACTTTTAGTTCTTTCCTACAGCTAAGCCCTCAAATTCTACGCTGGCTTCCACCTCATTCCAGAAGGTTCCCTAAGGTTGCTAACCTTAGTGGACTTCACAGTTCCCTGCTAGTTTCTCTGACTTCTGCCTGCATCATCATCACACTCTCTGTAGTTACCCCTTCTGCAAGTGTCCTCTCCTCCCTACTGGCCCCTGACTCCAAGATGACTGAATAAGTGAAAAGAATGAATCACTACAGGAAAGTACATCAACTGCAGGGGGTTATCCAATCTGGAAAAACATCTGGGCAAGGAGTGCTGGATATTATTGTCATTTTGGAGAGGAGTTTCAAAACTAAACCTAAGATTTATACTTGGCACAAAGCACTTAACAAATACCATGGTCAGATGCTAGCTTCCTTTTCATGTCTGTGTGCATTGTCTCAACAAGAGGGAGAGAGACAATTAAAAAAAAAAAGAAATAAATCTGTTATAACTTTTGCCTACCAGAGCTGCCACATTTAGCAAAAACCAACCAAACAACCAAACTAACAAAAAGCAGAAATCCCAGTTAAATTTAATTTTTTTTTACATGAGTAAGGAATTTTTTACTATAAGTATGTCCACATCCAAATATTTCATGACACATATTTATACTCTACTTTATCTGGCAACCCTACCTACAGGGACTTTTACATAATAGTGAGCATACTCTTGCTTCTTGATGGATAGATTTAGGTATTACAGAAAACAAAAAACCTCCAAAATAATCAGACAATGGCCTTAGGCAGAATGTATCCGAAACCATCGAGCATCCCTGAGGGCCATGCACTATTGCTATGGGCTCTTGTGGTCCTAATATCTTTCTTATCAAAATGAATCTATATTTTGGTTCCTCCAGGCTGTGTATTGGCTAGGGAGGCTGTGGGAAAGGAACAGTAAGGACTGTTTGGTTTGGATAGAAGGAGGTTCAAATTCTAGTTCTACCAGTGGTAGTAGTGAGATCTTGGCAAGTCATTTAAGCTTCTCAGGCCCCAGTTTCCTTAGCTGTGCAATGGTAATGCATAATGCTGCGTGGGTTGATATGGATTAGAGGTGATGCATGTTAAATGCCTAGCATAGTGCCTGCAACACAACAGACACTAACAATCCCAGAAAAGGTTTTTTTTGTATCATAGTTCTTTTAAGGACACAGAGATTATTAATACAAGCCCACTAACTTGCATTTATAGAAAAATGCTATTTCTTAACTGAGGAACCACCTTTGGAGTAGAGAAATTTTATAAAGACATAAAAATTGGACCTTTTCATGACCCTTTAAATCTAATGATTGTATTATTATAAAAGCTTGTTGTAAAAATTTGGCCAACTGATAGCATCAGCTATGGAAGAAGCATTTTTAAAACATGTATTCAGGTCTTGTACATTAGCTAAGAGAGCAGTTAATTTTTATGAACATGCTTTTGCTCCGAGCTTTCTTTTAAGCACGATGTCTTTAAGTATATCCTATAAGAAAAACCTCCTCAAACAGGTACATTTACAAAATCTATTTTACCTTCAAATCTTGCCAAATACCTATCACTTTTGTAAATTGCTCTATTTTTTTGTACTCAGAAAGGTATTTGGCTCCATCTCAAAATGTGAAAATCATTAGAGAAAAATAGTAAGTGATTACAATAATTCTTTAAGCTTTCAATTAATGTGTGGTTCAATTTGACAGAGTGAGATAGAAGGATTTCATTTTATAGATTTTCTTGTTGGAGAGAAGCTAATGTACAGATGGTAAAAGATGATTTAACAGGATTAAAGAAAACAAGAACTCTTTGAGGATAAAACTCATACTTTTATGCATGAAAAATTTTTCTAGTCCCTATTATATTTAAAAAAAAAATTTCCTTCTATAGAGAAGTACCAAATACATGGCATAGTTCTGTAAATGACTTATAGAAAGAGATAATAATAATAATAATAATAATAATGAGTCAGCACACCAGGGTTAGTTTAGGATCATATCTGTAACTACTTTTAGGTCTCAGTCTTTTCATCTATAATGTAAGATGTTGGACTGGATCTTTTCTCCAGGATAATTCTTGACATTCAGATTCTCTACTGTGTATTTTGTCCAGCACAGACAAATGATTATTTCAAAGGCTGAATTAGCTGCAGTTAACAAAAGTCCTGAGAAATGGAGTAGATGGAGCCAAGAGTTAGGAATATTAGAGGAAATCCAACCTCATTAGAAGGTGTCCCTTTGGTCTCCCTGGGGCACCATAAACTCTTCTGCAGTGTTGCTTCATGTCATGTGGTCTAAGAATATATGCTCTCTTACCATGGCGTCTGGGGACTCAGACCGAGATATTTCTGATGTTATTTTAGGCTGAAGAGGGAGGCCCAGGAAAAAGCCAGCTAGTGACAGATCTAATGAGGTCAATTGCATGATTTTCCGTGAGGCTATGCAAAGGAAAGTTTGTAAAGCACTGGGTTTGCATTCCTGTCTCCATCTTTCATTTTCATATAAATTCAATAACAGTCTCAAAGCAGCAGCAGAAACAGTGCACTGAACAAAATCCTTTCCAAAAGATCATTTCTTGAAGAATTTCATGAAGCAGCTGCAGCAGCAGCTACTGAAAGCAGCATGTATGTCATTTTCCATGAGAAAATTGAGCTGAAGAAATATGCGTTTCCAGTGGTGTTATCTTCCTAAATTCTAGATATATTTATAGATGTATTATAGCTAGAGTCCAAATATTTGTATTATAAAGGGGCTTTTAAAAGATTCAATCCTTGTTATCCCAAACCAAGATTTCAATAAAAACAGTTTGGACTAGCAAGCATGATTTTATGGTTCATATGACCAGAGACCAAATATAAAACTTGAGGAATATATTTTGCAAGAGAATTATATCTCTTTCCACATATTACCATTTAAAAAGCCTAGCACTTCAATATTTTTTCTCAGTCATCATGGTGGCAAATTGCTTACATGAATAACTGTCCAGCTGAAATTAATGATCACCAGCAAAGAGAATACGAATAGTCAATTTGGAATATATCAACACGTCTCTTTCCGTTTGTTGCCATAGCATAAGAATAACAATTAAAACAACAACAGCAACACCTGGCTCCTGTTTAAAAAAAAAATGGACTGTAGATCTGCAATGCTGACCTCCTGAGAAAGAAGGGTATACAGAGGTGTTGTTTGTGAGTGATGCAACCAATTTTCTGAGAAGTGCAGTGTTTGTTAATTAGGACAAATCCTATTTTAACCTCTTCTTAGGCTGGGCTTGGATGTTTCCAGGTACTATTTGTCACATCCCGGTATGGCAGATTTGAAAAGCAGAATGGTTTGTGGCCCACACACAGGCCCACAGGGACACAGGGGCTCTTAATTCCAGCCCCAGGGAGAAAGTTAGGATGCCTTAGGTCAGCGGTTCTCAACCTGTGGGTCGCGACCCCTTTGGGAGTCTAACGACCCTTTCACAGGGGTTGCCTAAGACCATCGGAAAACACATATATAATTACATATTGTTTTTGTGATTAATCACTATGCTTTCATTATGTTCAATTTGTAACAATGAAAATACATCCTGCATATCAGATATTTACATTATGA
Organism: Myotis nattereri; assembly: GCF_964212035.1. Classification (NCBI taxonomy): domain Eukaryota; kingdom Metazoa; phylum Chordata; class Mammalia; order Chiroptera; family Vespertilionidae; genus Myotis; species Myotis nattereri. The sequence continues at coordinate 21,822,138 of NC_138081.1, forward strand.
TTCATAACAGTAGCAAAATTACAGTTAAGAAGTAGCAATGAAAATAATTTTATGGTTGGGGGTCACCACAACATGAGGAACTGTATTAAAGGGTCGAGGCATTAGGAATGTTGAGAACCACTGCCTTAGGCTTTTTAGGAATTGACAGTGCCTATCTCAGTTGGCTTAAAATACCCCACAGGATTTGTACCATAAAGACCAATAAACTCTCAGAAATAACGTTCTGAAAAGTGCAGTTAAAGTAAAGACACCATTCCTTCTGTTTGAAGGGATTTATTATTTTTGAAAATAACATGTTTCCCTGGATTAGCATTGTATATCGTGTATTACTGGGGAGAACTTTGACACTAAATGATCAGTTGTTCTACTTTGAAATTCACTTAAATTCAACACCTGTCCAAGTGTCAGGTGTGTGCTCAATGAGTGGCCTTGTGAGATGGTCTTAGTCATCTTCTGTCTTTTTAAAAAACATTATTTTTTAAAAAATTTATCTTTATTGTTGAAGGTATTACAGATGTCCCTTTTTTACACCCATTAACTCCCCCAACCCTCCACCCCAGTCCTTTACTGCACTGTTGTCTGTGTCCATGGTTATGCATATGCATATAAGTTCTTTGGTTGATCTCTTCCTGGCCCCACCCCGCTTCCCTCTGAGATCCCACAGTCTGTTCCATGCTTCTATGTCTCAGTATCTATTTTGTTTCCCAGTTTATTTTGTTCATTAAATTCCACATATATGTGAGATCATGTGATACTTGTCTTTTCTGACTGGCTTATTTCACTTAACATGATATTCTCCAGGTCCCTCCATGCTGTCTGAAAGAGTAAGAGATCCTTCTTTTTTATGGCTACACAGTATTCCATGGTGTAAATGTGCCCCATCTTTTTTATCCACTTATCTATTGATGGGCACTTGGGCTATTTCCAGATCTTAGCTATTGTAAATAGTGCTGCTATGAACATGGGGGTCATATATTCTTTCTGATTGGTGTTTTGGATTTCTTAGGATATATTCCTAGACTTGAGTTCACAGGGTCAAGTGGCAGTTCTATTTTTAATTTTTTGAAATTAAAACTCCATCCTGTTTTCCATAGTGGCTGCACTGTCTGCATTTCCACCAGCAGTGTAGTAGGGTTCCCTTAGCCCATCTTCTGTCTTAATGCATTAGCTCCCTGGTGGGGAGCCACATGATCTTCAATATCCCTTCTTATTAGATAAGAGATAGCAAATGCTAACAAGGTTGGCTGACTAACATATTTTGGCTATTAAAAAATAAAAATAAAAATATGGAATTATTGCTTAATGGGTACAGAGTTTGGATTTTTCAAGATTAAACATTTCTGGAGATGAAAGGTGGTGATGGTTGCACAACAACGTGAATGTACTTAATGCCTCAGATATTTAACAGTAATTAAAATGATACATTTAAAATATATATTTATTGTTGAAAGTATTACAGATGTCCACCTTTCCCCCATTGATGATATTATGTATATTTCAACACAAAATGATGAAATTATTAAAGGGGAAAGAAAATGATAAAAGGGAAACTCATACATATTTCCGTGTTTTAGTTCACAATTGTAGAATTTTTTCTCTTTCCCTGTTTTTTCCTTTGCTAACATCAGAGTGACTGATCACCAAGCAGTGGGGCTGGAAATGTTTCCTATATGAATTGGAAATTTCTTATTCTCTGATCTGATTTGATACAGGGAATGGAGAGATGGAGGAAGAGAGAGAGAGAGAGAGAGAGAGAGAGAGAGAGAGAGAGAGAGAGAGATTGAGATTAGAAAATGACCAAGATTGTATTGATTGTAGAATTAACACGTCTGAGCCAGAGCATTGATGGAGATGCCTGACTTGCTGCTCCAGCATTCCTGCTGAGACCAGCACCATCTTTATGAAATCACTATGGGGTGGTGCCCAGCTATCAGTGTTTTTCTCCAGGTGTGGAGGGAGGGAGGGAGATGCCAAGAAGTTCTGAGTTGGCAAGAGCAATGTGATCCAACAATGGGAGCAGAACCAATGGAGTTTAGAAATTGAAATTCTGAGATTCAATGTACATTACTGGGATAGCTAGTCACCAGTAAAAAGAAAGGAGAACAAAATACCCTCTAACACAGTGGTTCTCAACCTTCTGGCCCTTTAAATACAGTTCCTCATGTTGTGACCCAACCATAAAATTATTTTCGTTGCTACTTCATAACTGTAATGTTGCTACTGTTATGAATTCTAATGTAAATATCTGATATGCAGGATGGTCTTAGGCGACCCCTGTGAAAGGGTTGTTTGACCGCCAAAGGGGTCGCGACACATAGGTTGAGAACCGCTGCTCTAACATGTCAAGTGATGAATCTTTTGGATATGATTAATCTTTCATATTTTAACTGTTGTGGAAAACCTACTTTACATAGGTTATCATTTTTCCCGTAAGCCATTTAAGGCAATAGCTATATACATTTTATTTGTGTAAGCAGCTGTATTTATATAACTGTGTATGGAACAATAGATTAATACTCACTTTTTTCCTTTAAATTTATTTTGTATTCTTAGGATATAAAATTTGACATGATAAAATATAAAAAATGATTTTAAGCATTTTTTAAATGATTAAAATAAGAAAAAGCAATAACAAATCAAAGATGTTGGCTTATAGTGAACAAAGCAAAGCTGGTTTTGTATAGTTTGAATTTTAACATAACAGTCCTATGTTGGAATAATAAATGTTTGTCTCTTTTATGAAAACTGCAACTAAATGAGTGTCCTATAATAATAATCTTTAAAATACATAAACTGAACTTATAGCTTTTATTTAGTATTTAAGTTGGTAGAATGCTTGAAGTATATATCCCTGTATAAACCAGCTAGTAAATGCAAATTTAAGTAAGATTTTTGAGAGTATATATTTCACACTAATTTTGCATATGGTATAAAAGATAAAGTACTTTATAGAATAAGAGAACTGGAATAAATGGCTAGAAACTGGACATTCTTCTTTGGGAGCAGTTTTTGACCTGAATGTGTCAGGTGACTCATTTGACAGTTCCTTTGAATAAAAAGTTTAGTGCAGAACAGAACATATATAACTATTCCCTAGATTCAAGAACAGACCTGCTGAGCTCATTTAATAACCATTCGTACATCACTGCTTTTGAATAATATGGTTAATGTGGTTGAGTTTTCTCCCCCTCTCTGCTTATATTTACTTTTAAAAACATTTGTAAGCATAACTATTGCTAAAAAGCCCTGGGCCTATTTATAGCAATATCAAAATAACAGATTGTTTCATAGTTAAGTGGCAGTTGACCTCAAAATAGAAGTAGAATCTAGGTCTTCCCATCAAACATAGAAAACCAGAAAACTACAATAGGCTCTACCTAATTTATATTATATCAATGATTGAGAGGAATGGTTGGAATTGTGATCATGGATGTAAATTCGTACCCTTTAGCAAGAAAACACCACTGGAGTTGATGTCTTACAAAACTGGAAGTGAGTTATAGAAAGACACATAGATTAAAGGAAAGTATTATAGATTCTATTCCAGTCAGCCTAATTATCTGCAATATCCATTATATTAAGCAGGCAAAAATTAAGCTGTAATGCCCAAGATACTGTTATCTGGGAAATGTTAACACAGGAAATGTTATGGCAAGGTACATATAAGGGCAACCTTTTTAATTTTAGGGTGGAATAGCTAACATTTTGAGGCCTCAAAGTTTGTTCAAAGCATTGTTCTCCCTATTATTTTATTTAATCTTAGAACATCTCTATGAAGTTGCTATTGTTATTATCATTTCCTTTTGACAGAAAAAACAGGAATAAGAGGTCTCTGTGTTGCCCAACTCCCTCAGTTACCAAGGGGCAGAGCTGAAATTGTGACCCAGATAACCTGACTCTGGGGTCAGCCCACTGGACCACTGCTGCTGCTCTTCCTACTTCTCCTCTGCCTATCAAAAAGCCTTCCCATAACCAATGTGTCCAAAGACATGAGCTTCCAAAGAAGATTTGATCCTCAAAGAAAGAACTCAGATGCTGTATGCTCAGGTTAGAATGCCCCCTGCCCCTGTTTTATTGAGATATAATCGATACACAGCACTGTATAAGTTTAACATGTATAACATAATGGTTTGACCTACATATATTGTGAAAAGCTTACTGTTAGGTCAGAGAGAGCCCAGGATCAGATACATGCAGACTTGTGATGAGATAATGGACTCCCGCCCCCGCCCTTGAATTTCTAACAGATCAACGTGCCAGACACAGATACCGGCTTCTCTCTGGAATCCACATGACCCCCACACAGATACTCCTTCCTGAATACCCTGTTGACCCCCTGTGGCGGGGACTTCCTCAGTTCATGTCCCCGCCCCTCAACCAACCGCAGTTTAAAACAAAGTCCCCCTTCCCTGTGGGCGCGGATCCACATGCCCTGTCTTTGGGGTTCATGGGTCGCCCGGGAACGCAGAATAAAACCTTTCCTTTCTTTCTTTTCTGATTAACTCGGCTCTCTTTATTTCCTACGCCACCTCCTGAGCCACCTAACCTAACATTTACTACATAAGTTTAGTTAATATTTCATCATCTCATATAGATATAATAAAAGAAAAAATGTTAATTAATTATAGACATTTATTTTTTAAGGCTGAAGCATTTTATTTATTTTTAATCCTCCCCAGAGGACATGCTGAGAGAGAGTGAAACATTGATGTGAGAGAAACATTGATCTGTTGCCTTCCATATGTATCCCAACTGGGGATAGAACCCAAAACCCAGTTATGTGCCCTGACCGGGAACTGAACCAGCAATGTTTCATTCTTTTCAGATTCCATATATAAGTGATATCAGACAAATACTGTATATCTTTCTCTGTCTGACTTATTTCACTTAGCATAATCCCCTCCAGATTTATCCATGTTTTTGTAAATGGAGGGATTTTCTACCTTTTTACGGCTGAGTAGTATTCCATTGTGTGTATATACCACAACTTCTTTATCAACTTATTCATTGACAGGCACTTAGGTTATTTCCATGTCTTGGCTATTGTAAATAATCCTGCTATGAACATCTGGGTACACTATCATCCAAAATAGTATTTCTGTTTTCTTCAATATATCCCCAGAATATATATATATATATATATATATATATATATATATATATATATATATATATATTGCTGGGTCATATAGTAGTTCCATTTTTAGATTTTTGGGGACTCTCCATACTGTTTTCTATAGCAGCTGTAACAACTTACAATTCCACCAATAGTGCATAAGGGTTCCTTTTCTCCACATTTTAACCAGCACTTGTTATCTCTTGTCCTTCTGACAATAGCCATAGAATGCCAATCTGAAAGCTGACATACAAAGGTGACTGACTCATCATCTGAAGTCTGTACTGAGACCCTGAAGTAAGTAATGGACATCCCAGTTCAGGCTCCAGGCATTACTTCTTCATGGCGAAGACACTGACTTAGAACTCATTGTACTTATATTACACTAAATATGGGTAGGAAGTTTAGATTTTTGTTTTTGAAGAGTATGGGGCCAGTCATTTTCCACAAATCCCCCACTTGACATGAAAAAACTTGGTAATATCAGTGTCAAGGTTTTATTTTCTAGAATAAATAAAACCAGGTAAACATCAACTTTTAGAGATTTGTATTATTTTGTGTCATGTTAAACATAGCATGTCTTTGAGTCTTAGTTTCTTAACCCCTATAATGAAGGGATTTCAGAAGATAAATCCCACAAAGCCACTTTAACCACAAAAAATCTGGATTCCAAGTCATAGTGGGAATCATGTTTTGGTTGAAATAACTCTTCTCATCTTGAGCAGGGACATGCACTTAGAGTTCTTACCTGGAGCCACGCTGAAGGAAGTTTAGTTACCTATGTGCACCATGCATGCTCTGTGTTTGATGGGCATGGGGACGTGGGGGAATTTTCCTGGCTAGTCTCCTGTGTATCCCCTTCTCGACGGATGATGTGGGAGCCCAGACCCTCTTTTTGGAGGAAGACTCTTCCAGGTGTAATTGATTTCTTGTTTTATCTTCCTTCCTCCAGAGCTGCCCTTTACCTCAGGAACCAAAGGCACGTGGACACCTTCATTCTCTCTGAACAACAGTAGTTTCTGCCCAGCATGAGTTAGGTGCCTATAAGTTTTGTTGGGCAGAATAGCTCGGTTGTGATTTGGCTTTTTATCAATGCTGATTGGCTATGACGGTGTAGTTGCAGATGACTCGAAGCCTGAGGAGTGCCAAGAAAGGTGGGGTTTCTATATGGTAATGGTAATGGAATATTGTTCCTTCCTGTTTCACCACCTTGTGGACACGAGGTCGGGCAGATTTGAGTCAGGCCTGTAAGTTGATTTGCCAATTTCTTTCACTACAAGTGGCCCCTGCTGGGCTGATCTGCTCTTCCACTCATTCTTCCGGCACCTGCTAACATGGAAGGGACTCTTCAGCATGGCACGTCTGTTGTGGCCTCACAGATTCTTTTGCTGTTTCAAATCTGTGCGAGACTAGGAGTCCTTTTGTGTGGACATCATCCAGCCTCAACCACACAGTCCAGTCTCACTGCACTTGGTGAATCAGGATGACATTAGCAATCTTGCCTTGTTTCTGCTTTGCAGAGGCAGTAATAACAGCTTCTGTCCTTAGCTTGTGCTGCGGCCATACGGATAAGTCATATGGTTTTCATGCTTCAGCTGTATTGGGACTTATCTGTTTGACAACACCTTCTTTGTAAGACCTCCACCAAAAATGATTGTGAGTCTTATCTCCAGTAACACAAGACTCGTGAACTGTGTTTCTGTAAATTTTCCATGTAGACACGAATTGCAGCTAAAGCAAGGACGAGTGTTTTTCCTGAATAGTGAATATTGCTTGGTTCATTCCTTGGTTCTCTGAGTTAGTGGTTGCCTCAGCTTCTTTTATTCAAGGTCTTTATTTGTTGGAGTTTGTCAGTTGCTATCTGGCACATGTACAGGAAGACTAACGACCTTGTCTTGGTGGAACTACTGCAGATGCATCCACATTTTGCCTTCTTTGTTGGCACTGTTAGCAAGCCGTATGCCTAGAAAACTCCGTGTATCTTTTGAACTTCCTTTGTCCCCTATGATAGTGCTATGGCTTTTGCACACTTTGGGTCTATTTACTTGTGTTTCTGACTCAGACAGATAGGCTGATGGCTTCTTGAAGAGACTACAGTGTTTGAGTGGATGGATACATGAATGAATAAATGAATACATGGGAAATTTAGGCCTAATATTTGATATTGATATTGTTCATAAGTAAAATAGGTAGATAGCCTTATAATCCGGAGGAGTTTCCTTGATAGATCTTGTGATGCTTAAAAATAAAATGTATTTGTGATAAGTATTATCTGTCTGCAACTCTAAGTTCTCCCTATCCATAACCCCTGCGTTACCTTTATTTGGTTCTCTGAATGGCCATACATACTCTCCTGGCCATAATAAAACCTGACTTTTGCAATAGCTGCAACCCAGCTGATCATTCTTCTTCCTTGAAAGTCTCTCTCCCTCTACTGAGTGATACCTCTGATTTGCTTCTCCTCCCTGCTTCTTCCAAAGGACTCTTCTTTCACCTTTCAAAATACTGATTTTTCTAAATATTCAGCCTCTGCCACTTTTATCTCAATTTATTTTCCTCCTATCATCATCTCTAGACACACCTGTGTCGGAGGCCTTGCCATCGTTTTATGATCCAAGTCCACATTTCCAATTGCTGTTTCGCATTCCTAGGCATGTGTCCTACCAACTCCTCAAACTGAACATTTCTTTAGTTGAGTCAATTATCAAAGACCAGCTCCTTCTCACTTTCCTAGTCCTGTTGAGGGGACTTCTCTTCTTCCGGTTACTCAGCCCCAGGCCTCGGTATTACCTTTGATTCCTGTGCTCCCATTTTTCTTTTACCAGAAAACTGCCGGTTCCATTTCCCGCCTATGTCTGTCCAATTTGCTCCTCCCATTTCATACCATGACAGCCACTTCAGTTCTGGTTTCCAAGTTCAGTGCTGACAGCTGTTCTTTCCACCTCCAGGCTCTATCCAATCTGTAACTTGGATCTCTCAGGCTTTTGACATAATCTGTTATTCCAAGACACCCAGCCCCCAGAGAAACTTTAACTTTCCTTTTCATCCATGTCTCTACATTCTCCTACTGATGGAGACATTCTAAATTATTATTTTCTGTTATTTCCACCTCCTTCCTATACTTTCATGTGTTCATACTTATTTTCTGTTATTTCCACCACCTTCCTATACTTTCATGTGTTCATACAGTCTATTATCTTTGATTGCAACGACTTTTTAACTTATTCACCTCACAAACTTGTGTTCATTTTTCAAGATTCAATTCAAGCATTATTTTCTCTAAACAAACAAACAAAAATTTTATTACTCTTCTGGAGAAAGTTGCAACCAACATACCAGTAACTGGAGCTTTAATGGAAAAAGTCCACCTTTCCTCTTGCTTTCATGACATTATAAATAAATGACTATCATATAATTTAATATAATGTATTTAAGTATTAGTTTATATGTCTGTCCTCTCATGCAACATGTCACAAGAGTGAGGACTGCCTATTTTATTTTTATTTCTCTAATACTTTATAAGGCTCAAAGTAGGCATTTTATAAACACTTGCTAAATAATCTATTGAGAATTTAGCTTTAGTCATTGTTGTATCTGCGGGAGATCCTAACTGCTGCTTTTCTCTCTGAGTTCTATGCAATTGTTTAATTGATGGCAAAACTAGTTGATGGAACTTGTCCAAACCTCCTAACTCACACCTTCTTTGAACTAATCCTCCCCCCCCTCCATCCCAGGCACAGGTGAATAGGCTGGAAATGAGAGAGCAGAAGCCTCCTCAATGGACAGTGGAAGAGTGAGATGAACTGTCTATGTCTAAGCACAGGTGACCCAGATGCTGAGAGAGAAAGAACATCTTTGCTTTGAAACAGGAATTTTTAGGGGTGGAAAAGACAGGTTTTAGGAAATTTTAGAAATTTTAGAAATCAAGGGGACTATGGAAGAAGCACAGGGCTGCAGAGCAGCAGAAGGTATATTTCCATAGAATGGGGGAGCTGAAAAGCTGCAGCAGGTACATTTCCATAGAATGAGGGAGCTGGGAACAGCAAAACGTCTATATTTACAAAATAAAGGGAAGGAAGCCCTTCATCCAAAAGGAGAAGAAGAAAGCCCAAAGGGAATAGAAAAACAATAAGGATGGGGGGGTGGGGTGGGAGGGAGAACCTCAAATGTCCCATGTGAGGTTGACCTTTGAGTTCAGGAGTTACTATAGTAACCAGTCTAAGGGAATATTGACCAATCAGAGGGGATATCAAAGCACAAGGATCTATAGCCTTTATAAGCCATATGGAAAAGGAACTCAGTGGGATCCTTTCCTCCTCACCACGTGGGAGTTTGTACTTGTTCTTTAATAAATCTCTACCTTTGCTATACTACCCTCTGTCCGTGGATTCATTCTTTGACTCTGGTGGACAAAGAATCTGGGTTCCAGTCCAAAAATTCTGTATCACTATTTATACACTCTGGAGATGAGGAGTGTGGACGAAAGGGGCCACACGCTGACCTGACAAGCTCAGGGGAGGCCTGCGTGTTGGTCTTGCAAACTCAGAGACCTAAAGTAACCACCAAGGATGGTCTGAAATTAAACTTTAACTAAAAGCAGTTATGGTGGGCAGTTACGTCCTAGGCCAGTGTCTTCACTGACAAGGCCAACCTTTACCGTAACTGAGCCTGTCTGTCTTTTTGCATCTATGATAACATGCCCTTGAAATGTCTGGGTAACTTGTAACTTCCCTTTTTCTGGAGCCCCTGGGGCACAACCAAATGTGCTGGGCCCCAGGACAGATACCACAAATTCCTTCATTATCATGTTAATTGATCCTGCACCCACCTAAGTATGTGTCCATCATTTTACTTTTTATCCAATCCCAGGGGTTTCCCCTGCTTTGCTTTATCCCTCCTCCTTATTCTGTCACCAATGAATTTCATGTAACCCACCTACGTCCCTCCTTTGATTGCAAATTTATAAATACAAATGTAATCCGCCATTCTCCAGAGCATTATCTCAATTCGTTGAGGTTCTGCTTCCCGGCATATGTCGACAGTTTGGCTCAAATAAACTCACCAAAAATTCTTTACAGGTTTCAATGGTTTTTTACGTTAACATTACCAATTAGAATGATCATTCTTCCTCCTGAGTGGAGAAAGGAGTATGGATGGGCTTACAGTAGGATGACCAGCTGGCTGGTCCTCACAAAGGCCTTGGGGGTGGAGGGAGGTCCTCATTTCAGCACTGAATGTTCCATACCCCACAAGCCCCCCTTAGTCCGGGTAAACTGGGATGGCTAGTCACAAAATGCAGGAACAAGGAAAGTAAGTTTTTTCTTAGTACGTGTGCGAAAACAGAATTGCTGAGAAAGGGTAATATTAGAGTGAAAAAAGTTCTCTCCAACTCTTATGCTCTTTAATGCTCCAACTATGAATGGTTTTACCTTGTCCATTAAATTAAGTATAAAATACTCAGCCAGGCGTTCTCCTCAATTATGCAAATAATGGTTGAGAACCTGCCACAGGCCCAACACTTTTTAAAGCCAAGGACCACATATAAAAACTCATAAAAAGCACCTAAGCTTCCCATGGGCAAGATTGGTTGTGCTAGGCAGTGGAGATGGTCCCAGTGACTCCTCCCTCCACCCCCAAGGCCTTTGTGATTCTCTCCCCTTGCCTGTGGGCAGACTTCTAATGAGTAGGACAATGCATGCTGTGGTGGTACTTCTGTGATTAGGTTATAAAAAGATGATAGCTTCTGTTTGGCCTGTTCTTAGATTGCTCTTCCGAAGGAAGCCAGCTGTCCTATCATAAAGCAGCTCTACGGAGAGGCCCACATGGTAAGTGACTGAGGCATGTCAATAACCATGTGAGGAGGCTTGGCAGCAGGTCTGTTCAATTTCTTCTCCTCCACAGCTGAGATTTCAGATGAAACAGCAACTCTAGTGGGCAGCTTAACTTGAACTCTTAAGAGATTCTGAATCATGCCTGAACTCCAACTCCACAGTAACGGTAGGATAATACATTTGTTGTTGTTTTATGTCACTAAGTTTTAGAGTGGTTTGCTATGCAACAATGCATAATTAATGCATATACAACTGCGCTTCTTTTGTTCGCTTGCTTTTGTTGATAGTCTCCTTAACATAGTGATTACATATAATAGATGCTTAATAAATAATTTGGCCAGTGAATGAATGCATGAATGACAGGATTGTCTACTAATGGAAATTCTGTTATAGTAACAAAAAAGATGTAATACTTTTAAAGGTCAGGGACTATGTCTTAGAAACATTGTGTTACCTGTACTGTTTATGATAATGTCTTGTGCATACAGGAACTTAACCATACTTGATTAAATCTTACTTTCTTTTTGGATACAAAAAACCTGTGAAGCTACCACTCTGCTGGATTAGAGTGTAGAGTTGGAGCTCATTTGGATAAAAATCAAGCATGTATTAATAAGCATAATGAAGACCAGTGAATTGATCTCAAGCCAACTCATAACCTCATAATGTTTATTTCATTATTTTTCCTTTTTTGATGTTCATTACGTCAGTCATATCTTTTACCACTTCTTTAATTAGAGAATAGGCAGAGAATTTTGTGACTCTCACACCCATAATTAGAGCTATAAATTGAAAAGACTTCCCTATTTGAGAAATTGCCTTAATTCTAAACGAGCAGGGACATAGAATTGGAAATTGTACTAGACCAGGCGTTAAGAGAGTTGAGTTCTTGTCTCAGTTCTGCTACTAACTAGTCATGTTATTAGCCATTTCCCAGTGTTTTAATGTCCTTAACAGTAAACTGAGTGGGTTGGGCTAATGTTCTCTTTCCTTAACAGTAAACTGAGTGGGTTGGGCTAATGTTCTCTAAGTTCCTTTCTAGGGGGGGAAAAAAAGAGACTTTGTGACTGCTTACTGTGAACTAGGTTCTATATAACTTTTACAAAATTATGCCTCTAGATTTTTAAAGAAAGACTAAATTATTTGAATTTTAAAAAATAAGTTATTTGTAGATTCTATTTAAATTGTGATAAAAACAAGTCATGGAAGTCAGAATGAGCCCAGAAATCAGGGTTTTGAGCATAAGCAGATTCTTGGGAATCACAAGTCCCCAATAATGATATTACCAGCCCTGGTATAGAAGCCCTACTTGGTAACTGACCAACAGGATTGGGTGCGATTCAGTAATTGTCAGCAATGAACTAATATTTGTCTTTTATTCCATGTCAACATTTCCAGGTAGGAACCTCTCCTCTGTCTGGCACAGAGTAAGCACCCAATAAATACGTGTGGACCAAATTAATTAAAATAAAAGTTCTTCGTGTTCCAAGTTCCTGCTTCATGACTCCATGATTAAGCAGCTGACATATAACAGGCACACTATAAAACCTGTCAAATACATTCTTTGTTTAGCCTGGTAGACTAGTGAGATCAGGGGACATTGGAGTTGGACTTAACTTGGGTTTAATGCTATGGACTTTTGAAGGGCATGTTCCTTAATCACACTAAGCCTCAATCTCATTATATGTGGAATGGGAGAGATAATACAAAATTAATTTCCTACTTCCAAAAACTTGTGAAAACTGAGAACAAATACTGTTAAGTATAATGTTTGACCCAGAATATAAGTTTAATACATTCTGTTTCCTTTTTTTTGCTTCACTTATATTGTTATTATTTTATCTGTGTAAAACAAAGCAAGATGAAATGAACTAATAATAATAGCATCAAAGCCCACAGTAGAATTGGAAAACTCGTGTGTGTATAATTCCCCCTCTGTGTTTCATTGGCCAGATAAGATCTAGTTATAATTTTAAATATTGAAATTTTCTTAGATTTTTGATCCTTAGTAATTAAAAGCATATCTTTATTTTGTGATAATTTTGTAGTCTACATATATTTCCATGTGTTAGAAGGTGATCCATTAGTATTGGCTAATAATGATGTAAGTTATTTTAGCAGTATAAAATATGATATCATTGGAATCCATGTAAGGGAAATTGTTTTTATTTTACAATTTAATCTATCTCTTCTAAGAGCTGTTCATTGATCAAGTTGTTTTTGTAATGTGCATGGTAGAGCATGGGGGGAGGATGAAGCTGGGGGTTAATAAAGGAGAAATAAAATTGTTTAAGTATTTAAAAATGAGATTTCTCTAGATAAATAAAATTTTACCAGTCAATACAGCTAAAAAAATTAAAACTAATGATCCTGTCCTATCATTCTTTGTGTATGTGGAGCAGAATCACTTGGGCAGTGGGATAGTAGGCAGAGATGGTCTTGTAAACTATACTTAACCCATAGGATATTTTAATATGTCCACAGAATATGGACTCCTGACAGTCAGTAACATTACTGTCGGGAACTTGTTGTATTTCTCATGAGGGAAAAGAGCAATGTTTGAAAATATAAATGTATATTATTTTATGGCATATAAATATGCAACTGGTAATTTTTCACTCAAATTGGCGGAAACAAATTCAGATACAATGTCATCTACCTTCATTCTTATTTCTTATTTTACTTATTTACTTATTTGACCATCGATTGCAGGCCTTGGGTTACTGTGTCTAGTCCCAACTGGTAATTATTATGGTGCTTATTCCTGAGAATTTGCACTGGGGATGATGGAAAGGAGAACTGTGTATAGACAACTATCCATTATGAATATAAAGCTTACTATGATTGCTTATAATGTATTTGTTTCTTACCCTATAATGGAATCTGTGAAACCTGGTTGAATTGGACAGGGCCCTATATCAGAACTCTAAATGCTATGGCATATTTGAGAAGTCTGCGACAATGTTGGCCTCTTTACTAATGTTATTTTGGGTAGAAACCTTGGCAGGGCTACTGAACTAAGGAGTAGTACTTTGAGGAGAAAGAAGAAAGACTGGAAAAGATTTTATTGAACCCCTGAGTTGAAGAGTTCTGCAGCAGAGGTTCCCATCAATGTCTGTCATAGAGGCTGGCCTATAACTGAGTTTTTACTGGTTTGCTGCAAAATCAGAAAGATATAGATAACATTATAAGTTTTCCTTAAGGCTAAAATATTTTGATTCAAATTGCTGTTGTTTATTTTGAAATTATAAGATTTTCTGTCTTTTTATTGGGAAAGGATTATTTCTTTTATAAAGTAATGATGAAAATGAATGAGAGCCTTTAAAATTTCTTTCATGTCATTAATTGGCAAAATACTATTTTATTATCCCTCATTTAAAAATTATGATATATGAAAAAATTAGGAAATCATTTCTTTTAATGATTTTTTTAAAAAAATGTAGCTTAACAACCTCTCGTTCCCGATGAAATCTTATGTGGAAACTTATTTGTAAAGTGAAATTTCTCTGATTTCTCTGATTTCTTCACATCTTTCTTTCCTTCAGCTCTTGAGATAGGCCTTTCATAGAATACTCGGGCTCCCTAAAACATATTTTTAAAATTTAATTCAGCTTTATTGAGGTATAATTGACATATAATATTGCAAGGTATTTAAAGTGTACATCGTGGTGATTTGACATATGTATATCCTTCATTGCACATTTTTTGGGGGGAGGGGTAAGAACACTTAAAGTCTAATCTCTTAGCTAATTCCAAGTATACAATACAGTGTTACTGACTACAGTCACCATGCTGTGCATTAGGTCCTCAGACCTTAATTATCGTATAGCTGAAAGTTGGTACCCTTTAGTTTTAGAAGCATTGGTTTAGACCAGGGTTTCTCAACCTTGGCACTATTGATATGTTAGACTGGAAGTATTATTATTATTATTATTTTTTTTTGTCATGGGGCTTTCCTGTGCACTGTAGGTTGTTTAACAGCATCCTATGTTTCTACCTACTAGATGCCAGTAGAACCCACCTTTAACAATTATGAAAACCAAAAGTGTCTCCAGACATGGTTGAATGTCCCCCAGGGGCAAAATCACCCCTGGTTGAGAACCAGTGGTCTAGATAACAGATAGACCCACATAGTACAGACATGGAGATATTGCTAACGAGTACTACCTGATGGTTTCTATTTTATTTTTCGTTTTTATTTATTTTTAAATATGAAATCCCACCATCTTTCCTCTGTCCAAATTATACTTTGGCCTCCACCCACCAAGGAAATGGGGATTACAGCTGGAATTCAAAGAGAAGCAAAATAAGGTAATGCTGAGTTTCTAATCCCCAAAGACTAGATGTTAGATAAAGCAATAAATGTGGAAGAATGCTTCCCTGTTTTCCCTGGCACAGGGAATGGATATAAAACCCGCTGGGCTTGAATAGATAGGCTAGAATTTTGGAAGGGAAGCAAGAGTATTAGGCAAAGTGTGAAAATTCTTTGTGAATGGTGAGGGGACAGAATAGAGCCCACTTTAAATTTGAGGATCTGAGGTTAAAGGACATTCAGTCTCTCTGTTGGTGAAGCCCCCAAATCAGAGAAGGCTCCTGATCCACCATGGAGATGCTTGAGAGTAAAAATAGCGGTGAGCAGTGTGGTCTTTGTTGGTGTGAAGAGACCAAGAAACTGTCAAGTTTCCTGCAATCACAGAGCCAGATGAGAGAAAATCCAAAAGCTCTTGTACTTTGTTTTCTTACTCTTGTCAAGTGAAGGAAAATTAGTTAAGAAAGATGTCAGTGGACATGCAGGGGTTTTGTCCTTGCAGAAGATGCAACGGTGGAAGATGTTGCAGGACAAGCTCCTAGGGATTGGAATAGCCCCCAGTTATGACTCAATTAAGGGGGACACAGAAGGGATTATGTCTAAGGACCAGGTAGGATATGATACATATGAGATGACTCCATCACAGAAGAGATACTGATCAAGATTGAGTAGGTCCACCTACCTCTCTCCACCAATGTCTCAATACCATAGTGTCAACTCTATGAGGAGGAGAAGGTCCTGGGTGACTCTTGGATTTCACTGAGTTTAAACCCGAAATGTCTAAGGAAAATCATGATCATGAATTTACCTTGGTGTGATTAGATTGCATTTTCTGCACTGTGCTGAATAGAGCTTGAGTTGGAAATCTATTTCTCTTCATATCCACTTTGCATATTCCCCACCAGTAGAATGATCTAATAAGTAAAACACATTCTTTCAAGTCAACAGATCTGAGAGAATGTATCTTTAGAATAAGGTCTAAAATTACCAATGTAATCATCTAGTGCAGAGATTTCAATATTTTTCATGGCACACATAAACTAATAATTAAATCTGCGGCATACTGAAAATATATTTTTTGCCAATCTGACCAAAAATAGGTATAATTTTGATTCATTCACACTGGACAGCTATTGTTGTGATGGCTGTTGTCATTTTTCTTCTTGATAATCTAAGGGAAAAGAGGTCAGTGCCTTTGAGTAAATAATCAGGTATTGCATGTTTTAAAAATTCTTGCAGTACACCAGTGTGCCATAGCATGCTGGTTGAAAATCACTGACTAGTGGCTAGACTAGCATTAGGATGAAAAAAAAAAATTAAACCATTCTGAGATTTGGAGGTACAGAGATCTGGGGTCTAGTTTGGAATGCTCCAAAAGAAAAAAAAAAGATGGATGGATAAATTGCTAGATAGATGATAAAGCAAATATAGCACAATATTAATTATAGATTCTAGGAAGTACATATATGGGCATTCACTGTAGAGTTTATTAAACTTTTCTGTATATTTGAAAATATTCATTATAACATGTCAACAGAACAATAAGGATAAAACCACTGTGCCAATCCTTCAACCACTATGATGTGGATATTGTATATATAGGGGATGAAGGTGAGTGTGAGCAAGCCAGGGCCAAATGCACACTCTGCCCCCTTTCAGAGCAATTCCAGCTGCTGCCCTGAACCCTTTAGGAGCTTTATTCGGATTAGCCGGCATTATCCCCACTTGCTCTTGCTTCTCATATTTCACAACTCCTCCTGGAATTTTCTAATAATTGTACAGTAGTATGTTGTGGTTCATCATCTTGACTTGACACTTTTTTGGTGGGGATGTAAATAAAAATACTTCTCACCGCTATTGAGGCCTTTGAAACATAAATTAGAATTCCTTGTCCTAATTTGCCGTTGACAAGTCTTAGAGGCAGAGGTAAAACAAAATTCTTGAACCAGCAAACTTGCTTCCACAAGTACAAAGGAATTTCAATAGTTGCCTCAGGAAAAAATGGATGAAACTGTCAGTCACATAAAAGAATTTAGGGGGGAAGAGAACTGATGCTTCATCAAATGGGAGAATTCAAATGTTTCAGCATGTCACTGACCCCAGTACTGAATCTTACATTCTTTGAATCCCTAAAGATAAAGAAGGTTAGGTGCCTCCATTAAGACCTACTGGAAAAGTGCTTCTAGCTCACATACTAATTATAGGGAGCATTATTGAGTCTACCAATACCAAGTCTTAAGATCTGGTATATAATCATTTTGAATGTTTGTAATATATATTTTTTAAATTGACATATAGTTAACATGTAATATAATGAATAGTTGTGAACTATTCAGTTTGATGAATTTTGACAATTGTAACTGCTACCCAGAATATTTATGATATTCTTAAATTGAGTGAAAATTTTCAAATATTTTCAAGTATTTTACTGCTGATTAGCAGTGGTATGAAATCAGTAGTGGGCAGTACTCTAAGTAATAATCTGAATAGTTCATGACCACACTTGAAATAGTGCATGATAAAGAACATTTTGAAGTTCAACTTGACACATTTCCTAGGGGAGAAAAAAAATCTAACTAGTTGACTACAAATGGTTGGTTTTTATAGGCTTTACAAATCTTAATAACCAAACCTAGGAGTCTTGACTGATGTAATTAATTTCACAGAAATTAAACTTTATTATGGCTGGGGCAAAATGAATTCCCAAGAAAATAGTAAATTTGTGTTTGATTATTTTCATAGCTACTATAGACAAGGGTACTGCACCTCCTAAAAGGAAGCTTACTGCTCTCATGGCCACTAGTAGCCATTGGCAATGTAACTGCACCCTCCCAGCACTGCCTGAGTGTGCCTGCCACATACACAGCCTTCCTCGTGTCCATTGTAAAGCCAGATACATGGCTGGTCTGTCTCGGTGTTCAGTGCTGGAATCCTGCATCCTGGTCCAAAGGCTCTTTACTCCAAAAGGAGCATTAAACATACACCTGTTCTGTAATAGGTATTGGATAGGTACACGACATCCCTTAGAGCAGCGGTTCTCAACCTGTGGGTTGCGACCCCTTTGGCGGTTGAACGACCCTTTCACAGGGGTCGCCTAAGACCATCCTGCATATCAGATATTTACATTATGATTCATAACAGTAGCAACATGACAGTTATGAAGTAGCAATGAAAATAATTTTATGGTTGGGTCACAGCATGAGGAAATGTATTTAAAGGGCCAGAAGGTTGAGAACCACTGCCTTATAGCTTTGTTTCTGTTTACCATTCTATCCCCATTTTCAGGGTGAAGCGTTTGAGGCTCAGAAAAATTCAGAAACTTCTCAAGGTCATCCAGCTACTAAGTGATGAAGCTCTTCAGGAGAGTTTACAATAGTTGACACTATTGTCCAGGAAATCAAAATTAAATTAATTCATTAAAAATTACATTAAAACACAATTTCCTTTGGGGTGTTCAAAGCACATAATAAATGTTCAAAACCATAAAAATTAGTTGTCATTAATTTTAGGGGTTTCCAGCCTAGGTTCCTGCTTAGAGAAGAGAGGAAGCGGACAGGCCACGAATTCAGCCAAAACTTCTCAACTTTTGTTTATTTAGTTTGTTTATGTTCATTTAGTTAGTTCATTTGGGCTGGTATAACAAAATACCATAAATTAGATGGCTTTATAATAATAAGCATATATTTCTTGCAGTTCTAGAGGCTAGGAGGTCCAAGATAATGGTGCTGGTAACTTTTCATTGTAACCTCCCATGATGGAAGGCATAACTACCTCTCTGGGGCTTTTTTTTAAGGGCACTAGTCCCATTCATAATAGCTCCATTCTCATGACCTAAGCACCTCTCAAAAGCCCTACCTGTTAATACTATGGGATTGGGCATTGGGTTTCGACAGACATATGAATGGGTGAAGGAGGCGTGTGCACAAATATTCAGTCCTTAGCACTTACGCTTAGTATTTAAGTTTTCATGGAAAAGAAGTCTGAAGACCGCTGATCTGGTCTAACTCTCCCACCATGTAGGTAAGGAAACCGAGACAGAGGGCCTTGTATTAAATTTTACCAAAGTAAATAAATGGCAGAGCCCAGATTAGTTCCATTCAGTTCAACAAATACATAAGGTTCCCACTATGCATGTGGCCCTGAACTAGAAGACCAAGTTAATATACATAGCCCTGGTTCTCTAGCAGTTTAATCTATGGGAGAACTCTGGTTTCCTGATAATAGAAACATAGCTTTGCCTCTCATATTGCTGTTTGTTTAATCCCAGCCGTCCATACACACTATCTCTTATTGTCCAGTCCTTAAAAGAGAAGACTATACTACACTACTTTCACACTCAGTATGAAGAATTTGCTTGAGACTCACTTGTTAGATCTACTTCCCTGTTCTTAAAAGGATAGCTACAGAGGACTGTATACATTGGGAAGAGGGATTAAGGAGAGGGAGAAGGAATTTGTCTGAAAGATGAGGTAAGTGTTGAGCTGGCAGAGTACATGGTAAGTAGAGGATGCAGGAGTCAAACTTTGCCTACATTGGTGTTTCACCTTACACCCATTCTAGGTTCTAGTCTTGTGCATGATATGCCAGAGTCTTGGGATGCCAAATAGCCCAAGTAAAAGCATAGCACTGGCTTTGACAAGTAATAATCCTTAACAATCTATAATAATAAAAGCGTAATATGCTAATTAGATCGGACATCCTTCTGGATGAAGCCAGGGCTGCGAGGGAAGCCCGGGTCCTGGGTGCCAGAGGGAAGCTGGTGCCAGCAGCCAGGGGAAGAAAGGCCTGCTCTTGCACGGATTTTGTGCATCAGGCATCTAGTGTAATAATAATTCTAATAAACCTTAATATCAGTTTCATATCTCTGAAATAGGAATTACAATGGTATCTACCTCATAGTATTTAATTGAGGTAATATGCACAAAGCCCTTGGGACATTGCTCAATAAATGTGCCTCTCAGGCAGCTCTGACTATGGAATGGTAGCCAGACTAGTGGAAGGGAATTTCTGTACTTGAGGATGAATCACAATGACCTTGGTTGGTCCTTTGGCCAGTACATTGGTTTCCTTTGCTTATCATGAAGTCAGAGTTCTGGGAATGTACCTGGAGATATTTTCTCTTCAGGGCATCTTGAATTTTTCTGATTTTTCACTTGCTTTCTGAAGTGAAAGCTAATTCCTGGAGAGATAACTCAGATGCAGACTATAAACTTGCATGATGGACCTGCTCATGTGGGGAAAACCCATCGCTTTCTGGCAGTGAACTTGGTTGAACCAACCGAGAAAAGAAAGGCCCTTGAGCATCATTGGAGCACAATTGCTTCCCTCGGTATTATCACTCCATGAGCCAATGCTAGAGCTCTGCACAGGTGGAGGTTCGGGTTTGAGGGCCATTGAACACTACCTATTTCCCTAATGCATCATAATTAAACACCTGCGCTAAATAACCTCTTACTGATCCACTGTGGAAATTTGCTGGGTGCTCAACAGTCCTTGACATTTTTTATCTCTTACTTGGGAGGGTGGTCTCAAGTTATGCTTTGGCTCTCTTTAAAAAAAAAAAGTTAGCATCCTTCCACTCTATGGAAAACTCTTGTTGAGATGTGGATTTCAGGGCTTTTCAAGGGCATGTAGGAAAGACAACATTTTGTGGATATGGGAGCCACCCCTGCTTTCTCAAGAGCAGCAGTAGTTAAAATGCATTGTCCAACAGTAAGGTGACACGGGACAAAGAGAAAGTTTGGAAATACAGTCAGTGATTTTTTAGTGAAATTGGCTGTGCTAATATGAGAAACATGCATGGACCAGTGTTGATGTGTGTCATAAGGCTCAGCAAAAATGACCCTTTGAGTTGTCATGCTCACAGTTGCAATACACATCAATATCACATTGACTATTTTTCTTTCATCTTCAACAGCAGACAGCAAACAGGTTTGGCCCAAGGCTAAATTGTGGCTTGAGTGAAGTCTATCTTCATCTTGTATTATTCCCCTTTCTTGGTGTCTCTTTGTTCTTTAAGTAGTTCTCTCCATCAAAACAAGAGATAGTAATATCTAATGGGTACTTTTAATTGAGTATCTTTCTACAGAGGCAGAGCTGCCTCAAACAGATTGTCAAAATGCAGCAGGACGGCCAGGAAGGGTTGGGGGGCAGGAGGGAGTGGGGTAAGAGATCAACGGAAGGACTTGTATGCATGCATATAAGCATAACCAATGGACATAAGACACTGGGGGGTAGGGGAGGACGGGGGATTGTCAAGGGCGGGGGAAAAAAAAGGACACATATGTAATACCCTTTGTAATACTTTAAGCAATAAAACTTAAAATAAATAAATAAATAAATAAATAAATATAATTGAGTATCTTTCTATCATCTATCCATCCATCAATCTATCTGTCCTCATCATCTATCTTACTTGTATTATTTATGTAAACTGAATAAGGTGCATTTTTTAACCCCCATGTTATAAATAAATTCATACTGACAAAGGTTAATATATGTTTATTATGTTTTTAATATTTTAGTGTTATAGTAGGAGTTGAATTTATGATCTATGGGGCACCAAAGTCTGAGACCCTAGCACTGAAGAGGATCTGTGCCTGGTGATCCTTCCAATAATTAATCTTTAGATAATGTGTTTTCTCAACTAGGTATTTCAACTTTAAGTTTTTAATTTCTAACACTGCATTAAAATGCATTTAAGGGAAATGTTGCTCATGATCAAGGAGGTAGGGAGAAGTGGGAAATCCTTTCAAATACATGACAGTGTAAGGCAATCCTACAGATTTTCTTGATTTTTGTCACTTTAAGGGATTGATTGGGAAGAGATCTGTACCATCAATTCTCTTCCCTTTTGTCTTTTTTCCTCATCTTCCCAGAAAAATCTACAGCCCTGCATGACTCCTGGTTTGTAGAATGAATACCCTCCCCCGAGGAAAAAACCATCACTGTGGGTTTGGTGACTCAATGCTACAATTTTATATTTCCAGAATCAAATAGGCCCTCTGTTCTTCTCAATGATTCTTTCCTATATCCAAGCCTTCTATTCTTAGTGATCGCTATTCCATGTGTTTATCATTCCTTAGGATAGAACCACCTCTCCAACGATGACCTCACCTTTAATTTAGAGAAAATAAAAGTTATCAAATTAGAATTCCCCCCCTTTCCTCTCTTTTTAGAAAAAGACATTTCGATGCTTTCATTCAAAGACAGTCATCTCACCTCTATTCTGGATCCTCTAGACTTCTCTACCTGCTTCATTTCTTCCTTTACTGCGCTTTTACATTGTCATTTCCACTGATTCATTCTTCTTACCTTATAAACATGCTCGGGTTACCTTCTACCCTAAACAAACAAAATAATAGTTTTCAAAAATAACCAGATTTCTCTTGTTCGGTGCCTCCTCTGTTGTTCTGTAGCCTTATTCTTCTCTCAGGTTTATTGATGCTTCCCCCCAGCTTTGTCTTCACTTCGTCACTGCCTACTGACTTTTGGTCCCCGACAACCTGGCTTATATCTGTCTCCTCCATGAAGGCTAATGACTTAGTCACCCCGCCCTATGGACAATGTTCAGTCCTCTTTTCACTGGGCATATCTGTAAAATGGTATAGCTTGTCTTTTTTATGACATGGTTTTTCTTTCTTTTGATTCGTGGAATCTTTGCAGCCAACTCAAATATTAAATATGGAGTGGGTTCTTGTCTCAGCTGTCTATTCCCACATTGAACTCTGTCCTCAGGTGAACTCATCCAGGCAGTGACCTCAACTACCTACCTTCTGATGATAAGAAATTCTGTATCTCTATCTCAGATATCGATTCTGAGTTATAGAACAACATAGTCAACTGCTTGTTGATGTTATCACTTGGGTGTACTGTGGGATCTTCAAACTCATCATGCAGATATTCATATTCTCCCCTAAATACTTTATCTTGCATCTTATTTCTTTTTCTATGTTTCAATTACAGTTTACATTCAATATTATTTTGTATTAGTTTTAGGTGTACAACATAGTGTTTAGACAATCATTATACTTTACAAATTGATCACCCTGTTATTTCCAGTACCCACCTGGCACCATACATAGTTATTATAAAACATATTATTGACTATATTCCCTATGCGGTACTTTACAATCTTATGACTATTTTTTAACTACCAATTTGTACTTCTTAATCCCTTCACCTTTTGCACCCAATCTCCCGTCTGTTCTATATTTTTCTTTCCTTTTTTACTTTCTTTAATGTTAATTCCGTTTTTTTCCTTCTACTGGTTTATAGGTTATACTTTCAGTGCTTAT
Source organism: Myotis nattereri (assembly GCF_964212035.1). NCBI lineage: Eukaryota > Metazoa > Chordata > Mammalia > Chiroptera > Vespertilionidae > Myotis > Myotis nattereri. Next base: position 21,845,691 of record NC_138081.1, read on the forward strand.
CCTGGAAATTACGACATGCATTTTTAACTTGTCAAAGTCAAAAGTTAATCATTGCCTTCACCTTCTATCCTGACGATACAAGGTCCTTAGAACATTTAGCTTCATTTATGCCTCTCCTGAGTTAGGTTATTATTGTTATATATCTTACTTCTTCATTTGCATTTTAAAAACTCTAAGACATTATTGTTTTATTTAGTAAGTGTTAATAGGAAATTACACCCACATGTTCCTCTATCTTTGCTATTTATTATCACATCCCTTCCTAAAAAATATCTAAGCACTTTTTTTCTGCAAGAAGTGTGTCCTTTAGAGTTTTCTCTACTGTAGGTTGCTAAACTTTATCTCACTTTTTTGGGGTGGACTGGGGAAAAGGTATTTTAAAATACCTTAAGTCTCTCTCATTCTTCAAAGATATTTTCGGTATACATAGGACTCAGAGTTGCCAATTATTTTGTTAAGCACATTAAGAATGTTCCACTGACCTCTGTAACCATCAGTTATTTTAAAGGCAGTTGTTAGTCTGTCACCCCATTTGAAGCACTCTTTTTTTGTTTGTGTGGCTTTCAATTGATTTTAATACTTACACGTTAACTTTTTTTGTGTTTTGCAGTTTTGTGATGTCTAGGTGTGAATTTATTTTATTTATCCTGCTTCAGATACCTGTGCTTCCCAAATCTATGGATTAGTCTATATCATTTTATCAGGGAAATTCCTTTGCTTTGTTTCTTCAGATATTGCCTCTGCCACATGTTTTCTCTCATCTCCTTCTGAGATTCCAATGAAATGCATGCTAGATCTTTACATCACATACGTTTTCCATGTCTCTAAATGTTTTAATTTATTTTATCTCTTCTACATTCTGGAAAAGTACCTTTTATCTAATCTCCCATTCTCTAATTTGCTCTCCAATTATGTCTAATCTCTGGTTAAACTCATTTTTGTGTTCTAAATTTTAGTTATTTTATTTTTCATTTCTTGATTTCATTATTTTCCACATCTGCTCTATTTTTTTAAAGTAGCTATTGGTTCCCAGAAGATATTTTAAGCTTCTTTTCTTTCTTTAATAATAATAGACACAGTTGTTTATAATCCTTGTCTGATAATCCCAATGACTCCCACTTTGGGCAGATCCTGGCTTTGAGCACCTGTGGACCCATAAATACTAGAAGGCCAGAATTTGCCAAATTCAGCAAATGCCTCAAGGCAAAAGTGACTTCATTTAACTCTCTGCATTAGAGGTTTTATTTATATTTTGGCCTGCTAATTCTTTATACCTTGCCCATTCTTTGATGTTTTAAGATCACTAAAAATATATTTTCTTTTTACCATCACTTTTAGTTTCTTTGGGGATGGGGCCAAGGGATGGTCTTAATAATTTTGTTCACCAAATTCTAGAAATGGTGTCTCTCACTAAATACTTTATATTCATATTTTATCTATAATAATAAAAGTGTAATATGCTAATTAGACCGGACAGCCGAACGACCTTCTAGACATCCTTCCGGACATCCTTCCAGATGAAGCTGGGGCTGCGAGGGGCGAGGCAAGCCACTGAGTCTGCGAGGGCTGAGCCCCTTGCACAAATTTCATGCATCAGGCCTTTAGTGGATATATAATTGTCTTATTCTAAAATATCTTAAAATAAAACTACCTATTTTTAAAAATATTTTTTATTGATTCTTTACAGAGAGGAAGGGAGAGGGATAGAGAGTTAGAAACATCAATAAGCTGCCTCCTGCACACCTCCTACTGGGGATGTGCCCGCAACCAACATACATGCCCTTGACTGGAATCGAACCCGGGACCTTTCAGTCCACAGGCCAACGCTCTATCCACTGAGCCAAACCGGTTAGGGCAAAACTACCTGTTTTTTTTTTTTTAATGCAGAAAAGGCATTTGACAAAATTTAACATCCTCTTAACAAATGAGGCACAGAGGGAATGCACCTCAACATTATAAAGGCCATGTATGACAAACCACAGCTAGCTAAATGGTGAAAAGCTGAAAGCATTGTCTCTAAGAACAGATCAAGATGAGGATGCCCAGTCTTGCTGCTTTTATTTAACATAGTAATGAAAGCTCCAGCCAGAGCAATTAGGCAAGAAAAAGAAAGAAAAGGCACCCAAATTGGAAAGGAAGAAGTAAAACTGTCTCTATTGCGGGTGACATTATCTTACATAAGGGAAACTCTAAAGACTCCACAAAACCTGTTAGAACTAATATCTGAGTTCAGTGAAGTTCCAGTCTACAAAATCAATATACAGAAATCAGTTTCACTTCTGTATACTAAGAACAAACTATTAGAAAAATAAATTAAGAAAATAATACCATGTACAATAGCATGAAAAATAATAAAATACTTAGGAAGATATTTATGTGCATCTTCTCTAATTTATTTTCTTAGCAGGCTTAACAGATTTTTTTTTTTAAAAAATTTATTCACTTTGTAGCCGGTTTTTTTCCTGTTATTTTTCTACCATAAGCATTTTGGTAGCAGCATATAGGAAAAGTATCAAAGAGTGGGGGTTGTTACGTGTCCTTTCAGGATTTGCCATTATATTACAATCCTGGTTGAAACTTTTTTATCAAAGCAAATGAACAAAACTAATGGACAAGTATTAGAGAACCTGGCTAAACAATCTCTTTAGTGCCAGCCATGGGGTAACATATTAGAGTGACTCAGGAGTCCTTGGACAGAGAGTATGTGAACACATACATCTCAAACCCATTTCCCTACTTCTTATTAGGACAATGTTCTCTATGTTAGTGTCCATGGATCCTGTTTTTAAAAATCCATCATATCTTTCTGTGAGTTTAATGCTGCAAGATTACATTTAGTAATTGCACAACCAAGTCATAATGGAAAGGATTTGGTGGCAAATGATGGGGGCGGAGGGAGGGGATCCTCTCAAATAGCTCTGTGACTCATTTTCTTCATTTGTAAAATGTAAGTAGTAAGAGTACTTCTCTCAGAGTTGTGAATTTTAAGTGGGTTCACATATGCAATGTCCTTAGAACTAAACATGACACTTAGTGGGTACGGTGTGAACGTTTAAGGGAAATGGAGCTTGTGAGTGCATAAGGGAAGCTAAGTGAAAGTTTAAACATTCCTGGGAGAGGCAGCACATTGACTATGCTCTCATGAGAAGGCCAGTTTTAGGGAGTGAAGTACAACAGGATGGAGGGCATTGAATGCCTAAGGCAGGGGTCCTCAAACTACGGCCCGCGGGCCACATACAAATACAAATATTGTATTTGTTCCCGTTTTGTTTTTTTACTTCAAAATAAGATATGTGCAGTGTGCACAGGAATTTGTTCATAGTTTTTTTTTTTTTTAACTATAGTCCGGCCCTCCCAACGGTCTGAGGGACAGTGAACTGGCCTCCTGTTTAAAAAGTTTGAGGACCCCTGGCCTAAGGGATGGGAATGAGAAAGGAGTTTAGGAACAAGGTACAGAGTTACCCTTTTAGCCTAATTCACATTTAGCCTAGGGCTATTGTGTTGTTTCTTGTTTGTTTTCCACTGCTCTGGTCTTCCCCCCGCCTCCCCCCCCCCCCCCCCCCAATTACCTGGGCCTAGTTCTCTTTTCTAGAAGCCAATGAGTATACAGACTGATTTTCCTGTTAACCAAGGAATATATTAAGTAAAGTTGAACATGAATTGTTATTGTGCCACAAGGGGAAAAAAACAGAATCAATTTGATTCTCAAGTGTATTCCTACATTGAATAATAATGACATTGTCATTTAATTATTTAGACATTAGCTTTATTTGCATGTGTAGTTTGGGACCGTTTAGAAAAAAATCCTGGAAAGAACAATATTCTGTTTTTTATTGTAGAACCCCACTGTTAAACATCTCATAGGCTAATGTTTAATCGCATTCTTAAGTCTTGCACAGTTCTTGATAATAATTAACCTGAAATAACTACTTCCATACGTGAGTTGGGGACACATTTGCTTTTGTTGTTTCCATTTCCTTTCTCAGGAAGTTAAATGGTTAAAACTTGCAGATATAAATTGTCTGCAAATAATAGGGAAACACCCATGAAAATGGAAATCAGGAAGTTTGTATATATTTGCTGATACATACCGAAGCATTTATTAAACACTTAAAAATATATTAAAATGAATGTTTTTAATATCATGTGACAGAAATATTAGCAAGTGTGAAAGCCTTAGATCTGCTATGGGGAGTTTTGCTCTTATTTCTGGTGACTAAAGTCAAGAGAATCTAATTATCAAGCCTCTCATTAAAGGTAACAGGTGAACCAAGTTAGGTCTGCAACACAAGGATATATGTATTTTTTATTTACCCCCCCCCTTCTTCTCCTTCATTACCTCTACCTTATTTCAGATACCCAGTATATGAGCTGATCTAGTAGTTTTTCAAGTAACTGTGACAAAATCAATAATAGCATGAATTAAAAAAATTGATGAATCAGCAAATACATATATTTATTGTGTAGATTGTATTAGTTTTCCTACGTTTTGATCCCTGCATCCCCAGGTACCTTGATAGGAGTCAGAAAGCATCTGTGCTACAGAATGAGTTGATCATGGCCATGATACCCAACACCAACAGGGATGCTGGCATCTCTCAGGTCAACTCCAGCCAGTGCAGGTGTTCTGATGTGTATTTCCAGCCCACACCCAGAACTAGAGAGGCTTTAGGGGACAGTCAGACAGAACATGGTATCTTCCACCAGATGGACATGAGTGTATGTCTCTGTTCTAGTACTTATATTTCTTAGCTGAGTTTCCGAGGTAAATCACATCATCTCTCTGAATCTCAGTTGCTTCGTTTGTCCAGTGGGATAAATGCCTACTTTACATGCTTCTAGGAATGTGAGGTAATGGGGTGCTTGCCACAGTGACTGACACAGGGCTGGACTGGAATACATGTTAGCCTCTGGAATACATATTAACCTCTGTGGTCATTTACATCTTCAGTCCCTAATGCAACCTGGTGTATAAATGATAAGTGCAAAGTCAAATTAAGTTCAGTAAATAAACTCTATTGGGCTAACTAATCAATTTTGTTGCGATGACAGGAAAAGTAAGCTTGATAAAGCTACAGAGAGGCTTATAAAATGGGAGTCTTTATAAATGGGAAGAAGTGGGAAAGTCTTTCTCTTTGTAGATATGTACGGAGCTATGTAACTTTTGTGTCAATAGTCTATTAAGCATCTTCCATGTGATTAGCACTGAGAGCACTTCTCTCACACGCTCACCCAAACACAGAAGATTTAAACACAATGAGGACAGATCTGGTGTTAAGAGTTTGCTCTCTGTTGTGGAATTAAAGAGCAGGTGAACGAGCTTCTGAACCAGAAGTACCTGCTGCCATGGTGTCTGCAATTTCACTATTGGAAACACATTCCTTTGCTGTTAACACTCACCCTGACAATACCATGCATTCATGCAGCACTTTAGAGTTCATCAGCATTTTAACAGACACCATCTTAATTATTATCCTTATACCAATCCAATGAAATAAGAATGAATTATTATCCCTATTGTGTAGATTATCATATACTTGGAAATTTATGAAGCCAGGAAACCTTTCTACTAGTCCAGAATTGTAGTCTTCCCTCTGTGAACTTCCTAAGTCTTCTGCAAAGGACAGAGATCTAGAGAGGAAGATGTAACTTCTTCATCTTCTTTTTTGTTTTGTTAATCCTCACCTGAGGATATTTTCGCATTGGTTTTTAGAGAGAGTGGAAGGGAAAGGAGGGGACACAGAGAGAGAGAGAATTATCAATGTGAAAGAGATACATCGATTGGATGTGCTCCGGCCAGGACCCGGGATCAAGCCTGAAACCGAGTTATGTGAACAAGCTTCCTTGACCGGAATCGAACCTGGGCCCCTTCAGTCCTTAGCTGCTTCTCTATCCACTGAGAAAACTTGCCAAGGCAGGAAGATGTAACATATGGTAACCAAGAGCTAAATATCCAAAGAGTAGTAGGCTGGTGGCTTCATAATGCTAGGGATTCAAAGAATTCTTCACCCTTAGCACCTTGACATTTGACTCTGCTGTGGGGCCTGTCCTGTGCACTGTAGGATATTTAGCAGAATTCTTGGCCTGCTGTTATTAGATGCCAATAACACCCCTCCCTTGTCAGTTGGAAGGGTCTCCAGTCAGAGCCAAATATCCCTTGGGGAAGGGCCAATATCACCCCGATGGGGACCCAGTGTTCCAGAGAACAGCTAAAAAGTGAAATTTACCCATTTTACAGTTTTCATTATGGCCAGACTTGATCAGAAGTCAGTCTCTGAACTAAAGTAGTTAACATTTTTTCTCAGATACAGGTACAACTTTGCTTCTTAGGATTCGTTACTTACTGCTGAAAGCTAGAAACTTTATTGGGACTGGTGAGACACTTATCTCCCAAGAGAAGATATGGCTGGTCTCATAGGGAGAAATCTTATGCTACTATTCTAGGGCGTAAGGCCTAGTTAGACTATTTATTGAAACATAAAAGTGGAGCAGAAGGGAGAATTGTTCAATGCAATGTATCCAGGGGAGGTTAACCCCACCCTTTCTCTTTTGTAGTCGGCTATATAATAACCAGGGGTGGCACTGCTATCTATTTCTGTCTCCAAAAAAACTTGGAGCCTTTGATGCCATCAGTATCACTCTGCTTTAATACTCAAAAGAGTGCAGTGGAGAGTGTGTGAGGTTATGAGTCTTGGGACGGAAGATTTGACACTTTTTCAGGCATTAGTCACTAGTGTGTATGTAACCTTAGGCAAAGGTACTTCACCTCCTTGGATCTAGGTTTCTATATCTGAAAATGAGATTAATTTCAATATCTCCAAGCTTTAAAATCATATGGTTTTTCTACTTTTATGACCACAGCTAAATCACTACTATTACTGCCAGCTAGTGTGAATGTATAATTTTACTGCCATGCACATCACCAGAAATAATATGGTAATATTGGTGGTATCATTTTTGTAGAGTTAAAAAAAAAGTTCTAATGAAGCAGATTAAGGCTACTTACAATATATGCATCCTTGGAGAACTAGGGAGGAAATGATCTACTTGGATATGAGAAATGAAGTAGCCAGGGCATTGAAATCCATAACTCACCATGGTTAATGAATCTTCCGCTCCCTAGCCCAATACCCCAGGCAAAAGATAGGCATTGGTACCTATTAAATAAGGGCTTGGAGAAAAGGAATTACAGTCAAAACCCTCTTAAGACATTTTCAAAGGAGCAGTCATTAAAACTTCTAAACCAGGAAATCATCCTTGGAGAGAAATGGAATATCACAGGTACAGTGCCATGCAAATGTGGCCATTTAATAAATACTACGGGATGAGGAGGATGATAAGAATAAATGTATGCTGGAGGGAAAGTGGGAAGCAGAAACCTTTTAAGGGGTGGTTAATTTTTTTTTTTTTTTTTTTTTTTTACAAACTGATTCCCAGTCAGTGAGTTTGTAGTAGTGGAAATGTCATATGACCTAAAGATGGAGATTCTTAATGGACTGATTTCTCTCACTCCATGTCTGGGTTTTGTTGTAGCCACAGTGATGTAAGGGCACATTTTCTGTAGGCACATTGATGTAAGGGGCACTATTTTAAATGGAACAGCCTGGCCTTACCTTTCCTCATCCATCACCATTTCCCCAATGGATTACCACCCCTTCATTTTCCCTTGTAACAAACAGCAAATGAAGACATACAGACATGCAACCATTAAATTATTGATATAAGTGAATTATTTATTCATGAAGGGAGCAGTGACCAATGGTGCCACAGAGAAAAGTTAATTTTTAAAGTAAATATTGCCATAACATCAAAGCCACCTCCCACAAGAATTTGGAATTGGTGGAATTTGTTTGGGATCCTTACTAACCACTCACTGGAAGCATAGATATGGATAAATATTGGCATTCTCTACCAGTCCTTCTGGTCATCAGGCATCCATTTGCTTCCTCTAACCCAAAGTTCCGTCTGCCATTGCATCTATCTTCATGTACAGGACCTCCAGGCATCCAGTCATGATATGGTGATGTAAGAACATTAAAGGCCAATTGTCCACACCCTATCTCCACTTAAAATGAATGGAGAATAGGACAGGATTGCTAGAATATGCCTGTCACAGGCTGGCCTTCCAGGGAACAGACTCCTCAGACCATATAGGAGGTTTACCAGGGAGTGCTCTTGAGAGCCCCACCTGTGGAAGGGAAGGGAAGGGAGGAAAGCAGTCACAAACCCGTCCTCAGACAATCCCAGGATGAAGCTGGGATGCCCTTCAGAATTGCCCCAAGGTTGGGCGAGGGAGCAGGACCTTTATTTGATTTGAATACCTCTGGAAAGGGGCATGACCTTGTATAACGTATGAGGCAGTTTTCTTTAGGCGAGACAATTATTAAAAAGTGCTATCTGAGGTTTGCCGGCCTGTGTGGCTCCGCGATTGAGTGCTAACCTATGAACCAGGAGGTCACGGTTTGATTCCCAGTCAGGGTGTATGCCCCGGTTGCAGGCTTGATCCCCAATCAGGTGTGTAGGAGGCAGCCAGTCAATGATTCCTTCCCATCTCTCCCTCTCCTTTCCGCTCTGAAGTCAATAAAAATATATTTTCAGGAAAAAAAAAGTGCTGTCTGAGGTTTGTTTTCAATTCTCCCAACAGCTGGGGAATTAAATCCTTTAGTCTTGTCATGGGATCCAGGAGGTGCATCACTGTAAGGGCTACAAACTGCCATTCACAAAAGGGTAACACAACAGTCATTGGTGTGTAACCACCCTGGGAATCCTGGAAGTTTCTTCCTCCGATAGGAGGAGAAGTCATTTGATGAGGTCTCTGGGAGGAACTTCTTTTCATTTTTCTCTCTCAGATTGTTCTGTCCTCTGGGGAGGTTTTGCCCTGTTTATTACCTTCCATGTGCTCATCTGAAGTAGGTGGGTGGTGTGGAGTCTTCCCTCCTTGGGGTTTGCACATTTTAAAGACAAGTTCCAGTTCTTGAAATGTTGGGGGTCCAAAAAAGTCATTTTAATTCTTGATTTGTGAGATACTTTTAAAATCTAGGTCAATGATTTTTTTTTTACAATGCAATTCCTTAATAACTTAATACATTTCTGATCTATTTGTTTCCAATGAGTTCCATGTGTCAGAAATCATACACAAATTTCTTTTCTGGATATTATCCCCAAATGTACTTATTTGCTTCTTTAGTCCTATGCATCTCTTTTCTCCCACTTTAATATTTGTTACCGTGAAGTTATGGCTTTATTGAGAAGGCCAACTCTTTGCCCAAGGTTGAATATTAAGGGGTCATTGTCAACAACATTATCAGTCTTACTTTTCTACTTCTTGGGGGTTTAAAAAGTTAGTTTTTCTATAGCTTTAAAATCTTTAATTTTGTTCTTTTTGTTTCATTGCTTCTTATCAACCAGCCAAATTTCTCATGTGCTCATCATTTTATTGAAATGCCTTGCCAAACTGCCAACATACATTATCACCATTTCCTTTAAACCACCTCCCATTGAATTGCCAGCTCAGTAGACACATGGTCTTCTTCTAACGTACTCTGGGTAACAGTTTTACCAAATAGTTTACCACTGTATAATATAGGTGAACAGTCTGCTATATATGTTGTTTTTGCTATATATTTATATATTTGAGATGTTTGTTTTTGCAGCATAAAACTTCAAGCTACTAACTTCTATATTTGTCCTAGTAGGTTAACCACTATAACAGAAAATCCTCAAATCCCAGTGGCTTAACACTATAAAAGCATCTTTCTAGTTTATATCACATCCAATGTGTATTAGGTAGCTCTCCTCCAAGCACTGACTCGAATCTTTTGAATCAGCCTCGTTTCATCCTTTGGTACCACCATCTTCAACATATGGTGTCTACAATTTTCAAAGAGGAGAAGAAAAGTTGAAGGTGGGGCATGGGGTATTTGCAAAGGGGATATTAGCTTGAAAATGTCAGACATCATCTTTGCCCTCACTCTATTGCTTATAACTCAGTCACATGCTTCATTTAGCTGCAAGGAGGCTTGGTAATAAATATATTTTAGTGTATGTCTAGGATAAAGACCAGGAAGAGAGTGTTGATGGACAGCCATTCTTTGCTCCAGATGGGTTAGGTCAATAATTAGAATCAAATTATGAAGGGCCTTATATTAATGTATCATGGAAATTTGACAATAAAATTGAAAAATAATTTAAGGGAAGTTGCTGAAAGGAAGGGAAAAATAAATGTAGGTGGTGATATATAAGAGAGGAGGCTCTTAAAATACAAACTGAGAAACAATAATCAGAGAGGTATGAAGAATCTTTTGAGAGAGTGATATTTTAGAAGCCAAGGGAGGAGCAGTTTTCCATAAGTCTAAGGTGTCAAATACTACAAAATGATCAAAATGGTGGGGCAATGAAGCAATACTAAGTGTTAGAAAGGTTAGGGACCAGCTAGAATTTTGAAAACTGCATGTACTAAAACATAAAAAAGAAATGAGTTTGTATGTCGTCCAACAAACATATTTGGATGTTAATACCAACATTATTTGTAATAGCCAATTACTAGAAATGACTCAAATGCTTAGCAGTAGTAGAATGGTTAAATAAATTATGGTATATTCATATATTATAATGCCATACTATAATAAAAGTAAACATCCTATATAATAAAAGCCTAATATGCAAATCGACCAAACTGCAGAACAACAGGTGGAATGACCGGTCACTATGATACGCACTGACCACCAAGGGGCAGACACTCAATGCAGGAGCTGCCCCCGGTGGCCCGTATGCTCCCACAGGGGGAGTGCCGCTCAGCCAGATGCTGGGCTCACTGCAGGTGGGTGGTAAAAAGCGAGGGGTCCTGGACTGCAAGAGCCCTGGACTGCAAGAGGGATGTCTGACTGCTGGATTGGGCCTAAGCTGGCAGGAGGACATCCTCCAAGGTCCCGGGGTGCTAGAGGGTGCAGGCTGGGATGAGGGACACCCCTGACAAAATTTGTGCACAGGCCTCTGGTTATAAATAAACACCACTAGCACAAAAATTACATTCTGCATTATTCTATTTATATAAAAATTTAAATAGGCAAATCCTATCTATGTTACGAGAAATTAGGATGGTGGTTACCCATAGTGGGTAGTAGATATGGCTGAAAGAGGACATGAGAGAACTTTTAAGATTCTGTTTGGGTAAAGGTTACATGGCATGTTAGATAGAATAATGGCTCCCCAATTGTGTCTATGTCCTAATCCCTGGAATCTCTGAATATGTTACTTTACATGAAAATAAGGATTTCTTATATGTGATTAATTTAAGCATTTTGAGTTTGGAAGATTAGTCTGGATTATATTCTGTTATAGATAGATAGATAGATAGATAGATAGATAGATAGATAGATAGATAGATACTTCAGTAAAAGTTTTCATTAAGAAAAGGATGGAATGGGAGAATTATCATTGGATTTGAAAATTCAGAAGTCATTTATAACACTATTGAAAGCAGCTTCAGTACAGTGGTAGAGATACAAGCCAGATTATAGTGGTTTGGAAGGTAAAAGGAAGTTGAAGAAGTAGAAGAATGGATATGGACTCATCATTTAAATGTTTATTGCTTATAGAAAAGAGAAAGCTGTGGTTGTAGTTGGAAGTGGTGAGGTAGGCTGCATTGGATATTATTAATGGGAATGTTATATTTAGGCTGAGAGAGCCTTGAGTAATTTTTTAGGTGGAGACAAAGAAGCTAGGGAAGTTATAGAAGAGAATGTTCAAATAAGAAAAAGATGGAAATAGTCTGTATTATTTCCCTCTTCTTCCCCCAGTAAGTAAGATCTAAATATTTATAAACACATAAAGGAATATCTGGAGCTTTTATACATATGGTAAGATGAGGGCTCCTTCTTTTGTTTCATTAGAGTAGGAGGCACTGGACTAAGCTGTTCTATTTATATTTGTGTCAGTTAGCTATTGCTATGTAACAGCACATCCCAAAACTTAGTGCCTTACATCAAAAATAATTTATTTAGCTCAAGAGTTTATAGGGCAGTTGGGTGGTTCTCTTAGTCTTGGTTGGCTTGGTTGATTTTTGCTAGGCTTTCTCATTTGTTTGCCATCAGCTATGAAGTCAGCTCATCTAAGAGGGCTCAGGAGAGATGCTTTGTCTACACCCCATTTTCTCTTTTACCAGCCAGCAGGCTACCTCAGCTCATCTCATGGTAGAGGCAAGGTTTCAAGAAAGCAAGCAGAGCTTTGCAACATGTCTTGAGGCCTGGGCTTATCATTGGTACCCCGTCACTTCCACCTTATACTTTTGGACAAATCAACTCATAAGACAAGCTCAAATTCAAGCAGTGAAGAAATAAATTCAACCTTATAATGGAAAGAGCTACAAAATCAAATTGCAAGAGGCATGGGTACAGGGAAAGGAATAATCTAGGCCAGGGGTGGGCAAACTTTTTGACTCGAGGGCCACAATGGGTTCTTAAACTGGACCGGAGGGCTGGAACAAAAGCATGGATGGAGTGTTTGTGTGAACTAATATAAATTCAAAGTAAACATCATTACATAAAAGGGTATGGTCTTTTTTTTCAATAGTTTTATTCATTTCAAACGGGCCCGATCCAGCCCGCAGGCCGTAGTTTGCCCACGGCTGATCTAGGCCATTTTTGCAATTAATATACTAAAATATTCTTTCCAAGTCATGAAGTTATTGCCAAAGATATCATTTGAGAGATACATGTTGATTTAGCTCTAGCTTTGCTGTTACTATAACATCATGTTTATAGGAACTACCCTCTAGTCCAGCGGTTCTCAACCTGTGGGTTGTGACCCCTTTGGCGGTCGAACGACCCTTTCACAGGGATCGCCTAAGACCATCCTGCATATCAGATATTTACATTACGATTCATAACAGTAGCAACATTACAGTTATGAAGTAGCAATGAAAATAATTTTATGGTTGGGTCACAATGTTGAGGAACTGTATTTAAAGGGCCAGATGGTTGGAACCACTGCTAGTCCATACTCTGGTGCAGACTCTTCAGGCCACTGGACAGTAAAGATTTGGAGTGACTAGTGGATAGGTGGCAGAACGTTTATTTGTCTGAGGTGCCCAGAAGCTATCGACCCAGTGTTCTGTAAGATCATGCTTTTGTATCTCTCTCAGCTTTAGGAGGAGGGAATTTTGTTCATTAGTAGCAGAGATAGTCAATACCAGGTTTAGATTTATCAGAAGATAATTCAAATTATCTCACTTAACAAATTCCGGATCTGTTTAAATTCACTGAAAATCTGGATCAAATATTAGCTTTTCTATGACAGGGATATCAAATTCCGGATATGCTTCATTATGACTCAATTTCTTGGCACATGCTAAAAAGCACCACAGTAATCTAGTGCAAATGAATACAGAGTATATCACAGACCATGCTTTGGGTAAAAATATTCCGCCTCCTCTATCTTCTCACTCATTTTTTTTCCCCTGACAAGGATATACCCCGAATTGATATTCAATACAGATACTGAGCATGCAATTTATTATGTCAAACTGAAAAATGCCTGTGGTAATACAGGTTTTTATAGCTGTGGTTTCCTCCAGCTCAAATTGCTTTGAGTGTCTATGTGTCGGCAGAAAGTTCGAAGTAGGATGGATAAAGAAACCATGAGTGGACAAAAGACACCTTTAGAAACTACAAACCAGCAACCAGAAAGCCTTTTAGCTGTAAGTCAGCAGAGTTTTATGTCAAGCTTGGCTGACTAATTATTGCTTATAATTTGCATTAGGATTAATTAACTAATTAGAGAGGAATGTCTGAAGGCAAAGTTATGGCTCTGCTTGTCAAGCTGAGGACTTTAATTATTCTGATATTTTTAATTATAATCAGCTGCTGAATGAGTATTACATTGTCAGCTACTATCGCTGAAACTAGGCTGGGCCAAGGAGCTGGAGTAATTACGGGTCTCCACTCTTCCTCCTACCAGCAGCAGAAAGGTATGCCCCAGCCACCCATAGGAAGAAAATCTCTACTATCAGCAGTCTTTAATGTACACATAGCACCTGGGACACCACAACATTTCAGGTGTGTTTGCCAATTAAAGACTGAAGAGGAAACCTTTAAGCCAGCGGTTCTCAACCTGTGGGTTGCGACCCCTTTGGCGGTCGAACGACCCTTTCACAGGGGTCGCCTAAGACCATCCTGCATATCAGATATTTACATTATGATTCATAACAGTAGCAACATTACAGTTATGAAGTAGCAACGAGAATAATTTTATGGTTGGATCACAACATGAGGAACTGTATTTAAAGGGCCAGGAGGTTGAGAACCACTGCTTTAAGCAGAAGGAGGAAGTCAGCGTTGTGCCCATCCATGTCTGATTGTAGCTGGCAAGAGGACATGTGAGGGGGTCCTGCTAGAGGACAGTCAATTTGATGTTCTTGTATAAGTCACAGGGTCAACTTCCTGGATCTCTTTGTAAATTGCTCCATGTAAAATTGAGTTTCTGTGACTTTCTTCTTTTCCTCTGAATGGCAAATTAGGAGGCTTAGTATGTGTATCTTGGAAACTGCTTAAACTGTTCCAAAGAAAGTTATTAAATACAGGTGCCTAGCACATAGCACATACTCACTAAAAATGTATTAAATGGGGACATATTGGTATATAATACACAGAAACTATAAAATACAACAGCCAGTTTTACGAGATATCTGGTAATTTATGCCAGAATATTAGAAATTAAAATCAAATCCTTTCATTCTGGACATTACATTTAAGCAATAGTCAGAAAATAATGGAAACAATGCCTCTGAATGATTCATCAAAAGATGAAACATGATAACAATTTCATGATAGTTGAAATACTAAAAACTTCTCTGTTCTCCCCAGATAATTACAACAAAGAAACACGAAGCCTAAGTGATGTTAAAGGTTCCAAATGACTTGCAAACTGGCAAAGGCCTGCAAATTTAATGTCAAGGCACAACACAAATGTTGTGCTGATTTCTTTTCTTTTTAAAGATGCCCAGGAGCGAATTCTTGGATTCTCAATCACACAGAACTCCATGAGAATTACGTGTTTTCTTGAGACTGTTGCTGGGGAATGAGGGCTGTCTATTAGCCCTTCATTATCACATACATGCATTGCATTTAGCAGTCCTTTCCCCACCATGTGTGCAGAGAGTGTCAAATAAGGGGGCATGGCCATTCATAAAATCATGGTCTAGTAAGACCTGGAAGAGATCGTTGAGATGGGCAGCAGTCTGTGAGTGTTTAAGAGCATGGGTGCCTCTTTTTATTTATTTAACAAACACTTGAAGAGCCTTTAACTTGTGCCAGGCATTATTTGACGCACTCTCAATGGCCTTCTAAGAAGCCCTCATATTACCAAGGCACAGAGATTGTGGAACTTGCCTATGGTAACACATCCAGCATGCAGTGGCACTGGGAATTGAGCTCTGGCTCTAGAGGCCATGCTCACTATGGCTGTGATCTGCTGCCTCACCTGGTGTTCTTGAATCTGGGCCTCTTTTAATCCTCTGTGTCCTCATCTGTCACTGGGGAATAGTAATAGTACTTATATCGTAGAGCTGTTGGGAGAATTCAATGAAGTAAGACCCAGGGAGCATTTCTCACAGATCCTAAATATGGTACATGCTTAATATATGTGTTTTTTAGGTAGATATTAGGTCCAACTCTCTCCAATTTTGCACACAGAGGAATCACCCTTCAGAGAGTAAGTGATTTGCCCGAAGTCACTATGTCAGCAGGTCCTGCAGCTAAGAGAAAAATGCATGGCACCCAGTTCTCAGCCCAGGCTCTTTCCAGTGACTGCATCATGCTTCCCCGAGTGACTCACCTGTCTCCTAATTTGTTTGGGTCTTTCCCAATTTTAGCACTGACAGGCCTGTGTCACCAGAGACCTTTCAAGGACCCTCAGAAATTGATCGTTCCACTTTTTTATGTAATTGTACTCAGCAGTGGACAAGAAGACTTGCCTTGCTCCCTGACATCTAACTGCTTGGTAAAACTTCCTGGGCTCAAAGGGCACAGGCAACGTCAATGCCTTTGCACACATTGTAAGTGAGAAAAGCTCTATAGAGACTAATAGCATGCACATCTTTTTATTACCTTGAAAAAATGGAATTGGCTGATTTTGTCATTGCTTTTATCAAGTGTTCTTGTGTTTTGTTGACACACAAACAAGACACTATAGAAGGTATAGCACCATGGTGATGTTTTAATGTGTACTGCTTTACATTGTTAAAACACTTTCACACCCATTGTCTCATCTGGCTTTGTGCAGTCTTTGCAATGTTGTGTCTCCATTTTGCAGGTAAGAAATTGGGGCTCAGATGATTATGACATGCTTAAAGTGATAAACCTCAGCCTCTTACTCAAAGCCTAATATTATTTTTGCTGCCCTGTATTGGTACGTGGTAGAATTTTATAACAATGGATGATTCTGTTCACTCAAGCAAAGACAGGAGAAGAGGAAAGCACTTACCTTGTGCAAAATTTAGGTAGTTACCAAAAACTCAAGATAAATTATATTATAGTATAATGTTTGAATAAATCAGCATGTATGTAAAAACATGATGTACAAAGTATTAACATTTTTTTAAAGACAGGATTGAACATCCTTATAAAAAATAAATGAATCTAGACTCAGATATTACATTCTTTCCAGAAATTAAATCAAAATGGATCACAGACCTAAATGTAAAAGACAAAACTAGAAAACTCCTAGAATAGCACAACAGAAAACCTAGATGATCTTGGATATGGTGATGCCCTTTTAGATACAGTGCCAAAGACATAATCCATGAAAGAAATAATTGATAAGTTGGACTTCAAAAAATAAAAAACCGCAAAAGACATTATCAAGAGAATTAGAAGATAAGCCACAGACTGGGAGGAAATATTTGCAGAAGACATATCTGATAAAGGACTGTATACAAAGAACTCTTAAAACTCCACAATAAGTAAAACAAGCAACCCAATTATAAAATGAACCAAAAACCTTAACAGATACTTAACCAAAGAAGATATACAGATGGCAAATAAGCATATGAAGTGATGCTTCACATTATATGTCATCAGAGAAATTCAGATTAAAAGAACAATTCACTACACACCTATTAGAATGGTTGAAATTCATAACTCTAACAAGGCCAAATGCTCTTGAAGATGTGGAGCAACAGTAACTCTCATGCATTGCTGGTAGGAATGCAATACAGTATAGCCATGTTGGAAGACAGTTTGGCAATTCCTTGCAGGGCAGAAATCCTATTTTTTGGTATGTATGCAGAGAATTTGAGCACTGATGCCCACACAAAACTTCCACATTGATGTCTATAGCAGCTTTATTTTTCATTGTCGAAACTTGGAAGCGACTAAGATGTCCTTAGTAAGTGAATGGATCGTAAACTGTGGTATATCCTGACAATGGAATTTTATCCAGGGCCTAAAAGAAGTGAGCTATCAAGCCATGAAAAACAGGAAGGAAACTTAAATGTATATAACTAATGAAAGAAGCCAATCTGAAAAGGCTACAGACTGTATGATTCCAACTGTAGGATATTCTGAAAAAGGCAAAACAATAAAAAAGGTCATTGTTTGTTTGGTGTGGGGTTTGGGGAGAGATAAACAGAGCACAGATTATTTTTAACCCATCGAATGTACCACACCAAGATTGAACCCTAAGGTAAACTATGGACTTTGGTGATGATGATGTGTCAATGTAGGTTCATTGTTGGTTTAAAAAAGAAGTACCATGGGTGAGTGATGGTGATAATGGGGGAGGGTATGCATGTTGCATGTGGAAGGGGAGGGTCATATGGAAAATCTCTGTACCTCCCTCTCAATTTTGTTGTAAACCTTAAACTTCTCTAAAAAAGTATTTAATGAGACAGGATTCAATCCCGTGCCTGCACCATCCCACCTCACTCATTCCTCTCACCATGATCCTGTCTTGCACACAAGTTCCTTTCCTGGGAAGAAGGAGAAAAATCAACTCCCTTGCACTGGCATAGAAAGTCAACTAATTAACTCTGTTTCTTCAGGGTTCAGCAAACCTGCCTCATTCATTTTGATTTTCATTTATTATCTAACTTGTTACCTTCTTGGAGTATTTTTCTTTCCGCCTGTACTTTTTATAATACATATAAGAACCCATCTTATTTCTGAGTCATAAGTGGGTAATTCTCCAGCACCTGGATCTCCTAGGAAAATGTGTTGTCTGTCCTAACTTAGTGTTTCCCTGTAAGCACAGCTCACCCAGCCCAGGCAGGCCTGTGTTCATGGTCCTAGTGACCGTTAGTACTGGTGAAAGAGATCATGGCGGAGGGCTGTGGCTGAGTCTTTCGGAAACATGAACTGTGGCTGGGCTGAAAAGACAGCATTTATGGAGCCAGGGATTTGGGGGGACTTGGAGGGTCATCACTTAGGTGGTGGCAGCAGCTCTGCTGGATGCAGGTTCTTGCAGATGTTTATGATTTGAGGCTGCCTTACAAAGAGCCCTTCCGCTCCTAAAGGAAGTAGTGTATTCACCATCAGGGACTGGCCGACTGTTCTCTATTAGAGAACATCTGTGGCGAGTATTGGAAGTAAACTCTGAAAAAAGTGTACACATTTCTGCCCTGGTATGCCATTTGCATTACATGGGCTCCTCAGCAAATACGTTTTTAAAATATCTCAAGCTAGCTGCTTGATTTCTTCCTCACCAGTCAACATTCTTTGGCTTGAAGGGCTTTCATTTAGGACTGTGATTGGCAAACTGTGGCTCATGAGCCACATGCGGCTCTTTGGCCCCTTGAGTGTGGCTCTTCCTAAGCCTTAGGAGTACCCTAATTAAGTTAATACCCTAATTATGTACCTACCCATATAGTTTAAGTTTAAAAAATTTGGCTCTCAAAAGAAATTTCAATCGTTGTACTGTTGATATTTGGCTGTTGACTAATGAGTTTGCCAACCACTGATTCTAGGACAGTGGTCGGCAAACTGCAGCCCCTTGAGTGTGGCTCTTCCACAAAATACCATGTACGGGCGCGCACGTACAGTGCGATTGAAACTTCGTGGCGACACTGAAGGGGCCAAAGAGCCGCATGTGGCTCACGAGCTACGGTTTGCCGACCATGGATCTAGGAGGCTACCTATACCTAGCCACTTCCCCCAGCCCTTAGGAATCAAAAGCCACCGCATCAACCTCAAGCACTAAAATGAACAAAAGGTAATGAGGTTGTCAGTGTGCAACAATTAATGCAAGTTTATTGTCCACGATGCAGAGTTGGGAGACAAGTGTGGACACATTTGCAACTAAAAACAAAAACAAAAGAGCAGTCAGATTAGCATTATTTTGTTGCTTATATGATTAATGAAAATAAAGCAGAAATGAAAATAAGGACATACATTTTCACCTAAGAAGAAAAACAGATCCTTTATTCCCAAAGGACCAAAAGAGGAAAATACCAGTATGGATTACTTTTTAGGAGGAGAAAAACAACAGAAAAATAAATAAAAGGCACAAACACACACATACACACACATAACCCTGCCACACTGAACAAGGACAATGATTCTCCATACTTGCATGAGAAGAATATTGAATAATGTAGGAAGGCAAATCTTATAGTCTCTTTGAATACTTAGTGTACTCATAACAGAAATACTTATCAACCCGGGCCAACTCTGTAATCAGGCATAGCTGTGAAAGGAACTATTCCACAGGAGTAAATATTTTAGGAAATGGGCATTTTTATGGTGCCCAAAGAATATATTGACCCTTTGGTCATTATGTAGGGAAGACCACCTCATGAGACTCTTTATCAACTATAATCAGTTGTTATCTTGTGTTTTCACATAGTTGTGCCTCCAGGGTCTGTTTATGTGTGCAGAATTACTTACCTTTGTGCTAAGTGGCCCCAAACTATGCCTTTTCATCCAATTCCTTGTTGATTTCAGTAGTTTTAATATCCCCCCTTTTTTGACAACTATCACCATTGTTAAGATTTCATCAGAGTTTGTTGTATGTCTCCACAGGTCTTCCAGCAGTCCAAATATCTCTTCTGATTTTATTATTTTCATCTACTCTAGGCCAGCAGGCCTTTTAGATTTCTCTCTGCAATGAGGGCTTCTTTGCATGTAGATAATATTCATAAGCATTAGGCCTTCATAAGAGTTTAAGCTCATGAGGATTTCCCCCCCTTACAGACTATTTTCTCACTGTGTTCCAGATAGCTGAGACTACTAGAGGACTGAGTTTCAAATAAGTGGGATGACTGGTTTTGACATTATTTTTGCATATATCATCTCTCCAAGGTCATTGTAAGCTCCAGGGTGATAGGGACCTCTCTCACACAAGTTTCTAAAGTTCTTGCACTAATCAGAATGGAACCTTGTACATAGCTGGAATTTCACAAATAGGTGTTAAATGGATTTCTAAGCCTAATTTTTTTCACTTATCATACAACTAGAGGCCTGGTGCACAAAAATTTGTGCACTCAGTGGGGGGGTCCCTCAGCCCAGCCTGTGCCCTCTTGCAGTCTGGGACCCCTCAGGGGATGACCAGCTGCTGGCTAAGGCCTGCTCCCTGGGATATTGGGCCTAAGATGGCAATCAGACATCCCTCTGGCAGCCCGGGAGCCCTCAGGGGATGTCCACTTGCCAGCGGGGAGCAGGCCTAAGCTGCAGTTGGACATCCTTAGAGCTGCTGAGGAGGCAGGAGAGGCTCCCACCACCACCGCTGTGCTGGCAGCTATCAACCTGGCTTGTGGCTGAGCAGAGCTCCCCCCTGTGGGAGCACACTGACCACCAGGGGGCAGCTCCTGCATTGAGCATCTGCCCCCTGGTGGTCAGTGTGTGCCATAGTGACCAGTTATTCCCAGTCGTTCTGCTGTTGGGGTCAGTTTGCATATTACCCTTTCATTACATAGGATAGAGGCCTGGTGCACGTGTGGGAGCCAGCTGGTTTGCCCTGAAGGGTGTCCCGGATCAGGGTGGGGGTCCCCACTAGGGTGCCTGGCCAGTCTGGATGAGGGGCTGATGGCTGTTTGCAGCTGGTCACACCTCCTTCAGGGTGGGGGTCCCCACTGGGGTGCCTGGCCAGTCTGGATGAAGGGCTGATGGCTGTTTGCTGGCTGGCCACACCCCCTTCAGGGTGGGGGTCCCCATTGGGGTGTCTTGCCAGCCTGGGTGAGGGGCTGATGGCTGTTTGCAGGTTGGTCACACCCCCTTTTATCTTTTTTTTTTCTTTTTTATTCTGGGATTTATTTACCTTCTATAATTGAAACTTTGTAGCCTTGAGAGGAGCTCAGAGCCGGCCAGGGCGGGTGGGAGGGAAAGCCTCCTGCTCGCTCCAGCTCCATGGCCACGGTGGGCTTAAAGCAGGTATCTGGGGTTTATTTACCTTCTATAATTGAAACTTTGTTGCTTTGAGTGGAGCTCAGAACCGGGGCTTCCTCCATCATTAGGGCAACCAAGCCCCCTGCTTGCTTCAGCTCCATGGCTGCTGGCCACCATCTTGGTTGGGTTAATTTGCATATAGTTGCTCTGATTGGCTGGTGGGCGTGGCTTAAGGTATAGCAAAGGTAGGTCAATTTGCATGTTTGTCTTGTATTAGTGTAGATGGATTTGCTCTCCATCAGCAATTCCCTGGGGAACAAGGACTGATGTTTATGAAGAAGAAGAGATTCACCATCCTTACACTGTCAGCGTGTATATACCCTATGACAGAGTAAAGATGGTATCATAGTGTGTGTACCCTAGTACAGAGTAAGGGTGATGTCATAGTGTGTGTACCCTAGTACAGAGTAAGGGTGATGTCATAGTGTGTGTACCCTAGTACAGAGTAAGGGTGATGTCATAGTGTGTGTACCCTAGTACAGAGTAAAGGTGATATCATAGTGTGTGTACCCTAGTACAGAGTAAGGGTGATGCCATAGCATGTGTGCCCTATGACAGAAAAAGGATGGTGTTATGGTGTGTGTATCCTATAGTAGAGGAAGGATGGTGTCATAGTGTGTGTACCCTATAACTGGGTAAGGATGTAGAATCATTCTCTTGTTCTTTCTAAGGTTATGTTCATCCTAATTCTTGGTGCTAAGAGTCTTTCATTTAGGAAATGATGATGATAACAGGTGATTCTAAAAATGTTTTTACTATGGCCCTGGCTAGGTGGCTCAGTTGGTTGGAGAGTCTTTCTGTACACTAAAAGATTGTGGCCTTGCTTCCTGGTTAGGGCACATACCCAGGTTCAATCTCCAGATGTGGTGAATATGGGAGGCAAACGATCAATGTTTCTATCTCACATCTATGTTTCTTTCTCTCCCTGTCTCTCTGTCTTTGCCTTCCTTTCTCTTTAACTTCAATAAAAATATGTCCTCGAGTGAGAATAAAAAATGTTTTACTATGATAAAAATACTACATTGGCAATGCTATGACAGTATCTCAACTGAAATGAACCCCAACTATTATATGTTTGTAAAAACCTGTTGAAAAGCACTGAACTAGAGCAAAGATTCAATCATAACATTCTGCACATTTATAAATCTGTTTTTTAAAAAAGTGAGACAATCAACCTCAACAAAGTAGAATAGATTGAATATATAAGTGTGGTTATGAAGGATTGGCTTAATTTCTATAAGCATAATTGCTCATGCATGTTTAAAGCAAGTTTCTGGAGGGACAGAGTTTACTTTTTGCAGTCGATGTCATCAGTCACTCGTATTTTTCCAAGTTATCCCTTTAGTTCTTTAGAAAGTTGTAACAGCAGCCAGAAAATCTGCGTCTGACCCCCAAGGACAACTCTTAAGTTTCTCTAAACAGTCTTCCTTCACATTCGATCTCCCCTCATCCTACTTCCCACTCCAGCTGCAGTTCAGAAGGTGATGAGAAAGATAAAAAAAGGTGCAAGGACGGAAAGGAGAAAGACGCTATTTTAACTTTTTTGATGTCTGCAAGCACCTTTGGGTAAAACTCTTGTCCAGGCATTTTCCACACTTCCAAAATGCCTTTATTGGTAGTTTCTAACTTGGCTTTGTTACATGTGGCTCAGTGACATTGATGCCTCCCATGGGAAGCTCTTTGTGGGACCACCCTACTCAAAGGTGAGGCAGAATGCCCAGCAAGGATGGTTCATCGCAGTTCTCTCTTCTGTCCTCACAAGGAAGAGAACCACGCATGTGTCTGAGGATGCAGGACAAAAGCCCTCCATCTCCCTTCTGTCTTCTCTGCCTTAATGGCTGCAGCTAACATAGACCCATTCGTCTGACACCAGCTACTGCCGGGCCATTGCCACAGCAACTTTTCTCTTTCCCTCCAGGAGCTGGTGAAGGGGTAGAGCATGAAGACAAGTAGCTGGGATGGTGGTGGAGCCCATGGCTGCAGCTTCAGTCACCACTGTGGAAGGGCTCCTGAGCGGTGCCTGGGGCATGACCCCATTCCCTAGTAGTTTAGGGCTGAGTGCTCAGAAAGCATTTGAAATCTGTCGGAGGAAAGGATGTGTCATCGTTAGGGAACATTTTACTGGGCTGATTTTCCTACATGGCCTTTCCACCCTTCATTTAGAGAGCTACCCAGTCATGACATTCACTCATTTATTCATTCAATGCCTATGTATTCAGTGTTGAATATGTGCTGAGCATTGTGCTAGATCTCAGGAACTCAGCAGAAACTCCTGCCTTTGAAGAACCCATAGTCTGCAGGGACCCAGAGAGAAATGAATACCCAATAACACACAATAGGCTAAAAGACCACCAGGACTTCCAAGTTGTGCTAAACACATGAGCATCTCTCTCTCTCTCTCTCTCTCTCTCTCTCTCTCTCTCTCTCTCTCTCTCTCTCTCTCTCTGATGAGTAAATGTGCTGGTGAGGAGGAGTAAGCAAGAAGAGAACACTTCACCGGGGAGATGCTATGGATTGGGTATTATGGAAGTATAGGACTTCGTGCTGAAGGAAGAAAGATGGGAAGGAAGTGAGGACAAAGGGAACTACATGCACATTTGTTACTGAATAGATGAGCATGGCTGTAATACTGGGCGTAGGTTTGCTTGCGTTATTGGGAGATAATCATGGAAAGGGCACATGTAAGGGCCCACATAGTTTCACAGGTTCTTATCCCACTAAGAAGAGGTTGTGGATGCAGTATTCCTACTTCACCTCTGTTTCCTACTCCTCACCTGAAGCACTGAAGGAGCAGAAAGAAAGGGGTCGGAGGGAACTCACATGGGTTGTAAGAGCCAGGCACTGAGCTAGCTCCTGTATATGTTGTCTTCCTTACTTCTCACAACAAACCCGAGAATTAGGAAATATCTGGTCTTGTGAAAACTGGTCTTGACCAAAGCCACACAATCACCGTAATAGTCTTAGAATTCTACTCAGATCTGTGTAGATTTAAAAAAAATCTTTCTGGATTGTGGCTACTTTCAAAAAAAATGATTCACGGGCCTCTTATATTAATCCAATAAAAATTGGATTAATGTTATGGACTTGGTGAAAAATGTGGGCTTTCTCCTGTAGGTGACAAAATGCTATTCAACCACCGGGAGAAGGAGCCTGGGAGTTTCAGTGCGACTACCAAGGGCTGCCACTGGCTGTCTGAGGGCCCCTGGCAGGAGAAGACCCCAAGAAGCAGGAGAGAAGAGAGCAGCAGATAGCCAGTTGTGAGCCCTGGAGAAGCATTCCAAAATCAGGGGATTTGCATAGTAAAATTGGAAGCATATTTGCATTCAGGAATCAAATGCACGCATACCACTGTGTTGGAAATAGGCTGACTCAGACCAAAGGACTAAATAAAAGAATAATGTTTACTCAGAACTGATGTACTTGTTTAAAAAGTTAATGTTTTAAGCTTTCTGCCTTCTAGCAAAACATCGCTAATCTAATTAGAGCTCTTCAACCCTACTTGGCCTGCGGTGCGCTGACTGCTCACCAGACAGGATGGACCCAGCCCTTTCTCCTCACCCCCTCAGCTTAAAAAGCTCAGCTCTACCCTCCTTCCCATCTCCGAATGAATGTATCTTTCTCCTTTCTAAGCCAGCCCACCAGGCACACTTCAGCACTTTGCACTCCCTGGAATCCCGGGAAGCAAGTTTATTTGGGTGATATAAGTCTTCCCTCAAGGACATTCCTAGACAATGTGTAGTGAATAGCATGTGTCTCATTGCAAAGGGAAATATGGTGGGGGTGGGGGGGTGGGGGGGTGCTCGGTTTATAATGTCAAGGCTGTTTGGGGAGGAGGATCTTTAAGGCTTCCCACCTCAGATTTCAGCAAGTTTGCTCATTGAACCCTTACCCCCATTCTCAAGTTGCAGCTGGCTAGTTGTTATTGTCCAGGGGACTGGAGGTTGGTGGGCTGGAGAGGTTATAGATGAGGAAGTTTAAGATTGAGGTAAAATTAATTAGATATAATCTAGTCTAAACCTAGTTTGCTATTCATCAGTCCAGACCCAAGAAAGAGTGAGCCCAAGGGTGTTATAAAAAAATCATGAAATAAAAATATAAATGCAAGTTTGTCAAGTTTTCCTGCGATTTACATACACAGGGGATTAGTCTGGCTGCAGCAGTGTTTGGGATGCTGGTTGAGAATATGGGTGTGTGGAGCCCTGTATCATTCCTGCCCAATTTCCATAGCTGCTGAGTTGTGGATGATGAAGGAATGGAGTAGTACTGGTATTGAGGGCAGTGATGATGGAAATTAGAATTACAGTGCTCTCACACTTTCAGAGCAGTCTCCTATCTACTCTTACCTCCTATTTACATGACCCACAAGGGTAGTTAGTGCAGATGTTGGTATTCCCAGTTCGCAAAGGAGTCATCTGACACATAAAGTGGTTTGCACAGATATTTCACACCAAAGGTAGGATTAAAAATTTAGCAAGCACAGTTTTCAAAGCCCTGACTGGTTGGGTTACTAAGGTGAGGAATCTATAAGGTTCCTCCTCTCTCACTGATGAGTTTCTAGAAGTGAGATAGAGGGAGGCAAGATCATGATCACCTTTCCCTCATTTCAGCCCACCTCCATGCCTTTGAAAGGTTGAAGCATGTGAATTTGTTGTCTGGACAAGATCCATGGGACCTGAGGAGGTGCATTTTCACCTTTGGATCTTAGCACTCAGTGCACCACTCTTGGACCCTCTGTTAGGACTGAGTAGCCTTATTCCTTGTCCGCCCCAAGTGAAACTTGACACCTGTGATTGCAAATGTGTAGGGTACCTTTGTGTCTAATGATCTCATTTTCTTCCAAAGGTCTTCAGGATCTGAATCTGACAACAAGTTCTTTTGGGTGAAACTTAATAACCTTAATGAGTAAGAGTTCTTCAATGGTGAAGACAACAATTTTAGAAAATAAACAAACAAGCCCTGGCTGGTGGCTCAGTTGGTTGGAGCATTGTCTCATACATCAAACGGTTGCAGGTTTGATTTCTGGTCAGGACACATAACTAGATTGCAGGTTCCATCCCTGCCTGGTCGGGGAGTATATGGGCGGCAAACAATTAATGATGTTTCTCCCTCACATCTCCATCTCCATCTCTCTCTCTCTCTCTCTCTCTCTCTCTCTCTCTCTCTCTCTGCAAATAAACAAACAAACCCAGTTTGTTTGTTGTTCACCACAAATATGATGGAGGGAAATCAGTTTGTTTTCTTCACTTGTACTCAGACATATTAATGTTGAATGAATTTTTGGACATATTCTGATTCAGTTCATTTCTTCATGGTTTCTTTGAGTCAAATTCTGTTGTGTCTTCCCCTGAGAACAAAGCCATGATCCTGCTTCCCACGTGACGTATTAATTGCACTCCGCCCGGGCACAGCAGCTAACATTGCTATTATCTCGTGGATCACATGCCACGTTGCACAATGCTTCCATTGTAGCTCAGAGTTCAGCCATCACCCAGTTGCAGTATAGGCGAGATTATATCAAAAGTAATGTTTACAGTGTACTAACAGCCTCATAAAGATAAACATCGGAAATTCATTTGAGAAGCTAAATCATTGTGTCAGTTATTAAGTTTCCATAAATAGCTTCCTTGTGTATTTGTCTATGCTTTGGTGGCCTATATTTGCCAAGACTCTCAGCAGACCCTGTCTCTGACACATTCATGTGAGAGTGTGGGCTTGACCCGTGGACAAAGAACAGTTGATTCCTTCGGCCACTGCCCCATCTTTCTATTGGTTCCATGGACAGATACATAAGGAAAGAAGTCTTTTACAATTTAGAAACTAAGCATTTTATTCAAACCTCCTCCCTGGTAATATATCTAAAGTGTCTTGTTCTGTCTGTGCGTATCCTCTCCAGGAATGGAGATTGTGAGGCAACTATTTGTGCTCACATTTCTGAATCAAGAGGCTAAGAAAGGTGATGCAGGGCACTCAAAATGCCCAAATTTCCCTGAGGGAGGGGTTAAGAGTGTGGCTTTGGAGGCAGAGAGACTTCAGATTTGGCACCAATTCCATTGCTGGCTAAGTGTATAACCTTGGTTAAGTTATTTAATCTCTCTGAGCTTCAGGTACCTGATATTTCAGATGGGGACCATGAGAGTAACTATCTCATAGGGTATTTATGAAGAGTAAATAAGAGCACATAAAGCACCTATCCCAGTGGTCAATACAAGCTAATGATCAATGAAGGTTAATTGGTATTATTCTATTACTCTGGAGGACCACCTGTAGGGTTGTTATAGAAAATAAATACAATCATGCCAGCAAAAGCCCTTAGCATGACCTTCGGCCTGCCCTCAAATTTTCTGGTATGGCAAGGGGGAAAATCTGTACTTATACAAAATTCATGGATTTTAATTAGTGAGTAAAAGAAACTCTCTTTCCAGTTCCCATCAGGATGCAGGTGTGCGGTTCTCTTATACACACCCTTCTCGTTTTTATTTGCCATCCCTTTGTTCTGACACAGGCTGGGTAGATGGGCATATTTCCAAAGCTGAAATGTCTCGATTTGGTCAAGAGTCAAAACTTTGTCTGTAGTTTATCTCCTGATCACTCGGGTTATCCCAGGAGGCTAGAGACCACCCTGAGACTTCAATTTTGGCACACAAAGTAGAAGATCATCCTCGGTAGGTGAGCACCCAGGTAGCACCCAGGTAGCAGGAATATATGACTATTGATGCATAAATATATAAGCAGGCAGAACGCCAGGGCTCTGAGCTGCTGGTGAGTCAGTCTGAGCCCCAAAGACCAACAGGACTGAGAGTTACTTGTCATGCAGAACCGTGAGGTCCTTAGGTTGAAGTCTGAAAGGATTTTAAATCTAAGCACTTCTGAGCAGGTAATAATGCTGCCACCGGAAGTCATCATAGCATTAAGTTCTTTACAGAGAGCATTCACATAAACTATCACAACAATTCTGTGATGTATGCAATGCAAAGACTCTCATCCTCACTTTAACTTGAGAAGGACATACACTTCAGAGACCCTAAGTCAGTGGTTTCCAACCTTTTTTGGCCATGACCCACCTAAGCATCTCTAAAATCCTGATGCCCCCCCTCTCCCCATGACATATAATTCTTATTATTCAAAAAGTGAACTATTCACATGGGGGAAGCCTAAAAGGCCATTAACTTGGTCTAAACAAGCTTCTGAAAAACATGGCATCCATGAAAGAGAAAAATAAAAGAACTGAGGGAGAAATCACTAAGAAATTGTTAAAAAAAATAATATGAAGTGATATGAAAAAATAGCAAGTAAAGTTTTCAAAACATTTCAGAGAACTGAAATGCATAAATGTGTCAGTATATGTTTATATACTGTATACGAGGCCTCTAGAACATAAGAAATGCAAAAAATCACTGTTAATAACTCATTCTCGAATTGAGTTATTAAAAATCAAATTGCCCCCCTGTGGAGCATGTGCCCCACGCTGGGAACCACTGCCCTAAGTGCTCCCAAGTATACAGAGTTGGTGACAGCCTGAAACATGGAAAGGTGCTATGGCAGCACTGGAGAAATAGCAGAGGTGTAAGGAAGGGGAGCCCACAGGAGAGAGTCCCCCACAATGTTTAACAGTCAAAGAGGACCTGCCCCTCCTTTCTGGGATGGGCTTCCTTGTAAAGTGAGTTACCTTTGCGGTCTCTTGGATCCTACAAGCTGTGCTGATGTCTACTGAGTCACAACCCATCTTGCCTAACTCAGGCATCCTCAGTTAGCTTGTGGTTTCCATTTCTGATGGGAAATCTTCCCTGTGGCCCATTGCCTACCAGCTGCCAGTAGTATTGCTCCTCTATGAAAAGGTTCTCACACTTTTGTGTGCACCAGACTTATCTGTAACAGTCATTAAAAATGAACTATGGATCCAATTGTGAAATTCTTATTTAAGAAGTAAATAAGGATGGGGAGCCTGTGGGAGAAGGGGCAGCCGATCGGTGATTCTCTCTTCATCATCTCATCATTGGTATTTCTATCTCTCTTTCCCTCTCCCTCTCTGAAATCAATAAAAAAATATTTTAAAAAGACTCTGGATGGGAGTGTGTGTTCGTGTGTGTGTGTGTGTGTGTGTGTGTGTGTGCGCGCGCGCATGCGTGTTGTGGATTCATTGTTGTATTGGAACTGGCTTGAAAGAACTAATTGAGTGCATCTTTTCCCACCTCTACATTCAATGGCTTAGTATCTTGAAATGGACATGGACTATGGTGGGAGTTTGTGGCTCATGGAAATTGGCAGGTGCTACAAATCAGCTCCCTTTCTCCCACCCAGAGCTGGTTGTTAAACATTTACTATCACACCACTGAGTTGTTCCATTGAGTTCCAACCTCATACCTAGTCCTCAGATAATTCAAAATAGGGCCTACAAGTTATAAATGGGATGTTTGGGCAGAAAGATCATGACTGACAACCTTGATTGCTTCATTCTGTTTCTCCTCCTGAAACAGAAAAAAAAAAAAATGCAATTTATGCTTTCCCTTCTCAGGAAGACTTAATTATATAATTTTATATTACTAGCAAGTGGTGCAGCTCATTCAATAGTAAGAACCATTGAGCACCTACCAGCTCTGTTTTACTGAATAAAATAAAGTCCTAACTCTTTTGGGAAATGCACAACATTTTAATTCTTTGGAAATTTTATGGAATTGAAGGAAATTCCATGTAAGTGAAGCAAAGTGAGGAGAGCGAGAAATAAAAAGTTTGTACTTAATGTTATGGAGTGAATTCCCAGACAAAGAGCCTCAGAGTCAATTGGGTTCAAATTACAGCCTTTATTCACGAATTCGAATCCGGGCTCAAGCCTTAGCTGATGCAGCAGCAGGCAAGAGCCCCGAGCATCAGTTGCAAGTTGCTTTTATCCCCTCCTTCTGGGGAGCTATTTTGCAAAAGCTATTGGCTGATCTTTAATCTGCAAAAGCTATCTTTATTTCGGGGTAACTGGCAGGATATGGCTGGTGCCCTGGGTCCGAGAAGCAGGATGTGCAGGTTTGTGGGTAAGCTAGAAAAACAGCTGTTGCAAATGGGGTCACATAATTTAAAATTTTTTTACTTTTCTATAATTCAGTCTATTGTTCCTGACCTGAGGCGTTTTTTACACTTAATTTGAAGCTTAATAGGAAACCCTCAAACAGAGGGGGCATGTTCAGATTTTCGCTAAAATCACTCTGGTTGCTGTGTGAGAACCTACTGCAGAGGGAAAAGGGAAATCTGGACTTTAAAACTCATCTTTTTCTTAAATTCTTCAAAGAAGAACTTTCTGAAATTCCCTTTGCTCCCCTTTACATAAGTAGGGATCCAGATCTTTGAGGCAAATACTTTGGGGCAGAATTGCATCACTGGAGAATTGATGAAATCACCTCCAAAGCTATATGTTATAAGAACTTATATTTATAAAGTATTTTCTATTTTTTAAGACATGTGGTCTTCTTTGACCATTAGGCCCACACTCTAGATTTTAGGTTAAAAGACCTTCACCCAGCATTATCCAACAGAATTTTCTACAATGAGAAAAATATTCCCCATTTTCATTCTCCAATATGATAGCTATTCTCCACATGTGGCCATTTCAAATATGGCTAGTATGACTGAGGAGTTGGATTGTTACTTAGCTTTCATTAATTTAAATTTAAATTTAAACAGCTCCATGTGGAGAATAGCTCCCCTATTGGAGAGTGCATATGTCTCTGGCCATGCAGGTGACCTCATTGTGCCCGATATTTGGTAATAATACTCACGTGTTAGAGAGGAGAGGACTAAATGTTACACGTTAAAGGCGTAAAGCTTGGTGTTTAGCAGCTCACAGAAACACGGGTGAAGCTGGGTTCAGGTTTCAATGGAGCTTGATTGAACTAGCTCATGAGAGCCACCTGTGTGCATCTCATCCCCACGCTGAGTTCATCAACATCATACTTTGTCATGGTGGGAATATCTCCGCCATGAAAACCAGAAACCTCCACACATTGGGGCTCCCTACCATTAACCTTTTCCCAAGAGACAGTTGTCAAAATTTTGTCAACACACCACTGTTGGATGCATTTACAAATTATATTTATTTCTGGTCACCTCTACCAGGACTTTAATTCTTTCACTTATCTTTATACTTTTCCTTATTGCTACAGTATTCTGTTCCTCCCCTCCCCTGGATTTCTCAGCCACCTTTGCTTCTGGGTTTCTGTTGTCTGGGAGAAGCTTCTGCCCAAGGAAGACTGTGCGGCCTTATTTTTTCTCTTTGCCCTTTTCCTTTAATACAACCTGTAAACTTATAGTCATGTCAGTTTGCATACTCTTTCTTTCCTGTGGAGAAAGTCACCAAACTAGATGTAAAATTTAGTCACAAGGACGTTTTCAGAGAAAAACCTACTTGCATTGGGTCTCCATCCCTCCACACCCTTATCTTGGGCGGGTACTCTCTCTTTCGTCCTCAGCTTTTACATTCACTAGCAAACTGTTTTGTAAAATGTTGCAAATTACATCCCTGCTTTGCTCCTGTCTTGCCATTTCAGTGATTTTAACTTGTGTTCCCATCTGCAAACTAGATTTAAAAGATTATATATTCATATTATTGATGGCTTTCTTTTCTCAGCAATATGGTTTAAAGATAACGCTCCTAAAATAGAAGTCCCTAAATCCCATCTCAGCCCCAGACTTAGTAAAACTTCTGCAGATAGTTTATCAGTTAAAAAGCTTAAATTAAAGATCCTGAATGAGGACCTTTTGCCTTCAAAAGTGCTCAGAGCCTGTTTTGACTTGTGAGCGCTGATCTCTGCCAACAGGTGAACCCTGATTAACTTCCCAGGTGTGATCCCATTTGGGTGAACTCTAAGAAAGTTTACTCCATTGGTTTTTCAAAACACTTCTATTTTTTATGGCATTAGAACTCCTTCTTGAAAGATAATTTACATGGAAATTCAGTTTATTAAATGGGTAAATGCTGGATTTTTTTGGTTTTGCTGTGGGCAGCAAGTTCACCCAGAGAAGGGGCCTCAAATAGAATGGTTTGAAAAACACTGATGAACTTGATTTATTTTTTAAAGGAAGTTTTATTCTTCAACAATATTATACATCCATTCTGTTGGTGCGCAGTCTTTCTAAACTATGTTTTCTCTTTTAAAAAATTGTAAATCTTGGTTTCCTATGCCAATAATTTATATAACAACCATGAGATCAAACAGGTCTTAGGAATGTCTTTTCTGTCATGGATAACTTTTTAAGCTCTGCAATTTTGTGGTGAAATCCATCAAAATTAGCATAATGCTGTTTGTACCTTTCTAATGTCCCTTTGACTTGTACTTTCTTACCAGTATATAGAAGTCAGTGATGTGATAAGCTACATGACCTCATATTGATGATCACTTATTGATATAAATGCAAAATCCATATTTTAAAAGGACTTCAATTCTCAGGGACTTCAGGATAATCCCCTGGAAAGAAAACGTCAGCAATTTCAAGTGCATTGAGATTTAAATCTTAAAAGTTTGCAATGTATTTTGGAAGTTCTGGATGCATGTTTCCTTGTCTTTCTTCTCCTTCCATATGTTGATGCTACAGTTTTATTGCCATGAATGAGGAATGGCCTCAGTGGAAAATTGGTCATGCCATCCAATTATTGTCAGAAAAAAATGGATTAATATAAACAATGCTGAAATTAAAAGGATTACTGTATTTTCCCAAATTAAATTGTTTCGTTTCCAATAAACCGATAGTTCAAGTTGATTCATGTGGTCACTTCGCCAAAGCCATTTTATCCATTGGCTTTTTTGGATTCAGAGCTAGGGACTGTGAGCTTTGCAAGAGCTTGCTAAGGTGTTTAAATATAGGTAATACGAATAACAGAAATCCACAGATTGTTGCAAAGACATTCATTTTAACATCTTAGCCCATCAAATATTTTCTCAAAATTTATAAAAAGAGAACTGCTAAAGACACAGAAAAAAGAAAGAAAACTGCTAAATAAAAATGGATAACTATTGAATCATGTCTCTTAAAGCCAATCGTAAAGCTAGATTGTGTTAACTAGTTTAATGCCACCTTCTACATTATATGTCAATATAACCTTTAAAACAAAAATGAATTATTTATTCTTCATAAAACTCAAGATTTAAAAATGTACAAAATTCTTTGAGACAGTTCACAGCATAATAATATATTTAAAGCAGAATATTTAATATAATATGTTTCTTATGAAATCATATAGGGCCTCAATAGGAAAGACCTAGAAAGGTATTTTAAAAAAGATCTCTAACTTAGCCAGTGGTTGAGTGTTGGCCCATGAACCAGGAGATAAGGATTTGCTTTCTGGTCAGGGTACATGCCTAGGTTTCAGGCTTGATCCCCAATAGGGGAAGTGCAGGAGGCAGCCAGTCAATGATTCTCTCTCATCATTGATGTTTCTACCTCTCTCCCCTTCTTCCTTCTTCTCTCTGAAATCAATAAAAAATATTTCAAAAAAAGATAAAATTAAAATAATAACAAAGAAACAAAAAATTAAAAGACCTCTTATCTTAGCAACTAATTTGGCAGATTCATAGACCTACAAGATCACTAAAAAGTACTAAAAAAACAAGTTTGTATATTTGCACATGCATGATTTTTTCTAAGGAGAAGGTCTCTAACTTTCCTAATCTTCTTAAAGGAATTCATGTACCAAAAAAAGAAAAGAAACCTTGCCCTTAAACCTTTCCCTGGATCAACCCAGACTATCAAAACATTATATTTTTATTATATTATCTTTAGCTTTGCCTTCCCCTGCTGTACTCACTTACCTCCTTCTTGCCTAAGAATAAACCAAGCTGAGCTGTGTTTCAATTTTGAACTCAAAGTTTGGCTGAGGTGTTGAGAAATAGACTTGTGAAGTCTTTAACTACATTTGCTTGGAATGCTGAGGACATTACTTATCACATAATTGAGAACCTGCCTAAGAAGACTCATTTGAGAAAATTCCTTTAGAGATCATCTTTAGAAAAGACTTAGCTTCTCCCAAGAAACTCACGATTTTTTTTTTTTCTGAAAGAAAGTCTGGAATCAACTCTGAATGTCAAAAGCCATGTGAGGGTGTGTGCCACCTGCATAGGCATGCCTGCTCCTGCCCCACTTGTTCCTGGTTTGGACTTTCTGCCCTTGCTGATATGTCTCTTTTTATTCTTCGTTATATTTCTTATTCATGCATACATCATTGGTGTAAGCCTCCTCAAAAGAAAGTGAAGGGGAAAATAAGTAAATACCCAACTTGCCATTGGGGAAATTAAATTTCAGGTTAGCAGCTACCCCACAGTAACAGCCCATCCCCAGGTGAGTACTCGAACCCAGAGCTCTCACATACCAGACGGGTGATTTTGGTGGTCTGCCATATAGATGGCTCAAAATACTCGTTATGGGGAAGAGCACAACTTGAATGTAGATCTACAGGAACCTCCCCTCCTCTCCTCTCTATTCCTTCCTACGTTTTGAAACTATGCCCTCTTTAGCTCTTTGGAAATATTGTCCTCCTACTCTAGGCAACATGTGGTGACTATGAAATCTGTCTTTTCTGTTTATAACAGTATATCGGAAACTTTGGGGAAAAGCATACTGAGACAAAAGTAGGTGCAGAAAAACTTTCGTTGCATATCTTCCTGCTCTGTCTCCTCTTGCAGAGAGATAGAATATTAAGAACATGGACTGTAGAGCCACATGGATTTATTCAGCGCAGCTGTGCACTTGCTACCCATGTGACCTAAGGAAATGACTTAACCTATCTGGGCAAAGTGAGGATAATTATTATTTACCCCATAAGGTTGTTGTGAAGATTTAGGATTTAATATACATAAAGCACTTAGAACATAATACAATCTCAGTAAGTATTATATATTATAATTAGTGCCAGAATGATGAATAAGTTGTGCAGACACATTTTTACCTTGTAGAAAGAGACCCTTTAGAGAACATAAGACAGTCACCCCTTTCTCCTATGTGGACAAAGAATAAGACTCAGTTCTTCGTAAGACACTGTATTTTCACCAGAGCAAAATACAGTGGGGCCCGATCTGGTTTGGCCCAGTGGATAGAGCGTTGGCCTGTGGACTGAAGGGTCCTGGGTTTGATTCCAGTCAAGGGCACATGCCCGGGTTTCCAACTCAATTCCCAGTAGGGGCCATGCAGGAGGCAGCCGATGAATGATTCTCTCTCATCATTGATGTTTTTTTCTCTCTCTCCCTTTCCTTTCCTTGCTGAAATCAATAAAAATATATTTTTAAAAAAATATAGTGGGTACAGAACACAGGTTAAAAAAATCCAGATATAAATCAAGACCAGGGACTGAATTTCAAACCATTCCTCTGATACCTGCCCAAATCCACTGCGAGTGACAGCAGAAGGGATGGAGGAAGCTATGGGAAGAAGTAGTCAAAATCGCGTGCACAAGGTTGTTGTTCCAAATTTGGATGTTGGAGTGAAGCCACCTGGAAGGGTTGGCCTTGTGTGTTTGGGATCCTAGGCAATCTCTCCGGCATTAAAGTTGTGCTTCAGGGAGCAGAAAGAAGTAATGATTTTTGTATCTGTAAATAAGGCCGTTGCTATGTGTGAGTGGCAACGTTCCATAGACATTAACTATTTTCACTTTCTTGTGGTCCACCCATGAATTACAAAGCGCAAAAGGGTGTTCCCTTTCCAGTTGAAAATAGCTCTTGGCAGCACTTTCTGACAGTTCTTCAACGCGCCACGGGACCTGTCACCTCAATCATTTTGCTTTCCCTTTCATCCTCCCTCCAAAGTGATTTTAAGGAGGGAGGGTAACTGATCAGATGAAGCCGAGGGATATGTGAGCATGTTAATAACAACCTGTCAAAACCTGGAAAAACCAGATGCAAACACATTAGATGAAGGGTCAGGTGGGTTCTTAAATGTCCATACCTTCATTTACCGTACACTCTGCACAAATATCCCTCTACCTCCTCCCATCCCGAGAACAACACTAGTACATTTCTCTCATCTTTATCACCATTATCATGAATATCAATAACAAACCCTCTTTTTAAAGGAAGTTCAAGGCTCACACTCATAGAAATTTACTCTTTCCCTTCTTGATCCCAAAAAGAATTAATGAAGTTACACCTGGAATATTCTTTATTGGGAGAAACATAATCACACAATCAACAAGTATTTTATAAGAATTTCAAGTTAATGAAGCTCAAATCTTCAACTGAGCCTTGCTGTTGGCACTGGAAATAAATGGAAGGCTTGAGTGATGTACTTAAAATGGGCCATTTTGGCCCAAGCATTGTTCCAAATGCTTTACTTATATGAATTAATTTAGACCTCCATTACAATCTCATGAACTATGCTTTCCGCCATTTTATAGATAAAGAGACTGAGGCACAGAAGAATTAAAGATATTGCTCATGCTTGTACAGATAAGTCCGTGCTAGAGGTAGAATTCAAACCCAGGCAAGTGTCTCCAAATATTCTTCCCACAGTACAACACCACCTCTTGGCAGAAACATGAAGTGCTAGATGGTGGTAAATTCTCCTGACAGGCAATGATAAGTGAATTTCTTAAGGCTTGTTCTCTCATAGATGCACTGGAATAGAAATATAAAAAGCTAACGATGCAAGGTGCCTTAGAGATCACTCAGGCCCAGGGATATCTCATAGCTAGCTGGTGAGAGATTCATGGCTCAAAATCTGGCTTTCTTTCCCCTTGTCCAGTGGTCGGCAAACTGCGGCCCCTTGAGTGTGGCTCTTCCACAAAATACCATGTGCGGGCGCGCATGTACAGTGTGATTGAAACTTGTGGCCACACTCAAGGGGCCAAAGAGCCACATGTGGCTCGCAAGCCGCAGTTTGCCGACCGCTGCCCTTGTCCAATAGCTCTTCTCTTTTTCCATGGATGACTAATTAAAGTGAGCTTCACTGGGAAATATTCCCATAATTTTTTTTCTTACTACCTCTTCTGCTGCTTGAAGTTCTGCATGCTGTTTCATTCCCAATACTTCCTACTTTAGGAGGTAGAAGGAGGATGGGCAGGTGATCAAGACACCTGACTCTGATATTTGTAGCTGTGTGAAACTAGTCAACATCCTTTCCCTCTGGGACCCTAGATTTCCTCATGTATACAATAGTAATAAACACCTGCCTTTTTTCCATGTCATTGGGTTTTCTCAAGAATCAACGTTTCTAGATCTCTAGGTCTTTGCTACTTAAAATGTGGTCCACACACCAGTGACACAGAATCATTGGTGGTGATTTGGAAACAGAGGATCTCAGGCTCAACCTCAAATGTACTGAACTGGCATCTTCATTGTAATGAGTTCTTCAAGGGATCTGTGTGCACATTGAAGTTTGAGAAGCATTTGCAAGTGTTATACCCTAAAGCACAGCAGACGTAGAATGGGTGGTCAGGGCTCCACACCCCTGTTCCCACTCACACTGATGCTGCTTTGAACGGGTAATTCATGTCACCAGTCTCTTACTCTTGGACCAGTTTTGAAATTTGGAATTTTTTGTATTTTAAAAAAAGTAATTTGCTACACATGTTGTATCTTTATTAATACCCCCAGTGGGGACTGGGGTAGCTGCCTTAAATAAAACACAGTT
This sequence comes from Myotis nattereri, assembly GCF_964212035.1. NCBI lineage: Eukaryota > Metazoa > Chordata > Mammalia > Chiroptera > Vespertilionidae > Myotis > Myotis nattereri. The sequence continues at coordinate 21,883,661 of NC_138081.1, forward strand.
TACACTGAATGCGATAAAGATTAAAAAAAGAAATCCTAAGTATTCTCTTTAATGTGCTTGCTGAACACCTGGAATGTAACACCTGGGTTTCATGCTTTTGAGTGTTAGAGTGGTTGATGTGGAGTGGGGATATGAACTTCTAGGGGATGTGCTGACCTCAGTCTGGGAGAGCTCAGCAGTGTGAGTCCCGCCCAGGGCAATAGCTCTATAGTGTGAGTCTGACTCAAGGTAGCTCTTCCCGAGGCTAAGCCTGTGTGGACCATGGCTGGACCAGGGCGGGAGGATGAAAGCCCAGGATGGTGCCACCCTGGGATTTTCTGGGGTACCATTTGGGATTTCCTGCCTCTGCAAGATCCTATCAACTGCCCCAAACCCAAGGCAGATACATGGTTTTGGGGAGAGAGGGAGCGTATTTCTCACTTGTCCTATAATATGAAGCCTGAGCAAAGAGTGGAGTAGGTAGGAGGTGTGGGCCCTTCTCCACATCACACAAGAGAATGCATGTTCCCTAAGAAGAAGGGGACTTGGCCTGCTCTCATTGGTTGTTATAATCCTCCAGAAATCAAATAAGTAACCCACTAAAAGAAACATGTCTCTTATTGAAGGTATTGATGATGAAAGTGTTTCAATCACAGAAACAAATGTTCTTAAGATAAAACTTCTCTACGAAGGCGAATGAACTACAACCCCCAATCTGATCCTTTTCACTCCCTTTACAGACTACCTTAAACTTCCTCAAATTATGTCTCGAGGGTTCCAGTGGCCAGAACATTTGGGCATCTCTAACATGGAGGCCTTCATTGTAGCCCGGCTGGGGAAAAAGGAAGGAGGAGAAAATCCAATAGCATAAGTCCATCAATGATACTTTCAAAAAGATCCACCTTTGAAGAGCCTGAAAGGTTTAAGAGATGGAAAAGAATACGGTCTCCGGTTCAGAAGAGTTGGCTTCTGATCCAGGCTCTTCCCAGGTCTGAAGAGATGGAGGCATGAGCTGCTCTTGTATTATCTCATTTAATCTTCATATAACCATGGGAGAGCACTGCCCCGATGCTACCATGAGCCCACGGAAGATGATTTATGGTTCCTTTTCAACCTGCCTTCTATCTTCCTTGCAGGATAAAGTGAGATAATCATAGGTTTATAGCGATGAAATGAAACTCCTGAAGCCAATCTATTCCCCTGCCTTCAGGCAGTGGTTAATTTAAATGAGACAATTTTCTCCCTTTGTTTAAAGATCATAAGAGCAGGAATTTCCAAATCACTCAGTTACCTATGACAGGGGCTTACAGGTCTTGTAGTGATTAATCTTTTTGTGATAATAAACCCAATTTAATTTCTAAGCATTTATTGAGTTCCTATATTGTATCCTGTGTTAAGGTAGGTGTGGCAAATGCATGTCTGTGTGTGTGTGTGTGTGTATGAGTGTGTTTTCAATTCTGTAAGAAAGCATAGATAGCTTGCACTTACATTTCTTAATATTTTCTCAGATCAACAAGAGTAATACAATTGCAATCATTAAAACCCAATACAAATATATTTTAAAGTTTACATGGTAAATACCAGTCATCTGCTTCAGTTTCTGCCAGAAATGAACCAAGTGGCTCTGCAAGTCACTAGACTTCTGATATTCAACTTCCTCTCCTGTAAACTGAGAGGAGCAGGTGATGCTGTCATCATGATTGCTTAGCAGCCTGAGGAATTCAGATTCTGAGCTGTGTGGTGGAGGCTGTGAGGGTGACAGGAGTTCAGGAGAGGAGTGATCCTAGAGGGACTGGTTTATTGAGGCTCTGGGGAGGGGGAGGAACTGCATTTGGTTCCAGAAGAATGGGTAGCCTTGGCCTGTGGAGAGGGAAAGGCATTTCCGGAAAACAGCTTGAGATAGGAACGAGCATTACCTGATGTGTGGCTGGTGAGGGGCCAGCGAGGCACAGTCCGGAAGGGAAGAGTAAGGCCTAATGACTTAAAGTGCATTTGGATTTGAGGTGTTTGGGTTAAAGGTGGCATCTCATTAACAACGAAGCAAAAGAAAAAGGGGGGAAAACCGAGAGACAGGAATTATATGAATAGGGCATCTATAATATCTACAATATCTCATCTATATGAGGCCCTGGCTAGGTGCTTTAACTATATAACTCTCACAATCACCAGAAAGTAGGGCTTAGTTTCCCCATCCTACATATGATGAAAAAAAGTTCAGAAAGATTACATTATTTTCCCCTTAACACCCTGTACAAAGATGGACTCTGGCCTGGCCGGTGTGGCTCAGTGGTTGATCATTGACTCATGAACCAGGAGGTCTCAGTTTGATTCCTGGTCAGAGCACATGCCTGGGTTGCAGGCTGATCGATGATTCTCTCTCATTAGTGATGTTTCTATCTCTCTCCCCCTCTCCCTTCCTCTCTGAAATCAATAAAAACGTATTTTTTAAAAATGGACTCTGATCTATTTTACTCAAAACCTGAGATTTCTGGATGGGCCAGAAAGCAGCATGTGTTGTGAAAGTTTTATGAAAGAGTGGAGTGGGAATCACTTAGAGAATTAAGGAAGCCAGAGGAGTACTGAGGTAATGCAGGCTGAAGTGCAGTTGGATGAGAGAGGAAGCAGGCAAGTCAAATCTCAGAAGGAAGGCAGAGGTGGGTGGGAAGAGATCAACCAAAGAACTTGTATGCATATATGCATAACCCATGGACACAGACAATGGGACACAGACAATGGGGTGGGGGCAGGCTGGAAGGGGTCAGTGGTGGGGGGGAAAGGGACATATGTAATATTTTCAATAATAAAGATTTTTTAAAAAACAAGCCAAAAATAAAAATAGTGGATTAAAAAAAGGAATATTTTGGAAGATGTGAAGGGAAAGTAGATTGGTTTAACCGTTATGGGATTTCATGAATAAATAAAAGATGGCTACAATGTTTGGCATATGAGCCACTCGGAAATCCTCAACTCCACTGATACCAAATAGGAAGAGAAGCTGGTTGGCAGATGAAGGTGACCAGAATCTTGGGATGTGGAGTCGGAGGTGAAAGTGGGCACCCCAGCTGGCAATGTCAGAGGATGCTGGTGCAATGGGCACAGGAACCTTGGCTTAAAGGCCGGGCTTACAAGAAAACTCTGGGGATTATTAGTGAGGGGAGATCACCAAAATCGTCAAAAACAGGGAACTCTGCAATGAAGACAAGAGAGAGGGATAGTCCCAGGAGGTCTGTGGGAAGAGCAGGAGAGGTCTGTGTGAGAGACAGAATATCCAAGGAGAATAGAAGAAAACCAGGAGAGAAGACTGTCTAGAAGCTGAGGGGACAGTGAATTGCAGGAAATGGAGCTGAAGCAAAGCGGACAGGGGTGCAGGAGTGCCTGGGCCTGTTAATTAGAAATTCTAATTACAAGAGAGAAGTCTCTTAGAATGAGGGCAGAAAAATCCATCTATTTTGTATGTGCATCATGTCAAAGATCTTTCCTTTTTTGTTATTTCTTCAGGCAAATAGTACAACTGTGAGCCTCGGATTTTCTGCAAGATTAGAGGAATTCTGCAGAAAGGACTCTGATATAACTTTATACTTGAGGACAATATGCTTCTCCAGATTTCCATAGCATGTTAATTGCTAAAGTTGTCACTCACTTCTTTGGAGTGCTCACAGGCTCATTTGATAACCATTTTTTGAGCTCCTCCTGTGAGTGAGACCCTGTGCTAGGCACAGCCCTGCAGACAGGCAGGCAGAGTCTCGCCCCTTCCCTCACCTACAAGCCGTGTTATCATTAGCTCAGCTAGACAAAGGGAAAGGGTGGCCCTGGGAGATGGAGGAACCGCCTTCAGTCTCACCCTCTGCCTTCAGAGTCAGCAGAGGCCGGAGACGAATTGCAGTTTGCTTCCAAACGGTGTGACCCTGGATTGCATACAGAAGCCGGAGCTGAATGTCAGCTCTCGCCCAGGAAGCCATTCCCCCCAAGGCAGTGTGGCGGGGAGCTGAGGGGGTTGCCCCTTTCCCCTGCAGAGATCATCTGTTGGGATCAGGTGGGTGTCACCCCAGCAATCAATACCCGGGGAGAGCTGCTGGGGCAGGAAGGGCAGCAAAGGGACCCGCAGCCTCTGACTTCTCCTTCTTTGATGAGTTCCTTTCCCTCTCAAATAGAGTGCCTGCCTGCCCGCTTTGAAAAGGTAAATCCAGTCTGTTTGAAATTAGTACAGAGCCCACTACCAATGACATAGTCCCTTCTCCCATTGATACTCATTCCACCCACCGGTGTTGGGACATTACAGTAGCTTCTTTGCAGCTCTCTCCCCGTTCCCGGCCCCATCCCAGCTACACCGCTTATACGCACAGAAGCTGTGTGTTCCGTATGTTTTCATACAGGCAGCTAAATGCAGGGAGAAGAGGGAAACCTTTAAACATACTAATCCTCTTCTATTTTTCTTAGTCGGATGAAAATTCCCTGCACTTTTGTTCATGTAAACGCGAAATTATCCTCCTGCACGTTGAGGTGGTGGCAGTTCCCGAACACAGTTATATTTTGCAGATAACAGGATTAGCGGGGATGTGGGTAATAAGTTGGTGAATCTCCCCCCGGCCATTTCTCAACACTGTGAGAGCACTAATCCTTTATGCTTTGATGTCTTCTAGTTTTCCATCAGGTGCGCCACGGACTATTTGTCCTGGGGCAGTCAGCTCTCTTATAAGATCTCATAGTGTCCTCATTAGCTGCGCCTATTTACCCAGCCAGCCTGTTGAACCCAATTTATAGTTTATGTGATTAATTCCCAAAGTACAGTAAACCCTAGCTCTAAGGCTCTCTATTATACGACTGCTTCTCCTTTAAGGGCAAACACAAGCTCGGGCGCTTTTGCCTTATGACTGCATCATATATAATACGCTAGTAATTTTGCTCTCGACGACACATTAAACATCTTTCTGTACACTTTCTTTATAGCACACAGCCCATAAAGAAAAGAATGTTCCATACTGGACCGTAAAGTGCTAACTATATGAGGGAGTCATTGGGTTTTTTGCTTTAAAATTTTTATTTTGGCTGAAATTATGGCACGGCACAACTATCAGGTTTGAACAGTGAAATGGCAAACCAGGTTACTGTACCACTCTTAATCTGCTGTATTATACGTTTGGAAAGGCCGAGGAGGTACTGTGGCAGCATAAACCCACGGGCTCCTTTTCATCTTTAACATGCAGGCTTGGAAGATAAAAGGTTTAAGTGCACGTGTGTGCATGAGTGTGTGTGTGTGTGTGTGTGTGTGTGTGTGTGTAGAGAGAGAGAGAGAGAGAGAAAGGGAAACAAAGACAGAAAGCGAAATGAAGAGAGGTGCACTCGAGGCAACCCATGTCAACGTTACTGGGGTTTTCCTTAAAGCAGAGAAGTTACATATAAATGGAATAAGGGGAAAAATAACCACCACGCCCGTGTCTCTCAACTTGGGGTGTCCCCCTCGGGTTATTAGACATTGTCTAGAGATACTTTCGGTTATCACAACTCAGGGGCCTGCTGCTGGCATCTAGCGGGTGGAGGCCGAGAATACTGTGAAACATCCGACAGAGTCAGCTTCTACAACAAAATTATTCGGCCCCCATGCCATTACTGTGAAGGTTGAGGAATCCTGCCTTACACCTTTGGATGATGGAATCAAAAGCAGGCAACTTGATCATTTCTGCTCTTAAATCTTAACTGACCTCAAAGTTGAGCTAGCACAAAGAGACAGCTGATATGTGGCATCTATCTGCCTTGGGTTTTGCAAAGAAAACAGATCCGGGCTGACTGATTGTATTGAGGGTAGTTTAAGTGCCCTCTGTTTACTATCTGCCATCTCATTTGATGCATAGCAGATCTAATGGGTGGGCGGGCAAAGGAAAGTGTGAAGTGTGATTTAACTTCCTTCACTTTGCCATTAGTCAGTAACTCTGGGAAAATATTTGATGGGGTAAGATGTGAAAATGAATGTTTTCACAACTATCTATGGATTTCTGTTATTCTTATGTCCTCTATTCTATTTCTAGCTTGCCCCTGTTTATATTATCTCTATTCTCCTCCATCGCTAGGAAAATAGACAACCATAGACATCCACTTATGTGTTACTTGTCTATTAATAATCCCACTATTCCTCTTTGGTATTTTCCTAGTGATTATGGTTTTCATTTATAGTTGGAGAAAATGAAGTGGTGAAGGGATGAAAGCAAAAGAAACAGTGGATAATTACTGTAGTACTGTGAAGGGAAGGTCTTACAGTAACAGCCATCATTTTTGCATAGACCTAATTGCCTTTGCCCCTAATTCCAGAAAAAATGCAAACATTTTATAACTATACAAGTCACTAGACAGATGTCCAAATACTGTCAGGGCTTGCTTTCCTTTTAACACAGGTTTATGGAGCAAGTATCTCCTTTAGAGAATACAACTTCCTGGAGAAATACTTTTATTTCCAGGTTCTTGTCCTATGGACTTGCCAGTGAAGTTTCTGTTGTTCAGGATCCCAAGAAGAGGACTTCGAGTTTATTGTTACCTATGTACTTTTGCTAAGTGTACAATTAAGGAGGGCTCTAGGTTTCTTAAGCCCCTACACCCTTATTTCTTTAGGAATTGGGGAACTCCAAACATGTGAGATCTTCAGTGACCCAATGGGGTGTTAGAGTGCAGTGTTTAGCCCAGTAACCAGCAAGGAGATAAGGTAGAAACTTGGTGACTGTCCCCTTAAATTGATGGGGTATATACATGTCTGGGAATGTGCCATATATAGTAGGTTCTCTCCAGGAATGTGGGCACTAGTCTCCTTCTAGTTGGGAAGGATAGTATTCGGAAAACCTAATTAATCTCTCATCAGGAACAATACTAACATGGCTTTGTATCATTTCAAATATTCTGACCCTCAGTTTGCTATCCTCTGAAGTATAACTAATACTAGGCTCCCTCATGGGGATGTAGGACAAATCATTCATAAAGCATACTGTAAAGTTTTTATGTAACTCCAAAGCACTAGTAATAAATTTGACTTGGATACCTTACAGTTCTAAAATTTTCTGACTTTCTGATGCTAAACGGAGAATTATCACAATTTGTAAAAATTCAGTTGGTGGTAGACTGTCCTAAGGCAGAATTTGATTTTTAGTAAGTAATGATGCATCATTTTTGTTTTGTTTTTCAAAACCTACTCAACTTTTGATTTTACTCAAAAATAGAAAATTGATATAATCTCAAGAAGATGAAACTCATTTTTTTTCTAATCGAGTGACATAAATTATATGTTTTTAATATTAAAATAAGCTTATATTTTCAGGATATGTAATAATGACAGATAATACTGATGAAGTGCTTATACTATGTCCTAGGAATAGTGCTAAACATTCTAACCCAATTATGTCCTTTAATTCCTAAAATAATTCTGTGAGGTAAATGGCTATTATCAGCAATTTATTGAGAATAAACTGAGGCCTGTAGTGGTTATGTGACTTACTTAGGAGTGGATAGTAAGAGGCAGTGACAGAATTCAAACTAGAGTCTTTCTGAGTCCAGAATCTGAACCCCTGATCAGATTTGCACAATGTTGCTTGAGTTCTAATTACAGAGGAATTTCATTTCAACTAATATGTATGGTTTTCCTATTCTCTGCAATTGGAGTACACTAGGCTGAAATCTCTTGAATTTAGCAGCTCAAGTATATTTTTTAGTTCATAGTGGGTAAAAGTAGAGTGGTTTCTGAGAAATGGATAGAAAATAGAACATTCTTTTTTGTTCTTTTTTGTAGCCTGAGGAAAGTTAGGGAGTGGGACTTCCTTCTAACAACCTCTGCAATTCTCTGCAAAGCAAAGCTTTTTCTCATCATCTGGAGGGTTCAGGATGCTAAGTCAGTAACCTCTGGGCTCAAAGAACAACAGTGCTGCCTGGACATTGGGTAATATGGACTAAAGTTGTCTTGCTTCTCTGACCATCATCACTATCCCCTCTGCTCCAAAAAGCCAAAACAAAAGCCAAAACCCCTCAATACTAGCAGCTGTAAGATTGACATAATTTTTCCAATATTTTTACATATTCTACAAAGTTGCCTTCTCCTATAAAGGTTGGGGAGGCATAGAGTGCTCTGGGTTTAGGAGCTTGAGAGAAACAAAACACCTTAAAACAAAGACAGTGTTATGGGGCATCTGCTATAGGCCATGGAAACGGTAGGTGAGGGAAAACCAGCTGCTGAGGTCAGTTGAACTCTCATAATCTTGAACTCCAAAGGGACTTAGATTCCCCAGACATCTGCTGGGTTAAAGACCCATGCAGGATCAAAGGAGTTACTGAATTGGAGAACTGTGACTTTCTGTTACCAACTATAGCTAATGTAATTGGAGGAGAAATTGTGTTAGATATCCTGCTTATGGACAGGTAAGATTTTATTGAAAGCAGGAAAACGAGAGATAGGTTTAATACTATTGCCCATGTGGTGATGTGTACATAGTAGAGTAAAAATGAGAAAACTGAATATGACAGTACCAGAGAATTAAACTCTGAGGGAGCATATTAAAGCATCAAGTAAGTACAAGAAAAAATATAAAAATTCAATAAAAGGGTGGTGGTGGGGGGAGGCAAAGCAGTCTTGGGTACAATTATAACTGCAGTTCTCAAAAAAAGAAAGGTGGAGAAGCAAACTAATAAACCCTATTGAGGCTCTGCGTAAGCTCGGTGTGGACTCCGAGGAATCTGTCCAGGAAGTGCAGCTCCACATCAGTGACAGCCGTCAGGGCCATGGAGATAAGGGCAGCAAGACATCCAGAATCAATTAATGATAACAAGAGGGTTAAAGTGAAAAGGGGATATTTTTAGAGATATGCTAGGCAAATAGAAGAGGTCAGAGAGAAAGTTGTTTGGAGTATCTTACTGAGGCAAGACCGAGAGTTCAGAAGTCATGAATTCAGACTTTAATCCCAGTTCTTTGTGAGATATGAAGGCAATGACTTGACTTACTGACATCTGACGTCTCCCCTTCAGTGAATGAGAAGAGCCAGCTTTCAAGTAACTGAGTAGAAAGATATCAATTGTTGGAATGTCAGGGGGCTCTGAAAAGCTTCTGCATTCCCCCCATATGTCATCGAAGTGGCTTTATTCAATGGTGAAGTTAAAATATGCCTGGAAAAGATAACACCTTGTATTTCACCAAGGGTCCACAGGTACTTTCCTTAGAATAGGCCTGAAGTTAGACCTTGAGATTGGTTTGGCCATTCAAAGATGGAGGGCACCAAAGATGTAGAAGTGGCTTGAACTGGGTGATGGGGAAACTTGGAATACTGGTTTCATCCATCTCCTAAGCTTATCTCAAGACAGTTACAGAAGGGTAATAATTCTCACCATATTATGGCCTACCATAGATGACACTTCTTTAAAGAACCCCTCCCTGCAAAAAAACAAGAGAACAATATACTGGGAGGTAACCTTTTGTACCTTTTCCTTTTATATATAGGGATCTCTCCTACAACTAGTAACTGCAATAATTACTAGTTGTAGGAGAGAAGTGATTGATCAATCTAAATTCCCTGTTTGCCTTGGGGATACATGCTTAGTTGAAAGAGTAGGAAGGAGCTTCCCTTCTCCAACAGTAAAGGGCAAGTACTATATCCTTATAGACTATAAAATAGCCCCTCTGGAAGGGGTATTAAAAGTAAACTCAGGCCTGCCTCCTCTTTTTAAAGATGAGAAAATTGAGGCTCAATGAAGATGTTTGGCCCAATCAGCTCATTATTAGTGTCAAATCCTGGTGACTCTTGACATCAAAGAGACACTATGGGCAGTAAAGGGATTTATGGAATAACCAGAAAGCACCTTTCCTGCCCCAAGCACTTCTAGTCACTTAACTATTTAGACTGCTGTCTCTCCTCTCCCTTTCTCTCACTTATTCTCTTTTACTTTTACATTTTTGGAAACTAAGGAAATAGTATTCACTCATATTCCCCCACCCAGAAAAAAGCACCCCTAACATTTTAAAAGCACAAGTAGTATATGAAAGCACTCCATTTTAAAGAAATTATAACAAAAACTAAAACTAAAGTCTTCTTGATCTTCCCTTTACCATATTATGGTTCTTTATTTCCATTACTATGGGCAATGGCACATGTTGGATGAGCTATTTTACTCTTTTTACATACCTATATTGGAATCCATTGAACATATATCATTGGGGTGTGTACGTGTATGGGGGGGGGGTGGGCTTTAGGTTATAAGATAGCTTGTTAATGTGATCTTATTGAGTTTATTCTTATTTTTGCATTATAATCAGTGAGTGTGGACTATTTATACCATTTTTCTTTGAGATCTGTGTTCGGTACATAGTATATTTTTTAAATTAAATTTTCCATGTATGTTAGAAATGATGTATATTCCATATCTATTTGATAATGGAGCAAGTTTTTTTTCTGATTCAGTAATATAGAAATAAGAAAAAATACTTTAAAATGCTTCCACTTCACACCCACCAGGATGGATATAATTTTTTAAAAATATATTTTTATTGATTTATTGATTCAGAGAGGGAGAGAGAGACAGAAACATCAATGATGAGAGAGAATCATTGATCAGCTGCCTCCTGCACGCCCCCCTACTGGGGACTGAGCGCGCAACCCAGGCATATGCCCTTGGCTGGAATCAAACCCACAACCCCTCAGTCCACAGGCCGATGCTCTATCCACTGAGCCAAGCCAGCTAGAGCTGAATATAACTTTTAAATGTAAAATAACAGGAGTTGGCAAAGATGAAGATAAATTGGAGGTCTCATACTTTACTGTGAAATATAAAATGGTGCAGCCACTTTGGAAAACAGGCAGTTTCTCAAAATGTTAGATATAGAGTTATCATATAAACCAGAAATTCCACTCATAGGTATATTCCCAAGAGAACTGAAAACATATGCCCATACAAAACTTATACAAGAATGCTCATAGCAATATTATTTATGATAGCCACAAAGTAGAAGCAACCCAGATGCACATCAACTAACAATTGAATTAAAAATGTAGTATGTCCATACAATAGAATATTATTCAGCCATAAAATGACTGAAGTACTGATACATGGATATGGATGAACCTTGAAAACATTATGTCAAATGAAAGATGCTAAACACAAAAGCCTACAAATTGTATTATCCCAGTTATATAAAATATCCAGAATAGGCAAATTAATAGAGATAGAGAGTTGATTAGTAGTTTCCTGCTGATGGGTCTAGTGTTTCATTTTGGGATGATGAAAATAATCTGGAGTTGGATAGTGGTGATAATTGCACAAAACTGAATATACTAAAATCCACTGAATTGTGGATTTTAAAGTGGTGAGTTTTACAACATATGACTAGTTAATTCTGCTGTGTAATACATAGTGAAGTTGTTAGGAAAGCAAAATCCTAAGAGTTCTCATCACAAGGAGACAATTACTTTCTTTTATTGTTCTTTTCTTTTAATTGTATCAATATGAAATGATAGATGTTAGCTGAACCTATTGTGGTAATCATTTCACAATATATGTAAATCAAAACATCATGTTGTGCACCATAAATTTATACAGTGATGAATATCAATTATTCCCAATAACTCAAGGGTAAAAAAATCTCAAAAAAATGGTGAGTTCTATGATGTATAAATTCTATCTGGATAAAGAAAACTTAAATACAAGTTAGGAAAATTTCTTTTGCTCTCTGACTGAAGTATCTAATCACCTAAAAAAAAAGAAAAAAAAAAAGTACAGACCTTATTACAGTTTCTTGTTTGTTCTAGCCCCATTAATTAACTCAAAGAATATATAAGGGACTTCCAATTGAAGATGCCAATTATTTGTGTGTGTGAAGCTGAAGGATTAGAACATTGCTTTATACTTAATTAGAATTAATGAAACCTAAATAAATGAATGAATAAATAAAATCCTATCTAATAAGGAGGGAATATGCTAATTGACTTCCATACCTTCAAAGATTTCAGCACCCACAGCCACAAGATGGCTGACAGAGGAGGGCAGCTTTGGGCAATTAGGCCAGCAGGGGAGGGCAGTTGGGAGCGACCAGGCATGTAGGGGAGGGCAGTTGGGGGAGACCAGGCCTGCAGGCGAGGGCAGATAGGGGCAACTGGGCTGGCAGGGGAGGGCAGTTGGGAGTGATCAGGCTGGCAGGGGAGCAGTTAGGTGTCAATCAGGCTGGCAGGGGAGTGGTTAGTGGGTGATCAGGCTGGCAGACAGAGCAGTTAGGAGCAATCAGGCAGACAGGCAGGCAAGTGGTTGGGAGCCAGCAGTCCCGGATTGTGAGAGGGATGTCCGACTGCTGGTTTAGGCCTGATACCCAAGGGGTCCCAGATTGGAGCAGGTGCAGGCTGGGCTGAGGAACACCCCCCTCTTCAGTGCACGAATTTCATGCACCGGGCCTCTAGTTAGTAATTAAAAACTGCTCCCCAATAATTCCTTGCTCCAGTTCACAAAAATTCAAGCAGCTAATAGAAGCTAGTGAATTTCATAACTAGATCCCAAATTATGTACACAAATGCAACTTTACACAACAACCTATAAACAACAGACACTATACTAGCTGGTAATAACAGAAAAGACATTTTCCAGAATCAGAAGAGCTCACATACTGATATTGGAAACATCATGCTATTATAAAATCCTACTGTATCAAAAGGCTGCTTAAATATCTCCTTCCTTCACTAATCACCAAAGATAAATCAGTATGTTCTCAACAAAGTTTTTCTCCTTGAAACTGAATCAGTAACAACAAAAAAGATGATTGATTTGACAAACTAAACTAATGTATTTTAATAGCCTCCAAAATTATAGAAAACTTCAACTAAGGATAATGAAAACAAAACATTTAATTTCAGTGGTAAATTCAATAAAAGTACCTTTTAATAATTTGCTGAATGGTAAAAGATATTAGCTGGTTGACATATGATTTATAATACAACTAGAGGCCCGATGCATGAAATTCATGCAAGGGGCTTAGCCCCCACTGCCACTGCGGCTCCCAGCCTCTGCCTTGGCCCCCGCTGTGGTGGCAGCCACCTAGGCCCTCGCAGCCCTGGCTTTGTCCAGAAGGTCATCCGGGAGGATGTCCGGTCTAATTAGCATGTTATACTTTTATTATAGATATTTGTTTCCTACCCATGAAACCAAAGTCAAATGTGGTGACATAAATCACATAAAATCTCTCTCCTATTTAAAAAAGATTTCTTCTTGGTCCTATAACATTCAGTCTATACTAAGACCTTTGTATTGTAAATCATCCCTGTTATTACAGTGGTTGTGTATTCTCTCTGCCTCTTTCAGATCAAACACCTGTGAGGTAGGATGAACTATGGCATTGTTTTAAGTACTCAGAGCAGTTCAAAATACTTTCAAAACTTTCTTGGCATAGGGAAATCCCAGATGTGTTTTCTTTAAAAGAGAAAAGCAGATAAGCTTAGATGTAGTTCCAGGTAAATGTAATCCATATTTTATTGATTAGTTGATTGATACTGTCAAAAATATTTCACTAAAGCTTCATGAATAAAGGGTTCTTTATTAACTGTTTGTAAGTATTAGGTCAATTTGTTTTTTTAGATATGAGTGAGAAAATTTTGGCATAGGGATTTTATTTTATTTTTTCTGTATTAAGTTCAGTGTTGAAATCTTGATAATTCTTTGAAACGTTGAGATTTCAGAGAGGGGACTCCCTAAACCCACAAAGTGCCATCTGAAACAATCAGATACATTCAATTCAATGTAATCTCTATGACCATGAAAATAGATTTGGTCACATTTCCACACTCTTGTTACCACTCTCTCCTCCATCCCCCTCAGCTCCACCAATACCATGTGGGAGCATACTTAAATCTTGGACATGGACGCAATTGAGCAAATTGGGTGAGTTAGAAAGTCAGGATCAGTGTTTGGTTCAGAAAGAGTGGCTCGTGTTCAAATAAATTAGCATTAAGTGATCAGCATGATGACTGGTTGAGTAAGCGCCTTCTTTTGGCCTGTGGCACATACTATCAAATTCAAGAAAGTCAAGGCAGACATTTTCTTGGTTACTTTTTAACCCTAACGTAGCAGGCTTTTGACTGCCATTAATATTTACAGTCAAATGGAATATACACAAATTAAATCTCAGATATCAGCAATGCTAAGTATCAAAGGGATTATCTCAGTGTGTGCAGTGACAAGCATGGTTGATATTAAAAATATTAAACAGCCATTATAGCTTCAAAACTGACTAATCAGAACAGATGTTGGAGGAAATGAGCTAGGACAGCTATACTGCCAATACCAGCTGAATGCCATCCCTCCTGTGCTCTCTGTCATTTGGGAATTACTGAAGGCAGGTCTTCACTGAGGTGTTATGGTCAAAATATCGGAAACAGCATGCGATGTGTCAACAGAGAGAATTTAATAGAGGAAAGTGTTAAAGAAGGGTTGGAAGACTGAAACAGCAAACACATGGAGGTAACACAGATATAAGAACTTCAGGAAGCAGCTCCCATTTCTAGAGCCAGGAGAACAGAATGGTGATATTGGAATTACTAGAAGCAATAAATTCCAAGGAGAGGTAGCACAGGTTGGGATTCAGATTTCTGAAAATTGTATTCTACCTGCTCAGGAGCTCTGAGAAAAGCCCAATGAAGCTGGTACTCAGACTTTTGAGGAGGGAACACTGCTAAATGGTGTAATACTTCAGAGGTGGGGTGATGGTCCATTTCTGGAAGTGCCAAAAGAAGCACTAAATACTGCCTATATAGAAGGATTGATTAGGAGCTGAGAGGTAAGAACTTCAAAATCAGCAGTTGACTAGTTGTCTATACCAGCATACCAGCACTAGTAAACTCAGACTCATCATTTGTGGCAAATATACACATACTAGAGGCCCGGTGCACAAAAATTTGTGCACTGGCAGGGGGGGTGGTGTCCCTCAGCCCCACTTGTGCCCTCTCACAGTCTGGGACCCTTGGGAGATAATGACCTGCTGGCTTAGGCCCACTCCTGGGTGGCAGAGGGCAGGCCCAATCCCTAGGTGCCTGCCCCACAGCCCCTGGTCGGGCTCAGAGCAGGGCCGATTGGGGAGTTGGGGCGCCGCCCCCTGTCATGCACAGAGCAGGGCGGATCAGGAGGTTGCGATGCCACCCCTCAGTCACACTCAGGGTAGGGCCGATTGGGGGGTTGGGGCGCCGCCCCCTGTCACACTCAAGGCAGGGTCGATGGGGAGGTTGCAGCTCTACCCCGTCACAAACAGAGCAGGGCCTGTGGGGGGAGGGGGTTGGGGCGCTGCACCCTGTCACACACAGAGCAGGGCTGATCAGGGGTTTGGGGTGCCTTCCCCTGTCACGAACAGAGCAGGGCGGATAGGGAGGTTGTGGCCCCGCCCCCTGTCACACACAGAGCCACAGGGCTATCAGGGGGTTTGGGTGCTGCCCCCTGTCACGCTGCTCCAGGGGCCAGGAGGCCTTGCGGCTCCGCTGATCCTGGTGCTGGGAGGCATATTACCCTTTTACTATATAGGATAGAGGCCTGGTGCACGGGTGAGGGCCGGCTGGTTTGCCCTGAAGGGTGTCCTGGATCAGGGTGGGGGTCCCGCTTGGGTGCCTGGCCAGCCTGGGTGAGGGGATGATGGCTGTTTGCATTTGGTCACACCACCTTCACGGTGAGGGTCCCCACTGGGGTGCCTGGCCAGCCTGGGTGAGGGGCTGAGGGCCGTTTTCAGGCTGGCAGGTGACTGAAACTCCCAACCGCTCCTTTTTTCCTTTTTTTTTTTTTTATTCTTGGATTTATGGCTGTCACTGTAGCTGAGAGCCGGCTTTAGCTGTGAGACCTCGCTGCTGAAAGCAGGTTTCTGGCTTTGTTTACTTTCTGTATTTGAAACTTTGTTGCGACTCCAGCTCTGAGATCCAGGCTGACTGAAAACAGGTTTCTGGGGTTTTGTTTAGCTTCTATATTTGTAACAATGTTTCTTACCAGCTCAGAGCCCAGCAGCGGCAGGCGGGGAATGTTGGAGTCCTCCGTCACTGAAGCAAACAAGCCTCCTGTTCGTGTCAGTAGCCTGGCTGCCGGCCGCCATCTTGGCTGGCAGTTAATTTGCATATCGCCCTGATTAGCCAATGGGAAGGGTAGCGGATGTACGGCTAATTACCATGTTTCTCTTTTATTAGATAGGATATATTTACAGGGTGGGGCAACAGTAGGTTTATACTTGTATCCATATTTGAGTACAATAATTAATCCTATATAACAAAAAGCCAATATGCAAATAAACCGAATGGCAGAACGACCGGTTGTTATCATGCGCACTGACCACCAGGGGGCAGACACTCAATGCAGGAGCTGCCCCCTTGTGGTCAGTGCACTCCCACAGGGGGAGCGCCGCTCAGCTAGAAGCTAGGCTCAAGGTTGGTGAGCACAGCGGCAGTGGTGGGAGCCTCTCCCGCCTCTGTGGCAGTGCTAAGGATGTCCGACTGCTGGCTTAGGCCTGCTCCCCGTGTAAGCCATCAGTTGGACATCCCCCAAGGGCTCCTGGACTGGGAGAGGGTGTAGGCAGGGCTGAGGGGACCCCCCATACCAAATGCACAGATTTTGTGCACCTTTAGTAAATAAATAATAATACGAGAAAAACTCTGTGTTTCGTGTACTCACAACAACATACTTGTGAAACGGTTTCTTCTGTTTTTCAAAGTAACAAAGGAATAAAGAAAAAAAATACCACAAGTGAGTGTCATTAAATATAATAAGCAGTAGAACCAGACTCCTAAGCCTTCAGATACTGGAACTTTGGGATATGAAATAGTTATGTTTAAAAAATTCATTAAAGATATAAAAGTAAACCAACAATATGAATCAGAAGCAAGAGCTAAACAGCCAATTTGCAAAAGAACCAAATACAAAAATATAAGTGAAATCAAATATTCTGTGGAAAGTTTCAATAGCAAATTGGATTAGCAAACTTTTTTCTGTAAAGGGTCAGACTTTCTTTTTTCCTCTTTATCTCATATCCTTTCTTGTGTTATTGTTCTTTGTCTTACATTCTTTTATTTTTATTTTTACAATCTTTTAAAAATTTAAAAACTATTCTTTGCTTTCAGGCTGTACAAATGTAGGTGTGGATAAGGTTTGTTTGCAGGTCATAATTGCTAATCTTTGGATTCAATAATGCTAACTAAAGATAATTATTTACCCAACAGTAGAGTGGAAGAAAATATATGGAATTCAGAAGAGAGGGATAAAATGATGCAAAATATTAAGGAGGGATTAAGAGAATGGAGAATAAGGTAACAAGTCAAATAGACATCCAGGAGATTTAAGACAATGGAAGAGAGACAATATTTTAATAAAAAATCACTGAAATTTTTAAAGAACTGATAAAAGACAATCCTCAGATTCAAAAAACCCAATGAATTATAAGTTGAAGTCTACTCTTAAACAGCTACAGAACAACAACAACAACAGCAAAGAAGGGGAAATTCAAAGCAGTCAAACTACCCTTCATAGGTAAATTGACAACTGGTTTATTAATAACAATAAAAGGAAACCAGAAGGCAGTGGGATACTATCTTCAAAATGTTGAGAAAACATAACCAGCAATTTAAAATACATTTCTATTTTACAGCTTTTTTTTCCCTCCTGTCTCTGAAATACTTCATGAAAACAGTATTCCTCCCCTGTTTTTTTTCAGTTGCTTGTATACTATGAGATAGACATGGTTGAAGTTACTCTCTCTGGCTTTCAGGCTATGGAGCAATTAGACTGGACTGTGGAATAGCTGAGACTCATGTGATGGTCCAAACACATCCTTCCTATTTAGAAGACAGCTAAGAGTGTGGGCCTGAAAAAAAGAAAATCTCTGGACAAACAAAACGAATGGCAAATCTATATATTAACACCCATGTACTTCCCTAGTAAACAAGTCTCTTCAGTGCTCATTCCATTCATTATTATTTAATATTTATATATTGAAAAGAAATAAACTTTTAAACAAGCAATTACCCTTTTGCCCTCAGGCAGGTAGGAACTACCAATTATGTATGAGGCTGCTTTGCCTATAAGCTGTGAGCGTGGGCCCCTCTCTGTAACCTCAGCTTCAGTGAACTGCCCTAAGCCTGGTAGCACTTCTTACTGGGTTGAAGAGATGAATGGAAGTCTTTATCTTCATATTTGTTGCTCTTCATATCCTCCTTGAGGAAAAGTACCATACATATTTTTTTAAAAACAAAATTGCTAAATAATGCTCAGAACACAGACCCACCTCAGAGGAACATGAAAGATCAATGAGTGTTTGACCCTTTGACTGACGGTCTAAATGAAGAAGGTGGAAAAGAACAGCTGTGAGCCTTCAGGGACCAGGGAAGGTACATAGAGTAAGGTAATTTCTAAATGACCTCCTATATTTCTCTCTCTTCTAGAAATACCCTAGCTCTGGAAACATTCTCAGGCATATACTTGAGATGACAGTAATGCATCGCAGTGCACTACAGGTGGTTTACCCTGCCCCCACTCTACTGAAAATGCTCTTGTATTCAACCAGGTGCACAATTCCTTCTTGAAAACTCCAACCTAACTCTCTTCTGGGCTCCGCTTCCTCCTCTCTCACAACTCTCATTCTCTTGCCAGATTCCCTCTTTCCCTTTTCCTGCTAAAGATTAGCGTTCTCTCATCATTGCCTTTTCTCTCTTATTCCTTGGGGAATGTCACCCACCTATGTAATTTAATACCAGGCTGAAAGAGAGAAAATTGTCTCTGGCCAAGCTCACTCTCTCAAGCCCTTCCACCCCCCCTGCAGCACACTTGTATTTTCCATAGGCATCTAAAACAGCTCACCTGTAACTAAAGTAATTCTTGTTCCAGGTGTTTAGAGAATGAGAATTTCTCTGAGTTCTCCAAGCTGGGCGGACAGATCATTCAGGGGCCTGCTTGCCACACCAGGCCCCCTCTCAGGTGCTTCCATGGAAAACCTGGGCCACTGGAAGCTGGTGTGCTGGGAGCCATGGATCTAGGATATTTACCTCCAGAGTTCACTTCCCTGTCTATGGGACTCTGAGGGATGAGATTTCCATCCCTAGGGAGACTCCTAGCATATCCTGTGTCCTCCCTTTCGGAGAGAGTCCTTTCTCTTCAAAATCTTTTTTCCTCAGTGGGCTGATACTTCTGGAAACAAAAGCCAAGGGCCATCCCACATATCCCCCACTAACTAAGAATGAATGGACCATTTTTGCCCATTTGCTCCATGGATAGAAGACAAAGGATTTGGAGAAATTTCTGATGACAGAAGGCAACGTTTTTCAAGTTCATGACCAGAGAAGATCCCTTGGGGCAGATGAAGGGCAGACTCAGAGGGGAAGAGAAGAGAGTTGAGAGGACAGTAGGTTCCTGGGAGAGTCCTTGCCCACACCATCCAGGGTACATCTGGGAAGAGGATAATGATAAAACCCCCAGATAGGTTTGAGAACCTGAGAAAATTGTACCCAACCCCAGAGCAGAGTCTGCAAAGGTGGAAAAACACTACACTTTCCCCATTCCCAGCATGATGAGAGAGCAGAAGTATGTACTGGTATGTGGTTGTCACTAGAGGCAGATGATCCAGAGGAAGTGTCTCTGAGTTTCCTGTGGTATATCACCCATTGGAGCAGCAGAAAGTTTCTAGGTGCCTTGGAGGGTCGAGAAGAGTTTCCACATCCCAAGCTGTAGATTTTCCAGGTACCCCAGAGTAGCATCTAAAGAAGCCATGAATTCTAGAGCAAGGAAGGATGTAGGGGACCTGTGTGTATGGATAGCGTCACAGGGAATGGAGATGTGTCAGAGGGTGGATATACCAGGGACCAGATGGTGGGGATATACCAGAGACCAGATGCCCTTTTGAACACTTTTGAACTTGTATATGACTCCAGGACGACAAGAGAGTGCAATCCCCAATTGACTGATATTGAGTCCCCATCTGTGTGGACTTGAAATAGAAGTAAATGTCAAATATAGAAATAAATTTACTTTTTTGGTGCACCTGATTATACATACTTTGGACACTTTAATAATCATTGACAAAGTTAAGTGGTTACAAAACCTGTGGCTGAGATTTGAAAAAAACGGAAACAAGGAAGCATGGAAAGTGCAAGAGGCCTCGAATTTCAGCCATTAGGGGCTGGATGGATAATTTTAAAAAGCCGTATGGTTATTAGGAGAGAAAATACTCTTCAGGAATGTTTCTTGAATTACATGAGAAAGTAATTTATGACAAGAGTTTTTTGGCAATTCTATTTTTTGTATACATTTTTTTTTTTAAGGATTGGTTTTATTTTTAAAATACATTGCACATGCACTCACTGTTAACCTTAATATTTTAATCCTAACCCCCTATTTCTTTTTTAATGAGCTCCTATCTTGCCAACTGTGGCTTTTCCTACCATGGTACATTTAAAGAATATTGCTCTCAATTGGCAAGAAATTTAATTTTACTTCTTAAGAAGGAGGATGAATGGGTGTACTTTTAAAAGATTTTCCAAATAGGTTGAAACAAGCAGGGCTTAATTCCTTATTTAACAAAATTAACTACCTAAAACACTCAGTTGCTGTACCATACCAAGTAATTATGGTACACTTTTATTAAATTTATAATTTTTGTTTTTTAATGGCTCCTTTTACATGGTCAGCCTTAGATAATGGAAGATCTTAATGTTGGGAAAAAACTATGAGTTGATATATAAAGACTAGCAGTACAATAAATCCTCAACTGAAATTTATGGTATTACTTTACCATCAGAACACAGCATTTTTGATATTTAATGAAACAAGAAGCAATATTTTTGAGCTTGGAAAAGCAGAAGAAAGAAAATCAAATTTGAATTATTATGATATGCTAGTCATTGAATCTATTAAATCCACTTGCCCTTAAGACTTCTTGCTGTTGTGGAAGGCATTTCACAAGGTTATAATTACATTTTGGTTTTTTTTCCCCCTTTTGCATTTAGGCTGTAGCTTTATTAAATTATTCATTATAATATACTAACTTTAAACCCAAATAGTGTATAAATACAAGATCATGTATCTTCAACACAGCCTTAGGAACTAAACAAAGGTATGTATTCTACTGTATTAGTTTCTGATTTTCAGTATTCTCCATGGCTTTAGCTGCTCCTACTGCCATAAATTAAGTACTCTTTAGCCTTACCAGTGTAACTTTATACTTTCTCTGGATCTACCAACTGGATACGTAAGAACCCTGGATGAACTGTTGTATGGCACTTATATTTACTCTTGTTTTTCTCCAAATGACAATAAGCAACACAGTACAGGGAGTGAACATGCATGTGGATTTTTAAGTGGGGAAGCTAAGATATGGGAAGACAAAACACACACACACACACACACACACACACAACAACAAATGTGTTTCAGTGAAGAAAATAATGAAATTTTATTATGCATGTGCAAGGTTTTGTCACAATCAGAAGTTAGAAGCATTGCATCTTTTTCCAGCTCTTTGGACTTACGTTCCTTTGAGTAAAAGAACAAAGCAACATCAGAATTGAGGGTTTTAGCACTATATTTTCTGTGTGTGTGTGTACACACATATATTTGTGAATGTATTTGTTGTGAGAGATAAGCTATTTTTAACTCAAAATTTGCATTGGAATAATCCCACCAACAACTGCACCTATAACCTTATATTCTTATAATTTCATGTACCTATAACTGGCTCCAGCTTCAATTTCCTTAAATCCCCACCCAAATAAACTTGTTTTAATGTAAATAAAATCAAATTTTACTTTATTTGAAGGCAGGAATTAACTCACTTTTGCACTCCTTATGACTGCATCATAGTCTGAACATAATAGGTGCTCAGTAAATCTTTGCTAGATGAGTAAGAAAAAACAATTGTAGATGTCTTTAACCATGATTTTTACATAATATACCCATGTGTACTTACAGAAGTTCATGCATAAACACATACATTCTTTTTTTTAAAAAAAAAAAATATATATATATATATATATATATTTTAAAATATATTTTATTGATTTTTTACAGAGAGGAAGGGAGAGAGAGAGAGAGTTAGAAACACCGATGGGAGAGAAACATCGATCAGCTGCCTCCTGCACATCTCCTACTGGGGATGTGCCCGCAACCCAGGTACATGCCCTTGACCGGAATCGAACCTGGGACCTTTCAGTCCGCAGGCCGACGCTCTATCCACTGAGCCAAACCGGTTTCGGCAACACATACATTCTTGTCAACAAATATTCAAATAATACTGAGATATAGAAGTAAAAGTCTATTTTCCTAGCTCTTCAAGCCACACTATCTCCTACTTCCTTCCACAAAAGGAAATGTTGTTACCATGTTTCCATATGGTCCTTTTCCTATTTATTTATTTATGCACACACAGCTTTTTGTTCTTTACATAAATGGAATCATACTGCCTTATAAAAATTTTGAGTTTTGGCATAACAGGTATTTTTTTAAAAACCACATCACTGCTTAGAAATGTACAACATTATTTTTATTATTGCAGAGTATTTTGCCATATAGGTGTACTGTAATCTCTTTAATAGCTCCCTACTTGATGAGCATGAAGTTCTTTATTATTTTTCTTTTGCAAACTCTTATATTTTAACAATTAGATGGATGTAAATCGTATCCCATTTTTAATCTCACATGATCCCAATGCTTACTTTCAGGCATACTGTTCACATACTTTGCCAATTTTCTATTAGGTAGTTTCTTTCTATCTTTTCTCTTTTTGATTTTCTGATTAGCATGGTCTAGGGATAATTAATCTTTTTCTTTATAAGCACTGCAGACATTGAATCTTACTCACTTGTGTTCTAATTTTCAGTTAATTTTGATGCATTTATATCCAAACTTTTTATATGTTTGTTTTAGTGTACCTTCTGTAAGTCATTGTCTCTTTTCCCTAACCAGCCTGAGTTTCTGTTTTAATAGAAGAATTACATAAGCTTAGATGTATGTGATTACTGCTGGGCTTGGACTTGACCTTGCCATTCTTGTCGGTCAGTGTTGATGTGCCAAGGGGTCTGATTTTCCTTCTCTTTTTTCCATCCTCTTGCTCCCTTCTTCCCCACTCCTTCTTTCCTGACTCTGCCTTATATGGGACTAATTGAATTGTTGTTATTTATTTAATTTTTTTCTATTGCTGAAATTCTGACTAAACTTTTAATATACATATTTAAATTTGGAGGGGGCATTGTTTAGATTTAATTAGTATGCTATGTTCCTCTTAAGATGACAAAAAAACTTATGTTTTCATCTCTCTCCTCCTCTCTGTCCTCTACATTGAGATTATTTGAGATTTTAATTACTGATTATTATTACTTTATGCGTATGTAATTATTCAGACTTAACTATAAATGTACTATAGCTAAAATATTCTCCTATGTGCACTTTTTGTTTTAATGGAATGTAATTTTTGTAACATTTAATTTTTTTATTGTTATTGATTTTAGAGAAAGGTAGGGAGAGAGAGGGAGGGAGAGAGAGAGAGGGAGAGAGAGAGGGAGAGAGAGAGAGAGAGAGAGAGGGAGAGAGAGAGAGAGAGAGAGAGAGAGAGAGAGAGAGAGAGAGAAACATGGATCAGTTACTTTCCACATGGCCCTGATGAGGAATCAAACCCACAACCCTGGTATGTGCCCTGACCCAGAATTGAACCTGCTACCTTTTGGTATATGGGATGACACTCCAAAGGACTGAACCAGGGCTGTAATATTTTTTAAAAAGAAAGCTTCGGTCAGCAGAAAATGTTGTTTTGTTTTTGCACTTGAATGCTAGTTTGGGCATAAAATTTTGGGTCCAAGTAATGTTATTTCTAAACTTTGAGAATATTGCTTTATTGCCTTCTAGCACCCAGTGGAAAGTCTGATGCCAAACAGATTCTTTTGGCTTTGTGGACAGTTCTCTTCTTTTGAAAACATTTTGAGATTAATAATTATCTTTTGGAAATTTCCAAAACATTTTAAAAACATTTTTAAGATAACTATTTTCTCATTCCCTTGGAGAATGAGTCTACTCAATATTGAATTAATGTGCAGTCTTATTTATCTTTAGCTTTGGAAAATTTTCTACTATTACTTATTAGTTTTTCCTTATTCATTCTTTCCATTCTCTCTGGTCTCTTTAGAACTCTTAAGTGGAT
This sequence comes from Myotis nattereri, assembly GCF_964212035.1. Lineage (NCBI taxonomy): Eukaryota > Metazoa > Chordata > Mammalia > Chiroptera > Vespertilionidae > Myotis > Myotis nattereri. Next base: position 21,907,773 of record NC_138081.1, read on the forward strand.
GCTACCCTTCTGAATGTGGTCTCAATGTGTCTTTATTTTTATACTGGAGACCTGGTGCATGAAAATTCATGCACTGGAGGGGGTGTCCCTCAGCCCGGCCTGCTCCCTCTCACAGTTCGGGAGCCCTCAGGGGTGGGAGGCGACTCGGCGATCAGGGAAAGGTGACGCCCCTATCATACCTCTGCTGCTGCCACTGCCGGCAGCTCAAGCCTTGGCCGGCTGTGGTTACCTGAGCCTTGGGCTGGCCCTGGGTGGCTAGGCAGCCACCATTCGAGGCTTGCCTGCACCTCAGGATGGCCCTGGGTGGCTGGGGGGCTGAAGGGGCTGAGGGGACTGGGCGCCGCCATATTTGAAGGTGTGGCAGTCAATTAGCATATTCCCCCCTTATTGGCTGTGGGTGCCGCCATCTTTGAGGGCGGGACAGTCAATTAGAATATTCTCTTCTTATTGGCTATGGGCGCTGCCATCTTTGCGATGGTGTGAGGGTCAATTAGCATATTCCCTCTTTATTAGATAGGATAATGATTTGCATCTCTGTCTTTTAGTAATTATTCTGGGAGAATTCTTTGACTCTCTTCACTTATTATTTCACTCCTTCCAAATGTGTAGTGTTCATACATTTTAGTATGTTTAAATTTTTGAGAATCATTTATTCCAAGATTACTAGTTGTGTTTTCTTTAATGGATGACGTTATTTTTTTTAATCTCTATGAAAGTCATTAAGACATCCTACCTAATAAAAGACAAAAAGGGTAATTAACCGTACCTCTGCTATGCTTCCCATTGGCTAATCAGGGCGATATGCAAATTAACTCCAACAAAGATGGCGGCTGGGAGCCATGCAGCTGAAGTGAACATGAGGCTTGCTTGCTCCAGTGATGGAGGAAGCCAAGGTTCCCCACCTGCCACAGCCCGGCTCTGAGCTCCAGAAGCAACAATGTTTCAATTAAAGAAGCTAAACAAACCCCAGATACCTGCTTTCAGCCAGCCACGGCCTCAGAGCTGGGAGGCCGCGGCCTCAGAGCTGGGAGCGCCAGTGACGGCAACAATGTTTCAATTATAGAAGGTAAATAAATCCCAGAATAAAAAGAAAAAGAAAAAAAAGGAGAGGCTGGGAGCTTCAGTCACCCGCCAGCCTGAAAACGGCCCTCAGCCCCTCACCCAGACTGGCCAGGAACCCCCGTGGGGACCCCCCACCCTAAAGGGGGTGTGGCCAGCCTGAAAACAGCCATCAGCCCCTCACCCAGGCTGGCCAGGCACCCCAGCGGGACCCCCACCCTGATCCGGGACACCTTTCAAGGCAAACCAGCCGGCTCCCACCCGTGCACCAGGCCTCTATCCTGTATAGTAAAAGGATAATATGCAAACTGACCCTAACAGCAGAAAGACTGGGAATGGCTGGTCACTATGACACACACTGACCACCAGGTGGCAGACGCTCAATGCAAGAGCTTCCCTCTGGTGGTCAGTGCATTCTCACATGGGGGAGCTCTGTTCAGCCACAAGCCAGGCTGATGGCTGCCAGTACAGAGGTAGTGATGAGAGCCTCTCCTGCCTTCTCAGCAACGCTAAGGATGTCCGACTGCAGCTTAGGTCTGCTCCCCGCTGGCAAGTGGACATCCCCCGAGGGCTGCTGGGCTGCCAGAGGGATGTCTGATTGCCATCTTAGGCCCAATCCCCCGGGGAGCAGGCCTAAGCCAGCAAGTGGTCATCCTCCGAGGGGTCCCAGACTGCGAGAGGGCACAGGCCGGGCTGAGGGGAACTCCCCCGCCCCCCAGTGCACAAATTTTTGTGCACTGGGCCTCTAGTTTTTTATATCAGTTTACAGTATTAACTCTCTTTTCCCATGTGTTATTGTTAGTTCTTTGGTTGATTTAGTTTGGTGTTTCTCTTTTATGTGTTAATTGAACTTAAGTATCTGGTGATTCTTCCTTATTTGCTCTTGTCTTTGTGTTTGTGTTGTATTGCTGAATTTATCTTTGTCTATTAATGTATGTTAATTCTTATTCAAGACTTTACTTTGGATGATTGTTGGGAAGGGGCAAGACATAGGATTGGGACAAGTGTCCTAGCAGCTTTTCTTCCTTCTGGATGTCACTAACTCCTATGGTGCCTCTTCCTTCCTGCCCTGAGTATCCAGAACAACTGCTTTAGCCTGGAGCTAAATGCCCTGCTGCAACCTACTTAGGACAAGCTGTGGAGGGATGAAAGCCAGGATGCCCAGGTGCTCTGAATGGATTTCTCAAAAATGGCTCTGATATGGCCATGGGGCTCTTTTCCGCTCCATGTCTCTGTCGCCTTAAAATGAAGCATCCCCAGAGCCACTTCCACTTCAGGGGACATGTTCTTGTGGATATTTTAGTTGCCTTTTTTTTCCTTTTATCAACTCAATCCCATCTTCTTTCAATAATTCTTCAAAATCTCTTATTACAAAATTGCCTTCTTATTTCCCTTATTGTTATAGATGAATAGATATCTCTAGCTCTCTATTTCTGTTTTAATCTCTGTCTCTATCCTCATCTCCATAACATCTACAGCCATAACCATTTCAGTAAATAGATCCCTATTATTATGCAAAGTTCTATGTCTTTTGGGCCATATCTTGGGGTTTGTGGGGGCACAATTGTGGGCATCTGAGTTCATTCCTGACATCTTTTGAATCTTCAGAAATTGTCCTTGATTCTAAGATTTCTATAATAATAGAAAACATAACATTACAGCTTAGGTTTATTAAAATCCTTTCTGAAAACACCTAAGATAATAGAGCTGAATAACATTGTTTCTGATGACTTAGCTATTGTAGGTATGGAGCTCAGAGATCCTAAAGGAAGAGAATGTTGACATGTTATTTACACCGTCTTTCCCAAATATTGGATATCTCCAAACAAGATTGCAGCAAGTACAGAAACAAAGGCAATTAAAGACTGAATTTCTTGAAAACTGCCTGAAGTGTCTATATCCTGGGTCATTGATTAAACAAAGGTCCATATGCTTGAGGTACCATATGGGCAGGCAGGAGTTGACATTCTGTTATGAAAATATAAGAGCATAACTCTTATCTTTGCCCAAATGGAAGGGCTGTCCTCTAGCTGTATAAACCCTCACCTGAAACTCCTTTCCCCCACCTCCTCAAACAGCAAGCTGAGACTGATAAAAAACAGGCAGCTATTCACTTGAAAAGCCACATTTCTTGGCCATAAAGTATAGAAGTCATAGCAGACCAAAGTATGTGTTGGGCTTTTCTGATCCCTTCCCTATTACTGTAATGAAATAATCTTAATATGATTCCTAGCAGCACTTCTAAAAATGGGTAAAAAATATTGTAAGATATTCACATCACAAAAGAATCATTATGAACTTTAAATTAATTTTCTTATTTTCATGATTCCACTTATATAAAGGATCAATCACAAATATTTTAGACCGGTCTCACAATGAAATGGTCACTTAGAATCTAATCTAAATGGCAAGAAAAGAGAAAAGGCAAAAATAGTAATTCCAACTCTTTTTTTAAAATATATTTTTTATTGATTTTAGAGAGAGAGAGGAAGAAAGAGAGAAACATTGATCAGCTGTCTCCTGCAGGCCATCTGCTGGGGATCGAGCCCACAACATTGGCATGTGCCCTGACTGGGAATTGAACCAATGACCTCTTGGTGCATGGGATGATGCTCAACTAACGGAGCCACCCTGGCCAGGGTCCATCTCTTGATTAGAGGCATAAGTAAAATTATTTCTCATTGATTTCATTGGTTGATTTTTACCCTGCCGGGAGCCAGTCCATCCTTGCTGTTTCAAGGGACCTGGCATATATGGCATACTGCTCTTAATATGTTTGCTCACCTTCTTGGCACTATGTGCTTTAACCAAGGTCACCTCTCTGAGAAAGGTTGTTTCCCCAGGTAGGGATTTTCCCCTGAAGTTAGGGAGGGAATAAAACCCCTCAACTAAGTGCCAGGTGGGTAATCACTTTAACTACGAACAATCATGCTTAAGCTACATAATCTTTACTCCCTGGAATGGAGATAAGAAACGCCCTAACCTTTGGAATAGAGATTGATAGGATTGGAATCAACTGGTATAAATACAGATGTAACAAGACAACAGGACACAGAAACCTAGACACAGAACCTAGACACAGAACCTACACAGAACCTAGAGACAAGAGAACTTCGCTGGAGAGAACATAGCAAAAGATCTTGGACAGAACCTGGCCACAGAACCTGGCTCAGAACCTAGAGACAGAACCTAGCGAGAGAACCTGGCTGAAGAACCTAGAGACAGGACCTGGCTACAGAACTTGGTTGGAGAACCTAGCCAGAACCTGGCTGAAGAACCTGGCTACAGAATCTGGTGACCAAACCTGGCTGGGGAACCTCGGGAACCTGGCTGGAGAACCTAGCAAGAGAACATGGACACAGAACCTGGCTGGAGATCCTAACCAGAACTTCGCTGGAGATCTTGAACAGAACTTGGCTGGAGATCCAGATCAGAACTTGGCTGGAGATCCTGGCTAGAGGTCCTGGCTAGGCTGCTGATCAACTGAATGCTGTCTCCGTGTCATTCCTTCTTTGCCGACTCCATCTACACCTTTGGGAACCCCTGGACCTGCTGGGGTTGGACCCCACCATCTGAGGGTCCAGGGTTCAAGTCCCTGTTCGGGTGCCAGATGCTGGGGTCCAACCCTAGCAGGTCCAGGGGTTCCCAAAGGTGTAGACGGAGTCGGCGAAGAAGGAATGACACGGAGACAGAGTTCAGTTTATCAGCAGCCTAGCCAGGATCTCTAGCCAAGTTCTGGTCAGGATCTCTAGCGAAGTTCTGGTTAGGATCTCCAGCCAGGTTCTGTGTCCATGTTCTCTTGCTAAGTTCTCCAGCCAGGTTCTGTCCAGGTTCTCCAGCCAGGTTCAGTTGCCAGGTTCTAGTCAGGTTCTCTTGCCAATTTCTGTAGTCAGCTTCAGTCCAGGATCTTTTGTCATGTTCTCTAGCTAGGTTCTGTCTCTAGTTTCTGAGGCCAGTTTCTGTCCAGGATCTTTTGCCATGTTCTGTCTCTAGGTTCTGTCTTCTAAGTTCTGTCTTGTTACATCTGTATTTATACCAGTTGATTCCAATCCTATCAATCTCTATTCCAAAGGTTAGGGCGTTTCTTATCTCCATTCCAGGGAGTAAAGATTATGTAGCTTAAGCATGATTGTTCATAGTTAAAGTGATTAATTACCCGCCTGGCACTTAGTTAAGAGGTTTTATTCCCTCCCTAACTTCAGGGGAAAATCCCTACCTGGGGAAACAACCTTTCTCAGAGAGGTGACCTTGGTTAAAGCACATAGTGCCAAGAAGGTGAGCAAACATATTAAGAACAGTATGCCATATATGCCAGATCCCTTGAAACAGCAAGGATGGACTGGCTCCCGGCATTACCCTTACTTGATTCTGCTATAAAAGAGATTACCAAATTGTTTTTCTCACTGAATCACTCACAGATCTTCAGGAGGCAATAATTCCAATACAAGTGTTCTATGCAAGACATTCCACCATATTTACTCATGATCCTCAATTTTAGATGTTTTATAAAATCTGTTAGTTCATGAATTCCAGTGTAGATAAATCAGTTTCAACATATAAGGGGCCAGAAGCTGAAAACTACAACAGAATAAGAATATTCTGTTGTAGCTTTCAAATATATATATATATATATATATATATATATATATATATATATATATAAAATGAGTTTGTACAGGTGACAGGTATCTCAGAAACTGACCTGCCAATGTTAACTGAGTTCAGTGGGGCTAGTCTGCCCTTTTTTTTTTTTTTTTTTTTTTTTTTTATAAATTTGTTTTGCTAGGGGATTGTTTAGTAAAAGGACCTAAAATTAGGACAAAGTAAGGTATCTTGAAAACAGACACTTTTATTTTTTAAAATTTTATTTATTGAATGAGAGAGAGAGAGAGAGAGAGAGAGAGAGAGAGAGAGAGAGATTTGTTGTCCCACTTGTTCATGCATTCATTGGTTGCTTCTTGGATGTGCCCTGACCAGAGATCAAACCCATAACCTTGGAGTATTGGTACAACACTCTAACCAACTGAGTTACCCAGCCAGGGCCTGAAAACAGCTGCTTTTAATGGTGAAGATACTACTTTTTTGTTCTGTTATATTCCAAGCACTGGGAATTTTATGGGGGGGGGGGGGAGGGATTCTTTGTTTTCCCCATTTAGAAATGCTCAAAAAATCTTTGTGACCCTAAAAAAATGCAATGACTTTCCTTTCTGAAACTGTTTTGTGTTTAATCTATTTCAGGAATATGTAGATACATCTAAATATCTAAGTCAGACTCCAATACAGACTCACTTTACACCCATTTTGCCTGTTTACATCAAAGAAACTAAATGTTTAAGTGCTATATACCTTGTTCACATGATATTGAGTATCAACATTTCAAAAAATAATTTCGGATGAAACTCCACCTTATATTACCTTAAAGCCAGATATGTGGGGATATACACACACATGCACATACACACTCACGTATACCTATGTTATAGTTTTATCTCCATCACAAGAAGAGAGCTGTTTGTGTGTGCAAGGACATGAATGCCAAGTTACCATGTGATTAAGGTAGTCAAATAAACATAGACAAGGGCAATGGAAATTCAATCGCATGAATGACTTCTTGGAAGTTGTTTTCTCCTTGCAATTAAAAGCACACACCTCACTCCTTGAGGGGTCATTGTAGGTCTGAAGAGTAAATATTTCTTGGCAGTCGCTTTATATTTTCCCCCAGATGAGTTGTTTTTAATGCTTAAAGCAGTAGAGTGCAGCCGAGATATAGAACAAGTGACAGGTGCCAGTTTTGTTATTAAATCCCAGCCTTGGAGCCTCTGAATTTCAAATGAGGCCTCTTATTGGCTGCATGTGTGAGGGGTCAGGGGATGGGGAAGCGTGACGGGAGCAGAATGAGTTTCACTTCACTGAGCCACTCCAAAGTCTTCATTAAACATAGGCATAACATTTGCACTTGTTTTGTTTGTTCTAGATCGTTTGGATAATTACCCTCTGAAATGGTGTGCACCCATGTAGATTTGTGTATTTATCAAGGGGAGAAGGGATCAGGCACGGGACGAGGAGGACGAAGGTTCATTGCACTATTTACTTTAATCCATCAGTGATGATTGCATTTCTCAACCTCCCTACAGAACCTCATCATTTGCTACTTAAAATTGCGAGTTCAGGTCATTCAATTGAAATTTCATTTGATTTTAAAGATAGCTTTCACAGTCCTCAGTCCTTCTCCTCCTCCCCCTCCCAGCGGGTCTGAGGACCCCCATTGACTTGGGAAGGAACTCTGCCCTCTATCAGAAAAAAAATGAAGGAAAGAACTCAACCTTAAAGAAAAAAGGCAACCAGCCTATGAGCCTCTTTTCCCCCAATAAAAGAGACCAGACAGAGATGGGAGGCAGGGAGCAGAGACCATTGTCATTACCTTGTCATTCTCCTTAAAAGAGTGGATTGGGAGGGTCTCAATTCTGAGAATGCCATTGTCTAGTGGTCTGAACACCAGATGAAAGATCATGCACATCTAGTATCATGTCTTAGCATTTCTTCATTAATTTTGTTAGGGATTTTAGCTTGTTGTCAGTTAATTGGTGGTTAGCTGTATTTCTTTACTTGATTTTCAGATCATTAGCTCCCTCCCTACCTGAAAAGTTGGAGAATTTCAATATTTGTTTACAGTGAAGGGAGAAGACTCAGGTAGCCTGTCCTATAATGCTACCTAAGAAAATTCTAGTAACATTACAATCACTCTGAAGATGGGGGAGGTGATTTCTGAAGTCATATTTTGTTAGATCTATGGCATAAGCGATGATTCGGTCATAACATCTTATATTACAGAGCACTTTTAATTCTCTCATGTATATTATCAAAGGTAGCTATGGTTAAGAGCTTATGTGATAGACACTAGTTGAAGTGCTCAATACCTATTCACTCATTTAATTATAAAAATCTCACGAGAAAAAGAATTATTATTGTAATTATTTTTTTATAATGTCTATTCTAAGACTTTGAGAAATTGAGTAACTTGTATAAGTCACAAAACTTGTAAGTTGTTGAGCCAGGATTGAGCTCATCTGGTTTCAGAGTGTTTGATTTTAACCACCGTGTTTCCCATGAGAGGCAGGTACATCAGGCATAAGATACAGTGAGAGACCAAGGGCTTAGAGACTCTTCTTTATTGTCCAAAGTATAAAAGCTGGGTGAAAAGACTTGTGTCCTGACACCTTGCTCCAGATTTCCCCTACCAGTTCCACCGAAGGGTCGCATTTCTCTGGAAATGGCACCTGAAGAGCCAGTCCACCCAGCTGACTGAGCAAAGAACCGTTCTCTTTTGTGGACCTGCCCTACCTGGGATGTGACGGTTGGCACTCACTGAGGGCTTATGCGGACATCATGCTCTACTAGGTACTGTGTGCAATTAAACCAAGAACCAGTTTTGAACTCAGGAATCTTACAGTCGACTAAGAAGCCAAGACACGGAACAAATGGGACTCAAAAGTTAATGGAGTTTTCTTTATTTCAGGATGTGCCTACCTGGTGATTTTTTTTTAAAAAAAGATCAACCAACTGATTATTTCATCTAATAACTCGATGCAACTTTTGATCCTTAAAAAGGAATTAACGGACCTCATTGTTGAATTTAGAAAATGTTAAAGTGAAAGGGAGTCGATATGGATCAACAGTACTTTTTTGAGGCCCTGCTTGCAGCCCAGCACTGTGACGATGAAGACTATTGGAAGCAGATTAGTTAGTGGCTGATGAGCTATCCATCCGATTGCAGATTAATCCTGTGCCTTCTAGCATTCAGTTACTTGTGAATACTGTTGAGAGGAGCTGACAAACTCCATCCGCAAATACATGTGAACACAACTAGTAGTAAATAATATACTGTGAAGGAAAGTTTCAGGATATTAGGAGAGAGAGAAACAAAGTTGCTATTTACAGGGAGCTTATACTTGCATTGGAAATAATACGATGTAAATTTATTAAAAAGCTGGAGAAAAATATAAGACCATAAACCCAGGTTCTATGGGTGCATAATTGTGTAGGAGTGAAACTACTAAAGAGAAAAGCTCAATAAATTTAATGTTTATGTCTCCATTTGTGTTGTCTTAAGATTTTTTAAAGCCTATTTGGACTGAGAGTAAAGGATGTGTAATTTGTTAATTTATGGCTCTAGATGCCATCTTCTGTATAATAAAGTTTTTGAGGTGACCTGCCAATAGTGGGCTAGGGAGGAGTGGATATATCTTGTCCGGTGTGTCTAGGAAAACCCTGCAAGTCTACCTACTTTCTACTTGGGCTTTTTTTTCTATGTATGTTGAAAACTTGGGGCTATTTGCTGCCTGGATCTTCATGGGGGATGTGAATCAAAAACTGTGGCTGCCTTTAGCAACATGGAAGGCACTTGCTATTCAGGGAGCCTTGGATGTTCAGCACCAGTCAGGAAGAAGCCAGGGCTGGGTGAGGCCACCCAGGTGACTATTGCATTGACCGTATATGCCAAACGTATATACCACTGAAAAAGAGGGTACATGTCTGGTTTCAATAAAGGAGACGTTCTGGGTTTTATAACTTCAAGAACCTTAGAAGGCACCTGAATCTCCTTTCACTATGGAGATTCCTTCCAACAACGCTGTGATCTCATATCTGCTTAAACTTACAGTGATGTGAAATTGACTGACTTTTGAGGCACCCCATTCTTTAGAGGAAGCTGAAATGTGTCTTTCTATATTTTTTAACCTGGTTTTTCCCTTTAAAACATCACAAAATAAATAGTTCTTCCTGAGTCTTCTATAAGTTTGTAAACCTAAAAATGAAAGGCCTTTCAAAGTGAGAGGCAAAAGGTATTTGTTTGGGGGGAAAAAAAGAAAAGTAAAAAGGAATAGGTATTTGGGAAACATTGATTTAGGCAGAAGCCCAAATAATGCGGATAGAGTGACTTCAGAACACTGATAACACCTTGTATGGACAACCTCCGATCTTTCTCACCTTCTGGGTCACTCTAGTTTTGAAGCCCTATGTGTTGTGTATCTTAAAATGTACAACTGAAATTTACGAGTCAACACTGCCGGTGTTTTTTGATAAGAGCTTAAGACACCTGCTTACCTTAAGAAGGACACCATGTCTTATTTTAATAGAACCCAAGGTGATGTTAGCTTGCTAGAAGCTTTATATCCCCTAGACTAGCGGTTGTCAACTGGGAGGTTTGCCCCCAAGGGACATTTGGCAATGGAGACATTTTTGGCTGTCATACCTGTAGGGAACTGGAGGCATCCTGTGGGTAAAGACCTAGAATGCACAGGACAGTGCCCACAAAAAAGAATCACCTAGTCCTGACTGGAGCTGAGGTTGAGAAATCTTGATCTTGGCAACAAATATCCTGAAGACGACCTTTGCCTGAACACGGAAGCTAGTACTGCAAGGAATACAGAAGTGAAAATGCATTTACTCTACAGAGAGGAGGACATCTCGGTGTGTGGAAAGGTTTCAGCCTCGGGATGACTTCCTACAACATTAGCCACAAGCAAGGCTTTGGCCACTATTAGAAAAATGAGACTGGCAGAAAACTCAGTTTACCGCAAGGGTATCAGATGGAAAAGGGAAGTCTCCCAAAAGGCAAGCTAGAATGCAAAAGTACTTCTCCACCAGAAAGGCAGCAATAGCAATCATAGTTGCAGATTAAATACTTGGCAAAAAGAAAAAAAAGGTCATAGCGTAATTAGCAGTTTAAACACAAATTTTTAGATTGGAAACAGTGATTCAAATCTAAAAATTCTCTAAGACTTAGGGGAATGAGGTGACAGCAGAAGAGGCCACCTTTGTCATGAATCACTTAGTAGTAATAATAGAGTTAAAACACAGGGAATGTGTTGATTCTCTTTACTAATTCAGAAAATGCAATTTCAAATGACATAGCGCTGGCAAAAGTGAAAATAATATCTAATTTGCCTAGAGTGTGGATAAATATTCCACAGTGCATATGAGAATACAAGCTGGTATACTTTTCTGAAATACAAGTGAGAAAGTCTGTAAGAAAAGCCCTAAAAGTGCACAGCCTAGTGACCCACATAGCTGAGATTATCTTAAGGGATAATTAGTTAAAGGAAAATGTTTAGCAGTGAGAAATGCTTACTAGTATACTATTTTCATAATATATGTGGGCACCAGCCTAAATGTTTAACAATGGGAATGGGTTAAATAAAGCATGCCATGTCCACATAATAGAATATTATGCCATCATTAAAATTGTATGTGAATACCATAGCTAAGATTTGGAAACAGCCTAAGCGCCCATCAGCAGATGAGTGGATTAGAAAACTGTGGTACATATACACAATGGAATACTATGCTGCGGTAAAAAAAAAGGAACTCTTGCCTTTTGCAACAGCATGGATGGAACTGGAGAGCATTATGCTAAGTGAAATAAGCCAGTCAGAGAAAGATAAATACCACATGATCTCACTCATTTGTGGATTATAGAGAACAACATAGACTGATGAAAAAGGACAGACCCAAAGACTGAGAAACAGCGATCAGGCTATCAATCCCCAGAAGGAAAGTAGGGGAGGGCGGGGGTAAGGGGAAGAGATCAACAGAAGGACTTGTATACATGTATATAAGCCAAACCAATGGACATGGACAACGGGGGGATGGGAGCATGAGTTTGTGTGTGGGGGGGAGGTTGGGGGTTAAAGGGGGGGGATGAGGACACATTTGTAATACCTTAACTAATAATAAAAATAAAGAAAAAAATTGTATGTGAATATATTTATTAACATGAAAATATGGCATGCCACAAAATTGTATTACATAACAAAAGAAAACACATATTTTGTATGTGGGCATTACATAGGTGCTTACAGGGAGGAATCTGAATTAAAAACTTTGTTTTCAGGTTTGTACTTTTTCTTTTTTTTTAATACATTTTATTGATTTTTTACAGTGAGGAAGGGAGAGGGATAGAGAGTTAGAAATATCGATGAGAGAGAAACATCGATCAGCTGCCTCCTGTACACCTCCTACTGGGGATGTGCTCGCAACCCAGGTACATGCCCTTGACCGGAATCGAACCTGGGACCCTTCAGTCCGCAGGCTGACGCTCTATCCACTGAGCCAAACCGGTTACGGCAGGTTTGTACTTTTTCACTTGATACTATGTACTGTTTTTTGTGTGTTTTTAACAAAGTAAGTTATTTTTAAATATGAGTAATCTTAGAAAAAAGAAAGTCCATAAGGCAGTGAAGATAATTTTTATGCCACTGTAATAAATAATTAACAAGAGGAATGTGTAATGGACTGATGAATCTGAGACAGAAGCATTTGAAGTTTCTGGGGAAGTAGTAAAATTAGGCCAAGAAATAATAATGAACGTCTTTAGTTACCCAAACTTAGATGGACAGAGTATTACATGAGTGGTAAGAATTGGAGATGAGACTTTTCACAAAGGACGAGGACTGTGTCCTAGAACCGGCAGTTCACAAACAAAAGAAAACACATTCTTTTTTGCTCTAAAGAGCTGATTCAGAAGGCACTAATCATCACTGAGTCCAAAACCAACTAAAGAGAACTTTCCATAAAGGGAAGGAGCCGATCTGATTGTTGTCAGGACTTCTAAGTATTTAAGCAGGGCTGAGAAGAGGAATAAAAAATTCAGAGATTAAACAAACACATAACAGTGTGTGACCACAGAGGATCCTCTGCCTAGGTGTCCCAGTGCTACTAGTAACTGTAGCGTTCAGCTGAAGAAGCCTGTGGATTTGAGCACATAGGTGAGGCATGACCGGAAGGGAAGTAAGGCTGGGTAATGCAGACATTGGTGAGCGGGCGCTACTAGTTACCAAATCTAGGCCTGACTGTACACATCTTTCTATGGCAAAGAGGACCACTCATAGGTTGTCAGGCAAAAGGGGCAGTTCAAACAAAAGAGACAGCATTATCTCCCCTGTGTCTGACGGTGTCAGGTCTCAGCATCTGGCACTCCCTGTACTTTCAAGCGTCAGAAACTCCAGAGAAGCATGTTAAAGTTAGAGAAAATCCAAAGAAAAGCTGCGGATTGGAGGCATAACCACAAGGAGTAAGGGGAGTAGGAGATGAGGAAGAAAGGGAGGCAAGAGCAAATGTTAATAAATGTTAGTTTTCTTTCCGGGTAACAAACTGTGCTGAGTCCTTGCACAGGATATCTTGTTTAGTCCTCAAAGCTCACTTACCTGGCAAACTGAACTTGATCTAGTAATCTGATTTTTTTAGTCTCAATTCACTGGGAGAACATGTTGTATCTCAGTCCCTCACTTTCTAGCTGTGTGACTCCAGGTGAGTTATTTTACTCTGTTCCACTGGTTTCCTTATTTATGTAATAGGTCTTGATAGGAGGACTTATAATCTGATTGATAGAGCATTTGAATTAATCAGAAAAAAAATCATGTTATTTTAAATCTTAAAACACACATACTTATGTGAATAGGGGGTTAAGTTTTTCTTAAGTTTCCTTTTCAAGGACCGTGCGAAGCGATTAAGGAGGTGACTCAGCTGTGAATGCAGCAAGCAGAACCGATAAGCATAGTCAGACCAACCCACCAGGAGGCAAAACATCATCTCATCAACATCATCTCATCGAAGGCAATAGCTGATGTCTGTGAACCTCTAGGACTGCACGTAGTAGCATTCCGTTCCCTACCTCACCCAAGGCCATTCCCCTTTATAATCCTGTCCCCTGCACTTTGCTGTTAAGACAGGATTTAAATGCTTGAAAGTGTCTCCTTGGTTGGCTAGCCTTCTCAATAAATGCCATATATGATTTAACCCTGCCTTCGTTATTGGACACAACAACAGGCAGCCCGGATTGGAGCCCAACCAGGGGTTTCCCTGTAACAGTCTGATAATCAGCCTATAAGAAGTGGTTGAAATCTGTGGTCTTGCCCAGCCGGCATGGCTCAGTGGTTGAGCGTTGACCTAGGAACCAGGAGGTCACAGTTAGATTCCCAGTCAGGGCATATGCCTGGGTTCCCAGTGGAGGTGACCACAAGTGGGGGATGTGCAGGAGGCAGACAATCAATGATTCTCTGTCATTATTAATGTGTCTATCTCTCCCTCTCCTTTACTTTCTGAAGTTAATAAAAATATATATATATATTTTAAAAGAAATCTGTGGTCTTATTTGCTCAAATCGGGTACTCTGGGATGTGAGGCCATTGAAATGTAAATTATGGCCAGGTGTTCTTCCCTCCTCTTAAAAGACGACTTCAAGTTGCTGGCAATGACCTTCGGGAAGTCCTTCAGGTTTGGTGTCATGGTCGCTCTTGGACACGACATAAATGGGGACTGTTATCTACAGCAGGCCTCACTTGCTATGTCTGCCCTCTTCCTGTGTCTGCACAGGTGAGGCAATCTGCTGGACTCCTGGGAAAAACCCTTTCTCTCTCTGAGCCACAAGCTGACACAAAGGCAAGAACTGAGCAACACTGCTCCTGTCAGCTCCTGTTTTTAAATTAAAGGAAGGTAGATTCTAAGGGAGTGGCTAACTCAGAGAAGCTCTGACTGAGGCTCATCATTATAGGCTCAAATATGTAATTTTATTAAGAGAAAATATGAATCTAATGTCTCCAAATGTTTTAATTCTTTATCCACCACTGTTGCAACTTGTCCTCTGCTGTTGGCTGTGAGGCAAATGCAGATTTAAGCAGCATTTTAGCCATTATTGTGCCAGAATTAGCTCTTCTTTTATATTAGAAATCAAATAAAAAGGCTTACTGTATTTTTCCATGTATAAGATGCTATTTTTTCCATCTTATACACGGAAGTCAGCCAAGGAGGGAGCCACGTGGGTGCATAGCTGCCCATACCTTGTCAAACAGGCTTCCTCCTATCATGAGCCGGTTACTGATGTCAGCTGATGCTGTAATTGGAGGAGGTGGAGAGTGCACAGATGCAAGAGGGACCGGAGCATTCTGAGCCCATAAAGGTGTCAAAAAATAAAAAGATAAATACCAGTAAGCAATTGTCTTACTCTGCAAAAATCAAACTGAATGTAATCAGCTATGCAAAAGAGCATGAAAACAGAGCTGCAGAGAGACAATTTGGATCTCCTCCCATTGAGTATATGATCAGACAGTGGAGAAAACAGGAAGAACAACTCATTAAGATGGCAAAAAGAAGGCCTTATGAGGAAAGCCAGCAACATGGGCAAACTTGGAGCAGAGGCTTAAGACCTGGATTATGGAGCAGTGCCAGAGTGGCTTATGTGTGTCAACCAAGCTTATTCAATGTCAGGCAAGAATGTTTGCAAGTGAAATGAACATTGTTGATTTTACTGGAAAGGCAAAATGGTGCTTCAGTTTCATGAGGAGAGAAGGGTTGGCCATGAGAACACGAACAAAGTTAGCTCAGAAAATGCTACCAGTTTATGAGGATAAAATCCAACAGTTTCACTCCTATGTCATACATCTTCAGAAAAAAATATGATTTTGAACCAAGTCAGATTGCAAACATGGATGAGATGCCTCCCAATTTTGATGTGCCTTCCAACAGAACAGTTGATGTGAAAGTAATCAAAACAGTGGCCATTAAAACAAGTGACCATGAAAAGACACACTACACTGCTGTGCTCTCATGCTGTGCAGATGGTACTAAACTGCTTCCTATGCTTATTTTTAAGAGGAAAAAATATCCAAAAGAGACCATTCCACCTGGAATTATTGTGCAAGTTCAAGAGAAGGGTTGAATGAATAAAGACATTATAGCCATTTGGTTTGCAAAGGTTTGGTCCAGAAGACCTGGAGGGTTCTTAAAGAAGCCAGCTGCACTTGTCTTTGATCAGTTCTGGGCACATTTAACAGAAAAGTCAAGAAGGGTTGCACCAGATTTGCAAACACACCTAGCAGTTATTCCTGGTGGGCTTACAGGTCAGCTACAGCCACTAGATGTTTTCATCAATAAGCCATTTAAAGCCCAGATGAGAGAAGAATGGAGTAGATGGAGTAAAAAGCAGGCGATAACTTCACACTGACAGGAAGAGTGAAAAAAACAACCATTACTGAGGTCTGCAATTGGGTCCTAAACTCATGGTATGGCGTCAAACAAGAGGTGATTGTGAAGTCCTTCAAGAAATCTGGATTTAGCAATGCCATGGACAGAACTGAGGATGATCTCACATATATAGACAGTGACTCCGAAGAAAGCAGTGATACAAGAGAAGTTAAAGAAATTGATATTTCTGGAACTAATAGTGATGAAGAAGAGAGCATTGATGCAACAGAGGCTGAATAAAGTGATATGCTGTGTAATATCATAGTACTGGTATGTGAACATTACCTGCAGTAATCACTAAATAAAAATGTGTTCTGTTTTATGTTCAAAATATTAATTTTTTAATTTTGGATTGGAAAAGTGAGCGGGGGGCTTCTTATACATGGGGACGTCTTATATATGGAAAAATACGGTATTTTTCTGCTCGGCGGGTGTGGCTCAGGGGTTGAACGTCGAGGTCATGGTTCCATTCCTGATCAGGTTACATGCCCAGGTTGTGGGCTCAGTCCCCAATAGGAAGCATGCAGGAGGCAGCTGATGGACGATTCTCTGTCGTCATTGATGTTTACATCTATCTCTCTTTCCTCCTTCCTCTCTGAAATAAGTAAAAATATTTTTTTTTTATAAAACGTATTTTTTCTTGTTTTTTAATTTTTTTATGTTTTATGATAAGGATAAAAAGTTACCATTATTGAGGTAGCATTAGAGCCTAAAATAGGTCAGAGAGCACAAACATCCCTGTCATCTGAATTGTGGACTATATATATTTGCATCCCAGAGTCAGAGGGACAAAACCTATTTTGGAGGGCCAAAGAATTCTCGACACAAAGAGTGGCCTTATATTGTAAGTCACTAAAGCGATGCTGCAGTTTCCTTATTAGAAATAGGGTACACAGAATCCTGTTGCCCCTTACACAATCGATTTAATTTGATTTAAATGACTATGTTTTGTGGCTTCAAAGTATGGTTGGCACTTTGATGGGACTGCGCTAAACCGTAATAATGTTTAAAAGTACCAGACAAAATAACCTGCTAAAGAGAAGTTAATTAAATCTTTTGCCTTCCTGTGTTTGATTTAGGACTAAATAGGTACACACCAGCTTTCTTCTTTAATTCCCTCCCTCTCTTGAGGAAGCAGATATAGAAGCGGCTGCATTATTTGATATGTAGAGTAGGAGACTACCTTCATTGCCAGAGAACTGCAGACTCTGAAGTTGGGAAGAGGCCTTAGAAGCCAGGCAGTACCCCTACGGGGCTTTCCATTTAAATAAAGTGAAACTGATCCGAGATTCTGGGGAAAAAGGCCAAGTTGGCCTCACCTGTGTCTTTCACAACTTTGAGATCACATGGTTCTTTAAAAACTGGTTGAAGAAGTGCTCTTGTTTCAATGATTGTTTACTGCTGCACAAATTACAGTATGGTGTTGTTTTTTTCTTACCATAAACTCATCTAGAAGCTAAATTAGGTAAATGGTGACAAAACCATGGGGAAAATACTTATTGTACTTTTGTAAATTGCAGTTCTTCTAATATAGGCATATATCCTAAGAGATAAATTACCAATTCAAGATAGAAAGCGATGAAAGTCACTGACCCTGATGCTAACTCAAGAAAAGGTATATGAAATGCCTGCTGGGTCATCGTGGTGGGTGTTTCAGAGAAACAGGGAAGGTATGATGTAGGTTTGTCCCCAGAAAGACTTTCCCAGTCATATTCAGACGGGGTTTTCAGAGACCAAGGCCTTTTTTTCAGATGGTGGGGGAGTCACCTCTGGGTCAAGGAAATCTAAGATGGCAACACAGGACCAGGACCTGCTACAATCCAAGCAACTTTTGGGGGAAGAGAAGTTCCTCCCACAATTTCATATGAAAAAGTTCTACTGCTTTAAATAAAAGTTAGAAGATAAGCTAATGCCTTTATTTAAGAGATGGCAAAATTAAAATTTATTATCAAATATTATCATCCTAGGTACATATATAATTTTTTGCATTTTCCTTTACTCTTCCCCTTTTATATAAGGTCATTATAAATTCTTCAGAAGGAAAAATTTGTTCGCTTAACAGAATTTTAAATAGCCACAAGTCATGGCTATTATTTTTCTTGTGGGTTGCTTGGTGAACAAACTCTATAGGTTTCTGTTACTGTCTCTCTTTTGGGGTTTATTTTGGATTGCAAGTCCAATCCATTTTCATTTCTCTTTGCAAATTTAAAATTAGATTTCTGTCAGCTGATAAGAATTTACTAAGTCCCTAGGATGGATTCAGAATAGATGTTCCTACCAAGGACTGGTAGGAGATGGTGTTGGAAAGGGAATAAATTTATAACATGGCCCTGCCCATGAGTAGTTCATAGTATGGATGGGCAGAGAAGATAAAAATCCAAGAAAGCCACAATGAATAAGAGGGTTTTCTTTATGGAAAAATATGCTTTCTCCAGCTCACCCTCACGAGGTAAGGATGATTAAATAGAAGGCGTGTGGACTGAGTAAGCAATGGGAAGAAAAAAATGTGGAGGTGAAATAAAAATGCCAGGTCTTAGGGTTTTCCTGACATCACAAATAAAATGTTAAACTAAGGAGAAAAAGCAGTACGTTCGAAAGACTTCACTGCCAAGGGGCTTGGCATTTCCATAATGGTGGGGAAGGGGAGACATCTCTGATTTCCATAGTATTTTGTAATTAATTTGGTGCTCTTATGGAAAATTAATTGGTTTTTGGATAATGAAATAGAAAGAAATATTCAGACTCTGGCATATTAAAAGAAATTCCCTTTAATAGACGCAATGGCAGCCTGATAATGTGGTCTCGCTCCCTCAGGTGCTTGGATGCAGTTTCAGGGTAGCCCGAGAGAGCCTCGGCGGCTTAACAGTTAAGCAAGCTTCTCCCTTGCAACTAAAGCTAAGCAGATTAATTAAAACTTAAAAGCATTATGATTTCGTTATGAATAACAGTTTGCGGTGACACAGCTCCCCGCCTATAATTCACCATAACAAAATGACACTTGGGCTCGCTGCTGCTATAATTAGCTTTTGATATACTATTTCTTGGAAATTTCTCACCAGCCACAGCCTGTGTGTTTCCAGATGTCCTGCGCATACTTAAAAATGGTAAACATTAATTTATAGGGATGACAGCTGTGGGTCAAGTTTGAGGTTGATTGATAATTCCTTATTCAAATGTGTGCCTATGCGGCTTCATTTGTCATCTCCTAGCGAAACAGAAAGCCATTCTACCACGTTCCTAGTTAATATTTCATTTTTTCATAAATTATCTGTAAAAGCAAAAGCAGTAGAATTTAGACCTTTTTCCACTGTATGGCACAGAATATTAATGGAGCTGAGGTTTTTAAAAATTATTTTGCAGCCAGAAGGATTGCGATTTGTTAACCTGACACCTTGTATTTACACAGCGCTAAGCACACAGTGGGCACTCAATAAATGCTGCCTAGTGACTGTAAGGGAGCTCAAACATTTTCTAGGTGACAGGCCATAATTCCTCCAGGCAGCCTTCCCATTTTATAAATTAAGAAATAGCAGACCGGAGAAGTTTGCCTAAGAGGTGATAAAGTGATTTATCTCTAGGTCATGCTCAACTCAAGAGTGTAGAAAATGACCCGTGCTCATAGAAAATGTATTCTCTCTGACTTATCTATTGGCTTAGACTCAAAGTACACATTTCACCAAGCACCCCCCTCCCCGCCTCCCTCTGACTCCCTGTATGGAGCCAAAAGAGATTCCTGAAACACACGAGGGAAGTTCAGTCCTTTGCTAAATTGTCTTATCTATAAGGCACCAAGCTGGTTGACGGAACTTTCCACCAAACTGGCTGATTTGTTTTTCAGTTTTGAAATGACATGTTGTGCAGGATTTTTTGTACTTTCGGTATATAGCCGTGTTCGGAATGCCTGAATCCCTGACATGAACATAGAGGCTGCTATTATATGACAACAAGAGATCTCTCATCGGTGCAATAAAATATATAACGCAAGTAGTTATTGGGTCTCATGCAGACCAAACATCTGGAAAACGATCAATTTTGACCTAATCTAGGTGTTTCACTGCCGAGTAACCTGCTACTTTGCCTAAATTACTTTAACCTAATTTATCCACATGTAGATCCTCTTATCGAACTACCAGAAGTTAAGGTTTAAAAATAATACGGTTTCTGGAAACAAGGAATGGTTGTCATTTAATATCATAGTCACTTAATAATCATGAATAGGTTATTCTACAAAATATCCATGAAAACCAGAAAATGTTATTTCAGCAGATCCATATACAAAATGAAGAAATTAAGAAACAAAGAATTTTGGTGACTTGCCTAATGGTCAAAGGTAAATTTGCAAGTGAACAAGCAATACAATTGTGTGTTTGTTTGTTTTTTAAGTTGAATTCCATGTTTTCCAACAACAGTGTTGGCATTACTACATTTTTATCCTTGTGTCTGTGCTAGATGTCCATGGAATTCTGAGTCTCAACCTGTCACATGATCACATAGTACGCAATCATCTTATTGAGGTGGACAAGTGGGCAGAACAGGTTTTATTTAGTAAATTTGTAAAGTTTTTCTGTGTTTTTTTATTTATTTATTTTTTTTATTTGGGGAGTTTGCAATTCTACTCAGATGGTTGGTGGAAAAGGTGTGCATGGTTTAAGAGTTGACAGTGGAGGCAACAGAGCAAATCTCAGGTTGTGTGATGACAGGAACACTGGGATAAAAGGACAAGAACATTTTTAATATTTATAATATGAAATATAGAAACATTGGTAATAA
The DNA here is from genome assembly GCF_964212035.1 of Myotis nattereri. Classification (NCBI taxonomy): domain Eukaryota; kingdom Metazoa; phylum Chordata; class Mammalia; order Chiroptera; family Vespertilionidae; genus Myotis; species Myotis nattereri. Next base: position 21,928,620 of record NC_138081.1, read on the forward strand.
TCATAGTATTTTATTTTTTAAAAATTTAGGATTCTTAAAAGTGATACTAAACCAGCCGTGGGCAAACTACGGACCGCGGGCTGGATCCGGCCCGTTTGAAATGAATAAAACTATTGAAAAAAAGACCGTACCCTTTTATGTAATGATGTTTACTTTGAATTTATATTAGTTCACACAAACACTCCATCCATGCTTTTGTTCCGGCCCTCCGGTCCAGTTTAAGAACCCATTGTGGCCCTTGAGTCAAAAAGTTTGCCCACCCCTGTTAAACTCTCAAAACAAATCAATAATTAAAAAAAGTATATGCCTATTGTAGAGTGCCAAGTAAAATCAGAAATTTATACAAATTTAAATGTTAAAATCATAATAATTTTGACAAAAATATTATGGAGTATTACTAAAAATAAATCATTATGTAGAAATAAACTAAACCCCAACTTAAAAATGTATCTCGACAATAGAAAGTAAAATAACATTTGATCTATTAAATTAAATATTGCTTGTCTAATAAAAAGTTATATAGCAATGCAAACTTTGACATTTCATATTCAAAACCTGCACTCTGCCAAGGGATTGGATATTTGGGGAATATTTTCTGCTCCTCCAGGACAACTCCTTGTGTAGATTCAAGTTTAATGTTACCTCCAACTTACCTCTCAGAGAAGTTGTGCTGATACTTAGAAGCTGCTGAAATGCTGCCAGTATTTTGGAAACTATGAATTATGCCTCCTTTATCTTTGACCACTAGAGATCTCATTTGCCATCTATACTTTTATTCAGGAGTTTCTGATGTACACTTTAGTATACTAATTTGTTCCATTTCAATTTACTTGTCTACCCCGGATTTCCCTTTGCTTTTTGGCATTTTTTTATATGATACTATATGCATTTTAGAGGACTTTTTTTTTAAAGGAATTAAAAGTAAAAAGAAACTATAGAAGGAGTAAAACTAGAAGTAGAAAGAAAGAATTAAAAAATAAAATGAACCAAACAATTATAGAATTAATTTATACCACTAAGTTTTTTCCTTCTTTCTTTCTTCTTTTTAAATCCCTGCCTAAAGATATATTTATTGATTTTAGAGAGAGGAAGGGATAGGGAGAGGGAGAGAGAGAGTGAGAAGGAGAAAGAGAGAGAAACCTAGATGTGAGAGAGAAACAGAAAGGAGAGACAGAGACACAGAGAAAGGCAAAGAGACAGAAAGAGAAGAAGGAACCCATAAAAGAGACTTAAAGAGACATCATCCCATTGACATATGTTGAACACATTTGGTTCCTAATTAAACAAACTAATTTTAAAAATCATGACATTTAAGAGATGATTAGATATTTAGACATTAGATAGTTGGTGATATTAAATAATTATGTTAATTTTAGGTAAGATAATGGTAGTTATTCTTTAAAAATTTTTTTTTTTATCCTCTCTCAAGGTATTTTTTCCATAGATTGTTTTTTTTTAGGAAAATCCTTTTTAAATTTTATTTTATTTATTTTTTAATATACTTTATTGATTTTTTACAGAGAGGAAGAGAGAGGGATAGAGAGTTAGAAACATTGATTGGTTGCCTTTCCTATGCACCAAGCCCCAATGGGGGACCAAACCTACAACCTAGGTATGTGCCCTGACTGGGAATTGAACCTGAGACCCTTTGGTGTATGTGACAAAGCTCCAATAAACAGCCACACCAGCCAGGGCTACCACTAATTTCTTAATAAATAAAATCTTGGAATGCTTTTGTCAATGTTTTATTTTTTGCTTAACTTGTTATGAACTTACTTTGATATGAGTTTCTGGTGAGTAGGTTTGGATTCTCATTCATCTTTGAATCTCCCAGCCCACCCCAATGTCTAGTTTTTGTCTAGGACATAATAGAATCTCAGTAAATGGGCACTGGTTGAAATACATGATGCAGTATTCAGATTTTCAGGATGATGTGAAATAGTTTGGTACTTATTTAATGTTGGTTCTTTCAATTATCTCACCAGATGCAAAACAGTCAGGTAAAAAAGAAACATCTAGTGCTTATGATGGGGGTGGAAGAAGGTTATGTCGATGATTTTTCTTCTGCATGAAAAGGACACAGTTCTTTCAAATTCAGCAGCTGAGTGGATCCATATGCCTCCCAGGCAGAATGTAGCCTGGGTAATGCTACAGATAATGTAATTAATTAACCCTTTTGTAGTCTTAGAATTTCAAACTTCTAGGTAAAGGCATTCGTATAGTAGTTTCCCTTGGTTCTATATAAAATCTTTAGTAGAATCACAAAAATAAGTTTTGCATTTTAAATGTAAATGGTGGAAATAAGGCAGTGAAAGTTATTAAAATGAACACTTGATAAAGTTGGACAAAAATGACTTAGTACAATCAACTATATTTCACACGATCATTTGTATTCTAAAAATCCATTGGTGAATGCCCACAGTTATTTAATCTTTGCTTTGTAACTGCAATTCTGTTTTGGATTGATAATCAGCATCTCTTTTTAAATGAATGATGATTTCAAATTCTTGGGAGAAAAATAACCTTATTTTAGAGGCGCCAGTAAACTTAACATAATTTAATCATTGGAATGTACTCAGGGTAAATCTATAAAGGGATATGTGTGCAAAGAGAGACCCAGTGAATGAGTCTTGTTGAAATGATGGTGAACTAGTCAGCTGGTCTTCTAATGAGACCCAGATTGGAGTGTCTTCTCAGAGGCCACAGCAAGACAGAATGCTAAAGGCATAAAGGAAATAGATGGACCAGACAGAAAATAGCAAAAAAACCCACAAAAATTTATGTAAATTTATTAACTCACAGATATACTTAAAGTGTGTTAATCTTGAAAATTGACCACTATGTTTAATACCACTGAGAAATGTCACATAATAAAAAAGTCCTGAATATTTGAAAAGAACAAAAATATTTTTTCATGTTCTGTCACTCTTTCTCTTTTTCTCTCCTGCTTTCTTTCACCTCCCTGATCTTCCTTTTGCATTCATTCATATCTCTAAAGCTGAGTAGAACATATATCTAAATAATTCTTTGCGGTGATAGTATAGTTTTGCACATTGAGAAAAACTTTTTCCCTTCACTTACAAAAATATTTTTTTACCCCAACTGTCCTCTCAGTTGTGGAAATCAGTGTTATTAATGTGTCTAGTAATCATTTGTACAAATGGTACTAAGAGTAGTTTTTTAATTGTGAGCCTTTAAACAGTTGTATTACAAATATGGAATATAATCTTGCTCAAATGTCATTTCAATGCCAAATCAAAACCTATGAATGGACTAAAAATACAAATAAAATTCTGTTGTTTTGCTTCTGAGACTACTCTACACCTAACTTAAGGTCTTTTGCTGAAAATGAGATTGGTTGCAGCAGTTTAATTTGAGAAGATAATTTATAACAAAAATAGTTCATAATTGTCACAAGGACAGAGAGAATATAATAAGTGGGGTGACTGTGGAAAACACTAAAATGACACAATGGCAGAAGCTACGTAGGCAAAAAAATGTTCTGCCAAAAGATACAAGAGATGCCATATTCTAGGGGAATTTAATACATGAACTAAGTGGACTTTATTTTAGATGTGTCAAATATGTTCTCAGATATACTAGTATGTTCGTTTTTCTATATCAATGAATCTTTCAAATTTGGCCATAGAATAGGATTTTGAGTTTCTGAATTGGGAGACACAACTGTCAGGCAATTGACAGTTGAAGGCAGAATTGTCAAGATACTCAGTGTCGAGAAATTTAGGATTTTTACGAATTTGGCCCAAGTACAGAGTTTGTGAGATAATTGCCTACTTGAGCTAGCATTTGAAATCATTTCTGATTGTGTGCCTTTCCTACATCTTGTAAGTTTAGGGTTTTAGATAGCTAGGAATAAACTGTTTACAAATAGAAAATAGTTTCATAACAAATATTCACATGGATTTATTTGACTTGAGTCGTACTCTGACACTCCTGGTATAACACATGTGCTATTTACATTGTAACCATATAAGTAGCGCTAGAGAGATATATCTGAAGGTATGGATGGAAATGAAACCTTTTGATTCCTTTATTTCTGTTTTTCCCTTGGTCATCCTACTGTGCTTTGGTCTGTCAGATGGGAAGCTCCAAAAGCATTTGGTCCAAGTAGGAGGTCTCTGTCCACTCCCCTCCACACATGTCTGGTGTGAAGCCACAATCCCAGGAGACTTCCAATGAATAGAAATTCAGTGCTACAACTGCAACTACCAGGTACAAAGATCAATAGGGATAAAAAATCGAGTCCTACCCCAGGCTCCATGATAATTTTGTTTTGACAAAACCCCAGAGTCAGTAAGGAGGAATGTATGCGAGGGAAAGACTAGTGGAGAAGAAAATTTTACCTGGTTTCTTATGATGACAAAAGAAACAAACTTGATGAACATGGGAAAAAGCTCTCCCGAGGAAGAGACAGATTGCACTTCTCTTCAAATACACAGGTTTGTCAAAATCCTTTCTCCCACACTATCCAAGGAAATGAATTGCCCAACCCTTTACCTCCATTACACCAACCTCAGTCACCAAGTCTGAGATAGTAGAAATGCATTTCCACTCAGATGATGATTTAAATAAGAGCTTCACAACTTGTGATCCAAGGTCCGTGAGCTCTACTTTGCTCTCTCCTTTTTTTTTTTTTTTTTTAAACTGGTTTGTTCAATTTGGGTTTAGAAGTAAAAGACCTCTTTCATCAAAGGGGGAAGCAGAGGTATGTATGGTGGTTGGTACCTCATTCGCATTTTCTATCAAAATGTAATTTCAATGCCTTTTTTTAAATTTACACTTTAACAAATATAGATATTTGTATACAGGAATCTAGCTAATTTACATCAGTATCAGAAAAACAAATCCTTTGGACCTTTTAAGATACTAATGCTGCATTGAAAAATCAAGAAGTAAGTGGGGACATCCGTGAAAGGTCTCTCCTGCACGTCTGAAGGACTGTGGGACCATGCCTAATTTTCAGGTCTGTAAACGTCTAATGTTCTCTAGACTCCCTTGAATGGGTATCAAATTCCAGCATTTGAGCTAACGATGCAATGGATTGTAGATCTGTCTCAAGGATTTTTCTTTTTAATATGTAGAGACTCCTTGGGACACCAGAAATTCTCTAGTCAGTACTTTTCTAAATTATACATTTGTTAAACTATAGCCAGTGGTTCTCAACCTTCTGGCCCTTTAAATACAGTTCCTCATGTTGTGACCCAACCATAAAATTATTTTCATTGCTACTTCATAACTGTAATGTTGCCACTATTATGAATCGTAATGTAAATATCTGATATGCAAGATGGTCTTACGTGACCCCTGTGAAAGGGTCCTTCCACCGCCAAAGGGGTCGCGACCCACAGGTTGAGAACCGCTGAATAGGCCTTTGGAAAGAAGGTGTCCATGTTGCATTTTTCTAGTTTCTCTCTCCTTTACACATCACTATAACAATATTGTGCTTTCCTTTACTCTCTTCCATTGTTGCTGGATAAATTTATCTTTCTTTATATTTCTTTCCCCAAACTCACCCAACTCAGTGTATCTCCTGGCACAGGGCTATCAGTAAGCCCTTTAGAAAATAGAACTAAGCAGAAATATTCAGAAATGTGGCTAATGATATAGTATCATCATAATAAAAGGCTAATATGCAAATGGTGATCACACTGTGATGCCATAATGCCATGATGCCTTAAGGACTGATCAGTAGGGACCTGAGGCTGTATGGCACCAGGCTGGGGTCGGGGGACCTGAGGCCATGCCCCCCTGAGGCATCACCCCTCACCCCCGCACTGGGATGTGAAGCTGCATCCTCTGTTCAGTGGGGCTTGATGGGGGTGGGGCTGGCTGGGTCTTGGTATTGCCCAATGAGGGTGGGGCCAGCCGGGCACTTCTACTATAGAGAAAGGGCAAATAGCAATATTAAAATATTTCCTCTAGTTAATTCCCTTTTAATGTGCATGAATTTCGTGCACTGGGCCACTAGTAGTATTTATAATAGCAAAATCCTAATTTAATTAATCAGATTGTATTATATCCCAAAATGTAATATTATGCTGCTATTGAAATAATGATTATAAAGAATTTATAATGTTCGGGAAATGTTTATCATATAAGTTATAGCAACCATGAAACTATGGATAATATAATCTCAGCTACATACAAAAGTATATACATAGAAAAAGGCTGGAAGATAGTACACCAAAATATACCAAGATTATCCCTAACTGTTGCGATATTTTATAAATATTCTGCCATGCGCATGTATTTCTAGCAAAAATTCCTGACAGCCATTTTATTCAGAACTTGCTTGACACTTGGTATGGAGATAAGTGTGTATAGCTATTATCAGAGTTAATCCTTGGCATACCCTATAAAGTAGATATTAATTTCATTCCACATAGAAGAAACCCACATCCCAGAAATGCTGAGCAAATTTTATTAGGTCACACAGGTAGCACTAATAATTAGTAACCCCATTTTACAGGTGAAAACACTGAGGCTCAGAGAGATTAATTAGCTTGCTCAAGGTCATTTTACAAGTAAGTAGCAGGCACATTTGAACCTAGACCAGTGGTTCTCAACCTTGGCTGCACATTAGAATCACCTGGGAAACTTTAAAATCCTGATTTCTGGGTCTCATCCTCTGGAAATTCTGTTTCTTTGTTACTAATGTTGTGGCCCCACCCCATAACAAAGAAACAGAAGTTCCCAAGGATGAGGCCCAGAAATCAGGATTTTAAAAAGATTCCCAGGTGATTCTAATGTGCAGCCAAGGTTGAGAACCACTGACCCAGACCTTTTTGACTCCAAATGTCCTGGTGTTTACAACATATCCCACTGCTTTTCTGAAAACAAATATACATTGACAATGACAACAAAAATACATTAAAAAGTGTAATAAAGAGAAGGACATAAATAGGAAAGAAAACAAAGATCATTCTGTTTCTGCATAGATATCTGAGCTAGTTAGCTGTTCTGACTAAGCCCTCTGACACTATTTTTTCATAGTATTTACCTTCTAAGAATTTTAAAATTCTCATAGGAAATATCTTCTGGTATCTCTGTAAATGTTTTTTTTTTGTTGTTGTTCCTAGTATAAGCCTTGTTTGAAACCAGTTACACTTTAAGCAGAGTTGAAAAGTTAGTATCTATTCTCAGTCTGCAGATAATGCATGCTCTGGTACCATATTCAGAGAATTTTTTTTATTTTTATTTTTTTTTTAACTAAAGGTTTCCTGTCTGTTATTGGGCTAGAAAATTCGAATAAAAAGTGCAAACATTACTGTCAGAAATATAGCATGTCATCAAAAACTGCTGCGGAAACTCAAAGATAGATAAGAAATAATGAGGTTTATAGATTCATTAGCATTTGAATGATGAAACATGTATATGTGTTTCTCCTTTGATCAATACTGCCCTGGAGGGAAAGTACTGTATTTAATTGTCTTTCCCAGACCTTCCTCTGTGGACATCTGGTTGCTATGCAGTCCCGAAGCAGGACATTTCCTTGCTCAGTGTAGTAGAATTCTAGTTCCTATTTTATTACCTGTGATAGCATATGTTAGGAGGAAATGTATGAAAAAGCATGATCAGAAAGCTGGGAGCATGTTCAGGAAGGGTATGTCCTCTATTCTCTCTGCGTCACCTGGGCTTGACTGGCAGGCGTGCTGTAGATGAACAGGCCATGTCATTTCTAGGTAATCATTAAACTGGAATGATTTTATTATGTATGTTGTATTGTATACAGATGGTCCCTGACTTTTAGTTTTTAGACTTTGAAAAAGATGGTGCGAGGATGATATGCATTCAGGAGAAGCTATACCTCTATTTGTTAAAAATATATTTTATTGATTTTTTACAGAGAGGAAGGGAGAGGGATAGAGAGTTAGAAACATCGATGAGAGAGAAACATCAATCAGCTGCCTCCTGCAAACCTCCTACTGGGTATGTGCCTGCAAACAAGGTACATGCCCTTGACTGGAATCGAACCTGGGACCCTTGAGTCCGCAGGCTGACACTCTATCCACTGAGCCAAATCTGTTAGGGCTATACCTTGAATTTTGAACTGTGCTCTCTCCCCAGGTTAGTGATAGGCAGTAGACATTCTTGTGAAGCTGGGCAGGGGCAGTGAGCCATGGCTCCCAGGCAGGCACCCACGAGGTACACAGGCAGTCCTCTAGTGTACTTTGCTGCCAGTGTATTTTGGCTGTTATATTCTGAGCATGTTTAAGGTAGGCTAGGCTAAGCTATGATGATTGGTAGGTTAGGCCCTACCAAAAGAAAAAAAACACATTTAATATCCTAACCATTAGGGTATTAAATGTGTTTTTTTTTCTTTTTGATGTTTGAAATTCAAATAACTTTTATTTAAATTGAAAACACGCTTCTTAAAACTGTATTAATAGTCAAAAAACCCTTTTGCTATAAAAATTCTATAGAGGATTTGTAGATAAGGCAGAAGTAGTTCTAGGTTAATAAGACCAGATTTGACTTCAGATTTTATGTTTTAAATTGTAGAAAATGGACAATAAAAAGGTAGGCTATTTGCAGAAAACGTGATGTCCATATGTACTCAGAGGTACACATTTGGTGACAGGGGAGACTTTTAAGGGCATGTTGGCATCTCAGAAGCAGTTCTCAAAGAGCTTAGTTTTATTTTCTTGGATATTAAAAACGCCTAAGATCCTTCTTCATCCTGGTCTTGAGGGTCAGATAGCACATTAAATGTCCCATGCCAGCAATTTTATACTCTACACAAGGGCTACGTCTGCAGCCATTCTGAGTATTACCATGGGAGAGAGTGGAGTAGCTTTGTAAAGAAGTTGCGATACCTTGGTGAAAAATTAGCTGGACTGGCTCATTCATCTCTATGGTAACAGCATCTTCCTCTTTATTGACAACTTAATACGTCCATTTCCAAATTCCCCACTTGCAGAAAAGTTCGCTCTGTCTTTTGCACAGGAAATTACAACAGCGTCTTCTATATGACTGAGATCTCGGCATACATGCACAGATTCACCAGAAGGCATCTTTACTGCACAGCTATACTCTTGTTCTGGAATCCCAGGTTGCTCAACAGCCAAACCCGTTAACTTCATTTCATAGCCTGAAACTGTTTCTTGATTTGGAACTTCAAATTCTAGTGCCAAGGTGTCCACATTAGCTTCAGCTCTTAGGGTAATGATGTCTTCGTTGCCAGCGCATTTTAGTATTTTGGACACGTTGGTGTGGTTCATGCCCATCGGCAGGTTGTGGATGCAGTGTAGATATCGGGGTAGATATCGGGGTAGATATCGGGGCCCTTGGAGCACAGGGTGAGGTGCACCAAAGAGATATGCGATGAGAGCTTGCTCTGCAGGTTCATGTCGCTCCAGCTGATATCCCAGCAGGCCTCACTGCTGAGGTCCTTAAGCGCTTCCAGCATATTTTTTTTCAGGATGGAGCCCTGGACCAGGTGTACTTCGGACATTGTGGGGAATCACAAAGATGCAGCTAGAAGCAAAGGGAAGGAGGAGGTGTAGCCAGCTCAGACTTCACAGAATGAGAGTGAGCAGGCCGAGCAGCGATGAGAGCCTGAGATCAAGGAAGATCTCTTAAATGCATTTTTAACTTGCGATATTTTCAACTGGCATGGGTTTATTGGGTCTTAACCCCAACGCAAATCTAGGAGCCATCTGTCCATCTGAGCTACTTCATCAGATGAGTTCCACAGGCACTGTGAATGCACACTCTTCCTTTTGTGATTTCCCAAACCAGTTGCAAACTTTGCATATGCAAACAAGGCCAAGGCCACATTTTATTGGGGGGAAAAACAAGTGTATTACAGTCAGATAGACCTGGCATCAAGTATAAATATCACTGTTTTCTAGCTCTGTGATATTCAGGGAATTATTCAATCCCTGTGGGCCTTAGTTTCCTCATCTGTGAAATGGGGGCATTCATGTGTACCTCATGGAAACTTGAAGGGAATTAAATGAGTAATATAAATAAAAAGTCTGACTTATTGCATAAATTATTTTTTCTCCCTTTTACCTCTTCTCAATGACCTGTACTGACAAAGTGCTCAAAGTGAAGTAGCATATGTAGGAATAATCAAAAACAAAATTTGCTACAAAAATATTATTTTAATATTTTAAATAATCTAACACAAAATTTGTTGCAAAAAGATTATTTTTAAACCAGAAATGTATATGACTTGGAGGAGGGGACAGAGGTTTGCCTACTTTAAGCTGTATTAAAATTATTTGCCAAAGGGCTGGCCAGGTGACGGGGAGGAGTATGCTGCAGAAGCAAAAAACACAGTTGATGGTAGTCAGTAGCCAGTGTGGGATATCAAATATGCCCTGAACAAAATCGAAAGTGGATTTCTAAAGGTGGATAATTGAGAATTTCTTATATTTCAGTGTTTTTTTTGGCTTATGAACTGGTGGCACACATGAGGGATGGGGTATTCCAGGACTTAATGGAGGGCAAATTCTAAAATGCCCCGAAACTTACCTTGCTAGAGAGAAGGATGCCAGTGTCTGCCAGGTTTCTGTCTGTTAATTTCTATGGTTGCTGCTACTGGGGAAATTGTCCTCATTTGCATTGTCTTTCAGTGACCTACCTGGAGGCAAACACCTGCAGACACTTTATGTTCACAGGAAGTATCACTTGGGACAGAGAGTCACATCCATTCAGTGCAACCAACTATGTTAAAATAACATTATGGGCAAATATTTCAAAGCTTAACATTTCAAACGATCGCTTCACATACTATTTAACCCTCTCTTATTGCTCATAAGTAATATATATCACGTCCAACATAACTTCTTGGCCTCTCCTTTGCCCTGTGTTTTTAACTCTTCCTAAGGAATTCTTAGAGCTAATTGTAGGGATTCAACACTGCATTCGTATATTTTAAGAGAGAGGAATATATCCCTGGTGAAAAATGATTTGATTTCAGTTGAAAATAAAGAATGAATTTTTAAAAAATAATAAAAAGGAAATGCATTTGGTAATGTGACTAGGTATGTTACTTATAAATTATGCATGTATGCATGATTGCATATTAAAGAGAATCTGTTAGTCATAAAAATTAACATTTGCATAATGTTCCATATATAAATGTGGTTTACTCTAAATGTAAGCTTATATGAATATATATAAAAATTTATTTTTTCACATAATTGTAATTTATAAATTTTACATTTTAAGAAAAAATCATCTGGAAAGAAAAATTCTGAATGTGTATTAGCAATTTTTAAAAAGTATAAGTTCCTTTTAAAAAACTATTTCCTTGGGCTGCGTGGAGCATTCTTCAAAAGAATGGTTTCCTTTCTTGAATTAATGTTCAAAATCTCTTTTTATTTTATTTATTTCTATTTGTATGTATGTGTGTGTGTTCTTAATAGTCATAGCAAAATAGATTCAGCTGGTTTGGGGTTACAAGAGACTTTTTAAAAAGCACTCCCTCTGTGTTGTCAAGATACTGTTTGCACTGCAGCTAAAAACTATATGTTTGACTAGTTACAGAGCCCACTGAAGGAGGAAAATCAAGCCATGTTTAAAGAAAATAAGCTAAGAATTTTCAAAGTGATCATGACTTAAATTAACATGTTTACCACAAATGTAGTAGAAAGGTAATTTTTTTTTCCAATGGCTAAAACAATGAAAAAGTCTGTCTTAAACACTTTCTCCCTTAGGCAGCTATACATAAAGATTCCTGTGTTTAGGTTTTGGCTTTTCACAGGAGCTTTCTCCACCATGGAAATAATAAGAACTTGGGTAATTTATATCATGTGACATTCACAATTATTATTTATATTGATATTGGGTTTATCTGTATATTGATGTGGAACCAAGACACAGAAAGGAGATCTTTTGCTACCTATATGTGCAGAGCAGTATGTGGTCATAAAGATATTCTATTTAATGATCCTGGGACTCACATACCAACAACAACCAACAGATGACATCCCATCTCCAGGAAGTCTACAAAGCCTCTGGCTGAGACATCTTATTTATGATGTTAACCTAGTTATTGCCAACGATAGTTCACCTGTTTATGTGTTAATCTTTTCTCTTCAATTAAACTGCAACTTCATGAGGATGTATGCTTTCCTATTACCTCCCTAGCCCACTCTGTCTAACATTATACTTTTGATAAGGATCAAGGTTTATTAGGTATTTGGTTGAAAAAATTCCTATGTGTATTATAGTGAAAATGGAATGATTTACTTTGTAGAGGTAAAATAATTAAAGAAATGAAAGGAAAGTAGTAGATGTGGAAATAACTGAGACTTTGTAGAAGTAACAATTGATCTTTATTGATGAAATTCATACATCTTAGGACTAACTTAAGTATCATTTTTGTGGCTTTTAATAAGTCACATTTTATTTTCTTGTAGGAGGTCTCCTGAGCCCATGTAACAGAATCTGCCTTCTCTTCATGAGCAGAACCCAAGATTCACTAACCTCACAGGCTCTGGCTATCACAGGCATTTCTCCTCCTCCGATCGGTAAAATAAACCCCCGCTTTCAGAAAAGAATCATTTGCTTTTGTTCTGATCTGAATTACTAGTACTGGCGGACTATAATAATTACATGTTGGATATCCTTGCTCTTATTTTCATTTCACTTGCATAGAATAGTCCAGCAAGAGAGAGGTTGGAGGAAGACATTAGAAATGTGTGGAACTGCCAGGAAAAGATCTGCCCAGCCCCCCCATTAGAATTTGAGACCAGCTCAACTGATTAGTGGGTTGACATATTCCCTCCTTCTGATGGAATTAATGCTAATTCTGGACATCTCAACCAGACTTTTCAACCCCTGGTGGAGTGTATTCAAAGTAAGGGGAGCAGAGAAGGAAGCAAAGGCCTGTGCCCCGCCCATCCCCACCACATCCCCTTGGTGCAGAGTGGAATGAGAAGTTGCCAGGATCAATGTCTCCCCCAGCAGCCTCTCTTCCTAGTTTTTCCACGGAGAAACCTCACGCAAACCTGAAAATATTAATAGACTAATTAGCAGTGCCTTCATTTGCAAGTCTTATTCGTTTTTCCTTCTCAGCCTCCCCGCCCACCTCCTCTACCCTTTCCTAGATTTCAGCAAGGGGAGAGAGCATCCAGGAGGGGGGACAGTGAACTTCGCCACAAAATAAGTCAAGGGAGAAATGAAGTACTAATTAAGAAAGCCGGGGTGTTATGCAAATGGCCCACGCACGGAAGGCAGCCTAATGAATGTGCCCTGAGTGGATGGGCGTCTTCGCAGCGCCGACAGCTGGCTCCCAGGAAGGTCAGGCGCAGGCGGGTGCGCGGGAGCATAATCCTTCAGATTGGCAGCTCTGCCCCCTGGTCACCGTTTGATTATCTCCCAAATTGCTGTATTTCACAGAGATAATGATTTTTTATGGTCACAGATTTGAAGACAACTGCTGTATCCTCAGGGTTGTCGTTCTGCAAGGAGACGCTGCCTCTTCCTTCAGAAGAGAGAGGGGGGTGGTGGTGGGGGGAGTTGCTTCTCCTTTTCTCTCCCTGGCGACTTACTTCCTGGGATGTTTTATTATCATAATGAAAGCGATATATATTGTTAAGGGAAACACCCCAGTTCCGATGAATCCCAATCCTTATTCCTGTTCCTTAGCTGGTGTTTGGGCCTGGAAGTTTTCCGAGGGGTTCCAGACGTTTCTCACAGCCATGAGGAAGCTGTGATCCTCGCTGCAGAACCCTAAAACAGTCTTTATTTTAAGGGAGAAGGGCAAGGTTCATGTGGTGGCTCTCAAAAGTGGTGGTAAGGTGTGTGTGTGTGTGTGTGTGTGTGTGTGTGTGTGAGAGAGAGAGAGAGAGAGAGAGAGAGAGAGATTATGTGTCATTACTAGGGCCAATCCTCTGAGAGCTGACACCTCTGGCTGGGAACCTCCTCCACCTCCTCTGACCTCGCTGGGAGCTGTCCCAGAGTGGGATATGAGGCTGTGGCTCATGGTCTCTCTTGAGTTCTTTTCAAAAGCCTTTAAGGTGGGAACTTTTGGCTGGAGCTCCAAGTAGAATTTTCATTTAATTTTCAAGTCAAGAACAATGGGGGGTGGGGGTGGGGGTGGGGGGAGCAAGGCTTAACTCCGTGAATATTCCCCTTGAAGATTAGTTTATTCAGCATTAGTTATGGGATTACTGATAGATCCTCCCTTCCCCCAAATGGTGGGCGGAGTATGATGTAACCTGCAGCCCGGAAATACCTGAGTGACTAACCTTGTACCTTATATGGACTATACATTGGACCACCAATCCACACCTACCAAATACCCTAAGCCCTTGTTCCTATATGGACCATACATTAAGCCACCAATCAGCGCTCACCAAGTACACTAAGCCCCCATTCCTTCCCACTCCTCCCCTCAAAAGGCATTCTCACCTCTGCAAGGGTTACTGTTCTCCCCTTGTGAGACAGCCCGGCAGGTCTTTTCCCCCTAATAAAGCCTATAATCCTGGTTTTCGGCTCCTGACTGGTCTTTCAATTACTTGTGAGCTCAGGGGTTGTAGGAACATACTTATTTTCCTTTGAGAAGGGGACCACTGAAGCTCTGGTATGACCTTGACTTTCTGTTGATACCATGGACATTTTTGTAATAATTTGAACCCAGTTTTTGGAAGGGTGTTCTTCTCACCTGATAAGGGAGCATCAAGGTTTTGCAACTGGAAGAATTGCAACCTGAAAACCATTTGTGTTTCTGTTCAGCCTTAATTATTCCAGTACTGCTGGCATTTTAATATTTATGAAGGGAAGGATTTCCTGGGATTCATGTTTTAAATCACTTCTCTCATCTTAATTGAAGGAAAGGTAAATAGTGTAAATGAAGCCCACTTGGCTGGAGGTCTTGCTGGTGCTTCTCTAGGAAACACAAGTCAAAGGTGGCTTGATTATATTCTGTTTCCTATCAGATATTAACTTCTTCATATCTTTCGTTGTTTCTGCTACATTTAGATAATATGCATTTATTATACAAGTTATGTATATGTGGGTTCTGTGTATTTATTTAGAGACCTGTCTTTTTGAATAAAAAATAGAAGTTTCCATCATTTATCTTCCCATGTCTATAGCTCAAAAAAGATGTAAAACTGAGTGCTTCTGCAGGCCAGTTACCCAGATATCAGTAGGTCCTAACCATATATATATATATTTTTTTAAACCTGAAAGTTCTGTCTCTACCCCCAGGTGAGTTTATATTGAGAGGTAAGTAGCCAGCCTCACTGCAGAGCTCAGTGACTTCCCTGGCATTTTGGCTCATGTTCACATTATGAGGAGCAAAGTCTAATTTTTTTGGACATTAGATCATTCTTCAAAGAGTTTCAGTGATTCTTACCAGGGTTTTTATTATTGATTTTTTTAGAGAGAGAAGAAGAAAGAGGAAGAGAGAGAAACATCCATGAGAGAGAAGCATGGATCCACTGCCTCCTGCATGCCCCTCACTGGGGATCTAGCCTGTAACCCGGATATGTGCCCTGACTGGGAAGAGAACTGGTGACCTTAGGGTGCATGGTGCATGGGATGTTACTCAACCAACTGAGCTACACTGGCCGAGGCAATTCTTACCGGGTCTTTCTCTAGAAGTAAAGAAAATAATCTAACAAGGTGATGTGGCAGGGTTAAAGCGTTGGAATTGAGATATTAGATGGGGTGGCCAGGCACCTTGATTAGTTGACATTGTGCTGTGACGTGGAAATCCCTGTGCATGTCAAAGGAAGAGTGTCTGGGCTGAAGAAATGACAATGTCAAGGGTTCCGAAGTCAGGTTATGCATGTTGGAAATAACAAGGGGAACCGTGCACTTGGAATGAAGTGCACAAGAGGAACAGGGAGGGAGATGAGAACTGAGCATGGACTTGGAGTCTGGTCCTAGAACTTCTATAGATGATGGGAAGCTGCAGGGCTTCCGGTTTAAATGGCATGGGCAGCTTTAAACAATCTTCTGCAGATGAACGTTATTCACGATTTATAAAACACTGAACATCCTTGCATATAAATTTTGGCATACTATTTTACTTGTTCATTCATTCATTAAATAAATAATATTATTGAGTGCCTACTTAGTGCCAGATGCTATGCTAGACACCTCAGATCTGATTGTGGAGAGATCAGACACAGTTTTGCAGTGTATAGCTGTTCCTTAATATATTTAACCATGCCATATTTCGGAATTCTTTCCAATTTTGCCATTGCAAGGAATGCTGTAATGAATAACTTTTCATGTTGACCATTCTAGACATATCAAGTGTATCTGCAGCATAGATGCCTCAGAGTTGAATTATGGGTCACATGACATGTTCATTGATAATATTTTTAGACATTGCCAAGCTTCCCTCCATTGAAGTTGTACTATGTTATGCCCTCACCAGCAGTGTAGGAAAGAAAGAAAGAAAGAAAGAAAGAAAGAAAGAAAGAAAGAAAGAAAGAAAGAAAGAAAGAAAGAAAGAAAAAGAGAGAGAGAGGGAGAGGAAGAGAGAAAGATTAGATAACTGAACCAAATGCATTTTTGGTTGGTTAGAATCTTTCATTAGCCTGATATTCCTATGATCTGGTAATAAAAGGGGTTGTTTTGAATAATTCCATGGCACTTTCATAAGTTCAAATGTCCCTAGGACAAGGACAATTTAAATTGTGTATGAACAACAGAGAATGGCTGGGCTGTGGCTAAACTGGAACACATATGCCTTACCTACAGGCAATCACATTCAAAATTTTAAAAAATGCTGCACTGGCTAGACAAAACATTTCTGTTAGTTCTTGAGTGATGCACAAGGCTGGCACTCTGCTAAGATCATCGTGCACATTATCTCATTAATTACTTATAACAAATTGTATGCGGTAGGTTCCCTATCACCCTCATTTTTCTTGCTGAGGAAACTAAGGCACAACAAAGAAGTAAGTTGCTATTAAGAAGCAGAGTTAGATTGTGGAGACAGGCACTCTGTCTTCATAATCTGTGACCATTGTCACAGTATCATGCAAATTATATATGGCAGGTAAGCAACCAGATATTTCCCCCCCGTGGATTAGAAAGCATGTAACATTTGGAAACATCTAGAGCAGCATTATCCTTGCTCTAGCTATACTTGCAAGCCACATATGTAATTTAAATTCTCTAATAGCCCCCATTTAAAAGGGTAAGAAGAAACAGATGGGATTAATTTCAATAAAAATATTATTTAATCCAATATATCCAAAATATTATTACAACATCTAATGAGTACACAAAAGTTTTAATGAGATATTTTGCATTCTATACCTTGGGAATTCAATGTCTATTTTACACTTAAATCACATCTCAAGATATCAAAGTGTTTAGTAGTTCCATTTGGATTATGACTATCATTGTATAGTAAAGATTTAGATGATTGGCTATATTTTTCACATGTAATCTTTTCTTAGTATTATACAGAGCCATAATTTCATTAAACTCCATTTTTTGTAGATAAAGCAGGAATTTCACCAATATCATAATTACAGGGGTGGGAGTTGCCAGCAGGTGCTTTCTTTCTGAACTAAGAAGTTTGTGTGAACGTCTCAGCACAAGGAGTTTGACACCCTGTAATTTATGGCCTAAGTTATATAAGGTTTACACATATGTCCTGATGTTACCTAAAATATCCCTTCCTATTACATTCTCTTTATGAACCAGTTTGGTGGATGAAATATTTATGTGCTTTTGCTATGAACATAAGCCTTATAAAGGAACTATGCTTTGTGCTGCTAACTTAAATGGATTTGGAAAGCAAAGTGGAAAAAACTATAACTTTATGGTAAATGTTACCACCCCCCTTTAATGCATTATTATATTTTATAGTTAAATAGAATGGAACATTGAAGCACTTGTGCAGAATACATAAAAGCACAGAGGCAGTGAAGGAGACCAAAATTACATTTGAGCTTATTAATTTATGAAAAAAAAAACCCCAAAATATTCTCAGACAGCTGCAACATCAACTCAAAGGAACATATTCTAACATGTCAGCAACCTCCACCTCACAGTCCTGCCAGGATAAAATTAAACAAAACAATCTCCCCAAATTATTAAAGTCTAAGACTTTAGGAGAATGCCCTACATTATACCTTAAATTACCGAACTATAGGCATAACTGTGTAGCCACATGTCTCTTTACCTCTGTGCTGTATAATTGTATACAGATGTACCCAGTGTTATGCAACAGACTTGCTCCTTAAAAGGTAGAGTACAAATTCAATATTAAAAATCCTTTAAATGCACTAGTAGGGCAACTTGCTCTTTAAAAAGTTCTTTTATAATAAGATTATGCACCTCTAATTTCTCTTTTTGGCAAGTTTTATGATAGGATTTTTGTAGTTCAAAAAACATGTTTCAGAAGTGTGGAGAAGAGAGAAATGGGAAACTATTACTATATGTACACAGTCTAGGGTGCCACCCTGCCCTGGGCCCTAGTCCATCTCACCTATGCAAAGATGTCACTCACACAATTCTCTTATTTTCCTGTCTACTGGATAGTCTTATTAGCCTTCAGGAATATTTTTTAAAAAGGCCTCTCAGGAACTCATTTTGACTTCTGTCTGCCACCCCTTTTCTTCTCTTGACAGTAAAATGCCACGAAAGGGTTATCTACTTGATGTCTCAAATTCCTCTCCTCAGAACTGATGTGTTCTATGCGTTTTGAGTTTGACAAAAGCTTCTGAGTTAATTTTCAGTTTTCTATAAAAAGGATAAGATCAGGAGCCTTTCTCATAGTAAGGAAAACAGGCACACATGTGCATTTCAACATTTCCCCCCCCCCCACCCCCAACTAAAAATATCTTGTTCAAGATTGTATTAGTTTGGTAGGGTTGCTGTAAGGTAACCAAGTACCACAGACTCAGTGGCTTTGACAAAGAAATGTATTGTCTCGCAATTCTGGAGGCTAGAAGCCCCAAATCTGCAGTCCTGTTTCTCTGAGGTACGAGGAAGGATCTGTCCTATGCCTCTCTTCCAAATTCTTGTAGCCTCAGACATTTTTTATCTTGTAGATGGCTGTCTTCTTCCTGTGCCCCTTCACATGTCTGTATCCAAATTTTCTTTAAAAAAAAAATAAGGACCCCAATCATGTTGAATTAGGGCTCACCCTAATGAGCTCATTTTAACTTGATTACTTCTGTAAAGAACCTATTTCCAAATCAGGTTATATTCTGAGGTACTAGGAGTTAGGGTTTCAACATATCTTATTTGGGGGCCACAATTCAGCTCGTGGAAACCACAATACAAAATCTGGTTTTCATTTTGGCCCACCTCTAGGGATAGGGATCTCAAATGTGTTGGAAAAATTTGGTCTGATTGTTCATCATAACAGGGTCTTCAAATTCACGTGAACTGTAACTACATAAAATTTTTGTTCATAATCATCTTATAGATTGACACAACTATCCTTGATAAAGAAATGAAGGGATTATATGGAATATATTTCTCTATTCATCCATCCATCCATCCATCTCCACCTATCTATCCACCTATTCAAACCTTGACTTATTATTTTCATAGAAATTATTGGGTGCCTACTATGGATTTAATGTTTTGCAAGGCACTGGCGTATAGAGGCATACACTGGCAAGCTTCCAGAGTTTACAGTATACTTTCAGGGAAGTATACTGTAGATGGTAAAACAAGGCATAGGGAAAATTGAGGTAAACTGAACTTACAGAGATGCCATATGTCATTTGAAATTTACATCATTAAATGCCAAGTATTCCAAGAGGGGATATCACTGAATTAAGATGGTAGACAATTTTTCACAATGGTATGGCCTGGATTGGCTCAATATCAGCTAACTTAAGTTATTGAATTCTGCTTATGTAGAATTTTTTGAAATTGAAACACTGACTTTGAAGGCCTTGCTCTAGCTTGATCAGACCTTGAACATCTCCATCTAATGTTTCATAATACTTCTAGCATAACTAGACTAATAAACTGTTATCTTTCCCCCAAACTTATCCTTCCCTGCTCTAAGGAATTTCCCCCCATAAGCTTTTTGCTTAAGAACAGTTGGCTTTAGATTTACAGAGCCATTGAACTGAATACCATCTCTATAGTTTTGTCTCTTCCAGGATATTATATAAATAGAATCATACAACATACCGTTTGTTTGTTTTTCAGGCTGGCTTCTTTTACTTAGTGATATGCACTTAGGAACATGAGTCCAGGTTTTTGCATGGCTTGTTAGCTCACTGTTTTTATGACTAAATCTTGCATTGTGTGGGTGTACCACAGTTTACTTATACTTCACCTGTTGGAGGGCATCTCAAGTTGCTTCCAGATTTTGGCCATTATGAATAACCTGCTATAAATATTCATGTGTGGTAGGACCTATGTTTTGAAACCAATTGGAGTAAATATCTAGAAGTGCCGTTGTTGGATAAGGCTAGTGAGTTCCTTAAGAAATGCCAAACTATTGTCCAGAGTGACTGCAAACTTCTGCGTTTCTACCAGCAATGAATGAGAGTTCCTTTTGCTCTTCATCCTCACCAGCAATTGGTATTGTCATTTAAAAAAGTTTTAGCCATTCTAATACATATGCAGTGCTTGCTACCTTTGTTGTTGCAATCTCCTTTTTCCTGACAGCAAATCATTTTGAGTGTTGGTTTATCTTTGTAATGCTTGGTGTGTGTGTTGTACACCCACCCTTTGCCATCTTCTGTCCCCAGCTATCTCTGAAACTGCCATTAAGGGCAGAAGACTTGCAAAATCTCATTCAGCTCAATAGTTTCAGTACCTGGTGCAAAGTGGGCATTCATTAAATGGGTGGGCTCAGTGACCAGTTGTCTTGGGATTGAAGGTGAAGATGGGCAGCTGTGTTCTTCAGAATGGAACTAGCACCATGTTTTGCCCACTTAAGACTTCATTAGTGCAATGGTGGTAGTATCCTGAGAATATGCTTGAAGATAATAACTATGAAAGGCCAGAAACTATAAACTTTATTTATTTACTAGAGGCCTGGTGCATGAAATTCATGCACTGGGGCGGGGGGGGGGGGGGGGTCAGGTCCCTCAGCCCAGTCTGCACCCTCTCCAATCTGGGATCCCTCTCATAATCCAGGACTGTTGGTTTCCAACTGCTTGCCTGCCTGTCTGCCTCATTGCCCCTAACTGCTTTTGCCTGCAGGCCCAGTCACCCCTAACTGCCCTCCCCTGCAGGCCTGGTCTCCCCCAACTGCCCTGGGCAGTTGGACATCCCTCTCATAATCCAGGACTGCTGGTTTCCAACTGCTTGCCTGCCTGTCTGCCTCATTGCCCCTAACTGCTTTTGCCTGCAGGCCCGGTAACCCCTAACTGCCCTCCCCTGCAGGCCTGGTCACCCCCAATGGCCCTCCCCTGCAAGCTTGGTCCCCCCCAACTGCCCTCCCCTGTAGGCCTGGTTGCCTCCAACTTCCCTCCACTGCAGGCCTGGTTCCCTCCAACTGCCATCCCTTGCTAGCCGTCTTGTGGTGACCATCTTGTGTCCGCATGGGGATGGCCATCTTTGACCACATGGGTGCAGCCATCTTGTGTGTTGGAGTGATGGTCAATTAGCGTATTACTCTTTTATTAGATAGGATTTATTTATTTATTTATTTATTTATTTATTTATTCTCTACTGTTTGTCAAACACTGTAGGCTCATGTTGCCCCCTTCTGTCTCCTGTGCTAGGGATTAAAAGCAGAGCTGCAAAATGTTTGCATGTTCATTTGGTCTAGCATGAACTATCTATATTTTTAAAAAATGACATGAGAATAAAACTCCTCTCTTCATTATTGGATTTCATATAGGGTATCAGTAGAATAATGTTTATTGCTACCTCAAAAATTAATGATAATCTCTGTAAGCATTGCATTCTGTTCTAGAATGGGAACCCAGGAGAGTGTGAGAATGAGTTTTCAGCAAGAAACAAAAGACCGAGAAAAATGTATCCAAAAAGCACACACTTAAACTATCAGAAGCATCAAGATACATGTTCACAAATCCAATGATTTGCTTTGCTAAAAGTCTGTTGACTTATATGCTTCCCACATAATTTATTTGACTATGGCATTATAGCATAATTTGTTACACATACTAGA
The DNA here is from genome assembly GCF_964212035.1 of Myotis nattereri. Lineage (NCBI taxonomy): Eukaryota > Metazoa > Chordata > Mammalia > Chiroptera > Vespertilionidae > Myotis > Myotis nattereri. Next base: position 21,950,686 of record NC_138081.1, read on the forward strand.
TCACACACACACAAGCACACACAGATACACATGCCCTCAAAACTCTTCCATTTTAAAATCCCCCAAAGGCCACAGGATATAAGTTTGTGACTCTTGAATAAACTTGAGGGGGTGGGAGGGAGGAGGCTAGGAAAGAAGTGAATGCATTTTAACTGCCAAGCAAGTTACACATCTGAGTGCTGAGACTCCGCTGGACACTATCCAAGCGGTTTTAGGATCTTGATCTTAGAGGTCACACAATGAGCCAAGCCTAGTGCCCTGATGGGGTGAAGCTTTGGCTCATGGTTCATGTCTAGAATTACCTCAATTAGCATTTTCTATGTGTTAAGGTTTTACCCATTTAAAAGAGAATTTACCATGAGAAATCTGTCTTTTACTGGGATGAGATGCTTCTAAAGGAGATATTGAAGGACTGAAAGTGTTCATGAATCTATCAGATGAGTAAAGCTTAGAAGAAAGGCACAGGGAAGGGAGGAAAGTGGGAGAAAGAGGAAAAGGATTCAATTTACAAGGTTAGCTTTTCTTTCCCATGGAGAAATATGATATATTACCTCATTACATCTAAGATGGTTTTCTTGAAAATAACTCATTTCTTTTATTCTTTGGTAATTGTGATATTGGAAATTCTAATAATTTATTATTTTTATTTACACTCATACTGGATAAAGAAACTGCTCAACCTACTATTTGCACTAACTCCTATAAATCAACATGAATTGCCATGTGTGAGTTGAAGATTTATGAAAAAATGTCTATTTTGAATGTAATGGATTCTGGCACATCCTCTTTCTAGTCACTACCTTTGCAATCCTTCTAATTTTGATCCAGTGAGCTTTTTGTGCTGTTCTCCTGTCACATTGTCCTGAAAACTCTTTGCTGCTCATATACTCATATACCAAACACTCTCCTTCTTCCCTTTGCATACATGTTTCTCTCTCCAGAAAGCTCTCCTTCCCTGTTTTTGAATGTTCTGTTTGCCTTTGGGTTCTTGCTGGACAAAAGCTCTTCCTCCTCTAGGCAAGCTTAGCATTTAGTGGTAGTGAAAACAGGTATTGGTCCTTGCCAAGGCACGTTCATCCTTTAAGATACATAATCGTTTCTGTATTCTTTTCTACTTACTGGTATGTTTTTGCTTCTCTCTGCTCCAATTAGATTGTATATGATTCATCCTTGCATCTGCCAGAGCTCCTAGCCTATATTCTGTGCTCACTTAATGTCGGTCAGATGAATTTAGGAATGAATGAATGCAAAAGCAAATGCATGTGTGAATGTTTGTCCTATACCTACTCTGGATCCAATTCTCCCTTTCTTCTCTTTACAGTTGACTACAGAGGAAGGGAGAACATTTTATTTACAGCCATTGCCCAATTTGTCTGAGGCAACTTGTAAACCACTGAGAAACCGTCCAGGCACTTTTAAAACCAGACTTCTAAGTTTTTCACTTGTAGAAAATAAGTATGCTCATTCTCTTCCCTCAAATAGCTCCAGAAAACAGAGTGAAGCTCTTCTCGAGGCCTCAATCAAGTAAATGGCCACGTTGGAGCAGCCCATGTGTCAGGGAATTGCAGATGCCCTCTAAGGAACTGTACAAAGGCTACAAAAGCCAAAGGTGGCCTCTAGCCAACAACCAGAAAAAAAATTGGTACCCTCAGTCAAATAAGGGCAAGGAAATGAATTCTGCCAACATCATGAATGAGCTTGGAACTGGGTTCTTCCCCAGTTGAGCCACCAGATGAAAATGCATCCTGAGCGACAACTTCACTACATATTTGTGATCCCCGGAGCAGAAGACTCAGCTGACACATACCTGGAGTCTTGACCCATGGAAACAGATAATAAATGCGTGCTCTTTGAAGCTGCTAAATTTGGAAGAATTTGTTATAAAGCGATGGAAAACTCATGCAGCACTTTTTAATCATCCACATGATGTAGAAATGGTGTCTTAGACTTGTGTTTTATAGCTAACAACATCCTAAATGATACTGTTCCTCAAGGCAAAAAGAAGAGGGTGGACTGAATCTTCTCACATGTTTGTTTCTTTAAGAATAGTTTTTTTCAGAGGCCCCTCTCCATGGCTATTAGTTTCCCATTGCACTTGCCAGAATTGCATCTCAGACTCATTCCTAAATTGACCACTGGTAAGAGGAATGCTGAAAACATGACCAGCTTTGGCTAATCCAGATTTATGGCCCCGGGACCAGAGAAAACCCAGCCTCTCTGTTATATGTGACCACTTAGGAGCTGAGAAAAACTAGGATTTTGGTGGTAAGAAAAGGGGGTAGGTAACAATGTTGGGTGGACAGTAATAATGTCAGCCTCAGCAAGAACAGCGTGGCTTTGTTTCCCATTTGTAAAAGCAGGACCTGGACTAGTTCTATGTCTGTGGGAAGATAGGAACACTGATAGTTGCTCCTACAGCATTGTGTTGAGAAGTATTCTGTGGCCATAGCTGGCCTCAGAAGGAGGCACTACACGGGCAGATTAACAGGGTCCGCTAATTAACAAAGAAGGAGAAACTATGCACAATTGTGATTCTAATATTTAAAGGCAACTGTGATGAAAGAATAAAATTATTTAAGAGTATAGATTACAGGGTCAAACCACCAATCTGGGCTTTGCCACTTAATAAGGTTGTGGTCATTGGCATTTTAATTTTGATTCTGTATTCCCAACTGTAAAATAAGGGAAAAAAGTAAGGATTAAATGAGATAGTGCACGTGAAAATTCTTAGCCCGCTGTTAAAATGTATGTGTGCTAAGAGCACAGGGTAAATAACTTAATAAATGTTACCTACTATCATCTAGAGGCACACAAGATCATTGTGCTGATCACTTAAAAGGAAGATTTCTTGTACCAAAGAAAGAGTCATGGCAGCTTGGTAAAAGCAGTTCCACTCAGGGCAAAGTTTCCCTATTGATGATACTGGCATGATGGATAGACTTGGCTTGTCTGGGACATTCTGGTTTTGCCTGATGTAATGATAATATTCCCCTTTTCACTCTTAAAGGTGTCCTGATTGTTCTTACTGAGGTTTTGAGTCAGAAGAACTTTGCTAGAAATGTTTCTCCTTTTAAAGACATTTCTGGTTCTGGACAACTTCCATGTGAATTCTACAGTCCAGTCATGAGTTTCTGATGGCCGGGTAGAATTTAGTGTTTGGCCATGTCATTCTTGCCTGCTTTAGTCTTCTTTAGCACTTGTACTTCCACCCTTAGATATTCATTCTTTGCCTTTTTTTTTTTTTCAAATTGAAATGCAGATGCTCTGTCCCCAGAAGCAGCAATTCATCACAATTAAAACTGAGTTGGATGGAAACTTTGTCAGTTAGTCCTACTGAAGCAAGAATGGTTTCCTATTCTGAGATATTTATCATCATTTCCAAATTATGAAACAATTACTATGGGTAAAAGTATAAGAGTGAAGTCTTTCATAAAATCCAGTAAAATCCCGTGATATTGATGCAAATCAATGAGAGCAAATAAAACTAAATGTAAAGTATTCTTGTATATGTAAATGTAGAGGAAGGGATTCGTTATTTTCCCGCAAATAAATTGACCTGAAACTGGCCATGCATTAACCTAGATTGTCTCCTACATTTCCTGAGAGCTCACATTGACTAATGTTTCTTTGATCAGTGCATATAGAAAAGGAACTAGAAAAAACACATCTGACTAAGACAAAAGTCTATATGGACATTGTTTATTTTCTAACAGAATATAGCATAACTGCCAAAACACTGAAGCAGATAACTAGTAGTTCTATCAATTCATCTTTAGGTATCTGCATTATACATAAGTTTAATGTCTTCTCATTAATTATGTTTTATCATCATTATATCATAATACATATAAACTTGTATATGTTTATAATCAATAAACTTGGAAAATTATTATATTTCAAAAAATAATTTAACAGCTCATTTCATACTGCTCATAAGCATCTAAATCATCTCATAAAGAGGGAAGTTAAATTGTACCCTTGTTCTGAATTTCTTACCATTGCTCATAGAAGACTGTCATCTCTTCATCTCCAAATTTTCATATTCCTCAAAATCTATTCGTGGAGTAAAAGATGGATATTTGGGGGAGACCATGGGATGTATAGTTATCAGTTTTCTTTAACCTTTAATCAAGTTTATTTTCTCAATCTCAATTTTAAGATGTAAAAATATATTATCTCCTGCTAATGAAGTACTAAAATTAGAATTTTTCTTTACAAGATATTCCAAACATAAAAGAATCTATTGCTTTGCAAAACACTAGGCCTTCCCTTTTGTGTAAATGCCATAGGCAGCATGGGACCCTGTGCCTGCTCTGACCTCTATGTATTTCCTGAGTAAACATCTAGAGTTTGATGTTCTATCATCAGCATGTAGCTCATCAGCTTAAAGGCATGATTAAACTAGGGAATCAAAACAGCCATTGGTACAAAATACAGGCATATAAGCACAACAAAGGGAAATTTTCTGTCAAAGCAGTGCCAAATTAATTTGCCCCTCCATACTTAATCATGCATGATAAGTTTTATTGCTGCTTCTATAATCTTACTTTTATTAACACTGCTATCAAATTCAGAATCCAAGGATTTTATTAGCACAGGTGCCTAACAAATAAAAAACAAAACACATTTATGCATGGGAATTTAGAATCATAGCTAATGAGTTAATTTTTATTTTTACCGTTAAAGTTAGTCTTACATATGTAGGAAATTCTGTAGTGAATATCTTAATTTTTTACCATGGAAATATTATTAATATTGGTATATGTGTTCCTACTTGTTTCTACCCCACAATAAATCTTTAAATAAAAATGTCCCAAAATCCCATTTGGCATAATTCCCTGAGAACCACCTGTGTGAAAATACAGAGACCACACATGATACATGAAATTTAAATGACAATTAGAAACTCAAAATGACTATGATCAAAGTCTAAGAGAGCAGGTACTCAGGACAGACAACACTGCTTAATTTTCCCTTTTGTGCTCAGAAACCAGTAGCTTGGGAGAAACCCAGGCAAGTGACGTGCCAAGGGGTGTCTTGAAAGGATTTACTCCCGCCTGTGACCTCCACCGGCACTTCTCACCTGACCGCTGGAACACTGCCTAGCCTGCCTCCAGCTTCCAGTGCGGCCAACGTCCCTTGACCCTAGTTTTATGTTTTCCTTTTTTCACACTCATCAGAGTGATTCTTCAAAAATGTGTATTACTTCATCTCCCTTCCCTGATTTCAACTCTCCAATGGGTTTCCTTTAATTCTAGAATAACTCCCAACACTTGTACCTGCTTTCACCTTTGCTCCTTTTTCTGACTTTATCTTCTACTCATCTTACCATCATCCACTGGCCTCAGCCGCACTCACTTCTTTTATGTCTCTTGAGCACACTGGGCATGCAAACATCTCAGGGCTCCTCTCACTGCTTTGAACATTCTTCACCCATGTACTCACACAGCTTAACTTTATTTTGGTCTTGGCTCAAATGATGCTTCATTATAGAGGCTTTCCTGATAATTCTCTACCAAAATGGTGATTCATTCTCTCTCTCTCTCTCTCTCTCTCTCTCTCTCTCTCTCTCTCTCTCTCTCTCTCTCTCCCCTCCCTCCCTCACTCCCTCCATAAATCTATTTGCCTTTGCCCAGTTTTCTTTTTTTACTGGCACTTATACATATCTATGTAATTAGTGTCTGTCTCTTTTACTAGAATCTAGGTTCCAGAAAGGTAGGGGATGTTGTCTTATTTATTGCTGTATCTTTAGCATCTAGTACACTGCCTGGCATAGAATGAGTGTTCAGTAAATATTGATTGAATGAATAATATCAAAAGCCACTATGGAACTAAGTGTGGAATAAGCAGTGCTCACCCACAGGCTTTCACTGTGCACTTGGGATTCCCAGAGGAGACCATAAGGAGGGAGTTATACTTGAAGTTGGATGGAAGGATGAATAGGTAACCTTTTACCTATCAATTTACTTCCAACAACAGATCAATAATCTGAAGTTGTGGATCATTGTTGGAATGATAAATCCTTAGTAATGCCATAGACTATCTTTTTAAGTGTTTTACATCATAACATCTTTTTTGACCAGTTCAGGCCAAAACATGCAGGTGAACACAATAAAGTTAAATGAATACTCAGAAACACCTGATGCATTAAAAACATACCCTTTCAAGGGCTTGAGCCACTAGTGGTTAAGATTGCACATGAAGCCGAAACCGGTTTTGCTCAGTGGATAGAGCGTCGGCCTGCGGACTGAAAGGTCCCAGGTTCGATTCCGGTCAAGGGCATGTACCTGGGCTGGGGGCATATCCCCAGTAGATGTGCAGGAGGCAGCTGATCGATGTTTCTCTCTCATCGATGTTTCTAACTCTCTATCTCTCTCCCTTCCTCTCTGTAAAAAATCAATAAAATATATATTTTTTTTTTTAAAAAAAAGATTGCACATGAAAATGCTGAAAGTACTATAGGCCTTACTTGAAATGCTTCAGTGGACAGGTTCTGACAAAACAAAGCTCATGGCAGGAAAGTTTAGTTTTTTGGCTTTTTAATATATTTTATTGATTTTTTCAGAGAGGAAGGGAGAGGGATAGAGAGTTAGAAACATCGATGAGAGAGAAACATCGATCAGCTGCCTCCTGCACACCTCCCACTGGGGATGTGCCCGCAACCAAGGTACATGCCCTTGACCGGAATCGAACCTGAGACCCTTGAGTCCGCAGACCGACGCTCTATCCACTGAGCCAAACCAGCCAGGGCAGTTTAGTTTTTTTGAATAACAAGTTTAGAAGAACCTTGGATTACTTCTTAAAGCAGTTCTAATACCAACCAAACTCAAAAGGGGCCATGATACCTCTTCTAGAAAGCTGGCCTGGCATCCATGGACAGTATCTCCAGGGATATGTCAGGGTGGGTCCCTTGGAAGTTACACTACAGTGGAATATGTTTGGACTCTAGATTTTATACTCACTCTAATTGTGGAAATCAAGGCCCCAGTTATGTTAAAGTCATAGCAGGGATGTATGCCTTCATTATGTTTCAATATCCCACTGAGGACACCTACTTTCGGAGAAATGTTCATTGAATTTGGGAGACAGAGTGATATAGTGGAAAGTTCACAGATACCAGGGCCAGATTCTTTTGCTTTATGTTTCAACTTAAATGTAATAGTGGTATGATCTTGAGAAAGTTACTTAGCTTTCAGTAGTTCACATTTTTATTTTCATTGAAAAAAGAGACTATTTAAGGTTAAAGCAGTAGTGTAGTACTAGACCAGGGGTGGGCAAACTTTTTGACTCGAGGGCCACAATGGGTTCTTAAACTGGACCGGAGGGCCGGAACAAAAGCATGGATGGAGTGTTTGTGTGAACTAATATAAATTCAAAGTAAACATCATTACATAAAAGGGTACGGTCTTTTTATTTTTTTTAGTTTTATTCATTTCAAACAGGCCGGATCTGCCCCACGGGCCGTAGTTTGCCCACGGCTGTACTAGACCTATGATAGGAATTTATTAAATGTAATAGTGAAAGTAATAATGGCTATTTACTAAGCAATCCTATATAATAAAACCCTAATATGCAAATCAACTGAACAGCTGAATGAACAGGCACTATGAAGCGCACTGACCACCAGGGGGCAGACGCTCAATTCAGGAGCTGCCCCCTGGTGGTCAGTGTGCTCCCACAGGGGGAAAGCCACTTGGCCAGAAGCCTGGCTCATGGCTGGCAAGCACAGGGGTGGTGGTGGGAGCCTCTCCTGCTGGCGGTAAGGAGCAAGGGGTCCTGGACTGTGAGAGCCCCGGACTGCAAGAGGGATGTCTGACTGTCCACTTAGGCCTGAATTTTGTGCACCAGGCCTCTAGCATACTATAAGCTAGAAACCAAAAGATACTTTACATTTATAATTTCAATTGATCCTCACAAAATACTATGAAATGAGTATAATCATTATCTTTCTTTAAGAGATTTAACGGTCTGGAGACTGAGATTCCAAAAGGCTAAATAACTTTTCCAAACTCACTAAGCAAGAAAGTGGGAAAGCCTGGGATTGGATCTAAGTATGATTGAACATAAATCCAAGTTTCAAGCACTCTGTCAAACTTCCTCTCCAAATAGGAAATGTGTATTAATAATAACAATTAATGTGATATATTATTATTCTTCAAGCACATTGGTCTTACCCCATAACAAAAATGGAAGTAAAATCATTAACTAAACAACCAGAATCTATTGAGTCACTTCTATGCTCCAGGTGTTGTGCTTTACATAACTGTGAGGTGAATATTCTGCATTATAAATGATGAAACTGGGGTCTAAGAGAGGTTAAAGCACTTGCTTAAAGGCAATAGACAACTGAAAGCCAGGATTGGAACCTAGTGTTCACATGAAGTAGTGGGGATGGAAGAGCTGAGATGTGAAGAGGGAAAGGCATAGTTAGAGGTGTGGCAGGGGAAGTAGTTAGAGCCAGTGGTCAAGGGCCTTAGATGCCTTGATATGGAGTTTAGTCTTTATTCTGAGTAATAATTAGAAAACAGAGAATTAACATGATCAACTAAAGCATTTTAAAAAGATCTCTCTGATATCAAGGTCATGGATTGATGTAAGTAGCTCAGCATAGAAATATTAGTGGACTGTCTAGATTTCCCCTAATCACATTTACTTATCCTGGGTGCTATGAAGGACTATATTTCCCAACTTTCCTTGCAGTTATGTTGGGTCCACATGACTGAGCTCCAGTAATTATATACACTTATCCCAGGTCTGACTATAAATCACCCTGGATAATCCTCCTCTTGTTACCATTTTTTTTCATGACAAGATGGATCTTTGATTTATCACTTAAGTGACGCCCAGTGAACTATCAACCTTGCTCTATACAAATTAATTAAAAGAAGAAAAACTTTTATCATTAAGCCACTGAAATCTGGAGTTTTATTTGTTATGCTCAATCCTTTTCTTTTATAGCCTACCTTTACTAATTAATATTCTCCTCATAGGAGGGCAAGTACTTCCTATGGAGTGCATGAGCAATAAAAATGGGGAATGGGAAAGAACTGTTTCCCTTAGAAACCTAAGTTTCACAAGGCAAACAATTTTCATCACTCTATTTTAGCAGAGTAGACAACCATGTTGGCTCTAAGACTTAAGATGTTTCTTAAGAGCAAAGTGGCCTGATTCTGTCAATGTGCTAGCCAGCTTTCAAAATGGCCCCCAATAATACTTGCTTCCACATGTTCATGCATCTGTGTAGTCTTCTTTGAGGTTGACTGAGGGCAATTTTTGTGACCAATGAAATATTGTGGAAATGATGGCACATGGCTTCAGGAAATAAAATGTATTTCAGCTTCTATTGTGGTTTCTTTGATTACTCACTCTAGAAGAAGCCAATGTCGTCCATGAAGATAGTAAGAACCCATGGAGAGGCCCATGTTGAAAGGAACTGAGGTCTGTCAATATCTAGTACCGACTTTCTAGCCACGTGAGTGAGCCATGTTAGAAGATCCTGCAGCCCCAGTCAAGCCTTCAGATAACTGCAGCCCACAGTCTTTTGAATTGTCCAGCTGAGGTTCCAGATGTTGTGGAACAGAAACAAGCCATTCCCACCATGCCCTTTCTAAATTAATGACCTATGGAAATAATGAGAAATACTGGTTATTGTTGTTTGAAATCACTGTTTTAGGACATTGTTATGCTGCAGTAGACTAAAGCAGCCACAAAAGCAGCTCACAATAGAATCAAAGAAGACCTAAGTAGTATTCCTGTGCACAGAGTGCCTGTGGAGGCCTGATTCTGGGACAATAGGCCTGTCTCCCTCTGGTGTGGACTTCTGACTTCTGTGGTAGTTCTTCAGCAGAGCTGTGACTGCTTTTCCCCTGCTGCCTGGCTCTAGGAGCCACCACAATAAATAATGCTTGTGTTCTGGAGAAAGAACCTGGGGTATTTCTCCCTTTGATGAGATTTCTAAGTAGAATGGCAACACATTTTGTTAAGTTCTGATGTTGTCATTTTATTCCTAATTTGAATTATCTTGAATGTCAAATGGAATTTGAGTGTTAGCCTGTCTTATAGACACATTCCTTGAAACATATTGTGCTAAAATCAGGGTTTTATCGGTTAATTCATCCTCTTTTTTTAGAAACTGCAATTGGGTAGTCATATTATCATGCAGTGAAAAGGTCACTGGATTACAAGTCAGATGGACTTGTCTTGACCACACCTCTAAAGAGACAGATCATCTTGAGGAAGTTATCAAATATTTCTCTACCTATAAAAGTCAAGAAATGCTTATGACATTTGCATATAAGGAACAAGAGTGTTGTGAGTGAGTGTAGATAATATACAGGGACTGTTTTGGTAAAATATAAATGGATATTTTATTCAGAGGTTGTGTGCTAAGTGTGTATTGTGGACCACACACTACTGCATTATGCTAGGCTTTGGAAATGCTCAGCATACAGATCAAAGGTCAGGCCTTCTTAGAGATTACATGATTTTGCAGGTAAAGTATACTAGCTGTCTATTGCTGCCATAACATATTACCATAAACTTTGTTGCTTGAAACAATATAAATGCATCCTCTTACAGTTCTGCATGTTAGAAGCCCAACACGGGTCTCACTGGGCTGCAATCAAGGTGGAAGCAGAGCTGCTTTCCTTTCTGGAGGCTCTACGGGAGAGTCATTTTCTGTGCCTTTTTCAGTTTCAAACAAGCTGTGTGCATTCCTTGGTTCATGGCCTCCTTTTTCCATCTTCAGAGATAGCTCTGTATCATCTCTGTGACCATCTTCCACAGTCACATCTCTCTTTGATTCTTTTACCTCCCTCTTCCACTTTTTGTAAGCACATTGAGCCCATATGGCCAACCCAGGATACTCTTGCCATCTCAAGGTCCTTAAGTTTATATCTGCAAATTCACAGGTCTGGGGCTCAGGAGGTAGATTTATTTTTGTGGGGTGGGCATTATATTGCTTCCCACATAAAGTACATAGAAATATTCTAAATTACCACTTGCTCTTCATTTTATATTAATATAACCCAAACCATGCAACACAATTTATGACAGTGTTTTGTTTTACACCTATCTTGACTTCCAGAATTTGATTTTTTTTTGTTTGTTTTTGTTCTTTTTTTATTGCTTAAAGTATTACAAAGGGTATTACACATGTGTCCTTCCCCCCCCCCCCCCGCCCTTAATTTGATTTTGATTAAGAAATGATTCTGTCTTAATTCTACCTAGAACCTTGCTATTTTTTTTCCCCCTCAAACTATTGGGAGCTGGAGATGAAAAAGAACCTGGTAGCCAGAGGAGAAAACCCCAATGCATTTATTATTTCTATGGGAAGCCTGGATGCATGATATCTTATTCATTGACCTGGATCAAAACCAGTGTTGAAACCTCGTTGCTGAGACGTGATGCTAAGACCCTGAAGAATGAATTTACTTTTGAACAGACAAGACCATCAGTGACAACCACTGTCTATTTCTGGCATATTAAGTCAAGATTTTTAGAGTGTCAGAACCTGTTATAACTTGGATTGAAATATGACAATCTGTCAAAAAATTCCCACAACATAACATCCCCTTGAGGTTAATAGACAAAATTATATGATGGCATAATTTGTGTAATATAATTCATAAATTCCTCCTCATAAAGTCTCAGGGGTGGGATTTTATAAATATATAGTCATTTTTGCTTCACCACTATGTAATACCTGGTCCTTTATACTTGAAACATATTTACAAAATATAGTGAGACGCATTTCCAGTCAATTCAATTTGATTAAGGGTTTGTAAGTAATCGACAATACATGGTACACTCCACTTGGTGCTGCAGTGGCTACATTAGAGGAATGAAAGATGGCTCCCACTCTCAAAGACCTTTAAAAAGCTTGTTGCTGTGATGATGTAAACAGAAAATAACAGAGGAACCTTATAAGTCAATATATTCAAGCCTGCTATAGACCAATGGACTATGAAAGCTCTGTGGGTTGTGAGTGGTGAGGTGAGGGCTGAAGGGATGTTTAGGGAGTCGAGCTAGGATTTGAAAAATGGGGAGCAGGACATTCTAGGTAAGCGGTTCTCAACCTGTGGGTCGTGACCCCTTTGGGGGTCTAACGACCCTTTCACAGGGGTCGCCTAAGACCATCGGAAAACACATATATAATTACATATTGTTTTTGTGATTAATCACTATGCTTTCATTATGTTCAATTTGTAACAATGAAAATACATCCTGCATATCAGATATTTACATTACGATTCATAACAGTAGCAAAATTACAGTTATGAAGTAGCAATGAAAATAATTTTATGGTTGGGGGTCACCACAACATGAGGAACTGTATGAAGGGTTGCGGCATTAGGAAGGTTGAGAACCACTGTTCTAGGTGGAAGGAACGTTATGAGTAAAGTTCTTAAAATCAGAATAAAAATTTATTGTACAAAATACATTAAGATTATCAAGCTTCAAAAAAGAAGAAGGAGCCATGAAATATAAGACAGGTCAGCATTTGGGCATATTTATTTGTGCCTCTGTTCATGTGTGTGTGTGTGACATATACACAGAGCTCAGTCTGTGGCAGAGCCAAGGAAAGGGCACAATGCCACCAAATATAGGTACATTTATTGAGTGTGGGCTAGGCCCTTGCATGCATGATCTCATTTAATCCTCACCACAGCCATCTGCAGTAAGCAATATTAATATCTTGGTTTTACAGATTTAAAATTTGAGGCTTGAAAAAATTATGTTTTGAGTTCATGGCTGCACAACTAGCAAGCGACAAAGATGGCTTTCTAATTCACATTATTGGCTTCTAATTCACATTATTGGCTTTGGCCCGCCGTGTTTGGCAAACCGCGGCTCTTTGGTCCCTTGAGGGTGGCTCTTCCACAAAATCCCACGTGCGGGCGCACACGTACAGTGCGATTGAAACTTTGTGGCCCATGCGTAGAAGTCGGTATTTTGTGGAAGAACCAGAATTTTGTGGAAGAGCCACACTCAAGGGGCCAGAGAGCCGCATGTGGCTCGCGAGCCGACCACTGGTTAGGGTAACCCATTTCTTCAAAATAGTGCAAATTATTAGCAATCCAGTCTGTTCTGCTGAACTGCAGGTTTTTCCTCTTTTGTTATATGTTATTGGTAAAAGGGAACAATATCAATATTCTGAGGACATCATGTTGCTTCTTACATAATTTCTCCCAATACGATCACCATTTGTAGCAGTTAGGGGCAAGCTTTCTCGTGATTAAAGAGAAAACATTGCCCTGGACAATGCGGCTCAGTTGGCTGGAGTGTCATCTGGACACCTAAAGATTGCGGGTTCAATTCCCAGTCAGGACACATACCCAGTTGGGGCTCATGAGGGAGGCAACCTATCGATGTTTCACTCTCACATTGAAGTAGCTCTCTCCCCCCCCCCCCCACTTCCTCTCTTCCTAAAAATCAATAAAAGAATGTCCTCGGTGAGGATTTAAAAAAAATTAAAGCCCAGTTGGTGTTTCTTAGTGGTTAGCATCAACCAGGAGGTTATGGTTCAATTTCAGGTCAGGGCATTAAACCCCATTTGAGGGCTCCATCCCTAGTGGGGGGCGTGCAGGAGGCAGCCGATCAATGATTCTCTCTCATCATTGATGTTTCTATCTCTCCCTCCCTCCCCCTTCCTTTCTCTGAAATCAATAAAAAACATATTTAAACATTTAAAGAGAAAGCATTAGCTATATAAGACTTGAGAAAAAAATGAAATAAAAGTCCTGCAAATGTGCCTTCCTTAAGTGCAACTGGTGTCTGGCATAGTGGGTTCAAGAACAACTTCACTTTTTACTAAGTTAAACCATCTGAAATAAAAGATAGCATACCATAGATACTCTTTTGTACTTGATTTTTTCGCTTTACCATATGTCTTTAAAATAACATCATATCAGTTCATTTTTTAAAAATCAGTTGTACGGTGCTCCATTGTATGAATGTATTATAGTTGATTCCAATAAATCTCCAATATTTGAGCATTTAGATTATGCACCTGTCATGTCACTTAAAACAATGATGAAGTGAATAACCATGGCATACCTCTATTTTAAGAGTACCATTAGTGTAACATCCTAGTTTTGTTAGACCTACCAATTTCTCCTCCACAGTGCTGTACTAAGTTGCATTTTTACTTATCCCCACATATAACTGTGCCTTATTCCCTAAATTGTCAATAGAAAGTGCTGTCATGTTTTTAAAATTTTTGCTAGTCTGATGATGATAAATAGTACGTCAGAATAGCTTTATGTTGCATTTATCTTACCAAAAATATAGTTGAACATATTTTTTTCACGTTTAAGATCTACTTTTTATCTTTTTTGGTGAATTATCTATTCATGTCTTTTGCCTATCAGTTGCTCTTTCAGTTTTTTAACATTACACAAACAGATATTGATATAAATACAGATACACACACAAACATATATGGGATATACACACATATATATGACATACACATAGATAACATATACATATATCAATATTTGGTGTATGGGAGGATGCTACAACCCACTGAGCCACCTGCCTAGAGTGCTCCAAAGTAACTTTTTAAAGAATCAGGTAGAGAAAGATTTCTGGTACCAAGAATTAACCAATCAGATGCAACCTTTTTATGTGACATGACCAATAAGATGCAGCTTTTTTATGTGACCTATATATTGTTTGTTCAGGTCAAGGCATTCATATCCAACAGCTATTGTGTTGGCTGTTGTCATTTTTTATTTGACAATCTAAGGGAAAAGGGGTCAGTGCCCCTGACTAAATAGATATTGCATGTTTTAAAAATTCTTGTGGCACACCAGTGTGCTGTAGCACAAGGGTTGAAAATTGCTGCTCTAGGCTTTTCCAGTTACTGTAATATCATCCTCAAAAAAGCAACACTCCCCCCACCCTTTGTATTTCTCTAGTTGAGTCTGTTGTCTAAATGCATTGAAAAATACCTTCTGCACATTAAACAGTAGCTTAGATGGTGGGCATCCTTGCCTTGTTCATATTTAGATGGAAATGACTATAATATTTCCCATTAACTAAGATATTAGCTTTAGGACTGTGGTCTCTGGATATAATGAATCTTGTCAAAATCTTTTCAGGATCTATGGATTATTATTTTAGGATTTTCTTGTGCTAGCATTTTTATTCAGATTGTTATTGTTGTTGTTTGCACTCTATCAAAAAAGTTCTGTAGCTTTGAATAATCTACCCAATCTCACTTTTTTCCTATAGTCAGCTGTATTTTTCATGCATGCTTTTACAAAGTGCTGTATTTTTCTACAGGAGCCTGTAGTTGATTCAGGGAAATTTTATGGAGCAAAGAGGTATAGTCAAGCTTAACTTTCAAATCTTAAATAAATGTGAGAACATTAGTTTTGTTTTGCCTCTTGCCAAGGAATTTATTTTCCCAGATTGGAGCACTCAGAGAATTTTGTTTATAAATATTCAAGGTTATTTTCATTAAATTAACCCAGGGCTCAATTTATTAACTCAAATGGTAGTGCTTTGGCATATAATATTCTACACAATCAGACAGAAAGATAGATAGATAAGCAAAGGTGTTTAAAATATAATATAACATAAAATGTTTCTGACTACTGATCTTTCTACTAAACTGGGACCAATGTACCAATTTTGATGTGTGAATTGCTTCTCGGTGTGATATATGTAAATAGTTCTAGGTGTTTGTTAGCAAGCTTTGTCTATGTACTGAGGGACTCTCATTTTTATCACTCATTTGCAGAGCTGGATGGGTGCGAAGAGATCAACCAAAGAACTTGTATGCATCTATGCATAACCCATGGACACAGATAATAGGGTGGTGGAGGCCTGGTTGCAGGGGGTGAGGGGAGGGAGGAAGGGGCAGTGGTGGGCTAAAAACAGGTCAACGGGAGAAAAAAGGGGACATATGTAATACTTTCAATAATAAAGATTTAAAAATAAAATATTTCATGATAATAATTTTTTTAATCCTAACCTGAGGATATGTTTTTTTATTGATTTGTAGAGAGAGAGATGAAGGGAGGGAGGGAGAGAGAGAGAGAGAGAGAGAGAGAGAGAGAGAGAGAGAGACCTCGATGTAAGAGAGAAACATCAATCAGTTGCCTCCCACACTCAAGCGAACCTGCAACCTAGGTTTGTGCCCTGACCAGTAATCAAACCCTTAACCTTTTTGGTGTATGGGGTGACGCTCCAACCAACTGAGCCACCCAGCCAGGACTATCACTCATTTTTATCTACCTTTATCTATCTACAACTCTTCACCCTTGGTCCATAAACAGACAACGGGAGACATCGTCTCTCAATTTCCACGCAGTGGGACGCTCATGCAGCCCTGAACATGGCAGCCCACAGCTGCCTGACATTTCCCAGGTTCTGGAGACTAGCCCTGCTCCATTCCCCTGGCAGGGTGAGAGATCTGCTCATCAGAGTATGGAGGTCCCCTCTCTCCTGGCATCATTAGTGTTGTTTCCTCTTCTCACAATACAAGGAATGGAACATGCATCAAATGACCTAGAAATTACAATAATTTGTAGATATTGCATGTTTTACAGGTTACCAGTACTTACAAATATACTTTCTCATTAGGTACGTTGCTTCAACAATTCTGGGAGGCAGGTAGGACGGGGTAGTTTCATTTACATTCAGAACATAAGTAGCTGAATCTTAAAGAGGTGAGGGAGAGAGGTTGAATTAGAAACCAGGTCAAGTGATTAAGCTTTCTTTTTCAGCATCTATTACCCTTTCTGTACCTTTGAGGCTTTTTAAGAAATTTCTTTAAGTTTTTCAATGTGTAAAGTTGACGATGGGATTAGATGATTTATAATGTAGTTTGTAGGTCAACAACTCAGTATTTCCCACTGCAACATAAATATGCAACACACACACACACACACACACACACACAAACATTGCACACACATTTCTCATAAAAACACTATCTTCTCTATTTGCATTGTTACTCCTGAGTTCAAGCCCTCATATCCTCTGACTTTAAATATGTTAATAATCTCCTTATTAACCTCCCCTCCCCCAACCTCTGCCTCCACTTTGGTCCTCTACAATCCATCTTCCATGCTTACAGCCAAAAGAAATTTAAAGTCTAGACCTGACCATGTAATTCTGCAGCCCCAAACACAAGTGATTCTTGTTTGTCTTCAAAACCAATTCAAGCCCTTTAGCTTGGTGAATGAGACTATCTTCTTACTTCTCCTCACACTCTAAGCTCTAATTCTAGGTATCCTTGAGGGTTTCCTTATAGGACCGCCCATGCCCAAAATATTATTGGAAGAAATTTAGCTCTGTGACTTGGTCTTCTTCTATATCAAAGGTAGGCATTTGTGAATGAATTTGCCAGAACAAGGAATGAAATTTGTAGCTCTAGAATGGGAAAGATGGTTGGGCCACATAGGGTTTGAGTCCATGAGGACTCTGGTCTCATTATATACTCAATAATAACATCTTCCAGTTGGCTCATGGGTATGACGATAACCATGAGTGTGTTAAATGTAGATTTAGCTCTATAATCAAGAATATTATTTGGGTTGATAAAAGATATAATAATGGAAGTTATATGGTGATTACTAAATTTGGGCATTTTTCTTAGCACTGCATATTTTGACTTGTTTAACACTTTTAACAACCTCATGATGTAGGGGCTATTATTATACCCATTTTACAAATGAGGAAGATGAAGCACAGAGAAGTTAAGTTCCCTGCCTAACATCACAGAGCTAGTGAATGACAGAGCTGGGATTTGAATGCAGGTGGTGGAGCTCCGTACTTCATACCTTCCCTATTACATTCTGCTGCCTTTCCAGTAGGTCATATACACAAAAGGCAGAGTGATCATGAGCCTCACAGGGTTTTGAGGGTTAAATAAAGGGCCATCGTGCAGATTCCATTGCAGTACTTGGTACAGTATAGATGCTAAGCATTTGCTGAAAATAAAGAAAGATGCTAAATTCACAGTTTTGTAGATTAGTCATAGATATAACCACGATACATATTCCTTCCCCAGGTTACAATTTTTAGCCTAATAACAGCATCTAGTATAATGAAATCTTCAAATCCCTAACTCTAGCTCAAAGTCACTGAAAAACATGAACTAAAGGCTGTGACTTCACCTCTGTGAAATACACAGCTGAGGTATTTAGCTGAGTAGTTCTAACCACCATGCACAGGTTCACCTGAGGACACACCTACCTAAAGTCAACTAACATAGTTCAGCACAGAAGTTCTCAAACTTGTGTTCTCTCAGGGCCCCTTTGCAATCTTGCACATTTCTTCTCATGCCTACTTGTGCATTTAATTGCTGTGTGGAATCTGGAAAACGCCATTATACAGTGTGAAAGAGAATAAGAAGAAATAAACAAAAGCAACTAACATTATTAAGAAAATAAGTTTGGCTCTGCCAATACTCTAAAATGGTCTTTGGGATACCTAAGGGTTCCTGGACTGTACTTGGAGAATCACAGTGCAGCAGATAGTAAATGTTTCATTAAAAAGTTTTTAATATAGTAAATTGACAAATTCCACTGAATATGTATACAGCATAATGTCATTCCCTAAGCAAATATAAAGTAAGCAAATATTCATTCTTAGGCCTCCTTACTCATTTGAATGCACACTCTCACCACACACACATACCTTATGGATGAAGAAACTGAGGATTGATTAGTAAGGCTAAATAACTGGTCCAAGGTCACATAGAGAATAATTGTGTAGACCACATTAATTTTGAAAATTCCCAATTTAGACTTAATTTTAAGCCTAGAATTCTTTTGAGGAGTTTACATGCCACCCAGCACTCTTGAGCTTCAGATCTTCATACTCATATTCATAGCACAGCTTTGACTGAATACTAATTGACTTAGTCAACTACTCTATCGAATTTGTAGATCGATCAGATCAGTCAAAACAAATAAGCCGATTTTGGCCCAAGACACACCCCAACCTTTATTTTGAATTATTTACTGCACTTGAAACCCATTGTTGTTCATTAAGGAATGGAGCAAGGGTAAATATGTAATGAAGTTAGGATGTACTGTCAGGACAGTAAAAACCCAAATAGCAGAGGGTCAAAGAGTAGCAAAATAGCCCTCCATCACCCAAGCAAAGAGGACTGAGCCCTGGGGAGAATGAGGCCCAGCATTAACGTAACTATTGCATGGAGCACACTCCCTAGGCCTGCCAATCATAATTGGTCGTGATTACAATCAGGGAGCAACCAGGTTGGCATATGGAAGAATAACAATTCTTTGCTTATATTCAGAAATTTCTGGACCATATCAAATCTCCTTGGTTTTGTCTGACATCACTGTCTCTTAAAAAATTGAGAGGAAAAAGAGAGAAAGGAATACTCTTGCCTACTCATTCTGCAATTGAAAGAAGAGATAAAGAAAGGGGGGAAAGTCAGGGAGATTTCGCTTCCTCACCCTAGGTGCAGGTTTACTGAAAAACATGTCCCTGACCAGGATCCAGCACTACAGATTCCCACGTGGGAGATGCCTTCAACTCATTTAAACTCATTTCAGGCTGAAAACTCGGAGCACTTTGTAGCTGGGGAGGAAAAACAATGGGTTTTTATTTTTCTGCTACTCTAAGTAGGGTTCTATGAATTTGGGGGAGAGAAAATCCAAAGACCATCACTTTTACTTATTTAGTTATTTTAAAGATAAAATAGATATCAGTTTTAGAAGGGTGTGTGTGTGTGTGTGTGTGTGTGTGTGTGTGAACAATCACTAACTTTGGGGAATGAAAAGAAGAATTTTACTTGAAGGACTGTTAGAAATTATTCAGGGGTACTCTGCTTAGCATATTTTCTTGGAAAATCAAATTAGGAAAAACATCAGGATGTCATTTGTTGAAATCAAGATGCTTAAACATAGGACTGTATTTCATCGCTTTTACACACCTCTCACCTGTGTGAGGCCGTTCTCATTTTCCTTTTGTCCTTGGTAGTTTTTGGTCTAGTTTTAAGCACAGGTGGCTTTTTCCTCCTACTTTCTATTAGAACCAATTCCACAGCCCAATAGACTATGAAGAAAGTTCAAGGGATTTTTTTATATACTGACTCTTTCCCTGAAAGTATTATTTTTTTAAAAAATACCTTAACAGTATTTCTCCATCCAGTTATATCTCCCTTTAGTTATGCTTTAGTTATGCTTAAATAATTCTTTCTCCACTTTAGTTTTCATACCCTTAGGATATTTTGGGCAATCATCGTGTCTCTCATCAGCTACGCTTTTAAGCTGGAAATGGCAGCCTTATTTACCAATGACGCTATTTGAAATCCAGTGTTTGTAAATAGAAGTTTCGGATTGTAGGACTTGAAGCATTGGGGGCGAAACAGTTTATTTACTTATTTATTTTCATTTACTTCTTTGTGCTACCAAAGGAAAAAGGGCAGAAAAAAAGTATTTTCTCTGAAAACTGCAGAAGAAAGTGTTTGGCTCAGTTCATTCTTTCTGAAAATCTATGGGAATTTTCTCAGAGGGGAAGAATCTAACTCGTAGTATTTCTTTGTAAAAAAAAAAAAATGAGTCTATATGTTTCCTATAAGAACTGAAAACACCCTTTAGCAAAGGTTAGAACTATTTTATAAACAGAGCTTAGTGCATCTGAGAGGTGTAGGCATTAAGAAAAAAGAAAAAAAATACACATATTTCTTTAAAGTTGGGTTTCAAATCATGTTTTATTCCTTGCTTCATCAATACAATAATATTTGATTTTCTTATATGTTTTAAGTAGTGGAGTAAGAAACAATTAAAAAGTCAGGGATCCTGCCCTTCAGAAGGGCATTGCATAGTAAGGAGTGAAAACAAGTAAACAGATAATAAAAATGCAAATGTAATAAGCACTAAAACAAATGATCAAGGACAACTTGGAATTTGAAAAATCCATTATCCAGTAGGTAAAGGAAAAACATTCCAAATAAATAGAATCATTACCAGTCCCCCTGTCTGCTTTCTAAATTTGGATATTTACATATTAGATTTTCTTAAAGGGGAAGGTTAATTACATGATTTACAAGGTGTTCAGTTTGGTGCTCTTATTAGAACTGGAGCTTTTATACATCAAAGTTAATGTAAACTTATGTGAAATAGGAAGGAACATCTGAAATAGACCACATAGATTCTGTTCACAGTTCAGAGAAAGTTTTAAAATGTTACTTAAAATGCATCATAGAATCATAGTACAGAGAACTAGTCTCATATTGCATCAAATGAAGGTGTGGTGTCATGACAACCAGCTGATCTATATGTAGAGACAACCCATTGCGAGCAAGGGGGAAAGTTCAGGATTACTTTCACTATATTCCATTTAGATAATCCTGTTTTTAAAGGCTAGACAGTTAAGACACCTAATCCCACTCCAATTACTTTTTGCAATGTCCCAAGCAAAATCAGGTTGTTTTGCCTCTGGCTTGAGCTGACCATTTGTAGGTAAATTATTAATTGATTGACTGGATTATCACAAGATGAATAGGACTCAGCATTAAGTTCATTAAAAAGAAAAGAAAGGAAAAAACAGTTGGTCTAGTTATTTGACATCTCAGCATCTAAATTAAAGTGGGTTTTTAATGAACAGTATTTAGTCATTACACCAGTCACTAAACTGAAAAACTTATATTATGTTTGCTAGAATAAAACTATATCTGCATATAACTTTAGATATATAGATAGCAAAGGCGATACTTTCACAGTTCCAGAGCACTAAGCAGCAAACATTTTTTAGAAAAGTGAAACTTGCATTAGTCTGCTCTGCCAAAATAAGTTAATTTTTTTGTTAAATTATTTAATTAGAGGTCTTTGTAATTAAGAGCATTTGGGATATGTAAAGGTAAAAACTGATCTTAAAGCTTTGGAATATGCCGTTAAAGATTAGAAGAGGTATATTATTACATTTGGGCTGATTAATATTACCTATATGCCCTTTACCATATAGTAAGTAACTGTTCTAAGGGTAGTTTGGGGGACACTTTAAAGAGTAGTGTAAATAGGTTTCAGGGTCTAAGCTTTCTCATCTTAAAAAACGAGGATTGCTTCAAGGATATAATGTATAATGTATAAACAGAATCTAGCACATAATAAACTCTCAATAAAAAGTAGCTGGAATTATCAGAAATATGTTTCTTAGGTGCACATATGTATTTTTTCTCAGAGGCCCAGTGTCTTGTCCCAAATCATAAAATTCAATGTTATATAAAAAACCACTTTATACTCATAGGAGAGGGCAAAGCCTATAAGGGAACCGCTTAGAGAGAGCCTCTCCTACTCTCAAAAGCGAGCAGTTGCCTTACCTAATCCTCATAAAAATCCAGACACAAGCACCGAGGATGGACAGAGATGGAGAGAGGGAGGCAGACACCAGCCAGCCTGGGGAGCTGCCCCCCTCAGGGCGCACTTGCCTGCCTCCCCGTGCAAAACCTTTATGGGGCCCCACACTCATCTCTTCCGCCATCGCCTGAAGCTTCTCGGTGAGGACAAAAGTGTCCCGCAGTAGCTAGACCATCACTCAGCTACTGCCATAATTACTCACCTCCAGCAGATTCCAGAATTCTCGCTCCTGGACTCAGGGGCTATGTTGCAAGACTCTGAGCCTGGAGGCAGTTAGCAGGAGACCAGAAAAAATGAGGATGATCGCAATCAAATTGTAAAAGCTGAAACTGACCAGAAATGGAAAGGTATACTTGATATAGTTTGAAAGAGGGGAATAACTCTCACTTACCTCTGTTTTCTTAGCAAATATGAAAAAGTGTGCAATAAAAAGTATTACTTTTCAGTCCTCTTACAAACTGTGTAACCCCATAGCACAATTGTTTGAGGCTCCCATCACTGGATTTCTGGGTTTAAAATGGGAACTTTTTAAACAAAAAGTGTAAGGAATCAGCGAGTCCTGAATTTGGATCTTTAGAATAATAATAATAAGTTTTAAAATGTTTGTTAGTTTTACTCTTACTTATTTTAATTCTCTCCTTGAAAAGCAGATAGGCAATAAAAGGGTTATAATTTTATTTTGAATTCAAATGTATGACTTTTATTTAAAATTCTAGATGAATCTTTTTCTACACCTAGAAAATCTTTTTCTGTCACTTAACTATTTCTTTTCTATAGGAAAAAAGGAGTTATCAATGCAGGTGAAACGGGTTAAGTAGTTCACATGGAAGATGGGTGAGAGTAAGCATGGATCACAACACATAGTAATACAGACATGCTCACAGAAGCCATTACAAGGCTTGCTTGCTTCTTTTGAAAAAGTACCAGTCTAGAAAAGAATAAATAGCATAGGGCAGGTTTTGCCCTTCGTGGCTATGATTAGAGTGCTAATGCTGTGTTGCCTTAAACCGTGCCAATTTCATTTCTACAGTAAAATACGCTTTAGAGGATGGGAAGAAAAGTGATTATTTAATCAAAGGGATGGAGAAGGCCAACATAATTCACTGTATCTGGTGAAGGAGTAGGGGTTGGCGGTAGCAAAACCTCAAAAAGCATTATAATAACGGCACTTCTTTATTTTAGGTAACAAATAAAATAGCAAAGCATTTTTTCCATCATAAAAACGGACTTTGATCCCCATTACAGCCATTGAGTGGAAAATTGAACCACAATATAATTGCTTTCCCTGTGACCGATAAAGTGGTGTAACAAATTTTGTGTTTGAATGATAAAATCAGCAATTGGCCCCTAGCATTTCCCTCTGCCATTCCTCCAAGGACACTCAAGTCCCATCAGGCTCCAGGGCAGCAGAAAGGGTGGAAAAAACAACTGTAAATCTACTCCAAGTTGTTGAATTTCTCTTGCTTGCTCACATAAATAAATAAATAAATAAACAAACAAACAAACAAACAAATAAATAATAGAATGTCCATGTTTGTCTTTAATGCCTAATATAAATCACTTCCAAATGTGCCAGAAAGAAAGAAAGAAAGAAAGAAAGAAAGAAAGAAAGAAAGAAAGAAAAGAAAAGAAAAGAAAAGAAAAGAAAAGAAAAGAAAAGAAAAGAAAAGAAAAGAAAAGAAAAGAGAAAAGGAAAGGAAAGACCCCCCCCGCCCCGCCCCCTTCGTTGAAAACTGATTGTGGGTGTAAAAAAGAAAAATCTAAAGCTATACTGAGAAAAACTATTTTACTCAAGAATAAAATCTCGTTAGAATGGGGAAATAGTCTCAACAATCCAAGTGACAAGTGCCACAGCTGTCTGATGCGGAAGCAGCGGCCAGAAAGACACTGGCCACAGGAAGGAACCCAGCATGCACTGAGAGCTCATTATGACGGGATTTAACTGGGGAGGGAGAGGGCACTCAGGGTGGAAACTGGCCAGAGCTCCCAATCACTGTAGCGAGTCCCCAGCCCATTTGGGAAAACAATCCTAAGTGGCAGTGACAATGGTAAAGCCCTCTGAACCTGCCTCAATGTGTTGTTTGCTTGGTATATTCTCCAGAAGGGAGTAAACTCTAAGTCACTAAAAGAGACTCTTCCTTATGGCATTAGTGTATCTGGTAGAAGGGAACAGAGATGGAGGGGACAAAATCCCAGTGAAGTAGGGACCCTGCAGTGAAAGCCTTAGAGCTTCAAGCCCGGTGTTTATTTGGAAGCTCATCTTGCACTGAAACATTTGCTTTGCAAACCTGATCCCAGATTTCCTCCTCTGCAGCTCCCTACTGAAGTTCACTAATACACAAGGAGTAGGTGTTTCTTGCCTAGCGCTTCTGTTTTGACCTGGAGATGTGGACACATACAGGGACCTAAGGAAAAATGTTTTCAAGGATTCACTTCTTCAAACTTTACAGAAACTCTCCTATTTGGTGCACTGAGATTAGAACACAGCCCTGAAGAGCATGCAGCTGACCTCCAGAGGACTTTATAGTTAATCTAATGGGGCAGCTTTCGGAGTGATTATGTAAAGTTAATTTTAATATTTGTCTGTGCTTTCTAGAATTTCTACAATGAGTATTCAGAGCATTTATTTTATATTTTATGTTAGCTTTGGACTTCTTCAGCTTTTTTTAACTTTAATATTGGAAATTTTCAACATGCATAAAAATAGAACAGTATCATGATCCTGATGTACCCATTAGTTACTTCTATAAGTTTATGGCTGATCTTATTTCAGGAATACCTCTACCTTTAACTTATTTTGAGTGTCATCTGTATTTCTATATATTCATATTTCTAAAAGATAAGCACTAAAAATGACTGATCATGATGCTAATGTCACACCTGAAATGATTAACAATACATTTTTCTTTTCATTAATATCCAGTTATGCTGCTGTTGGCCATGTCTTCTATCTCTTGTATTTCCTGTAAATTTAGGATTATATAACACATTTCATTAGAGGTTTGTTTGCTTGCCATACATTGGGGTTAGTTGATATTTTTCTTCAATCTCTTTTTATCTATAAATTCCTTCTTTATTTTTTATATTTTAAATAAAATCCAATCAATTGTCCTTGTAGTTTCCCACCTTTTGGAACTTGCTGATTGTACCCCCTTGATGTTGTTGACCATGCCTTGTATTTCCTGTGATTTGATAGTTAGATCTAAAATCTAGATCATTTTAGACTTGATTTTTGGGGAAGTGGGAGAACAACACTACTTCATGTGTGGTGTGGTGTATTTCCATGAGGAGATACATAGCCTGGTTGAGTCATTTCGGGGATATTAGCAGCTATCAATGATAATCAAGTCACTTGGTCTTGCTAAGTATGATATTATAGATATTTTAAAATAAAAAATATAGTAGAGAATTCTCATTAACCTATTTCCACCAAAGGAGAAGCAATGTTAAAGGAAGGCAGAACTTGGTATGATTTAGGAAGAATGGATTCTCAGGTTAGTTCTGGGCTTAAAGCCAGATGTATGTATGGTACACCAAGCACCCTCCCATGTTGGAGAGCATCACTCACATCTTAAATAAGGTAGACCATTGGGAAGCAGAGTGGGCAATACTTTCCCCTCAGGTCCCTTTCTGTAGTGGTGATAAACAGTGGCATCTACATTATACTGTTTAGATAAGCAGGTTGGACTTTGAGCTGACCAGAGTCAGGTGAAATCCAATATTTGAAACATTTAATGCAATGAGACTAAATTTAATATTTTTAAAGGAATCATTAATAATCACAATATAAATTAGTGGTTAGAACCCAGGGTATAGCTTATGATGACTTTATATTTGAATACTTTAAATTGTATAACTTTAGTAACAAAAGAGAACTAATGGTATCTAATATTGCAAAAATTCAGTGAGAAATGATATATTTATGGCAATTACATCAGTCCTTCGCACTTAGTAAGCACGTCATAAATAGTCATTCTTATTGGTAGTTACAAAGATAGTGTTTTACATGAGTGCCTGAACATTATACTATGTAGGTGATTAACCTTGACCTTTTGTAACTGAACCTTTGGTGGATTTACTATTTAGTCTGTTATTTTAGAGCATTAATGACAGGAGGGTCACTTTCTTTTTCACATACTTGAGGGTATATGTTCTTTCTTCTTGCTTTAATACTGCAGTTAAACTTTCCTGATCCCTTGCCACCCTAAGACAAAAGGACAAATGGAAAGCTGTAGGACCCATGGGAAAGTGTATGTCATCTCCAAACTTTCACCTTGTCCCTGCCAGGCTACTCTACACCTTGGACAAAGTGATCCTTTAAAGCGTACCAGGTCAGGTCGAACAAGGATTCAGCCCATGTTAGAATCCTACTCTGGCTCCTTGTCGTGGGTAAACCATGTGCCCTCCCTCCAGAGATGGGTTTATGTCCTGACTCTTGGAACCTGTGATTATGATTTTATTTGTAAAAAGGATCTTTGTTGATGTAATTAAATTAAAGGTCTCAAGAGGAGATCATGTTGAGTTTCAGGTGAGCCCAAAATCCAATGACAGATGTCCTTATAAGAGAGAAACAAAGAAAAATCTAGGGCCTACAGATGTAGAGAAGTTAATGTAAGGACCGAGGTAAAGATTGTAGTAATGTGCCTACAAGCCAAGGAATGCCAAGGGTTGCCAGAAGCCATCAGAAGCCAGGAGGGAGACATGGAACAGATTGCCCCTCAGGTCTTGCAGAGAGAACCAATCCTGATGACACTTTCATTTCAGATTTCTGGCCTCCAGAACTGTGAGAGAAAATATTCTGTTATTTTAAGCCACCCAGTTTGTGGTAATTTATTTTGACAGGCACAGGAAAGTAACATATAGCCATTAACCATTCCTGCTGCAGGGTCTACGTGATCTGGCCGCTGTCCATGTCTCAGAACTTGTTTCTTTCTTGCTGTGCTCCAGTTGCACTGACCTTCTTGCTCTTCTTGTCCATGATAGGTTCATTGCTATCTTGAGCTACTGAACTTGACCTCTAGAAGGCATTTCCACCAGATCTTCACCTGACTGGTTTCTTATTTTCATTCAGGTTCCTATGAAATGCTGCCTCAGAGGGAGGCCTTCCCTCATCATCCGACCTAAAGTAGCCACTTTATCCCTCACACATTATTTTCTATTCCATGCACTATTTTATTTTTCTTAATGTAGCATTTAGCACTACCTGCAAACACCAGGATATCCTTGTCTGTTGTTTTATCGTGTTCCACCTTAATTGTAGGCTCTATGGAAGTAGGAAATTTTCCTCTTCAGCACTCAAATTTCAACATCATTGTAGGCCTGAAAGTAATATGTGTTGAATGGATAATTTAATCTGAAATATAGATAAATACTTATGGATTTACATACTAGTCTTCTATTTTACAGGAAATGTATTAGTGGTCCATATCTCAAGCCTCATATTGTCAAAGACCTTGGAATTTCATTGCAATAATTGTCTTAAAATAACTTACCTTTTTGAAACTTGTTTAAGGGCAACCAGTTTTCAAAGCCAAAAAGGGGGATCTCTGACAAGTTTGCATCTAGGGCAAGAGTGGCATGGAGAGGGTCCTATGAAGGGCACCTGGACTCATTCCATCAGTGCTCTCATGAGAAGTCCCTCAGAACATTGGGTGGCTATGGTATACCTGCCTCAGATATATCGCAGTAATTCTCTGAAGAAAGGAGAATAGATGTTTGGAGTTACCCTTTGACAATAAGGAAAAGAGACTAGGAATATAATTAATTTTTCCTATGAGCCAAACAGTCATTTTCAATGATGTCAAATGAAGAACCAAGCCAGAAGCATTGACAATTTAATCATCTTTGAATTAAGTTTTTAAAAAGTGTGGTAAGGACTCACCTAGAGACTACTTACTTGGAGTATTGGGGAAGAGAATATTGCATGGTTTGAGCCACTGCTGAGGTTTTACCCACCAAGAAAGGACAATGGAAGTATTCTGAAATATAGGTAATTTTAAAGATAATGACAATTGCTTTTGGAAACCACATTACCTTTTAAGTAATTAAGGACTTCAGCCAAGAAACTGGAGGGAAAGTCAAGATAAATGGCAGTGTACCCAATTGGGCAAGGTGCCTGGTGGAGTGCCACAGGGGACAGGTGGAGGTAGGTTTAGTGCTATTTAACATTTTTATTTATGATCCGGTTGAGGGAACTAGGAACACAGTCATGAAATGTGCAGATGCTAACAAATTCACGAGCATCGCAAATACAAGGTAGAACAGAGAAATGAGACCAACGGGTGGGCAAAAAGAAAATTAATTTCCACTTGGTCAAACTACAAGAGGAAACACAGATGAAACCCTGGAAGCAGTAATGCTGAAAAGTCCAAGAACATATTCAAAAAAGAGAACTCAAATTTAGTGTGAAGTTTTTGAAAAG
This sequence comes from Myotis nattereri, assembly GCF_964212035.1. NCBI lineage: Eukaryota > Metazoa > Chordata > Mammalia > Chiroptera > Vespertilionidae > Myotis > Myotis nattereri. The sequence continues at coordinate 21,979,456 of NC_138081.1, forward strand.
GCTAATATGGGCTCTAACATGAGCTCTATACTCCCTGGTACCACAAAATGTGGGATCTTAAAATGGAGAGAAACAGAAAACTTTTAAAATCTCACTCCAGCCCCTTTGCTCCCAAGAGTGAAGGTAGGGAGAGTGGTTGGCTCTTTCCAGGTTCCCCATTCTAAATATTAGCCTCTCAGAAGATCCAAACTTATTAGATCTCTTTCATGTCAGGCTGGCCAATTCCAAAGAATTTGACAAACTACATTTATCAAATTGTCCCACTGATCATCTCAGAGTTGACTAACATTTTAATAAGAGTTAAAAGAGACAGACCCTTCATTATGACAGGTACATGGAACTTTACACTCTCAAGATTGAATAAAAACAAAATATTTTAAGAATATATTATTGATTTTTAGAAAGAGAGAAGATGGGCAAGGGAGGGAGAGAGAAACATTTATGTGAGAGTGCAACATAAATCAGCTGCCTCCTGCACACCCCCTAAGGGGTTTAAGCTGGCAACCTGAGTTATGTGCCCGGAATGGGAATTTAACTGCAACCCTTCAATGCATGGGACGAAGCCCTACCAACTGAGCCATAACAGCCAGGAAATAAAGTACAGTAAATTAATTTTCATACTTACAGACAGAAAGAAATAGGGAACAGGAATCAAGGCAAAATAAAGGAAAGAAGGAGTGCAGAGGAATACATATATATGAGCACTAGATCATGACTTAAATGAGATAATGAAGAGACTTTTTTAAATATATCTGATAGCCAGAGTATTCTAATTTTAATGAGGTATGAATTTTCAACCTCGGCACTATTGACATTTTGAGCCATATGATTCTTTGGAAAGGCGCATATGTGCATATGTAACCTGAACATTGTAAGATGTTTATTAGCATTTCTGGCTTCCACCCACTGGGTACTAGTAGCAAACCTCACCCCAGCTATGACAGCCTATCTCTAGACATTGCTAAATGTCCCCCTGATTGAGAACTACTGAAGTAGATAAATGGAATTGGAGACACATACTCCAGATTAGGAAATATTTCTGTTGATTTCATAGGAAGCTACCTTTATTTTATCTCTATACACACTCTACATGGCCTGTTGTTTTTCGTAGCCTCTGATGTTTAAGAACAGATGTAAAGATAGTTGGCCACGTCCCTGGGTTTGAGATGCTCTTTTCATTTGATCCCAAGCAGGCATTGAAATCTGGGAAACTCTCACATTTCTTTTTTAAGACTTCAGGATCCACTGAACTTTAAGGCTTCCAACCTGCTGGCCAATCTTAGGGGTTTAACCTGCGGAGATGACATGGTAGCTTCCATTGGTCCATCCGCCTCAGAGAAGAGCATTGCCCAGTCCATTGAGACTTGCTTTTACCGAGGTGGGGCCTAATTTTGAAAAGAAGGGTGACTGAGCTGCAGACTGACCATCTTTATGCAGTCCCAGCCCATCCCTGTGGTGGGAATACACTGCCTGGATCACATTCTCAAGGCCTAAGTCGGGACGTCCATGACCTATGTATGCTGTTTGCAAACACAGTCAGGTGGGATGAGAATCACTGCAGGTCCTACCTTTATGGAGCAGCCTTGCAAAGGCACATTGGAGGATTTTCTGTATTGATTAAGCACAATAATATTAATATGATTTTTGCCTCTAGTCAACGTCTTTCTTCAGAACACTCCCAGGTGGAACTGAGAAAGTTTCTCTGATTCCAGCTGAATACTAATGTGGTAAACTTCATGGTGACCATTTGACCTGTGTCTTTTCTTCCTTCCTCTCATCTGCACCTCCCCCTTCTCCTCTGTCCCTCCAGAGAAAATAGCTTTCCAGGTTTTACTGTGGGGCTCACGTGTCTCCTCGGCTCACCGCTGACGCAGTGACTGATGGTTCGCAGTGCTGCCTCCCTTGACCTCGTCAACATCAGAAACTACTCTCAAATCTCAGTCATCTCTGACAGCCTTTGAGCAGAGAAATGAGACAGTCTCCCTGACACAAAGGCTTCTGGCCTGGGGTAAAAAATTCCTTTTGAAAAAAATTCGAACACTCTACAGACCACACCGCTTTCCATTCATCTTGTAGTCTGGCCCATCCATCCCCAATTCCATATTAGTTTTTAGACATTATAGCCTGTTCCATTTCTTGGAGGCTAGCCGCGGTAGCTCAGATGTTTTCCACATTGTAATGGCTTAGTCCTGGCATAACCTTCATAGCAAAGAAGAAAACCAGCCAGTTTATACAGGAGCAGTTAATTTTGACTTTTGATTAGCAAAGTAAGATTTTATCTTGTATCTTAATGTAATACCCAGTAGTCAATTGAAATAATATGGGGTTGAGATGGGAGGAAAAATTGGATCCCAGAATTAACATAGAGAACAACCATTGAATTGAATCAAAATGACATTTTGGTGTCTTTTGAATGAGACTACAGCATGTAAATAGATAATTAAAGCAAATGAAAAAGAAAAATGCCTGAATATTGATTGTGACTTCTTTCTCCATTTGGTAAATAAACTGTCCTGCTAGACGCTGCAGCAGTTCTCAACCTGTGGGTTGCGACCCCTTTGGCAGTCGAACGACCCTTTCACAGGGATCGCCTAAGACCATCCTGCATATCAGATATTTACATTATGATTCATAATAGTATCAACATTACAGTTATGAAGTAGCAGCGAAAATAATTTTATGGTTGGGTCACAACATGAGGAACTGTATTTAAAGGGCCAGAAGGTTGAGAACCACTGTGCTAGAGTAAAACTCCATTTTCTTGACCTCAGAATGGGATAAAATGCCCGTTTCCCTAAATTTCAGCCTCAGCCCAAGTTTTTGTGATCACTGGGAAAAAAATACCTTAATCTACTTTTTATTTTATCTTTGAGTCAGCCAGGTTGATGGTATTAATGTGCATGGCATAGGTGGCTAGCTGTCTCTAGACATAAAATGGTAGGTGTAGAGTTCTTGCTGGGAAGCAGCAGCCCAGCTGGGGCTACACTTCCCAGCACCCCTTGCATCTAGGTGGGGTCATGTAACTGAGCTCTGATGAATGATGAGAGGCAGTAATGAGCATCACTTTAAGGTGTGACATATCAAAACTTCCCAGCAGAGTTGTCAAAATTTATCAAATGGAAACACAGGATGCCCAATAAATTTGAGTTTTCACATAATCATAATCCATACACTTATAATAAGAAGTATCCATTGCTTACCTGAAAATTAAATATAACTGGGCATCCTTATTTTATCTGGCAACCCTATTTGTATGCAGACCCTCTCTCTCCTCTCCTGATGTGTGTGCCCAGGGAGGTTTGGAAGCCTCGCTGAATCAGGAAGAGCCTCCACCAATTTGCACCCTGACTGGCTGTGTGGAGCAGAGCCCAGCTGCTGTCACAGATTAGATTGTAGACAAACAAGAAATCTGCTCATATGTGTTAAGTCACTGAGATTTCAGAATTGATTTCTTTTTATGTGTGCCAACTAATAAGTATGTAGTCCTAAAGCAGAGAAATTGCATCTCATACCCATACCGATGGACCTCAGAGCAGGACTCAAAGGCCATCTTGCCCAAACCAAGGTTTTTATAGAAAAGGAAACTGACTTAGTTCTAAACACAGGAAATGACTTGGCCATAGTCTATAAACTCTAACAGAATCTGGATCAGGGTCTCTCTCTCACTCTCTATCTCTCTCTCTCTTTTTTTATCTCTTCCCTGACCTCTCTTTCCATCTTACCATAGTAGCTTTCTTGAGTATTCTCTGTTCACTACCAAATAATGGACATGTATCAACCCCACAATCATCAGCGATGCTGTAAAATCTCAGATGGCTCCCTATTCCTCACATGGTTTGTCATTTTTGTGGGGAAGAAGGATTTCCATGATGGCAAATGTAGACAATAAATAACTAGGGGGCCTGTATTGACACGACCACTCTAATGGAGCAGAAGACCCTGGTGATGAAGAGCGTGCATGTTGGAGCCACATGCCTGGGAGTCCTGGCTTCTCAAGCCAGGAGCCTATGGCCTCGGGGCTAAACCTCTCTTTGTTTTCTGTCTCAGTTACTATTGCTCAGTAACAAATTACTCCAAAATGTAGTGCCTGGAAACAACTGCTGTGTTCTGCTCAGAGATTCGGAGGGTCGGGCATTCAGACAAAGCACAGCGGGGGTGGCTGTCTCTGTTCTACAATGGCTGCGGCCCAAACTCCCTGGGCGGGGCTGGCCTGACCAGAAGGCTAGCACTGCTCCCCAGGACACCCCCCTGAGGCCTCGCCATGCTGCTTGGCTTTGCCCCATCATGGCAGCTGTAGGGTGGTCAGGCTCCTTCTAGAGCTGCTCAGGTCCCGTGTGGGAGTGCCCTAGGAAACCAGCCGTCTTGCTTTCTTTACTCATTATCCTGAACACAATTGTCAATTCTGCCGTATCCCATTGGTTGAAGCAGTCACCCGTCTTCCCAAATCCAAGAGCAAGGACTAGTCTGCATCTCTTGAAAATTTCTAGTTTCCTTAAATGAGGATAATATTAGTACCTTCCAAATGTTTTTATTTTTCAGGTTTATATGAGCTAATATTCATGAAGTGCTAAGAACAGGGCATGGAACACAGGACAGCTTTCAAACAAGGACAGCATTTATTAATCCAGGCTAATGCGGAGGCTCCAGAGATAAAAAGGGATTAAATCTTGGTCTCCTTAAGAGCCTCTTAGTCAGGTACATGAGTTCCTTGGGGTCCTCTGTGTGTGACCCCACCCTTCCCCAGAAATCTCAGAAAGAAATATTATTGAATACCTTTGCTCAGCTCACCTCATCCTCACATGGTCCTGGACTGAGCATTATACCTATCCTTACTTAAGCAATGAGAAAACGGGGGCCCAGAGAGGTTAAATGCTTTGCCTAAGGTCACAGAGAATTAGTGACAGAGGCAGGGCTGGAGGAAGGTCCACAGGTCCCTAGCCTTTGGTTTCTGTAAGTCATATCTGGAAACTCGGAGCTGGTTTACTTACGATGCCCCTTCCAAGGGGGAGAGATGGGGACTTAACTGCAGCTCAAAGGGCCTGGCAGGCACTGGAGGCATGGGAGCCCAAAGGCTTCATCTTGCACGTTGGCCTCTAATGAAGCTGTTGTCACATTTCCATCCTCTTCGCCCTGCAGGAAAACACCGCAACACTGGGGGACCTCATTAAAAGAGACACGCTAGCAGGAGGCAGAGTGCAGGGAATGCTCCTCACCTGCACCCCTCTCTGAGTTCCCTCCCTCCAGCAGTTTATGCTTCCACTGTCCATGCAAACCCTCCCTCCCAGCTCCCTCACTTCCTCCTCCACTAAAAATCATTCTCCCATTTGCTCCACCACTGGCTTCTGGAAGGGCCCAACAATAAATGGAATTTCCTACTTCAGCTGGAGCTTGGCAAGTGCAGAACAAACTTTACAAGGACTGCTCATCCGTGCTTCTCAAACTGCAGCGTTGCTGCGAACAATGCAGCAGAGAGGCGCCTGCCCCCCAGATTCAGTGTGTTTTCCTCCTGGTGGAGTCAGATTTGCATTCTCTTCTAATCCAGTAGACTGCCAGGGCCAAGCCCTGAGGGCTTGGATTCGGGAGTCCTGTATGCTCTGTGCCTAGCAGAGCGGCTGGTATAAGACATGCAGGGGGCCTGGGAGGCTTGACTTTAATCCCCAGCTGGACCTTGGCATTTCTTTCTCATTAAGGGCACCAGGGTTATCGGAGCTGGGAGAATGGTGACAGATAAGTTCCGTAATTCATTTCTCCCCACCCTTGCACAACCTACACATGTCTTTGTCACTTATTTTTTCTCCAGAGAGCAAACTGATTATTGTGGCAATCATCACCCACCACCTGGAATTTAGCATCCCAGATGAACTGGGCTGAGACCCAGAATAGATAGGACTGCTACCAGAAAAAAAAAAAAATGGATGGAATATGTACATATAGCTTCACTGGCAGACCTATCAGGTGCATGTTGCCAATAAGATTCAGTTGATTCTTATGCATATGAACTTTGAAAATCACTAATAAGGACCTACAAAATTAACATCCACATTTTACAGCCTGGCCAGTGTTGCTCAATGGTTGAGCATCGCCCTAGGAACCAGGAGGTCATGGTTTGGCTCCTGGTCAGTGCACATGCCCGGGTTGCGGGCTTGATCCCAAGTAGGGGGCATACAGGAGGCAGCCAATCAATGATTCTCTCGTCATTGATGTTTCTATCTCTCTATCCCTCTCCCCCTAAAAATCAATAAAAACATATTTTAAAAAATCCCCATTTTACAGATAATAATAGAACTGGAAGGCACTCTGAAAAGAAATCTTTTCTTCTTCTTTTTGCAGAAGGGAGGCAAGTGCTTTTTCAGATATAGCCTACTAAATTTAGGTATAGCATTACTTCCAAGAGTTGAACTTTAGGTTTCTGTACTTTGATTAATTTTTGAATGGACTGGTGAAATATCTTTGAGCACCAGTTACTGATCTATGTGCTGGGGATTCAAAGATGATTAAAACATTGTCTTCATGCTTAAGGACAGCTGTTCTCAAATGGGGAAAATCTCCCCGACTTCTCCTAGAGGCACTTGGCAATATGTGGAGACATATTTGGTTGTTATAACTTTCTGTGGGGGTGCTACTGGCATCTCTACTGTATAGAGACCAGAGAGGCTGCTATCCATCCTACAATGCACAGGACAACACCACAGTGAAGAATTATCCAGTCCCAAATGGCAATAGTGTCCAGATGGAGAAACCATTCTTAGGAAGTTGAAAGTCTTGTTTAAAAGACAGGCATTAGCAATGATAATAAATATATATTTAATAAATGTCAGCATGGAGATAGGTACCAGGTATTATTTAAACAGGAATTAAAGAGAAAGGCATGGAAATGAGGGCTGATGCCTCCTATCTCTTGCAGGCTACCACCACTCCCTTCTGCCCAATTATTTCTTTCTATTTGGGGAAAGGAGTCATGCTTTTTATTGATTCCCTGTTTGAGGTGCCTGGGAATTGTGTCTAATAAAATTCCATATGGGTCTGAACAAAAAGGCTGGCAAATCTGAGGAAGCTAGGATCCTTTTCCCATAAGGAAGATTCTGGGTTAGTTGGAGAACGATTTCAGCCTTCTTTAGTGTTTCCTCTCTGATCTTCAAAAGGAACCATAGTGAGTCATATAGTTTTCAGGCTAGGAGCATGATGGGGGAAAAACACAAGTTTCAAAATGAGTGGCTTTTCATTTTGCATCTCCCATTACCCACTGAGCCTCATATCTCCCCTTTATTTTCGCACTCAAGAGTTAGAAAAAATAGGGTGACCCCTACTTTACCATGCTGTCCCTACAGTGGGATAAAGAGGGGATGCTTACAAGGAACTATTGCACAGTAGCTCCGCAAAGGAAAAATACCACTTTTCTTGTGGGCTGGGCTTTGACCAATCAGGCACTAGAAGGTATGGGACTCCAAGAGGAGAGCAGAATGAACGTCTGAGAGGATGGCCCTCAGGATAAGGATAGCTAACTGTTTATCCACCAGGTATTTCTCCCCCGTGCTAAGGACAATATGATTTTGCAAATTTTTTCCTTTCACTGTACCCATTTAACCCGAAAGATTATTTCTAAGTATGCAGGCCTAATGAAGCATAGGTCAGTCAAAATATGGAGAGTGGTCAATAATGGAAAATGTATGCAGAATTATTCGTTTTCTTGTGGAGGCATATATGACCTGTCTCCTTTCTGAATCCCTGTGTTATCATGTGATTAGAAGTTAAATATTCTGCCATGATATTTTGCATCATTTATTTACCTCATCAACTAGACTGCTTATTCTTCAAGGTCAGAAGCTGTTTCTTTGACTTCTTATACAAGTCCCACAGAGTTCACACCAGTGCTAGGTACAGAAATGACATCACTCACTAAACAGTCGAGCGACCACAACTCTATTTCTGTAAGTATCTCTCCTGAAATATCTCTTCTTAGCAAAAATGTCTTCACAGTTCTTTGGAGGAACTGTTTATTTTTTTAAAAACAATATGCTTTTTATTGATTTTAGAGAGGAAGAGCAAGAGAGATAGCAACATCATGAGAAAGAAGCACCAACATGGATTGGCTGCTTCCTGCCTGCATCCAGCTGAGGATTGGCCCCAACCAACCGGGGCATGTGCCCTGATGGGGAATTGAACCAGTGAACTCTTGGTGCGTGAGTCAACACTCAACCATGTAGCTACACCAGCCAGGCAGAACTTTTATTTTTGAACACTAGTTGATATTATAAAATGTTGGGCTAGCATCATTCAGATAAACTGAAATAGCACCTTTTTCAGATTTTATCAATGAAGAAAGCATCACGTTTAATTATATCCAGACGCAGGCTCCTTATTTCACCATAGACTGGAAACAAAGTGTTTGTGGACCATTCCTTTTAGTAGCACTACTCATAAAAACTTTTAGGGGAAAGTGCCGTACTTCACATGGGGGAGGTGTGACAACCAGTTTGAAAAAATAATTGGGGAATTATTCATAGTTGAGAAAGTAATTGTTCTGAGGGTTGGTCAGAATAAGCTACTATAATAGTTCTATGATCTTGGTGGTTTAACACAATTAAGTGTTAATTATTGATTAAGGTTCCATTCATTGTAGGTCAACAGAGAGATTCTGCTATTGCATTTATCAGGGGCACAAGCGCCTTCTATCTGTTGACTCAACATCTTCTACGGTCTTGGGAGTCCTTCATGGAGTATAAGAAAAGACAGTGCAGGGAGGCATGCCCACCCCAAACTACCTGACATAAGAGTTCCGATCACATACCTACCACATCACATACCTTACTTCTGCTCACATTTCATTGGTGAGAATGAGTCGGGAACCACTACTCTCTCACAGGGCCTGGACAGGCAGTGTAGCAATAGGTTAAGAATGGAGAGGAGCACATGGTTTTTGATGAGCACTAAGTGTGTCTCATACAGAAACTGCTGAGTAGGCAGGTCAGGAGAACAGAATTGGCAGGGACATTCGGGGGACACATGGAGAGGGATCATGAGTTAACTGAAAAAGAGTGTATGTGAAGGCAAGCTATAAGATATGTGGCTGAATTATCTTGCATAGATTTTAATTATATTTTCAGTGGTGATGGACAATGCTGAATAACTAAATGACAATTTTCTGATTATAATATAAAATGTGTAGAGTAGAAATTTTAGACAATATGGAAACTACAAAGATAAAGTTTCAAATCCCTTGTATTTTTATTATCCAGAGAAAAAATATTATATTTCATTGAGTAAGAACAAGACCTGTGGACTCAAACTATATTGGGTTTGTGTTATTTCTTCAGCACTTACCAGCTGGGTCGTTCTGGGCAAGTTACTTTGACTCTATGCACCTGTTTCTTCATCTGGCAATAATTGTGAGGATGAGATCAAAAAATGCACATAAAGGAGTTAGAATGGTGATTTTACAGGACACGAGCTCAATAGGTGTTAGATATATTATATTGTAAACATTTTTCTACTATTACACATTTTTCAACTATTCAAGACCCCCATAGATGAGGTCATTATAATATATTTAGCCACCATCTTCTCAATAGGGATTTAAATAGTTCGTGTGTGTGTGTGTGTGTCTGTGTGTGTAAATAAGAGTTTAAACATTGTTTGCACAAATATATTGGCACATAAAGTTTTGTATCATTGTTTATTTCTATAAGATAAAATATAAGATTATTGGTTCAACAGCATATTTTTAAACCTCTTGACACATATTGTTTAAAGGGCCCTCCAGAATTGTTGTGCCATTAATATTCTCAAAAGCGGAGTATAAGGATTTCAGCTTTCCGCACTCTCACCAACCTCAGTATTAATAGTTAAATAATTGGAAAGTGAAGATGGCATCTTATGTTACAGAATTTTAGGATTCTGGTCAAGCTAAAATATGGGATAGTATTAACCATGTCTATTAGTTAATGTGTTAGTGAGACCTTTTAATAGTATATTCTTTCACAAAGAACTGTCTAGAATCTAAAGTAAAGACGTTTAGTTGACCACTTGGGGATATAATCTTTTTAATCATATTAGATGGAAACCATCTGAAATTCATTCTTTCAATCCAAGTCCTTATTTGTGTGTCAGACTCTATCAAGAACACTACTCTGTAGAGAATTACATGCTCAGAGCTGAGAGATGTGGACTAGATAAGTCTTGTTCCCTACAAATCACACCAGCTATGTTTCCAGAGGAGGAAACAATCCCAGGTGGGTGACCAACTGTTTAAGACCTCTCTAAGCAGTACTCACCACCAATGGGCACCTGCTACTCTACCATTCAGGACGATCTGGAAATAAAATGACAAAGATGTCACTGCCCTCAATTCCAGGCTACCTGTACAGGTTTATATCTTCCAGGATTTCAGAAGACACTGATGGTTTCTGATGTTGGTTCCTGAGTGTTACAACTACCTCTTATCAAAGCACCAAGTGTTTCCATTGACTTCCTGAATATGACCTAATAATGCAGTTCAGGCGGGTTGCAAATTCCTCGTGGCAATTCCTATTGGGACTGCCAAAACCCCAAACCAGGTATTACCCACAGATCCCTGCAAAGTACTCAAACATTAGATTCCCTCTATCAGAGAAAGGAGAAGAATCCAGTAACAGTGGATTTTATCCATGTTATCTTCAAATAATAAAACAGGACCACACACATTCCTGAAATCAATGTAATAAGAGTATGTATCTGTGAAACTGAAATAATAATTTATTTTTATTATTTTTTTTAAAATATATTTTATTGATTTTTTTACAGAGAGGAAGGGAGAGAGATAGAGAGTTAGAAACATCGATGAGAGAGAATCATCGATCAGCTGCCTCCTGCACATCTCCCACTGGGGATATGCCCGCAACCCAGGTACATGCCCTTGACCGGAATCGAACCTGGGACCTCTCAGTCCGCAGGCTGACGCTCCATCCACTGAGCCAAACCGGTTTCGGCTGAAATAATAATTTAGAAAGAGAATCATTCAATTTGTTTGCAAAATTGTTGGGAGTACTTTTTTTGTGGCTTGAGTAAAAAGACCCTGCAGTTTTTGAAAAACCAGCTGTTTGACATCAGATGATTATAACAATGTCCAAGATCAGCGAACTTTGATTGTCTAAAGCAGTGGTTCTCAACCTTGGCTGCACATTAGAATCACCTGGGAATCTTTTTAAAATCCTGATTTCTGGTCTTCATCCTCCAGAAATTCTATTTCTTTGTTATGGGTTGGGGCCACAACATTAGTAACAAAGAAACAGAATTTCTGGAGGATGAGGCCCAGAAATCAGGATTTTAAAAAGATTCCCAGGTGATTCTAATGTGCAGCCAAGGTTGAGAACCACTGGTCTAAAGATAATATGTAGAAAGGACTGTGCCTAGCTTTATAACTGCTAGCAATTATTATTATTTCTAATTTATTCTAGGATGTTTTACTTCAGACTTAAAGTATATTTTGGAAAAAGAAAAAAGAAATAAAGAGGATAAATGAAGAAGAAATGAAGTGTAAATGGGAGACTGGCAGGGGCAGAGGAGAAGAAAAGGAAGAAGCGAGCAAAGGAAGGCATGGAAAAGGCTTGTGGGAAAAAAGAAAGGAAGGATGAAAGGGAGGGAAGAGAAAAATATACCACTCCCTCTTGATCCTGACCTTACTATGAGGGATGGAATGATTTTGTACACCCACCTTTCCCTCCCTAAACTCTGCAACACTTATACACGACCTTCCCCCAGTCATAGTTTCTGTCGAAAGGAGCATTGCTCATTGAAAAGGCATTACTAGCATTCAGTAGTAATGAGTGGACAAAGCAGTGGAACAAGTTATCTACCTTCACCGCAGGAATTCTCACGAAAGTCATTTGTCTTTTCTCAAATGGTCATAAATAACACTATGCTCCAGGTGTTCTCAAAGACTCTGAAACAATTACCTTTTTTCTCTCCCCATCCCAAACCCGAGCAAATTATCAACTTGGAATTCTGTCAGCTTGCCTTGTCCATTTTTATGCACTCCCATTTTTAATTAATGATGGGTGTTATAAGAATGGCAGTTGTGTCATCATGGGCAGAAAAATAAAATCGGCATGTTCTTTAAGAAAAGAGGAAGAAATGAAGAAGGTATTGATTAATAGGACCAGTTAAGTTAGTACTGATATTCAAGATTTTTCAAGGTCTATTATGGAAAAATATAAGCCTGAGTTCCTCATGTCTTCTGAATGCAATCACCTTGTCTGTATTATGTTAATTTTCCCAATAGATTCCTTGTAAATAATGCTCACTCATGACAAGAAAACAAAGTCATCTCAGGAAATGGCATCAGTATTAACTACATAGCTCGAGTCAGAAACCTGAGCATTATACCTGATACGCCTCTTTCCTTCACATATTGGATCCGTCATCAAGTCCAGTCCATTCTTACACCAGAGTAGAGATTTATATCTGTCCGTCACACCGAACACTCTTCAAGCTCCTGGTCTCTAACCTCTAATCTATATTATATCCAGATGATCTTTTGAAAATATTAAGTGGAAGCTTATATTTAGGTTGATATTTACCATAACGTTACTAAGTATGAAGAACTTTCCATTGCTTTTGGGGATAAAGACCTAAATCTTTAGATGACTACAAAACGCTGCCTACTGAGGTCTCTGTCTCCTAGGCCAACCCTATTTACACCACTCTATACCTTAAATGTTAAACTCCCATAGAAATAATTTCTACACACTATTTTTTTAATGGCACAAATCTCATGTGGTAATTATGCATGTATTTATTTGCTTATTTATCATTGGTGTTCTTTTCAGTTTGGGGCAACTGAGAATAGTGCTGCTGTAAACATCCGTGTACAAGATTTGTATGAAGATATTTTTGTTTCCTAGGGTAAATACCCAGGATTGTGATTGCTGGATCATATAATGAAGACATGTTCAATTTTATAGGAAACTGCCAAGCTGTTGCCCAGTGTTTTTGTACCATCTTGTATTACCACTAGGAATGTATGAGAGATCCAGTTGCTCGCTATCCTTGTCAGCATTTGGTCCTGTATGCTGTATTTTATTTTAACCACTCTAATAGGTGTGCTGCTGTATTTGATTTTTACAGGAAACTAGACTAGAATGTTAAGAAACATGCCTAAGTTGATATAACTGATTCGCAAGCAAAGTCTAGGTTATAGTTCAGGTCCCATTGTTGAACAGACGTGTAGTTAGTATTAATTATATGCTAGCTAACTTTGAAGGGCAAATAGGATTAATTTACAGAATTTAATTAATTTACTGCATGGGGAGTTAATGATTCAAATTCTATTTATACTTTTACACTGAGGGTAATTATTTCAGCCCTCCTGTTTTGGTTATGGATCTATATGTTAGCACTGTCTCATCCTGGGTTCCTGAAATCAAACAGTTTACAGTACTTTGAAACAATGATGTTAAATTGAACTGCATTGTCCTTTAGTGATTAAGATAATGGGAAAATGTTGCCTGGGAATCAGAAAACTGGGTTTGAGTTTTGCGATTAATTGAATGATATTAGTTTCTGTGTATTAGTGTCTTTATTCATAAATTGAGGACATAAGGGCAAATGATCTTGGAGTTCCTTTGCCACTAACTCATATGCTTTGATTTTGGTGACAGGTACTTGTGACTAATGAAAGCAAAACAAACAAAAAAAATTCATAACCTTTTTTTTAATTGACAATAAAATGGAGGAAGGGCTTTAATTAATTTTACATATTCAAAATTGTTTCCCTCCTACTGATATTGTCTCAAGTTATTTTTTTTGCCTGGGCTATTTGATTGCACAGCACATACCTAGAGAATTTTCTTCATGTGAACAATTTATAAATTACACTTCAATATTTGCAAAGTAGTTAACCTTTTTCACTTACAGTTTCCATTGCCAACATTGTTATTCCTTAAAAATTATTTGTTTCTCAGTCAGTGGGACTTGACAGTAGGGTATTTTTGGCAGAGGATGGTGATTCTAGTAATATGATTTCATCTACAATAATTACTCATCTTGCACTCCCTTTTCCTTTACTTAACTTTAATTTAAAATTTATTACACTATTGATGTAGAGTCAATATTAAGTACAAATATCAGGGTTGGGTAGATTTCTTCTCAGGGTTTCAAATGTTTGTCCAAGGTTTCCTTGACTTAAAATATCTTGCACATTTAATTTATTATTTATTGCATATCTAAATCTAATGGGATTTTTGTAGCAGTCACTACTACTGTCTCTTTGGACAGTCACTAGGGAGTTATATAGACTTTCTGGTACTTTTAATAACTTTCATATTCTGTGAAATGTATCAGGAGATGGAAAACTACCATAAACCAGTGGTATTGATACTTATGTTTAGGTATTCATATTTAAATGGAATTTTTGGACTGGAACCCAGATTCTTTATCTGACATAATTGAAGAATGAATCCATGGACAGAA